>NC_073703.1:27456057-28706057 GCF_023634085.1 Falco cherrug
CAAATAAATTGCTTTTCCAGTGGGGAGGATGAGCCTGGTGCTTCTCTGTGTTTGTGGTTGAGGCTAGACAAAGTCAGACTAGCAACAGGGAGCATGCTGTTAATGAGGGGCCAATTTAATGGTTAGGGTAGCTTAATGAGAGATGCAGGGGCTTCTCTGGGAGCTGGAGGCTTTAAACCGAGACAGCTTTTTTTGCAGAAGTCTACAGCTTGAGTTTCTTGGGTGAGGTTCCAGGCCTGTAAGTCAAACAAGCTGAACCTCTTTTGTCCTTAAAATATACAAATCTGTAAAGGAAGCTTTGGAAAGCAGCTCCTATAGGAAAATGCTGCCAAGCAGGGAGTACAGCAAAAGCATCATTAGTGGGGCAGTTGCATTGATCCTGCTGGAAGGGAAGTAATACTTGGCAGTGGAAAATTAACATTTCCCTTTGGCTCCTTCCTCTCCGCGGTGTGTCCTCACACTTGTGCTGAAGTGGAACCGCCTGTGCTGCTCCATGAGCCCTGGCCAGATGCTGGTCCTGATCGTGATGCAAAGGCTCTGTGTAGTGCCTGGCAGTTTGCTGAGTGGGAGTGGCTAGGGCACAGTAAAATCAGGAACAATTTTGCTTAAGAAAAAAGAAAATAATTCCTGAGTCAAACAGTGCAAGACATGCATAGCGTGTTTGTGGAAAAGTCCTAAACATGGACATATCTCCTAAGCATCTCATGATCTTAGAAAGAACAGTGTGTCCTGAAACAGCTGCCTGGGTGCAGTCACTGTGGATTGTCAGGCAGTTAGAACAGTGGGTTGGCCATTTCTCTCTCTCCTTTTTTTTTTTTTTTTTTTTTAACCTTTTCTGATGTTTTATGGAAGAGAAATAAGGAAGGGAAATATTTTCCCTTCCTCCACTAAATCTTTGTTCTAAACATAGACAATTTCTGGGGATATTCCAATGAAATGGATTCTGCTCACTTGACCTGCTTATTCATGTGCATGAGAGGAACCCTGGCACCCCTGCCAGGCCCTCCTGGGCTTCGGCGTTCAGGGCTCCCCCCTCCAAGCCGTGTATTTGTTACGCAGGACACAGGTCCCTTGCACAGATGAGACACTGGAGACATGATTTCTTCTGAAAACTTTTTTTTTTTAAATGGATTAAAAGTTGACCATACTGGTATTTATTTATTTATTGCATAGGAACTTTGAATGCCTCAATAAAGATTACAAAAGCCAGTGATTTCTTATTCACCCTCGTTATCCTGCATCTGCTTCTCATTAAAAGTCTGTCTGGAAGGCTGCCCAGTGAAAAAGGCTGAAAAAATGAGCCTGTAAAATTCCCATAGGATGGAACTAAATGTGGCTGGAATTAGAGAGCTCGTTGCCTTTTGTCCTGGTTAGCAAAATTCTCTTTCTTGTTTTGCAGTTTAAATGATTGATGCTATTCTTCCAGCTAGGGGATCAGACTGCCGCCCAGCAAACCCATGCAGCCGTCGGGGGTTTGCTCCCCCCTTCCCTTTGTAGGACACAGCCACACGTGCGGCCAGTCTGCGTGGTCTGGGTGTCACTGTGGGCTGGCCCTGCACAGAGGGGTATTTCCACCCGTGGAGGTGTGAGACGCTGCTGGAGCTAGGCAGGGACTCGGGGCCGGGTCTCGTGGTGGCATGAAGGTGGGGGCGAGGGTGCTGGGGGGGTTCTGCCACCGCTGTGGACTCCAGTGTTTGCTGCAAGTGGTGGTGGCAGGGAGGGAGGCCCCAAAATCCCATGTGGACCCCCTTTTGATAACGTACGGCAGAATTAGGCATCTCCTGTAGCCACTCCTGGTCCTGTGTTAGCAGAGAACCACAGAGCAACAGAGAAAGATGAGTTTCTCTGAGCTGGCGCTGGAGCCGCTGGGGGCTGTATGGCACTGACCCCCATGTGTTTCTGTTTTCTAGTCCCTTATATTTCTTGTTCGTGACTGGAGCTTCCCTTACGAATTTTCCTACGGATCTGATGGTGGTGCAAGATTTTTGGAGAAGCGGCTGAAGGTGCGTTCTTTCTGATCTGGGTTCACTTAGTGAGCAGAGCTAGCCTGGGGGTACGCTTTGGGTGATGGAGACTGAGGAAGCAAATTGGCTTGTGACCCAGGGATGATACACTGCCATCACCTGCATGGATGGAGAGTGTGTGGAGCACGAGGGCGAGACCTTGATCTGGGGGATGACTGGTGCTGGAGGGTGTAATCCTGGGCAGGGAACAAGGAATGGGGTGCAGAGCACCCGCACCAGTGAGGGTTCAGCTGGGTGGCCGCAGCGCTGGCTGATAGGTTTGAACTGCAACGTGCTGGTTATGGGCACACTTAGCCAGTGCCTTAAAATCATGCAAGAGCCATTTTAGGAGCCTGAATTTCCTTGCCATGTTCAGTGGAGGGCTGAGACTGCCTGTGCTAGGCCTCTGCCCCAGCCCAGGCTCCCTGCGGGTCTCTTGCTGGGAGAGGTGTTAGAGATGGGAGTCAGCAGATTCCCAAGAGAGCCGGAACGATGTTTTAGTAAGAGGTGGTTGTACAGTAAAAATGATGGGCACGGGCTCCCCTGGCATTAATCAGGAAATGCATGGGTGATTTGGTCTAGAGAGGCCTAATTAAATGTGAGACAAAGAAGGCCCTAGTGGGAAATCCCACATGTTTTTGTATTCCAGTCATACATGGACATGCACATTTTCCGAATGATAATAACATGCCCCAGGGCACGTGGTCAGAGATGCGCTAGTTCCTTGGTCGCTGGAAGAGCCTTGTCTTTGTCCTCTATGCAGCGTATCCCTATGGAATGTCCTCCTGTGTTGTTTTTTCCCTCTGTAAGCAGCCAAAATGGAAAGTACCCCGTGCTTCTGCCAGCACCGTGGGCCCAGCATTACCAGTGTCCCTATCAGAAGGAAACTCCCTGATCCCAAACTGATCTCTCGCAGGTCTCAGGAAATCAGCATGAAGAGCTGCAGAACGTCAGAAAGCACATCCATTCCTGCTTCACCAAAATCTCCTGCTTCCTCTTGCCTCACCCGGGCCTGAAAGTTGCCACCAACCCGAATTTTGATGGAAAACTGAAAGGTATGAAGGCAAAGGTCTGGTTTTTAGGCTGATACCTTGGATGCCCTGGCAGACTGTTCCGCTGGTTCCTGAAACCTCTATTAAGTATTTTTCATGAAAATTCCAGGAGAGGAGTTGGATCCTCTTCTCAGTGATGTACACGCGCTCAGCTTCTTCTTCCGAGTCCAGCAGACAGAAGTGGAGGCAGAAAAGGTGTGGGAGGCTGAAAATGTCAAGGAGCCCCTGGCAGTAAGCCCTGTGAGGACAGATGGCTGCCAGGCAAATGGGGAAGGGCAGGGCTGGGCCAGCGAGGTGTGTGTGGACGTGGTGTTGAGCCCCCAGTTAACTCCCGTGCCTCACCTGCAATTCGGCACAGATGCAGTGGTGTGGGCTGGTTGCTGCAAGGCAGGCTGGTGCTTGGGGAGGGTGGAAGGCCGGTCCTGCTTGCTATCAAGAGAATGTTACTTCACTTTGAAAAGCTTTCCAAGGAATATTTAATCTTCCTGATTTATCTGATCAGTGGTTTCCCTACAGGGCAGGCTTAGTTCAACAGGTTAAAAAAAAGAGGGGAAGGAAAAAAAGCTGTGGTAAGATTCTCCACTCTGAAAGAGCCACGTGCTGTGGATTTTTTTAGTTGTTTGTTGGGAACCACCTGCTTACCAGCATCACTGCTTACAGGCAGCTTGTGATCTTAGCAGTAGAGACAGCGGCCCATTAGTCACTTAAATTAGCAGCAGAAGGATGTTTTTCTCTGGTTTTATCTGCCTAGTGATCAGACTTGTTCTTCTGGCAAACTCGGTGCCAACTAGCAAGCAGGATGGCAAGGCAGCAGGGCTGGGTGTCACAGCACTCTCCAAACTAGCCGGCTGCAGCAAGGCCTTGTACTACCACATACCAACATACTCTTCATGCCAGTCCCTCTGCTGCCTTCTCTAGTCTCTCCTCATCCAGGGCACGCATTCTCTCTGCTTCTTCCTCCTCTCTCTTCCTCAGCTGCTCTCTCTTCTTTGGCTGCCCAACCTCTTAACAGAACCAGCCACAGCTGCACCTTATCTACATCATCCAACCCTCCGCCACTGAAGCCAGCCCACAGCTGTATGTTATCAATGGTAATTAACCTGCCTTCATTCCTCTACAGGCAGGCATGCTTATGGAAACTGAGCTGATCTCTCTTAGCTCCCCCCTTAATTTCAGGTGCTGAGTAGTATTGAATGAGTAGTGTGTGCAGAACTGGCACAGGAGTTGTCAGCTGTGTCTTGATGCCGTTTTCCTGTTCCCTCAGAGCCGTAACCAGCTTTTTGTGATCTGTTGGAGCAGATGTGGGGAAGTGTCCCCTCTCTCCTTACCTTCCAAATGCCTGGATGTTGCATTGTTTTTTCTGTCTTCAGTCTGTACGGTTTAATTTAAATGGCAATAAATGAATGTCAGGCACTATGAAGCCCTGAGAATGACTGTTAGGAGATGAGTCTGCCTCTGTTGAAGTGACACAAGCACCTCATGGACCCCTCAAACAGCACCCTGTGCCAGCCCTGAGCTTTGGCAAAGGGGACAGGTTGGTAGGAGCAGAGATTGTGCCTGTTCCTGGTACCTGCACCAAGGAGCATTTAATGGTGCAATACAAATGCACAGTCACTCGCAGGATTACTTAGCATACCTGTGCCAAGTGCCTAATCGTTTGCAAAAGCTTTAAAATGCTTTGCAATGAGAATTTCACTTATGGGTTTATAGAGGACCAAGAACTTGGCATAGAAAACCTTACCTGCTCAGGAGGTGGCAGGGATGGGAGCCAGAAAGCCTGAGCCCTGGCAGAGGATTTCCGCTACGGGTGCCATGGAGCAGAACAAAGGGAAGGCACGGCATGGGTCCATGCCCTGTACACTAAAGGTCATGATTTGCAAAGAGTGTGTCTAGGCAAGAAGCAGCTGCTCTCTGGCTGTCAGTGTTGCATGCACATTACCAGCATCATCAGCGAAAGCAGGTTCTTTTACCTATGCAGTCACATTTGTGTTTGCACATATATTTTTGAGACCATGAAGCTGGTTTGTGGATGTATGCACAGCTGTATATTCTGTCTGTGAGTTCAGTAACAAGTTAACTGGGGCCATGATCATTTCTGAGTACTGGCATCACTACGATATAGTGTCTGAGTCTCTGGCTTGACTCTCCTGCTCTCGTTTCACGTTCGCCAGTCTGCCTTCGGGCTGGTGCTGATGGCATTGGGTTTTGTTTCCAGAAATAGACGATGAGTTCATCAAGAACTTGAAGATTTTGATACCTTGGCTTCTTAGTCCTGAGAGCCTGGATGTTAAGGAGATCAATGGAAACCATATCACCTGTCGAGGCCTTGTGGAGTATTTTAAGGTATTGGCTTATGTAAGAGAAAGTGGGCTTATTCATCTGTGGCGTGCTTGCACTTTTGCTGTGATTAAAGGGTAAAGCAGCAGCAGGCAAGCCAGCGCTTGATGGCCAGAGGAAATGTTCTTGGTCCAGCTAATAGTCCTGACTGTCATTGCTGCAGAAAGCAAACACCTCCCGGTCGCATATTTGCCCACGCTGTATGGCCACCGGGTGGGCAGGGCTGTTTCCCTCCCCAGGAGAACTGAGGACCAGAGGGAAGGAGGCTGACGGCTGTGTTCCTGTTGCCTTTGGAAAAAGCTTAGTTTTGTTGTCATGACTACTGGGACATTTTAATGCAAGACATTATTGAGTAACTCTCACCACCTACTCTCCAGAGCTACCTGACTCTGGCTCCTTCTCCTTCAGTAAAGGATGGAGGTAGGTGCAAATCCAGCGGTAGAGATAGTGTGAGACTTGAGTGGCTGACTCAGGCCACCCAAGGAGTGGACCGCAAGCCATCTTAGGTAGCATTTTCTGACAGAGCATCCCCTGCCAAAGCCATCTTGTGCCAGGAACGTCCTCCTCTTCCGTGCTCTTAACATCCTGTTAAAGCTGTGACTGGAGCTGGGTGGGGGTGTTTGTGTGTCACTTGTGTGTGCCGCATTCAGTGTGATTTCATTGTCCGTGTGCTGTTTTGCAGGCATACATAAAGATCTACCAAGGGGAAGAATTGCCACACCCAAAGTCGATGCTGCAGGTATGCGAGTGTGAGGTGTGACCTGGTGGGCATTCACGCGCTATAATTGCCATTAATTTCCAGTTAATGGTCAGCGGTGGCCAGCTAGTGCAGTGTATTGGGTCTACTGTGATTTTGTTTCAAATGCCTTAAGTTTAACAACCCAAGAAATGGCTCTTTTGGAAAGTATTTGACAGTCACGAGTCTGGTATAGCTTAGCAATTGTGGCAGCACGGCTTGTGGACTGTGGTGACTCTCTCTGCACACAGTGTCAGCTGGCTTAGCTGAAATGATTCCCCCACAGGTAAATAGCATCATCATTGGCTGCGGTGGGGCCGCACACGAAGGTGACATGGCCCTGCACGTGGGCAGTGGCTGCTGGGCTGCAGCTCCGCTCTCTGAGCCAGACAGCTTTGCGGGAGGTTGCAGCTGTAGCTGTTTACATATGACTGAGCCTTTTATCTGTTTTTTTGCTGTTTCCCACAGCTTAAGCCAAAGTTTTTGTTGCTCTGGCTTGGAGGGTAGGAATCCTTTCTCCATGCGGGCTTTTTCCTGGAGGGACTGAGAACTCTGGATGTGTCAGTATGGGATGATCTTATTTGGCATTGGCCAGAGGCTGGGGAGAGTACACTTGGCTAAGACAAGGGAGCTGTTTAATTCTGTACGTGTGCAGCGGGGTACCATGCACATGTCCTGGCCCCGTGCACATGTGGACCACGGGTACCCAGTGGCCATTACTCTTTACAGTTACACTAACCTTACCTTTCTGCAGCTGAACTTTGTACCCCTTTTGCCCTTCCTGCAGGCCACAGCAGAAGCCAACAATTTAGCAGCAGTTGCCACTGCCAAAGACACCTACAGCAGAAGAATGGAAGAGGTAGGTGGCTCTGAGCATGTAGTTTCACCGCGCTCATATCACCTGGTTCCCCTGTCCTCATGGGGAAACCTCCCTGCCTGCATTCTTGGTCGAGAGTGTCCTGCATGGACTTGTCCAGGACCGGTTACAGTGCAGTCAGGGTCCCAAAGGGGGTCTCTCCTATGTGCGTGGTGGAGAAGGGGCTTTCTCACAGGCTGGAGGAGAGCAATGCCGGTCAGGGTATCATGGCAGGACAGGGGATGGTCACTGTTTCATCCCATGGCAGCTTTTTGCAGACCACATGGCCTCTGCTGAATTTGCATCCTCTTCCCAGTGTTCCCCAGTGTGGGTAGGTGCAACCCAAAAATGTGATGTAGCGGGGTGGCAGTGCTGTGTGACCATGCAGCCCATGCTATGGCTGGTCCTAATTAGGGAATAGAGTCATTATAACTGGCTTTTCACCTGTGCCCTTCCATGTCAGCCCATCTCTCAGCTCTGGTGAGGGGATGGTTGTGATGTTTAAGGTGAAGGTCAGACGCCAGCCTGCCTCCAGCCACTTCCAGGCCCCCGCTCTGTTCATCAGTATTGGAGATTGCTGCCTGGTGGCAGGAAAAAGGGACAGAGCTGCATGGCCAAACTGCCTGTGGACTGCCCTGCACCTTAAAACGAATGTGTCCATACTCTGAAGCAGAAGGAAAATGCCGTGGAGCCTCCAGCACTAGAAAATGCCGGGGTTCAGGGTCCTGCAGGTCGGTGCAGCGCAGCCAACAATGTTGCCTGAGGTGCTGGCTTGGGCTGTGAGCGAACTCAGTAGAGGAGCTGTGGGATGCAGCTTCCCTGTGCAGACACCAGTTTTAATCTGCACCTTGCAGAGCTATCCCTGATGAGCAGCACAGCTGTGGGGGTCTTCCTGCAGGATCCAGTGGTCTGTGCTAAATGGGAGCCTGTAGAGCCCTGATTCCAGTGGTTAGCACAGCACAGGAGCTGTGGGTGCTGAGGTTTCTGGAGTGATCGGACTGTGTTTCCCACACAGGTCTGTGGTGGGGACAAGCCCTTCCTTGCGCCTAGTGACCTCCAGACCAAGCATGTGGAGCTGAAGGAAGAGGCTGTGAAGCTGTTTCGTGGGGTGAAGAAGATGGGTGGGGAGGAATTCAGCCGTCGCTACCTCCAGCAGCTGGAGAACGAGATAGATGAGCTCTACATCCAGTACATCAAGCACAACGACAGCAAGAACATCTTCCACGCCGCCCGCACCCCCGCCACGCTCTTTGTGGTCATCTTCATCACTTACGTGATAGCTGGAGTGACCGGCTTCATTGGCTTGGACATCATAGCCAGTCTGTGCAACATGATCATGGGCTTGACACTTATCACACTGTGTACCTGGGCATATATCAGATACTCTGGGGAGTACAGAGAACTGGGCGCAGTAATAGACCAAGTGGCCGCAGCGTTATGGGACCAGGTAGGATAAAGAGCTTTTGATTTAAAACAAACAAACAAACAAACAAACAAACTTCTACCAAGTTCTTAAGTGTTGAGTTTCCTGGGGCTTTTCCTCCCCTTTGAGATGGCTTTTGCATGTAGGGTTGTTAGATGCTCTGGCTGGACCTGCCTGGGCAGATCCAGCTGTGTGAGCTGGTTGTGCTGTGATCGGGGGGGAGGAGATGACCTGTGCCCCGTCTTCTTCAGACAGCGGGACGATGAGTTTTAATCCATTCCTTAGACCTTCTAGGTGGGGAAAGCAGAGATAGAGGAAATGGTTTCAGGTCAGTCTGTGGAGTTGATTGTAAGGGGGAGATGTCTCAGGGACTGGAGGTGATGGGCTGGGGGGTAGTGCCCGGTGGCTGTAGCATAGGTAGGCAGTGCAAGGAGCGTCAGAGCAGGAGTGAACAGCGAGGCTGGAGCTGCGTCCCAGGCCACCCCTTCCCCTGCTTGAGCCTGAGCCTCTGAATCCTGCCCAAAGTGAAAAGACAAGCCGTGTAGATCCCGGCTGTGGATGAGAAGACTCACAGCAAGCTCTTTTGTTCTGCCTTTTTTTTTCTTCTTGTCTTACCCATCACCAAATGCCAGCCTGTGGAGCCTCGGCCCTTGCGGGAACGGGGCAGCTTTGCCAAGGGTCCCTAGGGGAAGGCTGTCACAGACCTGGGGCTGCGCCTTTTGGGTGTGTGTGTCTGTATGTCAAAAAGGAAGGCCTGGATCTCCGCCCTGGTGCGGGGCAGGGGTCTGGCTCTCCCCCCTCTGCGGGAGGCTGAGCCCAGGTCTCGGCTCTGCCCGCTTTGGCACTGGGCTCCGCTTTCCCATTACAGCCACAGCTGTGCTGGCTCGGTGGGTCTCACCCGCTCTTTTTCGATTCCTTTTTTTCCCCAAACAACATGTGAAGCTCGTGGCTGGGCCCCCGTGTCAAGCAGGAACACTTCTGAAACCTTGAAGATGGTCACTGTGAAAAATCCCCCAGCTGCGTGGCTCTGCCCGCTTTCTGGATGGCGCCGCTGCAGCGCCGGCCCCGGGCAGGGTTATCTCGCAGCCCACCGCCGCAGTATTTTTAACGCTGGGTCTTTCCTGTTTCCCCTTGTGCAGCAGCCCTTTCCCCCCCTGATTGCAGGGGTGCCGGGGGGAGCCCAGACCCTGCGGGTCACCCCAGGCGGGGGAGCAGTCCTGCGGTGGCCTCCTGCTCTTCCCGTGGCACAGCCGGGCGAGCTCATTCTTTGCTTGGCCCTCAGAAGCCACCAGCTGCAGTCGTGAGTTTTATTTCTGTAGTGCTCCAAGGCAGAAAAGGCCGTTCTTAACAGCTTTACCTGCTCCTTCCCTGCCTGTTATCCACAGCGAGGTTTGGATTGAGAGTGAGCACATTCCCTTGGTTCCCGTTGCTGCACAGAGAGCTGCAGCTGGAGCTAAACATGCAGCTTTGGGAGGAAAAAATGGAAGTGTTTATTATTCAATTCCTTCATTCCTGAGCTGGGTAGTGGTGTTGCTCAGCTGAGCTGCCTTTAAAATAAGTTGGATGGGGAGGCAGCTCGTTGCCTGTATCCCAGGCGGGTTCATCCTGGCTGCCCTGACCTCCGCGGCCTGAGCATCTGCAGTAACCCCCCGCGGGCGCGCAGTGCCCCTGCGGCGGCTCTTTGCTCGGGGACCTTCCTGGTGTGTTCAAGCTCAGCATTTGCAGGAGTTAGTGGGGGGTTTAAGCAAGAACAAGACCCAGCCAGCAGGGAGCCAGAGATGCTGCCTGCTTGCAACTTGCCCAGCTGGGGAAAAATAAAGAGGTTAAAGTGCCTGCAGCTGCTCCCTGGCACCCTGCTGGTCCGCGTGGGCTGTGTGGCACAGCTTTCCAACCGGAGGGAAAGTTCTTCCGAGGAGCTGTGCAGGCAGGCGGTACCGGCCCTGCTGCGGGCACCGGGGCCCGTTGCGATACACAGGGCTGGTGGCCAAGTGGCCCGGGTGGGTTCATAGCCTTCGTGGCTCTGTCCCATGCGAGTGCTCAGGGTCCTGTGGTGGCGGGACCGGCTGCAGGAGGGATGGATGGAGATGTGAGGGGTCCTGCAAGAGGGGCAGCCTGTGCGGGGCGAATCCCCCTGGGAATACCCGGCCATGGTTGCACCAGCAAGTGGCTGTGGCCAGAGGCGTGAGCCCCGTGCGCTCCCGTGGATGTGCATGATACACAGAGATGCTTTTCTTTCTTTTTCTGTCTCCCCCTTCCCAATGCCTCTCCCCAGGGAAGCACGAATGAGGTAAGTGGCTCTTGTTCTCTGCATGCAACACCACTCAGCTCCCATGGGCCGGAGGCTGCCAGGGAAAGGCGTCTTGGACCCAGATGCACGTTTTAGCTGCATCGCTGCCTTTGGGCTCATGGAGGATGGGGGCTGCAAGGGCCCCGGGCAGCGGCCGGCATCCTGGCCCTCCACCTAGGCACTTGCTGGCACCTGGGCTCTGGTTGCTCCCTGTGATCCAGATGCCTGGGGAAGGTCGTTGAATGTGGGGCCTGTGCTCCAGGCAGTGCTGGAAGCCAAGTGGGGGAGAGATTTGGGTGGGGAGGATGTTTGTTATGATGGGAATTTTCATCTTTCTCCCATCAGTTCTGTTTGGGGATTTTTCCTGTTGTGCTGAGAGGTCAAACCAAAACACCGGTTGGTTTTGTAGCACCAGCTGTGTGGGCATCACACTGCCCCAGCAGCCAAGGAGGCCCCATACTTGGTCAGGCCTCTCTGTGCAGCTGGAAGTGCCGCATACTGTATTTTAGGCAAAACCACTCCATCCCGGCTTGAGTAAGCTGAACGCAGAGCCTGGGAGGCATGGTTTATCTCCGCAGCCTCCTGCTGGGGCAGCATGCTGAGCCCCTCTCGCCCTGCATGGCAGGGGAACTGGGGTCAGCAGCCCGTGTGTGCCAGGCTCCGGTGGCTCCGCTTGCCCGGCACCGCAGGGGCACAGCGCTGAACTGCTTGCCAGGCCTGCGCCGAGGCCACCTGGAACCTTGTTTAGGCAAAGCCTCATCAGCATCTAATTAAAACAAAAAAGGCATCCTTACTAGTCTGTATTAGTGTGCATGCATGTTAATCCAGTAGGTGTGTGACGGAAGACAGCTTTGTCTTTTCTCGTGTCACCGAAGCCTGACATCTGTCAGTGTCAGCGCACCTTTCACCCGCTGTTATGTGGGGAGTTCCTCAAAAGAAAGTCAGGGCGGCTCTCACAGGTCGGAAGGCCATTTGAAAAAAAAAGGTGTTGAAAATCAACCCATTTTCCCCCCAGCAGCCAGCCCAGTCCGGCTGTTTTGGCACTAATGCTGAGCAGCTAAGAGCGTTCCTACCTCTGGGTCCCTGGGCTTGGCTGTGGCTTGCACAGCAGCAGGAGGCAGGACCTGGTCTTTGCTATTAATGAGCTTTTGAACAGATCCCGTCAGGTAAAAGTCAACTCCGTGAGACCAGTTTTGCAAGAAAAAAAAGCCTAAAATAGCGCTAAGTGCTGCAAGGTCACTCACTTCTGGAGCGTTTGAAGGTGTATTTTCGAGGAGGAAACCCACAGCAGCTCCATGAAGTGTCCTCCACCAGCCCACTACATTCCCGATCCCAAAACACTTGGCATGCCAAGCCCCACATCCCTTTCCTACAGCCCATTTGGGATGTGGGCAGCATCGCTTGAAACACCCCGGAGCCTCAACAGCCCCCTCTCCCTCACTGTGGCTTCGGCCTCTCCAGCTTCGCTCATCTTCCCCGAGCACCAGAGGAACGCATCGCCCCGTGACTGTTCCCATCCTGAGCTAATCCCGACTCGGCAGCAGTCCTGAGGTCCCCAGCAGGAGCTGGTGCGGTTTTAGTTTATTTTTGTCATTTTTTCATATTTTTTTCCCCAATGACAAACGCATTTGCTATGGAAACAGAGCTGTGACAGCTGTTCACACCGCAGCCTCTGCAGCCAGCCCCATAGCTCAGCATCTCCTGCGCCCGTTGCACTGGGTGGGAAGCCCAGCGTGGGGGGGACATGGGGTGTTACATGCCAGCCTCCAGCCCTTGCGATCACTTGTCTCAGCCCCGTGGTTGCTGGCGTTGGCTCCACGCAGCCCCACGGCCACACCAGCTCAGCCCACGCACTGGTACCAGTACCGATACTGGTACAGCGATGTGCTGCAGGAACACATGGTTGTTAGGCTGTGGTGCTGTTTGTGCAGGGCCAGCTCTTCTGTCAGAGGGGGAAATACACCCGGGTACAGAGAGGAAAATCGTAAAATTAGAAGGAAAAAATAATAATCTGCATTTATCTGGATGATAAATCAAAATGATCCTGACAAACTGGGGTCCCATTACATAGCAGAGCCTGCCATATGACGTGCTGGCTATCTGCCTGGTGGTGTAAAACAAACTGCTGAGGACGCAGAAATTCAAACTCATGCGTGAAACCCATAGGCAAACCCCCTCCCCCCACCCCCTCCCCGCCCCCGTAAGTTAATGCAACTCGAGGGGCTCCTCCCATAGCCAAGCCATTTAAAAATTAGCAGAAGTGGTGCTCTTCAGTCTTACCCCTGTGGGACACTTGCCACAACCAAGCGCTGGCACAGAACAACCCGCCGCTGCAGCAGGACGGCGAAAGCACAGCCCGTATGCGTGACATGCAGCGGGGCTGGGGACATGACCATCTTCTTTTTTTTTTTTTTTTTTATTCCCCCCCAGGCTTTGTACAAACTGTACAGCGCAGCAGCGACTCACAGACATTTGTACCATCACGCCTTCCCTGCACAGAAAGCGGAGCCCGCCGAGGGTGCGGAGAGGAAGAAGGTGTAAGCCGGGCGCGTTCCCGTCAGTGCATGAACAAGGTGTGGATGTCTCATCCTCAACCCTCTCATCCTCGTACCCATCACAAGCTCCTGCTGCAGACAGGGAGAGTGGAGAACGTGTCATGTGTAAGGTGGTTCGGTGTGTTCGTTCGACAGCGCGGTGTTTGACGGGAAGATGTCAGCATGTTTTTCATTTTGTTAATATGTACATATTGGTACTGCCGCAACGACAAAGTGCTTTTAATTTGTAATAGCCAGCATAATTCCCAGCTAATTTATGAAGCCTTATTTTCCCCTTCTTAATTAGTTATGAAGTCACTGAAGGACTCATAATTTACATGATACTGCAGCTAAAAATCTCCCAGACCTTAGCTTACTCAAAAGCCGACTTATTTTCAGATACTTGAACACATTATAACATGTAACTGAATTTTTTCTTCAGCTATTCATTACATAAACGTAATTAAAAATGTAATAACTTGCTTTATCAGAAACTGTAAGGGCACTTCTGCTATGGTATGTTAAGGATCTTGTAGGAAAGCCTACTTTTCTGTTTGTAACCGCTGCACAAAGTATCACTTTGTATTTGTATTGGAGGAAGTTTCACTGTATTTCTGTATATATATTCATTATAGCGTATAGAAAGTGTGTTCAACAGTTCTATTCTTTTATCGTCAGATCTATTAAAGTTTGCTTTCAGTTCCTAAGGAGGTGGCTGCACAGGAACAGTTATTGACTAACGAGGCAAGAGCTTCTCGTTTTTTTGGGGTTTTTTTACCTTTGTGGTTAATTCTGGGCCTTCAGAATTGGTGTTTTCAGGGTAAGCTGGTATTTTGACAATACTCTGGCCTGTCCCCTGCCTGGCTGCACCCCTGGTGCTTCTGTCACTGACAAGGTAAGGCCAGGCTTAGTAAGTCATCCGCAAAATAAAGTCTCTTTTAAACTCTACTTTTAACAGCAGAGAGAAAGCTGTTCAAGCGAAGCAAGGCTGAAGGGCGCTCGCCCGGGCCCTACGACCCCTCAGCTCACCCATGTGAAGAACGGGCCTGTGGCACGGCCTGGATGGTGACACTCGGGCTCAGCCATAGCTGCTTCAGGCATTCAGGCGGTGGCGCTGGGCTCAGTGCAGCGCGGTTCGGGTTTTACAGAGGCTGCTGCCACGGCAGCGGCTGTGTTCCACCTGGGCAGGGTGGATCAGCAGGACCAGAGCGCGGCTCTGCTCCGGCACCGAGCAGCTGAGAGCATCTGAACCACGTGGGTGTTCAGAGAACGCAGCTACCGAGTGTCACCATCCCTGCTTGGATCTTTTTACTGGTTACAAGAACATTTGATTTGATGTTCTACAAGGCAAAAAAAAAAAAAAAAAAAAAAAAAAAAATCAGTCAGATGACCCTTCATTCACTGAACAAAAACATTTTTATTGAATTAACAGGATTTACAAGAAATGTGTTTTTGTCTGCAACAATGTTTATTGCACTAAAAAGAATCCATAAATAACATTTCAGGACAATCAATGAACCAAATGAAAATATTGGAGAGGATGACTGTACAATTTAAAAAATTTTCCCCAGGTAAGGAAGCTTTTAATATAAGACAAAAGCTCATTTAAAAAAGAAAGTAGTAGTTGTCACATCCCTGATTTTTTCTGTGGCGTGGTACAGCTGGTTGGCAAGCTGGTTAGACAACACTATTACTTTCGCTGGGCCATGTTTTATAAAATGCAGTTTACCTAGGATTTCAAAACCTGTGAAAAGTTTGCTTAGAGATTTTGATCTTTAAGAAAGTCCAAGTATTTTCCCTCTAATTTCTGTGAAAATGAGTAGTAAATCTAAAGTAGTAATGCGTTAAAGTAAAAAGGCAACTCAGATGCCACTTTCCCGAAGCCCTCTGTTTAGACTGATGAAATTTGCTTCTGCCTGGCTACAGCACTGGGTGTTACTGAAAAGGAACAGGAGCAGCCTTCTGTACATTAAAGCTGTAAACAAAGAGCAGACCTCTCTCAGGAGAGGGATACAAAATCCCGAGGGAAACGCACTGAAATACTCATTTGGATTTTAACAATGTTTTAAATCCAGGACTTTATTTCATATAGTTGCATCTCTTGCCCTTTAAAAATATATATAGTCAGCTTCTTAATAATACAGCTGACTGCTAGAAAAAAAGATACCAGGATCAAGTGTCTGATTAAATCCGCGCTAGTTTTCAGAATAATAAACTAGTTCTTGTATGGAAAAAGATTAACAAACATTTTTCATTTTTATAAACAACACTTAACAGATGTAGAAAAATATTCAAGAGGATAATAACAAAGGTGCAACATTAACAAAAATAAGCTGCCTTTTCAACAACAGCATTTTTTCATAGTTTTAAGTGTGAAAAACTTAAAGCTCTTAGTGTCCTCATAGAAGTCTTTTTAATAGAGTTGTTAGCTTAAAGATTCTTGCCGTGCTGCTGGGCATACCACTGCTGCCTCTGCTTGCGATGCTCCAGCTCGGTGAGGAGGGCCTGCCTGTACGCTTCGTACAGCTTCACAATCCGTTCCAGTTCTTTCATGAAGAGCAGCTTCAGCATTCCCTGGTACGTGTCCAGGTCCGCCAGCTGGAAGAGCTCCCACTTCAGAATGTGATCGTATCTGTTTTGATAGAAAAGATGATTATCTACATGCCGCTGCAAGCAAATACACAGCGTTTTCTGCTTTTTCTTAAAAACTGGCCTCACAGTTGTATACAGCCCCCGATCAGATTTCTAGCAAGCTGCATTAGCATGTTTTACGTGCATAAAGAAGGTATTTACACCAAAAGACAGGGAGCACGTCTCAAAGCAAGTTGGAGAAATGTCACTTACAGCTGAACTGCAGAATCACTCCTCATACGCAGATAAACTCCAACTAAAGACCCTATTAACCAGTTACAATAAACCAATACAAAACACGCATTTTGGAAGCATTGAAACAGCACCTACATTCACAACCAGCCTCCAAGTTTTTGCAGCAAAACACCTTTAAAACTTGGAGTAACACAGAAAAAAAATGCATTATTTCAACAGCTTGCCCTAATACTCCCCAGCAGGTGCTTCCCAGCAGGCAGAATACTGCCAGCCTTCCCTCACACATTCTTGTTTTCACAGCATTCTTTCTCTAGCCCTAACACTCTCAGTTAGCAGCAATAACCTAGGGCAGTGTGTCTCTAACTGTGGGTCACGGAGGACCCTGCAGGACCACAAAAGGGGGTGTTAGATGTTGGTGCGGACTGAGGGAGGGGGCAAGTCCAATTAGGCTGTAATTAATGGCTGCGAGTACTCACACCAGTAAGGGATGTCCTAACTGCTAGCTGCTATCAGCAGCGATCTGTGGGCTGGGGGGAGCAGGGGGGTGTCAAGGGCGTGACACAAGCACAAACAGCTAGAAAACAACCGTGTTCTTACTTCCCATATGGGAAAGGAAACAAAAAAAAGAGCTGCTGTGGATGTGGGACACGAGACACGTGCCGAGGCCCCGAAGCACACCAGTGCCACCCTGAACTCCTTCAGGAACATCTAACCTAGCTCCCCACGCAAGATGGAAACAAGCTCAGCTTGGAATCAGGGAAGTCACCCAATTACTGTTGTATTTCCTCCAGCTTCCACCAGTTACCAGGAGTGGCTGGCTGAGCAAGGGGAAGTGTAACAGCTCGGGTCACCAAAGCACCATCCACACTGTCAACACTTTTTCCTTGATAAGGGAAGCGGACGCCCATCAGTGGGGCAGGATGCGAAAGCTCACAAAGAAACTACCACCCGGTGCACGAAGGGGGCTGTGCACAGATGGGCTTTGGGAAGCCACGCTCACCTCCCTCCATGGCAGCAGGGGGGAGCACATTAAAACAAACCGCAAACAGAAGCAGAAGTGCGATGTCAATCCATAAGGTGGGAAAAACAACGAACAAGGAAAGCTGCTGGAGCATCACTGACGCCAACACTCCCAGGTTAAAGAGTTGCTGGCAAAGTACATCTCATGTTTTGTTGGGTAGGTCTTCTGCTCGCCTGCCCAACATTCAGCTCTGCTTTTCTTAATAAATCTGCAACACTGTCAGTGCTGGGTTTTTTTATTTTTACTTTTTAATATGGAGCAATTCTGAATTGCTGTTTATACTCCAAACTTTTTTCAGTTTCCAAAACACGTAAACATAACCCTATGTTCACACTTTTGGGCTATCCCAGCTGCTGCGGCTGGCCAGGTACAAACTTCATGTGAGATCAGCCTCTTCAAGCCTCCCTTGTCTCTCTAGCAAGAGCTGAAAAAGCTTCCCGAAGGCTGCATTTTATGTCATAACTGCCAAACCACTCTTGTGGCTCATCAAGGCTATGCCATTTCTCCTGCAAGTCATTTTCACAATCAGAACTGGCACTCTCAGGGAACAGATAGCTGCTCAGATGGAGTCCAGTTTCATAACACATGTCTGTTCAATCGTACGTTAGTCAGTGACTCGCTTTCAGGCCACAAATTCTTCAAAGCTAGTGCTGACAATCTTTTATACCAAACACATGGTTCAACATTTCCTATATTTAATAATATTTATCTTTATACGTAAGCTATCCAAAGTATTCAAGAAAGCAAGCATTTTTTCCCATTACTTTGTTTTTAATGGACGACTTTTTGTGCCAGTAGTAGAGGAAAAGTTTCAAGAAGGTTTCAAGAGATCCTAGGAGGGAAAAAAAAAAAAAAAAAAGTGTTTCTAACAAAGTTTTTCAACAAACTCATGGTAATTCTACAGGTCTCTGGCTCATGGCCAGATGTCCAGTACTACCACCACACTCTGTGGGGGAACAGCTGCAGGACAGTATTAAGCAGGAGACACTGACGTTTAGGATGTTCTTCAAGGAGGTGCTAATTGAAATAATTCAGGAAAACCCCAAGACTTTGGGCCAACAGCAAGACAGCTGGTTTGGTGAGCACCTCCCCAGACATCAGTCCAGGCTCCCAAGCCCAAATGATCACCGACTGGGATCTGGCTCGTGTCGGTCAGCACATCAGTCAAGCATTAGCAGCCCACAGTGCAGACCCACCCGCATATGCTTAAAGTAGTACAAGGACTTCAGAGAGCTGGGTACATAACCTGGGCTTCAAATAAACAGGCTTCTCTCTTTGATGGTTGCTTTCCACCTCCGCGTGATAACTGGAGAAGTCTGGCAGGGTGACACGAGCTAGCAGCCATGAAGAGACCTGCCTGGTTCAGGAGCAGACATGCTTCCCAAGGCTCACCAGGAACAAGGGACGCAGAAACAACGTGTAGTATCACAGGCTCATAGAACAGACCCATAGAATCATCTAGGTTGGAAAAGACCTTTAAGATCATCAAGTCCAGCCATTAACCCACCAGTGCCATGGCCACCACTAAACCATGCCTCTAAGACAGACCCATCGAATCATCTAGGTTGGAAAAGATCTTTAAGATCAGTTGCATGATGCAACTGTACGCACAGGTCTTGTTAGTGAGGATCTGGGCTAACCTGAGCCTACCTATTCTTGGACAGACTTGTGTGAGAGAATTTCAAGAGTATCACCCCAAAAAGAGCAGGAGTGTTCATGCTGCGCCTGGGAAGGGGACCTGAGCAGCACCCAGTGTCCTGGCATGGGCCTGGATGGCTCTGGGAAACAATACAGAATTTCCTAAGAAAGGTGAGGAAATCCCAATTCCCCAACCTGGTTTTAATCTTGATTTTGTTTGATCCAAGTCTTGCTCTACAACAGACATTTTGATGCTGCTTTATTTTGATAAGGAAGGCCTTGATATTGTGACATCGTCACTGCAATACCCCCCACCTCCTGCTTTTCCCTAGTACTTCTAAACATACACAATTCATTTGCAATCTAATTTTCTTAAATTGGAAATAGGAAGGTGACTACTATAGTTATTAAAGGAATAGAAGAAACTCATGGAATAGACAGAATTAGTTGAGCCAGGTGAATTACATGAGAAAATATATTCACTTGAATGGAGGCTAAAGCCAAAATATCAGTACATCCATGCAAATAAACTGCACTACATATTGAAAGGATATACTCAGAAGGCTGTATGCATCAGAGAAGCACCAAGATGTGCAGATGACTACCAAAGATGCTTTTGAGGAATTTTAAGAAATTAAATAACCACAGCTTCTACAAACTTCCTAAATAACAGCTGCTATATTGATGTTATCCCAAGTTTTGACAGGGTTGCACTGCTAAAATCACTTTTCCCCAAAAAAACCCAAATTGCATCTGTATGTCAATGCGGAGATCAAACTCCAAAGAGCGGCAAGACTGCAAGCTGCTGCTTTTGAAGGTTTGCCAAGTACAAGTGCACTCGATTCCTGAGTTGATGTGAACGCCACCTTTCCATCTCTGCTCCCTTCCCACTCCTCATGAACCGAATTCAATTACAGCAGGATTTCCCCTGGCTTGCCCTGTGCTGATATGTCCTTTCAAATGTTCTGGGTTAATGGCGTTTATTAAAAGACATTCTGCAGCAAGGCCGATTCCCAGTGGAAGGACTGTTTCTTACTCAGGTGGCAATACAAGCAGGAAAGAAAACAAAGCTCCATCACATGCAATAACATGTTTGCAGGTTTTTCGGGGCCTGCAGCTTTTTTTTTTTTTTAAAGCATCACCACAGATTGCTAAACCCTTGGTGGTTCCTTAGCTCTTTGAAGCTGTCAGCGCTGATAGTTTCTCAAGAAAAGCAGCACATCAGGATTACTTTTCAGTGTGAGTTTCATTTCACCTGCTAAGAGCAGTGTTGAATGGAAGAAGTCTAATTAAAGATTAAGCCATCGGCAGCGCCTCAGTGGGAATGGACTCATTCAAATCCAAAAGACTGTAAGTCTAGGAATGCCCAACCACAGAGATGCACAGAGAAACAGGGCATGGAGTACCAGTACCTGACCTAGACTCCCCAGGCGTTTTTAAGAAGGGCAACTAGTCACAGAGCCAGAAATCAAAAGGAAAAAGCACATTATTACAGAATTCCTGCAGAGCACAAAGCCTTCCCTCCTGCGTAAGAAAGCAGGAGCTCACCAGACAGAACATGCAGCTGGAATACCCAGTCTCCAGTGCTCCTCCCAGCACGAAGCAAGTATTTAATATAAAACAGGACGCTTGCAGCTCAGGAGACACTGACCTGCCCCAAGTATTTACAGCCTACTGGTTAGGGCTGAGAGAAGAAAGTCCTGGCTTCAGATTCTTGCTCAAAAAGAGTCAGGGGAAGAATCAACCACGGTCTCTCATACAAGGCAGGCATTTTTGGTCTGCACCCTTGCAGTCCCGTATGTGCTGTCTGGCATTCTGTGGAAACACTTCCCAGACCGGTCTACGTGACTTGGAAGGTGGAGAAACATTGGATTTTAGAGCCTAGCAAAGGAGTCTTGACTCCACTGTGCTGAGATTCTGACAGCTACACTTACACTCTCAAAACAAACCTTGCCCGCTGCCAGGAGAGAGGGGAAAAGGATACTTCAAAGTATCACAAATACCTTGACACTGGAAATTGTTACTTCAAGACATTAACTAGACATCAAAGGCTCTTCACTGGGTAGCGAGCCAAATTATCTTCTTTTCTACCAGAACAGTTTGAACCATTTTTCATTAATAGGGAAGCATTATGGCTAGTACCTACAAAACTCTCAATTAGACTTTTCCAGTGGCCAGAATTATTATCCTTTAGAGAAACTCTTCAAAACAAAAGCTAACATTATCTATATTTGCTATCACCACCTACTTTTCTCAACAAAACAACTGGCCTTTAGTCAGCTAAATCAAGCTACAGCATCAGGGGTAAGTAAGAAATCGTAACAAAATACACCATAATGATTTCAGTGCAAAACTGTACTGATAAGCAACATATTTTTACAGCAAACTTCAAACAGCAGATTGCATAAGGTACTCCTCTACTACTACTACTATGATGAAAGCATTCTGCCCAATCACTTTCATTTTTGCACCAGAACATGGGAGGACATTGATACAGTTCTCATACTCAGCTTTTGGACAATACTACCGAAGAACTTACAAGCATTACTGGATGTTTTTCTCAAGCTTTAAGGGAGTTGTTTTGGCAACAGAGGTTTATTATTAAAATTATATTGAAAATGTACAAGTGATCCTGGTATTAATAACTGTGAAAATTATTTACCAATTGTTCCTTAAGAAGCCCTGAAGATGAGGTGATACTAAGCCAGCTGCTACCACTCTTCTTCACTTGTCCAATATAATAGTAGCATAAACCAGAATTTACTTCCTCACAGAAGCATTTGAGAATTACGACAATATTCCTATTACCCCCAGCATTACTGTGACAGAAACCTAAAAGGAGGATACTGGAAAATACATCATTTTTGATCCCTCTGAACAATGTAAATTCTGTTCAAACAGCTTGAATGAGTAAAATGTGTTTTTTGTTTTGGTTTTTGTTTTAATTTGGCTCAGCCTACTAGATACAAAGAAATTCCTGATAAATTGTTTAAATTGCCTTAAATTTGTTTCTCAAGTTTCAAGAGAAGTACCAACAGGAGTTCATACAACACAGGCTGAAATATTTCAAATGACATTGTCTGGATGAGCCAAAGACCTAAATAAAGAAATGCAGCTGCAGCCAGAACCCAAAAGTATTTCTAGGAAACAAGTCCTCCCATAGGTTACAGGAACTTAGTATGTCCCTGTTGCCTAAATGTCCTGGTGGATTTTAGGCCAATTTAAATTTTTATAGGCTGCTGGCGAGCCCAGTAGCCACAAGAAGTAATAAACCCCATTCAAATTATAGTTACTAGATGGTTTTTTTTTTAGTGGAAGTCACTGAACATCACATACAGCCTGAATTTGCAAGTACAGACTGACCTGCTTGTTTGCCTGTACACTTGTTTCTCCATGTTCTCCTTATCATAAGTACATTATTTCATAATTATCAAAACACATCTCCATTTTTTACTGCTTTTCTATTTAGTGTTACTATTCTGCAGAACTGCACCCATTAGAAAAATGTAATGTTTCATTATGTTGACTCAAATCTTTTCTCGAAGGAGACTCCCTGTTCCTATAGCATTGTTTCTTCAAAAAAATGACTTTTTACTACCGTTTAGGTTGTTTTTTTTAATTCAAGTTCTTAATAGAAATATACATTTCAGTCTGCATATTAATTGTGAAGGAGAATTTGTGTGTCTTTTTAAAAAAGCAGTAAGATATACATTAAAGAGCTAACACCCTGGAAGTATTTCACATATTTTATAAGCATATGGTACCATTCTCACAAATACACTGAAAGTAAACCACATCCTCAACCTGCACGTCACAAACTGCAAGAAGTACTGTGATGATTTTGTGCAATGCCTAATACAAAGCAAACTAATGCAATGAACACTTGGTATAATTTCCTTGCATGCTGTCAGCAACAGTTTCTATACAATTAAGAAATAAATACCAGCTAGAGTTCTACTTTCAGTCATCAAAATTCATTTGTTTTCCTTCTAAGCCATGTATTCATAGTGCAAAATGCAGAGGGGGGGGACAAAAAAAAAAAGCAAGCTCACTTTACAGGGGCCCTGGCATAGACCTGCAGCCAGTCTGGAATCTCTGCTGTGTGGTAGGGGTTTGCAGGGACAAGGAGAGGCTGGCTTCTCTCAGCTTGCTGAGGCTGGTAAGTCACTGGGGGAGGCTGGTCGTAACGGGGAACACTGTACAAAGGAAGACAAAGTCTGTAATCTCCATGCAGTAAGTTAGACATACTGATATTATTAAATTGTTAACATTAATACACAGATTAATAGGCGCAAAGGCTGACGATGCAACCACGCATGTAGTGTTGCCTTGGCAGGCCTATACTGAGAGCAATTTTCTGTTGCTATTTTTGTGCTTCACTCTGATCACAACCCTTAAGTGTTGTAGCTATCTGTTAGCACGCTGTAAAATTCACCTCAGACCTATTCACCTAGTTTCTGCTACGGGGACATTAAAGCAGAATAAAAAATGCTATCTGTTCTTAAAATACTAAGAAGGAAAGTATTGATTCAGCCAAATAACCCACCATTTAGTATGTTAGAACAAATACATTCAGGCAGCAGCTGATAAGAGTTATTCCATTTATTACAAAGGATATCCTCCTGTGTTTACTTTTTCTGCCACACATTAAACAACTTTCCCTTCCTGGGTAACAGCAAAGTAGACTGAGTAGCAGAAATTAACCGTTAGATTTGGTGTATACTAGTCTTACTTTACCTTTAAATTACAAGTAGCTAAAATACCAATTTTCATTCTAGACAAGACTTAATTCATGTTTCAGATGGTACATGTATTTACTCAGACAGTCACCGGGAACATCAGATCAGGTTTCTTTTCAGTCTACAAATCAATTCTGTTCACAGCAACTCTGTTGTTTTACTGACAGTTGATGAGAACCTGCTTTGTTTTAGTGAGTTAGGAACAATACCCTGCTTCTAAACTTAAGACAGTAAGATGAGACAAAACCCCAACAATTACAACTTCTTCTGCAAATCTTAGGTCAAAGTAAAGCTTACTCCTAAAAATACAAAGTTTTTGGCACGTTATATAGGAGGCAAAAACAGTTTAAAAAGTTGAACTGGATTAAGAAAAAATCAGTCACAGAAGAGAAGGTGGATATCTTACCTGGGAGCACAAGGATGTTTATATTGAGCTGTTTTATTGATGTGATCTACATAATACACTCCAAATGCTGCTGACTCAACTCTCTCCCATCCTGGAGGCAGCCCCTCACGTTCGAGTGGATGGCTCCAGTGAGTTGTATTAGTGTTGTGATCTATATAGTATTTCCTTCCTCTAATAGTCCAGTCCACTGACCAGCCAGGAGGAAGAGGTAAATCTTCAGAACTATGATTTGTTAAGTTTCCTAGAGATGTAGCAGCAACTCTACCGATGCCTAAAAAAAGGGAAAGCAACATTTAGCTAAACTGGTAATACCCAAAGCCAACATTATGTACGAAGTCAACTTCCCCCCACACCACGAGGCGCTCTATGAACTTTGAACAATACTGTGGCATTTATGGCATATGCACTTGTACGTTAGTAAAAAAGCGCCATCAAGTCAAAACAGATATTCCCTTTTAAGCCTCACTTGTTTTGCTCTCGTCCAACTCCAGATTCAATAGACAGCTTCATTTACTGACAGTTAGAGCATCCTTGCTTTTTTGATTAGAGACATGTATTAGCATACAGAACAGGGATGAAGTGTTACTGTCTCAAGTTGCTGAGCAGAGAGGGCTGGCGTAAGATTACAAATGTTAAAAGCTTTACAGAAATGACAGCTTCTGTTAATATGCTATTACAGCTGCATCAAAACCATTTATCTACAAAAAACCTACAGCTATTTCTTTTTCTAGTTACAGTCAGAAATTACAACTATCTAGAAAAATTGCTGAATACCACCAAAGCCTTTCAGATATACCAGTCAACAACAGTAAGAGGACCAGGTAAACCAAGAGAGGATGGACGAGAAAGGCTGGCACTATGCCGCACTGACCATCACTACTGCAGTGCGTGTAACCACGGCCAAAAAATGTCATCAGTAACAAGAGAAAACAGAAAAGCTGGATCCACACAGGATCCTGCACCAACCCTTTGCTGAACACAGTCATCCTGCTCACGCTGAAGTCGATGTTGCTATGTCTTCTTTCCTAAAACTACCCACGCTTGTTAGACTAACTCGCTTACGTGCACTGCTGGGTGGGACAGTCAGGCCTTCTGAATGCAAACCAGACAAGACTTCTTGTTTGGAGCGAGCCACAAAATCATCTCATCTCTTCTCCACATCCCCACCACCCTCTTCCTCCCTCTCACAGATCTCAGAAGGAAGTTCTGTTGTCTAGTAGGCTGAATGTCTGCTTGTCTACATCTTGCTCTTCTCTAAATGCGAGCACCTATGCTTCACAATGCTGAAGAGGCACGTGTAAAAAAATGTAATTTCCAGCTTTTCCTGATGATGTGGGCTGCACTAGCAGACGGGTTTCTCCAGCAAGAGAACTAAAGCCTAGGTTAGGTGTATTGGCAGTAGGAGAGCTGACAGGATCAGTAATTGACTGAGTTCCCACCTCTGTCCTGGAAACAGAGCACAGTTAGGATTTACCACTGAATAGCTGGCTTAAGAGATTATTCACTAGAATTTAAAAATGTGATTTGTTGAAACATACACACAGTTTTCACATTTTAAAAATTCGCATGACAGATGCTGAGAGATGTACTGAAGAACCATAATTCCAATTTCACCTTTTCCTTCCCTCTATATACTATGGATACTTTGGAAGCTAGTTGAAATAAAAGCCATAATAATTACAGAAAACTAAAAAAACCCACCTCAAACCCCAAAACAATAAACCCCCCAAACCCCAACCACAAAAAACAAGTGACATTAACTATTTTGTAGGTCTCCTTCCATTCCTTGGAAGCCTATTACCTACTGGATGCGGTGGTCCAAATTCAACTCTCTTTAAAATCCTTTTAAGTAGTTACCTTCAGTTACTCACAGTTCTACAGTTAAATGGCCTTCAGAAAGAAATTCAAATTATCTTCCCATCTCACAAATGCATCTATTCAATCACAGTATTCATCAGAGTTTGGGTGTTACTGCTTCCAATAGCCAGAAGAAGGGGTATGGGGGCCACTTTTTCCACTTTCTTAGAAGTCAGAAAGTGACTCCATCACAAGCGCCACATTTACTGCCTGAGGAATACACCTTTTCCTTCTGTTTATCAGAAATATCATTTTTGTGTGACCATTTTTGGAGAGAGGGGAAGGGAAAGGCAGAGTCTACCTCATCTAAAGCATACTATTAAAAACAAGAGGTTTCAGGTATGGTCATTGACTCAAAAAGACAACAGTAATACAACAATTTTGCTGCTATTTCAGTATTTCTCAGCAGTTTCATATTCCGGTTGCTGACAAAGGCAACAGTCCTTTTCAACAACACTTACACAATACAACAAGCCAGCCAGGGGATATAACGTATTTTAAGCATTAGTTTACATATTAAACAACAGACTAAAAACAGGAGAGCTGTTATTCTAATACAAGACAGTAGTCATCAACGATAAAGTAATGGGAAGGCTCCAAAGTAACTGAATAAAAAAAATAAATTTAAAAAAATCATCTCAAGCTTCCTCCAGAGTACTGTTCCTTAAACCTTTTGTGCTCATCTACAAATCTTTTTCTAGCCCGTCATGTTCTGAACTATTCAGCCTTAAAAGGATTTCCTCCTGTACAGTACTTACCTATGTGCTACCTATTTATACCTATAAAGTGGATGGTTGTGTCCACATGACAGCCCCCACCTCTCATTAGGATTAAGCAACCTAGACCATTACTCCTAGTGAGAAGAAACATCCTGGAGGCTTCCTGACCTTTAGCAGTACTGGGGCAGGGAAACTATTTCAGCCTCTAGCTACACTTATGTCACTGGTTGCTTTCATTCCAATGACAAAACATTTAAACTTCTTGAGAATACTGCACTTCAGATAAACAAATTCAGTATTTTCTCCAATAAACTAGACTACTGTGTTGTAATTTCATGTACGTATAAATAGTGACTATTAAATCACCACTACCAGAAAATCTGAACACAGAAACTTAACTGGGGGAAAGAATTTTCACAAAGGCATAAGCATATTTTTGTTTATTGTTAAAACTAGCATGTGTCTGTATTTCTGTTACAGTTCCTCCTTCTTAACTTGTAGCATGATTCCAGCAGCAAATACATACATATACAGTCCTTGGGGTAAAGGTTAATGCCTTCAAACCTTTGCAAGTTGGTATTAAAAGTTGCACAAGCCATTTACAGCAGCAGTTCTCTTGACACAATGTCTATCCATCTCTTCATACAAAAGCCTGAGAAAACTGGGAGATGGACTTGGGTAATGAGGGAAACCAAAATCTAGATTACACAGAGAAATCATCTAGAAAGCAGGCTAAAAAGCAATGCTGCACCCAACGGAAAGGTAACACTGCCAGTTCTGCGTTTGCGCAGCCATTTAATCCTAGCTAAGTGGCTTCTCCCAATGCCAGTTTATTTCTTTATTTATTTCCAAGATGCATAGAACAAAAATAATACCAGACCACAAATACATTATATATTCCTGTTGCCATTTTGAATTCATAGATGAAGCAGCAGAGCCATACTGTTAAGATAAACTTACACAGCTGTATCACTTACCAGTTCTGCACACTGTTCCAAGCCTCTACAACTAGCAGACTCTAATTATGAAATCAAAGCCCAGATTTATAAACTGACAGCCACAAATACTACAGGTTGTAGACTATCACGTATAGTCTCTTAATTTTCTCCTTAAAATTGCAGATCATATTGAAACATTCCGTATGCTGGAAGCTGTTGGGTAATACTCAGCTTCCTACAACCACCAACCCACTATGGCATTCAAATCAACATTAGTACAATTTAGACATTTGTTTATACAACTGGGGTTACCACAGATCAAAAGAAATCACGTATTGGTTTTCCTTATAAAACTCAGCAGATGCTTCCTTCAAGGGAGAGTGGATACACATGTAAGAGAAATAGCTCCTGCTGTGATTTTGAGCAATAGGATGAAAACTGACTTTCATATACATACACCTGTAAGTATCATTAATAAGACTGAACAATGCTCGGAAGAGTAAATTCATATGTGATCTTTTCCAAAGTATAAACCAAAAAAGAAAGTTACAATACAGCCTAAACCCATCCATTGTGAACACTACCTTTTTTCTGTGTCATATTGCCCAAGTACAATATTCTGCTGCATTTAAATTTCAGGTAAGGGTTTGGCCCTAAAGCATGTTCATAGCAGCCCAAAGCTTCATATAGGATTTTACAGCACACATCAAGGATATTCCCTGAGACACAGGTACCAAATTTACATAGCACCATGCAAACTATCTACAGAAAAAACCACAAACTTAAAACCTGAACCATTTTTATCAGAACATCAAGTGTAAAACCTGCGATTTTCCTGTTGATGGAGGATATGATCTCTCCTATAGGACAAGCAAAAACAGCCTAGTCAAACCAGTTTGCTGTAACTATGCAGGGTATTCTTGCTCACATGCTGTTTTATCTATGACAAGACAGAAATTCTCCTTCCTGTTTTCTCAAGGAACACAGTTGTTTAAATTATTTGCTTTTTCCAAATGTAAAAAGTCTCCTCCTCTCTGCTTAAGGATGAGCACAGTTCTTTATAACCTCCCAAGTGGCACTATCAAATGCCAAGAATGGTCAACAATGAATTTAAACATATGCAATTGTAAATCCTTTTCACGTTTCTTCTTTAGAACTTGTTTAGTCTCATTTGTTAATTCTATTTCATAACGGTATATGTTTGGGGTATTTTTTGGTTCAGCTGTTGCTTTTAAGGAACATCAATACTGAACATGATCTGTGGCTTTGCTTCTTCCTTCTCTTGCAAAACATAGGATCTTCAGTTTAAGGTCTTGAATTAATTGCCAATCAGGCCAAGAGGCATTCCATGCTGTTCCAAAGCAAAAGAAAATCCTGCTCAATGCAGTCTGCTGGCTTAAGAGTATGTTCTTTACACTTTGAAAAAAGTGCAAAGGAACAGCAACCACTTATTACCAGTATTAACCAGATTTAAAATACCCGGAATTTTAAGGCCAGGCCCCATATTCAGTCTTACTCTCTAAACACCTTTAAGAATAGGATGTCCTAATGCCAGAACTCAAACTAACTTTGAGCACCACATTCCAGTGCATTATAATGTATTGGTACAAAAACTTCCTTCATTTAACATTCTTCTCTTAAAATGTACCTTAAGGTAATAACATCACAGACATGCAAAATATGTAGTATCTTTGTCAATCAAGGAAGTTCTGTTTGGTTTGTTCCATTAGTATGGAACAAAGAAAACTAAGTGATAACGTGTTAAGTGCTTTCACACCCCAATGAAGGGGTTTTATTGTAAAGGCACTCTGCCTGGAAAGAAATCCAAGTTCTTAAGAGAAAGGTTTCCAGGTGAGCAAAGGGCAGTTCTTCTGTCTGCCTGGTAGAAAGCACAGGAGAAAATCACCAGAGCAGACCAGCATAAAGGGAAAAGAGTAAAAACAATGAAGAGAAAAGCCTCACTTCATTTATTAGATACAGTGCTGACGTAGGCAGAGAAGTTTGAGAGCCTATGAACTCCCCACAACTAGCTCCAACCAAATTTCAAAGTGTTGAAGAACAAATCTAGCCAACCAAAAGGCCTTAATATTGTCTTTCATTAGGTCAATTGTCTTGAGAGCCTTTTTCCAGGATGCCAAAATCCTCTCCCTTCCCCTCATCAAACCAGGATGAATAACAGAGAAGATGAACAAACTGTTTAATTTTAAGGGAGTAAGTAATAATAAAATACCAAAAAAGTTGCAATAACTATCCTGTTTAGCTAGGTCTGCAGGTTCTAGGCCTTCCTAACCCATTCCAAAGCATCCAAAGGTACTTCTGAGCATCAGTACCTTGTTTGTCAGAGGGAACGCGGCATTCCAAGTAAGCCTAATTTCACAAATAGGAAGTGACAGGAAGGATTTTGAAAGCCTCCAAATGTCTGCTACAAAGAAATTACTGCAACATCAGCACAAAAGAAGAAAAGGGCAGGAACTGCCCTTTGTTTAAAAATTAGTAAAGTGTACACACCTAAAAAGACAAGCCCTTCTACTTTAGCTCTAAATAGGTTTAATTTAATAATTTGTATGCATTTATTTTGCTCTTGTATTAAACACGAATACCAGTTTGCAGTTTTTAAGGGGTACAATTCAACACAAGATGAACCTACTTTCATTAAAGTGCACTGGATTCTCTGTTCACAGGACTAATTGTTTTTCTCCTCTGTCACTGCCACAGTCAACCGCTTACAGTCCACCACCAGAAAGTCCTTTTACACTGTGATTTTAATCTCAGCAATTTTCATATACACATAAGAATTTTTTAGCTTACCGCTCAAACAGGTACAAATAACTCTGAGGTCTTGGTTACAAGTTAGTTCCAATCTATACTGTAGATATAACTTCAACCACAGACCTCCCCAAACCTTTAACCTAGAAGAGAGGAAAGAAATGTCGAGGAAAGACAGGTAAAGTCTCTTAGAATTAAGTTTGAAATTGGACACTAAAAATAAATTTTCAAGAAATGCCACAGAGGTAGCTAAACATACAAAACTAGGAAAATTCTGAACTGAAGACATTTTTCAGGAAAACTGACAGCACTAGACTGCTAATTAAAAACAAATCTAACGAAAGAAAAGGACACGGTAGAGTTGAATCACACCAAGAGAGGAATCATGACTTCAAGGAGAAATGCCTATGAAAGAACATATTAATGCTGTCAACATCAACTGTCGAGAAAAATCATGGGACTTTGAATATGAAGATGTCAGTAAGAACAAGTTTTGAACTCCTCTCCAAATTTTAAAGAGGAGAATCTTGATTTTGAACGACAGCTGAAATTCACATGCACCTCTTCACTTGCAGACCACTGCTTCTCAAAAGTCATCTGTTGTAACCAATGCTAAATGAAGTATCACCCACCAACTGCAAGCATATCTTGTGTTCATTGGGCAACATTTCTGTAGCAATCAAACCATAAGAGAACTGACTGCAGGGACCTACTGAGGGAGGGTGGGAGAGGAGGAAAAGGGCAGAAAGCAGCATTTGCAGATTCTAGCTAATAAACAAGCTTGTATGTTGAAATGTAGGTATTAGGCAATTGTGTCAATTAACTCTATGAACAATTCTGATTAGGTGAAACATTTAGAAACAACAATGGAGATGTGTAAGGAAAAAGTAATTTAGACAAAGACAATGAAAATAAAAGGCCTGCCTCAGTCCTCTGGAAACACAGGACAAAAGGAACTAGAAATTACAGGAAGATTGGTGTAGCTCAAGGAAAACACTGTAGATTTGAAAACAATGGATGGTTCAATAAAAAGATGCTTAATGGTGAGATGAAGGAAGTTAGAAATTCTAATGCTTTCCTACTTTTGGCCATTTAATTCTTTTACTCAGAAAAATTAACAGCAATTCTTGAAAAGATGTACGAAAATTAAGGTCATAGGTCAATATTCTTACTGCAGTGAAACTGAAAGAGGAATTTAAGAGTTCATATTCCATGCAGAGATGAAAGAAAAAAAACTTAAGAGGAAAAGGAAGACACTTTGGCATACAAAAGGTTCACCTTTTTTTGTCTCTCCCTACAAATGCATGAGATTGAATACATGCCCATTACAAAATGTGTAGAATTTGTTCAAACTATTCAATGTAAAAACAGGAGAGGGAATGACAAAGACCAAACAAACATCAGCAGCTCCTTTGTGATTTCCAGTGGCTAAGGGGGCATGTAGACAAATGGGTGTGGGTGTGTGTGCAGAAAAAGTCTTTTTAGAAAGAAATCCATGTTGCTACAATTGAGAAGAATAGGACTGTAAAGCCCTACTTTCAGCTTGTTCAAAAATTTACTAGATTTAAATCCACTTTCAAGCTAACAGCTAGAGCTCCATTTCCACTTAAAGTTTCAATTCAACACAGCAGCAGTACCATTTCTTGAAGTCTTCCTCAGCACACACAGTACTTTTGAATGTTAAATTGATGGGTTGGTTTATGAAATACTCCCCTCCTGCCTCTCCTCCCTCCACTATCCAAGCACACACTAACAAGTCCTCATCATCTGGACCAGGTAAACATTTAATGACTGCAGGGTGAACAACAACTGACAGAGATGGAGGGCTTTCATGCAAAATCTAGGTAGGTCAGATGTATTGAATTAGCAAAGTAAACGAGGATTAAAGCAGCAATTCTTAAAACTTAGTATTTTCATAATTTATTGGCTGACAGCAGTTAACACTAGCATTACTCTTCTATCACTTTTCATTGAAATGTTTGTGTAATAAAAAACCCACAAAGCACTGGCAGGTTATAATTCCATATGCAAGGTCAGCAGCCTTAAATGTTGACGTTCTAGCAAATTTATTTTTCTAGATAGGAGATTTATTTTACTAGAGACTACTTACTTACTATTTTGTTTATAGATTACAAGTAATGATGAACTAACAACATATTTCATATTGAAGGTACATTATTAACAGGTCTGAAATGTTTGTTTTGAACTCCTCCTTGAGTATATATATATATATATATATATACTTTTAAATATATATATACACTACAAAAATACTCACTGCTTGAACACAGCCAAATTTATTACTTTTAAGGTCAGCTATCTATGGCCAATACTGTAATCCCAGACTTTTTATTACACCAAGGCACATTGCACCAAAGAACTATTCTTTGGTGTTATCACCAACAGAATCAAATATTTCAAAAAAAGTAGTATTTAATGGATTCCTCTCTTTTATGTTGTTCTTCCTTTAGAAAAAAAAGTTCCAGCGAAACTGAGGGGGGAAATAGGCATATTTACAAACAATATTAGAAGCTAGAAGACAAAAAAAATAGTCAAGGACTAAGAAGTCAATTTGCACACTAACTATACATCAATTTGCTAATTACACCAAGCAGTCATTCCTCTCTGACTATTTATAAAATTAATTTAATTGAGGTCAAATTAACACAGTAAAATTAAATAACAACACTACGATAGTTAAAATATAACAACAACAATAATAATAAACTAAAATGGCAATGTTATAACTTAGAGCTGCTGCTTATTCCCTACATCATGAGAAGAGTAATGTCTCTTCATGAATAAAATGCTTTGCTAGCTAGAGCAACTCATTCACCTTGCATAGAGGAGTTGCATGTATGTTTGGCATTAAAAAACCTACTTGCTCAACCTCACCCCATTCACTTAATAAATAAATCCTGGTTTAAGTATATTTTTCCTTTCTGAATATATGTGATCAGATTCTTAATTCTAAGAAATGTGAACACACAGTGTACTGAGATCACAGAAACGTCATTAGAAAGAAGCTCTGTCCTACACTGTGTAACTCCTAAAAACATGACCCTGATCATCCAGATATACCTCTGCACCTGAAGTCTTATAAAAAAGATGTTTTTAAAAAAGCAACAACTAATACTTACCTGAAGTGTGCCTTCCATGGTTCTGTGACATCCTCTGGAAGAGATCACTGTTGTGTTCGTAATACCTGTAGTCCTCATGAACGCGATCATTTAACTGACGTCTCCTCTGGGCATCATAAAAATGATCATAGTAGTAACAACGGGCACCAGCATCTCCATTTTCCAAAACAGAATTGGCTTCTGTTAAAAAGGACTGGGAGGAAGAGCCATATTCCCTAGGGACATCAGCTAAACTTCTTGCAAGATAGGAAAGTGCAGAGAGTCTGTTGCTTTCACGTCTCATTATTTCATGAGGTGGCCTCTGCACTGGGGTTCGAAGAAAACTCTGGTTTCTGGAAACAATTCCATCTCCACCAGCAGCATAGGCAGAAGAAGTCGAGTCAGGAGGACAGATATCAGTTCGTCTTGGAATGGTTGGACCGTGACGGATAAATGAAGGCATTAGATCTGATATATAGCATAAAAGAGAAGTAAGAACTTCGGCTATACTTACACATAAATTATTTGGCTAGCCACAATACTGATTTTACACCATGGAATTCAGGAAATTCAATGGCTAGAATCCCTTTAAGTCACCTCTAATGCAAATACAAGTATAATGGTAACGCTGCAGTTTGTACTGGTGCAACAGAAACCACCCTCCACCAGCAACAAACTTGCCAAAACAGCACAGTTCTGCCAGTATGGCTGCATCTACAATAAACAAACAAACCAACCCAAACCCCATCAAAAACCACATGAACAAAAAAAAACCCCAAACCACCCACACTTTACTGTGGGCACCTCTGCTAGGCTTTGTATCTCTCTACTAGAAGAGTCAAGAAAATCCAAGTATCCTGGCTACTACTCTACCACTTCACTGGGACCGCTGTCCTTACAAACTCAGAACAATCGAAGATGTTAATTCGCCACGCTCACAGGAATCCATGACAGAATCAGGAACAGAATTCATACTTTCCCCACTAATCACAAAGCTCAGCCAGCAAAGCGCTGTCACTCTGCACACATTCTCAAATTATCATGAAGTTATGCACTTTCTCCTTCACCCAAGGGGAGTTTTTTGCATACCAGCACTGATGCCTATTCATACTGTTTCAGTGCGTCCCTCCAGTAAGGGATACGTTAATCCTCTCCCTACTACTGCCTTCAACGTGATGTAAGTCAGTAGCTTCCCTCCAGGTGAGCTAACGCAATTATGACTTTCATTTAGAAGGAAGTTATGTCTATTATTAGTAACTTTTTATTAATAAACTCTTATTACTTAGGGTGAAAATAATGTGTCATTAGTAAACTTATAACGATCGCTGCAAAGCTGCCATGCTATAGTCGGTCATCACATCACAGCGAACAGCATAAATGTGTAAAAGGTGTTAACCCCTTAGACAGGCCTACAGCTTAATATGAAAAAAAACCTTGATTTTTTTTTTAAGGCCTAATTCAATTCAATCAAACTACTAAATGATTTTGCCTGTTGACTGTAGAACCAGCTGTTCATGCAGCAAGTACTTCCAGGAATGCTGCATACCTGCTCCTGCCAGCAAAGTTCTCTGGTTGTGATCTCCAAGCTAATCCTGCAATTATAGCATAACGCATTTGTCTCAGGTTGTTCTCAACGATTAACAAGAAGAAACCTAAGCACACATTCAGCGTGTATTTGCTAGCATTGCGTACAGTCCTAGCGCAACCAGGGCTGTGGCATTAGTGTCAGGTTAACCACGCAAAGATCAGTGCATCCAAGGGACATAGCGGTGACTTCATCACGTTGATTCATGGTTAAGAACTGGAGCAGTTGCTTCTGCAGGGATTTTAAGCAACCGTCTCATACAGTTATCTCATCTTCCAAGCACACACCTTTTGGCAGTGCACACAGCTTACATCGGGAAAACAACCACTGACTTCTGGAAAGAGAGAGATGCTCTGTTCTGTTCCCCTGAACGATACCTGTCCGGGGACCACCTTAACCCCTGACCTGCTGAAACTGAGCAACCGCTGCTGAGAAAAGTAATAAAACAAGCAAGTTTGTTTACCGTCAGTACCTGGCAGTACACTACGCACAGGGCTCCCTGTTAAGTTTCCCCTCCCTTCCAGGCTGAGCCTCCCTCCACCGGCTCCCGGGTCGCACAACAGAAATGCCCCCCCCCGCCCGCCAACCGCCCCGCAGGGAACGCCCGCAGCCGCCAAGGCCCCCGGGGCCCGCCGCACCACAGCCGCAGCACACAAAGGCCGCGGCCCCCCGCAGGCCTCGGGCTTGGCACCCTCGGCCCGTCCCCCGGCCCGCCGAGCCCGTCCCCGAAACTCACTGCGGAGCAGAGGGCTGGTCTCCTTCTTCACGTACTTGCCCTGCACCTCGCCCGGCTTGGAGAGCTCCGTCCGCGTCTTCTTCCGCGACAGCATCCCACCTCCCGGTCCGCTCCCACCGCCCGCATGCCCGGCGCCGCTCCCCGCTCCGCAGGGCAGGGCCCGGCCGCCCCGGCCCCCTCAGGCGCGGCGGCGGCTGCTCCGCGCCCGCACGGCCGCGCCCGGGGCGGCGGGCGCCCAGCGCTGAGGGGAGGCAGCGGGGCCGGCGCGCGGGGGCTTGTGGGAACGCGGCCTCCGCCCTCCGGGGAAGGCCGCGGGGCAGGCAAGGGGCGGGCGCGCGCTGTCACAGCGCCCCCGCGCGGCGGGGAGGGCGCAAGGCGCAGGGCCGTTAGGCGGGAAGGCGGGAGGGCCGCGCCGCGCCTCGCCTCAGGGGCCGGGCGGCTGCCTCTCCCCGCGGGGGCAGCGGGCCCCCGCACCCGGCTAGGCTGGGGTCCGGGACGGCACCGCCGCCTCGCTGGCAGCGGAGGGTCGGGCCCCGGAGGGGCTCGGTGAGGGGCGGCGGTGGGCCCTGTGCTCCCCGCCGGGACCCGCCCCCTGCCCGCAGAGTTCTCGAAGTTAAGCAGGAAAGGCACACGCCGAGAAGCCCTCGGTATTCCCGTACAAAGCTTAAAAATACTTACTCTTCGGTTGAGGGTGGGGTGTGCTTGAAACCAAGCTGTGTGTTTGCTGCCTGTCAGGTTTTTACATTTCAGTCCATTTTGACTTTAATAATGTTAGAAACAACTTTTAGTAGCTGCCAAGCTGTCATAATTATAGCTTTGTGGATGCATTTGATGAATTTGCAGATGATACTTGAAGCACCTACACCTTCCGTGGGAAGATACTGAAATACTTCCATGCCGAATGAAAAACAAAGATGCCACTAGGGATCATACAGTAATTTATTTTTTTTTTCTTTTACATTCATTATAAATAACGTGTAAGTTGGTTCATCTTTCAGTTTTACATGATGTTGTAAGGACAACATACTACACCAGAACAAAACAAACTCAATAGAAAAAAATAAACAATTTTTTTCATTTATACAGCAGTCTTGTGTCATGAAGTGACAGCATCTGACACCAGACGGGAGACTTAACAGGTAAATGATGGAAAACCTGAGAGACAGTGATGTCATTTGCTAAAAGTAAACAAAAGGATTTTACTCCAGATCCAGACTGTTCCCTGCTCTATCTTACATACAATCTGGCTAAAAATCAAATACTGCAATATTTTTTTTCCCAATCAGAATTCAAAGAATTCCATTTTCCTTGTATTTAAAGTGGTAATTGGAGAATGTGCAGCAATGTACACTTTTAAATAATTCTAAATTGACAATTAGCTCTTCAACTGTGTGAATTTAATACACACGAATTTAACTTTGGGTCTCTTCTCTTCCAGAACTCCCAACCAGAGATATCTATGTGCCTTTATTTTCACAGTGATTCATAAAGCAAGGGCTGAAAACATTTAAAACACCTTCTGATAATAAAGTAGTTAATACCTTAATTGGCAAGACCTGTTGTATGAATGAGGCCTAGAAATCCAGTGACTTTCGACTGGTACAATAGCATTAAATACTTTGGTATCTTTAAAATGCCTGTACTGCATAGGAGACACATTCATGCAAAAAAGACCACTAATGCTTAATAACTTACACGTTTATATGCTTATTTTCAGTAGCCTAGACTTTGTAAAACTAGCTGCTTCTCTTCTGAGCTGACACAATGAACCAATAAGCAACACGACACTCGTTTGTAAGCAGCATTACCTTTCTCTGTGTTCCCCCCATTTGCGAAGGGATTGTCCTGAATTGTCCTGTAGCAACAAAAACAGTACAGTACGGAAAGGTTCTGGAATATGTAATTACAAAAGGCACTTCTGAGAATTAATTCACACAAATATTCCAGTGAAATTGGAGTTTTGTCTAAAAACATTTCCCAAACATTTTCCTCCTTTTCCTCCTACTCTTTCCTGTGGTTAGGTTAGTTTTCTGAAGCTAACAGTGAAAGAAAAGTAGAGCAAGGTAGGAGAAGGGTGAGAAAGAGAGAAGTCAAAGTCCCTTTTCTCTGTTTCTCCCTTTTGTTCCAACATCTGGGCTCCCTTTTTGGTACTGTGCTCTAGAAATGTCTGTATGTTTGGTTTACAACAGCCTGGTAACTAGCAGGAGATTAAAAGAACTATTTAAGTAGTCTAGCCTTTAAAACTGAGTGATGAAATTGCACAATAGTTTAAGTGAAGTACTCATTCTTTCTGTTCAGTGTTCAAACTTTGGTCACGGATGGAGCATTGGCAGTAAACCTAGTTCAAGATACGAAGTAGTATTAAAATGTGCTAGCTAGTAATATTTTTCCAAATACTGTTCATCTGAACCTCATTTACATTGTTTCCTGGAAGTATTTTGAAACTGCTGATTTCTGTAACATAGACATGGTTTTAGGGTGTGTTCAATTACCGTATTGCGAACACACAGCCCCAGTGCCCACACATAGAGGTTTATTATAACTGATAACATTTACTGATTCATACTAAAAGAAACAAGATCTCCCTACTTCAGATTTTTAAAAGCTCTGATTTACATCAATGCAGTTCGTCAATTTGACACATTTCAAATTTGTGGAAAAAATTTTGCAGTCTCTGAAAAACAGGGTATGTAAATCCCTGAATTTGAGATTACTTAGAAAAATACCCAGTATAGGCATTTAGAATAGCAGTGAAATAATTTATAAGGACTTTGTGGTACTCCAACATGTTGTTCTTAGGTGATTTTATTTCCATTTCCACTATGTTGCTTGCATAAAGCAATGAGAGAGGAGGAGAGGAGGTCATACCCTGTATGTCTAGTCCCTCAACCCTCCAAAGTCACTAAGTAACCACGTAGACATAGATAGCATCCCCTACAGCCACATGCTAATCAGTACTGCGTGAAAGTCTTTTCCTGTAGGTTACTCCACAGCTTGTAGGCAGTATTATCCCATTTTCTGGGGGACTTTTGGCTCATTGCAAATGCTGTCAGAATTGCCACCTTGCTAGCAGCCTTGGAGACAAAATATCTCACCATCTTCCTCTGTGTTTTCAATTCATGCATATTTAAGGAGCCCCAGTTTCAAGTATTGCCAGTACGGCCCCTTTCACCAGTTTTATTTACATTGTTCGAATGTATCTTACTGGTCTGATGGAGGCAAGGCAGTGGCAGGGCATTTAGACTATTTGCACTAATAGTTTATATACAAGCATTTCAGCATGCAAAGTCTTATTCAACTGCTTTTGTGTCGGACCCCTCTCAGTCTTGAAGGTGTTGCAGAAAGCTTGCATTTCCCCAGCTGTATCGACTGCTTAAGTAGGAGGTACCGCCTGTCATTACCAACCTTGAAGCTGTTCGACCTTCATGACTACAGCACTTCTGCATGTTGGTCTAGGAGTACTAAGGTAATATTCATCCAAATATGATTTGGTTTATCCTGCTTTTCCTAATGCATATTTATCTTCACCAATTGACATGAATCTCCACATGTACAATGTTGAAGGAAGCTAATTTAGGCTATTACTCCCTGAGTACTTCATATTCACATTGAATATGTTTCTTCACAATTAATTACAAACTTAGATTCTGTACTAGGATCTACTACTACAAAAGCCTTTCCAAATTATCACTTGGGTCAAAACGAACACTGCACTAATGACAAAGGTCCATGTTTGTGAGGCCTAATGACAGGATTTCACAAAATCATTCAAGTCCCCCTCTTCATTCTTCTACCAGTTGTTTAATAAACTCCACTGCTTTACTGAATTTACAAATTACATAAACAGAATTCACATTTCACTTCTGTTCAGTGACTCTTCCTTATATAACATTTCTACACACAAAATAATTAAGGCCTCTATAATTTTTAAGTTGTCTGGCAGCACAGCTTTAAAAAAAAAAAAAAAGTAGTAGTCTCTATTTGCCATCAGGGAAACTTCTTCAGATGAAATACTGTTACACTTAGTTGGAGGCAGAGGTCTATTTATGTATTTTTAAGAAAATCTTTTTTCTGAGCTCTGAAGAGAAACAGCCATGAAGAATAACCCAGAAGCCTAATGCATCAAGTGGAGCATATTGCTTTACAGAAACCACAACCAGTTTGCAGGACACAGACCGTATCAGGAAAGTCTTGCTTTCAATAGCAATTACACTGCTAGTGTTGAAGACTGACCTATCAATATTACTAGGTTTGGACCATGAAGTATTCCAGAAAGCCAAAAATATTTTGAAGTTTTGAATTCAGTAAGGTAAGTTTGCATTAGACCTTGGCTTCAATCTAGATAGGAATAATCGATTCAGTACAGTAAATTCAGAATTTATACTTTAAATTAAAACCAAAGTATCAAAATAAGTTAACCTAGAAAAACATACGTCTTTTTTTACACAGTGAAGATTACTTTTAGGCAAAACTTAGCAGAAAAATAGTTTGGGAATAAACAAAATTCTTCTTTTGGCAGTGTCCAGTTTGGGATTTAGCTCTGTCCTCTCCTTGGAGGCACCTGTTAACTAAAATTCATCAGTACAAAAAGGCAACACAGTGAAAAGCTGAAATATTAACATTTCAGTAAAGTGCATGGGTCTGTGGCATATTTAATGGCTTTGCTATGACCTTATCTCGGATGCTGAATTAAATGATGGGGATGCCAGGTTCTTTACTATTCTATTGAGGTTGGCAATTTTTTCTTCTAGTAAATAGTTTTTCCTTTCAGCAGTTTTCTGCCGCTGTTCTGTCATCTCCAAAGCCTTCAGCAGTTGTGCATTCTCAACATAGAGATCCTTGACCATTGCATCTGCTTTAGTGTTCTTTGAAAGCTGAATTGTGAATAGAACATTAATTACTCAGCAAATTAAAAGCAAAAAACCCCAAAACAAACAAGCAAAACAAAATTAAAAGCAAAAACAGTGCTGGGAAAGTAGTTGAATGTGTTTATTGTAAGTGAAATATCAAAGGAAGATAACCCAGCCATTTTTTCTTATTTTCCTTTGTTAAAAACCTGTATGTTTGTGGAGTCATCATAGATACTATGAATATTTTGAAACTGGTAAGACTTTCTAAGGAGATTAGGCAGATGACAGAGGGCTTCAAATGAGTCTTGTCAGATGAGTACTGCTTTATAGCGTTTGTACTCTAAGGATAAATCTAGTTCACAATAGAATCCACAAGCCCAGTGATCCCATAGAGATACTTCCTCCAAGGTTTGGACTATCAGCACCTCCTAAAAAATTGGGGAGCATAGCCTAGCACTTGTCTACATGCTTTTGGGAACAGCCCTTTGGCAGGAGGCCCTGTCAGTATAGCACTTCCTTAACATAGAAGAGGAAACCGTACCTCAGTAGAAAACAGACATTGTTACCATATCATGCCTAAGTGCTCAAAAGCCACCTTTTCCTCCACTACTGAGGACTTCTGAAGGTGGCAGACAGTAAATTCAGAATTTATACTTTAAATTAAAACCAAAGTATCAAAATAAGTTAACCTAGAAAAACATACGTCTTTTTTTACACAGTGAAGATTACTTTTAGGCAAAACTTAGCAGAAAAATAGTTTGGGAATAAACAAAATTCTTCTTTTGGCAGTGTCCAGTTTGGGATTTAGCTCTGTCCTCTCCTTGGAGGCACCTGTTAACTAAAATTCATCAGTACAAAAAGGCAACACAGTGAAAAGCTGAAATATTAACATTTCAGCAAAGTGCATGGGTCTGTGGCATATTTAATGGCTTTGCTATGACCTTATCTCGGATGCTGAATTAAATGATGGGGATGCCATCAAATGAAGGTGGCAAGAACAAAAACACCAAAACCAAGTCAAGCAAGGGATGTGTTGGGGCAGGGGGCATCAAGAAATCAATCATTGTACAGTAATCCTGTCTGTCCGCCTTTTTCCTCCTTTTCTAAAAAACTTTTCCACTTAGGATACTTGGCTGGAATTTGGTGTTTGTTTCCTAACTTTAAGGGCACCAGCACACCAAACAAGCACAGCTTTTAGGAAATTAATGAGTGGTGGATTCAGTCCCCAGTTTGGAATTTTAGGAAGTTGTGGGCAAATATGCTGTACTTTAGCTCAGAGGCATTAAAATAACAAGTACCTTTAACTTTATTCTAAGCAAGAATGGCTTGGCAGCTTTTATCCACTTAGTTGTTTATGGAAGTAACAGGGATGATTTGAGGAAAGAGTAAGAATACTTACTTGTTCTTTCAGCTGATTTACTTTATCTTGGAGAAGCCTCTTCACAAGCCTTAGTTTCTGTTCAACATCCATCATACGTTCTTCCATCATTTTTAGAAGCTGCTCATGACTCCCCTGGAAAGCAACATTTACGTGAAACTCGGTTAACAAAAAACAGTTCACATTTACCAGTCTCCTTCAGTTTATACTTAAGAAAACAGCTGGCACTTCACATTTGAATCTATTTTAAAGAGTCAAATGAATTAATAAGCCATTCATGGAAATAAAATGTTATGGCAACACTTAAAGGACACTTGCAGCATTGAGCTAGTTTTCCAAGTCTAAATTACACTTGACATTACCAGATCTAAGAAAAATTGATATAAAATTCTAAGTTCTTAGATAGATTTGGATAACTTCCTTTTCTTGTTCTTAGGTGCTGCCATATTTCTGTTGAATACGGCAAACAAAACACCAATCAAAATCTTAAGACTTTTCTAAAAATATTAAGGTGAAGTCACAAGGGCACATTTAACAGCGTAACTCTGCCACACTAAAGGCCCCTTGAAATTGAGTAATATCCTAAAAAACATAGGATACTGTTATCCCAAACTTGATTTGTTACAGGTGGGTTTTTTTTAGATTAGTTGTTGGTAACTAATGTTGCCAAATAGTAGCTCTAAAATGATTTTACTCTTTTTCTTTAGTGAGGTTAACAGAGCCTTAACTAAAAGCATAAAAACCTGAGTGTCATGAGGGTGTCTGTTACACCAACATTAGAGTGAAATTCTCCCAAATGAATTAGAAACACCAGGAACTACAGGAAAGCTTGTTTGTATTTGGGAACTTTAGACAATCAACTGCAGAGAAAAGAGATTCTTTATTTTAATGCTAGCTTGCTACTCTAATTCTAAGAAGTCATCTGAGATTAACTTTGAGAAATCCCCAAAACATAATTCGATCAAAACCAAAGTACCTTCACACACATGGAAGTGAATAAATGAAAAACTGAGGGAGGAGTGTTGTTTCGGGTAGGTAGCTGCTCATGGAAACTGCTGTAAAAAGATGCCCTTAAGGGAGTGACTGAAGTCTGCTCAACTTTTTATTAGTTACACCACCAGAAACTTCTTAAGTTTGTGTATGGGGTTATATGACCATTTAGCTTGTGTAAAAATTGAAAAAAGTTACATTACAGTCTTAGAGAAAGTTGCTGTACAGTGTTGTTGGACTGGATATTTTTCTGGATTAAAAAAAGTATTATTAAACAGAATTAGCAGGGAACACTCTAGCCCAATTATCTTGAGCTATCTTTTTAAATTTGATTGGAATTCAAAACCATGGCTGACTGTTAACACTCCATAGGGTTTGCAGGAACCTTGAGTGAGTAGTTAACTGGAAGTTAAGAGTTAGGTATTGAGACCACTGTGTGATCCCTGTTTTTTGGTTTAAAGCTTATTTAAGAATGTTCTGTCTTAACTTCATATGATTTCATATTTAATGGGAGAAGCCAGCTCAAGCATTAGCTTCCAGGTCATTAGAAAGGTAGGAACAAAAAGATCTCTGAAAGCAAACAGCTGAAACTGTTCATAGTTCCAAACTAGAAAAATCATAGGCCTTAATGAGGTGTTTTGCTGACCCACTGAAGTATTAAAAACCCCCACAACCTAGTTTAATCTAGTAATCTGAGACAAAAGAAAAACCTTTAAGGAATGTTACCCAAGAAACAAGTGTGTTAATAATTCTCCCTTTTTGGGCAGAATATGCCCGTGTACTATGCAAATTCTTTTCTTAAATGCAGAGGTATGTCCGCTGAAGTGAAGCTGAGTGGCTATACTTAAGTACATCCCCTATTACAAAACTTTCCCAGAAGTCCTGATATGACAATCCTCAGTATCAAAGACATTCTGTCTAAAATTTGTTCATTATGCTCATAAAGCTGAAACTATTGATACTATTAAGACAAGAGACATTCTGTTTAAAAAAAAATTTTATTTTTCATTTACATCAAAAAATGTCATCTTTCCCTGTTAAAAAGTTTATACATCTTATACAAAAATGCAGTATAAATACCCCAGATTTTCTTCAAATCTCATATAAAATTAGTACCATTTGAGAAAAATAGTCTCTTTCCACACTGAACAGCTCCACATTTTAAATAACATAAATAAACAGTATTTGTAACAAATTAAAAAAGACAGTTTATGAACTTTCACAAAATAGCTTCTAGACAAATAAATAGGAAATAACACTGTGGAGATTTTTTCTTTTTTTTCCTCTTTTTTTTTTTTTTTTTAAAAAAAAAGCACAAAATAATTTGATCCTCAAGTTTCTCAGCTTATGCCAGTTCGTGTGTTTGTGTGTGTTTGTCATGGTAAGGAATGAGATCATAAGCAGCCAAGCTGTCAGAGGTGCCCGATCCTCCGGTAGGAATCTGCATGCACTGCTCGCTGCTCCGGTAGCAAGGCCTAGAGAAAGAAGGCAAGTGGGATACTTCACCCTGATATCCAGATTTTCTTTTAAATATGTACGTATATTAAAGCAAACCACCAATACAAGCAAAGCAAGCAACACAAGACAAACAAAAACACACACAAAAGAAAACATGCAGAGTATCACATATTATATTCTCTAAATACTAGTATTAGCACTACATGTAGGCAATTGAGGAGATATTCAGGATGCATTTTCTAGATGTAAGGACTCTTCAGGTGGCTTATCCATGGTTTTTGAGGCATTTAAAAAGATCAGTGGCAGTGATTAACTGCAATTAGCAAAGCAATTTTCTTAGAGGAAATTATCTGCCACTATATACTTGTGTGTATATATATATATATATAATCTCACAGATTGCCGAATAGCATTTGTGATAAATGTGGTCCAACTGACCTCTGAAAACTTATCTGCATTTTTATTTTAAATCTAGTTGTAAGTCTTTTCCTGAGACAGGTGAACAAGCTGTTGGTCAGAGGTGATTTGAATTTTTAAATGAAAAGCTGAAGAAAGGGGAAGTTGAGCATCTTTAAGTACTCTGAACAAAAATATTGGTTAGCAGAGGTTCTAAAACAACTTCAGAAAACGTTGGGTCACTAACAGGCTCCCAAATCTAGTTACTGAGGAAGGAATATCAGAAGAAAGTGCAGTGATTGCTACTGCGCAGCAGGCATGAGACAGCAGAAACAGTCATTTGGAATTGAGAAGAGTCCAGACAGGTTAACACAGTAGAAAAGGCTCAGGAGTTTTAATTTAGTGAAATTTGAACATATGACAGTAGCCTTTGGAGGACAGTAGCTCAAGACTGACTGTAAAATGAATGAGAACACAGGCCACCACTGCCATGATCAAAAAAGCAATGAAAATTGCAAAGCATGATGAACACAAACTCCAGAAAGGAGAGGGATAACTTTGGATACCTTATTACACAGAAGAACTCAGGATCTAAGAAAGCTGCAAAGTGCAAAGCAGCAGCAGCAAAACTAGGTGATTAAGGTTACACAGAAAGCACGGAGATAACCTGACGTACTCACTGGTGAAAAGATGATGAAGAGGGATTAGGATGCAATTTTTCAAGATGCTAAAGGGGACATTAAAATGGACATAAGCTCAACTAAATGTTAACCCTAAGAATCAGGATGACTAAGAAAAAAATCAACAGTGAGAATTAAAGCAAGATGTGCTTACAGAAACATCAAAATTCAGACAAACTGAAACAAATTTGGCCTTGTCTACAGTTGTAGAATGCACGTGTTTAATAATGATTTTAGAAAGTTATCTAGTAAAGCCCATAAAAAAAAAAAAGCCATAGAAGATGTTATAAACACTTGAAGCAAAAAACTCCAAACACCATAAACCTAATAAAGTGCATTAGTGCATTGACAGCAAATATTTGCAAAGCCTCTCCAAGTATTTTTAATTTCATTAAGCTTTGCAGAATAAAAGCTTTTACAGGAAATGTACAAGTGATTTACCTGTAGAACTACAAGTTGCAGGATATGACTAGTTTGCAAATTGTTTCTCAGGCTTTCAAAGGCAAAATGACAAAGTCATCACTCCTAATGCAATACACAGCACACTCATTTGTAGATGATACTGCTGTAATATGGCTTTTATTGATTTCAAAATTAAACTGTATGCTCTACTTTCCACTTTACAGGACCAAGTACATTAGCCTGTGGTAATGCACTTCTATTGGGACTCAGCTGAAAGAAAGAGAACCTTACAATTGATTTATTTTTACTTATATTATTTGCTGTTAACTTCTTTTGAGGGTAGGGATTTTGATTTTTTTGCCTTTCTTAAAAGAATTTTTAGTCCAAGTTTCAGAAGCTTAGAAACTATTACTGCATATACTCTCTCCATAATACCTTTATTCCAGAATACCCCGTTAACGTGTTCAGAGATTTTTGAGCTTCAAAGTTGTTTTTTTTAAAAACATGACTGCAATTTCAGTTTAAAATGTAAAGGTGTGGTGGTGGTGGTTTTTTTTCTAACAGATTAATAGAAGTGTTAGTATTTTATCTAAGTTATTTAGAGCTTTGTATTTTCTCATAAGATCAAGTTGCAATATTATTTTAAGGCCTATGGCCTGAGCCATAGCTTTACAGATTTAGAGATCTGGTTACTTTTTGAAACAGAGTGTCATTTGGCAAGCCTAGTCCCCAAGCTTAATTTTTATATGGGAGATGCAAACTTTTCTACCTATTGCCTTTAATTCAGTTTTACACGTTAAAACCCCCAAAAAACACTAAGAATGACTCTGCCCAATAAGTGCAGTAGATGTCATCTTCCTGTGAATTAAGATATTTTATTCTTTTTGATCCTCAGAATTGCCAATGTTGAAGTTTCTATGTAACAGTAATGGTGTTCTCCAGTGTCTTGCCTTATGGCCAAATAAAGATAGGCTGACCTTAGAAAAAAAGATTAAGTTGCTTGTATTCTGCTCTGCTACAGCTGACAGAACTCTGTATGACAGCAACAGCCCAAACTAGTATTTTGTGTGTGATGGGTATGTGCTTGTGCAATATGTGGTGTAGTGTATTCTTTAAAACAATGATTCCAGACATAGACATTAGGTAAAGAAAACAAAACCAAAAAACCCCCCCACCCTATAAACACTTACTGCACATTGATCAGAAGGAGAAAAGCCAGTTGAATGTGGATGGGGGTGTTTTTTATTTCAAAAGATTAAGATGACTTCAGAATTAAGCGATGGCTCAAGCTATATATGCTAAATAACAGAGGTTTTGTATATATCTTTGATAGAATGAATTTTAATTTTCATTTTTGAACTGGCATAAACAGAGAATGGATCTCATCAGAATTGAAAAACCAAGAAAACTAACCAGGTACCCTTTTAAAGTTGTAACCTGCAGAGTAATGAGAGCTTTACCTGTTGCATGTTTGTTTCAGAGGGTCTACTTTCAAGTTCTTCCTGAAGACGTTGACTCCTCCTCTCTGCTTGTAGGAGCTGGTGTTGGAGCTGCAGGAACTGTTCCTTGGGCACCATTGCACAGCCTTGCTGCTGGAGCTCCCGGGAGTGCGGAGGCTGGCTAAGCATCACACTGCCGCTTGAGTGGAGCATCTGAAGACCAAAGGACATCAACCGTCAGGAGAAAGCAGCACTGCTGTTCACACAAGGTATCTGTCAGCAATGTGCTAGACATCAGGTTACTCTTGAACAATTTCTTGTATGCAAGAGAAACTAGCCTGAACTTGGTAACGCAAACTAGACAGCTTTTACCTTTCCAGTGGAAAAAAGATGCATCTTTACATGCAGTTCTGAAGTCTAAAGGAATCCAAGGATCGATTCATATTTTCAGACCTAAATTACAAAATCATTGCATTTCTGATTAAATCCTATCAGTTAAATGGGCCTGTTATGAGGTTTAACTTCATGGTCTTTTTTAATTTTAACCTTGATCTTAGCAGCTTTTCTAAAAATACTATCCACTTACAAATAAAAGCACTAGCACAAGACAGGCTTAAGCTGTCCACCAGTGCCAATTATTTCTAGTCTTTAATCTAATCTAAGATGGAGAGATAACATTCTCAAAAACAAAACAAATTTTCGGTGTAATGTGTGATGACTTAATTTGATGCCAGCTGCTATATTACATTCAGAATTCAGTATTTAGAATCCCATCTATCTTTCCTTGCGTTCACTACTACACTAGAAATTTTAACACATTTTACAATTTTAATTTCAAGACACGCCACAAGCAGAGTTTGATGGCAAGTCTGGAGTCCTCCCAAGTGTCTGTGCTGCATGAGCAAAGGTACACTCAGAGAGGCCCTTGACATATGGATACATGATACATTTGGAATTAAACTACCTCAGATTGCATGTCTTGCTTTCATCTCACATCATGGGATGCTGCTCCCAAGCAATGCCATGACAGTTAGTGGATGAAGGTGGCTAGAAGAGAGGCATTTCTGGTGTTGCCTTACTACAGAAGCATTGCATCCACAATAGCCCAAGTTAGATAAACTGGCCCAGCATTAGACGAACTTTCAGTCAATATTAAAAGCCAAGATAGCCACGTGAAACAATTTAACATTTTTCTAGACTAAAGTAAAATCCAGGTAAGACTAGCTCGCAGTTGTAATAGTTGATAATACTAAAAAAAAGGACCAGGACTGTACAGTAAACCCCCTGATGTTCAAAGATGACTTGCAGCTTGAATGTAGGAAGAAAGTATTAATCTGATACAAAAAGGACCCCAGCTGACCACATCATAAAATTCTCACCTCTTATCTCAAAACCATTATTCTGTTCCCTTAGGAAAAGGCATATAAGATTGTGTTAGTGGTTTTAATTTTCCTTTCACAAATTGTAGAATTAAGGCCTCAATTCATAATCATATTTCAGTTACTGAGCTCATTTATAATATAAACTGTAAGCATTTTTCATAATGGTGCAGCTCTTCTGGCCATGTTAATATAGGTACATCTCTGCTGGTCCAGGTAAACAGAAAATAGATTCGTAAGTACTTTAAAATAAAACTATTTGTAGTTCAAGCTGTCAGGAGGTTCTCTTGAATCAACTAGTCTGTAAAGGAGCTATTTTTTCACTGACAATATAAACAGTGAAAACAATGAAATTTTGATGGAATTTGTTTAGAGTTTCATGTAACATTGTGAAGCATGTGAGATCTAATGAAGGGGCTGAAGAAACAGTCAATGTTAACAGCATCTTAAAATTAAATACCAATTGCGTGGCTAACTAGAACAATATAGTTGTGCTGTATTCATCTTTGGAAGAAAGTGGAACAATAATGAACCTGCTAAAACTATTAGGGGTGATAGCATGATCACGGATCAGTTAAAATATTAAGGAAACATATGACAGTCTGGTGAAAAAGCATGCAGATATCAGAGGTAAATATGCAAACACCTTCAAGCCTCACGGTCAGCGGTTTCAAAGGAAAGGGTTGAGCCACTTTTCATTTTGTTATAATCATTTAATTCTTTTGAATGTAATTGGTTATTTCTCTCCATTTTCATGGCAATGCTTGGTGTACAGTATCAAATTGCACGATACACTAACCACAGAGAAGTTAGTGCAGCTGTCGAAGTTAAAATCTACATAAAAATGAATAGTGGCTTCTTTACTTAAAAGATGCATGGAATAATAATAATAAAAAAAAATAACTATAAAAAAGAAATGTTTTCTCCATGCTGTGGTAGTACATTGAAAATGATTGCTCTACCTTCGCACACTATTTCAGAAAGAGAACTGCACCCTTCTCTGCTAGTTCCAACCACTGAGTTCTAGACAGGTTAGCCATGAACAAAAGGAGAACAGGTACAAAAGAGAAAGTTAGAAGTCATAAAGCACTAAGTGAATGTTACACACACCTGCTGGGAAAATGTTATCAGGAGTAACAGAAGCCCGGCATGTTTGAAATACAAATTTTAGGAAAAAACACTATTCCATGCTTGATGTTTATACCAAAGCATTTAACAGTGTTTGGAATTTTCCCAAACCTTAATTAAGACTATATAAACAAAAGCACAGGGCATATAAACAGTCTTTTCAATAACTTGTCAAAATCTCATCTTTTCTAATTAAGTTTTTTACAGTTTTACAGGTAATTACATGGTATGTTCAAACGCCTCCCATTTGCTCTTTTGATGAAAAACATGAAGCCTTTTAATAAACAGTGGTGTAAAAGCCTCACGTAGAAGACACTTTGATTTATGGAACAAGTCAAAAATGTGTTTTGTTGAGTTTTTTTAGTAATATGTTTTAAACTCAAATTTAAAACATCAAGTTTAGGCAGGACTGCTGAGAGACAACTTGGAGATCTAGCCTGACTTTAAGGGATACACCAACTTCACATAGTTGAAGCTTGTCCGTTCTTGTAACCAAGGGCACCTAAGAATTACGGAGTTTTCTTAACATCCAGCGTGATTTGTCTCCAGCAGTACTGAACAAACTTCCACATTTACAGCAGCCTTTGGAAGAATTTCAACTGAAGTTTTCACTCATGCCTTTAGATTAACAGCAAGTAGTGGAAATTGTTAGTCTATCACCATCTAGATAAAACAGCAAGGCTTAAATTCAGCAAATTGTTCCCATAGTAACTAAGGACAGGTTTCTACACTAAAAGCAGCATTGCGCAAATATTAGTTAGGAAACTTGAGGTTACACGCTTTAAAAAGAAAGAGGAAAGTGTCAGCCTTGCTTCAAGCACAGAAACAAATTTCTTCGCTATTTGATTTTATATCTGAAGCCTTACATGAATGACGATAAATCACAACATGCTTCAGAGAGGCAAGTTTGCCACACTAACATCTTGATCATGAAAGATGAGATTAGGCATTAGGGGAGACCAATTCTAATTTCAATTAATTCCCTCTGTTCCTACACATCTAGAAGCTGTTTTTAAATAAATTAATAGATTCAGCAGGAAGTGAGATAGTAATAAAGCCCCACACTATTCAGTACAGTCAACACTGATGGAAAAGTACCTCCATTAACTGATCATCCAGTTTGACTTGCTTTTTTCTTAGCCCATCATTTTCTGAGCTGGTTTCCAGTTCACGTTCAAGAGAATTCATCTGACTGATCTATTAAAGACAAGAAGTTTCCTTAGAAAGGTAGTAGTTTCTTATTTTATCCATTTTCTTTTCCCCTGCAATGTGCAAGTCACAAATCATTGCACATCAAGACAATTCAAGATTAAGAGACATAAGTATTTTTGGATAAGTGTAATGCTTTGCTAAAAGTGATGTCTAAGACAATGTTATACAGCATCTCTGACAAGTTTCAAAGAATAAGCAGGGTTTAACCCAAAAGCGGTAATGCTACTGTGTAAGCACTGTGTATTGCAGAGCACTTGAGCAGCCTGCGTTTTGTTTATGGTTCCCATGTTTTACCACTGGAACTGTTTGTGCTGACTAAAAGTCCTGCAACACATCGGCATGGAGTCCCACCCTGCATGCTCTGCAAAAGCACAGAAGATTCTCAGCTCCCTGGGACAGGGTTTCATAAGAGACAAAGAGCGCAAAGCTCGGAGTAAAAGAAAAATCACAGCTTACTACATTAGCTCTTAGAGATGGAAAATACTGCATTGAGTCACATATTTACCATCTAAAACTAACCTTCCTGTTTGCAGATGACAACTCCTTCTGAAGCTGTTCACACTCTCTCTTCAAGCTTAATTTCTCTTGCTCTATGGCTTTGACAATACCCAACTGGCTTTGATGCTTTTGGTGCTTTAGGGAAAGGATAGTAGATTCCAGCTGTCGCATCTAAAGAGACCAGAGATGAAAAAATGTGGAAAGATGTTCCAGACAATTCAAACAAATCAAAGTGCATCTACTTCACTTAAAATACCAAGTACCAATCTATTTTGGACTCATAACAGATTCTGGGTTATTTTTGACATTTTAGCTTTTTAGCAAGAAGGACATCATATTGTCCTTCTTGCCCTTCCTCCTGCCCATAATCTGCCTAATACCGTAAGCCAAGAAATTGCACATGAAGGATGCTAGGAATATTACAAACTTCTTTAAGAAAGGCATTAACTGAAAGTCAGACCAGAACCTTAGACACAAGTTAGCAGGATCTTCTTTTGAAGAAGAGCTGTTTGAAACATCACGAGTGTCTACCTATTCGGTGCAGACAATGGAACACTACTCCATTATGCATTCTTTCTGCAAACCTTTCTATTCAAAACTAAGGAACAATATTCCTTTCCTGTATCACCTATTGCAAAAGAAGAATCATCAAGTTTTGCCTAGCATGCGGGGACCACCTCTGTGATCTGTCATCTTGGTCAGGTTACCTTCTCCCTGGAGTGAGTCAGGTCTGTTTTAGTGCTCTGCACTTCTCTCTGCAGCCTCTCATTCTCCTGCCTGAGCAGCTGCTGCTCCTGTTTTGTCAGCTGGTCCAGTTCATCCCAGTGTATTTGCCTCTGTTGGTCCTGCAGCCCTGAGGAAGGCACAGCCAGTTCTAGAACCCGATTCTTAAGAGACAGAATTGTAGGGTTAGGCCTTAAACAAAGAAGCAGATATTTTCTCTATTCAGGTGGGCTTTAAGTAGGCTTTCAGTAATTGCAGACTCTAAAGTTGCAGGATTCCCATCTTCCTCACAGCTTACACACTTTTCCCCTAAGAAACCCAATGTGCTAATCACAGTGCAAACCCAAAGTGTTTCCCTTTGCTCAAATCATAGATAATAGCTGTGCACTAGAATGGTTGATAGGAGTGCACAGAGTTCAACAACACAAAAAAAAAGCAATTTGTGCTACATTTCAGAGCCCCATCAGGCAAGTAATAAACCCAGTATTATATATTATTCGGTAATAGCTGTAATTTAGTTTCTGTTGTACAATTCTGAAACAGCCTCTTTTCCATGTGGACATTAAATATTCCTTAATTACATGGCAAACAAGCCAAATTACTAACTGAATTCATAATACCAATCCCAAGACTGCTGGCTACAACCTCCTTCAGTTACAGTTCCTCATCAGTTAAGAGAGGCTGATTATAATACTGTGCCTTTCAAAACCAAGTTTGAGTGAAAATTAGATCCCGTCAATTACTCGTTTGATTGTTAATATGTTTATAGTTTTGATAGGTGGAAATTCATATATTGTCCAGAGATATATTTTTTCCCCCCCCAAAGATTTCTTTCAGGGAAGAATGGAAACTCAGGAGATGGGCTGATCATCATCTGTCCTTATGTTCAAAACTTACAAGTTTTTTTAAAAGAAGTTTAAAATCTGCACATTATATACAATCCAACAAGACTAATTATAGTTAACCGTTTTAAAATGGAAAACTACTGAATACAGAAAACATCATTCAAATAGGGCTTTTTCTTGTACCCACCTCCTCTCAGATTTTTTAAATTATGAGCTTTATCACTTGTTTAAAAAAAAATAAATCAATAGTTGCATAACTCAGAGTCTACTTGCTCAAGCCTGCCACATATTTGTGTCCTTTTAGTGGACAGGCAAACGTAAAGAAATAAGTTGGCTACAGTGTCAGGCTAGAGCAGAGCAGCAGCTTGTGTCTGTAAACCCTGGCATGCAAAGTTGACTGACTTTGAGGCACCTGAAGTCCATTACCTTTTCATTGGCATTCTGCAGTTGCTTGTGCAAAGACATCACTTCTTGTTTAAGAGTTTCCTTCTCCTGTTGTGTCACCCGTAAGTCTGATTTTAGTCGGGACATTTGAAGGTTGGTATTTTGCAGCGTTTCATCTAAACTCTGAACCTGTAACGAGCAGGAACACAGCTTGGCATTTACTGGACCAAGATTTCTCATAACCTTGGTCTCCTAGGATGTGTATGCACCACCTATCACACATACTTAGGATCTCTGATGGAAGGAGTGAAGAAGTTATAATGCTGACAGCCCGCTTCAAAAGTGCTAAATGATTTTCTGACTGGCTGTTCCATATCAGTAGCCATCCTCTTTGAATACAGCCACAATACTACATTCAACAGACATCTTCCAGCCCCAAATATTTATTGTGATATGCCAGGAAAAGAAGATTTCTCTTGAATTATTTATTCTTCCTGGCAGCCCATGGCCAACGAGAAATCCCAAGTGAGATCAGCCAAGCAGAGAGACATTTGTTCCCCTCCCCTGCTTGGCAAGGGACAAGCCACTGCCAGAAGAGCAGGGAGCAGAGTTCCTGAAGTATTTTAGGAATAATTGGGCAGAATGAGTTGGCAAAAGTAACTTGGCCATAGACGCAAAACATGGCTTTTTCTCAGGGAAAAAAATCCCTCATTGCATTTAACAAGTTTCCTCTTGTCCTTTAAGAGCATCACTTTGAAAGACCATCAAAGCAGCCATTCTTAGCTGCATGACATCTTTGCATCCATTAGAGGAGGGCTGCTTTTAGTGAGAAAAAAAAAAGCACTACAAGAGATTACAAAAATGCTTTTGATCTAGGGCTATAACAAAAAAATCACTATTATACCTTTTCTTGTGAAACGGTGAGCTGTGTTTTCAGTGTCTGACTCTGCTGTTCCCAGGACTTCTGCTCTTGCTTCAAGCTGCCAATTGCATTCTCTAAGCAGCTTACTTTAGCTACCTGAAATAAGATTACATCTGTAAGCCTGACTCATTCAGGATTTTAACTCAATTTGACTTTGAGAGTTAAGCTAGAGGGAGTTACAGCTATGCAAAGAAAACACGGGAGGGCAAAAAACCCCCTCAGCTCCCAGCCTGAATCTCTACACAACGAGATCATTATTTACAGTGCGCATGCTAGTTACACTGCTTGAGTTCAGAGTTACAAGATGTAAGGCTGCAATAAAAGTGCAAGAACACTGTCTTCCTTGTCCTGCTGCAATGTTTATATCCAGGCCCCTGTTCCTTGCAATGTTTGGAATTTTCTACATAATCAAATTACAGTAAAGCTGTGCTCCAGAATTTAAGCTTTCTCTTTAAGACCAGCTAGGAAAAAAAAAGGCAGGCAATTAAGCTTTTATCTGGCTTGAAGGTAAAAAACAAACAAAAAAAAAAATCCAAAGTCGTTTTACAGGTTAGGGTGATACAGATAACGATATAAGAATTTTAACAGCCCATTACAGCATGTAAGTAGTGATGTGGGTTTGCAGTTTTTTACCTTATCAATACATCTGTTTAATTCCTCGCTCAGGGCTTCTTTTTCTTTCTGCAGCTTTTCATTTTTAGTAATTAAGCTCGAAACTTCATTTTGAAGGTCAGAGAGTTCAGGGCAACTGGACAGCTGTGGAAAACAAACCCCTCAGTTGCATTTCTGTGCTGTTGCAGAATTTTTTTTATGCAAGTATTACACAAAGCTTTCTCTTCTCTGGGCCAATCATCCCACTCCAGAGAGAATGGAAGAGAGAAAAGCATACTCTAACTCAGTATGAATGATCATTTGAGCATCATTCATCTATCGGAGGCATCCTTCCTACAACAGCAGCGCTAAGGATTCCTAATTGCCCTGTGATCCCTCGGATTTGCTTTAGGGCTAGTCTTTCTCTGCCCCTTCCATGAAAGGGGAAAAAATACTGTACTGCTGACTTCTGATCCTTTTCCCATTTGACACAGTGCTTTAGCTTAACACTCTGCCTTGTGCTGTGCTGTTCTGTCTTTGCTCAATCTTCTGTCTTTAATTACACTCAATCCACAATCTGCTCTTTACTGAACAGGCCTCATCTGCTTTTGCTTTTTAAGACCATTATCTATTCTAAGCACTGGGTGCATCAAATGAATGCCTTAGAGAGTAAAGAAAATTACTTTGTGGAGCCCTAATCAGGAGAGCTAACTCATTTGTAGCCTATTCATTATCTGTGTTTATTAGCATATATTTACAGCCAATTGAACCATGCTTATACAGGTGATAACCAAGCCCAGGAAATTACCCTCAGAAGTTGGGAGATGAAGTCTCCAGATGGGTTTAGCAATAGGAATTCTCTCTGAAAGGATATGCTGGAAGAGTCCAGTCCTTAAAAATTGAGCTGTATGGGTATCACTAGTTACACAGGGAAGTGTTCCCCTTCCTATCCTGTCTGCACAAACTAGAAAAGCCCTGTCTATTCCTTGATTAGAGCTTTAAATCATTGTCTTTATTTTCAAAGCCTGTCTTTGTAGACCCATTACTCTGGAAGATCTTTTGCCAAAGGCAATGTGAAACCAACTGTATTTAAACAGCTGTGCATTGTACCCAGGGACTGCTTCAAAAGGATTTATATTCTCTTGCTGTTATGACCATTCTTTAAAGAAATTAACTATTTCCAACTTGGGCAAGAGAGTAGGGCACATTAAGGGACAGCCAGCATTATCTGATAGCACTCAAATAGGATGCCATACTTGTTTTGTCTTCTCTAGTTCCTGCTTGAGGATGTGGTTCTCCTGCTCCAATATATGAGCTTGGACCTTCATTTTTGACAGCTCCACCTCCAAGGAAGACACCATATTGGATGACTGCAAAAAGTAAAAGACTCAGGTTTCAACTTGAGACATGCCGAGTAACAAAGGTTAACCAGAGGATGCTGCAGCCAGTCACATGGGTTAGAACTGGGATGGCACTGGACAGAACAGAGCAGACATGCTGGAAAATTCAGGTAAATACTTATCATCGCTTGGCTCCATTTCAAGAAAAATCTGCACACTTCTACCTGCCTGCTTTTGGCTGCTCTCATGCTTTCATTCCACCCCCGCTGCCGCACACACCTATGTTTCTGGCTAATACTTGGGAAATTTCAGCTTTGAAGGCTCAAGCACAGCTCAAAGACATGCTAATTCCATAGCACCTCTGCATTCCTAAAAGTTCAGTTGTTTCTACCATTAGAAACAGTGTAATCTCATACCTTTACTTTGGAGTTTTCCAGTTCCTCTTTCAGTACCAGTCTCTCCTTTTCCCATTCTTCCAGGGTACACTTTCCTGCTTCCCTTTCCTTTTGCTTGAGCACCCTTGCCAGCTGTTGATTAAGATCCTGCACATCTGCTTGATTTTTGGAGTTCCTCTGGCTAAGTTCTGTATTTTCGGAGTCCAGCTGCTGGTTTCTGGTCTTCAGGTCTGCTACCTGAATCAGGACAGCAGTGTCAGTTATTCCCAGTGTAAAAGCAGTCATGAGACTTTTAAGAACGTTTCCTTTCTATTAAGATGATTAAAAGAACTGACAAGCATCACTCCCGCACCACAGTGTCTCTGAACGGTGGGGCAGAGCTGCTGTTAACTGTATTCTAAGTAATAGTCACGACCCCAGTAGCATTGCCTGCTTTATTTCCCTATAGCTGTTTAACTTGCTCCATGCCCTAATTTTAGGCCAAATCAAGTGGAATCATATTTAGGAGTAAGAATCCTCCTGATGACCTGTTGCATGCACGATCAGCCCCAGAAGCTGTTAAATTCTCATAAATAGCCTTAATTATATCAGTTATGATATCAGTCATCTGGCACACCACTCTGTTCCTCCTTCCCTTTGCCACGCTGATGTGTATTTTGAGGGGCGTGCTGGTGACGTAGTAGATTGTTCTGAGCAAGTAGTATTGCTTGGTAAAATTCTAAGAGGGACATGAATCTAAGAGCTACTTAAACCTTCTACTGTGCCTAGCATAACAAACCACCCTTAAAATAAAAGTAGCAGTCTCATGGATACAAGCAAAGGGTCACAGCTGGTAGAATTCCTAGACCCAGCCAGCTGGGAAATAAGAGGCTGAGTCACATAACCCCTATTTCCCATGGGCTAGCTGCAGAGCATTACCCGTAAAGAGTACAAAAGAAATATTTTAACTTTATATTTCTATTAAATAAACTTTCCAAGTTGACTATGGAAAGCGCTCTCGAGTTTGTAAACCAGATAGTTACAGTAGCATTGGTGTAGATCCTGTCTTCTGAGCATGTCAAACAAGCCTTCTGTCAATCCCAAAGACTTAATGAGAACCGTTGTCAAAACGTTTAAGGTATATAATGGTAATTTTCTACTGCCTTTGCATCCACCTAAGGAACAGCTTTTATACAGTGATGATTTCTACAGAGAAGGTTATGGGCTCAGGCCGTGTACCTGCTTTTTCAGGTTGTCAACCATCTTCTGTATAGCCACTTTTTCCTTTCTCACAGCCTCTATCTTTTGCCTAAGGAAAAATGAAAACTTGTTAACATTAGAGTCACTTGTTGATACAAACACCTACAAGAATGGGCTGATTTTTGACTTCTCCAGAAATGGTAATTCTGGCTATTTATATATTGCTTAGCATCACTGCTTTGCACAAGCTTGGCAAGTGCTCAATTTATAGAATCATAGAATCAGAGTCATTTAGGTTGCAAAAGACCCTTCAGATCATCAAGTCCAGCTGTTAACTTAGTACTGCCAAGCCCACCACTAAATTATGTCCCTAAGCGCCACATCTTCCTCAAGGTACCCCACACAGGTTTTTTTCTAGAAGGGAAGAATACTCCCAGGATCGTGGATGGTTACCTACTTGCAAAAGACTTGCAAATCACTGAAATACTGTCACGCTGTACCTCTTTCTGCCTTTTCTAAGGCTACACCAGCCCAACAAGCTCTGCCTTTGCTGAAGCATGAATAATTGCATCAGGTCATCTCATAAGTAGGTCCTGTGTTTGTATGTGTTACTGGGTCATCTGAACTCCTGCAGTTAAACCCCTGCTTTGGCTCTTGGAATGGGCAGGTCAAGCTAGGGCAGCTTAAAAGGACAAGGAATAGACCATCAGCCAGCTGGATTTCCAGTGGCACCACAAAATAAGCCCATTTCAAAGTTTGTAGAGTATTTAACAAATGAAGGAGCTTTCAGAGAAGGGACATAACCATCGGGTGTGCACAATGGCGAGAGCCTGAAGGCATACACATGGTACATGCACCGTTGAATTCTTACCGCATTTCTTCTCGGGATCCATTTAGCTCCCTCAGTTTCAGGCTGGAAGCACTACCCTCCTCATTTAATAAAGTCACTTCATTTTTCAGAATGGCATTTTCTTCTCTGAGCTTCTCAGCTTCACATCTGTGGCAGAGAGATGAGACAAGTGAAAACTGTTTCTGTAGATCACCTAGGCCCACAGGGAAAAAAATAGCTAAAAGCCTAAGCTACCTGTAATACTAAAAACCAAAGCTATGATTGACTTATTTTATGTATGAATGGTATATGGATTTCACATTTCATTTACTAAAAGTGCTCCCCAGATTGCTGAAAAACGGGCTTTTTGTGCATGTTTTTGTACAGCTAAGTTAGTTAAAATCTAAGATCCCTAGTAAAACTTTCACACTAGTATTGTACTATACCTTTCAGTCCTTAAGTTACAAATAACAGAACTTTAAACAGCTTAACACCACAATATGCAGATTCCTAGGTAAGCAAGCTGTTTCCCCAGCTGTTTCTGGAGTCCAACATGCTGGGAGAGGCAGCATGGGAACAGCAGTGTTGGGAAGTGCCTTTTCTGTCCTGAGGTGACCGTAGAAAAATAACTTAGCCATGGTGTAATGCCTGAAAGAACAATTTCCTGCAGGAAGCTGGTGCTGAACAATAATTAAGCCACTTGCAGTCACTTTATGACCTCCAAAAAATCCTTGCTGAAATACAGCAGTTAAAAACAAGTAGGTAAAACCTATTATATTCTCTGTGTTATAGTGGTATTTACCATATCACACACCTGATGGATTCCTAACCCTAAAGTGCTCCTGATGGGAAAAAAAGTTACTGTAATTCTCCGGTATTAACTTAAATATTGAGAAAAATAGAAATGCTTTTAGCATTCCAAGTAACGTTCAGTACTAGAAGAGAGCAAACCGAGTGAAGAAGTGATATTAGTAAAAGCTAAAAGCATTCTGGAAGTGTTACCACAGTACTTTGGACACAAAAATACAGGGGTTTCTGATGTACCATAAACTACACACTGCAAAGGCGACTACATCCACAGACAGAACGGCTGGCAGGTTGCTCCTGTTTTACCATTCATGTTAGGTCGTAGTCAGAGAGGAGTAAGTCACACACATTTATTTCAGCCGTCGTTATCCAGGATTAAACAGCCTGCTTGCTAGTAGTTAGAGTCCAAGGCACTGTTTTCTAATCAAAGTTAAACTACAGTGGTTAATGCAGCAGCCATACAGCAGGCAGGCAGGCGGCTACGAAGTGATGAGTGGGATGCTAGGTTAGTTTCTAAGCGGCACATTCGATTACTGTGGGGCCGGCACATTTCCCACAAAGTTTTGCAAGTGTACGTTACCTCAGAAGATCAACTTTTTGCTGCAGCTCAGTGCATGTGCTTTGTAAGCCGTGCGTCACTGTATTCCTCTCCTCTTTGTGGAAATGCACGTTGTTTGTGTTAACCAGAGCAGCAGCTTTCTCCTTCAGCTTTCTGTTGGGCTCTTGCAGCTCCCACTTTTCTGCCGACATTTCTTTCACCACGCTGTCACTTTGGGCACGCTTATCCTGCTGACCTGTAAATGCAGCGGCATGTTCTTCCAGCTTCCCAAACTGGCATTGCAGTCTTAACTTGTCGCTGTGTGCATCTACATTTCCTTGTGCATCTTGTTCTTGGACATCTTCCAATTCCTTAACTTTATTGATGAGCTGTGTGTTTTCCTCTCTGAGCTTAGTACTTTCCAGTTTACTTTCTTCTAGTTTGCAATGAACGCTTCTCAGCTTATGCAGGTTGTCTTCTAGCACTTTATTTTTCTCAACTAACTTTATAATTTCAGATTTCAGATCCTCATTTTCTACCTGAATTTCTTCTTGTAGTGATAGAAGTTCAGCCTGTGCCATCGATCTGTCTTCTAACTCCGCAACCCTTTTCCAAAGCTGACCTATTACACTTTTCAGGTCACCATTTGTTGCCCCATGAGCATGATCAAGCAGGAGAGAGGCTTCACTCAGTTCTTCAGCCTTCTCAAGCTCAACCTGCAGCTTCAAAGCATCAGAAACAAACCCTTTGTTTTTGGGAGCTATTCTGTGATTTAGCAGATGAACCTTCTGCTGGTTAATGTCACTATGTAGCATTTTTGGTCTAGGAACTCTCTCAAGAGTTTTCTTGAGATCTCTCTTTTTTTGCAGCAGAGGCACCCAGGCAAGCAGCTCTCTATTCTTGTCACAATCCTGACTGCCGTCAGCTTCCAGTGCTGCTTTAATTCCTTGCATCTGACATGCCTGCACCTTGAGCGCATGGCCGCCTGCTCTGGCTTCAGTGCATGCTTTCTCCAAGTCTGAATCAACGTCAGTCATTTCTTCCAGGTCAGTGGTATCATCCTCCAAAAGCTGAAGGACATTTGAATCTGTTCCCTTGTCTGCATCTTTACAGTCGCTGGGCAACCCTTCAAAAGTGGGATCCATTTCATCTGCCAGCTGAGAGAGTTCTGAGCTGGAGTCAGAGCAGCCAGGACTGGGAGGTCGCACAGGCTCCTGCTCTGCAGCTTGCAACCTGTGCTGCAGCCTGACTATCTCAGCAGCCATTCTGACATTTTCCTTCACAGCTTGCTCGTGCACTTTCTGCAGATTTAAGAGGACATCTGCATCATCTCCCAGGGGTGCCATACCAGAGAAAGAAGCAATTTTGCTCTTTGCTTTTGCATACTCTTTTTCTAGGACCCTATAATGATTTTGTAGCGCGGAAAAACTATGGGTCTCCCACTGCAATTTCTGTATTTTCCCTTGAAGATTTGAGATTTCCAAACTCATCTCAGCCTTTTCTGTTTCTGCTCTTACGCAAATGTCTTTGTTTATACTCTCCAAAGCAAGAAGTTTGGAATTGAGGTCTTCTTTCTCTTGCTTGTATTCACTGTCAAGTCTCTCCAGCTTTTGCCTAACCAGCTTCCCATTTTCCTCCACCACAGATATATGCTCTTCTTTGTTCTTCAGCTCTTTTGCATGGTCATGTTGGAGTTTTGTTATTTTATCATTCAGCTTTTTCTCTTGCTTCTCAGCAGCGTTCCTCAGGTCTTGTAGCTCCTTCTGAAGCTGCTCTCTCTCACACACAAGCTTGTTCACTTCTTCCTTGAAGTTTTTCTCCAGGAGATCTTTCTCCTGGGTCAGAGCAGAAGAAACGGCCTTTTCATTTGCCAGACTTTCCTTCAGTTGCTCGTGGGCTTCAGCAACCTCCTGAGCAATTTCATCCTTTTCAAACTCCCACTGAGATTTCTCCTCTCTTTGCTGTTCAGCAAGTTCATGCAACTCTCGCTGGTAACATCCTTCCAGATTTTGGATCGTTTCTTCATATTTATTCACAAGTGTTTGTGTGTCGACAGAAAACTGAGTTTCTGCACGAGATGCTCTTCTGTTATAGTCACTTTCCATTTTTTTCCTAAACATGGTTAACATAAGATATTACTAAACTCTGGGCTAACTCAAAGATATTCAAATGGCTTTTTAGGCTGACTAAAACAAGCTGAAAAAAATTACTTTTTCACTGAGTTTTAGATGAAGAACTATTTGACGGGTGTTTCTGAGAGCCAAAGTTAGATTTGAGGCAATTTGTTGAAACTTTAAAATTAAAAATCTAATCACCTTGGAAAAGTGTAACCATGAAGTGTCCTCAGAAAAGGTTTCTTGCACAGTGTATGCCCTTCTCTTCTTGTGATCAGATTTATGGGGGCAGATGTTCTTACCCCCATCTCTCCCTGTCACCCCAGGCTGGTTTTTAGTTTCTTTTGACACTCAATCTTCGCTAAAAGCAATTACCAGCCATCCCTGTCCTTCTTCAGAAAAGAAAAACTCTGAAAACCCAGATGCTTTGAAAGTACAAAGCAGGGATTTGTAAAGCACAGGGATTCTGAACAGAGCTCAAGTTAATCATATCTGGTTATGCTTTAACACTATTGTTGCCTCTGGGTGAGCTAAAAATCAATATAAATATCTACTTGAGAAAGCTCAGAAGGAAAATCCCAACCTCGACAGCAGCCCAGTGTCCTGGAATAGAACAGGCAACAGCACTGTACAGTTGGTACACTTGAATTAGGCATCAGGAACCATTTCTGCATTAGGTTCACCTTGGTCACCATGCCAAGCCAGCAAGGTCAGCATGCGCCACTACTGTCCCCGCCAACGGTGACACTCACCTTTCCTCCTCCAGGTCCTGCTCATGTTTCCTCAGCAGCTCTTGTTGGAGCTCTTCCTTCTCCAAAGCATGCACCTCCGCCATCCTTTTCAGCTGCTCATGAAAGCCACGTTCCAGCTCTCCCTTCTCTTCCTGCAGTGTCTGCACTAAAACTCTCATCTTTTCTTCCACCCAGACACTATTTTGAATCAGTTCTTCCCGTTCCTGACTAAACTTCTCATGTACCTGGTCCAGTCTGGCTCTGACATCTTCTTCGTGCTCCTGCCTTAATAGTTCTTGCAGATTGGCTTTTTCCTCATCAAAACGTGTTTGTAATTTGTTTTTCTCATCATTGTATTTACAGTCAAGCTTTTCTTGCTGTTCTCTGAGCACTGCTGCCTCTCCTTGCAGTTCTGCAATTTGATTTTTAAGGCCAGTTATTTGCTTTTGCATGACTTGCATCTCCTCAGTGTACTTCCTCCTCATATCCTCTTGCTCCTTTTCACAGTGGATTTTTGTCTCATCTAACTGCTTTTCATAATGGCTCACCTACAAAAAGAAAAGAGATTGGATTAGTTAACATTCTATGGACTGTTCCACAGAGATGTTTTCTCAACAATTCTGTATTATATATTTCCATATATTGCACAGAATATTTTTATTTATTATATATTAGCATCTTATACTGATCTCCCCTGCAAAAGAATGCTAAAGTGCTCAGTTTAATTTCTTACTGGGATAAAAATGATTATTATGTGGAAAAGCATGAATTTCACTGCCTTCTGTTAAGTGAATTTGTGAAAAGAGAAGCCGGTAACTTAAGTCCTGGCAGTTTTCCAAATTTAAAGGGGAATTTTTTTTTTTTATTATTTCACTGATTACTTTTTCAAAACCTTCCCCAAATTAAGATGCAGATGAGGCCTTTCCTTTTAAAAAGGGTAAGGATTTTTTGTTTGAGGTTTCTTTTATTTTTTTTCCCCACAAGTGACGCAAGACAAACCCTAGAAGTAATGATTCTGGGATGATGTTTTATTAGTCCCCTTTTTCTCACTCCCATCCCAGCTTTGTCACAATACACTTTCAGTGGACCTGCGTTATGCCATATGTGAAATGAATATAGTTCTATAACAATTATATGACTACCTCTCACCTGGAGGCGGGCACTGGTCTGACAGATACAGCCTGATGGGACCCCCAACTTCTGGTCCTGAACTGACTCCTGCAGAACAAGCCTGACGATCTCTGCACCAATGCACCTCGCCTGCACAGCAAGGTAGATCTTTCTGGCTTGGAAACACCGTGACCTTGACGTGGCTGCTAGCATAGGCTGGTGGTAGGTGTTGTGCTAGGCTGAGCTGGCACAGCTTTGAGCACAACACCATAGATAGGCACTGGATTCAAGCTGCCCCAGGCTCATAAGCCCATGCAGACCCAGGCTGTCTCCATGTAGAGCCAATGGAGATTATGCCCAGAGCAGCTGTGGGTGCCCCATCCCTGGCAGTGCTCAAGGCCAGGCTGGACGGGGCTTGAAGCAACCTGGGCTGGTGGGAGGGGTCCCTGCCTGTGGCAGGGGCGTCAGAACTAGATGAGCTTTAAAAGGTCTAGCCCAAACCATTCTATATTTCTGCATGTGTGGCAAGATGAAATTTGCAGATGGACACCCAGAACACGGGGAGCTGACTGCCCATTTTCAGTAGCACAGGTATCATAACAGCAGTTTCTATTCTCCCACAGCACAGATCGCGTTTCAACACCACCAGGCTGCACAAGTCTAGCATTTAGCAACACAGACTCCTGCCAACAGCCTTTCTAAGCCACAATTACCCCATGCCAGCGGGTATGAAGTGGCTAATTCAGATGCAGCAGGCTTTCAAGACTGGAAATGCAATACTGCCTTGGAAAGGCTCACTGCTGTCTCCTTAGCTGGTGTGCTGATCTACTGCAACATTCATTCAGCCCTCTCCTGTGCCTCTCCATCACACAGCAAGATGCAGAAGGAGCAGGGAAAGTAGAGGCTCAGATTCACAGGTTATCATTTGACCAGGAATTAAAAGTCCTTCAAGACCACTACACCTGTATGAAAAAGCTGGAAGAGTTGTGAAGATTTAAGTTAGAATAGCTTACTGTGTCTTCAAGCTCTTGTTTGAGGTGATGTAGATCCCTGTGATGTTGCTCCTTCATTTGTTCAATAGCCATTTCTGCCTCTATGCTCATATTTAATGGGTTGCAGTCTTCTGAACCAAGTCCTTTAAAAAATGGTAATAACATACATATTCTCAAAGCCCAAAGAGATACAATCTCAACAGAAAAATTTCATCAGTTTAATACTTGCAGCTCTCAAATTCCCATCACGCACACAGACAGGGAACTGCAAACATTAGTTTCACCTTTGAATACAGTACAGCAGCCATATTCCACTTCACGTTAAACAGCAAAACAGAGGTGCTGTTTGAGCCTCACTGTGAAGGTTTGGTAAAGCTTTTACGTAATCACCTCTTAAGACGTTATGATAAATACCTACAGCACAGAAGTTGGTCATACAGGAGATGTGCTTTACCTTGGTCAGGCTCAATACCACTGTTGCCTTGACTTTTCATATCAATATCAAACTCTTCCGACAGCGCGTTTTTCAGCGAAGGCCGGAGCACTTTGCCTTGGGCACGGTACTCCTCCAGCTCCGAGTGCAGCTCATCTATCTGGTCTTGCAGTTCCTGAGAGGGGGGAGAAAAATAAGCCTGAGTAAAAGCAACCACAGCAGCTGAGCGTCTGTGCATCACCACACTGCCACGATGAGACATTTTGGAGAGGATTATGGTAGGAAAAGACCTGTCAATAACGCTGCCATCATACCACATTAGTCAGCGCCCTATCAGGTAAATAACACTCTTCTCCAGGTTCCAACCTGTGTTCCATCTGTAACAGATGTGTGCCTTATTAACAGAGCAAAGCCTTCTTTGGACTGATATCCTGTATATATTCTGCCTCTGCATATTGCAGTCCAGGACTTTTCACTTCACTCCTTTTTCCTAAGACCTTTTTTAAACAGCAGCTTAGGAACATTTTCAAACAGTTGAGAAATACCTCCTCAGACATCATCTACTTGAAAAATCAAATCAGAAGTGAAAGATCAAATTAGGAAAGAGACACCCTCATTACTGCATTTACCATCTGGTACTTCTGCCCATTTGCCAGCAGAATATCCCGAGTGTTTGTGCCAAATGCCATGCACTCAGCTCAATGAACAGCATTTATTGAGGAAAATGAATCCCTTAATGGGTAAACACACAGTTCTGCAGATTTGAAAGGTTCGGAAAGTGAACTTTGAATACTGATTCGTATCTGTCAGTACTCAAAAGAAGATCAGTTGCATATTCCAGCAATGTCTTCTTATCAAGAAGTATCAATTCAACAAATACTTCTAGGCAATCTTCACTCTTAAACTGCAACTTTCTAAGAGCAACCATGCTGTTTCAGATTAGGCAGTCTTTTGCCAAGGTAGTTCTTTATTGAACGAAAAGGATCATGCAGAACAGATGAGCCAAATGCTGGTAACTATTGTAGTCAGCAGAAAGTAGACATGTAAATACATGACTTACAGGCCCACTTTGAAGAAGTGTTTCAGCCATACAAGATTTGGGGAGGAGGAGACAAGCTTTACATTTTCAGTTTTATTTTAAGAAGATACTATTGTTTTCCAAACCAGCAAAACAGGGATGTCTTATTTCTGTGGTAAGTTCCTGCAACTCTGAATTGAAATTAGGGCAAAGTTTGTATCATAAATCAAAAAACCACTAGTACACAACTGCGCAGGAGTAGAGCTTGATGTACAGCTGGGGAGCAAAGGAGGATCCATAGACCCTATCCCAGCTCACACTCCGGGCAACCCATCCTCTTAGCTCAGCCAGTTGCCTCTGTGGCATGGGATCTGCCCTCTCAAAGAGCTTGGATTCATGTAAAAAAGCCATTATACAGGAAAAAACTCCAGCAGCATTATATTGCTGCTCTGCACTGCCATTTGCAGAAACAACATTCTTGGTGAACACGGGTGGATGGGTGCCAGGTCTCCATCCCTGGGCTCCGCTTACCCTGCATTGCCGCTCGTACTCGCTTCTCATCTGTGCCAGTCTCTCCTCCTGCAGGAAAAACTCTGCACTACTGGGATCCAGGTCACCAAACTGAAACGGCATGAACGGGATCCAGTTACTCTTCCACCAAACCGCCCTGCTCATCACAGCCCCGGTGCCATTCACAAGCAGTCCTGCAGCCTGTGCCCTCTTCCCTCCGGATTTTTTTATTTTTAATACAGAAGCTCTGCTTCCCTGCTGGTAGGGGACAGCGAGCAACCACCTTAACAAATATTATCTCACCATACCTCTCATGCTAACTTTGATTTCAGACCACAGCTTTCTAACTTGGCATATCTTGGTTCGATAAATAATCCCAGGTTTAAAGAAGTCTGGAAAACAGATGCTGTGCGAGAAGCCTAGTATATGAGCCTTTGTCTAGATGCACACACACTGAAATGCCTTTGGAGAAGCTGATATTCCGATAAGTTTATTGCAATTATACAACCACGATCAGCTGTTCACTTCTCCCCCAAGTTCAGCAGAGATACCACTTAACATCTCATGTATCATCTTCCCTAGGAAGGACCTGCATGTTGGGCCTATCCAAAACTATGTGCTGGGGGAAAAAAAAAAACCAACCTGCAAATCTGCAAGATTATTGCTTTACTGTAAGGCTCCCTACTCTTAATTAGCATAAAACTAGAGCTAAGGTGGGGTATCTTTAATTTTCCTTAACTTGAAGTCAGTCAGGCAGTCCATGTCAACAAGGTAGGCTGTGCCTTGGTCACATCTGGAGAGGGACCCCAAGAGCCTCCAACTATTAGTTAATTGGCAGCTTGAATGTAGTAATGGAAAAGCAATTGAAAGCAATTTAAGTCTGGAAGGATACTGGGAAGAGGAGGACTTACCTTCTCAGCCAGGACGTTTTCCAAGTTTCTCTGCAGTTTGCTTGCCAAACTTTCATACTCAGCCAGTTTTTCTCCTGTTTCCAATAGCTCGCTCTCCAGGCGGCTGTTTTCCTGGACAAAACAACCCCACCGCAACAACCTCAGTATTTGGAGGATGAAAACATTAGCATGTGGTAACATTAGAAAAAGAATAACCTCCCAGTCAGTCAGAGTATGGACACTGTTACAGGCTTCAGCCAAAGGCAGGAATTGTGAACCCATGCACACACAACCCCTCTTGCCACAGCAACAGTGAGTGTGAACACTGGACCCACAGCCAGCTCACAAACCCTGCACTCCTCTGCTCCTCTCACCTTTCAGATGGCTGCTTCAGGAGGAATATTTTATGATTTCCTTGCTGAGCACAGGACAGCCACCTCCATCAAAAGCTGCTCGCTTGAGCATCTGTAAGGGCATAGTAACTCCCTCTGCCTATCAATATTTCTGATGTCATTTGTAAGATAACACCACTACCATTTTATTATTTTTTTAAAAAACTGAGCAAGACATAATTATATGGCAAGACAGCAGTCAGATAAAAAGAGTTGACTTAAGTGTTTTCTAAAAAAAAAAATATCTAGGAAAAGGATGTGAATCTGTGGGGTCACGGGTGAGCAACACCATTGCATTAAGCAGCAGATAAAATTATCAAAAAGCGTAACAGCAAGCTTGCTTCAGAGATTTTTTTGTTTGGTTGCTTTCAAAGCAGTATTTTAAATTTTGTCAAGACTCATTATCTCCTGGCTGGAGAGCCAAACAGCCAGCAAGGCAGACAGCCCATCCAATAGCTGGACACATGCACACTCTGCACTTGATGGCAGCAGAGATTTGAACTGGAGCTTTATGAATTCCAGGAGTAACTACTGAGGTGACCCAAAAAACTATTCTCACTGACACGTCTCTATCTTGCTGCTGACATTACTTTCAGCTAGCTCAACATGCACTGTAACACAGCCTGTCAGCAAGGACTAAGTTGCAAGTGTCACTCCCAACTTCAAGGCACCCTTCCCTTTTAGCGGCAAAGGCCGGCTGCATTTGGTCCCCGTTACCTTCAGGGAAAGGGCCAGGCGGTCCCGGAGGTAGCTGTCGTCAGTTTTCAGCTTTTCTATCTCCTGCTCCAGCTCCAGCCGCTGTTTATTAGCCTGCTGCAGGATTTGCTCCCGCTCTCTCCGGAGCTCATTCTTTAGAGCTGCAATTCGTTCCTTGTACTCCTCATCCAGCTTCCTACAGAGGTATCAAGAGGTAGAAGAGCTCGTAAAAAGAAGCAGGCGGCAAATACCGCTGTGAGTGAAGCCTGGTGGTGGTCAGCAGGCACGAAGCCACCGCCTCTGTCACTGAGTCCATGCAATGCCGATGAGGAGGAGAGGGGGGACCCCGGGATGCTGTACCTGAGGTTGTACTCGTTCCGGCGCTCAATTGCGGCGTGGTGGTCATCTACTTCGGAAGCCATCAGGGATTTCAGCTTTTCGGCTTTTTCCAAGTCTGATCGCAGCTTCTCTTTCTCTCTGGCCACTTGGTCAGCCCTCTCCCTAGGGTAAACACAGCTGTCCTGGATTAGGTCACCCTCCCAGCTCCCCCAGAGAAAAAGCACGGAAAGCTCTCCAAGGGTCTTATCAACTGCCTTTAGTCACTGGATGCAAATTCACACACGTAGCTCTGGACATGTCTTGATATTGCCATAGGCCCCAAGACCTCAACACCTGGAACTCCTCAGCTGTGGTCTAGCACCCCCAAACTGCAGCGCTACACCATTCTGCCACGCCGCTTTCTGCCCCATTTACTTGTTGTCATCATTTTATTACTTTTACGACTTCACCCTTACACTACATCCAGTTTGCTTTTGATCACAAGTTTGTAAGACCTGCTACACCGAGCAGCTTTCTTGACGGGAACCTGACAACACATCTCTCCACTGGGTGACCGTAAAAAAGTTATGTAGACATGTAGATGCAAACAAACAGTGGGAAGCCTCATCTTGTGAGGTTTCATACAAGCAAAGCAGGCAGCTTAGAAGCAGAAGCGGTAAACCAACAAGTAACAGGACACGTGCAGTCTTAAAGACCAGCAAAATCATCTATGATGTCGCATGGAGGTGGATGCATAAGCTGATAACTAACTATTCAAAGATTTACAGTACAAACCAAACACCACCAACAACTGGAGCTTGTGCATGTGGCGGATGGATGCAAGAGTCACACAACAAGAACTGATGCAAAATGGAGGATGCAATGCTTAGAGCAGCAGTCTCCAAAATGGGGTGGACAAGATGATCCATTGGCGTATAGGAAGAAATATTTGAGCTTCAGGAGGACCTGTGTATAATTTACAAATTAATAAATATACATACAGGGAAATGTTTCCCATCTCCTACACCCTTCTCAACCGAGAAGCCTGCACAGCAAGTCCAGTGCAAAGTCAAACAGTGTTGACTTTCAAATGAAAACAGTGGGGGTACACGGTGGTTTTGTACCTCACCTGCAGTTCTGTCACATAACGAACCCATGTAACACCACTGCAAGAGGTCAGTTGGGATTAAAGGTACTGCTTATCAAGTGGCACCAGCCTCTGTCTTCAGTTTCACATTCATCAGCCATCAGTGAGCACTGCAGATGGCAGGGACAGTTTCCAGATGCAGAGCAGGGCTGGGAACTGCTTTGCTTTTTGTTTTTTTTAAATCTTATTTTTCTGCAGTACTTGGATTCGAGTGTTTTACCCGTGCAAAACAAAGAGTTGAAAGTTTCCGACCAAGCTACCAGGGAGCCTAGCTTTCCAGCAAAACAGCAGCAACTGCACCAATGCCCCTTGGAGAAGTGCTATGGACCACCATGAATCAGCTCCTGCTTGGCCAAAGGCAGAGGGCGGTGAGGGAGCAGCAGAGCTGGCAATCCTGGTGACTTACAGCAAGTGTCTGATCTCCATTTTGAAACTCGCCAGGGCTGCCTGGTGGACTCCATTCTTGGTTATTAAGAGCTCGTTTTCTAGCGCTAGCGTCAGCTCTGTCAAGTTCACCTTCCCATCCAAGCTGAAGTCCAAAGCCTGCAAAACAACACCTCATTAGAGCAGAACGAGCCTTCCTGCCCTGCAGGAGCCTGGAGACGTTTGTACATGAAGTGACAGAATAAAATGAGGAAGCTCAGAAGAGATCTTTGCTTGCCAATTAATCTGTCACAAATGCCTCTGGGGCAATAAACCAGACATCTCTGCCACCCTCCCATGGTAGAGGGCTGCTGCCAGCTGCGGAGATGGAAAGTGTCCTGGTTGTGCTGCCAGATCAACAAGAAATTAAGCCCACGCCTGATTAAAAGTATTAATTCTCTAGAGGACCTAACTACGCTGGCCTTTTTACATATTCAAATGCTGCAGGAACGTGGCTGAAAATGTTCACATTAAACAAAACCAGCTCTTGCAATAAAGACAACACAGAAGAAGCCTTGTTAGTGGGTATTTGACAGCAGGGATCCCATCGCTTAGACAGCAAGTTATCATCAGCAACTGCTTGTAATCTCCTTCAACCTAACTCTGCAGGAGCACAAAGCGGGGTGCGGAAGGGCTACTGGAGGGGCCAAAACACTGCAAACACCGCAGAAGCCACCCTGATGACACTGGTCACTAAGCAAGTGGTACGCATTTGCCTTCTCTTGCTTAGCAAGTGACCAGTGGAATGCAACAAGCAGAAGAGAAGGCAAAGGCGTACCACCAGGTCCGGTGAGAACAGCACCCTGTTATCAACCTGGCCTGCATCAGCCCAGGCTACAAGGGGGTTATAAAGCCTGAGCAATGGCAGCGTTTATTACATGTTCAATATCCACACGGACACTAAAAGCCAGGAGCATTCTGTCATCATTGCTGCTGGGAGCCCAGAGATGGTCTTAATACAGACACATGAATTATCTTCTCCCATCCACAGCTTCTAGGGAGACAGGGATGAGTTTTACTTCAGGTATTCAATTTGCAACCCCCATTACCTTTTTACTCTGCATAATAAGACTAATGACAGCAAGGTTTCAAGTGCTGTCCTCCACCTTAGTGCAAGTAATAATTCAGGTCATCCCAGTGCTAAAAGGTTTGCAGGTGCAGCTATTCAGGCTATTCAGCGAGGTAAAGGAATTAAATTGCTTTCTACAAATATAGGTGACCTCTTCGAGTGTAGCTCAAAGTCACATTACATTTTTATCATTAACTTCTAGCTCTCTGGGATATACCATTTCAATAAAGGAAATTATTGGAGGTGTCCCAGAACAGTTAGACCTGTCAGCACCACTGGAATTTTAAAAGGGGGAAAAAAAAAAATAATTGAGCTACAGTCCAGCATCTCACACTGAGGTAGGGGGTGTGCAGGGGGAAGAAAATAAAAGGGGTGAGATGGAGCAGCTGGTTACCTTCAGGATCTCCTGGCTGTTCTCTATGCCCTCCTGGTGCCAGCAGTCGAGGACACCCTCCACACAGCCATAGCCCATCCCGTCATCCAGGCTGGAGAAGAGGCAGAAGCCGATGGTGCTGGGCATGGCTGAGGGGGTGGTGGTGCGCCTCCCGCTTTCATCAAAGGACTGCCGAGAGAGGGGAGAGGGTGCGATGGGGCACGGGCAGAGCCAGGCATCTGGCCACCCCGCAACGAGAAAGGCTTATAAGTGTAATTTTGCTAACAGTACTCTGGAGATTAAGGATTAAGGTCTGCTTTTCCTCACTGCCAAGCAAATACCCGGCAGGAGTGCCGCTGCTGACCTCACAGCACTGCGGCACGACCAGGCACTTTGGATTTAAAATAAATCCGAGGAACAGTTTCAGAGCTGTCCTCAGTGCTCCAAATGTGTTTTATTTCACTGTCTGTTTTTGGTTTCACATGTTACCTCCCCTAAAAAGACTGTACGGAGCGTATGCACAGGTGCTTTTGCTACACCAGGCAAAGCTTCCAGGCAAAGATAGGCAGTAGATGCAAACACTCGCAAAAAAAGAAAAGAAAAATGTGTCTCCAGCCTCCCCCAGACCACGACTTTCCCCTACAACCAGTTTATACCATTTATTTACTGCACATTGCAGCTTGCAAGAGCCTTCTCCAAGCCACGCCACTTGAAAGAGGAGCCACCTCCCCTTTACCAGGAGGGTGTTTTCTGCTTTATCCCCCACATCCCCAGAAGCAGCCTGCAGCAGCTTCACCTCATCGCTCTTGCTCGGGGGAGGCAGTCACATCCATGGTGCTTCTGTGCTCACCAGGGCATCCCGCAGCAGCTCACTGCCACCACCTCCCACCTCAGTGGGGCAGGGGGACATTCACAGCTGCCCCACCACAGGGACAAATGGGGAGGAAGAGGAGGAGACAGGCTAGGTAGGATTTGCTCAAGACTTGCTCCTGCTTTTACCCCAGGATCCACCTAAGCTTCTCACCTGCATGGAGAGGTGTCGTTTCAGCTGTCTGTACGGAGTAGATGCTGAGGGTGTCAGTGACTTTCCGTTTTTAAGCAAGCCATAGAAGAAGTCCTCTACGCTCATGGTGTCATCTTGCTCCAGGTTATGGAGCACCTCTTCAAGCACCTGCAAGCAGCAGGGGATAGAAATCACATCTGCTATTGTCAAAACCACCACTGTAACAATTTGGCAGAGGAGAAAACAACCTATTCCCAAGGCTCAACAAAAAACCACAACCAAAACCCAAAACCAACCCCCCCAAAAAAACACCAAACCTACAAAAAACAAAGAAAAAAGGCAAAGCAAGAGTGACCTGGTCCACTGCATCGGCCTAACACTAGTACAGCAACCTTCACACAGAAAATTGCAGAACCACATACACTACAAAAACCCTGCCTGTAAAACCATGTAAGCTCCTGGTTGTCTTGGAGCCTCCATTTTGCAAGGCAGCATGAAAAAACCCTCATTTCATCCTGTTCTCTGGACAGGGTGACCTCAGGAATTCACTGCAAGGTAGCAAGCCAGACGCCAAAACCCCAGCAGCTTGAAGCAACCAAGCAAAAAAACTATAGTAAGACACTGCAAGGTTATAAAAAAACCCCTGTTTTATGCTTCAGGGCAGTCTGCTTTCTGAAAAGCAAGACCAACCTTACTAGCACCAGAGATGTTAAGATTAGTTCCTTCCTACTTCTTTGTCTACAGTTTATTTTCTTTGTTTTCTGCCTTAATACCCTGAAAACATTCTTGCTGCAAAGGAATACCTGCTCAAAAACATGTTTTACAAAAGAAATTATTACAAGCCACGTTATTTTACTATGCGAAACAGTCTGATTTTTTCTATAAAACCAAACCCTGAATTGACAAGGATCTTTTTTGCTAAAACAATAATTTTCTCGGAGACTCCTCCTGCAGGACAGGAACAGTGCACAGGCCCTCACAAAGTCAAAAGCTATCATCTATGAATATTTTAACCCGTATTTACTGTCTAGCTAGAAGATTTCTGGGATTAAGGAGGCATGCTTGGAATCTAGGATATTTTTTTAAATTCCAGTTTACTCTGCAATTGCATGAGAAGACACGCACGCTGCAGTGTCAGTAAGGCTGGCAGCTGCCTTTGCTAGAGCAGCCTCCCACGTCTGATGGTTTGACACCAACAACCTTGCTGGAAAGCTGCAAGACGGAGCTGAAAACTGCTTTCCAAGGAGCGACCTGTCAACCAGCACTTGTGCTTTAGGCTTGTGGTCAGCCACAGGACGGACTTTGGGGGAGCCAGGATAAACCCCAGGTGCATGCTCTGGTGCGAGCAGGTCTGTACGTGGCCACTCACCTCCCCAGCTGCTGTTCGGAGCCCATATTGCTCACAAATGGAAACAAGTTTTTTCCTGTTCAGGTGGCCATCTCTGGTGATGCCGAGGTGCTCGCAGACCTCCTGCAGTTTCTCCTCTATCCAGTCCGGGCTGGGCAGCGAGGCACTGGGGGAGGCATTCAGGTCATCTGGGTTCCAGAAGCGCAGCTGCCCTGGAAACAGGGGAAAACTGCTCTGGTTTCTGCCCATCCACTGCCCACGAGAGACCACCAGAAGACCTGGAGGTTTTGTACATCACAGGGGACTCACTACTGCAGTGGGCAGAGCCTCCCTCCTTGCTCATCAGCCCCACAGGACCATTTGCTTTACCTCATCCTGCACAGAGCCCACTTGTAATTTTGGGGTATGGCTACCAGCACCAGCGTGGCTATGGGACCACACCAGAGGGAACAGATCCTGCTCAGCATTCAGTTCATGTGTGCCACCACAGGTAAGGGAACCCTGCACCCAGGCATGACGTGAGCTACAGTCAGGACCACAGCCAGGAGGACCTCCAGGGACATGGATGAGTCTGACAGCCAATGTGGGCTGGCAGCCAGGGAAAGCGCAGTCCTGCCACCTCAGCTGTTGGCACGGATGGAGACAGGACCCCTCCTGTTTTGGGCAGTTATGGAATCAAGGGAGAGGACCGAGCAAGGTGCATCCATATACGCCTTGACCAGGTCAAGAACTCCAGTGGTTGCCTGCCTCCATAAGTGTCACCCGCCAGGTGGAGCTGCCTAAACTCCCATCCCCTTTGAATGTAAACTGTAGGGTATGTTTTGATCTAAGTACTTGCAAACACTCCTTCAGGCGAAGAATAAAAAAAACCAATAACCTTCAGCTGAACACATTTCCTCTACCTCCAGCAAATGCCTGGAATGCAGTCGCACCCAGCTGGAAATGCCTGCAGAGCACTAGACACAAGCCAGAGCATGCTCAGCTGCAAGGCCACCGCCTTGCCCCCGCCACCTCATCCCAGGGCTGGAAAAGTGACTTTTGGAGGAAAAAAAATTGGTCCCTTTAGATAGGGTAGGGGTTAGAGAGCAGCTGAAATATGGAAGAGGTGTTGAAGTGATTAAAAGCTGCATGGCTTTGCGTGCCAGACAGTCACCCCGGGGGTCACCCCGCTCTCCTTTACAGGACAATTAGGAAACATTTAATGACCGGTCCATGCTGACATCTAGTGCCCAGGTGCTCCACTGCAGCCAGCAGCCCTCAGGGCAGGAGCAGGGACCAGGACCAGCCCTGGCTGCTGAGGCCAGGGAGAGCAGGAGCATCTGCAGCAGGACGAAATGAGAGCAGGGAGGGTGAGGCCAAGACTGTGCCCTCCAAGGAGCCCCGCTTTAGCTTTCTCCCCCAGCTTGGGGCTTGCTTGCCCCACGTGCACCTTCCTGAGCTCTGCACCATGCCAGGCTGGGACTGTTCAGCACACCCAGCTAGCCTGAGACCATCTTGGTGTGCTCCTCTGATTCACCTTCGAAGCTGAAAAGAAAATAAGCACACACAAATGCTGCTGTTTGCTCTTACCCTCGGCCTCGTACTCCTCGCTGTCTCTAGTCTTCCAGTGCTGGGGAGAAAACGAAAGGTTCTCAAGTTATTACTATTGTAAGACATCATCCATATGAAAGAGACTCTGCGATCAACATTGAACAGGCTACATAGCTCCAGCAATGCTGCAAGGCTTTCATCTCCCGGCTCCCCACAGGCTGGGCTGGCAGTCCATGGCTCTTTGATGCTGCCTTTTTCTGGCACACAAGGTTCTTCGGTGGGGATAGACCACAGCTGCAGCAAGAAACGCCTAAACCCTGCAAATGACCCACGAGAGGTGACAGATCAGAGTCCAGCAGATTGATGGGGAGGTCGGGAGGAAGAGATTTGCCCTCCAAGCAAACCATGCTGCTTGTCTTAGAGGTATCAGTGGGTGAGATGATGAGAATGCAGGGAAGATCATGGGTTGCATAGAGCCACCACCTAAATTTGGGTTATCCTTTCCTTCCAGCACCCTATTTTCCCATTGCAGAAATGGAAACTACTACCCACAGACCGCATGTGTCTTGCGCGCAGCCAGCCTGCAAGCTGGGACATGAGCAATAGCGCTCCAAGTCTCAAGCATCCCCATTATGGGCAACGCCTGGAAGAAACTCGCGTGGCACACCACCATCCCACAGCCCCTCTGCGGGCAACTGCACATCGGCCACACCAGCTGCAGGGCCCAGGCACCAGCGCACACATGTCCATGGCAAGTAATAAAGCTGCAGTGAGCCCATTTATGTGAGCATGATGGGGCCACCCGCTCCCAGAACATGCATGATCTGGGAAACAAAATGTTTGCTGCTTTATGCTTTCCCTTTCGACAAGGGGCACCCAGCTGCCTGGGGAGCCCAGCAGCCTGCGCTTGGCCAAGCACACTCCAAAACACCTCCACTAACTGCATCTTGAGATCAGGAGGCAGAGCTGTGCTGCCGGCAAGCTCTCCGCTGAGCTAGCTAGAGAAAAACCACAAGCATGCTCTTTGCTGGTCTTAAGCCATCCCGCTTCCTCTGTGGCAATACCACCTCAGGTCAGGTGGCACCAGAGCAGGGCAGAAGTACGTTGTTTAAAGTGATTTCCTCATGTATTACATGCTGTCTTGTCTACACTACCCTTGTACCAGCTGAGGGTATTTACTCACACGTGATGCTCAGCAATATTAACTTCTGGTTTAGCAGCGGTGTTGGCAGATGTTATGTCTCCACCGTTACAAGTGGATACTTCTGCATGCACGTGACTGATGGATTTGAAGCCAAAGTCACCCAGGACGTAAAGAGGCTCTAAATCATCATATAAAAGTTCAGTAAGTCTCATTCAGATTACAGCTAAAAGCCATTAATCTACAACGTTACCATGGAAACTGGATTAGGTCACTGGACTTTTTTTAGCTCTGCTCCCATTTCATCTGCCGGACCAGGCAAGGGCTGTCGGCTGCTGCAGCATCTCAACGTACCCTTCTGCTTTTTGGGAGAGTCACAGGGCAGGAATTGGGGATGGCCTCGGATGAAGCAGGGCTTAACCTTTGCTGGAATTCCCAGGCAGGCTGCAGGCAAAAATCTGGAACGAACATCCAGCAAAGCTGCATGCTCTGGAAAAAGCCAAGAACATATATAACACTGCACCAGAAAGATGCAGATTTTGGCCCAAACAAGTGCTGCCCTGCTAGCACCACCACCGAGGTGTTCATGCGGCAGATTTCTAGTTTGCCTGATAAACCATCTGGGTAAGCCCGCAAAAAGCAGGAGCTGAGGCAACAGGTATCGTCAAATTGCCATCTGCAAAGGCAGAAAACAACCTGTGTTGCCCCAAATGCATGAGCTGATACCAGCCCAGCCCCAAGTGTCTGTACATCTGCAGTGGCCAACTTTGTGCCGAGAGATGTCTTCGGGTGCCAGACAGGGCTACCACCCTGCGACCACTCGTCCTTGGAGGGTGGATGCTGAGGGAATCTGAGCAGCGATGCTCAGAAGAGGGATCCACTCTGTGTCCAAGTCTTTTTGCACAAGCAATGTATATATTTTTTTATATAGAATCAGATCGAAACCATTTAGCACCAAACCCTCTCAACTTCAAGCCTTGCCTCAAAACCAAGAACCCCAAACTGCAGCACATGGTAACTCCACAAACACCAGCAAGCTGAAGAGGCTGAATATAGCCCAGGGTGGGTGGGCTGGTAACCCACCAACAGCAACCCCGGGGAGCTCGTGTGACCTCCCTCCCCGTGCCGGGGCCCTGCTGCGGAGGGCTCGGGGTCCCTTTGTGCAGTGGGGGCTTGGGGTCGGCCACCGCCGGTGGGAGGACAAAGGGGGGCCAGGGTGGGCGTGGAGGGTCGGTGCATCCCAGTGTCAGGCACGGCATTGTTTCCCTGGCCCCAGTGGTGCTACAGCTGGATGCGGGTCACACACTTATCGGCGGGCTGCGGGCGGGAGCGGAGATCCCAGGAATGTGTTATTATTTGGGCAGGCGCGTGCTTGGCCAGGCTGAGGAGCAGATGGCCAGGGCTTTCAATGCTCGCCGCCCTCCAACTCAGGTCCCGGTGAGCATCTGCAGCCTGTGCTGTTTGCTTGCAGTGGCCTCTCCCCATAATAAGGCAGCAACCTCTCCCCCCCTGCCATCTGCTTCAGCAAGACAGACCTTTGTTCTCCACCAGAATATATTGCTAATTAAAATGACGATCAGGAGTACACGCTGAGCCTGTTAGGCTTCGCACGCGGCAAGGTGAGCCTTTGCACCAATGCTGATGGCCCCCATTTTTCCCCTCCCTGCATGCTGGCCCCGAAATCAGTCCCCTGGTCTGAGCAGCCAGAGCAGAGCCCACTGAACAACGGCGAATCTCCACACCCCACTTTGCCAGTTGCCTTCAGCTGCAAAGCACCAGAGTCCCATCAATAATACACTTTTGCAGGGAGCAAGTGCTGAGCTGTTATCCGCACATCCTGGCTTCAGAGGACAGCTGCACTTTGGGAGTCTCACATTTGTGCCTCGAGGACCTGAAGACAAGGAGTTTCAGCCTGACTGCCCCAGGTTTTGCTCTGAGAGGCCATGTCACACTGGCAAACCCCTCTATGCAGAAGCAAACACATAGATGTCCGGGGAGCGAGTGGCTTTGGTGGGACAGAGCTGGGATGTGACAGCAGTTTCTACAGCCTGCAAGTAGGAGGGACCTTCCCCCGTGCAGAGCCACCAGCTGGGAAAGGGGAGATGACAGATACCCTGCACTGAGGTTTGGAAGTCAGTGTGGCCTTAAGACTGGCCACACCTGGCTGTGTCCCCAGGGGTGCGCTGCTGGGAACCCATGAGCTACCCTACCACCAGCCTGGGGTTGGTACCCCATGGCCACCAAACCTGCTCCCCATCCCAACCCTGCACCACCAGCACTGAGCAGATCATCATCAGGTGTAACACAAGGCAAAAAGGAAATGAAAGCAAGGTCACAGTGCTTCCCAAGGCCACCAAGATCCATCACCTGTATTCAAAGTTTAGGACAAAAGCTCAAGCGGTAGCTGGGGTGCGATATGCCCAGCTTAAACCACCACAAACTTTCACATTGCGTTTCTAGGTGCTTTCATGGTCTGTTAGCATCACATCCATAAAGCTGCCAGAACCACTCATTTCTCATCACCCATTAGCCTTGTAGCATCCGTGGGGACAAATTCATGTGGGTTGGAGGGAACCTTGGGATCCCTATACCACCCTCTGCTCACAGCAGGGTCAACACTGAATTCGGACCCACCTGCTCAGGACTTTGTCCAGTGGCACTTTGAAAGCCACTGGGGATGGAGGTCAACGGAGACTCTCTGGGCAGCTGATCCCACGCACAGACCAGCCCTCCGTAAACATGAGGAGAGGGTAGAGACGAGAAGGGGAAGGAAGCCTCTCAGACAGAGCCTGAGACCTTTTAATTGGCACCGGTTGAAAGAAAACACCAATTAAGCCACACTGCCCCAGTTCTCAGGCCAGCAAAACACCCTGGGCTGGAGGCAGGCTTGCCAAGCACAGGCAGCAGCATGTTTATACACACAACAGGAGAAAACTGGGCAAAGGCTGTTAGTTGTGCCGAGCCACAAGTCGTCAATGCATCAGGAGTCTCCAGCACTGCCCAGCCTTTCAGCCCTGGGACCCCCCCCAAGATACATTCAAGCAACTAATTTCTATGCACACCAAGATAATCTCTTAGACACAAGACAGTAATGTTGATGAAGTTGGAAGGTGGGGATTTTACAAGTTTAGCCTCGTTTTTCCTTACACTGCAAGAGAATTAACCATCCCATCCGCCCCAAAAAGGTGCAACAAGGGGTTCCCACCAGGAGATTGATTCAGCCAACTGTGAGCACAGCATGGTTATGTACCAGTTGAATTAATTGACTGACCTTGTTAATAGACTACCTTTTTACACCTCCTTGACAGCTAAAACAAAGGAGTAAGATTAGAGCAGCCTCTTTCACCAAGGGCATTGCTTCCCTGGGGGTTGTGGGCAGATTAACATTGATTTCAAGGTCAGGGCAGCCCATGTGGCCAGCACCAGGAGATGGATGAGCAACCCCATGGCAGTGAGCAAAGGTTACTGAGAACAGTGCAAAGAAGCTGGTTCTGGTGGAAAGGTTTTTTTCGAGGTTTGTTTTTCTATTTTATTTTTAAGCTCAGCTTCATAGAAATAACACTGGGAACCTGGAACCCTTGGTTCTCCATGCAGGGTTCAGTATCCTCCTGCACATCCCCCCCTCCCCCTGGCATCTCTAGGAAAGCACAAGTGAAGCCAGGAGACAGAGGAGGGGGAGAAAGCACCAGCGTTTCTCCTTCCCACTGGAAAACTCCCACTGCGTGCTCCTGAACATACAACAGTGAATCAACAATACTTGGCAAACTGGGGCAGACTGGAACGAGCCCAGCTCCGGGAAACACTGCTGTGGCCGTATGCTAACACACACCACCAAACCCAACTACTCTCCACCTTTTGCTTTTCTGTTCTGGAGAAGCCAGAGGAGATTCTGGAGTTGAAAGCACCAGCACAAAGAGAGCCACAAATTTTGATCACAAAAGTGGGGGGAAAGGAAATACCTGGATTTTTGAGCAAGCGTACGTACAAGCATACATGGGGCATGGGGGATGCCAAGAGCTGCGCAGCTCCCAGGGCTGCTGGCCTTTTGCTTTGGTGCAGAGGCATGCAAGGCTTTTGCTGGGAACATAAAAAGCATAAGACCAAAAGGAGAAGTCGGTGGCTCTGGATTTAGGGCACCGTCTTGAGGCAGCCGCCTGCTGCAGAGCTCTGCTGCTCACCACCCCTCTTTCCCCATCCCCTCAGCGAGAGTGTGCCGGAGCCAAAGCCGAGATTTTGCAGATGAGCTAATAGATGAGGACGTGCTCCTTCTGCTTGCTTAGCTCCCAGCCCACACTTCGTTAGCCATGGAGGCAGCATTACAGCCCTCACTTAATTGCTGGCCGGCACTGCAGCCAGGAGCGCAGAACCGGCACCCACTGCCATGAGCTCGGTGCGCCCCCCGCTTCCCATGGCAGCATGCCTGCAGCCAGGAATTTGGGGCTGCAACAAGGCAAGTGCCACCTGGCACAGCTGATCCCTGGGGACAGGCAAGGAGAGCAGCCATTGCTTTTGCTGGCAAAGGCCCCAAGGATGTCCAACCCACCTTAGGATGGTGTGGGGAACAGTGATGTTGGGGGGGCAACAAGCCCACCCCAGCACCCGGCCCCTTGCTGCTCACCTCCTCGCAGGCGCTGGAGGCGATGTGTGGGGGACATGCTTCCTCGCTTAGCGGCTCGATGACTGTCACCTCGGTAAAGTCCTCCACCGACTCCTGGAACTCCGGCAGGGACCGCCGGCCGTAGCGTTTGCCGCCTTTGATGTACTTGGGCTGCGCTTCTGGGGAAGAGTCTGTGAAGTTCAAGAACAAAGCACACAGTGACATAAGTTTTGCAGATCTGGCTCCTGGGTTGCAGGGCTGGCTCGGTCACAGCCTTTCCAGCACCGAATTGCCACCACCATTCCCCCCGGGCAGGCACCAGTGGCTGCCTCTTCCCAGGACCACTGCCCTCACTGTGGCATTAGGCCTGATGGAATGGAACTGGTCCTGCTCCAAAAAATAATATCAGGGCTCCATTTTCCTCACCCCTCCTCAATTCCCAGATCAAGTTTGCTCCATTAACAAGCTAGAGGGAAAAAAAATCCTCAACCTTGCAAACAGCCTCAGACAGAAAGTCCATTAGGTCTCTCCTCTTTGCACTAATCTTCATTACCAACGATGGGCAGGTTTAATTAGGGACAGCGTTGCACTTAAGTAGCTCAAGTCTCCAGATTACGCAGACACCTGGGTGACTGCCGCTGCTTTCGGTGGATTTAAATCACAGCTTGATGAAAAGCGTGAAAACTACCAGGCAAGTGGAAAAAAATTGGGCAAGTTTGGAGGCTAATATCTCCCGGGGGCTGACACAAGCAGCTGATCTGGACGACGGTGGGGCAGTTCCCAGTTTGTGCTGCACAACTAATGCCAACTGCAAGATCTAAATAACCCTTTGGAGTTGTCATCTAATTACAGGGGGCTCCGGTTGCATTCCCCGGCTCCAGCTTCCTGCAGCAAGCTCCTGCCTTCGGGGACTGAATTATCCAGGAGCACTTACAGACAGGGATAAAAAAAAAATAAAAAAGAAAAAAGCACATTTTGGGCTATTTTCAGTGAGAATCATCTGACATCTGGAGCAGGGGGCAAATTAAACAGAGGACCAAATTAGCCAGGGATTCAATTAGGGAAAGGCTCTCCACCACGCTTTGTTTCAGTGTTTGCTAACCTTACCATTGAAAACCCCCAGGACTTGATCATCTTTATTTTCCGCCACTTGCAGCATGCCGAGGCGGTGGCAAAAGCAGCAGCTTTTTAAAATTTTATTTGCAGAACGCTCTGGTACAAAAAATAAATGCAGGAGTGCAATACTAATAAGGCGCAAGGAAGCTGTTCAATCATTGACAAATGGTACACGGAAAGCAGCGGGTCTCTAAACCCCCCTGCCCAAATGCCTCCTTGGATAATATTCCTTTAGATATGGAAGAAGGCTTCAAGCTTGTTAGAGGAAAAATATTCTGCAACTTAGCTATGCAATGAATTATAAAATACACAGGACTAGGAGTCCTTTGATTCCTCCAGCCTTGCACTCCATCCATCCATATTGCAGCTCTAGGGAACAAACCCGGCGCCTGTGTTTGAACAAGGCCATTTTAACAAGATTTGCTGCAGCTGGGACTCCCACATGAAAGTTGTGTGATGAAGTGCGCCGATAGAAAAATCACAATGAGACAGGCTGATTAAGTAAGAGCCTGAGAACAAAAGCAAACCTTATCACTCCTATTAAAGCCTGCCCGGTGGTGAACAATCTCCGTCGAGCAGCTCTCTCTGAAATGCTAATATTTGTGGCTACTCATTCACCCATTTATTTTCTCTCTGCGACCCCCCCCCCCCACACACACACACACACTTGCAGAAGAAAGCTGGGGGGGCTTTGTGGCTTTTTTCTTTTTTATGCTAGCTTTTTTTTTTTAGAAATATTTTTTTCCTCCTCCAAGACAGACACACACCTCCATGCCCATCTGCCTTCGGAAAGATGGGGGCGGGGGGGGAGGGGGGGTGGGAAGGAAGCCATAATTTAGCAATAATGAAGTTATGGCTGAATTTCCTTCTGGATTTCCCAATGCTCAGAGGAGTCCTGTTCCCAACCCCCACCCCTACAGCGAGTCTAACAACTGCTGCAGCTGAAAATCCAGCTGTATACGGGAACACGTATGTGCCCTCACTGTGCCACCCTGCAAGCGCTTTAAGGGCAAGCGGGAAACAGGAGCGTCTCTCTCTGTGTTTTAGGCATCTCGAGGCTGACAGCCGATTTCTCACTCTCCTCTTTGCTCTGTGCACCTGCCTGCTTGTTTCTCCCTTGAGTTAAAAAACTGTGAAGCCTGAGAACACCCCTGGGAGGGAAAGGTGACCCTCCACAGTTTGACAAGAGCAGAACGTTTGGCTCCTGCCTTGCAAAGCTCTGACTCTGAAACTGGCTGTGCCCAAGCCCAGCTACCTAGGGCATCCCAGCTCAGGCACCCCAAAATCCCATTTCCAGAGCCAGGGTGCTTTTGTTAACACTGGGTTACAGCTCTTCCCCTGCAATCCCCCCGCCATGCACCTTCACAGCACTGGCCATGGGATGCACAGCGCAGAACAAAGCCCTCACATTACAGGACCACAGGGGCCACACCAGCATAAGGGACCGCATCCTGCAGCCCCATCCCTGGGAGCAGGGAGCTGTGTCCTTTGCAGAAAGCACCATGTACCACCATCTCCAGAGCAGGTGTGCATGGATACCCCCCTCTAAGCCCCTCCACCCTCCTGCCTTCCCAACCCAACCCCCCAGCCAAGCAGCTGGTGCCCTTGACGCTCCCACCACCCCAGTACTCAGAGACAGCTGAGCGCGCACACACCAGCAAAAAGCAGCAACCCATGCTCCCCAAATGCAGAAAATTCACTGATGAGCTGAACAGAGTTTCTCATTTCCAGCCAAAACTGCTGAGGAAGGATGGAAAGAGCTGCTCAACCCACACGTGCTTTCAAAGGCACATGAGGAAACAGGAGGAAGATATCAAAAAAAAAATTAAAAAATGAAAGCTTTCAGTGAAGTAGGTACCCATGAGATAGCCTTGTGTGCTATTTATCCCAAACCCTGTACAGTATACCCTGTACTGAACACTGAGGGGAGGCTGCTCTTGCTCGCGCCTGACCTCTGGTACTCGCTTCTGCAACCAGCTACAAGGCGAGATGCTGCTCGTCATAGACCCTTGCTATTGTGAGCCTGACAAGCCGCCAAGAAAGGGAAAAATAATAAAAAAAAAAAAGGTTGAACCCTCCCTGCTTCCTACAGCCCGCAGCAACACACAGGCTTAGCAAAACACACACTCCAGTGCTGGTGCCTAATTAGACACTGGGGTCTGATCCGCCCCCCTGAACTGCCCCTATGCTGGGGGCAAGAGCCAGAGCTGCCAAGACAGCAAAGCTCTCACGTTCCTGTCCTGCTGCTTGTGGGGGCTGTGCCCCCCCCAAAAGTGTCCCCTGAAAAAAAAAAAAAAAACCAGAACCCAAAATGTGCATTTCACAAGAAACCCCCCTCCCCGATATAAGCGCTGCAGACAGAAGCCATCAATTCCCCGGCTTGCCCTGATCCATCTCGGCAGTTAAATGTCTCCACGGTTAGAGATTTACACTTGATTTTCTGCTTTTCTGCACTAGATAAGTAATTTCAAAATCCTGCTCTGCCCTGAGACACTGGGGGGGGGGGGGGGGGGGCTCCCCTTGATGGCAAGCGGCATTTTCCTGGGCCCAGCATCAAAGCCATTGAGCACAGACAAAAGAGGTTTTAGAGAAGACCCTCGCCCCGCAGACCTGTCGTTTAGAGGCAAAATTAATTTCTTTGCTGCTTAAGATTTGGAAGGGAGAGATGCTCCTTGCAGCAGCAGGCAGCCAACTGCTGGGCAAAGCGCATCGCAACTAGGATCTGCTAAATCCTAATCCCTCGGGACACCAGGTACTGCTGAGCTCCTCCCAGTCCCCATTTCACACTTCAGGCTCAGCAGCAGAGGTGGAGAGGATCAGTGGCTGGGTCACCACAGCCCCAAAATCAATGCATTTTGGCCCAGAGGCATCGCCTGTGCCTAAACCAGCCCTGTCTGGACAGGGACGCTGGTTTTATACCTGTGCCCACCCAGGCGGGCTTGTGGGGCGGGAGCCTGACCTTAGCCACGTGAGCAATGCTTCCCCCATGGGAACCTTTGTCCCCAAGGGCATCATCCCCACCAGCTCCTCTTTGGGAGGGCAGTTCTGTTATCTCCATGTGCTGGGAAAGAAAATAAAAAACCCAACAGCCCCTTGTGACTGCAGGGAGGATGGCGTCAAACTGCTCTTTAATTTATCCTGGGTGTTCCCATAATCCTGCGCTCCACCCCAGTAATCCCTCCCTAACCAGGATTCCAACTCAGAGCTGACTATTTGCCATAACGGGGAGGAAAAAAGCCTGATTTCTACCTTCCCACCCCCCAATCACCCACAGTAATGATTATTTTTTTCTTCCCCCTCTGCCTTAAATCTATTTTATTATCCCCAGACCAGTGCTCTGTCAGGGCTGGCTTTCACCTGCCCTGTGGTTTTGTCTTTCATACCCCCTTTTTTAAAAATATATATATATAACATATATATGTAGGGGTTTTATTATTACCCTCTCACTGCTATTGACCCATGGACAAAGAGCATTGGCAGCAGCACCCCCAGCCTGGGTTCCAGGGGGCTCACTCAGCCCCCGGCCCTGCAGCAGCATCTCTCCAGAGCACCAAACCCCGGTGATTTGGGCTGCAATTTATCCACAGGCACCACCTTTGTCAGGCAGCTCTGCAAAGGCTGACAGGTCTCCCCAGCTTTGCAGGAGCTAAAATAACCACTAAAACTAGCACTATTTTCTGCTTTTCCCAGTGTGTCCCCATTCCTCACCCAGCAATGCCACTGCCCAGCAGAGCTAGGGGTTGCCCAGCCAGCTGATGCTCTGGTTTGCAGCTGGGTCTGTGTCCCCACACCACCATCCTCGGGGGGACACTGCTGCCAACAGCAGCGCTGGGAACTCTGCCTGCCTTGGTTTGCAGGGCTGCTTCCCAGGCAAAGTGCCCACAGCATGCCAGGACCATCCGCCCTGCCAGTCTTCACTTCGGAAAGGGAATTCAGCTGCTTTGCCAAGAAAAAATAATGAATGTATCAGCTGCTCTCTGCAAGCCTGAGTGCCTCTCCCACCTGCTGCTTCCTCCCCAAACCGGGAAACCCCATCAGTCACTTCTGCAGGAACTGCTCTTGCATCCATGGCCACTTTGGTTCCTTGTCCCAGTCCCTGGGTCCCACTGTGACCCCACGGGCTGCCCTGGCACCCGCAGGCTCCTTGTGCCGAGCTGTCCTCCCTGAGCCTGACTGCACTGCGCCCACGGGGACCACGATGCTGTGCCCTGTGGGGTCCCCTGGGCCGCGTCGGGGCTGCAGGGGAGCAGCTGGTTCGAAGACACAAGCCCTCCGGTCACTCACAGACCCCAGGGACCTTCCCATTGCCCAAGTCCCCAGGTAAAACCACAGCACCAAGGCACACGGCTGCTGCCTCGCACAGCAAACTCTGCTGATGCAAACAGCCGTAAAATCCATGCACTTTCCCCCTCCTCCAAATTAAATTTTCATTTAAATGATACGATTTAGAGCTCTTAACTCAATTTTTCCCAAGCCCGGGGCAGGCTGTAACACCAGCATTTCCACAGTCACTGACAGTTTGACACCAACAGCACAAAGCAGCTTGTTCTCCAAATCTCAAGTTTGATCTAAATTAAAAGAAGCAAAGACTTTGGCATTAACCGACCTGTCAAAACTCATTAAAAATAAATGCCTCCCAGGCTTGCCCAGCGCAGGCTCCCTACCTGCACCGCATGCCCTTTGATTACCTGCCATGCAAAACTCAGCTGACAAACGTGTCCCCAAGGAGGGCTCTCCCGGTCCAGCACAGCCTCTTCCCAGCTGCACTTGTAATTTCCCCTGCGATAACCCCAAATTTAGCCCTTTCTAGAAGATTTATTTATATTTAAATCAAGCCAGAGCTTCTCAGCCATATGATTCCCCAGTAAATGCAGAGTGCTGGATTAGTTCTGGTTCGCTGGGGTGCTGGGGCTGCCTCCCACTCCATGCAGCTCCTCTCCAGAGGGACTGGAAGGAACTGCAGCAGACCCGACCCCTTGCCAGGCACCGGCCAAGCTCCCCCCTCGCTCCTGAGCATCACTGACCTGTGCTGGGAAAGTGCGTTAAGGGATGTGGGGTGCAAGAACTGTCATTGCCCACCTCCTTCTAAGCATTAAGAGCTTTGAAAATGAGGGGTGGGGGGAAAAAAAAAAAAATAATCCTTCAACTGCATCTCTTGGGACCTGTGGGTTTTACAGCTTATTTAAAGGGGAAAGTTCTAATTTTGCTGACAGGCTGCATTGCCCAGTGCGGGATGCTCCAGCTGAGATTGATGCCCCAGGAGAGGAAACCTGGAGTTGCCCCTCTCCCCCCTCACTAAACTGTTTTCTCCTTCAGGGATTTCACGCTCCAGCTGCTCCGAAGGCAGGATTAGGGATTTACATACAGGTGTGACACCAGGCAGATCTCAGCCCCCCCCAACCCCCCCTGTTCCAGCTGCAGGGGCTCAGCCCTCACCCTGCCCCCACACCTCCCCAGTGCTCCCAGCACCACCAGCCCCTCGCGCATGGCAGGAGCAGGGGGCACACCGAAGCTGTGATCCTATTTTCTGCCGAGAGTCTAAAAAGCCACATTTCCAAGGCACACTGAAACAAAGCCAGGAAAAACCAGGACAGCAAGGACTCGCAGAACCCACTGCTTCCTCTGCCCAGCCCCAGCTGGGTCTGGCAGAGGGCTCAGCTTGCTCAGGAGCACCTTTGGGCCAGACTGACCATCCCCTGGGAGAAACACAGTCGCCTCAGGGTAGCTTCCTACAGGACCGAGCTCTCAGACACAAGAACACAGAATGGACTTTAAAAATTAAAAAAAAAATAAAAAATCAGCGCTAGACAGGAGGAGTATTTCTGTGTCCAGCAGCCCATCTCCAAGAGGAGCTCCGGCAGGGACCTTCCCCTTACAACCTTCACAAACACACAGCAGCACCCAAAGCCAGCACGGGTTTTCGGTAAGGCACTGCTGCCCTCCCAGACAGACCCCATGGAGGCCCAGCAGGAGCACACCGGCTGCAGCCTGGAGCAGGGGGTCCCCGAGGCAAAGCCCCCAAACCCCCCTGGCCAGGCTGGGGCTTCTGAGCCAGCACCGGGGTCACACCACCTCCAGGCCAAAGCACTGGAGCTGAGGCCAAGGGGCTGTGCCAGCCCCAGCCGGGAAAAAGCAACAGCATTAAGGCAGCTATTTGATTGCCTGCCCGTAACTATCTGCTGCAGCTGAGGAGCTCCTCAAGCATCCCCAGCCACCAGGAACCTGGGGTGGAGAGACCTCAGCCCATTTAGCAGCCAGGGGATGTCTCAAGCATCTGAAGTGCAGTTAGCTGTTACACACAGACATCACGTGTCTCTCCAGGCATTTAGATCATGGTAATGGGATATAAATATCTAATAGCTCAGAAAACGCCTTTGTACAAGGCTCCGCAACAGACCTTAACTCTTCCTTTCTCCCTAGCTCTGGGCATCCAAGCAGAAAAGCCCATCTCAGCACCTAAAAAACACTCACTCTTTTAAGTTCCTCTGTGAGAGCCACCCACGTCTGCTTTGCCAAAAAGAAAATGTACTATTTTAGATAATTTCAGTATTTACCTGGTTCTTGGAAGTGCTCTTCATTTGACAAGGTTCTGGATAAGATGAGGATAAGTGCTTCTTTAAATTGATCAAAGTGGACCTGCGCAAAAGAGGAAGAACGGAGGAAATTAAACTGGTGCAGCTGATTAAATATCAGGCCAATAATCCAGCAGGAGGAAGGGCAGCAATGCAAATCACTCGGACCACCCCACCGAAACAAGAGCACGCCTGTGTCTGGCAACAGCCCTGGCAAGGGGCACGAATGGACCTCGGCTTGTTCAGTCTTGGGGCCTGGAGAAATGACAGCAAGCAACGTGAAGACACAGCCCCAGCGTTCTTGAGCACGCAAAAAAACCCGATTGCTATCACAGAACGACTCCGAGCCACTGCTTGAATGCATCGCTTGGGCTTTTCCATCGAGCAAGAAGCTGAAATGATGCACCCAGAGGACCAAGGAGCATCTCCATCACTTGAGATGACCTGGCCAGGGTCAGTGGCTCCTGGTCCTGAGCAATGATTAGATACTCTATTGTGGAAATGCTCCACTGCCCTAATTAAGTTTCAGAAAACACTTTCCAAAGTGGATGGCAGAAAGTTGCACCCTTCCCAGGGCGGCTCTGCCAGCTTCTGCCTACTGCAGCTCCGCAAGAGCTGGACTGGAAATACCATGTCTGGAGTGCACCTATGGGAAAAACAAGGTGGGGTGATCCTGCCACTGGGGGTTTCTCCCCCTTTTCCATCTGTGCCTTCCTGGAAAGCCTCCTGCCTCACCACCATGGACAGTTGCAGAGGGGCTACAGCATCCTTCACAGCTGTGCTGGGGAATGTCAGCAATTCCAGCCGTGGGGGACAGGAACTCTGGGGACAGCTGAGGAAGCTATTTGACATGGGTCAGTAGCAAGGCAGAGCTTGCTGCTACAATTTCTTTTGGCTAAATAAATCTTAGAAAAATTTTTAGCATTGAACAAAAGACTTTGTATTTAAAGAACCCACCAAGGCTGCTCTTGTTGGCAGAGTCAGTTCCTGCGAGTCCAGCACGAAGGGCAGGAGCTGCAGTCAGAGGGGGTTTTAATGCCACTGGGGGAGGCGCAAGTGGCAAAGTTCAGGTCTGAAATTTTCCAGGTTGTTCATGGGGTCGAACCAGCCCACTTACCCTCCCCCACCCCCCCAAAAAAAAACCAAACGAAAAAGTCACAGGCAACATGCTCCCCAACAGGCAGGGAATGACAGTAGAGCTGGGGGGTCAGCCATGGGCCCCCCCCCGCATGCAGGGGAGCACCTCACACTGAAGCTCAGGCAGTGCAAATCACCCCTGCGGTTTTAAACACAGGCTCCACAAGGAATTAAACAGTTAGAAATGTGTTCAAAGAAACTTGTCAGGGATGCCTTCATCTGAATACTAATTGCTGCCATTCATTTCCAAACACTGGTGTACTTCAGGACAGTTTACAGAGATAGGAGAATTTGCCTGATTAAGAAAAATTGACATTTAGAATAAATGAGGAAGAATATAAGATGAGGGTGTTGGAATAACAGGCTCCCTCCCTGTGGGATCTTCTTGGGAATGGAACAGTGGCAGCAGCCATGGGGACAGGCAGAGCCGGTCCCTTGAATGGGTGCTGGGGCTGGGTTCAGATGGGACCTCTTGGCAGCAGGGAAATAGAATAAAAATCACTTTGCATCACTTGTGCAAGCCACACCGAAGGCAGAGTAAAACCAGCTGCACCACTGACACATCACCTGCTCTGGCCAACGAGCCCCGCAACTCCGTGTTTGCCCGACAGCACTAACGAAGGGGAAGATGGAAGAAGGGGCTGACCCCTCACTGCCACAGCTGCACACAGGACAGATGGCTCCGGCACCCAGCCTGCAGAGCTATTTTTACCATGCCACGACACCCAAAGGAGCCCCTGAAGGATGAGGCTGCAGGGCAGGAGGTCGCCATCCTCCAGCCCCCCACCCCAGCACTGTGGTCAGCTGCGCAGCAGGATTTAAAATGCAGATTAGCAGCATACAGAGACACAACAGGCTCGTGGGGGTCCCACGACACCTTCTGAGTGGCAGCACCCAGCTCTGTAGGTGTAGCCCGAGCCAGCAGAGCAGGGATATTTTTCTTCAGGAAAATCTCTGGCCCACCCTAAGACCAGACAACCAGAAACACCAGTGCCTGTTTGTGGTGCACATTTGGTGTTGGATGCTGAATGTCCAAAGTACTGCAAGAGTTAGAGAAATGCAACTGTTAAGATTAAAGCTGGGCTCAAGTACAGGCCAGGCAGGGTAGCCTGCAGGACAGCAAAGCCACAAGTCAAGTATCTCATATTTTAAAGAAAGCAATCCTTTGCCGCTGCTCTCCAGCAACGCCCTTGCTCTATACCCCCATCCGATTCAAACACCGGTGTGCATGAGGGCGGATGTGCATCCCCAGGAGATATGGAGCAGGCGATGCCCACACCACGAAGTACCCCACATGGGTGCTTGGTATTGACACACCTCCAGCACCCATGTGCTGTTGTGGAGGGTCACACCCCTGCCTGGGAAGCCCGTGCCAGGGAGGCTGTGGGCTCCACGCAAGTGCAAGGGGCACTTCCAGGGATGCAACAGCCCACAGGGGCAAGCACAAGTCCACAGCAACAGCCTTTGATTTCTGCTTAGGGAATATTCCCTGCAAAAGGATGGACCTGGACAGCTCTGAGGAGGAGGGTACTACTAACTGCAGTGATGCGCAAAGCACCGTCTGCTTCTGGAAAACAGCCTCAGACACTCAAACCCATCCAAAAACTTAACAAACACAAGGCAGAAAGTATACAGCAGCAAAACACCATTGCTGTGTTGGAAGTTTAATACTCTTTTCCCTGTGCTTAACTGAATTTGGGTATTTTGGAACAGCCAGCTTGTGCACCTGCTCATGGGGAGCTCAAACAGCAATTTGAGGGCTGACCCAAACCAGCCTGAGCATGGCAAAGCTTGGGAGGCAACAGAACAGTGTGCGCTTGTGCCCACCCAGGGGCATGGAAAAGGGATGGGACACACGTCCCTGCAAACCTCACAGCAAGACCCGGGCTCTGCACAAGGACAATTTTCCCGGAACAAGTAAATTGGAGGCAAACAAGATTAATATGCAGACACAGGCACAGCAAGCCCAGCCCAGCTTCCCCATGGTAATCAGGGACCAACCAAGCTGCCAGCTGCTGAGCAACCCCAGCACCTTAGAGAGATCTTGCCGCCTGCTTTAAAGCAAGTTTCCTATGAAGCTGTGACTTATTAGCACTAGAAAGGGAGCGTGCATGTGCCAAGCTACCTGCTGCTTCTTGCGATTTGTCCCTGCAATGCAAAACAGCAGTCTGCAACCCTGGTCTCTCTGGGACAAGCCAGCAAATCAGTGGCTCCTTCCAGCTCCCTCTCCTTGATCTTCAAGCAGAATCCTTTTCCCAAAGACCTGTCTCTGCTTGCAAACTTCTGGCAGCAGCAGCCAGGACTTTGCAGAAGGTAATATCAGGTGGGAAAGACACAGAAACAGGGTAATCTTGCAACCAAGTCTCCTGCCTGGCATGCAAAAAGCCACTGTGCATTAAGGGCAGCAGTGTCACAGCGGGCTCAGAGGGAATATATTTGCAAGAGGTCACCAGCCAAAGCACTGAAGGGAGCTGAGGAACGAACCCCCATGCCACAGTGTCCTCGCTGCAGGACTGCAAATGCAATCGCACAGGGTGAAACCTGAACTCCCCAGTCCTGCCTGAGGACGCCCACAGAGGACAGTCCTTGTGCAGAGCCCAGAGGTGCCCGACTTGACCCATCTCTGCAAATCATACAGCCGCAGTCATTGCTGCAGCCCATGAGCACTGTCCCCCAGGCAGCACTCCACCTTAGCTGCTAATTAACGGGCACTGCCTCTTGGAGGCCACGCAAGAAGGGCATGCCTGCACGCACCCTCTCCAGCCCGCAGTCACCCGCCCTCAAGTGTGAGGGGCCCAAGGAAACAGACTCCTGAGGAATCCCAGGAATTGCTGCGAGCATCGCCTCCGCACGCAATCCCGTGAGGAAAGCAGTTCTGGGATGGTTTGGTTCTGCCGGGAGCCAGGGCAGGATTTACACCCCCCGGCTGGACCCGGAGGTAGCCTGTCCCTGGTAATCCCTGAAGCATCACACAGAGCAGGGAGAGGGAGGCGGCAGTCCACCACCACCACCACCCCCCTCCCCGATGCCAGCTCAACTCCCGGTCCAACCGAGCAGCCCCATGGCGATGCATTCATCCCCGGAGCAAAGCCCCCAGCACAAAAGCAGGCACGTGGCCCCACCGAGTTGCCCCTCGGCAGACAAAACCGTCCCCGCTGGCCCCCTCCCCAGTGCCCTCCCATAAAACCCAGCCCCTGGAAGGGCAGACAAAGGCTGCTCCCACCGCTGAGAGGGACCATCTGCAGCAAGGAGCTGGCAGGGCAGGTGCAAGGAGCCTGGGCTCGGGGAGCAACATGTTTGCTGCTATTCTCCCGACAAGCTCCCTAGGAAACCCAGAGGATTCGATAGCTATTAAACCAGGTTCACGCTTAGACATGGGCCATTGCTGCTGCTAACAAGCACAAATGCCGAGGAGACGGGAGGAAACACAGGAGACAAAGATTATTCTGACATCGAAGTCGCAGGTTGTAAAATGGGGGGGAATGGATTGTAAAAACAGGGGGAATGAAATAAAAATGCTCCTCAGGTCACTCCATACCCTGGGACAGCTTGCAGGGATGGAGCTCCTGGCCAGGACGGGGCGAGTGTGACCCAGCACTCAGGGTGCTTTAGCAGGGGCTTTTTGGTGCCCTTGGGCTGAACATTTATTGCCTTTAACTTAGCCTTCCTCCCACTCCGAGCTGGCCACAGGGGTGAGCACCGTTACCTTAGTTAGCCCTGACCAGCTGCAACAGCCACTGCTTTAATACCACTCTCCTTTTCCTGCTATCCCACCATCCCATGAGCAGCAAAGCCAAGGAACAGCATCCAAGCAGCACAGAAAGTCTCCTGTGCTCAAGCAAATGCCATGCTGCAACTCCAAAGGTCAGAAACCTCCATCTGGATCCATCCATGCTCCAGCACCGCTTTGCTGTCAGCAGAAGAGCTACGGCCCCAGGGCAGGTGAGGAAGAGGAGGCTTTGTTCCTTCAAGGCATTATTTTGTTTTGTCAAAGCTGCAGTTTGATAGGAAATTGGAGTCAGGACAGCTGCTTAGCTCATGTCTACCGAGAGCCCTGGCTGCCCTGCTCTGCATTTTCTGATTTTAATGAGCAGTGATGGGATTTCAGGGTGATTGAGGGAAGCATCCAATGTACTCCAAGCCCAGCGTGCTGAGAAAAAGTAACGCAGGAGCACAAGGACATCCACTCCAAACATGGAGGTCCCCCCAGGGGTGAGCAGCTCCCACATGTAACACTATAGAGGTACAACCACAACTGAAAAATCGCTTTGGAAAGCACGGTGTACTCACTGGCCACAGCTCCCCTCCGCAGGCTAGCAGGACACTGCAGCCTTGCAGAAAGGAGCCATTTGTCCCCAAAAAACTACCCTAGGTGAGTCTGTGACAACCGCAGCCGTGTACGGACACGAACATCAGGTAATGTGGACAAAAGGACTGCTGGAGTTGGACAGTATTCTCTGCTTTAGAGAAACGTGCATGACTGCATGCGGCCCCACCAGTTTAACTACAGCTTAAGTCAACGTAAATCACAGGCTCAAGCCCTGGCTTTAGGTGCCCGTCGCATCCCAAACACTGCAAAGTTTGTGCAAGCACCTGGTGAGCTGGTTCAGGGAGATGACCTGGGTCAGAAGCAGCACCAAGCAGTGCCAGGGGCACGTGTGCTCTGCCAGGCAGCACATGCTGCACCAAACACTGGCATTGGTGCAAGGGCAGTGGGGACCTGGCACTCTGTCTACTCTGGGACACTGGGAAAACACACCCCGCATCAGTGCGATGCCAGCGCACGGGGCTCAGCCTAAAGCGGTGGTCTCAGTTTCAGACAGCCTCCAGTCAGGGAGGACGTGTCAGTGAGTGGTCTCCTTCACTGTTCTCGCTAATCACCCTCTCAGAAGCTGCCCTGTGCCCACCCTGCTGAAGAGAACAGCCACTGCAAGTCCCGCAGCCTGGAGCCTCAGGGATGTTGGATATTCACAAGTTACAGACATTCAGCCCGTTTTCATCACCCTCCCATGCATGCAGGAGCTGCCTGGCATTGCCTTGCTCCAAAAGCCCCATACCCCACCCCCGCAACGTCACCCCAGCCTTACCCTGCCTAGGAGGTTGTCTTGGAGGAGGGTCTGCTGCAGTGCCGGGGCCACCTCCTCCAGGTGCAGCACGTGGCAGAGGTCAGTGAGCTCCTCCTGCCCCAGGGACCCTGTGCCTGTGCTGTCGAAGCTGTCGAAGAGCTCCTTGAGACGAGCTTCATACTGGTCCTGCTCAGCTTCATCCATCCCATAGCCTGCCACGCTCACCTGTCGGGAGAGACGGGGCCAGTGAGCATTGACCACAGCACCCCTGGCATGCAAAAGCAAAAAACCCCAAGGGCTGGTACAGGGGCAGCCCACAAAGCTGTTTGTGGCCATGTTTGCTTGTGTTAAGTGACCCTGGTGCTCTGCCAGTGCTCCAGCCTCTTCTGCCCCACTGGGTGAAGCCAGAAGTTCCACAGCAGAAAGACCAAGGGGGGAAAAAAAGCCTGCAGAGTCAAACCCTCCAAGTGGGGACAGCCCTGGAGGCTGGGGCAGCCCCAGGTTGCACGTCCCTACCTGCCACCTCACCCTGGCTCCACCAGCAGCTCCTTTGGCTCAGCTGGAGCAGCTGAGGTGCCACAGGGGAAAATTGTTCCCTTGAGCTCTGCCGGTTCCCAGGTGTTGCAGGTGATGCTTTGCCTGCCTTGGTGAGAAGGTAAACAACCATCACAGCAGCAGCAACTCACCAGTGGCAGGGAGCAAAGCGTGGGGCTCTGCCCGCAAAGGGGGAGACAAAGCCCAACCACCACCTCTCCTCCCACCTCGAACACTTCAGGCCAACCAGCCACTGCATACACCACCCTCCATGAACACAAAACACGTCCCTGCACCAAACACGCTCCTTTTTATGCCCACCTGGGTGCAAGGAGCCCCAGTGCAGTCAGCCCTGTTGGTGCCAGCGTGCAGAATCTCTGCTTTCCTCCACACCACCAGCACAAAGCCCTGTGCCTGGGAAGGGTGTATCCCCCCGCTGGGTCACTGCTCAGCCCCATGGCACCCACTGCACTGCTCTGCTTTAGGTAACTTCAGATCAAACCCAGTCTGAAGGCAGAGAACTGTTTGACGGGGGACATTGCTAGGGCAGCAGCAAACCCAGCCCTGGAGCAGAGCTGACCCCAGCACAGAGACAGCTGAAACATATCTGGTCTTCTGCAGCAGCAAAGAAAGCCCAGGTTGTTTCCATGCCACTTGCCCAAGGCCTTCATCCTCCCCTCCAAGTCAATGATTTTTCATCTCCCATCCCATGGCTGAACCCGACCATCACAGCCCCAGGAACTGTTTTAGCAGGGAAGGAAATTTCCTTTCCGAAATGAAGGATTCAGCTGGCATCCACATCCCCAGCCTGGCTGCAGAGCTCCCCACTGGCTTGGGGCAGCAGCAGCGTAACCCAGTGCCACGACACAGCCTCAGTGTGCACAGCCACTGCGGCAGCCAAGCCACCAGCCCAGGGGGCTCAAGAGGCACCGCTGCCATCATGCGAGGGGGCAGCGGGCATTGCAGGGACCTGGTGCCTCAAGGACGCAACTGGGCACCCTGGGATGCTCAGCCAGCTTCAGACCATCACCCAAGCACCAGCCAGGCGTCCATGTGAATTTTGTTTTGTCAACGCTACCGCAGGTTGCCTTGGCCAGATTTCCCAAAGCGGGGGGTCCTATCCAAATCCCCTCACCGTCCAGCCCTGCTATGGAGCAGCCACCTCCTCTCCTCCCTCTCTCAGCATCACAAGGTTCCTGCAGCTAGCAGCTGCCTGTATCGCCAGCAGTGTTCACTAACATCCCACAGCAAGCAGGGCTGCCCTGACTGCAAGGTGCAGCCCAGTTCTACCCCCCGCCCACCACCACAGCCTCAAACGTGCTGGTCTTCCAGGGCACTGTGACCTGCCACATCAGCTCACAAGCGCCCCGTGGTAGAGGGGCCAGCAGAAAAGCCTGTCCCACCAACATGGCTGGGTAACTAAGAAACCTCCAGGGCAGATGCTGCAGCAGCCATGTCCTTGACTTTGCTGGCTGCAGGAGCAGATGCTAACGCAGAGCAGCCCTGGGCTCCCGCACCCGCTGAGGGACACAGGGCTGGCACCAAGTGGCACACAGGGTCCACAGGACAGAAATAGCCCAGCCTGGCTGTCCTTCCTCCTGTGTTGACACAGGCAAGGATGGCAGCATCACCATAACTCTTGAGAGTGGGCACAATACCTCCCCATTCCCACATTGCTGTACCTGAGCCTCGCACCCTTGGTGTCCCCTGTATTTTTTCCCTGCTCAGATGCTCTTGAGCTGCTTTAGCAAAGCATCCAAGCGCTGCAGGGAGGAGTGAGGGTGCAGAGGAGTCAGCACCCAAAAACTCAGGTGCTTGCAAGCAGAAGGAAGGCAGCAAACTACTTTCCATTCTTATGCCAGCAACCCCATTTCTCCCCCATACCCATGGTTCAGCACATAAGGGACTTAATAGTGGCTGCTGCTGGGTACCAGCACTGGGAGACCCTTGCCTCCCTGGCCATACATCCTGGCAGCCCCAAAACTGACCACCGAGCCTGCAGCAGAGGTGCCCCCTGCCCATGGAGCTTCCCAGGCATTTCTGAGCCTCTTCTCCTCCGGGTCAGCCACCTCCTACCCCCCAGAGACCTCTCCAGCACCTGACCCTACTTCCACACCACCAGAACCAGTTCCACCAGTTAGACAGTGCGGAGAGCTAAATGCCACCTCCCAACATGTCCCTGAGCACCCATGCTGCTGGAGCACCGGGGTCACCCCCTCCCGGTGCCATACCAGCAGGCAGACTCAAAAACTTAGCCCAGATGAATCCAGATGGGCTGAGGAAGGAGGGATGGGGAACCCATAAAACCAGCAAGAAAAATACAATCCCCACAGGAGAATAGCATCGGGTGCGTGGTCCCTGCCTGGGGCCAGACCTGCCCTACAGAGTTTTTGGCAAGGGCATGGTGGCCTCGGCAGCTTCGTGTGTCCCCATGGCAAGGGACAGTCTGAGCTCACTACGCTCCGCAGCAGCTTGGTGAGACCCAGCCACCCCTGTGCAGCTCAGGGAGGGGATTTCTTGCCTTCCAGCATAAAAAGCATCAGAAATAAATAAGGGCAGTGGTCTTTGCCTACCTGCAGTCAGTCAATGTTGGCAAGCTGCCGGCAGCAAGGCGATCCCGCACGCATCCTGCACAACCTCCATCTTAGAAAGACAGCTCCAGCACGCAGCCGGCTGCGCAAGGTGACCCAAGATGCCTACTCCCAGCTAAATTATTCAGCAGCACTTCGAGAAAGGAGAAAAAAAAAACCAAACCACCCAGCCTCCTACCTGATGAGCTCGCAAGGCTGCGTGGCATCACCCAGCAGTCAAAATAATGAGGTCAGCGGCATCAGGGACCCGGCACGCACAGCCACCCTCCACACCCGCGCGCCGGAGCTGCCTTGGAGGGTCGGGGCTGGGAGACTGGCAACAGAGAAAGGGCTAATAGGGGAGGGGGGGAACACAAGAGGCACACAAAGCCCGAATTAAACCCCAGCCTTTCATCTCCACTCCAGATGGGCCAGCAGCTGAGATGCAGGAGGGCGCCCAGAGCTGGCAGGATAATAGGGGCGGGCAGGCAGCAGCTGAGCGGGGGCTCCCCAGGCCCCTGCAAGGAGCAGAGGGGCCGTTCTCTGCACAGGGCATCACTTTGTTCAGATTTATAGCTGGCCTTCTGTGTCGTGTTAAGTCCCCCAAAATGACTGGCTTGAGCAGTCGGCACAAAGGTGAACGTTTAGAACTACTTGCAGTCATAACCACATTATTCTTCATTTCTGTTCTTCCTGTAACAAAGTCCTGGGAAGCAAAGCACCCAGGGATGATGAGAAGAGGAAGTTTTCACCAGCATTTCTTTCCTTCCATTAAATCCACCCCCTCCTGAGAGCCAGATAACCTTCACGGTACACAATGTAGAGGCCTGATACGACTAAAATCTCAGCTAAATTTAACTCAAACAATATAGGCTTAAACAGTAATTACCGCTTCGCATATTAAGCGCCTGGAATCAATATCAACCTCCAAGCCTTAGCCTCAAACTAATGAAGACACAGATTACCTGGTCAATCAATGGCACAGTCAGCTAAAACCACTACAATTAGCACACCACCTTTTTTTTTGGGTGCAAAATAGTCTTAATGCAAACAGCAGGTTTGCTGCTGCACAGTGGCACAACATGGAGACTCCAGGGATGCTCTGCTCAGATGCCCCCACGGGCTGCATCACCAGCAGCTCCTCTCCAGGACCATGGGCTACACCACCTCCATCCCAGCCAACCCTCCACTGAAGGCAGTGGCCCCAAGCAAGTCAGCTCCTTCAGGGAGCAGGCAGGAAAGTGCTGCTTTTGCTGCTACTCTTAATTACCTCGACTCAGCCAAGGGCCTGGCAATTCCAAGTAAGTGCCCAGTGGAGCGGCATCATGTGGCCACCTCCAAAACACATGCACCCGCTCCCTGAGATGCAACCATTCGGTAGCGTTTGCCCTGTGCTGAAGAGCAAGGCCACACGTGGGCAGGTTAAAAGCAACTTGCCCTTCCCTCAGCACTTGTGACAACAGGGACTATGCAAACACAGCTGGCAAAAGCCACCAGGACCCTGTTTTTTAATGGCAGGGTTTATGATGAGGTGCCCAACAGCCACCAAAACCAGACATCTGAGCCCTTGCTGGAAAGCCAGGGCTGAGGTTGTCTCATCTAACTCATTACCTCCTTCCCCTAATGAACCATCTCATCCATCGCAGCTGTGGCTAAGCTGCTGTGATTCACGGTGCACACCCCCAAACCCCCACACCGCTGCCTGCATCAGAGCAATTTCTAAGCTCAGCTCACCCTGCAACACCCCATCCCTTCTTGGGGAGCAGCGGCTGCACAAAGGGTCACACTGAGAAACCAGAGGGAAGGGGGGAGGGGGGAAGCCCCAAAAGGACAATGAAGCACCCAACTATCAGTAAATCATTGACAGCATGCCCGGCTCTTCAAGGGTCACCACCAAAGTCAGCTTTACAGCTGGCGGTTCCTCCTCCCCATTGAGCATGGTCATAATTTTTGCTGCCCCGCGCTGGCTGCTTTGAACCTCAATAGCCGCCCCCGCCCCCCCGTGCTCCCCAAACCACGGGCAAACCCTCCAAAGTTGGCAGAGAAAAGCGATCCTGTTAACCAAGCTCCACTCCAGATGAGCAAAGCAGCAATGGCAGAGAAAGCGCTATAAATTTATGTAAAGAGCTTCAAAAGAAGCGCAGTGGTTTGAATATTCACACCACCCGGTATTTGCATTGTAATGGAGCCTTTCAATGAGCAGCCTGCCCCTCCGCGAGGAAAAACAAAGCGCCCATCTGGTTTCATTTTGCAAGTCGGGCTGGAGTTGCGCTGCAGTGACTGGGGGAGCCCTGGGTGCGTTAAAGCCCAAGGTACCAGCACAAAGCAGATTATTGCAGAAGTAAACAAAGTGACCCGGCAATTTCTCCGGCGACGCCTCGCGTGCCGGGAAAGGAGGGATTCCGCGCATCCCGGGATGCTCAACCCCGCGCCGCGGCGGGCCGTGCTGAATCACGGCGCTAACGCCGCGCACCCACCGCGGAGCCTCTGCCCGTCACCCCCGGCTCCGCGGGCAAACGGGAAAGCCCAGCGCGATAGAGGCACCCCCCCAACTTGGCACCCACTTGGACGACAAACCCTCCGGGCACCCAGCTCCAGTGGGTGCCCCCCCCGGGCTGTTGGATGGGAGCCCCAGAGGTGCCGGCCCACGGTTTGTGGCCAGACAGCAGATGCTGCCGCCACCCCCGCGACAGCCCGGGCTTCGCCAGTGACAAACCTGCCGCTACTGGGCATTCCGCCCGCCACGGCCGCTGCGCCGCTTCCCGCCGGGCGCTCCGGCATCGCTGCGGGGACAGGGGGCAGGGTGCCCTGGCCAGGGGGGCGACCGGCACCCTTTGCCGCCCACCCCGCCGGACCACGGCGCCTTTTCCGTGGCCACTGCCTGCCCACGCCCCCGCAGCCCCCCCCCTCCACCCACGCCTCAGGACCCCACGCCGAGCACCCCCAGAGCCCAGCACCGCCCTGCGCACCCACCTCTCCGCCTGCGCCCCGGCCCGCCGGCCCACCGCCCCGCGCCCGCCGGGAAGGGGCGGGCTGGCCCCGGCACCGCCCGCGGAGGAGGGACCGGCGGCGGTCACAGCCGCCGCCGCCGCCGCCCCCCCCCCCCCCCCCCCGGTGAACCCCCGCGGTGCCCGGCGCTGCCCCCGGCCCGGGCTCACCCGGCGCGGCTGCCGGTGGTGCGGAGCGCTGCGGCGGGGAGCGGGACCGGGGCAGGAGCTGCCTTCAAATGCGGGGGCGGCCCCGGGGCGGCGGCGACCGGCGGCCTTTGTGCGGCGGGGCCCCGCTGGCACCGCCCGGGACCGCCCCCGCCTGGCGTCAGCGGCGCCCCCCCGCCCCCGCAACCGGGGACAGCTGCGGGGGGCCCGCTACGCGGCCCCGCAGCCCCACCGAGGCCCCGTCTGGCCTGGCGCCCCCCCGGCTGGCATCACCCCAGCCCCGCACTTTCCTGCATCCCTGGGTGGCATCACACCAACCCCCCACTGTCCTGTTCCCTGGGTGGCATCACCTTGGTTCCTGTCATCCCACACCCCAGGGTGGCACCACCCTGGCTCCCCACTGTCCTGCACCCCAGGGTGGCATCACCCCAGCCCCCCTCTGCCCTGTCCCCCACATGTCATCACCTTGGTTCCTACCATCCCACACCCTGGGTGGCATCACTCTGGCTCCCCACTGTCCTGCATCCCTGGGGACATGGCCCTGCAGCTCCTCATTGTCCCAAAAAAACAATGGCACGTCACCTGGGACGCCCCATGTCTGAAGGTCACAGCACTGTGTCACCCCACTGTTCCCCACCCTGGGGACATGGCACCCCAGCTCCCTGCCATCCCAGGGCCTGCGGCGTCGGCACCCTCCATGGCCGTGCTGCAGGGCTCACGCTGCACCTCGTAGTACCCAGCCCTTCTACTCCACCCAGCACCCACGGTGGCTCAGCACACCAACCGGCCTGTGCCCCCCACAGCCTTTGGTGGGGGACGTGACCGGGGGGGGTCACCTTCTGCCAACTGTCCTGCCGGGGGGGGTATGGGGTGCTGACACCCCACCCATGGGCACCACCAGAACTCCAAGCCTCACTTAAATGCGGGCAGCCTTCATTAGAGGCTGGAGCCATCGGCCGCCCACGCGCCTGCTCAGCGCCAGCAGGCACAGGCTGAGCCTGGCAGTCCCCGAGGCTTGTGGCTTGTGGACTCTCCAGTGGCTAATAAGGGGTTCAGCTCACACTGCAATCTGCTCTGATGCAATTGCATGGGCTTATTTTGCCATGTCTTTTTTTTTTTCTTTACAAAAATGCTAGGGATGTAATTTGCTTTTAAGCCCTCTTCCCTTTTTTTAAGGTGACCTTGAAATGGGTCTGCAGGTTCAAAATACTTTTATGTGGGAGGAGCAAGGGAAACAAAACCCAGGCGCATGGACATAGGGTGGGTGGCATAAGCCTCGCTTCGATAGGAACCCAGGCTTAAAACCCCACGAGACCCTGCAGTGGAGACATGGGGGGCGTTGCCACCCAGTCCCACCGCCTGCGACAGGGACACCTGGGACATCACACGTGAGCTAAAAAGCGTAATAAAATATTTAGCTCGCTGCAGCAGCTGGGGTAGCTGTGCTGCTTGGCATCCGCTTGGCATGTCGCTGCCAGCCGCCCCAGTGCCAGCGCTGGGGGATGTAGGGGAGCCCAGCGGGTCCCCCAGCATCGAGCAGAGCCCTGTGCAGGGCTGGGGCCATGCCCCTGCAATGATGGAGGTGAGGAAAGGTGACTTTAAAGACAAGGGGGCCTCGGTGAGAGGCTTTGCTGGACAGATGTTAGCAGCCCTGGCTTTGTGCCGGGGGAGGGCTTTTTGTTTGGGTTTTTAACATTTGCCATTTTTCTCCAACGCTTTCTTCTGCCCTGACACTTGCTGAGGGTTTTTCTTTCTTTTCTTTCTCTCTTTCCGCATTTGCTTTTTCATCCCCGGTTCAAACACTTTTTCATTGCATATTATGCCGAAGTTGAAACCATCTGGTGCTTTGTTTTGTTGTGAGCCCGGCAAGTGCCAGGACCTTTATCCCCCTCACCCTCCTCCTCGCCGCGACAGCACCGGTGCCTCCTAATCCAAGTGACAGCCCTGAAAAATCCTTGCCGTCACCCAACAAAGAGACTCGCCACACGTTTGCATGTGTGCAGCCGGGTGGGCGATGGGGACAAGCAGCATCCTCGGTGTCCTTCTGTCCCCAGCCAACCCACAGGGATGCGCAGACCCCCGGCTCGGCAGTGCTGGGCTGTGTCACCCCAGTACAAATTCCTGAATCATTTTTAGGACTGGCTGTTAGCAAAGGCATCCTGATTTTATTTTTTCCACCCTTTTCCCACAGAAGGAAAGCATGTTTTTGAAGGAGCCACAGAGCCCTGCCAGACATGGAGCCCGACAGCCTATTTTTGGAGCTCCCTTCCAGCAGCAGCTGCATTTGAGGACGGCATTTGCAGCGAGCGGGCTTTCCGAGCAAGCTCGGCGGAAGGAAACCTCTGCTCGCCCACGCCGTCACGTGTGACACACGCTACATGAAAAAAAAAAAAAAGGGGGCACGTGGGAAAATCCAGGACTGCTGGCCATGAGCTGCTTCCAACGGCTGGGCCAGACCCAGAGCCATAGCCAGGCTTGGGGCTGGCAATAGGCCACCTGAAAATGGGGTCAGTGGCCGTGGGCGCCTGCGCAGGCAGTGGGTGACCCCTCTGTGAGGCTGTGGGTGCCTGGTCCCTGCAGAAACACCCTCCCGGCATGGCTCTCACTGCCCTGTCATGCTTTCCTTCCCATTGCCCCTGCACAATGGGGGGCTTTGTTCTGCTGGGGCAAGGAAAGGTCTGGCTGCAGCCCGGGGAGCTGGGGGAGAGCCGAGAGCTGCCCCTGCCTTCCAGGGGTCTCCTCCCACTGTGCTGTGCGGGGCAAAGCACCGTCATCCCCACCTCCTGCCGGCCCAGGGGGAAGCAGGGCCATAAACCAGCAAAAAAAATCAGCAAAAATAAGGTAAAATAAAAAAAAAAAAAAAACAAACAAAAAAACAAAGGGGGCATTTAGGAAAAGACGCAGGAGGAGAAAGCAGCCAGAACCCTCCTTGTCTCACAGCTGGTGTGGGGAGAAGTTTGGAATGAAATAAGCCCAAACTTGGATTTTTTTGCATAAGACAATGGCGAGCGGTGCTGAGCCCAGCGGTGCGGTGCCTCCTCGGCTGTGGCTCGTTGCTGCCATCGCCCGTCCAATCTCCGCGGTACAAATCGCATTTCCACCACCACCGCTTGGGCCTGATCCTGCACACCCTTTCAGTTGTAGGATTTTTCCCTCCAGCCCAGGAGACCCTCAAGTTTGCTACGTTTGCTGCGCTGGCTCCTTACAACAAGAAGCATTTACGTGGCTGCTCCATCCTGGTGAACACGTTGCTTTGTTGGAGCATAGAATCATGCAATGGTTTGGGTGGGAAGGGACCTTCAAGATCATCTAGTTCCAATTCCCTGCCATGGGCAGGGACACCTTCCACTAGATCAGGTTGCTCCAAGCTCCTTCCAGCATGGCCTTGAGCACTGCCAGGGATCTGCTGTACCTCTGTGCCAATCCCTTCCAGCTCTTGCTGCCAAATAAAGCCTCTGCAGGCTGTGCTGGCCGCACCCTGCACATCCCTGCGGGCAGCAAAGCAGAGGCGCTGGGGACCATCTCCCATCATCTTCAGCCAATGCGGTCCCATGTGCCCCAGCTGCTCCCGCAACACCAGCTGGGAATGGAGAAAAATTGGGGATGGAAGGAAAAGGCTCTTGTGTGTAAAATCAGTCAGATCTGCTGGTTGCTCCTGCTGTCCTCCTGCCCCTGTGGCAGGGGAAGAGCAGCTTGTGGCTGGCTTGTGCCACCTTACTGCAACATCTGCTGATGGGGAACGCGCATCTGCCTGCCCACTGCCTCGGTTTGACCGGACCTGTTTGGCTTTGCATTCAGGGCTGGCACAGGCTGCATCCGCATAAACCATATGGATTCACAGAGCAACACATAAGCACCTGCCAAGCCCCCCCAGGTACCTTGCCATGGGTGCCGAAGGGCTGCAGGGCCACAGTTCTGGCCTCCCCAGCTTGTCCCACCCTCATGGCCCACCTGGTGGCCCTGGGGCTGGGCTAAAATCGCAGTGGCAGGCTGGTGTGTGCGGTGAACTCAGGGCAAGGAGCGCAGGCCTTGCTTTGGGGTGCAGGTGGGGTAAGAGCAGCCTAAAAGCACAGGGGGGGCTGGCTGCCCCCTGCAGAAGGGGCTGCCCGCCAGCCCAGCGGCAGCCTATTTACTGCAGCCCTTGGCCATGGGCCTGTCAGCAGGCCTGGCGGTGGTGGCCCAGCCATGTGTGCCTGTGTCCAGGCAGTGCAGCCTCCTGCGCCAGGCGGAGATTCCTGGGGAATACTGGTAAAACTGGGATATTTCTTTCTTGGTGGGAAGTTTCAGCCTGAAAAGTTCCAGCTGACTCAGCCTGACAGAGCTGCAGCTGGGACGGGAACCAGCGGCAGGTTTCTACCCCTCCAGCTGAAGCCCTGGGACACTAGGTTTGCTTTTTAACATTTTTTTCTTTAAAAATAATTAATTTTTTTACAACCTGCAAGATTTCTTAAAAAAAAAAAATATTTTTTTTATAACCGGGAAGCTTTCCTCGTGTGCTCCTTGCCCCGGTAAGGCTGGTTGTCCCGGCGTGTCACCTTGCTGCCGGCCCCGAGCTCGCCCTGGCCCGGCCCGGGGGGGACACAGGGAGCTGCGGCCCCGCTGGATCCCCGACCCCCGGCGGGGGCGCGGCGGCAGCACATGGGCGGCCACAGCCCCGCCCCCGCGGCTCAAAGGGGCGGGGAGGGGGCGTGGCCTGCGGGCTAGAGTGCGGCTGTCAGTGGGCAGGGTGGGCAGGGTGGGCAGGGCGGGCGGGGCTTAGCGAGTGGGCGTGGCTGGGCGGCGGCGCGGCCGGGCGGTGCGGCGAGCGGCGCGGCGGGGACCGGCATCGGGATCGGGATGGGGACGGCGACAGCGCCCGAGCGGAGGGCAGGGCCGACGCGGGCCGGCGGCAGCGGTGAGTACCCGCCGCGGTGCGGGCAGTCTGGGCTGCCGGGCCGGTGTGGGGGCGCTGCCGGGCGCTCCCCGGGACCGTGTCGCCGTCCCCTTGCGGTGTCCGCCGGGTGCCCCTGTCCCCTGGCCGTGGCTCCTTGTCCCTGGGGAATTGCAGAGGCTCACAGTGCCAGGCTGGGGGGCACTGCCATGACCGTGTCTCACCAGCCACGGCTCAGGGTGTTGCCGCAGAGTATCGGTTGCTCCTTATTGCCGGTTTGGCTTGGAGCTCCTGGTGCTGGCACGGGCCTGGCCCTTCCCACGTGCCCGTGTCCCGTGGGAGGTTGCGGGGGACTGGATTGTGGCCTCTTGTGACACTGTGTCACAGCAGGGCTGCTCTGACACCTTGGCTCCATCCCCAAAGCTAAACACAATCCTGACATGGGGCGTCAGGTCCCGGTCCCAGGGGGGACACAAACGGCAGCCTCAGGTCCTTGCAGGGGAAAACCCGCTTTACCCAGCCATCACAACTGGGGTTGGGAATGGGGATCCTGCTCCACCATGCCCCAGCGCCCTTGGGACAGGAGGGGACATGCTAACCAGGTGCCTTCCTTGCAGGGGCTGGCTGGCCTGGTATCCCCAGCTGCACATCCTCCTCCTGCACCTGCTTCTCATCTACATCTCTGTGCCCTCCTCATCTGCCTCTTCCCCGTCTTGCTCACCACATTTGTATACCTGAACTTCTGTGAGTGCTCTGGGGCTGTCCCAAATGGGAGAGGCGCCCCCACCCCTCCCCAGGATTCAGTGGGCAGGGGGCTGCGAGGGGTCCCCAAAAACAGGAGTATGGCTGCACCCAGTGCCTGGGCAGCACCAGCACCAGGACAGCCCCCATCTGAGCCCCCGCCTGCCATGGGCTTGCAGAGGAGGCACGGAGCGACCGTTCCTGTTGGTGCCTTGTGTTTTGCAAGCTGTAGTAACATGGTGCCACGAACCCTGTTCACCACCTGAAGTTACAACCCATGTGGGCGCGCGCAGTGTCAGTGGGGCTGGAAATCTGGGTGGGAGGAGGCAGCAGAAGGCTGTGCTCACCTACCTGCTCCCTGGGTTGGCCCTAACACAGCACTTGGCTTCTAGTCAAATAATTTAGAAACAGTAACATGTTGCTTTGGAAAAAATGCATAAAAGCAGCTGGGTATGAGGGTTCCTGGGTTGCCCGTGTGATGGCTGTGATTTCTCCATTACTGGCCTTCCCCTTCTTTGTGGACTTTCGGTGGCTAGAGCTGCGGCTGAACAACACCATCAGCCTGTACCTCACCACCAAGGCAGATACCACGGTTGGCATCTGGTGAGTGGGGCAGCCTCAGCATCCCAGGCGGGCACAGCTGTGTGGCTACACCAGCATCCTGCCTAAACTGGGGTAACCCCGCTCTGCCCCCCCAGGCTCGCGGTGCCAAGCAGCAGAGGGGCTGAAGCACGGGGCAAGGACCAGCGCTGGTATGAGGAGGCACTTGCTGATGCTCACCCTGTCATCATCTACCTGCACGGCTGTGAGGGGACCAGGCAAGTACCCATGAGCGCTGCTGTGGGGCTGGGACCCCCTACTGTGCCTCCCCCAGGGGACAACGGCTGCTCTCCTGCAGCATCTTGGCACAGGGGGGAGAACTAGCAAACGGGGTGCAGCAGTGCTGTGGGGCTGGGGCTGCTGTGGTGGTTTCTCACCCCATGAGTCAAGGAAAGTCCTTTTGGGTGAAAGGTGAAAGTTAAACGTCCAAACCCACCCACCCCAAAGCACCCAGCACTCCCCGGTCCCTCTGCACTGCAGGGGAGGGCTCCTTGGGGGTCCCTCCCCAAGCTCTAACCTCATTTTCCCCATCAGGGCTGTGAGCCACTGTGTCCAGTTCTTGAAGGTAAGTGATCCACTGTGGGAGGACTGGGATCTGCTGGGGTCCCCACACTGGCTCTGGGGACCCAAGACGGACCCTGGGCAGAATGATCCCAGCCATGCTGGGGGGACCTGGGGTGCATCCACTGCCCTGCCCCTGGACATAACACGGTGCCGCTCCACTGACAGACGGGGGCGGGGGGGGTTGCTGACTTCCACATCCTGGCTTTTGACTACAGAGGTAAAGTCACGCCCCTGCCTCTTGCTGAGAGACCCCCTGGGGCTGGTGCCTGCCAGGGTCATGACACCGAGCCATGTCCCCCACAGGCTATGGGGGCTCCAGCAGGCACCCCAGGGAGAGTGGCTTCATCACGGATGTCCTGGCACTCTGTGACTGGGCCAGAGCACAAAGCGGGAACAGCAGCATCCTCTTCTGGGGACACTCCTTGGGGACAGGGCAGGTGAGGGGCTGGGCAAGGGGGACACACCTTGTGGGTCCCAACTGACACCAGAGCCCACAGCTGGTCCTCGGGCTGTGATGCTGCTGCCAGACCGGTGCCACCCAGGGATGGAGCAAGGGGTTAGAGCAGCTCCTCAGCAGAGGCACTTGCAAAGCAAAACCCAGCAGGCAAGGCTGGGGTGTGAGAGTGCTGTGCACCCTGCCGAGGCATCGTGGCTGCTCCCCCTCACTGTCACCTTTCTTTTCACAGAATTGCCACAAATGTGGCAAGGAAACTGCAGGAGGAGTGAGGTGAGAACCAGTGTAGCTGCATTGGCCCCATGTGGTGCTCCCTGGGGCTCTGCACATCCCTGATCAGATTTTGGAGGCACAGAGTCATTGGGGAGCCCCATCACTCTCTGCTTGAGCATCAGGCTTGGTACCAGTGGTGGGGACAAGTGGCTGTCCCCATCCTCCTTAGTGGGACAGGGGCAACTTGGTCTCATAACTGCTGCCTGGGATGTGAGCATGGCAGCAGTCTTAGGGGGGGGTGGCAGCTCCCCCCCACCCCCCACCACCACCCCGGTCTTACCTGCTCTTGCCCCACTCTGGCTTGAGGGGTCCAAGTTGACGCTGTTGTCCTGGAGTCACTGTACCCCAGCATCCGCGAGGCAGCTGCCCACATCCCCGTCAGCAAGGTGAGCCCAGGGGCTCTGCCTGTGGGGCTCCCCAGAAGTGATGAGTGAGGGACTCTGCCCGTGGGGTCCCCCAGCGGTGACGAGTGGGGGGGTTCTGCCTATGAGGTCCCCCAGCAGTGGCAGCCCCAGCTGCCTGGGTCTTCCCCCCCTTGCAGGGGCAGGGTGCATCAACCACAGCCACGGCTCAGCACCCCTGCAACTCTCTCCCTGGCAGATCTACCGCCAGTTCCCAGGTTGTGAGTACTTCATCCTGGACTTGTTGGCTCTGCGCAACATGTTCTTCTGCAGTGACAAGAAGTGAGTGCCTGGTGTGAAGGGGCACAGCTGTCCCCATGGGGCTGCGGGGATGATGTTGGGACCACCTGGCTGTGGATGAACGGGTTGGACATAGAATCATGGAACGCTTTGCGTTGAAAGGGACCTTAAAGACCATCTAGTTCCAGTCCCCCTGCCACGGGCAGGAACAACTTCCACTAGCCCAGGTTGCTTCAAGCCCTGTGAAATACCTTATTTGCTCTTGTTTGTGTTTGTCCAGCTTCCTCATGCTTTAAAAGTGGCTTTTTATTTGGATAATTTCAGGTAGTACCATTATTAAGCAAAGTCCACGAGCCACCACCCTTTTTTTGAGCATTACACACTTGGGTCCCACCCACGCTGTGGCACACATGCCACAGTAGCCTTGGCTAAAAGCCACCTGGCTCATGGGCACCTTTCAAGCCTGAGCACCCCATAACAGGGGTTTAGGGTTATTAGGGTGCTTGGTGCTGCCATGCTGGGGCAAGCAGCGAGGGCATCACCCTGCAGTGGTTCAGCAGCTGCCCTTAGCTGCTGATGAGCTGGGATGCTCTGAAGGGCAGTGCTGGTGGGGGTCAGGAATGCTGTGGGACTGTTAGCAGGAGTTGGGGAGACTCCCACAGGTCTGTCGGCTCTAGGGTGACTCCTCGGTGCTGTGCTTGCTGCCCACAGTGTGAAGGTGCTGACCTGCCCGCTCCTCATCCTGCATGCAGAAGATGATGCTGTCCTACCTCTGCACCTGGGCCACAAGGTGAGGACCTCTGCCACCACATGGGCTTTGAGGGGGGCATGGAGCCTGCTTTCAGAGGGCTGAAATGGCTGGAGAGGGGGTGCTCAGCCCCAGGGTGCCAAGAGGGGGTTTGAGATCCCCTGCACATGCCACTAATGGCGCTCCCATCCTGTGGCAGCTCTTTGAGACTGCTCACAGCACCTACAAGGACAAAACCAAGGTGAAGTTCATTACCTTTCCCAAGAAGCTAGGCCTGGGCCACAACTACATCTCATTCAGCCTGGAGCTGCCCACCCTGGTGAAGTAGGTGCTGCTCTGCAGAAATGGGGGGGGGGGGGGGGCAGAGAATGAGCCTTGGCCGCTTATTCCGCTGATGAATCCTCCTCCCCTGCTGCAACCGTGGGGTTGCCTTCCCCCTGCTCCCTCCCCTCCCTCCGGTGTTTGCTAACATCGAGTTTTGAGCTCCAGTTGCTCCTGAAATCCAGCTCTCGGGCAGGACAGGATGATCAGTGATACAGCATCTTGTTGCAGAAACTTCTTGGACATTTAGTGATGCCACCTGCCGCGTGCAGCAGCAACCACAAGCACTGCCTCAAACCGCCACCAGGAACCCCTCGTGGCACTGAAATTACTGCTGTAATAAAAACTACTGAGAAACTTCCTAATTTGCCCACTGCCTCGAGGATGCTGCAGGTTACTCGGGGGATGGAGGTACTGCTGCTCCTGGGGCAGGACCATGCGAGCTGTGACTGGGAGCATCACATGGGGCAGTGCTGGGGGTACATGGGCCTGTCTACAAACACCACCTAACCCCCCTGGCACTGATGCCTGAGGACTAGCGAGAGCTGCACCCCAAAGTCCTGTTTCAGCATCACCTGGGAGGGCCCAGACAGTTGTGTCCAGCTCTGCTGGCCGAGCCCCAGCAGCTCGCCCCGTCCACCCACTTTCTGTGTCAGCGTTGGTGCAGGTGAGCTCAGTCCCTCATTTTAAACTTCAGTAAACAGCCCCTTGGACTCCAATGGCACTTTTCTTTTTAGCACCTATGCAAGCAACAGGGCGATACGGTTTTGCTTTCCGCACAGCACCGATGTTAGAAAAATTTCCCCCCTTCCCTGTCTGTCGGAAAGCCAGCAGCAGCAACACAGAGACTAGATGGCAGAGACAACTTTACAGCACGTGGGCTGGTGTCCCCTGGCTCCGGCTGGCAGCAGCTCTGTGCCCCTACGCTGCCGTGCCTCTGGGGGTCTTGTCCTCAGCTGCATCCTGGGGCTCGTTGGGTGGCGGAATCTTCAGGTCAGAGGGCTCCACGTGCCAGATGTCCTGGGCATACTCCTTGATGGTGTGGTCGCTGGAGAACTTGCCAGCCGCTGTGATGTTCTTGATGACTATCTTGGTCCATGCCTTGGAGTTCTGCAAGGAGAAGTGTGGGACAGTGTGGCTGGAGGCTTGCACCCATGGGTGGCACCTTGGCCCCAAGCCCAGCTTTCAACCAGGGACCCCCTGCAGCAGCACAGCCAGGAACCTCCTTGCTAGGAACCCATCTATGTACACAGTCCCACCAGACCCTGTCACCAGGATGGGTTGTTGTGCCCTGTCACAGCTCCCCTGCCTTGTCCCCAGGCTGGCACTCACCAGGTACAGCTCGCTGACCTTCTCCTGGCATTTGACACAAGCCTCATAATCTGCAAACCTAAACCTGTAGCAGCGAAGAAAGGAGGAGTCAGCAAGAACAGCAGTGCAGAGGTGGGAGCACGGCGGTGGCCGGTGGGCTCAGCACATGGGGCTGGGGCTGCAGGTCTGGGGCTCCCCCCAACACAGATGCTTCAGGTGAATTCATCCCCCCCCAGCCCCGTTTGCTCAGGGCCCTGCAAGCCCTGTAGGTGCTGTGGCACGGGCTGGATGGGTGCCCTGCCAGGGCACACTGTGTGTCAACTCATCGGGAAAACATTTCTCTCTTTTTCACACCCTTGGGTGCTTAGTGCTCTGGCCAGGAAAGCCCTTGAGATACCTAAAGGCATCTATCGTCTGGCGAGGGCTGCGCACCCAAATTCATCTTGGCCTTACTGTACCACAGGCTTTAATGTGGCGACTGCAACGTGCCGTACACGGACAGCCCTGTGTGCCCATGGAGCATCGATTGCTCGTCCAGGTGCACAACGTCAGGGCCAGACAAATGGGACCTTACCAGCCAGAGGGTGGATGGTTGGTGCAGTGGGCTGCTCCACACGGGCACCAGGACTTTGGTGGAGAGACCCAACCAAGAGGATGAATGGCATCCTAGGCCTCACCTGTTGTGGTGGAAGAGCACGTTGACTCTTTGAAGAAGTCAGGTTCATGTAGGGAGAAGCCACTCTTAATCTGGTCAGTGGGTTGCTTCAGCTCAGGGAGCTGGTTGTAGTACTTCTGGGCATTGTACCTGGTGGAGAAGGGTCAATATGAGATGGTGCTGCCACGGTGGTGGCACCCCCATGGCATCCCCAGCCCTCACCCTTCCCTGTCCAGCTCCATGACGTGCTCTACCCTCATGCCAAAGGTGAACAGGTTTTCTTCTCCAGCCTCCTTGGCCATTTCCACTTTGGCTCCATCCATGATGCCGATGGTGAGAGCCCCATTCAGCATGAACTTCATGTTCCCTGTACCTGATGCCTCAGTGCCCACTGTGGAGATCTGCTCGGACAGGTTGGTAGCAGGCATCGCTGCCAGAAAAGCACATGGACAAGGGGCTCGTGGTGACCAGCTCTGGGTTTGTGCCATGCCAAAGGACATTAGATCTGCTGTCTTGCAGGGATGGAGCCATGGGGCGGATATCCCCTCCCCACAGTGTGCCCCACGTGGGCTACCTTTCTCTGCCAGTGAGACCCTGTAGTTCTCCAGGAAGATGACCTTCAGCTTGCTCCCCACAATGGGGTTGTTGTTCACCACATGACCCACAGAATTAATGAGCTTGATGATCATTTTAGCCATGTGATACCCTGGAGCAGCCTAGGAGAAAAGCCAGGGGTGAGCCTGGAGGACGGGCACCAGGGGCAGGTGAGGTGCACCCAGCTCCGACGGGCACCCACTCAGCCCTGCCCCCATCATCTCATCCAAGCCATGTGTCACACCACCAGATTTTCGGTAGCTTGTGTAACCACAGGCAGTGTATGGTTGTGCAAGCCCCCCAAGAACTTGGTGCCTTGCTTGGGTTGAAGCCAACAAGTGCTCCCCCAGCACTCCCTGGAAAGCTTCACAGACATGGCCCCATGAGACATCTGTACCCAAATTCCCTATAATGTTTTCAAGGACTTAGTCCAAAATGCCTTAAAACTCCTGACCCCACTTACCTTGCCCCCAGTGATCACTGTCCTTGGCACGAACAGCTTTGCAGGATCCCTCCTGATGCCTGGAGAAGACAGCAGCGTGGTGTCACCCTCTGTTTTAGCTGCAGCCCCAGGGGATAGGGATGCTCATGCACTCCCAGGGCAGCCTGTCCCCTCGGGGTGCACGGTGGCTTACGGTTGTACATGGTGATGATATGCAGGCAGTTCATCAGCTGCCGCTTGTACTCGTGGATCCTCTTCACGTGCAGGTCGAACATGGAGGAAAGGTTGATCTTCACTTTGTACTCCTTCTTCAGGTACAGCGCGAACTTCACCTTGTTCTCCTGGGTGAGGGCGCAGGAAGCACGTCAGCCCCCAGCCTGCGTCCCCCTGCCCACATCCCCCCCTGCCCGCGTCCCCTCACCTGCTTCACGTCAGCAACATCCCAGATGAAGAGGTCATCGTCCACAGACTCGTGCAGCTTTGTCAGCTGGCTCAGGTCCCACACATAGTCCTCCCCTGTTTTCTGCAAAAGGAGCACAGGCACATGCTGATGGCGGGACGGGGGTGGCCACCTTCATCCAGCATGCTGCTCCTGCCCAGCAAAGCCAGCAGTGCTTTTAAAGTGGCTGGATCTCGGGTAAGATCCAAGTAGAGCTTGAACATTTAGAAGATGTAAATGGCTGAGGTTGAAGCAGCATCCCCAGCAGCAACATCCCTGGGGTTGGGAAGGGTCAGGGGCCATCGCACTGCCCCCATGCCATCACATCTGCGATGAGCTCTGCCAGCCCCGGGTTGCAGAGCAGGAGCCAGTGCCGCGGGATGATGCCGTTGGTCTTGTTCTGAAACTTCTCTGCTCCAACGCTGCAAAGTCCCTGAAGCTGTGAGGATGAGGAGGGGACAGCTTCAGGCTCCCCTACCTGGCACCACCACATTTCCAAGCTGAGGGTGATCCACCACCACCTCCCTCCCCGCACTTACACTTGAGCCTTGACTATTTCGGAGTGGATCTTTGCCATGCCGTTGACAGCGTGGGAGCCAACGATGCAGAGATGAGCCATGTTGATCCTCTTGGTGCCCCCCTCTTCTATCAGGGACATCCTCCGCAGATAGTCCACGTTGTTAGGGAAGAGGGATGTGATGTACTGCCAGTGGAGGCCAGAGAGGTGAGGGGTGCTGGTGTTCAGCGATGTCCCACGCAACGGTTCCCAATGTCCCCAGTGCGTTTCACACAAACCAGAGCGGTGGCTTTTACTGCAGAGTGACTGTGCAAACCCTTTCCAAAGGGTGCCCTCCCCCCGCATGGGTGCCTCTGGACAGAAGGACACGCCAGCCCCTGTGGAGAGGGGCTTGTGGGCACACGCTTGGTTAAGGGGGCCACTTTGGCAAAAGCCTCGTGCTGCCAGACCAGGAGGCTAAACCATCATCTCCCTTGTACCCCAACCTCATCCTTCTCCAGGATGAATTTAGCATTTAGGGAGCAAGGCAATGCCAACCGGTAAGTCCTTGGAGCAATGGGTGAAGCCTTTAAAACAGCCACCAGCTGCAGGATGGCAATGTGCTGGTGAGAAAGGGCTTTCCTACACCCCAGCCTCCTGAAATAGCAGCCAGAACCACTCAGCCACACACCTGACATTACCAGTTTGTGCATCCCCCTAATCCCAATGGTACAATGCATGCCATCCCCATCCCCCGCTCCAGAGAGGGCTCCTAGGTTGCCCCAAGGCATTCACATCCAGGTGCCTCTGGATGATCAGATCTCGTAGATGATCTGCAAGTGTCTGGGGAGCAGCTTCTCCACCAGGTCCACCAGCCAGCGCTCCAGGGCTTCGGGAAGCACTGTGTGGTTGGTGTAGGCAAAGGTCCATTTGGTGATGTCTCAGGCCTGCCTGGCAGGGAGAGCCAGTGGTGAGCAGCGAGGGGGAAAGCTGGCACCCACACATGGTCCTCCCACTGTGGCCAGAAGCACCTCCAAGTCCATGCTGGTTAAACCCAACCTGACTGCCCCACATTGCTCCCCAGGACACCAGCAGCTACGGGACTGGGTCCCCAGACCCCCAGCTGCAGGAGGGTGGTGCAAGCAGAGGGCACCCACGGGCCAGGTTGGGTCTCCTTACCTTGTTCCATGGCAGCTTCTCGATGTCCACAAAAACCCTCATCAGCTCAGGGATGGCCATGGCGGGGTGTGTGTCATTCAGCTGGATGGCAACCTGTGGGGAGAGCAGGGGTGACAGTGGGGATGAGTGGGGGACATGTGGGCATCCCACTTCCCAAGTCAGTTGGGCACAGGCATTCATGGAGGGTCCACAAAACCTCCCCAGCCCTGGGTGTATATCTGAGAGGCATCAAAACGAGCTCCAAGGCATATGTCGGACCATCCCTGGCTCATAACTGGTCACGGAAGGAATCAAACACAGTTCAGATGCTGTCCATACTCCCAAATTTGGATGCTTTGAAGCGGCATGTGATGACCCGGAGGGTGGCAGCCATGACAAAGTACTCTTGCTTCAGCCACAGCTCCTTCCCCTCGAAGAACTGTGAGCAGAGGAGTGGGGTGCTGAGGGATTGCACTGTGCTGCCCAGGCACGCCTGTGCCTTCCCGGGGCTCCCTGCTGTGTGGGGACCCACGCCGGTACACATCCACCCCACGGCACGGTGCAAGCCCCCAGCAATAGTTTTGGCAGCAACTCTAACCCCAACATCATCTTGCTTTCCCGAATTCAGCACAGGGGTTTGAGATGTGCTGGTACACACGCAGCTTAAATTCCAGCTGGAAGGAGAGGTACCGGGGCAACGGGAAGGGAAGCCGTAGGGGATGTAACACCTAGGAGCTATTTCTAAGACAAGACTTAGAGCCACTGTTCATGCAGCACAGAACATCAACCTGCTGGTCTGCCAAAGAAGATCTGTAGGAGGCAACCTCTTCCCCGCCCCCCCCCCCCGGAGCTGTGACACCCCCAGCTCTCCTCTCCAGCTGGGAAGGCTGGGGTAGGATTAAACGGGGAAAAACCCCATCAGGACCTGCCCAAAACAGGCTGCCGAGCCAGGGCAGCCACCCTTCACTATCTCCCCCCGTTACCCCCCAGGTCATGCTCATCCCCACTCCCTCCCTCTGCTGAGCACAGATTTGCCCAGGAACAGACTCGCCTCTGCTGCAGCCCTGGGCAGCGCTGGTGGGAGGCAGCAATCCCCATCCAAGCATTACAGGTGGCTTGAAACACAATCCAAAGCATCTAAGCATCTCTGCAGCATCCTGGCAAGAGGGTCTGCTCCACTGCACACTCTGGGCGCTCTGCAGCCATCCCTAAGGCAGGGACAGCCACCCTGCGTCGTGACTCATGTTGTCATTGGGGTAGAGGACACGGGAGATGTTCTCTGCCAGGTTTCTGTCCAGCACAGCCTGGATGTAGTCTCCAATACTGACTGGGGAGGAGCAGAGGGATAAGGTGGGCGCAGGACTCCCCCCTCTGCCCCGTCCTGCGTGACACCCTGCCAGCACCCACTTACAGGCCCGCACGTTGAAGTTGTCGGGTGCCCGAGCCAAGCACAGCCGCATGGTGTTTGTAGAGGAGTTATAGAGGACTGTATGAAAAATTTATTTGTAAAAAGGTTGTAATGGTTGGTAAAAACATAAAGTATGAAAATGTTAAAAAAAAAAAAAGAAAGAAGGCGGAATTGTAGAGGAATGAAGCTGGGTTAAGTATCATTAATAATATACAGCTGTGGGCTGGCTTCAGGGGCGGTGGGTTGGCTGATGTAGATAAGGTGCAGCTGTGGCTGGTTCTGTTAAGAGGTTGGGCAGCCAAGGAAGAGAGAGCAGCTGAGGAAGAGAAAGAAGCAGAGAGAAAGCACATGCCCTGGATGAGGTGAGATGAGAAGGCAGTAGAGGGACTGGCATGAAGGGTGTGCTGGTATGAGATGGTAAAAGACCTTGTTGCAGCTTGGTGGTTTGGAGAGTGCTGTGACAGGTGTTGATGGTGTTGTTCATGTACCCGGGCACGGGGGTATCGTGGGGCAGCGCCAGCACCACCTGGGACATCAGCAAGGCAGCTGCAGCCGGGCTGTGCCCCTGGGTGGTGCCCCCCCCCCCCCCCCCCAGCCCCACCAGAGCCCTCCCACCCCACAGACCCTCCTGCAGGAGCAAGCTCAGGTTGCACCCACCTTCCTGGGGTTGCGTGTGTGGGGACGTGCTTGGTACCCCCCGCCCTGGGGACATCTCAGCTCTCCCGGGGCTGCCCAGTGGCTGGTGTTTGCCAGAAGCACTCAGGGGATGGAGAAAGGTTTGTGAGGGTCAGGAGAAGCTTAATTTAAGCCGTCATGCCGGGCTGTGCGTTGCACAGACCTGCTGGAAGTGCTTTTGGATATTTCAGAGGTTGGCTGCAGATGGGGAGCAGCAAAACCAGTCCCCATACTGATGTCCATCTCCCCAGTTTGCTCCACCACTGCCTTTTCTACCCCAGTGAAGCAGCCTCACCAGCGCAACCCTCCCCGGCAGAGACGCTGACAGGACCCGTGCCCAGGGCACAGCCAGCCAGTGGGAGCCCCCCAGGACAAGCCGTGCAGGGGGGGTTCCCCACACACTGGCCCCGTGAGGCTGCACTTCAGTCCGTACCTGGGTATCGACCCACTTGGCACCGGTGGCAGTGTGCCCACCTGGCCATAGACATGCACGGGCAGCGTGGACTCGGGACGGGCTTTCTCCTGGGGGCTGCCATGCCGGAGCTAGGCATCGGCTTCTTCCACCGGCCAGGAGGAGCGAGAGCAGTGACGGGGCCACCCGAGCCAGGGACCTCCCTGGGTTGTGCCACGTGGTGGATGGCTGCCACCGGCTCCAGCTGCTTGCGGCAAAGGGGACAATGCTTCGGAGCTCGTCTGCCTTAAGTCCAAATTTTGGTGCTGCAGGGTGAGCCTGAAGGTTGGGCTCTACCCCGAGCGCCCTGAACCCTGGGGTCTCCCCGCTGGAGGGGTGATAGATGGGGACGAAAGCAGCGTTTCTCTTAGTGCATCGCTAACGCTGCTGTGCTGTGGCCGAGACACCATTAGTCCCCCTTAACCAGAGTTTCAGCCTCAGCCTGCGGGCTGGCTAAGGAAGCAGGCTCATTCCCTGCCCCGCGGTGCTGTTACAGGAGACAGCCCAGGTCAGACATGGTCTTTGGCATGGCCAGGGCAGAGCTCCCAGCAGCAGGACCAGGGGAGATGAGCCCGGTTCAGAGGCAGCAGCTGGGAAATGCTGTTTCACAGTGCTGAGGAGGAAAGGCCTCCACCTGCTAGCTGTAGATACAGCTTTTGGGAGTGCTCATGGGGTCCCTGGGGTTGTCTCCTACCAGGGGTTTTGCAGATACACACATTTTCCATTGTATTTCCAAAACAGTCCCTTCCACCCTCTGATGCTTTAACCCAGGTGTCGAGCAGCACAGCAGGGCTGGGGGGCTGGGGCTGGCCTCCCCTAGACCTCCCCACAAGGGTCCTGTACCACCTCAGCCAAACAGCCCCCATCCCACGAGGAGCAGGGACACAACTTCTCCATCCTCTCCTGCTCCACACAGCCACGGAGCAGCTCTCATGGCAGTGCTGGCCCCGAGCAGGGCGCACTGTGGACACAGATGAGGGCAGCCTGCAGCAGCCAGACAGCTCCCAAGGAGAGCATCCCGCTGGCCCCTGCGAGGAGGAGCTGGGGGTGCCCCAGCGGTGGAAGCACCGACCTCTCTGCTCCTACAGCAGCCTCAGAAAAGGGCCCTGCTCCCCATGGAGATACGGCTCATGTCCCTGCTACGTGGGCAGGCATCTGCACAGACCTGGCTGGGGAGGAAAGGTTGTCACGCTGATGATTCACAGCTTTTTGCTAATTAGCGAGGTGTGCCACGAGGCAGGTCTGCTCCCCTCCATGCTGCTGTGCCAAGCCACTAACAGGCTTGAGTGGGAACTGTGACACCGGGCTGATCCCCAGCCCCACATGCCGGAGACAGCTGGGATGAAAGACTGGCTTCCCCACCATGGGGAAGGATGTGATGTGCTTACACCAGTTTGAGAACTTAAACTTTTTCGAGAAACATCTGGCAAGTTTTAAATATCACGGCCCCGACTTTGGCTCCAGCAGTCTCCAAGCTAAGTGAAAGCATCTGTAGGCCACAGCCTTGGCCCGATCGAAGTGGGACGCTAGCCTAAGGTGGCCAGGGGAAGGTGAGGACCACACACCTGTCTGTACCTGCCACATGTCCTGGATCTTCTGGTTGAAGATGCCGTACTCATAGCAGATGCCGTAGCCATATGCTGCCAGCCCCAGCATCGCCACCGAGTTGAGGAAGCAGGCTGCCAGGGAGAGGGGACAGCAGTGAGCTGTGCCTCCTGGTGAGCCAGGAGCCCCAGCAGACAGCGGGTCCTTCACCCCATGGCCAGCCGGTGGCCCCAGGCAGCAGCCCCGCAGGGACAAAGGCCAGGGCCAGCACCCGCCGCTCGGTCCCCAGCTACCCAGCACCTCTCACCCTGTGCTGGAAAGGCTGGAGCAATAAACTCTGCCGAGTTTAAGTATCCCTCTCACAGTGGATGCAACCCCCCCACGGCTGTGCCGCACCACCCAGGCAATGAGACCATTTTGGGGGGCTCACTCACCAACAAGCCTGCCGAGACCACCATTGCCAAGGCCGGCATCGTCCTCCATTTCCTCCAGCTCTTCCATGTCCAGCCTGAGCTACAGCCGAGAAGGCGGCGCTGGGAGACTTTCCAATGGCCATCCTTGTGGAGGGGAGGCACTGCTGGCACACCCCCCGGGTGCTGCCCTGCGCCCACTGCTACCATTCGCCCCTGTAGGTGGGCTCTGGGAGGGGGATGGAAAAGCACCTGACCCCACAAGACCCATCCCTGCTGGTGGGACATGGTGATTTGCACCCAAAGCAGCCCCTCTGCCCCTCCACTGCTGCTGCACAGTGTGGCAGGGACCAGCTCTGGTGTTTAAAGCCCTCCACCAGCCTTTACACCAGACACAGGCACCCTTGACCTTGCCACAGACAAGCCTCCGGGGTGGGGGGCACCCAGCTGGCTCCGTAGTTTCTTAGCTCATCAATTCCTGCGTTCTGTTCAAACTCAGGCAAAAAGCCAACAGAAATAACTCAATGTACTAGCTGAGTTTAAATTACAACCATTACTAGAAGAAGATGACAGTCTTCACACCAAGGTGTTAGTCACAACATGGGGGTGGAGGGTCAGAAATGTGGAAAAGTATCTTTTTTCCAGGGTTTAAGGTCAGCTAAGGGTCGTCTCAGTAAGTCTGTTTGCCCTTGTTGCTTCAAGATCTTCTTGTTTGCTTAGCAAGCTGGTTTTCAACTTCATGGTGTCTCAGAAATTCTCTGGAACATCCCTATTTCTGATGTTTACGCACTGACAAGGACAACACGCTTCACCCTTTCCACAGGCAGCAAAGTGCGGAAGCGAGAGCTGGGAGCGGTGGGTCGCTAAATGGGGTGTTCCCATTTCCCTCAGCTGGCCGCCTTCGCTGTATCCAAGGAAATAACATCCTTCCTAATGACTGCGATAAAAGTAACGCTGTTGAATTCAAGTTCCCGTCTATCTTTCTGCAAGGTCAGCCCCAGGAGGGAGGCAGAAATCATGGAACATGCCAATTAACGTGACCTGCGTTCTGAGTTGCTGATGGCATCCAGCAGTGCCAGAGCCTTACACAGCACCAAAGATGTCCTTAATGTGCAACTGGGCATTCTGGGAAAGTTCTCGCAGGTTTTTATTTTGTTGAGGGTTAGAAAAAACCATCCTACCCTTCACAGGGGTACGTAAATGTACTGTACTTTAAAATCTAGCTGGGTTCTAGATTGGCTGAAGCTCTTGAAAATTACATTTAATATCAACAGTTACATGAATCAAGCAGTGGTGCATATTCTGGGATTGCACAGATAATCCTTCTTGTGTTTAGAGAGACCATAAAGAGCAAAAATACGTCATGAAAAAATTTCTAAGATCCATTTACTCCTCACAGAAGGTAATGTCATAATCTGCCTATGTTGCAGAACAGTTTGCGGTACATTTTCATTTACTTCAGACAAAAACTGCTTTGGATTATATTGGAACTAGTGGCTGAAATGATTCTGAACTGGCAAAACTTTTATCAAAATGTAGCCAGCTCAAGTTGACTGTACATCAATGCATAGCATGAGGTAAATACAAGAGTTTTGCAATACCATGCTAGAAGATCTGAGTTAAATATAACTGGATGTATAGTTGTCAAAAAATCATATGAGAGTATATTGTTGTAGCAGGCAAATACAGAAGAAAAAAAATTCAAGGACTGCCTCATTTCAAACAAACTGAAAAACAGTAACTTGAAATCTAGCAGCGATAAAATTAAGACAAAAACTTACTTTTTCATCTGAAAATAACAATCATAGCATCATCGGTGAACGCTTTCAGAAGCATGGCACAAAGGTTTGAGTTGAACTGGCTATCCTGCATGCATGCATAGTGGAAGTGTGCAAGAGTTCCTCTCTTTTCTGATTCTAGTCCATGATACGAGGGTTTACAACATAGCATTACAACACATCCATCTCTTCTAGAAGCATTTTGCTATTGTTCATATACTTCAGCTGGAATCATGTGTTTAGCAGGTGTGAGATCTTACTTCCACAAGTATTCATGTGTTCTCTGGAAGCTCACAAGTATCGCATGCTGTGCTTCCCTGTGTAGATCCCTCATTCTGTAGCACTGGCCTCTTAAGGTGGTGGTGTGGGTGTCTCTATTAATGTATTATTTCCAGTATCTATTCCAATTTTAGGATTTGCTCTCAGCAGCAATCACTGGCTTTTTCCTAGTGTATTTTCTACCTCCTTACCATCATTAAAAACGAACAAACCAACAAAACAAAAAAAACACCAAGAAATTATCTATTTCTTGGAGGACATGTAAAATAGATTCGAAGTGTGCCTGTTCAATCCTCAGCCTAAGTGGTGACTGGGCAGGAGGAGTCTGTCTGCATATGACTGATACCCAGACCCAGTAAAACTAGTTCGAGAGAGTGCTAACAGTAAACAAGAGAAAGCAGAGGGACTCCCTATAGCTGTTTTCTGGAATCCCTTGAAATTCGTGCTGTGGAAGATACTGTGCATATCAAGAGTTCTAATCCAATCTTATCTATTTTCCTGTCCTTTAAATGTGGGCTTTCTGGCCTTATTAAAAAGTTAGACCAAAAAAGCCCCAGAGATAGACAGATAGATGTGTGTCCTCTGTGCCGTTTATTTTGTGATTATGCAGCCTATTCACTACTATGAGACAAAAAATCCCACCCAACTAAACTGAACAAAAGCAAAATGAAAAAAACAACAAAAAAAAAAAGTGAGCAGTGTAAGTGTTGAAACATTGCTGACAGCTGTACCGTCCCTTTTTGAAACACAAGTATCCAGGAAAAAGTGTGACCTCTGGGTGTTTTATTCTCTGTTTAGGAAGAAAATAAAATGAGAGAAATGATTTTAAAAGATTGCTGAAAAGATTGAAAAACTCCTCCATGGAGTACATGAAGGCCAAATCCAGGAGGAAAAAGAAAACCATCACACCTGGGGCTCATGGCTCTGACTGGCAAGGAGAGAGGAGCCAAGTTTCGTGAGTGTTGCATGAAAAGGGCATGAATTCATCCAGCTGTGAGAGAAGCAGTTTTGACTGCAGTTCTTTGGAAGAGGAGGTAGATTCTGCCCTGTTTAGAGGATAAGAGGAAGCAGACACCTGCATTTGGAGCGTACTGTTTGCCTCCCTCCTTCCCCTGAACTTCCCCTGAACAGCCCCACTTCTCTCTTTCCCCAGGGGACTCGCCAGGAGGGGGTCCTTGGTGACTCGGGAGAAGGAGGGAAGGACATAACCCCTTAGGAAGGCACTCCTGCCCCACTCACCTCAACCTGCCTGCTGGCTCACCAGTCCGATGGCAAGCCCTGCGGTGAGCATCAGCACCCCCTTGGTGAGTGCCAGCACCCAAGCTCTGCTTTCTGCCCCTTTGGAAAAGGCCCCAGGGTGCCCCACTGGCTCAAGAAGGAGTCACGAGCTCCTCCACATGCCAGGGAACCGCTGCCAGCATCTCTCCGTCATGGGGATGTAAAGTCACCAAGAGGGTGACCCACTGCCCTTGAAGGCAGGACCTCTGGGAGGTCCTGTCCCTGTCCCATGGGATGGAAGGGCCCCTCAGCAGAGGGAGTGCACACCATACCCTCTCTTTCACCAAGGGATTTAAGTCATCGCATCTATCAGACCAGACATTCCTGGCACTTGAGTGAAAGCTAAATATAGGAGCATCAGACAGAGATGAACAATACCTACCCACATGGCTGTGCTCAGTGCCTAAGAAAAGAGCAGTTTCTTTCTACAGATTCACCAGATAACCTTGGAGGTTGCCTCTTCCCTCAGCACTCCTTGGGAGGATTACTATATACCTTTCTTGTCCTCATACAGACTCTCTTTGCCTGAGGTCTCTTGCATTTATTAGCCTCTTGGGAGTTGCCTCTGCTTTTCTCCAGGTCCTTCTACAGAAAGGAAACTCCAAATCAAGCTCTACATTGATGGCAGGGGTTTTAATTTTCCTGTTTGGTTCTACCACTTTCTACAGGCTAAAGGTAGACAAAAAGCCCCCTGTTACTATGATGCTTGAAAATGTGCTGATTACTTTCTAAAATCAGTAGAACTCCTGTCACAGTCTATGCCGACACTTGTGTCCTGGTTTAAACTGTGGTCCTGTCATTTATCCTAATTCACATGGCCTTTTCCTGACATTGTGTGTAGCCCAGTATCTCAGTTCAATCTGTTTTGAGGAGCGTGGCACTCAGCAGGCATGCCCTTTCTGTTTGGAAGCTATACAGGGGGATGGAGCCTTAAGGATATGCTGTCTCGTGGAAGACTTCAATACTTCAGCAGTTTCAGGGATCAGCCCAGGTATCTCCAGAGCTGCAATGGGTAAATTTATCCAGGGAAGCTCCCCTTGCCCCCACCTGCATTTAAGTGAAGGCTGGCTGCTTCTCACCCAATAAAATACAACTGGGCATGGAGGTGGGGGGCAGCGCTGAAAATTGCACTGTTGGTTGCACACAGTGGTGGTTTTCTTTCCCATGATTACACAATTTCTCCACAGATCTCAGTTATAGAGCAAAGTCTCACCTTCAGTTAACAAGCTGCAGCATTTCTGCGGTTTGTCCAAGGCAGCTCTTTCCCCCTTGGATCATCATCTGTGCGGCTGTTTGAACAGCCCTTTGTCTCACTGAGTTCTCATTCTGGGCACGTCAGAGTTATGCAGAAGTGAGGTGGTCAGCGTAAACAAACCTGAGACAGCTGATCATGGGTTGGGCAAGACAGAGCTGGTTGTGACTGCTCTCATTGTGCTCCATGAAGTCACCCTAGGATAAAGTCTCCATCCCGTCATTATTCATATTCCACCTCCTGCCTTCCCTTTCCTGTTAACTGTCAGCTCTCTCGCTGCGCTGTAAACAAAAGCTCTTGCACAAGCCACGAGCCAGCGTTGGAGAGAGGTAGCTCAGGTGCCTGCCACAGCACAACCCCACTGCAAACCATCAGTGTTTCTGGAGTAAACACAGGCACTCACCTGCACCTCCTAGAATCACGTACAGCTAAAAAAGGACACTCCCGTTTTCTTTGGAAATAAATCACTTTCATTATGTGTGGATGGCCATTTATTTATTTCTAACTCAAACCTCAAAGAATTTTTAATTGTTGTATGTTTTCCTCTTTGCGGTGCTACTCGAGTGAAAAAAAAATAATCACGACAATCATGTGAAAAGAATCATTAGTTTTAAACTCTACAGAAAAGATCATTTTAAGTTCTGCAGGACTCCTTCCAGAAAGAACTTACGCCTGTCTGGTCAATATGCTTTTGCCCATCTGGTAGACGATCAGATCTAACAAAAAGGAACCATAAAATTGTCAGTACTACACTGTGTACGTCGCTGTAACATTTTCTTTCATGTCTGTGATTAAAGAGCCCCAATTAAAAAATTTAAAGCTCTGTCTTAAATGGGGAGATGACAGCAAATCTTCATTTTAACAAAACTGAAATTGCATTTGAGTGGGATTACTAGAGTTGGTCAGATTTTCAAACCTTTGTTTTATAGAATAATCAGCTTTTGAAAATATTTCTGGCAAAAAAAATGGTAGGTTTTTCCCTTTTTAAAAAAAAACAAACCAGACCTTCAGCACTGTTTATCTAACAGTTGTCTCTTCCATATAAAAATATATTTTATTTAAAAAGTTAAAACTGTGTGCTATTAACCACACACACCTGATAATCACTTCCTCTGTTGGAATACAGTTCTGAATAACATCGCTAGAGTAGAGAAGTGATCTCAAGTAAGTTGCAGTGATTCATAGGAACAAGTCATTGCACAGTTGGGTGGAGGACAGGAAAACAAGTGGTACCAATTCCAGAGTAACTATCTAGAGAACACACAGGAACAACACTGAAATAAGAAATGTTGACAGTAGGAACATAATGGGGAAGCTCAGAGAGTTGCAACACATGTATTTCCCTAAAATGATGCTACAGGCAACAGAATATAGAATCGTAGAACCATAGAGTCATTTAGGTTGGAAAAGACCTTTAAGATCATCAGGTCCAACTGTCAACCCAGCACTGCCAAGCCCACCACTGAGCCATGTCACCAAGGACCCCATCTATGCATTTTTTAAACACCTCCAGGGATGGTGATTCCACCTCTTCCCTGGGCAGCCTGTGCCAGTGTTTGACAAACCCATTCCGTGAAGAATTTTTTCCTAACATCCAATCTAAACCTGCTCTGGCACAACTTGAGGCCATTTCCTCTTGTCCTGTTGCTTGTTACCTGGGAGAACAGACTGACCCCCACCTGCCTATAAGCTCCTTGTAGGCAGTTGTAGAGAGCGATCAGGTCTCCCCTGAGCCTCCTCTTCTCCAGGCTAAACAGCCTCAGTGGCTTCTCATAAGATCTGTGCTCCAGACCCCTCACCAGCTCCGTTGTCCATCTCTGTACACGCTCCAGCATCTCAATGTCTTTTTTGTGGTGAGGAGCCCAAACTGAACACAGTATTCAAGGTGCAGCCTCAGCAGTGCTGAGAGCAGGGAGACAATCACTGCCCTAGTCCTGCTAGCCACACTGTTTCAGATACAAGCCAGGATGCTGTTGGCCACCTGGGCACACCGCTGGCTCATATTCAACTGGCTGTTGACCAACACTTCCAGGTCCTTTTCCACAGGGCAACTTTCCAGCCACTTGCCCAAACAGAAAATGCAGTCATTAAACTTTTTTTTTTTTTTTTTTTTCTTCCCAACCTTGCAGCTAAAGGTCATGTTGACAGATTGTATGGCTGGTGCCTGGCTGTTGGAGACCTGGAACAAACTGCCTGTGATGGTAGAAACTCCTTCCAACTAGTGAGTGTCATTGTATTACTTCTCATATATGGCATGCTATTAGATCCAGAACTTTAAATACCACTTTCTTACATTAAATACCACTTTGCTATTCTGATGCAAAACTCCCTGCTTCAAACTTGTAACAAATCCAGAACTCACATCCATTAAATCATCCAAGGCCATCATTCTTCCCTGCTTGCAAGAAAATAACTTACTTAGATATAGCCTTGCCAATTAAGCTTTTAGAGATACTTTTGTTTCTTCAGGCTTAAGTTCTAGGACACATAGCCTGGGACATCTGCTGAGCCATTAGAAACACTGGAATAAGTTCCTCTGGGAAATGAAAGTTCTAAGCTTGCGTTCTCTACTCTCAATTAATATTCTGCTGCCTGTAGCATCATTTTAGGGAAATACGTGTGTTGCAACTCTCTGAGCTTCCCCATTATGCATCTGTTTCTACTGTCAACATCTCTTATTTAAGTGTTGCTCCTGTGTGTTCTTTAAATAGTTTCTCAGGAATTGGTACCACTTGTTTTTCTGTCCTCCACCTGACTGCGCAATGATTTATTCCTATATATATGTGGCCATAGTGGATATGGTGGACATACCCAACTTACTGTTGACAATTTTATGGCTCCTTTTGGTTTAGATCCGATCACCTACTGGATGGGCAAAAGCATATTGACCAGAAAGTCATAAATTCTTTCTGGAAAGAGTCCTGCAGAACCCCAAATGATCGTTCTGTAGGGTTTAAAACTAAAGATTCTTTGCATGTGACTTTCATGATTATTTTTTTTGTTTACTGTGAGTAGCACTGCAAAGATGAAAACATATGAAACTAAAAATGCTTTAAGATGTGTGTAGAAATAAATCAATGAAGTGGAACGTTTTTCTTCAATACATAATAAGAATTACCCACACATTTTTCATTCTTTTGATAAAATGGTTTCCTGCAATAGAACGAAAATGCTTGTTTATTTAGAAAGTTTTGCAGTGGATGTGTTGATACACACAGTTAAACAACAGCAGCTCAAGTTACTACCGAGTTCATTTCTGCCTTCAGATATTGCTGGGGTTTTGTTCAATAGGCTACAGTTTATATAAAACTTCGCAAAAATCTCCTAGTTAGGCAGTTTCTTTTCTATACTGATACAGGTGAGTGAATACTGAGAAATTACAAGATTTTGTGTCTTGATTAATGTCTGTATCAAGGCAAGGGGAAACAGCTTTATTCTACTATACTGTATTAGGGAGGAGGAAAAAAAACCTATTTCTGCCTTCTAGAGATACCTTCCTTTTCCCCAGTCAGGTTCCTCCTAGTATTTGGGATTGAGGCCACAGGTTTGTGGGCATCTCACTCAGCATCGGAGTAGATTTAAGAACTTCCCACCCTCAGCCTTTTGCTTCCATCTCTATTCTTGCTGCTTTTAATTTTCCAACGTAACAATCGGGGGGCCTTTGCAGCAAGCTGGATCAGAAAACTAGCCCAGACTGAAAACACTCTGCACTTCAACTTTTTTCCCCCCAGGATTATTTTTTAGTCCCCACTGATTTTGACTACTGTTTGGTGTTCTGCCATCTGGACAGCTGCAAGTGAAGTAGGATGCAAATGAAGAAACTGGGGAAAAGCAAGAAGTCCAAAACCTACTTAATCAAGCACTGCTCCCAAGGGAACGTGACTTAAGGGACACAATGTGAATAACTAGGGAGAGAGAGCTGAGGGGAAAGTTCAGCTGTAAAATGAAGACAAAGAAGGAGAGAGGGAGAACCAGCAGTGACTAAGACTACAAGGTGCTTGTTTCACCTAAACCAATCCAGATAAATGACTATTCTTTTTTGTGAGGCAGATGCTGTTGACCCCTTTTGTAAGACCCTTTTTCTCAATTATTAGGAATTCTGTGGATTCCTATCCAGTGAAAAAGGCAGTTATCTTATGCTAGCACTACTCTTGCGTCCTGTCACTTGAGCACAAGCTCTATTTCAGATATCCTGATAATACTCTTAATTATGGTCTGGTAAATTGTTCATGCTAAAGCCCATTGAGAGCTCTGTGAGAGACATGCCTTGGGATGTAGTGGTGGAATGTACTTATTTAAATACAAAAAACATCTGGGAAATACGTGTTTCATGTGAACTGGTTTCTAAAGAGGCCTGTATACTGAAATTAATTGCAAATATAGTGTCATAAAGCCATCTATTTGCAATTGCATTAATCTTCACTGATTTATCACTTCCAAAAATTGTTTCAGTATGTTTCAGTATGATTGTGGCAATGCCCAGGGGGAACTGAGCCCCCACTTTTCACTTACAGATATATTTTATGCTGTGCATTGCATTAAGCGCCATTCCCCACCCCTCCACCACCCACCCCCCTTTTAGTAATACAATCATCTCAAATTACTTTCTGTTTATTAGGTGCAGCAACTGCGATGTGACACCAGGTGACATTTCCTTTGTTCCTCCTGGGCAAAGAGAAAGACCTGGGCTGCGGCAAACACGTTCTGCAGATTACCATCCAGCTGTGTGGCAGGTGTCATTGGCAGGGCTTGGGCTTCTACAGCCAGAAAGCTGTCTTTGGGGAACAAGGACTACCAGGGATGGGTTCCAGGTGACAGAGAGGAAGCGTCATCTCTGTCAACGGGCTTGCAAAATTACTGAGGGACACTTTAAGTGAGGTCCATCACTGGGTGGAAGCATAACCCAGACAGGGCAACAGGGGAGGTTTTCTCCCATCCAAGGAAGTTGGACAAACAAGGGCCTGCTTCAGGTGCCTGCATACTAATGTGTACAGCTGGGAAACCAACAGGAGAAACTAGATGTCTGTGTGCAGTTGGATGGTTGTGATAATGTGGGAATTAGAGACATTAGGTATCTGTGTGCAGTTGGACAGTTGTAATGATGTGGGAATTAAAGACATTAGGTATCTGTGCAGCTGAAGAGTTGTGATGACATGGGAATTAGAGACATGACGGGAGAGTTCATATGAAGTACTGTAGTGCATAGATACAGGCGGTCTCACAAAGACAAGGAAGGTGAGGGCTGGGGCTGGCTTTGCGCTCTATGTAAAGGGATGCATAGAGCTCTACAGACTAAGGTCTGCAGGCTTTTTGAGAGCTTTCTAGCCGGGATCACAGTGAGAGCTGCAATGACCATCGTGATCAGCACTTACTCTGGGCTACCTCACAAGGACAGGAGGTAGGTGAAGCCCCCTTCAGCTAGGGAGAAGTCGTCTCTTGAATGCAAGTGCTTGTTCTCATGGAGTCCACAACCACAACATCTGAGAGGGCGATGTGCAGGAGGAACAAGAAATCCAAGAGGTTTTATGGACATTGAGGACAATTTTTTTGACAAAGGTGCTGGGCAGGCTGAATACAAGAGATGCTCTCCTGGATCTGCTACTCACAAACAAGAGGGAGCTGGTCAATGGCAGTCAAGGGCAGCCCTGGCTGTGGTGGCTGAGAATCCTCAAGGTAAAGGTGCAGCTGTTAGTACTGGGGAAGCAGAGACTGCCATGATGGGGACTTTTCTGAGACAGCAGGTGAGTCGAAAATAAACAAGCATTGATTTATGCTGCAGCTACAAAGTAATCCATCTGTTACTAACTAAAAATTAAGTATCAATCAAACATTTGTCAAGCCTTATTAGGTATATCCCTGGCGGGATTTAAAAGATGTGTAGGTGTGGCACTTAGGGACATGGTTTAATGGTGGACTTGGCAGTATTGGGTTAACGGTTGGACTCGATGATCTTAAAGGTCTTTTCTAACCTAAATGATTCTGTGACTCTATGATAATGAGTCTGATGTTGTTGTTGGCTACAATTGCTATCTGTACTTCTTGGTCTTCTTGCAAGTAAGGGAAGCAAATGGGTATTACAAAGTATTTCTTACTTTCAGTCAAGCAGTTCTGTGGTATATTTGGGTGCAAGGCAAATGGGACATACTTCACAAACAAGCCTTCTTATTACAGAAGCGAGGAAGAAACAGAGTAGACCAAAGGCTGTGACTTCAGGTGAGCAGACTTTGGTTTCTTCAGCAGTCTAGTAGGCAAGATATTTTGGGAGGCCGTTCTAAGTGGAAATGAGCCCAGGAGAGCTGGCTGACCTTGAAGGACAAACTAAAAGCAGAGTAATTGTCCAACCTGAAATGCAAGGCAAGACCTCAACAGGCCAGAAGAATGAGCTGACAGGGACCTCATAAAATTCAGCAAGGCCTAATACATGAACCTGCACCTAAGACAGAATGACTGCATAAATCAGTACAGGCTGGAGACTGAAAAATTAAGTAGCATCTGTGTAAAAAGGGCTTGGGGGTCTATGGGCAAGTCAAGTATGAGTCAGCAAAGGGCCCTTACAGCAATGAAAGCTAACAGGCTGGGTGGGCTGCATTAGCAAGACAATTATAGCCAGCAGATCAAGGGGAATGATTACTCCCCTCTACCTGGCACTTGTGAGGCCATACATACCTGGAATCCTCTGCCAAGTTTGGGGCCACCCAGTTCAAAAGAGATATTGACAACCTGGAGGGAGTGCATAAAATTTATTTCTGTTGGAATAGTAAGTCACAGAAATCAGAAGCAGAAGAAATTGCTTGGACCATCCCATAATACATATTTTTACCTTGAAATAGAGTTACATTTTATTTAAAAGTTGCATCACAGAGTACAAACTAAGTTTATATGACCCACAGCTAAAAGTCCCTGTCACTTTCATAGAGAAAGCATGTTCTTCCTTTGGTTTACTGAGTAACTCAGGCACTTACGTTACAGCTTTTGCCTCAGCGTACTTGCATGGCAGCTCATTCTCAGCTCATGCAGACTGTGCTTCTCAGCAGTCACTGACCTCAGGAACTGGCTCTTTGTTTTTTTGCCAGTTACTTTGCTAATTTTGCTTTGTAGCTGGCCAGTAATAACAAATCTCATGATAACAGATGTGAAGACTTACCCAATTTCCTTGAAATCAGCTTCAGCCTCCTTGTACTTGATCTCACATCTGATCCTCAAAATAAACTACCACATGCCTTGCAAACATGTCTCTCAGGAGTAAAACCAGTATCTCAGCTAGACACCAATATAGGCCTTAATACAGGTAATTTTGGTTTATGCCAAAGGTTAATCCGCCCCCCTTCTAACACTTAACCTCTTTGAGTTCCAGAGTCTTTAAGGTACACACATTTCTAGCTTTTTCTGTAAAATACCTGTAACATCACCTTTTTCATCACAGCTCCCCAATTCCTATACCTGAAAAATTGCACTCTAATCCAGCTGAATCAATTACTTTTACCTAGACACTAAACCCAACATTTGTATTTAGTTTTGAAGCTTAATGCTTTTATTTTGAAGCATTTGAGTTGAAGAAGGCCTTCTACATCTGAAAGCTTAGGAAGACTGTTACAGGAAGATGGAGGAAAATTTGAGAAACGCCTAGCACATTGTTGATAACAAACAGGTGAAATACAAGCTGGAGCTCAGTTATACCTACAATCTAGAATAGGATGGAGGTGAGTCTTCTGCACCCTAAACCGGTAATTCCCACTCTTTCTGTTATGGAATTTATTACAAATAACAGCTCTTTTCTCACCAGTTCAGCTTTGTAGGTACTAAGGACTGGAGGAACTGCTGGTATCATAAGACCAGAAGACATGACTGTTTTCCACAGCCGTGTAAGTTTCAGCATTACTCCATCTGCTTTGATGACGCTGGCAATTCTACTACAGCATTACCATCACCGGGGCTATGGGCAATAATAACGCTGCCATTTCTCATGGAGCACTGAAATGAGGTAGCTGTGTATACCTTGTCCCTGTTTACTAACCCTATTTCCTCTATGCTCTTCTTTGCATCAGCAAAGACTCTAAAGTATCTGTACTGCACGGAAAAAGTCCATTTCAGGATCATGCTATTCAGCTCTCGGCAACAGGGCCAGCTTTTTGCAGATATGGCCAAGAACAGCAGAGATGATCATCCGGATAAAACAGACAAATATTCTGAGCTTCTGAGGTTGAAGTAGTAAGCTTTCCCCTCTTCTTTGTTCTTACTTCTTTTTAGAGGTCCTAATTACACGGATGAAGATGGTATCAACGTATGCACAGCTGGGCACCTCTGTTAACCATTAGCTTGTTTTTCCCTGAGCACTTTCAGCGTGACTGTTGAGAAACAGAAGCTGTCTTTCACAATTGCGCGTTGGATATGGCTGTATCAAGAACAATTTTGTGGTCACAGGTTTCCAGGAAATACCAGCCTTTGATGGTGAATGACCTCAAGTGGACAGTAGAGCTCAAATAAAGGAGTTTGTGGGCTAATACTGCCGTACAGTCTACAAGAGAGGACTGTATATGGATGCTTGATTTAACTAAGAGATCATTCTGGACAGGTTGTGGTTTTGCAGGCTGCTGACTGTTGTGTATTCCACAGCTCATCTTTGCCCAAGGAGACCTTTCCAGCACAACCCTCACGTTCCACGTTACAGTTGTTAGCAGGCAGCATTGTACCACTGTCCCCATCTGTCCCGGATGGAAACTGAGGGTCCAGATCTGGAAGCTGAAACGGAGGGCAGGAGATGCTGCATGTACCACGCTGCCTGCTCTTGGAGATGCTTGGTAGGAGCAGGTCACCTTGGAGGCCAGGCGAGCAGAGCAAGTTCCTGCCTTGCTCCCCAAGAGCTTTCTGGAAAAAAGAGGGGACGACGTGAATATTCCCGGCGGGCCTGACCCCAGCCCTGTCCACCCCCTGCCCCTCTCCTGGCCGGAGATGCGCCGCAGCGCTTTCCTTCTCCCCCAGTACGACCGGCCCGCACCGCCCCCCGCCAGCCCCGCCCCGCCCCGCCCCGCGCAGGGCCCGCCCCGCCCCCCGCAGCGGCGCGAAGTGCAAGGGGCGGTGCTGCAGGCGGCGCCGGTGCCGGGCCCGCCCCTCCCTCCCTCCCCTCCCTCCCTCCCCTTCCCCGCGGCGAGCGGCCCCCCCCGGCCGCCCCGCACGGCCGCCCCCAGCTCCCGCTCGCCGCCCGCTGCGGGGGCCGGGCATGGCGGCTGCCCCCGCCTCTGGGCAGCGCCGCGGCCCGGGCAGGCCACACCCCGCTGCCGGTCCGGCCGGGGGGGCGGGAAGGGGCGTCCCCGCAGCCGCCCTATAACTCCCCTGGGGCGGGGGCCGGGAGGTAGCGGTTCCTCGGGAGGGGATGGCGGCGGCGGGACAGCGCCCCGGGGGGGTGCGTCCCCTGGGCAGAGCCCTGGCTGACACCGAGCCGCAGGAGCCCCCCGGCTGTCCCCCGGCTTCCGCCGGTGGCGCGGCGGCCGAGGCGCGGGTGCTGGTCATCAACACGGGCGGCACCATCGGCATGGTGCAGGACGTCAAGGGTGAGGGGCTGCGGGGGGGCGGCGGGGCTGCGCGGGGCGCGGGGGGGGCCGGGGCCGCCGCTGCCCCGAGGGCTTCAGCATCCCCGGGCCGCTCCCGGTTGCCGCCAGCGGCGCCGGCGGTGTGTGTGCCTTCCCGTAACAACCGCTCCGCCGGCCGGCTGGTGCTGGGGGAGCGTGGCTGCCAGGCGTCCTGCCGAGGAGTGAGCCCGGCAGCTGCTTAGGGCAGGCTCGGGCACAGGGCAGCACGTTTCCTCAAGTACGAGCCCTTTCTCCTCTCCTTCACACGCTGAAAATGAAACCAGTTTAATCATGGCAGTCGTGCGATCTCTTCTTTTAGCCCCAAAAGAGCTGCTGTACCAGGCTACCTGGAGAGCATCTGCTTTGCGTGAAGAGCACGGGCTGTTGGAGGTGGTGGCCACGCCAAGGGTTTTCAGGTGGTGACCTGACAGGTACCTGCAGCTGCTGCAAGCCTGGCAGCATACGTGCTGTCCGGTGTCAAAATGAGTGAGATCAGGTGCAGAATCTGCACTCACCTGCCTCTGGGCAGCCTTCTGCTGCTCTCCTGCAAGCTCTTGAATTCCTTTGAGGAAATCATTGAAGAATTCTGCTTTACTGTACCAAGGGAAGGTGAGACTTACGTAGGAGAAAAGGCTTGACATGCCAAACGCCCTCCCACCAGCTGAAAAAAGTTTAAATACAAAATTGAGCTCTGAGATGTCTCAGTGGACAGCCTGCATTTTTACCTCAAAGCTTTTTAGGTACCTTCAGGGATATGCTATGTGTTTTCAGGTGCTCCTAAATGTCGGCAGGTAGGTGCCCAAACTCACCCAACAACCCCTCAGGTACCCCAGTGCAGAACCTGGTTGGAGTGGTACCTAAACACCACCAGACCCTTAATCAGTAGGCATATAGATCCCAAAGGATGCCAGAAGCACCAGCCAACTAATGTGTCTGAGGAAAAGAGCAGGTTTCACAGAATCACAGGATGGTCGGGGTGGGAAGGGACCTCTGGACACCATCTAGTCCAACCCCCTGCTAAACCAGGGTCACCTGCAGCGGGTTGCACAGGGTCACATTCAGGTGGGTTTTGAACATCTCCAGAGAAGGAGAACCCCGCAGCCTCTCTGGGCAGCCTGTGCCAGTGCTCTGGCACCCTCAAGGTAAAGAAGTTTTTCCTCATATTTAGGTGGAACTGCCTGGGTTTCAGTCTGTGCCTGTTGCCCTTTGTCCTGTGACTTGGCATCGTAGAAAAAAGCCTGGCCCTGTCTTCTTGGCATCCGCCCTTAAGATATTTAGATGCATTGATAAGGTCCCCTCTCAGTCTTCTCCAGGCTAAACAGCCCCAGCTCCCCCAGCCTTTCCTCACAAGGGAGATGCTCCAGTCCCCTCATCATCTGTGTAGCCTCCACTGGATCCCCTCCAGTAGCAGCCTGTTTCTCTTGAACTGGGGAGCCCAGCACTGCACGCAGCACTCCAGGTGGCCTCACCAGGGCAGAGTGGAGGGGGACGATCACCTTCCTCAGCCTGCTGGCCACGCTCCTCCTAACGCACCCCAGGATCCCATTGGCCTTCTTGGCCACTTGCTACAGGTCTGCATGTTTACCAGCCTTAGTATTAAGGGAAAGAGGATAATGCATGGGGCAGGAGGTGGGTGGGGAGGGAAGAAGTCCAGTTTTGATGAACTGCTACTTGGTTTCCATCCTCCTTTACTTGGGAGGCAATGGAGCACCCCAGGACTTCCAGAGCTTGTGTCTGTCTAGGTACAGAAGTGTGGGTATTTGCCTTCCTTACTACAGAATTTCAAGCCCATGCCTGAAGTACTATCCCAGCTATTCATTTGTAGGATTAAAATACTTGTGGCTTCACCTCAGAGCTTCCTACACTGGATTTTTTTCTTTCTACATACATATCCCTCCTTCTCAGAAGATGGTGGCTGGCTGATCCTTATTATTGTAGCAAAGGTGCTTTAAGGGGTTGTTCTGCATCTTTTACGGCCGTCATCTTTGTGTTTAAGCTATCAAAGTTGTAAAAAAAAAAAAAAAAGTCTGTATTTCAAATGAGATATGGTGGTTTTGCTTTCAGTCTGTGGTGTTTATGGTGAAATAATTTCCTGCTTGTATTGTTTTAGCTTCCCAAACACCCTTTTTAAGCACATAAACTAATGTGTCTTACTCTTTTAGAAATGAACTCCATAACCTCTTCTCATCCTGTATGCCTGGTTTTTTTTTTTTATTGTTATTTCCTCTTGCTTAACAAGTGTCAATCATTAAAGTAAGTACAATCAATCTGACAGTTATGATCCAGTGATGCTGACTCGCTACATCCTGGTGAGGGTTTCAGCCTGCTTTTCATACACAGGTCTTGCAGCAGAGCAGCCCGAGTACCTCTTTCAGCATATCTGGCAGTCTTGAGTGTTCAGACAGAAGGTGGTGAAAGGGCATGGGAAAGGCAGCATGCCTCAAAGGAAGAAACAATAGATGCTCATTTCTTTTATTAATCAGTAGATAGGAAGTGCCTGTTTACAATCATATCTAGAGCTACAAGTGTTTTATTTCAAACAAGGGGAACAGAAGTATCTTCCTGGAGCTGCATGTGACCTTTCATAGCAGCAACTGCTCAAAGTGAAAGGATCAAGCGAGCTTTTTCTGTGGGCTTTCTAGTTGCTGGGAGAAGATAGTTTCATTTTTAAAATCGGACAGTTTTGATAGGCCTAATGTACACAGGGACTGCTCTGCACAGGAACGTATTCCTTGCAGAATACAAGACTGGTGCAATCACATTCCCTGGGCTTGCTGTGTATGTATGGAACGGTTATTTATCATCATATTTGATTGTAAACGTCCTGCAGAGGTTCTGCTGTTGCCCTGTGCGTGGGTGGCAGCTCCAGCCTGTCTTGGACCTGTTGGACTTTCTGCACATTTACAGGTTACCTGTGAAGGAGTTATCTGTAGAGGATGAATAATCTGTTCCTGTTTGTTTGAGTTGGGTGACAGCCAGACTCAGGTGCAGACTCCCTCAGCATTTATGTTTTTGCTATCAAGTAAGCTATTTCAGTGCATGTTAAAAATTTCTTCCTTCTACTTCCTCCTACCTGTTTCCTCCTCCTATGGCCGCTTTTGGCTTACCAGTAGTCCATTTCAGAAAGAGAACCTTACCAAATTCCTTAGTGAAGTTACTGTGTTCATGTTCCTCCTGTGCTGGTGCCTTCAGGAAGATCTTTTCCTTGGGCTTGTGGGCTGAATCTCTTTCCTAGCTTTTACCTGAAATATTAAGAAAAAAAACCCCACCCAACAAATGCAAGTAGAACTAAGCTAAATCTCTTCAGACAAATTACTTATCTTGGAATAGAGTCTGCCTGGGTAGCTTAGTTAATTACCTGTCTTTTGTAGGCATTCCGGACTGCTGAAGGACTGGCTGCTGTAGTCCAAACCTTTTTCTGTTTGAAACTCACCTCACTTCTGAAAGCTCTGAGTACTACAGCTGCAGAAATTAATGTTCTGGAGAACACTTTCTGCTTCTCTCCCTTTTCAAAATGTAGTCGTTACTTTTGGGATCTGGCACTGTTGCTGTGTGCACTGTTTGTATTGATATTCCTATAGGTAAAAACTGGGTTAGCAAAGTCTGTTGTATTGCTTAGCTTAGAGAGTTGGTTAGGATTGGGAATGATGGCTTCAGCATGTTGATGTACAGTAGGCTCCTTGTCCACAGCATCTGTGGTTTCTTGGGTGCACAGCCCCACTGACACAGCTGCATCGGGCTTTTCCAGCTCCCTGTTCTCTGCTGCAGCACAGGTTACAGGATATCTTGATTGGCAAGTAGCTCTAATTGTGTTATCTATAGCAGCAGAGTGAAAAGCAGAGTCCTTGACAGTAGATGAGACAGAACCATGGTTGTTCTCCTCAGCCACAGTTGCTTGTTTGCTGTTCTGCCTTTGTCCATCTGCTTTGTGATGCCGGGGTCGGCCAGCTGAGAGGAAAGGACAGAAGTTGATGAGAGCTGTTTGGGCAAATTGCACAGCCTGCTTCTTCTCTGCAGGGGAGAAGTTGCTTCAATTACTTGGTTAACAAGCTTGGCTCGCAAAAGATGTTTTCCATGCATAGTAAAGTAGAAGTGTTCTTAAAGCAGTTGCACTTGAGTTCCCCTGCCTTTGCTTCTTGAAGCTGTAAAGCAGAAAACGCTGCTAAACGTGGAGATATTCAGAGGACCGCACAAATTTTAAGTGGGTCATCTTGGATACAACTGCAGAATGCCTTAAAAAAAGGTTTAAGTTCAGTGCAAGCAATTACAGAAAAATCCTGATAGGGTTGTGATTAAGAGATGGGAAACTGCCATTTATAGAGAAGGGATTTAAGAATATTAACGTACATCAGTTCTCCGGTTCCTGGGGCAAATACAAAACCTAAACAGTCTAATCCATTGTCAATATTCAGAGCAAGATGAGCACTGGACAAACAAGAATAATCAGAAAACACCCAGAAACAGTTGGAACTGGGCTGCATTTCAAAGCCAAAATGACTCTATGCCCAAGTACAGCAGAAGTGGCCATTTGTGACTAAGCTAGGAACGTCCTTAATAGGAAAAGCAGGGATTATAGCTGAATGAAGGAAACATCCAAGGCTTGAAAGCGTGTTAAGTATATTTTGTAAAACGAAGTATTCCAGCAGGAATCCAAACAAATCCACTCAAATGCTGTTGCTGTCCTGTGAGAAAGTTGGCTATGAGGAGGCTTGCAACTTATTTAAGGCAAGCCACAAGGGAGATTAGGGAGTCCTTAAGGATTTTTCCATCTGTTTGGAAAGTAAATGGGAAAAGATAGAATTGCTATTGAAAATACTCTCTGTGTTTTGGAATATTTTAAATTATCTTTTCTGTTTGAAGGTGAAGAAAAAAAATACAAATGCCAAGTTAGAAAAGGATCACGTTTAAACACACAGAAGAAGAGGAAATAGGACATAATTACTTGGCCTCAAATTAGGAGTGACTAGAACTAGCAGAAGTAGAATAATGAGGTTTGAGAGTTTGTTCACCATCTGAACAGGTGTTATAAAAGACATTCGCTGAGATTGAACTGAACTGGACAGTAATGCCAGTAGAATCTTGAAGTTGAGAAGGAAGTACCTTGAATGAAAAACATCTCAAAAAGTCAGACTTAAAAAAACCAGGGTGGCTTCTGACTCTGGATGACAGCAGCAGTGCTGGCATCAAATTCCTGAAATGGGGTATTGGGAGGTGAGTTGCAAGTTAGATTCAGAAATTATCTCAGTTCTATGATGCTAAGGGTCGTAACATCAAAAATTCAGGTGCTGTTCTGACTAACAGAGAATGCCATGCAGATTCCCTGTGGCATCCCTAGTTACAACCAGGACACCTGCAGATCCAGCAAACACTAAAGGTGCCTAGGCTAATTTAAGCCCCAGCCATTTTAAGGGTCCCTGCCACTGAGAGAAAGACAACATCATAGGCAGAGAGTGAGTGAACGGAGTTTAAGATGCACCCACACTCTTCATTTTTTTCTGTTCAGCAGCTTATGCACCTTCTCTGCCTCTTGTCAGTTGAGATGTTCAGTCCCAAACCTGCTAATGGAAAGTACCTATTCAATAGAGAGTGATTAGAGCACTTAGTTAAGACTCTTGTGGGAAGCTGAGCTTTCTGTATCTCTGTATACATAGAGATCTTTGTATCTGTCAGTGCCTAATACCTACTGTGGGATTTGGTTTTGCTTTCTTTTATGTATTTTATTTCTCTCTGGAAATGCTATTTCTATTGACAGTGACACGTAACATGCAGCTTTCCAAGGTAGTTACACTAGTACCTTGCTGTTTGTGCCAATACTGCTGTAGGCGAAGAAGCTTAGGTAAAAATATCAGACTTCATAGTACAAAATTATGCTCGGTGTTTTCTAAGTCTTCTGCCGCTAAGTACAGAATGTACTTATGGCAAATGTAAAAGAAAGTGGTAGCTTTTTGCTACAGCTGCAAAAATTGGCTTCCTGCCCATACTGCTGGTCAGTATTTGCAAACACGCAACAAATAGGTAGAGCATAAATATTTGATATGGAGGAGATTTGTAACATTATTTCTCTTAAATAAAGGATTTATTTATTTCAAGTCAAGAAAAGAATAACTGCATGGAGATTTATTAGTTATCGTTGGTTTTCATGTTCTTAAACTGGCAACTCCTTAAATTTCATTTGGAATGATGGGCAAACAGCTGTGTAACTTGATGTCTTCCTTACTGTGCCACTCGCTTCCTTCCATCTCTGATCCTTTATTTCATTTATTCCTTGTTGTTAAGGTCTTGCTCCTGAGGCAAATAAATTAGTAAGCAGCTTGAAAACCATGCCGATGCTGCACGATGAGGCATACGTCCAGGAAATGAAACAGAACAAGGGCCGTGAAATTCCAGATAACACATTGGTGCTCCCGTAAGTACATTTTCCTTGGGAAGAGGGAGGGTTAGGAAAGATCCTGTTGATTTTCAAGTAATTACATCTCCAAACATTTAATGTGAAGAAGGCATTATGAGATTAGCAAAAATGCCTTTTAAACTGGGCAACAAGTAACCATTCTGGGAAACTTAGTCCTGTATCTTTTTCTTGTTTTGGATATTAATTTACTACTGTGAAAGCATAAAAATATTCTATAGAAACTAAGAAAACTGTATATACAGGTCTGTGTGAATTATCTTCAGCATGTATCTGAAAAAGCAGCATCTAACTAACGCATCTGTGGGTAGGCCTTATGCTTTAATTCTGCAGGCCTCCTGTTTTTAAGAAAAACCAAAAGCTGATTGTCTTTCCCAAATTTATGCAACATTATGATAATAAGCAATGGGCTTATAATTAATCTGCATTGCTTCTTAACTGTTGGGCAAGGATTAATAAGCTTATAGGTTTTATTTAGAGGGCAATATGCTAATCTGAGATATTCCCCAGCTGTGGTGCATGACTGTACCCCTGTAAACATGTTAACTTTTCGCAAAGAATGATTTTACGCAGTCATTCAAAGGTAAATGGGACTATAGCTGTTTTGCTGTAAGAGTAAAAATGGATATTTAATTTTTAAGGAGAAAATCAAGGCATACAAAGGAAATGTGAGGTTTATTAAGTTCTTGCTATTTTATATTGAGTTCCTCTGTGTAAAGCTTTTAAAAGTAACCACTTAAAAGGCAGATGGCAGAGAAAGGGGTAAAGGGAAAACGAATGGGCTCCCAGTGGAGCAGTATTGATATGTACAGTTTGTGTTTAATACGATGGCTATACAAAGAAAGATGGAGCTCTGTTACGATACTGTGCTTGTGACCAAATAACTTCTACATACTTTTAAGGGATTTGAAATACAACAAAACTACACTAATATACCCATTTGAGTCTTAAATATACTTCTGGCACATCTTTTCCCTGAAGAACAAGAAAGCTTAAACCAATCATTCACATAAAAAATGGAGGTTTAAAAAACAACCTTGTTTTGTTTTTTTGGTGCTGCTGAGTGCTGTTCCGGAGGCTGGTCATGGCAATTTGCCATTTTCTGTTTTGTGCTGCCCGAGTGATATTTTAACCAGGCAGTTAAGAAATATCATGAGTTTCTGAGGGGAGAAAATAGGAGTATTTTGTGAACTCTGTATATCTGTGTGATGACCTCGATGTAAAAGGAATAATATAATCCCTTTTTAGAAAGGCATCAAAAGTCATAGACTAGACCAGTCTCTGGTGTCGGTATGTCGTATTTTATTTCAACAGCACATCCTCAGGGGAACTTTCTTTACACAGATTTTCAACTGAGTTCCAAAGTTACTCTTAGCATGTGTAAATGTGATATCCATCTAGGCAATTTTTCATATGAAGTCTGAACTTATTTGGTACAGTATGTCAGTTGGTTATGAACGAAAACTGCACATTTTTTAAATGCGCTTCCTGCTGTACGCAGCTGTCCTACAGGCCTCATAAGGGGAGTGGGTCTGCAGTTTTTATTAGCTGATCAACTGATAATTGACCTTTTTTTACATATTTTATATCGCTATAAATATATACATGAATAGCAAGTGGGAACAAAACACTTCTGCAAATGCTGAAGGAAGATAATCAACTTTTCTGTGCTCTAAGCACCATATTTCAGGAACTTTTACACATCCATGCAGTATCCTGGTCTTTTCTATAGCCTTTGACTGTCTTCCAGTGTAAATGTACAAGTATTTATCACAGTTACAGCTGGCAGGGACCTTTCCATCATCCTCAGGCAGTGGAAAAACATTGAGAACGTTCTGAAGATGATCCTGTCAAACATGCTCTGGATGGTTCTGCCTGGAAAAGAGAGGGGGTCAGCAGAGCTGGCCTGCTCGCAGTGCTGCTTTGTTAGCTGCATCTTGGCCACTGCATTGCTAAATAGGAACATATTCCAGCTAATGTAAGAATGGGTGAAAATGGTGGATATTCTATCCCCTTCCAAGCTTCAGAAAGGTAGCAGAAAACAGGAGGAGTAGGGTTCTTTTATTACCCCACATCTTAACTGCCAAGTTGAATTTATACCTAGTTGACTTTATTCTCAGTGGCTAGAAAGTTAATGAGAAGTGTGCACGTTTTGTGGGGTAAGACACATGCCCTGTATGTGGTCTGTTTGGCTGGCAAATCAAAGTTCTTTGAAGAGTCAGATTTCTTGAGATAGGCAAGTGGGCAAAGGGAGACCGGTGGCCCTTGGAGGCAGGGAGAGCAGACAGTATGCTTAGAGCTACAACAATCCCACTGTGATTCCATAGCCGTCATCACCTTTGGTAAGTCCCCTCCAAATTTGGGATCTTGTATCTTTGTAAGATGTTTCACTGTGTAAACGCTTCTTAATCTTTGGTCTCCATCTGCTGGGCTACACACTGCATGATGCTTGGAAGCGTTACATTCCTCAGCCTCACAGGTACTTTATCCTGTTGCTTGACTGTCAGTTTTTGGTTTGGGTTGTGTCTTTTCCCACTCGCATGGTTGTTTTGTTTTTATTGTACTTATAGCAGTCTTTTCCCAGCTGTCAAGGTTGCACTTGTTTAGTGGCCAATAACTGATTGCCAGTGAAGCGTTTATAGTCCCAAGGCCTCAGTTTTAAATACTTCAATACTGTGCCAGTATTTTAAGATCTTTGCTATGATCACATCACATTTACAAAGTTAGCCTATTATTAACAAAGGCAAGAGTTTACTTGAAGATCTTAACTAACCAAGAGAGTTTTTTCTGAAATCTGAGGTCAGAGAAACTGAGAAGGGTGGACCTTCTAAAGGCCACAAAAATGAATCCCAGTTATAAGACTCTAAAGAGAAAATACCCTTTGTGTCAGGAAAGAGTATATATTTATAGGGTATCTATTTATATTTATAAAAGGATCAAAAGGTTGTTGCAATTCTTCTGTTGACCCCCAATGAACTTTGGAAGCTTTATAGATTCCTCTCAATAGCTTATGAAGCATTTTTAAACCATAAAGCTTTGTATCAACTTTTGTTAGAACTCAGTTCCAAACTTAAAGAAAGTAAGTTTGGGTTCTTCTTTTCTGTTGTTAGTTTTGCCAGCTTTTCTCCACCTCCCAAATTATATTTTTTATGAAGTTAAATTTATGGATTAGTGCTTTAAACCACATCAAGCCATGAACTTCTAACCTGGGAACGTAATGTTCCAAATTTAAAACCATTTTTTTGCCATAGACTTGGGGAGTGGGGAGGAAAATGGTGAAAATTACTGATTTAGAGGAAAAAAATGGAGGTTATAAGCTGATATTACTGAGAATTATTTTTTTTCGATTGTCTTTCTTCATAGTGTCTCTAAGCAAAACAAAAGAATTTTTTACACAATCCTGGAGCTCTCACCGCTGCTTGATTCTTCCAACATGACACCAGAGGACTGGGCCAAAATTGCAAGAAAACTTGAGGTACTATGGTGTGGGATAAGAATTCATTTGTTGCTTAAATGAAACCAGCAGTATATCTAGTATACTTAGCAAGATAAGACAATTCAGTAGTGCTGTATGTATTTTTTAATTTAAAATGTATATGTTACGTACCTTGCTTAGTTACTTGCAAAGTAACAAGTACTATGCTTGCAAGGCTTGCTGATTTTTTTTTTCTTTTCAAAATGTTGCAAACTCATTAAAGTTATATAGTTCATGCAATGATAAGCCATGTCATCATTCTGTACAAGAAAATAAATAGGAAAATTGTAGCTATGATTGAATAAGGTATGCAACGTGTAGGCTGATATTGTCTAAAATGTTGACTTGTAGTCAATATTTTTTGACAGTGAATATAATTCTTAGGTGTAAGTCACTTAGTTACATATAATTTGAGTGTTCAAATAGCTTAATAGTTGGCTATTGACGTAGAAAATAATTTCATGTCTTCATGCCTTTCTTACTTTAGACACAGATGGACTTTACCGCCTACAAAGCCAAAGCCAGTTGAAAAAATGCTATCATGGTTAGGTTTCCCACACTGAGATATGTTTAAAGCCCTGGATATTTCTGCATATATACATAAATTCATTACCTCCTTCTCTAGATTAAAAAAAAATATCAGCATTTCTCTGCTTCCATGTCCAAACTTAGCTATGTGCTTTTAAGAAAGTAGAAATGTGAAACATTTCAAATACTTTACAACAGGAATTGATACGTAGCTGTTAGAAAGAAATAACCGTGGGCCTAGTAAGATACTGCTCTTCCACTCAAGCTCGCTCTGTGGTAGTGAGCTTTGTAGCGTAGATTTCCTTCCTTGACCAAGCTGTGGCAATGCACATGAGCAGTACAATAATGCAGGGAAAAATGCTGAAGATTCAGGTAATAGTCTTTCACCCTTAGGTGCTCTAATCTGGAAACCACCAAACTAGGGACAATACTCCTGCTATTGAATGCATCTTGCCAGGGCAGAGAAGGGATGGAGCTGGTGTGTGGGATGGAGCAGGGGTTAGGTCTTCTTGAGACTGACTGACCTTGTTACTGCACTGGGAACTACAGCGTGGTTTTTGCATCACGCTGTAGTTTGGCCTACTGGAAGATCTTGCAGTGCTAGCGGTTGTTCTGCTGGCTAATTGTTAGAGACAAGCAGAGGTCCCCTGAAACCTCCAGTAGGCAGTAACATGCAGGCATGAGTATCAGTGAAGAAACAGCAAAAGGATGAGTAGAAATCTGTGGGAGTTTGGAGGTGACCATGTCATCAGAAGATGCCAAGCACATATGCCTATTGTAGCATAAGAGTAATTAAAAAGAGATCTTATTTAATTCTATTGCAAACCCCCTCTTTTCCTCCCCCACTGGCACTTCATATGTCTGCTCAGACTTTTATGTAATCCTTTCTGTGTTACCAAATGGCATCAGGGACATCAGTGTCTCACTACAGTGTTTACTGTGTGCAACACGTAAAATTGAGGAACCGATTCCTTTTTCCTCCAAAAAGCCAGCAGATGAACTTATTCCAACAGGATGAACTGTGCGATTCATGCTTTGCATTAAAAAAAACCCAAACAAACAACTCCTGGGTGGAATTTTATGTAGGTGAAAGTTACTCTTAAATTCCCTTTTTGCATCTGTGCGTGCCTGATTAAGGGACTTCTCAAAAATCACCTCTTTTGGGGCAGAAGGCACATGCTGCTGCAGAAAAGGTGACTTTTCAACAGGAGAGGGCACTCGTACACTGACAACTTCCCTCTCTGCCACCCGGATTAAATGGACCGTTTTTCCTATAGGTTATGATAGCCTTGGTTTGCCTAATCTGTTCCTGTAAATGGTGTAATCCCTAAAGTAAAAGCGGCAACAAGAAATCAGACTATATGGCTAATTTGCATATGTTAACATTCTTGTTTAAAGCCATTGCTAAGCTTTTCTTAATTAGCAGTCTTCTGCTTTAAAAATGCAGCATTAATATGTATACATAGAAGAATCTCTTTGACTGTTCCATAATTAGAATTAGCGGCTCTAGTGTTTAGTGTCCTATTAACCCTTAATTGTATTTAAACTGAAAACAGGATAACTTTAGGACGCGTTATGCGTGTAGTACCCTTTAAAGTATTATGCTGTTGCTTGCCTCAGTGAAAGTGATGCAGTATGTACCTTGCTTGCTGATGCCGGTGCATTGCTCTAACAGTGTGGAAACGGTCTCTCCATCTCCAGGAGCACTATGAAAAGTACGATGGTTTTGTGATCCTCCATGGCACTGACACCATGGCCTACACAGCTTCAGCCTTATCCTTCATGTGTGAGAACCTGGGTAAAACTATTGTTCTGACAGGATCTCAGGTAATGGACTTAATTTGAAGTCAGAAGCTTAATTTCTGTTTTTTATATGGAAAACTAGGTAGCATCCTGATTATCACTGTATAGTTTGGTAGTGCAGGGCAGGCCTCTGGCCAAGGTGAATGGTCACAGCGCTGATAGAAATTTGTGAGAGCTGACAGGCTCACCAGCTGAGGATCTGCCCCATAATTTTATCATTAATGACTTTACAACTCTGTACCAAATCAGACCAGTAGTTCATTATGTCTGGGGCCAGATGCTTCAGAGAAAGATATAAGAGCCTGTCATTGGCCATTGTGTATTAATCGGTTTATATGAGAAGCATCTTTCCAGCCTCAGGTGGCTGCTGGTTGTTAGCTGTTTTTTTGTTGTTTTTTTTTTTTTTTCCTCCTTAAAGCCCTGAAGCTTATCACTTTTTACTTCATCAGTTCTTATCCTGTCTTACGTTACTCATTGTTGCATTCTTTACCATTTTTTAATAATCTCTAAGCATTAGATGCATTTTTGATAATTTCTATTCCAGAAAGCATCTAACATGTTCTATTTCCTTTCCTCTAAAGGCTCCATTTATTAATTTTCATTCTCTTAGCTGGAAATCAGCCCTTTGCATATTGTCTGAGGGGGAGGGGCTGTCTTACTAGAATAGCTTGCTTGAGCATAAAATACAGCTCTAATCACAAAGGAGAGATGAAACATTGCACAGTAAAATTCCCCTCCCCCATCTCATAACCTCCCTTTCACATGTGGTCTATTTGAAGTCAAAATACAAAAGTCTAAGAAGGATTATGCTCCCACTTACTGTCCTGACATGGGGCAGTCTAGTTGTGATACATCATATTCGAGGTTTTACTTTCGTTTTGGCTTTATTGCTTGGAGATTTGCCTGACATATTATCTAGCAATGAAGCCACGTGATTTTTTTTATTTTTTTACCAACTGCTGAAAGGAGCTCTGACTCTGTTAATAAAGTAGCAATCTGAAAAGGCATGGAAGTCATCACTCAGCAGACCAAATTTCTGTTTTTAATCTTGTTCGTTTCTGTCAGTATTAACCTGCTCAGTTTTTCTATACTATGGGAAAAGATGGTGCAAGAGAGCTGTTGTGAAGCCCATAGTGGCAGTTCTGTATGATCTGCCTTGCTTTTTCTCTTGTACAATCACTTCTCCCATGCTCGGTCAGTTTAACTATGCCTGCTTTCTACTTTTTATATTTTTCCTGCATCAGTCTCTTAATCTGCTTAATCACACCAGAATCATCTCTATATTAGCTTTTAAACATTTAAATCATGGAAGTCTGTTAAGCACAGAAGGAAATCCTGCCATCTGCTACAGTCTAAAATAGTTTGGATAAAGAAGGAGACTTTATTTGTTATAAATCATTGTTACATAAATTATAATGTATTTGTCTTGCATAAGTTGGGCTCTTTATTTTTTTTTTTTTTTCTGCTGTGTTGGCTTTACATAAGGGACAGGGTGTAATTTCAGTCTCTGCTTTTCAGGTGCCCATATACGAGTTACGGAATGACGGCCGAGCCAACCTTCTGGGGGCACTGCTGTTTGCTGGGCAGTTTGTGATTCCTGAGGTCTGTTTGCCTGTGAAGACTCTCTCAGAAGCTACTTTTCTCCTTCTAGCCAGGACACATATTTACATACTCAAAATACCCAGTAGGCAGTATGGAATTGTGCTTAAACAGGAAGATAAATGGATTCTGCTGAGGTAACAGGCACTTGCATGGCAAAGCATGTGCCATTTTCTCAGAAGTCATATCCCATTTAGCCCACATACAACCTGTAAAGACTATCAAGTCTGAAATACACCTTGCAGCAGACTTGAAATCAGAGGTTCGCTTGCAAATAGTCAGTTTTTTAATCAAGTTACTTTGAAGTTCTAAAGTTGCTCTAGAACTGGTAGGAGTGCCTTCTGACTCAAGTTCCTGAAGACTGAAGTGTTGAGGGTGATATCCCTAATGGACATGGAAGTACCTCTGTGGTCTCAGCACCCCAACTTTAAAGTTGTTGATGCTGTGCAGCCTGAAAATTGGGGAGAAAACTGGTCTAGGTGCACCTTGTTTCACTTCTGCCGTGCTCCTAAAGCCAGTTCTTGTAAGACAACAGCAATAGTTGACGGGCCAAGATCTCTGTAACTAATAACAGTTTGAGGTATCTCTTTTCCTTCAAATTCCAATTGACAAACTTAGAGGGATTTGAGAAGGAACGTAATTATTTGTGTGGAAACTTGAAAGTTATCCTCGTTTTCACGAGGCCTTTTGTTAAGGTTTTGAACTCTGAATTTAGATGTAACTGACGAATTTGTTAATAAGTCCACACTGTTTGTTTCCTCTGTCTCTGAAGTGGACTCGGGCAAATCTGCTGTCTCCTAGACTATGCCTCATGAGAGGATTATGAAACTAGTTAGCTCTTAACTTGTTTTGTTCTTAAATTCTTTAACCAATGTGTGACAGATGTGCCAACCCTTTTTGAAAGGCTAAGAGTTGTAAACATCTACTAGCCTCTGAGTTGCTTTAAAGATTTAGAAAACACTTTATAAAGGACAGACTACAGTATTTATCTACTGAATCTTTTAATTACTGGCTTATTCAGACCTGTTTCTTTACTTGTCTTGCAGGTGTGCCTGTATTTTTATAATAAACTGTACAGGGGAAATAGGGTGACTAAGGTGGATGCTGGGAGTTTCAATGCCTTTTCCTCACCTAACCTGCCTCCACTTGCAAATGCTGAGGTTGATATTACAAGTAAGCAAGATCATCTCTTAAGCCTTGTAATTTATGCCACATGCAATAGAATTCTAGCTGAAAAAAATCTGTGCCTGTGTAGTTGAAACGCAGTTTGTAAATGCAAATATCTTTGCAAGCCTTGTAGCTTGACTCCACCTTACTTGCTCTGAAAATGTTTAAATATTAGTAAGACTGAGAATTTGTGACTCAACTGCATTTATCTATTGAATATAGATGTGCGCTAGACTGACTTTGACTAAAGATCCAGACTAACCAGAGGGAATGTTGCCCCTGTGTTATGAAAGTGCTTGCTCTGAAGATAAAAATGAGGGAGTGAGGACTGAAAGAACAAAGAGTTTAATCTCGTTAATGACCACGCTGGGCTCCGAAATCAGGCAAAAGAGTTATTGCAGAGTACTTGCAGCTTCAACAGATTCTCTGTTTGGTGCATGTCATTGTGTAAGTTTTACTGGATATTTAGGACCTGTCTAAATTGCAAGCACATTGGAAACAGCAGACCTAGAATAAGTTTGTTGGGTTTTTTTCCCCCTAAACTAACTTGGGCTCCCTGTAATTTCTGTGTGTCTCTTTTTTAAGAAGGGGAAAGACTACATGAAGGTTTCGGTACCTGTTTACGAAGTCATTAACGTATTGATGTCTGTTCTTGGATAAATGGCACCCTTTGGAGGGGAGGAGAGAGACACATTTGGAATTTGGCCAAATGAGGAGTTGCTGAAAAACATACTAAAGGACAGTTTTACAAAATATGACATATTATGCCAGCTGCTTTGCGATAGGCTAGGTATATTAAAAAGGAGTAGGACTTCATGTCAATCTCCATTACTACAAAAAAATAAGAATAGGAAGGGGTTCCCAAATGCTTTTGCTAGGCGCTGTTAGTGGCGGTAGGAGATCTAGCCCTGTGCCATGCAGTGTGCCATTCTGAAGGCTTTCCACTACTAGAGACAGACATTCTGCAAATTGGAAAAATAAACTTATCCCTTCCACCTAATGAGTGGGAGTTACTTAACAAAGTTTCAGGATCAAAGCCCTGTGCCTGTAGCAGCCAGATAGAAACCGAGGAAGCCTGTGAAATACTGCAGGGTTCCATAAGACATCTCTCAGAGAGAGTGTCAGCCACTGTTGTGTTACTGTGCTCTGTCAAATACGGTGTATCTGAAATCAACAGCAATGCTGTCAGTTGATGGCTGCAGTAAATTGGGGAGAATCTTCTTTCTTGGGTTTTTATGAACTGTGTCAAATAGGGTATAAATAAATCCCATTTACTGACTGATCAATAATGAAATCAAGCTGCAAACTGCATGCTATTTTTCATTTGGATTTGAATGAACTGTTTTGTGATTCCTTGTCTATAGTAGAAAAATGAGAAAGTTATTAAGTACCTCCCTTGGCCCATATTGGGTCCCATTATCTTTTCAGTAGAATGCCCCATTGAGATCAGTGGGGATTTCTGGTTTAAAAACTGGTGGTGTGATAGGCTCTATTTTTATTTGTTTCAGTTGATTACCCTGTTGAGGTAGCATCATTTATCCAAGATGATGGTGTCAGTATTGAAGTATTGTTTCATTTTGAAAAAACATAGTTTATAGTATGGACAATCTACAAGTGCTGCTTTATTTTGTCCAAAGTAATTGTTTGAAACATCGCTGTCTCCCTTGAGTTTGCTTGTACAATCCTCATATGAAGGTTTCATGGACACAAGGTACCACTTGGGCTTTTAAAACAAACCAAACAAATCTAGCATCTTTTAACGTGGTTTTTTTTCAAACAACTTTCTATAACACACCTTAATCCTCCTGTAGACAGGGCTGGCTTGCTGCTTCAGCATTATGGAGAGTAGCCTGAGGATGCCAGGAGGAGAAGGCCACGGGCAGAAACTCTTCTTCAGGCTTCCCAGTTCTAATGAAGCTGGGAATGAAAATTCCAGAGAATCAGAGGGGAAGAGGTGACAGGATGGAGGGAGTGAGGAGCATAATGAGATCATGGGTTGGTATGCAGGAATGAGGAGAGGACATGCTGTTCAAGGCTAGGCATACCATCTAAAAGCAACAATCTACTTGAGAGCCAAAGAGGAGAGGGAGAAACTTAGTCCTCTTCCCTGCAGCACTCTCCTTCATTTTTGATATCCATTTCTCACCCTGTTCCCTCTTCAGATGAGGCTCCCAGTGGATTTCTGATCCCATCAACTGGCTGTGTTCTCAGCCAGATCCTTAACTGTCTTAGCAACTCCTAACAGTCCTGTTATCCAGTTTTAGATGAGGAAGCACGTCAGCTTCCTCAAGACTTTCAATTTAGCACAACAAAGTCCTGTTAGAAGTGAAAAATTCTAGCCCACTCCTGGGATGAACAAGAAACCCAATGTTGATGGGAAATACTTTTGCAGCAGAGCCACAAATCTCTGTATGAAATGGACAATATAGAAATAATAAAAAATATTTCTAAAATCTTAAAGCTTATAAGAAAAAAAGACCTTACCTTATTTCTCCCATATTTTAAAAACAGGAGAGACAAGGACTATTTCACTTGAAATGTGTAAAGAGTCTCAGTATATTTCATAATTGATTGCTGTTCTCTGTTCTCGAATGTCCTAAAGAAGCACATACAAAACTTGCTTTGTCACCATGGCTGGACTTTCTTCATCACACTTGCATGTAACATCTGGGAGTGGTGCACGTATACAGGACCATATGATGAAAAACAATTTGTGTAGGGGAGAGACAGAGCCCATGTGACTGTGCATGCAGGTGTAGTGCAGCAGCAGGAGGTTAGAAGGTCCTCGTGGGCTCGTCTACCCAAATAGCTTGTCTGTCATTAGAGAGAAGCTATTAGTCACTGGCCAGGTCTGTGTCTTGGTTGGCAGTTCTGGTTATTTATAGCAAAAAGCCCTAGACCTTTCTGTATTAAGACAAGTGCGAGCTTTCTTCACTGAAGTGCTTTTGGTCGTCCCCCCACCCTTGTTAAGTAGGCATGTTGATTCTTGCAGCAACACCATTCAATTTAAATATTAATTTCAAAAGGTGTGTGGTGATTGTTTTATAACAAACTGCCAAAAAAGGGGGTCTGTGTTTGTTTGCCTCCTTCAGGAATTTGCACCTATAGGTTGGCCTGGCCTCCCCACCCCTTGGCTGCCTCCATGAATTGTAATGAATGCTGGGGCAGCTTATATAGTGGTGGGGCTTGCCTGCAGCCCTGCAGAGAAGGATAAGAAGAAAGCATTTCTGTTTGTCTGGAGCTCTGCAAGCACAAAAAGCTGTATTTCTTGTTTGATTTCATAACTCAGAGTTCAGTCACCACTCCTAAGGGAGGTGTCGCTCTTAGTTGCTGCTCTTCCATTATAACTTGAAACCTGCATTGTGGCATAGGTGCTGTTTAACAACTGGAGTTTCTTGCTGCTTTCTGGACTGTGTAGAGCTGCTTCTCTTTTTTTTATTTATTTTATTTTTAAGTCAGGTTGATGTTTTTTCCCCACACTAACCTTATCACCATACTGAGAGAGAGAATAAAGCTGAATAAGACAAGGATGTATTTTTCAGCTGTGATTTTTAAAAGCTGTAGTGTTTGGTAGGGAGGGGAAGGTTGGCAATAGCAGAGTATTGTTTATGTGATGGTTTTCTTTGGAAGAATAAACCAAAGGCCTTAATATCTTGAATGCAGTCTCCTCAAATACTGCAATCTTTTCTATCCCAAGCCATTTTGGATACAGCATATAAATAACCATTACCTCTTTTAAAAACTTACTTTCTGCTCTGCAACACCAGTAGCTAGCTTATGTTAGTTCCTCAGCTTTGTATCCACATTTACATAATGCAGTACACTATATCAACTCAACTCTTCCCAAGCACAAACTGTCCAAGTTAGAACAGTTTACAGTTTTCTGTGGTGTGCCAGAACTGAATATCCCTAATTAGTCACTCTTATCTGTAGGATAAAAACCTGCTATGAACACTGATATATAGCTTTTTGTACTTTACCTGCTTGTATATGAGTTTCTTACTTAAGAACTGTTAGTGATTTCTAAGGTTTGGGGCTTTTTATTTAACAAAAAGAATGCTGTGTGGTGTGACACTAGGCTGCAAGTCATCTGGTTTGTGCAGTATGATGAAGATGCTTGAACTTAGCTATGTGACATAAATATTCCTCCTTTTTGGGGATGTAATCTTTGAGATGGAGGATGCAAAGGGTGTGTTCTAATTTCCCCTGCTCCCCATGGCTCTTTTCCTCATTTACAACAGTTCTGAATAAATCGGAGATGGAGTTGGGCTTTTATGTATATTTGTTTGTCTTTGGCTCTTGCATCACACTTGCCTTTTGTTCTGCCTTTTAGACTTGTTTGTCTAATGGAAAACTGACATCTGTGGAGTCTGCAGTACCAAGCACATTATGTAGGCTGATGAGGTTCATGTTAACTCAGAGGCAATCTTTAATTCTTTTTTTAATATAGTTTGGAATGACATCACGGTACTATGTCTGCATGCATTACATTTATCTTGAAGATGATATGTTATTTGGTAGAGCGTACTCCAAGAGTACAGGTATAGGTCTGACTTCTGAACCTATCCTCTGATCTCTCTCCTTGGTCTTCTACTTTTGGCAGTATCTTAATGATCCATGCCAAGGCAGGTTTCCTCAGTTCATTCTTCAAGTTTGTTACAGGCGTTAGAGATACTAATGGTTGCCAAACTTAGTAGTATGTGTTTGTGAAGTTTTGGCAAGGATTCCTAGTTTATGGAGGATAAAGGAAAGAAAGCCCTGATACAATTTTATTGCCACCCAATCTTACAGAGAAGGCTGCTTTTAAAGAATTAATCTGTGTGTTAGAAGGTTGAAAGGATTGCATTTATTGCCAAACGCTGCTGCTTCCTAAAGCAGTGTTCCTGAGTGAACGTGGTTAGCGAGGCCTATGAACCTCCAGCAGAACAAATGCCCAGCTTTCTGCACTCCTTGTGTACCTCCTGCAGGGCTCTGACTCCCTCTGGAAAGCTCATGGAGGCCTCTGACAGCTACTTGGCTAGCTACTAAATCCAGCCAGGTGGTTTCAGAACTGTGCCGGCCAGCTTAGCACAAAGAAAGAAACTGTAGAAATGGTCTGTATTTCTATTCTTTCATTCCCAGGGCATTAGGAATCCATGTGCTGAAGTGTTGCTGGTTGGACAAACGTGATGCCCAGCCAACTGCTTGTGACCTGTTTAATGACTTACGATATTTTTTTAGAAAGAACATGCAGAGGCTCTAGTTGCTGACAGGGCACAACGACAGGAAGAGAAATTTTGTTAAGTCTTATAGGTGACTGCTATTTTCTATCTTGATTTAATGGATTGTGTAGTTTTTAGTATCTCTGGTAATGGGACAATGGAGTAGGCTTCAATGAAGGCTTTTAAATGTACTCTGAATTTTTTTGCAAATGGCTGTCTGCTGATGGCAAGAGATTGCAACGGTAATTGGTGTGAGTAACTCCGCATGGCTGAGAGTAACTCAGTATTATGCACGCAGATCTTTTATCTGTTTTGCTGCTTGAGAGTTTCTCCAAAACCTAAAAAGCTTAAATCATGATGGGGAAACAGGTAGCTTTATGGCATGGTGGGCTTTCAACAAAGCATGATGCTCTGAGCTGTTGGCTGCTGTTTGTTAAACCTCTTCCACTGCCTTGTAGGTAGTCAGTGCTACCAACACTGCGCTCCTACAGTGAAGTAGTGTAATTCTGAAATCAATAATGCATGACTTGGCTTCTAATAATGCAACACAAACAAACTATTAGTTAAACAGCTGGCTTCTGGCTCTAAATGTATAATCAGAGTTAATTGAATCCTTGCTATTTTATTTAATCTTTAGTAACTACCTAATAAACTCGGGAGGTGATTAGCGGCAACAGTAACTGCATTTGTCATCTCTCATGTCTGGGAAGATGAAGGTCTGTTTTCTAAACATTAATCCAGGCTGGTATCAGGCCAACTACATAACAATGAAGTTCAGGTCAGTGTGTGACGAGTAAGTGCCTCACCTCTGCTAGACCTGCACGACACTGTTGGCTGAGGCTTTCTGACCACTGAACTGGGAGAGCTGGCACTAACAGGACATGGTCAATCTTGTGAACCAGTCAGATCTAGCACTTTTCAGAATGCTTTTCAGAGCTATCAGGCTTCTCTTTTGAAGAGGTTGTAATAGAGGTATGCAGCTTTGTGTCTGATCGATCATCCCGTTCACTAACGGTCATTGAACTAACATACCCATTTTGGACATCTTTGCTATAAAATGCTATTAAATTGAAGCAAGCATACATATTATATTAAATATCTCCTTGAAGGGCACTAACTTAGAAATACTGATGAGTAATACTGATATATCTCAGAATCTAGACTGTTTCAGAATTAAAGCTAAAATATAACAGTTGAGCCTAACCTGGATGTGGCCTTGAAGACATATTTTGTGGCACCTAATAAATAAGGTGTGTTAGATCAGCTGATGATACAGCTGCTGTCTTAAATGGGCCTTTCTCTTTTCACAAATACATTGCCTTTCATGGATCCCCTGCATAAGAAACAGTTTTAAAGACAATGTTTTAAATATGAAGTACGACAAGTATACTTAATATTATGTCTTAATATTAAATTTAAAAGGCCATTTCTCTTAACAGTAAACTGGGAAACGGTGTGGAGAGCCAATACCAGAAAGAAATTTCAAGTTCACACCAATATGAATAGGAATGTTGGGCTTCTGCGAATCTTCCCAGGAATCACCACTGCTGCTGTAAGTGTTACCACTTCATTTTGGAAGTGGGTGAAGTGATGCTCAAACACTAGATTAGTTAACTGAAGTAGAGAAGCTGCATTGTTTGTAGCAGTGGTTGGAGTTTTGGGGGGAAGGGGAAGGATCTGTCATCTGATAAACATTTTTTTGGAATATCAGACCATTCAAAGACTATTTTCATATGCCATAAACTATTGACAAAAGCTTTACAAATATCTTTTGTCTAAACCGCCTGGGCTCTGAAACTTAAAAATAATCAGGGTTCATAAATAGGTCAAGTGTGCTTTTCTAGACATGTGCAGGCTACAGTGACCATGGAAATGCTCTTTTGCTGCATATTGAGATACATTAATAGATATCTCATCAAAGAATACGCAGTATGGTGGGTGGAGGGGAGTGTGGCTTTTTCGGCAACTCGTGCTTCTTTTTTAAGATTCATTCTGTCTCACGCTGATGGTTAACATGACCCTCAGCGTTCAGACAGAGCTGAAAATGAGAAGTGAGATTTTGCTGCTGAAAATAGAGTGGGATTTTTTTTTTTTGCCTTTAGAAATTACTTTGCAGAACTGTGGGTTTAGGTAGATTTGTCTTTAAATTTTCAACTAATACTTGTTCCATTAAATTGACAAGTCATTTGTGGCTGTTGCCATCTTAAATTGAATAGTAGTTTAAGCAGCACTACTCAATTATATTACCATTCTTTTTAGGTGAATATGAACAGATGGAAAGGCAGAGGGGTGGTATATTTGCAATAAAACTCCAACTGCATAGTTAGCCTCATGGGGGCTTACAGTGCATTGCATTTAGCATATGTGATCAGCAAGGAAACATCTAGGTTGTTTAAAATATATCCTTCTAGAAAGAGGACTTTGCTAGGCATTCTCTTACAGTGGGGCACAATAGCTGCCTCATTAACAACTGACCCAGAAGGTGTTAGTGCCTCTTCTTTTTTCTGCCTTGAGTTAAATCAATTGGCTTTTGAGCTAACAAACTCCAGGCTTCATTAGAATGTTCTTTCCTGGAAAGTGAGACACCCTCTCTCTTAGGCAGACATTTAACAAAAGTATTTGCTAAAGTAATGGATCTGGGCAGGGGTGGGCATTCTAATCTCAATTAATAATTTTACATTTATTTCATAAGTGTAAAACTACTGCTTTGTCCCGCTGTGGTGCAACAGTATAGCCTGTTAATGGCACTTGAACAATGGCATCCTTTTTCACACTGAGGTCATGACTGTAGAAAATAGTTTATTTTAAGATCTATCCCTCTAGGAATTTTAAAGGAAGCTAGAGAGTGAAATTCTCATATTTTTTTTTTAAAGCTTATTCTACAGTCCCAGTTATTGCAAATGGGGAACACAGAAGGGCATGAGAAGACTGTAAGGCATGAGAGCCTGTAAGACTGTAATAGGAATAGACCATTTTTAAAAATGCTATGCCATAAACGAAAACCTTAATGTGACTTAAACGCACCTTTTTTTCTCTCTTCCCTGTCTTGTTTTCAAACAGGTAAAAGCATTTCTTCAGCCTCCAACTGAGGGCATTGTACTTGAAACTTATGGAAGTGGCAATGCCCCGAACAACAGAGAAGACTTACTGGAAGAACTGAGGAAAGCAGCTGCACGAAATGTAGTGATTCTAAACTGTACCCAGTGCTTACGAGGGTCTGTTAAAATGGTCTATGCAACAGGACAGGTAAGGGTTGTGCTGTGATTTCAGACCCTGCTGCTGTGCAAAAGAAACATCCCACTGATACAACTTGATTGTAGACATCTAGTAGTCCCAGCGTATAAAACCAGATTTATTAACTGTAAAGATATGGCTCATAAAATAACTACATCTGAAAAATCTTAAGCTGGAAGCATTTAAATATGTATCTGCAAATCGGATCCTGTTACTCCTAGTCTGAATGGTTGAAACAGTCAACTCTAATCCCAAATGAGTGATTGCTTGCTCCTGTCATATGCAGCACTCCAGGATACCTTGCATTAGCTTGGTAGCAACGCTCCCAAGGGGATTCCACCGAGCTAGAAGCTAGCGTAGGGGTCAGACGAGCAAATAATGTACTATTTGATAGGCTAGCAGTTACTGAGCTACAGTCCATGAACATCAAGAAAGCCTGTAAATCCAAGCAGTATTCCAAATCCCAGGTTTTAATTTGCCTGGAAGTACAACTGAATTCAGTGAGAGATTGGAGCACTGTATGTAAGGGAACCATCTGTCTTGCAGAAAGGAAATCAGCTGCGTTTAACCCATGAAGGTTAACTTAAAGCAGGCTTTGTATTGATGCTGTTAATATTCAGGACACTTTGTAGTGAGTTTCTCGGTTGTGTATTAAGACATGACATCACTGGGACTAATAAGAGCTCAAAGTCATATAAGAGTATGTGTTGCATGTGGTAGTATGAAGGAAGCTGGTTTAACTGGCCTTCATAAACAGGCCAGCCATTAAATAGCCAAGAAGCACTGCCAGAGGGTGACTCATCCCCCTGTTTTAGACACCTGGTTTTGTTGGGAGCAGCCACCCATCTGGCAGAGCCAGACTCTTCGTTGACTGTAAGGCAAACCTAGATACTCTAGTCTGGTGCTGAAACCTGCCTCTTCTAACACTGGTTTTGACACAGCTTTAGATTATGTTCGCTTCAAGAACGCATTCTGTTTTGATGAGAAAGAAAAAGAAATGTGTTTCTTTCCACCTCTTCAGTATCCAAACTGTATTTTCTGATATGGGCAGACATATGAGTGTTGCTAAAGCTTTTGCATAACTTAATGGGGATGTGCTGAGAAGCATAAACTTTTGCAAAGATCCCGGCTCTGTAGCAGATAGGATAGGTATACATGGATTCTATAGAACAATTCATATGGAAGGAAGAAAGCACTTAGGTCAATGAAGACACCAAATGTGTTTGGGAAAACAATATGAAAATGAAGTCTAGCTTTTATGTGCCCTTCTGCTTGAAATGAACTGCTAAAATGTACGGAAGGAATTAAAAAACCCCAACACTTTTCCATGTCTTGTGAAAAGCTTCTCCAAGTAGACACCTCTAAAATGGGTTTTTGCACTGTGATCCAGACTGTTGATATGCTGAATAGAAAGATTCTGTTTAGGTCTTAATGAACAGTGGTTCGTTAAGGCTGTGTGGAAATGTGTTTGCTTCTGGTCTCCACTTTTTGTATGGAGCATGCATTGTGTTGCTTCAGCATCCATTGATGGAGGCTGCCCTGTTGGGCATCTTCTTAGGAGAACTGGCAGAGCCAAATCCTACAAAATTACTTCACACTTGTTCTTTCATCACCTTCTTCTCTTCATAAGGAACTGCTCAATGGAGGAAGTATCGTGGGTGAATTCTGGAAAGCTGCTGGAACGTTAACTTTATTTTTCTGTAAATAAAATCTTTCATGGGCTTTTGCATATGGCTAGGCCATGTTTTACTCTTTCAATCTAGCCAGGTGGGTCAGCTGAGTCCCTGGTTTCTCTTGAAGTGTTTGTTTTAATTAACTGAATGTCTGGCCTGTGATCCATCTGCACAGTAGAAACTTATAATTGAGGGGACTTTAGGTATAGGAAGGAAGCTGGGAAATCCCTTCCTCCTCTTTCTCAAACCTGCTGAAAAAGCCCTAACTGTTCTTTGGCTAGCTCTGCACTACAGAAAATATATCTTACCTTCTCTGTGTATGTTTGCTCATGGGACCTCTAAAAATGTTAGTCTGGGGCTCTCAGAGGTGGTTAATGAGCTGATTAAGGCTCTGTGTCTTGCTAAAAATATTGGTTAAGCCACAAGTTTCAAAGCTGAAGTTTATATATAAGGTATTTAAAAGTAAAATGCTGTGTAAAAACCTACTGCAAGATGCTTAACTGTGAGGCATCACATCATGACAAAGATGATGTCTGTGGTTTAGAGAAGCCCAAGTGTTTGCCCAGATACAATTTAGTGACAAGTGATCTGCAGTCTTTGTCTTTGCTGTCTTGCTCACTGTACTCTTAAAGGGCTTGCTGACTATAGCAAAGATCTTTTTGCTCTGGTTCAGATAGGGTTTTTTTGGTTGTGGGTTTTTTTTTTTAACTAGCAGAAAGATAAGTTAAAAAGGTCATCTTTTTTAGTTGTTCTTGTCAGAACTGTGTAAATTACATATTTTGGTTGTATGTTCTAAATCATACACTGCTAGCACAGCCTGAAAGGATCTGAAAACACTCCTGCTGTGAGCACGCTGTAGCACTGGAATTCATCCAAAGCAATGCCCCATAAAAGAATGGTAAATATGTCTGTGTGAGAACAGCCTACTTGGCAATGTTCAAAATGCCACTGGGTTAAAACAGAGTAACTGCAGCTTTTCAATAAAGGGAATCTGACAACTCTGCAGATAGCTGATACGGACCTGTAACCTTTCCCTTTTAGCATAGTAAGTGACCGTAGCAAACGTTTGGTTGAATTCTTCAATGTTATTGCATGAAAAGGAATTTAAAGTAAAAGTCATCTTTATTCAGCTGGCTCTAGTATTTGCTTGGTATTTGATAACTAAAAATACAAAAATTACACTGGTGGTAGGAGGAGCAAGAGAGTGGGAGGCACAGCTGCATACTGTATTCTGTGTAGCTACTCATCATTCATATACATTTTCTGTACACGCAGGTATTTCTGAATGCTATGCTAATTGGAATCATTATTCCTTTTTATTCAGACTCTCGCTGATGTTGGAGTAATTCCTGGAGGTGATATGACACCAGAGGCAGCCTTAACTAAACTGTCATACACGCTTGGCAAGAGTGAGCTTAGCTGGGTGGAGAAGAGGCAGGTAAATATTTGAGTGTGACCTTGAAAGGCTTTAACTTCCTCATCTACTGTGCTAACTTCTGCTTAGCTGGATGCCTTGAGCTTCTCTCTTGCGTGTAAAAGCAATCGGTTCCAGAGCCATAATGTGAACAGCAAGTGGGATTTTTTTTTTGCATGAAGGAAAATACTGTTAGGCAAATGGATGTATGTACATCGGGAGAGAAAAGAGTTCTCTGCATAAGTCAAGTGGAGACCATGATCAAGCCATAAAAATGCCATCTTGAAATGGTAGTAGTCTACCTTGAACATTTTGGTACTAAAAACCTGTAAGGGGAAATTCATGTGAGAGACAGAAACCCAACCCTACTGAAGTCAGCAAAGATCTTGTCATTGATCTTAGTGTGGGAAATATTTCACCCCAGACTCATTCACACAAAGCCAATTCTGAAAATAAGTATTGCCTACAGCCTCTTTCTTTGCAGCATTACTCATGACAGTGTTGGATTATGTTTCTTTAAGAGGAGGTAAACTTTATAAATAATACATAAAACCCAGAAGATTATTCTAAGAACCAGTTGTAAGTGAATTTGGAATCATAACCCCATTAACAATGTTCTTACTGTTCAGTGGTGCTTAATCGAGGCTTTGCCCCTCAAATTATGCAGTTGTATATAGTGTTCCTTTTATACAAGGAACATACAGCTCTGAATCAGAAAGGGGAGCAGCAGTCTGCAGGAATGCATGTGTTTCTATGCTTGTATGCAGTGAAATCACAGTCCTGACACTTTGGGAGATGACATCATGATGAGTCACTCTCTAGACTTAAGCACTGCATGCACATGTGTATCTTATGATGGTGTTTTGTTTTTATTAAAACTGAAACTTGATCGTCATTTCATGCTCAATATCTTCCAGCCAGTAGCAGCTCTTGAGACAAACATTTGGACACCTCTGATTGTAACTGGGCTGGCTGGAAGTACCACTTGCCATGCTCAGAGTTTCAGACTCCGAGCTTTCGGTTCTTTGCTAAAGCCCTGGCTCTGAAAAATGAGAGGAGGAGCAGCTATGTGTTTCTTCAGTGAGGATGGCAAGAACATGCTTGACAGGCGATATAATGCTGTCTGAAGAGCAGTGGTATTGGATGGGTTTCTGTATATCCACTTCAGAAACCCAGGCTCTTCACTGGTGCCCCTCTGGCACACTCGCTGACCCTGGGACATACACATACTAGCCTGTTTTTTTAATGCAGACTTTAATCTTCGGCACGGAGGATTATTTGGCTTGGGACAGGAGAAACTGTCCCACCTGGCTTCCTGTCTAGGTGTCTTAAGTTTAAACTTAATTTGAGATCCAGTTTGTTGAGGTGAGGTAGCTGACTTACTTAGGTGAGGACTTGAGGACAAGATGTTTTGAGTGCCACTGGTACAGTACAAGGTACTCCTGCATCTTCATGTCCTGTCCTTTGCAATGGGCTACCTAGTTTTTGTGTGGTGGTGCTGGGACCTCCTTTATATGGTTTGAAAAACAAAATAACTTTTGCTATTTCTTTGAGTTAAGCAGGATTAATTTCCTCATTTGACTCATTGTACAGACCCACAAACAATTGTGCTGGCACAGCTAAGGGAGCAGCACGCTGTATTGCCTGGGCAAGAATGAGTGGTAGAGACCAGGAGAAGAAGGAAGCCTGGAAATTTGTCTGTGGCAATATCTTCAGCTAAACATATCACCAAACAATAGTCTCCCAAGAGACGGAAGCTGTCCTGAAGCTGGCGTGGTTATTTTAGGATTCTCTTTCAACACGGAGAAGCAAGGAATGTGCCCCCAGACACATGCAAATGGCTGCAGAGCTGGTAGGACCGAGTAAGGCGCGTAGGGCTTTGCACTGGGTGCATTTAGCACAGGTGCCAATTGCTAAGGTTACCTGTGCAAAGCAATGATCTCAACCTGTCAAACTCTAAAAGTGCGCCAAAGCAGTTGGTATCCTCTGAGTTGGATGTATATGGGACTCTTCCAGCAGACAGCTAGTGTTGTCAGCTCTTGGAGTTTTGGGTTTTTTTTTTAATAAAGGGCATGCCTAGACATAAGTAAACCTGGGGCATTCCTCCTTCCAACATCACATCTGTTTCTCGCAAACTTTCACAATCCTGCTTTTTAAAATTCTAATTGAAATAACTACGTGCTTTATAGCTGCATCAGCAACCTTTCATGAAAGACTGCCAGGATGTAAAATTGTCAGAATTGAGGAAACCAGTTGCTTATTCTTAATGACTGGCTTGTCTCTCTGTTCTCCAGGTTTCCCAGAACCTGTCTTTTGGAGTATTTTCACGTCTCTATTGCCATATTCAAGCACATTCTACACATGAATTGGCTGACCTTTTTTTGGTTGTTTTTCCCCTTCCCCAGTTACATTGGATGCATCCATCCTGCAAACTGTTACATGCCTGCTTTACTATTGCATGACTAGCACTACTGCAGACCCTCTGCATGCAAAGCTGGCTATGTAGTCAGATTTTAACAAAATCAGGGCTAATGGAGCCATTTGAAAACCCACTGAAATACATGAATGTCCACAGGCAGCACTGGGCTTTGAGTCCTACGTGCTCAGTCTGTGTAGGAGGACTAAGGTTTGGGAATGTTGGCAACAGGCAGCATTTCAGAATATTCTGGTCTTCAGCCTTGCTCTGCTAATTACTCGCTATCTTTGTGGTTCTAAGTAGGCTGCAGCTTACGCCGCTAGGGAACTTTTGTCTGCATCCTCTAAAAATTGGGGTGTTTTGTTATGTGTTTATTTTGGTTTCTTTGCTTTGGAAGAAAATTTTATTTGCCTCTTCCCCCCCCCCCCCCAGCTTTTGTCTTTTTAAACTTGCAGTCTTCATGGAACAGTAACTATTTCTTTAATCTTTTGTCTGCATTCAATTAGTTTCCTTAATTCCTCCGAACAATTTTCTAACTTGATCCTAAGGTTTTGTATTAGACTACTACCATATTTTTCCTCTGCTAACAAAGGATTTGATTGCTTGCTTTTCAGATGCTGAGTGAGAATCTAAGAGGAGAAATGACTGTTGTACCCACAGGAGCCAAGATCTCTCTGAGAGATAGCAAGTTTATTCAAATGATTGCCAAATCTCTAAGCATCAGCACCAAGGAGGTATATACTTAAATATTTAAAATTGAACTCATGTGAAGCTGTACACTCAGTTAAATGAACCTAGCTTAAAGATGAACGGAGAAGCTGACAGAAAAATGGAACTTTGGAGCTTTTATATTATTTTTTTTTTTTTAGTACGGAGTGTCCCAGCTAACCAGTTGGGTTAGAGAGAAAGGACACAATGACAAACATAACATGAAAATGTTTTTAATTAAAAACACTAACTTTTTCCCCCCCCTCTTTGTAGGCCGATCTTGAGTTTATTTTCTTGGCTGGCTGGTTGCAATAACAAGCCTCAGACAGTTGCTGTAATTCAGGGTATCAATGATATGAAAAAGTACTTTGTATTTTTGTGGTCAAATGTATTTTAGAGCAATCTAAATAATAATGGGTAAAACAGCTTCATTGTATGTGCAGTCATAGAAGGCTGATACTAAGGAAGCACTACACAAGTGTAATTTGTGGTGTTTAGAATTAGTCCCTCCCGACTGGAAAATCAGAAAATACAGTCTTGGTTGTAAGATACAACTACTTGCTTTTCCCTTGGCTTGGTTTCAGGGAAGATGGGTAGTGGCTAATGAATACTGAATGTATGGTTCTTCAAGTGTGAGAAATGGGGGGATATTTAGGAGGATATTAGGAGCAATCACATGAATAAAGTTGATACAGTTTTGAGAAGACTAGGCTATACGGTCTTTTCCAGCTCCTACCTGTGCTGTTTCTCTTACTGTTCTGATGGGCAACTATGGTAGTACAAAGATGGTAATTGGTGTGTGCACCTTACATGGTATATATAGATATCAGGTAATTGTAGTGTTGCCAAGCAGAAATATAAATCTTATGGATGTGAGACTGACAAAATGTAAAATAAACATGAGACTTCTTTCCTTCCAAAAATTAAATGCTACCATTTTTAAATATCCAAATGACTGATTTGGAAACTTTACATGAAAGCAAGGGCAGAGGGGTTTTTTTGACTTGGGCATCAATCACATTAGAGGTGAGGCTGATATTAAATGTTTCATTTTATTTGTTTCTTCAGGAGTTAGAAGCCATAAGAGATGCATTAACTCCACCTTTGGCTTGTGCTGCAGCTAAACTGGGTGACATAGATGCACTGAGATCCATAGCAGAAATGGTAATGTAAAACTAACAGTTTGTATAAAACATGAGTTTTTAAATAGAGCTGTAAATGACAGGAGGAAGCTATGCTCACTGGAAAGCAGCTACCTAAGTCTTAGAATCAAGGTGCTTTGACTGATACAATTGGTTTCTAGGCTTCTCAGTCTTTGCCTTTCAAAACTGGTACGTTCTTTCCCCTATCTGGTTCTCAGCTGTTTACATTTTCTTTTGAACTGTGAAAATACAGATAGATTAAAATGCAAGTTCTTATCTACTAACTTTGGAACACTTTAAAATGGTTTGTGCTGCTTTCTTTCACTTAACTTTATGCATATTCATAATATCCAGCTTTTGGACGTAAATCTGTCATGATTTAAAAAAAAAAAGCAGCTTGAAAATTGCATTTAAGCAAAGCAGAGCGCAGTGCTAATTCAGGATTTTTGGCTTTCCCTATAGCTCTAGCTTGGGTTATACCTGAAAAAAAAACCCAGGCATCTCCCTGCATCATCTTCTGCACCCCTCTTGTTTGTTTGTTTGTTTGTTTGTTTTTTCTTTGCCTTGGTTTACCTTACTCTTGGGACTTTGGTAACTGAGAAAGGATAAATATATCTTGAAAATAACAATAAACTAATACAAGTAAAATTGGCAGGCTGTAGGCCCAAAGCTGCTGTATGGCATACTGCAATAAAGAGCATATCTGAAGGGGCTGTAATAAGAATACGTGTAGGGGGGGAACGTACAGAAGGTGGAACAGGTATCTTTACTGGTGGTAAAAAAACACTACAAGATAAAACTTAAGTAAGGTTGACAAGCTTAACAGTTTGGTGGCAGAACTAAAATGTGAATCTACTGTTGTACCAACAACTTAATGTGCAGCCATTATCTTTTTAGCATGCAAAGGATCTGTCCTTTTGTAGGGTGGAAACTTGAGCTGTGGAGACTACGATGGCCGAACCCCACTTCATGTTGCAGCCTCTGAAGGGCATTTACCATTAGTTGAGTATTTGTTAACATCTGGTGCAACTGTTTATGCTAGAGACAGATATGGATCTACCCCACTGCTGAATGCGATTAAGTTCAGGTAACAAAATAATTTATATATCACTCTAAAGTTTATAAACCTTTTGTCATTTTGGATTTAAAGTCCATCCCTGTGTTTCGGTTTTATTTTGTCTCAGGAGTCACGTGTGAATGACAGTAGTTAAAATAACTCAAACCAGCTTCACTTCAAAGGTTGTGACTAGCCTAGATTTAAAGATCTTCTTAAAATAATATTAAATGAAAGCAAATAACCTGATACACATGCAGAATTTGAGCATAAGGTAAACAAATTATTATTGACCATTATTTCAGGACTCCACTCTTTGTTATGATGCTTCCTTATAAAACAGAGCCAAACTGATTACTCCTTTTGACTGTCAGAAGACAGGGTGCAGGACCAAGGGCTGGCTGGCTGCTTTCTGCCCTCCCCTTTCTCATCAAGATCAGGCTGTTTTCAGTTGGCACAAAATATACTGGTTGGCTAACATGTTTTAATCTTTCCCTTCCACCGGTGCTTTCCTGACTCTCTCGCTGGGTGACTGGGTTTTTGATATATTTTTTTTTTCCCTTCCACCCACTCATAATTATATGGGCTGGCTGCACAGCTCTGCCTGCTTTGTGGATTTCCTTTTCCTGTTGTTCTGGATGTCGGAAGTGCTTGAATGTTAGTCATGGACAGGCGATTTACTGGTCTCTTCCATATTGTATACTCCTAAGGAATGGCCGTAGCACAGAATATAAAAGTTATCAGTTACCAAAGTTTAATTTTAAAACACTTAGTTTATATAGCCTGGGGATTCATAGAGCCATTGGTCTCTAACGTGTTAGAAGCTGCTTGCCCTGATCTCTTCTTGTTTCTTTGATCCACTTTCAGGTCCTTATCTCATATTCAGTCTATATGATGGCAGGAGAGGAGTTTTTTTTTCTGCAAAGGCGCTTGGAGTGATAGGATTTTCATGGTCTTTATGGATGTCTGTCCCCAAATACTCCTACAGCTTTCTAACGTTGACAAGTTCACCTGGTCTATCAGGCTGGAGCTAGCTCCCTGGGAGGTCTGACAGTCCTGGTTTTGCATTGGTTGCCGGAATAACGTATTACAGGCTTTTTCTGTCTCAAAGACCAGATGTAGAAAACTCAACAGGCTCTATTAACTTGATACTTGAAGTCCTGTGTGGCCACACGGTGCTAATGCCATACCTAGTGCATGGTCCCCTATGGTTTTGTAGTTGTTGCTTTATCTCATGAATATATAAGCCTTTCAGTGGCAAACCCTTAAAGTCTTGAAGCAAAAACAAGCCCAACAGCAAATCAAACAAATAACCTCGCAGCTAAATAGAGATGGCTCTGGTCCAATGTGAGAAAATGCTAAAGCATTAGATAACATTAGATGTTCCTGCAAATCAGGCACCTACTTTTTTTACCACACCCATCTACCGCCTGAGGAATTTCACATGAGCTTGTTATTTGGATTCCTTAGCATTGCCACTCCTATATTAGACTCCTACTATGACTCTTAAGCTCTTCAAAACTGCACACCCATTTGGATGTACGGAATTGTAAAAGGAAACTGCACCATAACCATTTTCAGTTTCTCTTTTTGTTTCTACTGTTGGAATGAGAGGAAGAGCTGACTTAGAACTAATCTCCTAAATGTGTACTTACGATCTGCTGTGTACTCACCCTGCATTTCACACTGATAAGCACATAAAGGAGAATGGTAAAGATCAGACAGCTGTAGATGTGCATAATTAGATACCCACTATAAAGATTTCTGCTACAGAAATATTTAAATTCTATTTATTAAACAGTTGTGTGCTCAAAGTAGAGGGTTTATCCTGATGCAGTGTACAAAGTGGCAGAGAAGGAAGGGGGAAAACTGATCTTAATGAGCAGTGAATGCTTTAAACTGTTTAATATTGTAACTTTCTCAATTCTACTGAATATTGCATCAGCTTAATCCCATATTCTGGGAATTAGTATTTGTTTAATTGGCATTTAACTGCAGTATAGTATCCACTCATCTTAAAAATAGCTTTCTTCCAGTTTTTTATGTCACATTTCTCAGTGGCTTGCCTTTTAACCTAGCATGCAAATGTATATAACAATGACTGATTTCTCTTTTCCATTTAATAATTTGCAAAGATGATCCATTTAATAATTTGTAAAGATGTCTCTTCTTAAAAGCTTCTTAACATAGCACTGTCAGCTGGTAGACCAGCAACTTGATCTATATCAATGCTAGTCTCTTAAATTTTTTTACTTTAAGTGACTCTCTCTTTGTTTCTTTAGATGGTAAAATGTGGAGTCCCTTTCTAAATAAGAAATAAACCACTGCATTTCCGCTTTTTCATTTGTAACTGTGCAATTTGTGTGTAGTCTCATTCACTTTATGCATGAAGCTAAACAGACCACTGTTAATTTAGGCCAGTTGCTTGACATATCAAAATCAGTAGCATTCCTTTAATTTCTTAGAGTACCCTCAAGGGATAATTCATTTTCAAGACAATAGAATAATATTTTTTTAATAACAGAAACTCTCTAAGCAGGAAAATGTCTTGAATAAAAATTGTGTATGTTATATGTAGTAAAAGCACTTCCATTTACTTGTAGAGCAGTGGTAAAAGGTTGAAAATGGGGAGTTGCTTATACAGTGCTGTGAGAACATCAGATTAGAGACAGTAAAATTACCTCCCACATAAATATGAATTTAAATACTTGATATTTTGCAAGGTTACATTTACATTACTTCAGGAAATCTAAGGCAGAGTGAAAATCTAACCACCACCGACTCCAGAAGTGCACTGAAGACCGTCCTTACAGTATTTCAGCATAAAATTCCCACTGATACCGTGCAGAAAACCAAACAAGTGAAACTAAGCTGATCCTGCCGTAACCATTCCAGTTGCTAGGGGAGCAAGCATTAAAAAGAATGAAGCCAGTCAAGTTTGGATATACATCACACCTGCATTTCTTTAAAGAGAGTTGGTGGAAGGTGTGCACCCTAAGGCCCCAATCCTGCAGACTCTTACTTGCGTGTTAATTTCACATGTGTGATTCATCCCTTTTGAAGTTGATTCACTTCTACGAAGTGTCTGCCAAGTCAAGGCCTGAGATGATACGTACTGCACGGCACCTCAAGTGCTCTGGATCCAGAGCCCTGGTGAACTGCTCAAGGTTCAGGTGTCTTTATCGGGAACTCAGGCTTTGCTCATCGCAGCGAATGTTGAAGACCTTCATTTGCTATTAATCCATTAAAATATTAGTACACATTGGGGTTTTTATCTCCAGTGTTATCAGTAATGGAATCTAGGCAGCAGACACTAGGAACAATTTTTGTCTATTTTTTTCCCTTCAGAGAGTGGATGAATGACAGTGGTAGTATCAAAAGGCTAACTTAAGGAACACACACAAAGTAGCATTGGTTCTATAGCCTAGGTCTGACAGAGAGCCAGGATTTTTGTAACAGTGCGCTAAGAAAAGGAAGAGTCAGGAACAAGTCATAGGTGACAACAGCTCCTCATGATTTTGATTATCAGCTGGAGCTAGACTGGACAAGCAGCTGTGCACCCCAGGCTGACATGGTGGCATTGGCCTTCCCTCTACACCTTAAACTTTCATTGTCCAGCAGTTGTTCTGCTCTTGGGTTTGTGCTGTCACCTTAGAAAAGGAATTGTGTTTGAACCATTCCCAAGAAGTTCGTGGCTCATGACATCAGCTGAACTTCATAAACTGTGACCCTTGTGAGACTTTTGTAAAGCCACAGGAGAGCAGTGCTTAGAGAAACAGCTTAGAAAGACAAATACCTCTCATGTGCCCAAGACACAACAGTATCAGAAAATTCGCAGCCAGCCTCTTGGAATATGAATCATGCTCTCGTGGTAGGTACAAGGCAGCAGAAGTGGTACTCTGGAGAGGGCTTAAGTTTCTGCAGAACATAGATACCGTTTGGGTGCAAGCAGGAACAAGCTGTAGTGCAACTTACCTCCTGCATAGTTTTCATGTTGAGTGATGACAATGTGAGAGGTAGTCAGTTTGCTTTCTTGGACACATGTGCTTTGTACTAAATTTAACACTTCTAAGTTGCATGTTACTATTTGTCCCTGTTCTTCCTCTCCCTTACCCTTCCTTATCAAACAGTGGTGTACAACTCTTCCTCTCCTTCCCACCATATCAAGAAACATGAGTTTGAATGTTTCCCAGTCATTGGGACATTGTATTTCTATTTAGAAATGCTTTATTTTAAGTATTTATTGTAAACACTGTTAGCTTCAACACTTAAAGATTTACTTTGTTTCAAACTACATTTTACCTCATTTTAAATTTGCTCTATTAAATGTGTGGGGTAAATGTTCCCAAATCTGTGTCAAAGATTTAGAGACCCACTTAGAGTAGTAATGGTTGTGTGGTGTAGGTGGGACACAAAGTGCTTTCTGGAGGGAATCTCACTACTAGTGAGGAGTAACCTGTTACAACAGGGGGGGGGAAAAAAGCCTGGCTCTTCACTGGAATCCAGAGATACAGACCTCATAGGAGAAGCACGTTGAGGGAAGATACCGCACAGCATTACATGTTTTGGTGCCTGTTATTTTTTAGTGCTGTCCCATAGCATATCTTTTACTTTTAAAAAGTGTTGAGTATAAGATGAGAAAGGAGGCAGGAGAGTGAGCAGACATACCCCATGTTCAGTTCTGGACCCAGTGCGAGCTTGAGTGAACAGACATGTTCTGCTTTATTTTAGGTCAAATTTCTTTTCAGCTAATCACTGTTCTGCCTAAGACTGAACTAAAAAATTTCATACACGTAGAATTAATTCTTCACCACAGATTGAAAAATAGGAAGCTGTGCCATTATTTGCTGGTTCAAGAAGATACTTGTGGATGAAGAGTCATATCGTAAGGGACCCACCTGAGAAAATATTTTAGATAACTGAACAAACTTGTGGCATGTGGTGTTTCAGCAACGCTTTGCCTTGAAACAAAGATTATTTTAAAAAAATATTTTTTTGGCTGTCAATTAAGCAGTACAATTTTTAAAAAAATATCTCTGGTAGGTTAAAAAACCTGTGTTTGGAACAGCAAGATTATTCCTGTAGCATCTGTACAGTTCTTTGTTTAGTTTATAATTAAGATCTTGTATGAAACATACGAGTTTACATAGGCTTAATATGGATAACTGTAAAGTAACTTCTCATTCAAGACAGAGTTTCCTAAGAAGAGGCAGAGGGATTAGATAAGCAGTTTAGTTCAGTTCTAAAATGGAAAGGCCCATGGCTACCTCCAAGAAAATGCAAGTGATTTAAACAGAAAGTGTATGTGAGCTTATTTTTTAATTAATACAGATCAGGTTTTAGGTAATGGGTTGGGAAAGCCAATATACTTCCTATTACAATGATACGTCTAACTCTTTATTTTGAAGTGTTAACGGTGTAGCAACTGACTTAAAAGAGGAACTATTCCTGATCTACTGGTGTTGTCATGGTCTTTCTGGAGAAAAAAAACCCTGTGTTTGGATTTGTAAACTAGATCATTTGTTTAGCAGAGGAGCATACTGTCACCTCCTTTTCAAACCTAGTTCTAAACCTTTCGCTAGGTCACTTGTGAAAAACTTACTTTGCACATTTTTCACCTGTCATATTGTTTTCTACCCACAACAGTACCTTTAAAGGCTGGCCTTTTCCACAGACTTCCTCAAGTGTCTGACTAAGGTATAGGCGTTGGCTGGTAGTGCTGAAATAACTATTTGTCCCTTTATCTCAAAGGAAAGGACAAGAAAGACCTTCTGAAGACTCCAGGTAGAAATAAATAATCAAGGTATCAGGAGGAGGAGGTTAGGAAAAGATGTGCTTTTGTGGGAGGTGTGTAAGAATACTTAGCATAATTTTAAAGCCCTAAAAACCTGATTAGCTTCTACATTAACCTAAAGATTCATTGCTTATGTGCAAGACATAAATTTTAAGACTGATATATATGGGCATTGTAGTCTGTAAATTACAGGAATGATGCTATGTAATAAATGTCCTTACTGTTTGCATGTATTTCAATCACTAAAATTTCAAGTGTTAAATTAAGCTAGTACTAAGGTGAAGAAAACAAAAATTCTTTGAAGAGGATGCATCCCCTTCGTTTTCAGAGCTGAACTTAACACTTCCACGCACTTAGTATGTGAATGATTTCTTGTTAGGGAGAGCAGTGTCAGTCCTGTTTACTACTTCTGTCACCTTGGAGAAGATTCCTTTGTTTTGTGACCACAGTGAATACCATATAAGAATTTTCACTGGTTGTGTATATCAGTAATGCTGAATTTTGGGGGAGAAACCCCCACCTACCTACTGGTCAAGACACTTTCTTCGTTTTTTCTGTTCCCTTCATAAAGGCACATACAAGTGATTCGTGTGTTACAAGATACGGGAGCGCACCTTTCGAGCCCTGACTTGGAGAACATTGGAACAATACTTTGCAGGTAAATGTGATATAAGGCGAGGCGGCCCTAAAATTGGGATGGAGTGGGATGGTTTTTCAGAAGAGACTCTCAGAATGGAGAACAGTGTGTAGACAACTTGCAAGAAACAGTTGGGTTCCTGGCTCGCGATGTGGCTATTGCTGTGCTAGACTAATAATGAGGAAACACATGAATTGATGACATTAAGAATCAGCTCTGCGTTGGAGCACCACTAGCTCAAGAGAGCTCCAAAGTAGAAAGCATCAAGGGGATACATGAACTGGAAGGAAATATGCCCCATTTTTTCAAGCACTTTCACTGAGGAAGGGTGAGGAGGCGGCTATGCAAGGTGGGATTTAATAGCATCTCTATTTGAGAATAAAGCTGCACAAAGCACATCATTTTTATTTCCTTATAATCCAATTTTCACTTATATGGGAATATCTTCTACTCTAGCATAGAACATTTTTCTTAAAAATAACTAAAAAACCAAAAAAGACAAATAGCTTTAACCCCAAAACTTTTGCACAACTGCTCACCATCTCTATATTTAACTTTGAGAGGATATAACCCTCTGTTAAAGCTGGTTTTCCATACAGTTGCTTTTAATACATGAGGTGGTCTGATGATGTGGATATATATTATGAGAAGAAAGATATGCTTGATTTTATTTTTTCTAATACTGGTCCTGAATTGCAAATTACTCTGCAAATTGTGAAAAGTTTTCATGTATGTTCTAAAATTACTTGAGTTTTCACTTCATTTCTTCTTCTCTTCTCAAAACCAAAAAAACCTGGAGTACCAGCCTTTATATCGGGACTTGGCAGGAGGCCATGAGACTTGCAAGGACCAGCCAGTGCTCTATATTGTCAGCAAAACAAGGTTGAGGTTAAGCTTATGTGTTTTCTGTATAGAGACTGGACGCTGTCCTTAGACTAATTCCAGAATCTAGAAATACTAGCTGGAGTGTTTCCATTTTCATAACGCACTCGGAGGAGACTGGGTAATAAGGCTTTTACCATGAATTAAAGTATGTGCTTCCCAGGGCACTGCAAGTGATAGGGAAGAACTAAAACCTTGGTTTGCATAGTTCCCATCCCAAGAAGGTGAGAGGAGTGGCTTAGGGAATGACATTCCTCTGCAAATAAATTGGCCCCTTCCTTAGCCCTGGTGCCACATGCAGAACCAGTTTGGCTAGCTGACCTGGGAGTAGTATGTCCAGAAAAATCAAAAAGGGAATAAGGGTCCTTTAAACAAAACATGGTTCTGATGCAGTTTGTTCCAGCGTTTTAGGGACTATCATACACTCTGTCTGTATTGCATGATCCCCTGTTGTTCAAAGCTTGTATTTTGGTAATAAACATTTAAGATAATTAGAATGTGCATTGATGGTAATAAATTCAGGATAAAACCAATGTAAATCTTCCAAACAGAGGGCAGGAGCGTGTGTGTGTGTGTGCAGAGGCTGCATGAGGACTCAGCACAGAGTGGCATACTCGGGGTGAGAGGGGAGGGGGCTCCTGCCTCGGTGGGTTTAGGAGCCAGGGCCATGGATCTCTCCTGGCTGGCAGCTGGGGTAGCAGCCGCGCCAGAGCAGTGCCCGCTGACGGATGTCACTGCATGGGCTAGCCAGGAGCACAGCCCGCCTGAGGCAGCAGCCAGGCCCCCAGACAGCACTGAGGTGTCTGTGAAGGGTGGTCTTCCCTGCACTGCTCCTGCAAAGCTGCAGGGCTTTCGTTCCTCTGAGAGGGCCTGCCTGGCACAGTCTTTTGTACCAAGGTGGACTGTTTCCACAGAGCGTTATCCAGATGCTGAAAAGGTATTCAATCCAAGGTACTGGTGTTTGTCCTCCTGCCAAAATGTCTCAGATCATCTAAGGATACTCCAGAAGATGTACCTTACTGATACAGTCATTTTTCCCAGCGTGCTGAGGCTCACTTCTCTGTCCTACCTCTTTACTTTCCCCTTTCAAGTCTTCTCGCTGCAGGCACCAGCACCTTCAGGCAGTCAGCATGTTCACATGGTCAGGCCGCTTATAGAACAAGCTGTTTATAACATCTTCCCTCTGTCTAATTCGAATTATTTTCCTACATCTCTTTTATCTTGTAATATGCTTTAAGCTGCAATTTGTACCCGTCTGAATTTGTCACCAAGGCAGTATGTCAACTTCTTGGAGTTTTCTGCTTGTTTTCTGATAAGCTCTGGGATGCTGCACTTAGCTAACTTTTTTTCTCCCATACAGTTCTTTCTGAATCAGAAGCCATAACCATGCTTTTCCCCCTTGCTCCTTACCTACCCTCAAACTGGCTTTCATAAAAGACCTGGAACATTGATTTGTGTGTTCTGTCTCCTCAGCTTCCTTCTGTTTAGACTCATGGTTTTAGAATACAATAGAATAGTTCAGTTGGAAGGTTTTGGAAACAAAATAAAAATAAATGTGCTCCTTTGGCATTGGTGATGTTTGAGAAGGAAAGGACTACCAACCAGAACTGAGAGTTGGACAGTATCAGTGGGATCTTGTATAGGACATGGAGATGCATATAGGTGCAGCCAAGACGATCTAGTTAATCGGTTCTTTCGTGGTTTCATTTGCTGGTGTTAGCCTGATTTTTAGAATCTCTTGCTGATGTTTGGTATCTGGTTCATGGCTTTGTTTTGAAATGAGAAAGAGATCTGAATGTTAGTAATCTGTTAAAAATGTCAGAACTTCTTCTCACATTGTGGTAGTATTGTCATCTGTCCACAAAACCAAACCATGATGAGATAAATTGGGACACAGACTTATTCTGAAGGCTTGACAAGTTCTGGTGTTGGTAAACAGTTGCTTTGTGCTTGTTTTGTAAAGGAAAAAAACCCAACAACTGTATAGAATTGAGATACTCTGTTCAAGCCTGTACTTCACAAAATTAAATAGCAGCATGAAGCCAGACCAGCTTTTGCTTTCATATTCTTAGATTTCATAAAATGATATGATATACAAGGATGCAACCTTTCAAAAGCACCAACATTCAGAATAAGATGTCTCTTCAACTTAACATACACTTTGTGGGTAAGGCTGGGGGAGGAAGGATAAAAGTGCCTGCAGGAATTAGGACCGAGAAGGTTTTAAACGTCCTGATAAGTGTATATTGAAGTTACTTTTATTCCATTTTGTGATATAAAAATTATAGACTTCCTGCTTAGAGGATGCATTTGCAGTTGGAATTGATTGGCATAAATATCTTTGAGAAAAATAGAGAGCAAAGGTGCCTGTGGTGTATGTTGAGAAGTCCTGTGTATGTATTTGACTGTGTGAAATATACTTACAGCGTGTAAAGGAAATACAGATGCATACGGCTTGACTATGGAGATCTGGAGTTGGAGAAAATGTTTTGTGGTGTTCCTGATTATAATCAATTCAGTGAATAGTAGGTATCTTCCATTTAGAGTGGTATCTAAATTTCCTCACAAGCTACATCACTTTTTGTTCTCTGGGTCACAGTCCCCTTGGAACACATTTCCTCACTTGATCAGTAAATGGCTGCTGCAAAATTGAAGATACTTCTGTGTATTTGGATTGCTCTAATGTCACGGAAGGAGACCACTTCACAGTTCTGACCTCTAGCAGTATGGGTCAAATTACTTTTTCTGAACAGGTGCTATTAGGCAGTTAGTTTTCAAGTAAGTGCAGTCATCCTTGTTTGCTGCTAGCAGCGATGCTGGCTGAGTTGCCCTGGGTATGTCAGTCGGTAATATTTCTAAATGTGATGGTCTTTGCCCAAAGTGGTGTCTGTTTTGCACGTGGCTGAATGATGAGATTCGGTTTATATAAATACAATGCTTTCCTGTCCAGTGTTGGAGATGCTTGTAACTCTCACTTGCTAGGTAGGCTTTTTGTTTGTTCCTCAATTCTGGGATGTTCCAGTGTCAACGGCAAGAGACTAGTCTTTGTAAATGGAGATAATTCTTGCGTCCCAGAAGTGGCTGCTAAGCAATTTCTTCTCTGCTTTACTAATGCTTATGCTTTATTAATGTTTACTTTTTCCTGCAGTTTCCTTAAGGACTTCCCACTGAACTTCCTGTCAGATCTCCTTTGCCTTCCCCTGTTTCCTTATTGCTTCTGAGGGGCCTTTTTTTGTCATGGCATTCTTTAGTGATTTATTGATCCTTTCCTTCGTGATGTCAGACTGAAGCACTGTTAAACCTTGTAGCACCCCACTGCCATTTCCCTGTCCCCCAAAGGCCCCAGCTGTAGGTCTTCTGCCCTGCCTCAGGGTTGGTGGGGTTGCGTGGAAGAGCACAGACAGAGACCATTTGCTTTCCCTTTTCATGCCCAACCTCTGGGACTGCTGTAAGCAAAAGCCTCTCTCTGACTTTCTCCTCAGGCTGCTGCAATTAGAGAGGCTTCCACTCCCCTAAAAACATTTTTTCAGGTACTTAAGAGATTTAATCAACAACAGAAGTGATTTCAGCCTAGCAGAGAAGTGAATGTTGCAGCCCTGCTTTCACAGTTTCTTCCATAAACTTACCTGACTGTCTGCCCCTTGCATCTTCCAGCCTTCTCCACTCTCCACCAGGTCTGCATGGCTTGGTTGTCATGCCCAGGAGCCTGTCAGCATCCTCCATCCCTGCTGCCAGCAGTATGCCTTTTCCCCACAGCAAGCACTGTTTAAGGCAGCAAGCTCTGGGCTTAATAATTTTGGGGAGGGTTCCCCCTCTCTTAATGAGATTCAGCCTCGCTGGATGATGATCGGCATGGTTCTGCTGCAGCAACCTGCGAGCACACAGCAAGTGCAGGTCTGAAGCCTGATAGATGTTGGTATCTTGAGAAAACCGAAGGTGGTCCTCCCAGCCTTGCTGTCAGATCAGCCCATTTACAGGCTTGGTCCAGGTGGCCATGCTTTTGCATATGCGCAGGCTGTTAGCTCTTCTTTTACCACAAAAAAAAGTTTTAAACGAACCTTAAGTATTATGGATGAGACTACTGGCAGATGTGTGAAGAAACTGTGCGATGTACATCACTCTGAAATCTTTAATTTACTTATTTGTATATGATTAATTTTGATCCTTTCTCTTGCTTGTTGTACATGTTGGATAGAGGTCAACTTTAAAAAGCTTTTTTTTTTGCTTGCTGCCCATTTAAATCTTACAAATTATCTTACAAAACTCAAAAAAATTTAGCTGTTGCTGTCTGAATGATATCACATAAATGTGCTGTCATAACTTCGGATAGCAAATGTAGTTATGCAAACTGGTGAAGGGGGTTTCTTAGCGGTTTTAAATAAGGTATGCTGATTGCTAGCACATCTGCTGGTGCTCTCACTCAGCTGCATCTCGATTTAGCCATTGCCCTCCCCCCAACTTATTTCGTGAGATAAATATTGTGTTGTGAAATATGAAACTGCATGACTTTTTTCCCCTTTGGTCATAGTCACACCCACTATGTGAAACTAGCCTGTTGTAAGTACTTATAGCACAGCCTTATTAATTTAAGGAACTGATTCATCAAGCTGTTTTGCTTGCTCAGCTATTCAAAGCTGTTGTAACAGTGTTCCTTTACTTACCTCTCTCCCCTGGCAGCCATGTTGAGCCTGTTCTGGTTCAGCGTTTGCCTGCTGAGCTAATTGACAGGACCCAGGAGCACACTGCAATGGACCGAAAGATTTAGAACCAATATTAATTATTTTCTTTTTTTCAGCCTTGTAGCTAAAGGTGATATGGATGGGCTGTATGCCTGGTACCTAGCTGGTGCAGACCTGAAGCAAACTGGTTATGATGGCAGGAATGCCCTACAAGTAGTAAGTGTGCATATGACTGTACCCCATGTGGCATGCTAGCTGTGTGAGTAATAATGCATGCTGTAGGATGATATTAGTTTGGGAAAAGTAAATGCTACTTTGGGGACTATAAACCAGATTAGAATTTGTTACAAACTCAAATCTGGTGCTGTTCTGAAGTAATAAATTGTTGCAGCCAGAATTTTCTCATCTATGTCAGAGGAATTAAAATTCAAATTGGATTTTAATTATTTTCTAGTAACATAGTCTTACTTCCCACAAGTAAATATTTGCATGTCCTGGTGCACAGGATGGCAAGATTTATTCATGTTTCTACTTACAGGCAGAGGCTACAGGGCGTAAGAACATTCTTGAACTCTTTAGACAAAGGCAGTAAAGAAGGTAAGATCAGTTTTTCAGGTGCGAGATTTCTGACACGTATGGATGGGCATATACATGTATGAAGGGGGATTTTTTATTTAAGCCCTAGTTCACCCTTGGGCATCTGGGTTCGGCTGCTGTCCCTGCCTCAGTTTCTGATACAACTCTGAGTACTTTAATCTTTCTTTGTAGAATGGGACTAATGTTTATTCCTCTTTCTGCCTGAGCCTGGAAGTGCTTTTTTATGGTGTGTTCCACAGTGTGGTTCTGAACTTGGTTGGGAATGTAAAAGCTACAAAATAGTACCAGGAGGGTGACGATGTCTTGTTCTGTTGGCCCATTGCAATAAATGGCTCTTCTGGCTTGCCTGGGTTAAACGGGAATGCCTTCTCCTGGGCGCTCTGCCAGGGTGCTGTGCCCACCGCCCAGGCATGTACCCTTCCCCGGCAGAGTTGCAAGGCCATCACGGCCGCTCGGCTGCACGTCACCCCGCTCAGGAGGGTGCTACTGTGGTACCTACAGCACCTCCACCTGGGCTCTCCTTCGAGCTTTGAACGGAGCACCATATACAGCTCACCTTCTAGTGTGACATAGTCAACCACCGTGGTTGTTACAACGTGATTGTAGCGTGTCAATCTACTGTGGGGCAGATTCTTAATAGACAGGAGTTAGCTGGATCCCACGCATAGACTGCAGGAGGCTGGATTTTAGCGGAGAGCTTTGCCGAGGGTTTGCCCCCCTCCAGGTCCAGGACAGGGCAGTGCCATGGCCTTTCTCTTACTCAGGCCTTCATGTAGCTGCCTGGTTGTCTCCAGCATGGACCTGCAAGGTGTGTTTCCCTGGCTGTGAGCGTACGAGGTGGGTGTGAGGCTCATGCTCAAAGCGTCTCACATCTGACAGGTCTCTCTATAGGAAACTTGTCTGGGTGTTTGACCCTCGCCAGTGCTGTGCTGTAACTGGAGACATTTAAAACGCTTGCTGTTTTTATTTCTCAGAACTCCTTTCTGATGCAATACGTTGTTGATTTAGATCTCTCTTCTCCAATAGATTGGCAACTCTAATCCCAGTTTAAATACTGGGGGGAGATGGTCGCATTTATTTATGCATCCATGGCGATGCATATAATGCATCGCCATGGATGCAGCAAAACCTTTAACACAAAATTTGCTTAAAGGTTTTGCTGCATCCATGGCTACCTTGCCAGTTGTGTGTCCCATTTGGTCGATGTGAGTGAATTAATGTCTATATAAGTGGGGAACTGCAACTGGAACAAAAGGAGTTTTGAATCGCTGTGTACTGGTCTAAATGAACATAGGACACAATCTGGCAGGTTTTGCTTTCCTGTAAAGTTTTGGGTGGTTTTTGGTTGTGGTTTTTTTTTTTTTGCTAGTAGAGAAGGATTAGGTATAATCATAGTCTCAAGCATTTAAATGGAAGTTTTCCAGTGTCCAGTATGAAGATGCTAAAAATACCTTTAGAATATGGGTGAGGTTGCAAGGGGATTTCCTTTTTCAGTGAAATAGTTCTGCGAAAGTCAGTTTTCTTTTGTAAGAGATGTGGGGAGGGAATGTGTTTAAATCCTCGACTCCTTCACGGATCATCTCTTAGTCCCTTTGGACTGGGCCACCAGTAGTGTAGGCAGTCTGAAGGAAGTCTTCAGTACCACATGAGAACTTGCTTGGCAGGCTACAAATTAATCTCTCCCCAGGAAGATTTTGGATGCTGCTTAGTTCTAAACACACATTTTCTCTTTCTCCAGAGGCTGTAGAAGATGGTCGCTCCTCTTCAGAATGCTGGCTTTGAACATTATTGGCATTAGGCAGTTGCAGGAGGAAAAGAGCAAAGGAACAATGGTAGCTGTGCTTGGAGCATACAGGAAAGCTAGAGCTTAGAAATATTCTTTAGGATCACATTAAGTCCTTACTGATTTTTCTAAAAAATTATTTGCTGCTTTATCTTTTAATCGCTTTTTTTGAAAAGTAACCTTTTTAAACAAGCAAATGTATGCGAATGTATTGGAATGTATTGCCTTCACTGTACAAGTTCTGTTTTTAAAGAGGCCTTTTGAATCTTATGTTAAATCAATGAGGACAGTATTGCAGGCATAGCGAATGGAAATGCTGTGGTGAATTCATACTGAGAAAAAACAGCGGTTTATGCATTTCTGGGTTTCAACTAATAAAATCTCTGAGGAACAATGTTGGTTTCACTTTGTCTGCTTTTTGCAATGGCTTGTATCACTTCAGTTGCAATTACAGCAATTGTGAGTGTCAGTGCAAACAATTGAATCAGTCATGGGCATCTGCCTGCAGTTGTGTACTAATCTTCACCAATGTGTCACTATAAAACCTCACTTAAAATGAGTAGGAGGCAGATGCCATAAAGCCTGTTTGTGGGACTGTCTAAGTGAATTGATTGTTTTGTTTCTAATAGCATCTTTCCCACATCCTGACCGGAACATAATCAAGATTGCTACATACTGGACACATAATTCTTTGGACTGTAAATGTGATCCCAGTATTAACAGACCCCAAGTTTAAAGTCCCAACACTTTCAGACTAAAGAAAAGAAGCAGTATGTATCTTTACAGCTGTGTCTGCCCTAGAATATGTAAACGTAAAGAATACTTCAGGCAAATGCATATATTTGAGATGGCAACTTGTAATTTCACCTACAGCTTCTGCAGTAATCTATGTGGATTTTCTATCTGCTTCATCTGAAGGAAATCTTTGAAGTGCAGATATTTTATTTTTTTTCTTTTTCCCCTTTATACTCTTCAACCTTCCCACAGCTATTCTTATCATGGAGAAAAGCTGCATGGACTACTTGCTGAGCCTGCTAGTATTAAAAGATTCCCAAGGTATGTTGCGTACCAGATCCCCCTAAAAAAGGTAACTGTGCATGTAGTCTGAGGAGATGCTGTATATGCTCCAGTTAAAAACCAAACAACATAAAAATGCCTGATGTCTTTTAGTGTGAAGAGTAGTGTGCCTCTTCACTATGGTCACAAAAATTACAACTATGCTGTCTCATAATTAAATAATTGATGCTACATGGCAATAAACATGCTTTAGATTGAATAGAATTAAGTAAATGTGATCTCACATCAAAAAATCAGGCTTTGAAGTCATCACTTTTTTTATGTCTTACCTGTAAATACATAAAGGTGATGTATGTAACAGAGCGATGTTTGTGGAATTTTTTAGGATCAGGAGAAAAAACATTCTTCCTATGCTATTTAGACCCTGTTATCTTAATTCTTGCCTAGTCAGTAGTCTAAAAGTTGATGCAGTGAGCCAGGACATCCCTTGATAAACTTCTCTGCAAGGGACTTTCTTGGGATTGGAATTTTTTCTTTTTTTTAATGATTCTCAGATACAGTAATTTGTCTATAGCAGCATCTATTCTTTATTTCTGTACCAGAATGACTGACTGCAACAGCTGCGGAAGCATCAATATTTTCCTTATACTTTTCAACAAAGGCTCATCTGATCTACAGAAAACTTTATAAACAATAACATTCATATATTTCTAAAATACAATATCCACCTAAAGTACAAAACATACTTCCTTTTTCTTTTGAACAAAGAACAGTATTCTGGTGTGTATTACTGAAATAATAGGTCTCGGCAGTAAAACTGAAGGAGAGGGGAGAAAACGGACACCTGTTCCTGCATATGAGCCAAGTAAAGACACGAAGGACAGTACTTATAAATGTGATCCAGTTAGAAGCTTGTAGAACTAAAGTGAAATGGTGTGTGTCATGTTTACAGTGAGAACAAAGCAGTATTGGCTTCTTTCTGACAAACCTTTACAGAAATATACATTCTATTAATATGTTATCTTGCATAAGATAATGTTCCTGCAACTTTCTAGAAAATTTGCAGTTTGCCTCATAAATAGACCGAGAGCCAACAACTGTTTTAGTGGCAAATGCATGAATGCAGATTCAACATTTATCTGAGAAAGAACTGGATCTCTTTCATATATATATATATGCATAAAATGTTCAGTTAAGAACTGCTGTCTACAAGTCTTAAGAGAAGCTGTATAGGGTGCTGTGATTTAAAAAGTGCCAAGAATCACCCAGTCAAGGCCAGAAACTTCAGGTCTTGGTTTAGTGTTGGAGGTGAACTTCAACAATGCTTTCAAAATCCTGTGTTTGTCTTGTTTGTCTATTACACCCTTTGCTCCATGCAGTGCATTTAATAATCATAATCATGCTCTCTGTGATAACTCCCAGGCTTATGATGAATCTATCTGTGTGTAGTAACCCTTAAGCTTTACATAGTTACTCGTCTAAAGCAAAATCTTAATATTAGCAAGAAATGAAAATTGTTCCTATTTGGCTCTACCTCTATGTTTCAGTTACTGTAAGCAGCTGAGTGTCTTTCATTAGTTAAGCTGCCTCCGGAATGTCTAGTGTAGTTTAATTTTTTTTAAACATCCTTCTTTTTCTCCTTCAGACCATTCCTGAAAAGATCAAATACACTTTTCTTTTTATTCAGCAATCTTTTGCTTGGTAAAGGTTTGTAGATTAAGCACCTATACAAGGCCATTACTAGAGCAAACACACTTGCTCTATTGCTGGGACTAGTGTGGGTCCACCTTGTAACTTCTATAACAACTTTAGCTCCAGTCACCTGTGATGTCCATGTACCCTTTCATATCTATAACTACAGATGATTACATCTAGCACACACTGTGAGGATCATCTGCAGATCTGTGCTTGATATTTTATACACAGTACACATTTGGATAGTATGGTAGAAGCGGGACAAAGTTTTGCACTTTTTGGTGCAGAAAAGCTTATGGTATTTTTTTAGTATCAGTTTTTAATGCTTATCAGAACATAAAGATGACCTTTCTGTTAGAAAATGGCAGTGGCTGCCATTCTTTTCCAGGCTGTCTAATGATGCAAGTGTTTGGGCTGTAGCTTTCCTTGCCCTGCAAAATCACCAACAGGTGAGATGCCACGCCAGGGAAGTGCACAGGCTTCTGGGGCAGCCTGCTAGCGTGTGAGCGTCAGGCTGCTGCACGTCTGTGACCATCCTGTTGTATGCAGTTTCAGCAGTGCCAATAGAACAGTATAAAGGCATCATCAATAATGTGAGACTCAGAGCTGCTGCACAAATGTTGGATTTGTTTCCAGTGTTGAATCTTTTAAGTTGCAGTGATGTTCTGGGAATGAATGCTGGTGCTGGAACCTCTGCTGCCTCTCCACGGAGGAGACGCTATGAATGCCTCCTGTAAAAGCCAAATATTGCATCAATTCTACAGCTTTCTTCACTTGAAAGACAACACCCAGCTTCCACTTTGTGTCTTCTTCATAACGACCCAGCTAATACTGCCAAAGGATAGGAACTGCTAGGCCTATGTCAGCACTTCTCTAACACTGCAGAAAGTGGAGATTTGCACAACTAACATGCCCAAGTTCCTGTCTGATTTGAGTTACAGCCTTCCTTTCCTGAATGCAACCACTTTCTTTTTTTACTGATGTCTGAAAACATTGTTTCTGTTTGCAGATTCTCTTATAAAACTTTTGTGATGGAAAGGCATGCTTAATTATTTGAAAAATCAGCATGTGCTTGCTCTCTTATTGCATGTCATCTTGATAAACTGTTAACAGCTGTCAAGGCTGGCTGACCCACTGACAGACTGACTGCGTTGGATCTGTACTTGCTGAATTGAGCTGTTCATCAAGGCTTCAGTATCTGCTTGCTCTTCTCACATTGCTATTATCTCCAGTTCTGCACATCTTAACTTAGAATTACTATACTATAGCATGTCTCAGTTGTCTCATACCAGGACTTTGGTGTTCAGCAACGAGTGATAATGAAACTTCTCGCCTGGAACTAAACCCCTCCTTGAATCATAGTTTCTTCATTTGCAATCTTCTGCATGGTGTGATCTACTGGGATTCTTCCAAAAAGATTGTAATGTAGTTGCAAGATTCCTCCATTTTTAAGGCAGGTTCAAGCTGTGAAATGATTAAGGAGAGTAATGTAACCTTCCTTTGTGCATAGAAGACAAAGTGCACCTGGTTCCACACTTACGCACAAAACATCAATGGACCCATAGCGTGACTGAATTCAGCCTTGGGTGTAGTCCCCTTCTTCAGGTATCGATGCTGATCCCTGCATAGGACCTACCACAGAAGTGTAACAAGTGAAATGCTTTTAGTTTCCAGTGTCTGAATTTGTTAGATCACTGAGATAAACCTGAAGTAATTGTTTGATGGGTGAAAACAATAAATTATAAAGAACCGATCAAATGTGCATGGCATGTGTCATCACAAGCATTGCTGAACGTTTATGTCTCTTCCAAGTGGACTCTATCAGCAGTATAATCATCTTCTAGACTAGTAAGACTAGTCTTTCCATGATTCTTTAACAATATTTTATGACACTGTGGTGCTTGATTGCATGGTTGTAACAACACTTCCATTTTAGTGACTCTTTTAGAAAAGCTACTGATGTAGAAAGCTTATAAGATATGTAAAATACTGTAGCAAACCATACAAATGAATCTGTGGGACTCAAATGTTGCCATCTGAGATAGTCCATGAGTCAGAATAAAATCTAGTACTACCAGATTTATTATTTGTGCAAAGTGTCTACCTGAAAGTTACTTTAGAAAGTTCATTATACATACATTTGTTTACCTGTGATCAGCTGAATGGTTAGAGGCAGAAGCCTGCATCTCAGAAGCGTAGCTGAGACAAGTATCCCAAATCATAGCAACAAAATCAAATGTCTAGCGTAAACCACACAAAGTAGCACCACTTAACGTGGCTCTGTTTGGAAGATTTGATACAAATCTCATGGTCAAAGGATTTGGTCCTTGATATCCAAATCCATGTTGACGTCTGACCCAAATTGCCGCTGACATAACAGGAGGATATAACCCACGGGGACGAGGGCTCCTCGCGGGCTGTGTCGGCAGGGAGGAGGCAGTGCCCCTTTCCCCCTCGCCCAGCCCTGCCAAGCCTCGCCTGTCTGGGCACGCTCAGCGGGTGCATATCTTGCGCACTCCCACTGGCGTTTTGAGCTCCACACTGGCACCTCCCTCCCACTCTGGGATGCTGCACATTAGAGGGAGACCTCAGCCAAGTCCATGGGAAGGTGCCAACCAACAACATCTTGCAGCTTTGCTCTGCAGCCTCCTCCATATGCAGGCACTGCCAGACTTCAGCAATGCGCGACCTGATGTGTGGCACGTTGCACGACGAGACAGGAAAAGGCTGAGAGATCATTCTCTGTCTTGCAGCAACAACAAGTATCACAAAAACAAGTAAGCACTCTCTCAAGGCATGGTATTCCTTCACATCTTCACAGCTTCAGAAGGGGACCAGAAGAATGGTGGCCAGGGCAGATGTTACCTGGCCAGAACTGCCTGCTCAGTAGCATAGGCAGCATTTCCGAGTACACATAAGCCCCATTAATTACATGTTTGCATGCACAATAGATGTGTTTCTTCTCTGGTGCCACTGTCGTAGATCCTATTAGGCTCTTGTGCTCGATGTTCAACAGTCACAGACCCTGGTTTTAGGAGCTTACAAGTGAAATTACATGAGACTCCACCTTCAAAAAGTGATAAGAAAGGCCAAAAGAATTACAGTAATGTCTGTTTACATCAGTTGGTTATTTCTACACCTTGATTTCCAATTATTTAACATTAAGTGATTAATTATTAGCATAGAAGGGGAACTACAATTCTGGCAATTCGGTAGCAGTGGTCACGTATAGCAAAGAAAAGAATTTCAGGGTGAAGAAAAAGGAGGAACCTTAATGTCAATCTTTTGCTGAGAGATAAGGAGTTTTCACAATTAGAACAGAGAGTTGTAAATTAATCCTGTCATATGCAAGAAGCTGCTGCGCTGGGGAGATTCTCTGATGGTGATGCCTGTGCATGAATAATTACACTTGCATCTTTCAGGGTGTGTGGTTTCTATCCTGGATATGTTTTCCTGTGGATTTTTGTGACCAGGGTCCAGTAAAAGTGGGATTTTGATGCATCACATTCTTCCTGTAGCACATCTGAATTTCTGACTCTTGCTGAAGGGTCAGTTTTGAGTGACATGATTCCCAGCAGCCTTGAGGCAAGACATCCAGCAGAGATCTCTGCTGAATCCCATATTGCTCCAGGGCTTCAGGACAAAGATGGCCACCTGTTATCTCTCCTGACTGATGAAAGCGTGATGTGAAATAAGTCAGTTTATTTACTTGGACCGCTTTGACCGAGCTCTCTGCCCACAACTATGTCACCATTCACCACTGTTGTTTCAAAAGTTTTACATTCAAGGACATAAAACCAGAAATATGACATGCTGCTAAAATTTACCATGCTACTTCAGTGCAAAGTCAGACTCTTCAATGGCTTGAACCAGCAAATACTTGGGACATCTCAATAGACGGTCAAATCATTAGTAATTGCTTCCTTTCTGATGGTTTTATGGGACAGGACATGTAATTGTGCTAACTCTGAAAAACCGGCTGGTTGGTGAACGTGAAAAATAAAGTTGGTACCAGGTTTGTGAGGGCTATCACAATTAAGCATTGGAATCAATTATGAAGTTATTAAACCACACTTATTGCACAGTAGCTAATCTTATATATTAATTGCTTGGCTGAAATGTTCAGAGAAAGCTAGTGATTTCAAGTGTCATCTTCCAGGGTCTAACCTGAAACTTAATGCTAGAATGAAAGGTGGCTGGCATTTTAGGAAAGTCAGCTCTTCTAGTCTATAGAGTCAGGCACCTGGGAATTAAGGCATTCAAAATTACTGGTCATGTCAAAATTGTGTTCACTGGCTATTTAATTTGTGGTTTTATTAAAATTAAAATCAAAACAAAGAATGGAGAAAGGAGAATTGATTGTAAGGAGATTGAAAAAACGTAACCATGAGGCCAAACTTTTGTGATATTTGGTAAAAATACTAGAGATTGTTCATCCAGAGTTGACTGCAAAATAGGACTCAGTGGATTCCATTTCTCATACACACATCTCCAGCTGTCATCTCAACAGCATTGCTGTGACTCCTAAGCTTTAAGTGGAAAGTCATGGCAAAGTCTACACCAGGACTGCAGAAGTACCTCCACATTGTTTGCAAGATGTTTTTCCTAATGTTTTCTAGAGCTCCAGTAGCTGGAGTTGAAATTTCCCCTTAACATTGAGGTCTCAATGCAAAGGCTGATGGATCTCCCAAGACACATCCACTTGACAGCTCACACGCCATCTCTGCAGCACAAAAATTGTTTTTCACACTTAATTTTTTTTACAACTGCTGATGCACAGGTAATTGTACCCACTGACCCAGCCTGCAAGTATGCAAAGCCCTGAGGTCTGCTTATTCTAGACTCATTATTAACCGATATGTTTAACAACTGAATTTCACATTTTAAGTAGAAAACAGAAAATTTATACTGTTATTTACTGCTAGCTACTGTGCTACTGTATAGAGACACAGCTTGACTTGAAAAATTCTCCCCCAAAGAAAACAAAAATCCTTAATTTGTATAATGTATAGTTTACACAGTTAACTTCTGGAATGAACAAGATGTTAAATCACCACAGGGAAAAAGGTGAAGAGCAGTATTACACATGAAATTGCTATGTAACCTCTCTAGTGCTCAGGGACGATGTTTAGATAGAGCACGTGAGATAAAAACCCCTCTCCTGCTAAACTGATAATTTTGGACTTAATCAAAATATTGTACATACAATGGTGACATTTTCCATTAAAATGCGAATTCTTAGCTTCATATGAAACTGTTATCCATATTTTAATCCCTAGCACATCTTAACTACTGAATGGCAAACCCCCAATCTCTCTAAAAGTTCTTGGCTGGAAAGACATCCCATCCCACCTTATTTCTCTATAAATCACTTGATGTTATTCAGGCAATAATCTCAAAAGGCTTCCTATTTAGGGGGAAGCATTAGGACATCTTTCAAGGTGTTTATTAGTGCAAAACAAATTACTTTCAAGCTGTTATTATGCTCACATGTGACATGTAGTGGGCTGCTATATTGACAAATGAGTTTGAACCAACTAAAGTAAACAAGAAGTTGCCCCATCAGTGTTTGCTATGAACATATGGAATGTTCATTTCCCAGGGCGGGAGAAAATCCACTTGCACAGGTTTTTTTCTGTTTACCAGGCCCAAGAATATGACAGGTACTTTACAGGACATGGCAGACTCTGGATCTTTGCTTAAGAAACTTCCAACTTAATTTTAGGTGAGCAATAATGAGCAAGAACAGCAAATCAGTAGGGAAATTATGAGGAAGGTAAACACAATGAGAAGAGAAATGGTAAGCTCCATGTCCAGGATTAGTTTGTGAGCAAGTTTAACTTTAGAACTGTTGGATAAATGTTGCAGTATAAAGAACAGTACTTCAGGTTGTCCCATGCCCTTCCACGATATTACCTGTGGAATAAGATATTGGCAGGAAAGTATTGGGACCTTTTGCTAAAGGAGTGTAGGGATATTGATGGATATTAATGATAGCACCTCCCAGACATTTTTCAGAATGTCATTTTTTCAGAGTAGAACCTCCTTGAAATATAATCTTCTTCTCGTTACCAGAGCCTCCATGATCTTCCATATTCTGCCATGCAAACAGCACACCCTTTTATGTCCTCCCACAAGCTTACCCTTCATCTTTACTTCCTTGCAGGCCGTTTCTTGTCTCTTACAATCATCCCTGGCATTATGTCTCCTTTTGTGCTGCCCTCTTTGTTTGACACTATCAACTGATGAGCATTTGCTTCCCCCTTCGAAGATTACTCTGTCTGCTGTATAAGGTGCTCAAGCCACCATGTTCCATATTAGCATGCAGCTCCTCCAGGACTGTCAGTGCACTCAGGGAGCTCTCAGTACCTAGTGCGATGAGTCCACACTGGTGGGTAGCACAGTCCTTTTCACTGGGTTTGTGCCCCTGGACTGCAAACACATGGCAGACATACCTGCTGCTTGCTTAACAAGGCCATTTTTTGCACCGTGATCCCTTAAAAACCAAGCACAGAACTACTAGAGTCACATATATGCAGCTGCAAAGAGCAGGGTATAAACAATACTTAGCTTAACCATCAATAGAAATTAAGGACTAATTATTCTTCCTTCTCATAGGACTACATTTTCCCCTCTATACAATTTCAGAACCAATTCTATTATTTTAATGCTTTAATCACCTTTTGTGCACCTTCACAGAGGAAGAAAAATTCATACATGGCTTATCCCTTGTGTAGTGCTATCGGTACATTTGTTAGATGCCCCTACTCTTCTACCTCGTTCTCTGAGATGCTACCTAGCTAAGGGAGGTAGCAGGATGTTAGCTTTCTTGCCTTTATAATTGGGGGAATATGGGTGAGAAACAGAACTTCTGAAATAATTACATAAATAAATTAAATGCATATTTGCCCACTGCTCTTTAATATGTAAGTTACCAAAAAAAGAACATTTTTCACACTAGTGATCTAAAGGAATTTATACATTGACAAAGTGGATGCCTTTAAGCCAATAAAGTCCACTCTAGCCATCCCTTACGAAGAAACACTCTCTTATTATATTCTTCCCTGACAAAAAACCCTAGAACTTAAACATTCAATAGGTAAAAGCACCAACACTTGCTAAAAAAAGAAGTCTGAAGCAGAAGATGATTCATCCTGGCTAAACCCCATACATGTTCTTGTACCTGAGCTCCCCTGGCTGCCACAGGCCAATTTCCCATGTAAGGCCCGTTTTTAGGGACCATCAGCCATATATATCTGAACCTGAACCAGAACAGCAACAGAATGCCTGGGGATCATATATCTCACCAGTGCAGTGGCGGGTTCTGACTGGTTTGGCTGGAAAGGGCTTTTGTACCCTATTAGTTAGTATGGACGGTCAGGTTATTATTCAGCTGAGTGGTATTGTGGAACCATGGGTGTGTGTGGGTGTGGGTTTGTGTTTGTCAGGGGCAGGAGAGAGCTGGCATTATAGTTAGTGAGGGATTATATATAAAACACAGCTCGTGTGATCGTGCTGTGCATGCTGTGTACATCAGTGGCAGGAGTGGGAGACCTAGGACACTGTGTTGTGAAAAAAATTACTCTTCTTAGAGGGAGTAAACAGAAGCCTTGCTTCCACTGATGCCAAGACAGAAGTCCCCTTTGAATTAACTTGCAAATAGTGCCGCCCTCCTCTATCCGAGGCAAGAAAACATCCTTTTGGGAGAACAAGGTCCAGAACCCCCCCTACGCATTGGGCTACCTGGAAGACGACACAAAATTTACTTCTGGGTTTGAGTCTGAGAGGGCAAAGCAGAAAAGCAGGAGCTGGTTTTACCAAAGTGGACTGAAACGCCTCCAGCCTAGATCCAGGGAGCTTCCTCAGCATGAGGTTTGCATAGGCTCCTGGAGCAACCTGTCTGCTCCTGCTTCTGGTGCAAGCACCACGTTTTCATCTGAGCCATGCTGGAACAGCTCCTGGAGGGCTTCTCCCTCCCCTGCTGCTCTGTGACACCTGTATGGGCATTTCCTCCGGGACTGGCTTGAGTCTTCTGTATGTATATTTTTAAAGAGCCAAAGATCATAGGATCTGGAGCACCAAAATTCATACGCAGCACTTCATTCTTTAAACATTCAAAACACTATATAAACATTAGTGAAGCCTCATAAGATGAGGTAGGTAAGCATTATCTCTCCCTCTCAAGGTGTGGTGAAGTGACTTGGCTGAGGCCGCAGGCTGAGTCACTGGCAGAGCAGGGTTTACCATCCACATCTTTTTGAAACGGTGTCTCCTGGGCTGGCTGGCTAGAGCAGCTTGCGGTCAGGCAGCGCAGGCAGCCTGGCACCACCAGTGACCAGGCTCCCCGCTGCCACCAGGGGAATCCTGCTGTTAGGTCACCATAACCACCACCCTGGAGCGGCAGGGCGTGAAGGCCTTTCGCGCACCCCAACAGCACGGCCCAGAAGCCTTGGTGAATTAGGTTTCATTGCTATTCTGTTGATGAAAAGAGTAAAATGAAGAGGAATTAATTGAAGAAGCCCAAGCTCAGAGAGGGTTGCCCCCTGAGTCACAGCTAAGAGTGTGACAACGAGCAAGCGGCCTGGTTTTTGGAAGATCAGGGCATCCTCTCCGTTGGCTGCCTGACACCGGGCCCTTCTTCACGTTTCTCAGTCCTGGTTTCTTAGCCCTGCCCTTCTGAAACCAGGTGGTGTGATTTTCTCAAAGTTGGGAACGTTCAAGCAGCAAAAGGCGAGCTCCGAAAAGGCACAGTGCTCCCCAAGCAGCGACTCCTTGGGTGCCTCACCCGGGGAAACACCAGCAGGGCTGTGGGAAGAGGGGGATAAGACGGGATGAACCCAGCCCCCCGCACACAGCGGGGGGTTTCTCATGCCATTTCTGAGGCCCCCCCCAAAAAAAGAGCCCTGCACTCAGGAAAGTAAATTCAGCAGTGAACGCTTCCAGGCTGGGGAGGGCTATGCTGTGTCACCCTCCTGGCGAGCAGGGCAGCAAGGCCGCCGGCCTGCACAGGGATGCCGGGGGGCTCTTACCCCTTGCCTCCTGCAGGTAGCTGCCCCCCTCTCAGAGGGTTCTGGCCGGTGGGGAAGGAGGAGACACCCGGCTCCGGAGGCCGGGGATGGCCGGCAGGAACCCGGGCCTCTGCATCTCTGGCTTCCCCGGGGGGCGGCGGGGCGGGCAGCGGCCTTCACCGGGCGCGGCGCCATGACAGGGACAGGCCTGGGCCAAGGCGGGCGTTCACACAGCGGCAACGAAATCCCCCAGAGAACGTGACGCGCCGGTTTAGGAGGGGTTTTTTTTTGTTGTTGTTGCTGTTGTTATTATGTTTTGTTGTTTTGTTTTTTAAGGCTGGCAGCCAGGCGAGGGGAGCCGGGAGGGTGCCGAGGGCAGGCGGCCCGGCCGCTCCTGTCAGGAGGGCGCAGGGTGGAGTCTCTTACTCACCTCCCGGAGCCACCCCCGGCCTCGGCGAAACCTGCCGAGCGGTTCCCCCGGTGCCAGGGCGGAGGGCAGGAGGGCGGGCGGGAGGAAACGCGCCGCCTTGGAACAGGTTTGTCCTTTTCTACCTGCTGACGTTTGGCCGCCCCAGATGATGGCTGGAAACAAAACCGCCCCGTCAGTGCGAAGGCAGCCTGGAAAAACTGGTCGTGTCAGGGGCGAGGGCTGCATTCCTGGCTGCCGCGGCAGGGGACGGCTCATCCACCGCGGTACCGCGCGGGTATAAAAGGGCCCCGCACGCCGAGCCGCGGCAGAGGGGTGGCCGGCGGGGCGGCGGGGCGGCCCGGCGTCTTCCGAGCCGGGTCCCCTGAGGAGAATGGCTTTTTATTATTTTTTTGTTTGTTTTGTTCCTTTTTAGACTTTTTTTCTTTTTTTAAAAAAAAAGCTTGTTCTCTTCAAGCTTTCGCAGCCCCAGCGCCGGGCCAGGGGGATGCTCGCGGGACGGTGGCCATGAGTAAGTGGCGGCGCCGAGCAAGGGTCGGGCAGGCGGGCCGGGCGCTCTCCCTCTCCCGCGGCGCTGGAGCCGCCCGCCCGCCAGCCCCGTGTGTTTTGTCTCGTCCCCAGGTCCGGCCGCCGAGGCGAAAGGAAGAGCCAAAGCCGGGCCAGGAGCGAGCGGGAAGCGCGTCCCCCGCCCCGCTCTCCCCGCGGACCGCGGCTCCTCAGCCTCCTTGGTGCAGTGGTTCTTAACAGTTCAACAGTTCTCTATCATAATTGTGAAATGTTTAGGACCACTTGACCAGCGAGGCCCGGGCATCGGGCCGGCAGCGGCGGACGAGCGAGCTCCCCGCGGCGCCGCCGGAGACCTGCAGCGCCGGCGGCGGAGGCGGGCCCGGCCCGCGGCCGCAGGGACCGGCCGGAGCGGGGAGCCCGGGGGCGGTGGGGCCGGAGCGGGGAGCCCGGGGGCCGGAGCGGGGGCCCCGGGGGCGGTGGTGCCGCACGGCGGCCGGGCCCGCAGCACCGGGGGGCGGGCGAGCCGTGCTTCCGCGGGGGAGCACGGGGAGCATCGGCAGGGCCGGGAGTTCTGCAAGTTCTTGCGCGGTCTGCGGGAACCGAGCAGTTTAATGTCCTGAAAGGAACAGGTAGGGTGAGACCTGCTAGGGCTGCTGTGTTAGAGGCTGGCTGCTACGCTTACTGCTTATCTTTATTCTCTCCTTTATTCTTCCCATACATTCAGATGCATAGGTTAAAAAAAAAAAAAAAAAATTCAGATTGCCGTTGCCCCTCCAAGCTGCGCTCTTCAGAGGCTGTCCACCTCTCCACTGGTAATATATACCACAGATTTTTTTCAATGATAGGACTTTTTTTTTTTTTTTCTTTGAGTGCCCTTTTACTTAGGGCGGTGTAGCCTTTATGCTGTGGTGTCTTATACCGTGTTTTCCATGTATATACCTACTGCAGGCATTTAAAGGATTATCCGGACTTTCTGTCCTACCTCCATCAGAATGACTTCCTTGGTTGTCCGCTTTTAAGACTGTTGCATTCATGGCCTGGTTTGAAGGTCCGTGGACTTTAAAGTCGGATGGACCTTAGCTAAAATGCTGGATCTCTTACAATACAACTGAAGTATTTTGAGGTTTTAAAAAGAGGAGGAAGAAAAATCTGGAAACGGCAATTATGCCAACAGTTCATTTTTCTTGTAAAAGGGTAGCTTTGTAAATGAAGTTCTTCCTACTTTGTGCTCATTCTTTTCACCTTTAACCCAAGTATCAGATGGACCTAGACATGCACTAGGTTCCTTTTTTTAATTTGTTTTGAACTTGCATCTAAATAAACAGTCAACAGACTAATTCATGAAATGAAGTTTTACTGCTTTAAATTTGACCGAGGAAACTTAGTGAGCCTGCCTATGTATATTTTTTAAAGCTTAAAAGACAGCAAGGTGTATAATACGTTCTCACCATCACTTCTGTGGTATTGTTTGCTTCAAAAATATGCCATCTGGCATGAACATGAGGTGCACAAGTATATTTGCAGGTGATTCTGGCCTCACTGGAGTCAAGAAGAGTTGTGAAGTTCCCTGCAGTTGAGCTGTGATCTTCAGAAGAAGAAGAGCTTCCAGGAGAAACTGGAAATATTTGAAGAGTGGGCAAGCCTGATATGTAAAAATGCTTCTCGGGGACAGCCTAGGAAAAGCATGATTTTTACCTACTGCTGTTACTCAGAACAAGTTAGGCAAGGTTAATTACAGTATAATAGGGTTTAATTTAGCTGGGAATGAGGGTATGGTGGCTGCTAGCAGTGTTTCTCAAACTGTGAGGCTGGCCTCCTTAGGCAAGCTTACACAAGCCCAAGGCAAATGGAAAAACACACTTTGCCTGAGACTTGGCAAAGGTAGAACCCCCACATCTATTAATGATGATTCCTCATTTGCCAAGGCAAAAATTGAAATGCTCTCCCAAGGAAAAGATTAACGACCTGTCCCACTTAGGGGTCTGATGATTCAATACCATTCTGTCTGGGTTCTAATATATGGCACTCATTATCACAGTCTCTGAGCACCTCCCAAATATTTAAAAAGAAATAACACTAGTGTTCTGCACACACAGTTCTCATTAATTTCAGTGGGTGTTGTGAATGTTTAAACACAGCAGAGCAGAGCCCTGAAGAGTTGAAAATAGACTTGCAAAATGCACCATGGGTTAGATCCACAGCTGGCTTGAATTGGTACAACCCTGTGAACTTGAGTGGAGTTACGCTGATTTACACCAGCTGGGATTTGACCCAGTGGTTTTCTGTCCTGCCCCATCTCCAGTTGATAAGTCTGATTCTCTCGGGTGGCTGTATCCAAACTGTCTGCTGGCTTCAGTGGGAACATGAACTGTACGAAGTAGGGTCTCCTGTTTCCAGGGAATCCTGTTTGCTCTTGGTACAGATCAAGGTGATCTAAGTGTGTTTGCGTGCAGTGTGCCCTAAAAAAAAATCTGGAAGAAACCTGTCTGATAAGGGCAAGAAGAGAGTTGTGGGGTTTTTCTTTAGGGATGGTTTCAGTTATTCTGGAAGAGCAAAACTGGTGTGTGTGTGTGTGTGTTCTGCTTACATGAAGGCAAGATCTTGATGTTCTTGTACTGGATTGTCTATGTCATGACAAACCTCTACTGATTACTTATAGAAACTGATGTTTCATTATAATCCATGGCTGAACCTGGGGGAGTGTCACAGTGTTACTGGAATGTCTCTTACGTGTGTTTTATTCTGTGATACTTTAAAGGTATGGAATCAGGTTGACTTCTAACCATTGTTTTTCTTCTCTCAGACTGGGTGAACTCCTGATGACAGGCTTGTAGTTTTCATAAGCTGGCAATAAACCATGTGGATGAACAAACAAACAAACAAAAGTCCCCAACAAATATGCAGTGAAAACCTCTGGGCAAACAGCCCTTCCTTGTGATATTGTCTAAGCTAAGCAAAAGCCTGAGGGGATGAAGGGAGGAGACTCTTCTGCCAAACTTAGTAAGACGTTGCCCCGCAGTTGCAGAGCATGGCTTTAGCTCTTACTATTAACATCTCAGACAATAGTTCAGTTTCTTATCACTGGAATCTTGGCCTTTGGATAATAACATTTAATTACTTTTTAAATTTTTTTATTTTTTTACTCCCTTTAAAAAATTAATGGCAAAGGTGGTATGGCCAGACTGGAAGCATAGGTGGATTAAACTTTATGGTTCTGGACTAATCCCTTGACTAAGGAGGCATTTCTCATCATCTGCTCTGCCGAAGAACAGGAAGCAGAAGCACATTCTTCTCTCCCCGCCCTTTTCTGTAGGCTGCTGAATGCTTTGGCAGCATCTCATAGTTTCAGTATGCACATGAATACATTGGATGCGGTGCTGATTGGTCAGGGATTGGGGTGGCAACACCTAGTAAAGTATGCATTCAAATCAAATTCACATTTGAATTAAGAAAGGTGTGTTTCAGGTTGCTCTTTCTTTGTCATCTACTGAATAGTGCCCCTCTGTGTAGGAGCAGTCTAGATATTGGTGCTTCTCAGCTGTTGAGTAGTGCTGTAATCAGGCCATCCTAGGCATACTTAAGATACTTGAACAATAGGTAGTTGCATCTGTAGAAGTCCTTAGAAATAACAGTAATAACAGAAATAACATAAAAAGCCATTTTATGAAAAGCTAATACAAAGAAAAGAAATATTTCTAGACATCAGTAGTCAACATTCACAGAGTGTTTATGCTTAGCTTCTGGGATGGTGCTCTCAATGTTGTTCACACAATAATTTCCATGCTGAGAGACCAGACATCCACCCCATCGAGCATCAGAAATTCTTAGGCCTGAGGTGACCATTTGCTTTATTGATCTAGGGGGGAGAAGAGGGTCAGCCACTGCTGGCACTTTCCAATCCTATAGGCATGAATTAATGGCCATGCTTTTCAGCCTGTGTAAATTGGTGTATGGTCTTCAATTTCTGCGTAGCTATACCAGTTTACCCCAATTCAAGTGCAGGTCTTGAAATTCTTTCTCCGTGCAAGTAATGTTGTGCTCTGGACTGAGGATGGAGATAATTTCTGAAAAACATATTTCCCAAATACAGTTAATTGTCCGTATCAGCAGTAATGGCATCCCCACGAGATAAATGGGGTGACAAAGTCTGTGCTGATAACAGTAGGTTTTTTTGCGAGCTGATTTGTTTCTATTCCCTTCTTTGGCAAAAATTTCTCTGATAACCTGTGATTTTATAATTTGCATCACTTTTGTTTTAAAGGTGTTCATAGTATCCAGCAATTTGTACTGATAGCTGATGAGTGCTGGTAATCATCTCACTAACTAGCTTTTGTCTGATAGAGACCAGTGATTTGCATCTCCCTTTAGCTTACATGGCTTCACGTCATCTTTTTGATGTTCTTAGACAGGCCCAGCTCTCAGGTAATGGTTTTTACTGGTATCTGAGAATACCAGTAAAGGAAATGCCTGTTGAAAACATGAATTTCTACAAGAATGTCCAGCAAGTTTGTAAATATCTACTGTTTGAGCTTGTTTCTTTCCCACCTTTTTTGTGACAAATTTGGGTTGCAAGGGGTGGGGGTGTAGCAGCATTTGAAGCTGGAGTAGCATTCTGCCAATTTACCTTTTATTGTATACTTGGATATGATTCATCTGAAAAAAAATAAACAAAATATCTCGTTGCCTGAACTACCTTTATGGTTAGTGCAGACGAACGGCCATTCTCAGGTGTGATTCACCTCGTCATCTTAAATTGGATGGCTGAAGTGAGTGAGGCTCATTCCACCCTAAAAGGACCTGTTTCTCTTAATTTTCTAGAAAGTGGGGCAGCATTACTAAATCAGCCCTGAGACTTATATGTTATGGACTATGGACTTGAATCCCCTTGTGAGTCTCCCTGCAGCCTTAGTCCAGTACAAACCATCTCGCTGTACATAGCTGCTCTGCTCCATCGGTTATATCTGTGTTGTTCCTTAGCTGCTATATTTATGTGAATCACCTTTTTTCTTGCTTCCTGGAGTGCAGTGGGAAGCAATTTTTAGAACAATGGGCACTAAAATTAGAAATAATTCAGTGACACTTTTATAGTAGCCACATGCAGGAGTACTTGTTCTGTAGTAGTTTAACCTTCACAGTATCATAAAACAGCTGTAGAGCTGTTTTTGGTGTCAAGATGAAATAAATTTATAATAATGTTTAGTTACCACATTTAATGAGTCTTACATAGAGCTGTTTTTGCTGGTAGCTTTCTTTCCTGACTCCGTAAGAAGTCAGGATTGGGAGAACTGACCTCAAACCAAAAGCCCCAACTATTTTTTGGGTATGGGATTTTGTGTGGTTCTTTTTTTCCCAGGAACATTGTGCATAGTTGAGCTGGATTAATACCCAAAGTGTAGTATATTGGCCCTTTCTTCATTTTAGGCAGTTTTAATCTGTTCTAACAAATGTCATCTTTTCTGGGTCTTGCAGCATAGCCAACCTTATGAACCTATTTGGTGCTGGTGGTTCGTTAATTGCTCTGGTGTTTTTCATCCCGAGTACCTTGTTAGCTGGTTTTGTTCCTTGTTAACTTGTTTTGCTAGATATTTTTTTCCCCCAAAGGCTCCAGCTTCAGGATTCATGTGATGTAAGGATAACTGAGAATCTTCATTTATGACAGACAGTTCCTAGCTCTCATTGTGGCAGAAGGCTTTGAAATAGTAATCTGAAAACAGACAAATGCTCAGAAACTGGTAAACAAATGAAATCACAGCCATTTTTACTCTCGTGATTTTGGTTGTAGGGTGGGGATGAGTGATTCATGATGTCCTCTTCCCCCACCCCCCCTTAATTTTCTTAATGCTTGGAATTGGCAATATTGCATTGTAATAAGCCTCTAAAGATGTTCTCTATTAATATTATGACATCCAAACAGAAAGCCAAATCTTTTCTCTTTCGCATGGGCTTAAACCCAGGAAAACACCAGTTATTTGTGTACGCTGATGGAACAGAGTAAACAAACAGAAGATACTAAAACTGCATTATCTGTGCATTTGTCAGTTCAGATAAACCCAGTGATTCCCAATCCCAAATGCTGTCTGGCCCAAGCTGTGTTTTGCTTATCTTATTACCAGGTCAGAAGGCTTGTGAAGCTCAGCTGGCACATGGAAAAATTACTTTTGGTGGGCTGTTTAGAAGGGCAGTTTGAATTCTGGCAGCAAGAGATCTGAAAGGAGGTTCCCTTGATGCCTCTGTTCCTAGTGGGCAGAATTCCTAAGTACATGGCTCCAGGCAGGGGAGGATCTGGAGTACAAAGCAGTGTCTCTGCACTGTAACCTGTCTCATTGCAGCGTCTTGAGCTTAATCCCGAGTTTTTCCTCTTGGAATAAGCAGTTCCCTGTGGAGTATGCTGACTTCTGTGGATCATGTTCCTGGACACCTTAATCTCCCCCATGGCTGGATGGGATCTAAAAGGTGATTTAGAATTAGAAGGAGAAAGTCTGACAGGGTTTTTATTCCGGCTTGAATGTTCCCCTGTCACTGCAGCCTGTATGTAGACTTGCCTCATCGGGTCACACTTGCCCTGCCGTGGTCACACAGCTGGATGTGGGCTCGGCACTTAGTTGTGCAGGTTTCTTTGGGGACCACCGTTGGCTTCATACCTCAGCAGCACATTGCCAAATACTAAAGGTCAAAGTGGTGGCATCCCAGGCTCTCTTTAACCAGATTCAGATGTAAAATTGTAAAAGGCAGTTTTGTGCTCATGTCAAATTAAAGAATAGTGGTTTATTGTTTTCATAGACTCACAAGTTTATAAGGCCAGAAGAGGATATTCACATGACACTAATTTTAGATGGCATGTGTGAGGAGCTTATCTTCCCAGACATCTCCAAGGGGAGGACAGAGGACTGTAGTGAGGCTTCTGGACAGAATCCCCTTTGCTGTAGAGGGAGTGTAGAAGACAGGCTTGAATAAATGCATGTCAGGAGGCGGTGTGAATGCCTTCCATTGGGATAAGCTAGTTCCCTCTCTTGCATAACACTGCTAATAGGATGTCCCTGGAATATTTACGGTTTGGAGTGGAACACATCTTTTACAAAGGCATGTGGTCCAATTGAAAAAATAAGGCAATTTCCAGACTCTCTAAAATAAACAGGGGATTCATCACATATAATAATGTTGTTCGTGTCTTCCTCTCCTATTTTTCTTTCCCTAGTAAATAAAAACATATTTTTCCTGGCTCTTCTTATGCATTCCATTTTGTAATAAGGGTTTAAAGAAAAAACAGAGTGACCATACTACCTTAAAAATAAGCACTGGGTTTCTATGTTTGTGCAGACTGTGTGTTAAACATCTAATATCCCAGAAGAGGCCAGCGTCTTGCAGAGTCATGCCTTTATAGCCCCAAAGCCTAAACTTGGCTCCAGAATCCATATTTAGACTTAATTGTAAGTGGTCTAGAAAGTCAACATGTAAGATACTGCACCTTTCAGCCTGTCAGCATCCAGGAATGTGGGCATTGCCAGTGTTCACTTGCTGTCACTCATCACACCTGGGCTGGTGCCAGTCTGAACCCATACAGCTGTGACTTCAGGTGCAATTTAGTGATACCGTGGTGATCAGTGAACAGTGTTTCTACCACAGAAATTTCAGCCTGTGGAAATGGTTCCATGAAGCTGTGAATTTGTTACTACTTGTTATTTATTGATCAATAAAAACAAATGCAAAATGTGTTTGCGTAAAACTGTAGTTTTTGAGAGAAAGAGAGATAACTAACCTGGCTTCAGGTGGCTTCCTACTGAGAGCAACTATCAACAGCTTTCCATGTACCATGAATTCCAAGAGCATAGATTAAGATTGCAGTTAACTTCTTATATAATGTCTCTAGAAATTTTCTGAATATAATGGTAATAATGAAAAAGTTGTTGCTCATCCTCCTTTAAGAGCGGACTTTTCAGCACGGCCAAGCATAGGAAAGCTAGGAAGGAAGCACAGGAAATATCCTTTACTGCTGGTAGCAGCTGCTCTGTCCTGGGACGGATCATTCGGAGACATGAGGAGACACCTCTGGGACCTCTGTGCCTGTAACTGTTTTGCCACATTTAGCTATACCAGCATTAATGTAACTGAGGCAGTTAAGGTAATGCTATGAGCTGACATAATTGTAATGGCAAACCATCTGCTGCTGTGCCATTCTCCCAATGCCATTTAGTGGCAGCATGTGCCATGTCACCCAACGTGTCTGAGCTGTAGAGAGCTATTGAAGTCCCAGTGGCTTAGGCTGTAAGCCTGGTGGCTTAGCTCTTTCGTTTGGGTCCTTTCAATCATGACTTTTGGGTCATTGGTGTTGACAAAACAGAGGCTATCATCATTGCAAAGGTAAGTTCAAGCACCATAGCTGAAGATTTTTCTGCTGCTTTCACCATCCCTGTAGCTGTGAATTTGACTTCTGAGTGGTTGTGAGTCTGGGGTGGGTATGTGCAGTCTTGTGGAAACTGGCGTTGTTCCTGACTCTGTACTGGAAACTGAGCAAGATCTATTAAGGAGGTGAAAATAATGGTGGGGTTAATGTGGGGCCATAAGAGCAGTCATGTTTCCAGAGGAGCTGGGAGCTCTTGCTGTTCATGCAGTAGAGAAATGCAGGATTGGTGGTGAGTGGATGGGGCATCTTGCTGCAGGATCAGTGTGGTGAGGTGCAGCCCTAGGAAGGCAGCCAGCCAATGCGTTTATTCTGCTGTACTAAGATCACGCTTCCTGGTGGGTTTGATGAAAGAGGTGAGTTGAAATGAAGGCAAGAAGGGGATAGGTACCCTGATAGGGGAAGGAGAAGGATTACGATCAATGGGTTAGGAAAAGGGCAGAAAAGAGAGTGCCTTGGGTATTCATTTACTTTGTGGTCTTTTTCAATGAAGTTTGACTCTTTATCTCTCTTCCAGTGGGGCATCTGCCTCTCTGTGGGAATGCTACTTTTTTTTTTTGGCCTTTTCTTAGCCTTCCCTCACCCTTTCTGTTTCCCTCTCTTTTCCCTCTTGTCTCCTTTCATGTTCATGTATCCTCTTCCTGACTGCCTTTCCAAAGCCCTGTTTCACTCTGACCTCTTCGTCTAGTCCCACCTGCCAGAAGGACCATCAGAGGAGAAGGTAACCTTTGTTGCTTAAAGCTGCTGGTGGTTTTTCCAGGTAAGTCCCTCCTAAGGTTTCGTTAGCAGAATCAGTGAACCAGGGAGGTTGCCTCTCCCAGTGACTGCTTTAGTCTTCTGAAGAAGATGTTTCTGAATTCTTTCCTCCCTCACTGGAAACAAACTTTTCCTTTGTTTGAACGATCAATTTGCATCTGGTATGCGATGGACTGTTTTGGCTTGATGTGTTCAGCAGAGCTGGCTGAAGGCTTTTCAGCTATGCAGACAACGCAGCCAAAATCTGATATATAAATAAGGGCATGGGCCAGGTGTCTTCTGCAATTAGAAGGAGAAGTACTGGAGGAGAGATTCTGGTTTAGTGTCCCTGCTGTTGGGGGGCAGATGTGCCTGTGTGAGAGAGTCAAAGAGGTCTTCCCGTTTTCCACAGCAGGGTCTGTAGCTTCCAGCCTGGCTTTCTAAAGCTCTGGCAGTGGGAATAGAGGCACTGGAGCTCATGGTCCTTTTGCCTGTGTCTGGCTGCCTGCTGGTCTGACAGCTGCTTCCTTTGCCGGTAGCTGGAGTGGGTCCTGCTCTTCAGTTCCTCCATGTCTGTTGCCTGCTGGCTCAGGGTGGCCCAGAGATATGAATGCAAGAACACGGGTAAGCCCACAGGAGCCTTGTGTACCAGTAAACTATTTGTAGCTTGAGAATGTTGAATCTGAGTGGGTACAAAGGGAGTGCTTTTCCAGTTTAGTAAACCATTTGTAGTTTTAAAGTGCCATATTATGCAAGAACCTGTCATCACTCTGTGTCATAGGCGCTCCAGCAATGTTTTCCATGTGCAAGACTGATGCTCTCACACCCCCTTCCCACCTTGTTTCACAGAAAACTGCATTAATTCTCCTTTGCCTTCTCAGGCTGTCATTGCCTGACACTGGTTCAGGCCTTCATCCTTTCTGTCCTAGAGCAGAAAATAAGCAATATACAGCCAAACTTCAGCATGGAAGTTGAATAAGGTTTTCAGAAGACAGCGACCAGTTGACGGCCAGTAGGTCTAGCCACTTGATTTTAAAACTTCTTTCATAAAGCACACTCACTCAGAGCGGGGAGGGGGGGGTGGAAAGGAAAGGAAGGACCCTGGGTGATCGCTGATTCATTTGTGCGCTGCGACACGTGTTTCACTGGGACTCCTTCCCCGAGCTCCACTGTGCGCAGGGCTCCCTCCGCGCTGCCCTGCGGGGCTCGGGGAGGCTCCCGGCGGGCGGCGCCGCCTGCCGGCGGCGCGGGGCAGCACAGGCGGCCGCGCCGGCCGCGGCTCGGGCGCTCTGCGGGCGCGGCGGCCCGGGGGGCTGGCAGATGCTCGTTTTGTGTTTGCTGGAGGTTTGGGGCTCGGGCTCCGGGGGGCGGTGTTCGGGGTTACCGGTATTTTTCAATTAAAAAGTTCCCACCTGTTGCTGCGATTGAAATCTGCCGCTCAGCTGCTGAAAAATAATCACCTGCCCTGCTCTTTGCCTCTTAGGGATGAAGCTGCCCCATGTCAGCTGAGGCACACAAGTTTTCTCTTTCTAATCAAATGTATCTAAAAATTGAATTGAGAAGATGGAGTCTTCCTGCTTGCTGAAAGGATTAATAAGGCACTCGGCTTTGGCTGGGGCACTCAAGATCCAATGTGGTGAAGGAAAGAAACCAGCGGCTTCTGCAGTAAGACAAGGCATTGGATGAGCTGAGGGGAGGTACAAGAAGAGGCCGCGCTGAGCTCTCTGGAGCACGTTTTCTGATTTTGGTCCTTACAATCTACATTCTGTAGGGGGGACGAGGGAGGGGAGCAGGCTGTATTTCCAGGGCTGTGCTTGGCATGCTTTCAAGTCACGAAAGCTGTCAACGCTTCTGCTGTGTGTGGCCAGCAAAGCTGATTCTTTCTGCTGCAACTTCTTGGGTATTTTCCTATTTGTTGTGATGCTACTTTACCTTTGGTAAAGATATGGTTGTGTAGAAGGTGATGTTTGCTTTTTAAACGAGTCCTTTGTCACAAAGCAGAGTGTCCCTCGGAACCCCTCCATGTGCACCATACTGGGGAGACAGGGTAGCTATCTGATGAAGGCTAGAAGCCAGGTTTTGTTCCCTCTTTCCTTGCCCCACCCCCCGCACCCCTCCAATCCCCCGCAGTGTCCCCTAGGTCCCGTTTGCTGCCCAGGGTGCTCGCAGCCCTACAAGGAGGTTTCCCTGCCAACTGGAGTCAGTCCGCTAACATGAGGAGGAGGAAGAGGAGGACACTTGGTTAATCTCAGTTTGCGCCCTTGCAGCAGAGTGAAGATTGGGACCGTGGCAGCGATGAGCAGCGCGGGACTGCTGCCTTGGTTAAGGCACGGGAGATTTTTATTGCTCCTCACGCTGTTTGCGTGGGCTCGGTAACAAACCTTTCACGGGAGAGAGCACAGCAGTGCACAACGTCCGTCACCGCCCTTCCCTTGCAGCTCGTGGGGTCCCTCTGCTAAAGCCACAAGGAGACTAAAACACAGCCCCCCAGCTGCTGCCAGAAGGCTGGTTGTTTTTTTTTTTTTTTGTAACATCTGTGCCACGGGCCCGCTGAGGCAGGCTGGCCCTGCACCCCCCGAGCCCCCTTCCCCGGCCGAGGCAGCGGCCGCTGGGCGGGGGGAGGCGCCGGGCGCGGGGCCGCTGTCCAGGGTGCTGAACCACTCGCCCCGCCGCCTGCCCCGGCACCGCCGGGTCCCGGGTCCCGGCAGCACGGGAAGGTGACCGGGCTCTGTGTCGTCCCCCGGCTCTGCACAGCCGTCCGAGGGGCCTGGCTGCGTGTCCACGCACCGAGGGAAAAGACGGTTCTAAGCAAGCGGGAAGAGCTCGGGAAAAGTAACCCTCACTCCTGGCATTCCCTTGAAAAAGCACCCAGCCAAACATTAAGAAGGAGGCAGGTTTGTTTTGGTTTTGGTTTGTTTTGGGGTTTTTTTTGCCGCTCTTCCCACAGACTGTTCCTGCTCAAATGCATCCGGGCAGACATCACTGAAATAGTATTATAACTGCAGATCTAGAGTGCAAGCAGGACACTAATGTGTCTGGATAGGCTGTTTCACAGAGGGGATGACAGCTAGGGCTGAGCGCAAGAAGCACCTAGGCAAGCGAGTGAGGGTTAAACTGGCATGATTAGGGTGACAAGAAATTAAACAGGAGAGCATGGACTGCATACTGTCTCTCTTTATGACTTGCAAATTAGAATGGAAATTAAAAAGCTTGAACACAGAGATCCCCACGCCTCCCAGACACGGACAACTGAGCAAAAGATTGTCTGCAACTGTCTTTCATTAGGTGGTGTCAGGCTTTCCTTCCCCTGACCTTCACCAGTTGTTTACAGGAGGGCTTTCACTCTCCCCTTGGAAGGCCAGGTCACGAAGAGGCAAGGGACCGAGCCAGAGCAGACCTGACATCAGCTCCGAGCTGCCAAGCCTGGGCAGTGATAGGAGAACCCTTGCATCAAGTTGATTTACCCAGCCCTCCCCTACAAGGCAGGTCATGACCTGGGGCTTGCTTAAGCCTCTGCTTTGCTCCAGACTAGTGAGACCCACTCTGTGGCCTGAATTGACCCAAGTGCAGGTGGGGGATGGTCTTGGCATGGCAGGGAGCCCTGTTACTGTACTGGGAGTTAAAATCTGTCCTGTGGGCCGGGTTGGATCCCCCATGACCATAGAGGTGGCAAGGAGGCACCAGTGAAGTGAGCAGAGGGCAGAGCCACGGTGTTGCAGGAACAAGGCACCCAAGTGCAGAGCTGGAGGGAGAGCTGCCCGGAGGCAGGATGGAGTTGGCCAGCCTGGCTCACCTCGGGGACAGAGGAAATCTGCCCCGGGGGGTGAATCTGGCCACTCTTCTCCATGTGTCCTTTCCAGCCCTTCTGGTGCAGATGCATCCTGGCCACAGAGCCACCGTGGAGCCAGCCTCTTCCCTCTGGTAACCTGCAGACAGCAGCTGGCAACTGGGAGAGGGCAGGGGGCTTTTCTGGGTGCCCCCCCGGACCCCGGGGGTGTCCCTGGTGGCTGGTCCAGCCCTGCAGCTTGCCCCGACACCCTTGGGTCTGCAGGGTGGCCACATCCCCATCTGCATGTGAACACACTCGGGGGAGGGGTGGGGGGTGGGTTGGGGGGGACTGGGGGAGGCTGTGTTTGCTTTTCACGTCGGGTTTCACCGATACGATCGTTATTTTCTCCACAGTCTGCAAGGGCTGAAGTTTCCCTTGATGGTCCCAACTGCCCGCCCCGCAAATCAATTAAACCCAGCGCCGGCAACCGGGCCTGATCAAAATAAAGGAGAGGCCACACAGCAAACAAACAAACCAAGCCCAAACAAACAGGCGCCCCCGCGGCTCCCAGGGCCCCCCCGCAGCCCGGGGTGGGGAGCGCCCGGGAACGCCCCGAAACCTGCAGCTCCCCGCGGGGACACCAGCTCCCCTGCCCCCCGCCGCAGGGAGCCGGTCCGGACCCCCGCCCCCCGCGCCCCCCGGGCTTCCTGCTGCCGCTGCCCCACCGCCCCCCGGGGCGGGACGAGGGTCGGGGAAGCCGCCCCTGGGGGGTGTCCGCGGGGTCCCGCCGAGCCTCGCCCGCGGGGGTCTCCCGCCCAGGTCGCCCTGGGGGCCGGCTTTGAAAGGGGCCGTGCCCGCCCCCCCGGCCCGCTCCGCCAGCTATCTCTTTAAAGAACCACTAATTTATCGTGTTTTCCTAATTATGTTTTATTTAGCTATTCATGAGCTATTTGGTGTTCCAGTGTCTAGGGCTATTCCTGCTCTGCTTTCCTTTCTCTCCCTCCCCCTCTTCCCTCGCTTTGATGTCCTTTTGTTTATTATACAAACAAGATCAAAAGCTACTTTTACCACCTCCGCCCACTTCACCCAATATTTGTTACAGGAGAAAGTGTGCTTCGGGTCGAAACGCTGCCTTGTTAGAGAGAGATGCTGCCTAGCTGAAACCAGGGCGGGGGGGACAGAGGACGGACGGACGGGACAGGGAGGGGGGATGGGGGACAGGGAGGGGGGACACGACACCAAGTACATGAACTTTGAAGTGTGCCCTATTACCACGTTATTTAAAGGTCTGATCGTGTCAGGTATAATACTGAAGAAAAATGTTATGTCCGACAAAATGCTTATATTTTCCTGCGGTATTAATGAGAAGCTTGCCCTGGGCTATTTCCCCATCTCAGAGGGCAGCAGATGCGGAAAGTCCTTGGGGAGTAGATCTTTGAAATTTCATCAGCATTCATGGGTGACCTAGCCTTTTCAAGCACAATGATAGACATGATAAATCATCTTTACAACGAATTCTAATTATCCTTTATATGGCCGGGTTGCCTCTTGAAAAGCAGAAATCTAATACTTTTCCATATTGCTTCCAGATTTCCGTGAGGGCGTCGGAAAGTCTTGTGCTGTCCTTCTTCCCCACTGCGGACCACATTGCATGACATTAGCCCTAAACCCATGAGTGTGCAGGAGTCAAACTACTCTATTAAGTTACACGCTTGCCTGTATTGAACTAAATTTAATTCCTTTCCTCTCTTACCCAATGAAATTATGTGGTGCGGTGTAAGATAGGATTAGAAGTATATCATTATAGCAATTAATACTATAATGCCTCCATGATTAGTGTGCTACATTGAATTTCATGGATTTTTGCTCACTGTTGCCTAGATTTCCCTTGGGTCCTCTAGCCCAAACCATTGTATTCTTAGTAAATTAAATGTGAAATCACAGCAATATACTTAATAAATCCGCTATCACCTGTATGGTGTATTAATAAAGGAGTCCAGTGCAACCTGTACAGCACCACCTTGAAGCCTGGGTTGTGCACACTGGGAAGGCCTTTTCCCTCAAGGAGATGGCAGCTACTTGCTGTGTCCCTGTTCCCCTGCCCAACTTTCTCTCTGCTGGCAGAGCTGGCTCCGGAGAGCAGAGCTGTGGGAGCCCAGCACTGCTCACCCCAACGCAGGGCACAGCGGGGGTGGATTTAAGCTTTTGGCTCGTGGAGAGAACACCTTGCTCCATGGTTGCTAATGGAAGGGAATGCATTGCAATGCAGTCCTCCCCTAACCTGCCTGGAGACTTGGATGAAATCCTCTCCCCCTTGCCAGTTCCCCCCTACCCAGGGAGGTTCAAGCCTTCCCACACCTCTCCTCGGGGAGGAGGGGGGGTGTCTTTAAAGAGGAGCCTGTTTGAAGTGGCCCTGATGGAAATGGGGTTATTTCAGAGGTACAGTAATGGCTGTCTGGTTATCTGCAGCCAGGGCTCTGTGGCAGGGAGATAAGATATTTATTAAGAGACCCATTTTAATGCTTGGGGATCGCTTTCAGAGGGCCCAAGAAAAATGGACTTTATCTAGTCTATTATTATGTACAGTCACCCCGCTGATGTTTTACTTTAGTTTAGACACCGTGAATAAAAGCTAATAACTTTCCCTTCATCTTGTTTATCGGCAAGACACCTGAGGGCAGTGGGGTGGGGAGATATTTGCTTTAATAGGGGTGATTGAAGCGAGACTCTCCAGAATTAGGGGTGAGGCTGGAGTTGCACAGGGACCCTCGCTGCCTGACATTCAGGGCCTATTTTAGACCCAGCCCTTCCTAGGGTCCTTGCCAAGAGCTGGGGAAGAGGGGCAAACTGTGGTGGGGAAGGGAAATCTGGTGGGCTGGAGGTGGCCTGGGGACAGGGAAAAGCTAAGCTTTCCTTGGGGCCAGACCAGCACGGTGTGAGTGCTTAAACTTGGATTGGGCTGAAGATGTGGGGGATGGGGACAGATGCCTCAGGCCTTCCCCAAAGTGGGCAACAAGACTCCCTGGCCTGGCCATATCTGTCTCTGCCCTTGAATGCTTCCAAGCCTCTTTCTTCAGTGCATGGGAAATGACATTTGACGTTTTGCACTCTGGTGATGGGCACTGTTCTACCTCATGCTGAGCACCTGGGCTTTGGGGCTGTGTGGGGCACCCTTTACCTGGACAGTTGATGTCCATACCACCGTTTTGCTTGAATTGCTTTTCCTTGTGCCCACCCTTTCACACTCTTCTTCCCACCCCTTTGGTAGTGTGGCATCTTCCAAGCATGGGAATCTTCTGGGGCAGGGAAATGTCCCACCTGTGCAGGGGAGGGTGGTGGAAGACTTTGTATGTACAGTGGTGCACAGCGAGGTAGGGTGTTGAGGGGTGAGTGTGTGTGTGAGAGAGAGAGAGGATGAGTCTGTGCAAGGTGGCACAGGGGCTGGGTCCCTGCAGACTCCCTTCCCAGGTGGGTTCAGGGACCAGCTGACCATTGGCACATCTCTAGTTGAGATGTCTACATCAAGAAGGGATGCAATAAGGAGCCAAACAAATCCTTGAACTTTTGCTTTAAGCATCATACCCTTCCCATCCTCCTCTCCTTCCTCACAGCAACCCTCCTGTGCCTGCTTCTGACACCTGTATTCCACCTCCATCATATAGAGCCACCCATTAACGCATGTCCCTCATCTAACACAGAGGCTCATCATTAGCTGGAAGCCCAGAACAGAAGACTTCGTAAAATCAGAATAAAGATAAGCTGTTGTGTCCTTTTGCAGCCATAGAGACAAGACCCTTCCCTTCCCTTCCCTTCCCTTCCCTTCCCTTCCCTTCCCTTCCCTTCCCTTCCCTTCCCTTCCCTTCCCTTCCCTTCCCTTCCCTTCCCTTCCCTTCCCTTCCCTTCCCTTCCCTTCCCTTCCCTTCCCTTCCCTTCCCTTCCCTTCCCTTCCCTTCCCTTCCCTTCCCTCATCCCTCTTTTCCCACACCCCTCCCCGCTCCCATTCTCCCCCCGCCCCCGACATGCGCCCCCCGGCCGAGGCTAGGCTGCAGGCAGGACCCCAGCCCAGCCCTGCCCGGCGCGGTGCGGGCGGGGGGAGCGGGGCCGCCCCTGCGGTGCCCGCTATCCGGGGGGGGGGGGGGGGGTGCGGCCGGTTGCTGAACCGTCACTGCGGGCGCTGCGGGGCGGGATCGTGCTTTGCTGGGCGGGTGAATTGGTTGTTCCGCGGGACAGTGCGCGGGAAGGGAATAGTGCTCTGCCCAGAGCCCCCCCGGCTTTGCCGGGGAGCCCGATCCATCCCGCCCCGACGGGACGGGCCGCGCCTCGGCGGAGCCCCCCGATCCAAGAGCTGTGTCCCGGGCCAGGACACGCGTGGGGACACGCGTCCGTGGGGGCGGCGGTGTGGCGCGGAGCGGGGCGGCCGCGGAGGCGGCCTGCAGGGAGGGCTGCCCCCTCCCCGGGGCGCCCGTCGGGGACCTGTTCTCGGCCCCTCGATGGGGAGGAGCTCGCTCCCTCCCCGCCGTCCTCACCCACGGTGAACAGAATTCAGCAGGGGGAAAAAACCCGAGGGGGAAGCTTTTCAGGGGAGTGAAAGGCCGGACCCCTTCCGGAAAGTGCTTCACTTCTGCTCCTTCAGGCTTTCCCTTTCTTTTTTCCTCCCTTCCCTTTTTTTCTGTTTCCCTTTCTTTTTTTTTTTTTTTGTGTGTGTGTCTTTTTCCCCTCCTAAACCCACTTCACTGGCAGCTTTTCCCTCCTTGCATTCACCCCAGAGGAGGAGGAGAAGGAGGAGGGAAAAAAACCCACCAACCCAGCCGCTAAACCCACCCAGCAGTGGATGGGGGGAGGCAGGAGGCTCGCAGTGCGGGCTCCTGGCCAGCGGGCGGTGGGAGCCCCCTCGCTCGGCGAGCTGATGGCCGGCGGCGGGGGAGCTGGGCGCTGCCGGCCCCGCGCACCCAGCGCAGCGGCGGCCCCGGCTGCGGCGCCGGCGGGGCGCTGAGCGGGGCCCGCACCCGCACCCGCTCGCCAGGCGAAGTGCGCTGTGGGGGTACAGCGGGGGGAGAGCGGCGGAGAGCGGCAGAGACAGGCAGGGAGCTGGTGGCTCTGCCCGGCTGCTGGCTACCTCACCCCGGCAGCGCGCATCCTGCCAGATGACGGAGTAACTCACCCGCGTCTGGCTTTTTTTCCCCTTTTTTTTTTTTTATTTCCCCCCTTTCTTTTTTAACGGGTGGGAGGTGTTTGCTATTTTATCCTCTTTATTTTTTTTTTTTTTCCCTGTGCGCGCGCGTGTGTGTGTATACAAATACATCGCCTCCGCTTAGGGAGCCGGATATTTCCAAACCCAAACTATGGCTTTTCAAAAATCGCCCGATGCCTCCAACGCCACGAGGAAAAACCCCAGCCTCCTGGAGATCGGAGCCTTGTGCTTGGACTCGGAGATCATCTTCGGCTTCACCAGCCACCTCCTGCGGAGGAAAGCCAAGGTAAGGGGACCTTGCCCCGCTCCCGGGGTCTTGGGGGCCGGGGGAGGTGGTCGGGGGGTGTGTGTTGGTGCCCGGGTCCCACGGGAAGGGGGTGGCAAACTTGGCGGGGCCAACTCGGCGGCGCCGCGCCGGGCGGTTTCAGCACCACGAACAGTCCTGGAGGCCCCGCGGAGCGGCGCGGAGGGGCGCGGGGGGACCGCGCTGCCCGGCCCGCTGCCCTCCGCCCCCCCCTCCCCCCCCCTTGTGTGCCCCCGGCTTCAAACGGGGAGCGGGGTGCGGAGCCCCGGTGTTTCCAGGAGGGTTTTTTTTTACTTAATAAGAAGATAAGAAGAGGAGGTGGTTCAGCCCAGCAGCCCCAGCGCCGGGCGGGGAGCAGACCCTGCACCCCCCCGCCCCCCGCCCCGTCCAGCCTGGGAGCTGGAGCACGGTGGGGTTTCGCAGCCGTTATTCAGTACCAGGAAATTTCGGAGCAAATTCCTGGAGACCCGCAGAGCCCAGAGCAGGCGAGAGCGGGGAGCCGGGGCGCAGCGCCCGGGTGCGTGCCCCTGTGCCAGCCCCGCTTCCCCGCCCGCCCCCGAGAGGGGCACCAGGCCGCCCCCAGCCCCCAGCCCGCGCTGCCCCCCGGCTCCCCAACATCCCCACCCCAACTTTTCTGGGGCCCCCGGTGGGCGGCCCGAGCGGGCGGGTGGCAGCGGCCGCCGCGCACCCAGGGGCCCTGCCCGCGGTGCGGGGGCGCCCGTGGCCCCCGCGCTCGCCCGGGACACGCACCCATTTGAGGGGCGCCCCAGACACGTGCTCGGAAGAGCCAGGAAAGTTTAAGCGGCCCGGGGAAGGCGCCTCTTGGGGGTGCACCCCCCCTCCAATGTGTTTTTTCCAACTCTTTGTGCTCGGCTGCTCACATCCCCGCAGACCCCACCCAGGTTCAGTGCCACGAGCGTCCACCCGCGCGGTGGCGGGGAAAGAGTCAAGGAGCCGCGTTCGGCACCGCCGGGGGGAACCCACCGCCGCCGCCCCCCGGCGCGGACCCCTTCTCCCCCCGCGGGGTGCCGACTCCGGCTCCGTCTCCGTCCCGGGTGGGACCGGGGGTCCCGCCTGCAGCCCCGCACCGGCGCCGGCAGGTGGCGCTCTGGTCACAGGGACGGCGGCGGCGGCCGGGCTGCTCCCCGCGGGGCTCGGGCACGTCCCGCCCCGGCCCCTGCCCACTGCCGCCCGCTGCGGGGGCAACGGGGCCGGGCAGCCGGGGGGTGATGATGGGCAGTGGCGTATATTCCTCTCTCTCGGGGGGGGACACGATTGGGCTGGACCCCCAACCAACTAAAAAGAAAAGTGCTAAATATACGAGCCGGAGCGGCAGCCAAGTAGACAATTAGCCGTGAACGTTAATTTCTCCATCTGTCAGGTCAATTTTCACATGTAGGAAACATCCCATTGCGCCCGCCGGGGCTGGGGATTCGGCCCCGGGGGTGGGGTAGGGGGGGCTGTGCCCCGCGGCACCGCGCATCTGCCCGCGGAGGTGGAGGGGGGCATCGTACCCAGCCCCGCGCAGGACAGTGCCAGCCGCGGGGACGGGGCGGCGGTAGCGGGTCCCTGCCGAGCCCCCGGGCCCCGTTTGCAGCTGCTCCGCGCCCAGAGCGCCCGCTCCGCGCAAGCGGCAGCAGCTGCCGCCTGCGCGGCTTTCCCGCCCCCGCGCTGCGCAGCCCGCCCGGCACCCCCGGCCCGGCCCTTTCTTGGATCTTGGGAGTGTGAAGGAGGCAGCCGCGGGAGCCTCCGCGCTGTAGCCACGCCGCTTTGGGACTGTCCTGCGGGGTCACTACGAAATAGCATCTGTCACCCCCCCGCAACCCCAAACCTAAACCCAAACCCCAGCCCGCCCCGGCCGCGGCTCCCCCGCCCCGCTCACCCCACCCCCCCGCCCCCGCCCAGTCCCTCCTCCCCTGCCCTCCGAGCACTTTTCCAGCTTTTTTTGCCGACGTGCTCCCGTGCTCCGGGTCCTTCCCCGTGCCGCCGTGGGGAGCTCACTCCGCCTCCCTCTCCCAACCCAAACTTCACTCCCTCCTCAGCATGGGAGGCAGCATCACCTAGCGCGGCAGCCCGGGCGGCGGGGACCGGCGAGATCACTGCGGGCACCCCCGACCCCCGCCCCGCCATGGGCACCGCGGGCCGGCAGCGCCGCCGGGCTCCGCTGCGGCCGCACTAGCGGAGCGGGGCGCGGGGCAGGGGCGCGTCCCCCGCTGTCATGATCGCGGCCGCCGGCAGGAGGGGGCTGGGAGCGGAGCCCCGGGCGCCGGGGGTAAGTTGTCCCGCACTCCATCCCCCCACCCCCCCTTTTTTTTTTTTTTAACTAGTTGCCCCCGCGGGGGTGGGAGCGGTGTTGCCCGCTGAGCTCTGCTCTCTCCGCAGGTGGCGGAGGGGAGCGCGGCGCGGGAGCTCTCCCCGCGGAGGAGGCCGCCGCCCGCCGCCCAGGAGGAGCGCTGCGCCAGCCGCCCGCCGCCCGAGGGAGCGGGGGCCGCCGCGGGGGCCGAGCCGCGGCCGCTGGAGCGGGCGGCGGCCGGGGGCTGGTGCCGGAGCTGCCAGGCCCAGCTGGCCGAGCTGAGGAGGCAGGCGGCACGGCTAGCCGGCGGCTGCCCGCCCAACGCCCCGCCGGTAAGTGCGCCCGCACCGCGCCGGGCCCGCCAGGCGGGGAGGGGGCGCGGGGCCGGGGCGCGTCCCCGCGGTCTGGGACGGGGGCGTGACGGCGAACCGGCGCTTCCAGCCCGGAGGGTTCTGCCGAACTTCAAGGGTTTCCCCTCCCGGGCTTTATCAAAAAGCGAAACTGCGCGGCTGGACGCGCACCCTCCGCTGCAGCCACCGGCTGCCAGAAACGTTTAACGCAAAATAATCGCGAGTTTCCAGGAGGAGCGGGCGAGAGCGGCGCGGCTCCGTGCTGGACGGCCCCCGGCCGAGCCCCAGCCGCCCCCAGCGCCGGCCGAGCCCCCGCGCCGCCCCCCGGGGCCGCCCCCGGCCGTCCCGCTCCGGGGCTGCGGGCGCGGGGCTGCTGCGGGGCTTTGCCCTCGCCCTTCCTGCGGGAATCTGCCGGGGCAGCGGCTCTGCTTCTCCTCCCGAGGAGCCCGTGAAACGCCGCTGAAAGTCACCCGCTCGTGTTTGCGGCGCCGGAGGAGGCTGCGCCCCCCCGGGTGCTGGGCTGCGCCCCCCCGGTGCCTTCCTGGCCACGGTGGCCCTCGGGCAAGCCGGGGCCGTGCCATTTTCCTCCAGCTGGGACTTCACGGTGGCCCTTCATCTCTGGGAGTGAATGGAGGAAGAGCGTGGGGACGCCAGAGGTTTTCTTTAACACGTGTGCAGCTTTATTTGCATGTACTGTAGTTGTATGCACAGTTTTTCCTTCCCGTGTGTGTCTCCTTGTATCTTAGATGTCTTTATTCCTCTTGTCCCTTTTCTTTTAGTCAAAGCGCATGAAACAAAACTTTTGAAAGGTGGTATGGGTGGAAAAAAATACAGTCTTGATGCAGAGGCTTGCCTAGACACCTGAAGAGATCCCGAGGATTAGCTGACAGGACAAAATATAACAGAAGACCCTGAGATTGTGTTTCAGGGCACACAAAACGTGTGTTGGGTCTTTGATAACATTTGGAAGTAACATATTGTTTTCTAAACAATGCTTATCGGGATGTTTGCAAGAATGGGGGGGAGGGTCTGAAGAGGAAGCCAAACCCTACTGACCTTCATTTTCATTCAAAGAGTTCCTGTATGATCTACAGAATTCCCATTGAATCTAAATATAGTTTTGTTTGGAAGTGCATTGTGGAGCAGTGTCCGAATGTGTGGCAAGGTTTGCATTTTCAGGCCAGATCCAAAGGCCTTTGAAATCCACAGGAGTCTCTCTGTTGACTTGCTGGGTTTGGTGTGGGCTCTGATTTCTGCGGTGTAAAAGGTCACGTATCTGTATCTTATCTCATTGAATTCGGGGCTGCAGGACCTTTTGTTTCTGGATTGCTGCAAACGGTGGGAAGAAGTTTGGTTTCCCCTGGTGAGGCGCGTGCGATTGCTGGAGCGAGGAGCACATGAACCCCTGTTCCCACTGCTGGGGTGCGCCTCTGCCCCAAAGAATAGTGTCCGATCCGGGAGCGGATCACTGTCATGGGAAAAGCAAGCTGCCAGCGCAGGAGAGTCGGGGGCCTTGGCCAGGTGTTCAGGTGAGGAGACCTGTGAGCAAAGGCCTGTTTGTGTGGTCTCCTTCCTGCAAGTCCCTGGGGACATCCTTGATAAGCACTCGATGATGGGTAAATTAATCCCCCTTTTCTGCGGGGTTTCAAAGCATGCCTAGGAACGTAATAAAATAGTAGTCATCACAGTGTCAGAACCTCAACAGACCTGATTGCAGAGTAACAGGTACCTGGAGTTTACTTACTGAGTAGCATGTGGTAGTGTTAGATTTTAATTATTTTTTTTTTAAACATTTGCTAATGCTTAAGAGAACTCTAGCCTAATTGCAGGGTCAGACCCCCAGTAATCCTGGTGTAGTGAGCAGCTCCTCAGGAAGGAAGATGCAATGAACAGCCCTACTTACTGACTTCTGAGCGTGAAGTAGGTTAGCGGGAGATAACAGGCAGGGGTTCAGCTACTCAGCTGCTGTGAATTGGCCTTGCAGTGGGAATCTGATGCAATAAGCTGGCAGGTTGAGCACTGTGTAATGTTACGTTTGTGCCAGAAAGGCAGCTTGCTGCTTCCCCCCCTTCTTTCTTGTTTAATCATATAACAAGACATCTGGAAAAGCAGCTCCTCTCTGTAAGAGTTTCATGCCCATGCAACAAAAGTCCAAAGAGTTTCTTACAAGCTTTTCTAATGCACTGTCAAACTAAGCAAGTACTGGGTGAGTAAACACCAGAAGGCTACTGCTTGGAGCATGCTGCTCTCAAAGGATTTACCTCCTTTGCCATAATAATTAAGGGATCTTTCAGCGCAGATTCAGAAAGATTTCCACACCTGGTTGAAAACCCTTTGGAAAGGTGGGTGGGTGCCTCTGAGATGAAAGAAGGGCTAGTTTCCTGCTGTTGATATCTTTCCTGATGAAAGAGAGGAGGTGTGTTCTCATGCGTGGGACAGCTGACAGGGGATTGAATTCACATTAGAATAAAAAGCCAAGGTACTGTTTGGAGTCTGTGGGGATAACAAATCTAATTGCTTGAGAGGGCTATGATTCATACAGTTTATGTGTTGCTGTCCTTTCAATTAGACATATTTAAAATATATAATAAATTTAAAGTTTCGGTGCTCAGATGATGTGCATTGATTACAGAATACTGTTAGTTGTTTGTGTCTCTTTAAAGCCCTCCAAATCTCTGTGGACAGCTGATAAAAAGATACACCTCTTTGCTTATGTTAAAACTCTTTTAACAGTTCTCCCAAGTATTTACTGCACCCTACGCTGTCAATTCCCTTCTTTTTACTGCTGCTGCCTTTACAGCTTGCCACCACGGTGAGGCCTGTGTGTGAATCAAAATGCGATTTCCATCAAGCATGGATGGAAACGAGCAAAAGCTTAATCTGAAATTATTCCAGATTAGCATTTTGGTATTGCAGTATCAGCATCAGCGGCTGGGTCATGTACCGAACTAGTGCAGGAAGGAAAAAAAGAAAGGTGCCTTGGTTTATCCCTAATTAAAAGTTTTGTATGTGCCTTGCAGGCTGGGTCCCTGGGGAGCCGGTAATGAGATACAGGATCTCCAGCCACCGGGGTTCTGGCTGGAGTGGAGAGCAGGTTGTTGTGCCTGGAAGTTGTTGCTGTTGGCAGCTGTGGGGCAATCCACGGGAAATGAGTTGGTGGTCTGTGTCTCACTCCCAGCTGGCAAATAGCCTTGTCACAAAACCACCACAACAATTACTGCTAATTGGCATCACTGTTGGCAGTTTCACAGGAGAGGCTGAGGACTGAATGGGGATGTAGATCGAATTAGTAATAATAATACTTAGCACCTAAAATCTTCACAGTGCTTCACAAATGCTAATTAATTAATTTGTGTGATGCCCCTGTTTGATAAACCCAAACGTGCTGTCATTTAAAGAGGTGTATGTCTCCAAAAGGAAGGAAAGGGACAGGCAGGGACTGTCCAACGTGAGAGACATGCTCCTGCAGCTGCTTCGCCGCAAGTGAACTCTGCGCTCCCTCCAGTGCAGGCAGGCATTTTACGGCTACTGTAAAATGGTTTTAGCTAATCCCCTGTGAGCAGAGGAAGAAAGCTGTCTTGCTATGAGAAACGTGCACACTGGTACAGCTACATCCAAACTAGGGTTTTATACTGGTATAAATATTTTGGTTATAGAAAAGTGAGAATTGTACCCACTTACACTGGAATAAAAGGATCTTTTTTATCAGTACTGAATGGAGGCCAAGGCCAGAGGAAGTTCACTTTGGAAGTGGTTGGTTTTGAGGATTGTGTCTCTCCCAGCCCAGTGATTCAGACGCCCCATTTCTCTTGCCCCCATCTCCCTCATCCCTGCCCCCCCAATCTGAGCAGTTTGTATTGTACCTGCTGCAAGTGTGGGTGGCTGTCAGAGGCAGCGTTAAGTGGGGCAGGAACACGCGTATTGTACTGTAGCTTGAGTTCAGCCAAGTTCTGGCTGTCCGAGTGTTTAAGAGCTTCTTTTCATCCCCATTTCCACATATCCCCCTCCCCCCCTTGTTGCATTACTTGCACTGTGTTACATGAGGCACACCGCTGAACAGCTCCCAGGGAGCCTGAAGGACAAGGGAGCGCATGTGGGCTCTTTATTGCTGGTGGGGTGGATGATGCTTTTCCTCTGGTACCTAAAAAAACTGTATTCCCAGTTGAGTGGGTGAGCTGTGGTTGGGTGTAAAGAGGCACACTGGCAGCCCTGGTCTGCAAGGAGTCTTGGTGACCAGGACAGGTCTTGCCTTTGGTTGCTAATGAGCCATGAATCATTTGAGGGAACTAAGCAAGTCCTAGCCCGCTGTGTCCTTGGCAGGACTTTGTGTTACACCAGCTAGAGTTGGAGGAAGCCCAGCTTCTCCAGAAAAAAGGGGAGGATAGCAGTGGCTTTAGATACAGTTTGCGCTGACACGTCTCAGCTGTGCAACGCTGCTGGACTGACCTCCCACCACACCCGCTTCTGATCCAAGCGATGGTCTCTTGGTACACCCGTACATGCTGCTGATTGCATCACCTGAAGGGGAGGTGAAGAACAAAGTTTTGGGGAGGGCATGCTCTTTCCTGTGGGTTTGTACTGTGTGCTGAATACCCACCACGTGTTCCCATGAGGAGCAGAACTAAGGAAGATGGTTTGGTAGCATGGATGCTTTGATCACCTCCTTTGCTGTCTCCATCCCTCTGCATTAGTCCCAGCTGTTCCCGGTGTGTCCCTGGTGACTCAGTAAGAGGCAGCACCTCTGCAGCTGCACACTTACTCTTTGGCTGACAGTAAGCTGGTGCTTTAGGTATCTGGCTTCTGCTGAACAGGAACGGGTGGGTCCTAGCCAGCTTCTCTCACAGCCAGTCTGTGGAAGCTGCAGGAACTTGCTCTGAGCTTTCTACCTCAGCTTCAGATCATTTGGCAGGTTCAAAAGCTGATAAGGAGTGCTGGCAGCAAGGAGGATGGAAAGAAGGTCAGTGCAGGACTTCTTACTGCTTTGGAAATCCAGGCCAACAGGGCAAGCGTGGGATTGAGGACTGTGGTCTGGTTGCATGAGGGCCAACGGATGCTTTGTTAGTCCCACCTTGGCTACTCTGATGGCATGGTATCAGGAGGACTATCAGCAAGGCGAGCTTGCGTGATCCCTGGCTGCCAGTACCTGTCTCCACACTACTGGGTGTTCAGGAGCCTGGAAAAGGGCTGTGTGTCCCCAGCACTGGCCTGCAGTATCATGCTTCCTTGAAAGAGCTGGGGTTCAGAGAACATGGGGGGCTTCTTTCAGCATTTGGGATGCGTGTGGGATAGGTCTAAGCTTTTAGAAGCAAGCCCTGACTTTGTGGAATTTTTCTTCCCCTTCCCATGCCCATAGTTTTCTCCTCGTGTGTCAGCCTCTTCTACTGAGTGGCATGGTCACCTGGAATTTGAGAGTCCTGGTGATAAGGCTGCTGTGTCTTGGGTAAGTTTGGGATCCTCTGCTCCTGAGGGGCTGTTTTTCTTTTCATGGGAGGCCTTTCTGCAACTGGGTTGATGTGGATAAGGCAAATGGAGTGGGAAAACTGTCTTTTACAGATTGCTCTCTAGAGGAATCCAGTTTTCAGGGCTCTTCACAAGCCCTTAATGCGCCTGAAAATGTTTTATATTTCACATTTCAAAAACGCCTAAGTGGAAAAGTCATGTCTTAGTTAATAAATACAAAACTACGGGGCATTTTTTTGAGATGCACATTTAATATTTAATTTTGTGAGAGAGACTCTTGCAGAGACTTGGCTGTGGAGTGCTCCAGGCTATGAGCTCAGATGTGGATTTCAGGTACGTGTGCAGTCTAATAACGGGGTTAGTGACAACAACGTGTCAAATGTGTTGACATGAGCAGTTCCCTTGTTTCAGTCAGCGCGGTAGTCCCCATGCTATATGATACGCAGCAGAAACTAATTGTAATGAGTTTGCTTTAGAAATTTAGGATTTTCAAGCATGCCCTTTTAAAATACAGGTGAGTGGGATTATCTTGCAGTTCAGATGCCGGAGGCAAGAGACCTTCTAACTGGGGGATCTGAAGTGGGGGGAGCAGGGATTGCACAATTAGCTGAAGGTACTGCGGTCTCCTGGGTAGCTGAGGATAATTAGTATTGCTCTGGCTCTTTCTCCAGCTAATTCCTTCAGCACCCTGCCCTATTAGGGAAAAGGGAGGAAACACATAAACCATTTCAAAGTCCCAGGGGGTGGAAAAGAGCATCTGCTCCTAACATCTGAGGTTACTTTGAACCTGTTGAAATATGTAGTAGCTGCTTTATTGTTTTTGCCAAGAGTTTCCACCTACAGTGATCACAACCTCTGACTTCTTAACAGTGAGGTTGTAGGAGGCAGCAGTCATCCTCCTCTTCCCCAGCCCACAGTAGCAGATAGTGGCTGCTTCTGTGGACCCAGCACTGCAGGGTGTTGGAGCAGGGATGGCTGAAACCACCTTTTTTTTGTATTGAAAGAAAAAGAGATTTTTCTTTCCCAGGAGCAAGATCACCCACCATGTACACGGTTGCTGCATGGGTCTCCTGCTGCTGGGGTACTCCACTGTGACTGTACTCTGTGGGTCTGAATCCTTCCCACAGTGAGGACGCCAAAGCAGCGAACAGCCAGTTAGTCCCTGGGTTTTCAGCTGACAGATAAGCATTTTGTTGTGAAAAGTGAGCGGAGATTTTGCCTCACCCTGGCTAGAGGAGGAGGCTCTATCTGGAAATATGTGCTCATCTGATAGAAGATTTTTCTGTGACAGTGCTGTTGCCTTTCTCAAAATGGAATTACCTTCAGGAACTAGATCTATTTGGATGTTGTTCACACTGGGTATGGCAGGCAGCTGCCCATCTCGGAGTATTGTATGGCCTTTTCTTTCTTTTTTTTTTTTATTTTTTTTATTTTTTTTTTTTATTTACTGGAAATATATGGACTGTAATTTGCCTGGATTTGTTTCTCTCTTCTCTGACTTCAGACCCGCAGCACTGGAATAGATTTTGTATTTATGTCCAGTATATCCCCAAATGGAAAGTATCTTTAGGAAGGAGGAAGTCTTGTCTGTTTCTGGTTGTGTTTGTGATCAGGAACAGGCTGACTTCTTTTGCAAGTGTCTACTAATTTTGTATAATCCTTCAGATGAGTGCCTTATGGGGGGAAACTTGCGCCTTCCTTTCAGGAGAACCATGCCTCCTGCTGCCTTTATTAACAGGAGGAATTGCATCCCACTGCAGGAATGTAAGACGTGAATTAAATCCCTAGATCTGTCGCTGACTTTGTGAATTTGGGCAAACTGCATCATATCAGTGTGTTTAATTTCTCCTTTGTCCAGCAGAGACAAAATGCTTCCATCTTCTGTCCCTTTTTACTAAAAACTTCATTTTTTTACATTTTTTTGTGTGGTGGGGACCATCTCTATGACATCGAGCATCACTGTCTCTTCTTAGTAGACCTATCTGCTCCTGTATAATAACATGCATAATAAGGAAGAATATATAACACAGGGACACAGAAAACAGCTGACTCTGTGACCTGCAACTGAACTTTTAGGTTGGGTGTCGGGGAGGAGGTTCTGCCACTGGGGTCTCTGCAACAGCAAAGCAGCAAGCAAAGCCAAGGACTTAGATTAATGGTGAAGATAGTAACAGATAGTCCTAAAAATCTGCCAGTTCACCAGGAGGGGAGTGGCGAAGCTGTGGAAGGGGACTGAAAAGTGCTGTGGTGTATGTCCAGGTGAAGGGGAGCTTGATTAAGTAGCAGGTATCGGATCTGCTCGGGTAGCATGGACTAGTGCTGTGCCGATGCTATCTGAAAGGGGTTTATCTGCACCACGTCTCCCTGTGATAAAACTTGAAAGCTGCCTTGTGGAAATATGGTGTGGCCTTGTGAATCGGGAGCTCTTCAGTGGCTTCAGTCCCTCATACTGCTGTAGAAGTTTGTGCCAAGGTGTGTTACTTATTGGTTTTTCATGTTTTATTCTTAAATGGAAAAAAAGGAAAATTTTGTAGAGGAACCCAAGAGTAAAGCTTCAAACAGCTACTCCAAGCAAGAGGCGTGGTGGGTATGTGACACTTTGCAGGAGTAACGTATTCTTCTCTAGGGTAAGTTAAAGTGACTGTAAACTTTTGGTGTATAGTTCTTCGGACTGACTTCTTTGCCTTGAAGCTGTGTGAGGTTTTAAGGTGTAGCTGGAAGATGTTTTTGTATTAGAGAAAGAACATTTAATTGGTATGAATCTATCTCCCTGTTTTAGGCAGCATAATGCCACTGTTGCATGTTTGTTTTATCACCAGGAGTCTGACTGTTGTATGCATCACCCTAAGGTACAGTGAATCAGCGAAATCTCGGCACTTGCTCACAAAAAAAGGCTTACGTGCGTACAGTTACCCTTCTTTTGAGTCAGGCTTTAAAATCAGTCTTTGATCAGCTTTCCTGGAGTTTGGCAGGCGGCTCTGAGTTTCGGCTGGGGCCGGGCCAGCATTACCATACGTCAATACCTGTGCAGAATTGATTGGAATGCCAGACGGCTGTGGAAAAATGATCAATTTTCATTTAGCTTTTAGCAAATCTTCCCCTAACGTTGCTGAGGGATTTTACACTGCTCGGTGGATGGGGTGGGAAGCCTTCTGTCCAGAGCTGAAATGTGATACTTCTGGCTCGGCTGGGCATTGACCGGCTTTCAGATTTAGCTGTGAAAGGGAAGCGTTAGTCCTAGTTCTCACAGCATTCAAAAGATTACATGAAAATGTGTTTCCTGTTTCACCACAACATGCAATTTGTTACAGCATGGTTTGTGTCGCTGTCTGTGTGTATATATTGATCAGTGCTGGTTATACTGTAAACGGGCAGCGTTTTGTTTTGTGTTTTAAGCCGTTTGGGAAGTTAGATGTACTCAGTTAGTTCTGTACTCTTTCTGGTGCCTTGTGTTGTTCTACTGTGTTGTATGTTGTAGCATGTATTTACTCCTGGCATTGCCGCTGTTCTCGTGGATCGGAGTACAGTGGTTTCCTACACCTTGCATGTAGCTCTCCTGCAGTGGTTGCCTGCTGCTTTTTGCATCTCACGTGGCTCCTGGTAGTTCAGAAGTGGCAGCTATGCCCAGGGTCCATCATGTGGCCCTTGGCAGAGTGGTGCTGCTGAGTGTTTTGGAGGGGGTGAGCCTGCTGAGGTGGCTGAGATCAGTGGCACTAAGCTGGGCTGGTGGCACACATCGAATCCTCATCCCGAATTAGGGCAGCAGGAACTGTTGCCTTCCCCAGACCGCAGGGTGCCTCTGGGAACTCTCTGGGATGTGGCAGTCTTAACAGCTGTCAGAAATACGATGATGAGCAAGTGGCTTGTACAAATCTGTCCATCCCTGTTTCAGTTACTTTACTACTTTTTGAGTCATCTGTAGAGGATCTCCATACTGTTTGGTGTGGAGTGGTGGAAGCCTTCAGCTCTTCCCTTGGTAGCTGTTGGGTCCTCTTTGAGTGCCCCTGGACAAAACATGCCAGTGTTGTGACAGACCCTCTCTTTAATGCCAGTTTGTCTGCTATGGAGTGTAAAAGCAACTGCTTGTATCTACTGCCCAGCTGCAGCCAGGATGAGGTGACCAATGGCACAGTTCTCAGGAGGGTCAAATGGCCAGGAGGCAAACCTTATAAATGTGCCCTGTGCTTCAGTTGCATGCTTGGTAGATGTGGGTGTGGAAGTGGCTCCAGAAGCCAAGGTTGCTGCCAGGCCTGGATGACCAGTCACCAGCCCAGACTGGGAGCATCCCACATGGCCTATTTCATACAAGTAAGGGATTTTCAGCTGCAGTAAATAGCAAAAGTTGGACAGATCTGGCCTCTGTTCAGCAGGTGAAGCTTCTGCAGTAAATAGCAAAAGTTGGACGGATCTGGCCTCTGTTCAGCAGGTGAAGCTTGATGTCTAAATGATGGAAGGAAGGGTAGGGAGAGAGCTGCATGAGCCAGTCCCTGGCAGCTCCACTTGTGAGAACGAGTGCTCCAGCACCAGAGGGGAATGGAGCTGAATCTCGGGTAATCCCCCCGTGCTGCCCTGGTGCTGGGTGCGCATGAGCAGGAGGGGTGTTCCCGTCCCGCTGCCTGGCACTGGGCCCACTGGCCCCAAGGAAACGGTCATTAGTGAAGAGAAACAAATTTGCTTTACAAAATTTGGCCTTTGAAGGTTGGAGGTGAGGCACAAGTGACTTTGCCACCGTCATTTCTGGGCGATGCTGGTGCTGCTGCTCTGGCTGGTGAGCACAGGGTGGAAGGGAGGGTTTGCCTCCGAGATACCCCTTTGAGGAGAGGTGCCGTAGCCTTAATATGAACCACAGGTGCTGCCGATCTTTTGTGAGCTAAGCTGTCTTAAAAACTATGCCGTGGGTGAAACACGGGCCAGGATTTGGCCTGTAACTATTTTGCCTGTAGCTTGTAATTAAATATAAAGTTAAACCCAGAATATCCAGTTAAAATGTTCAGGTGTTAGTGTAGCTTGTGTAACTGTGAACACAGAAGTGAGATATTTTGCTGTCTCCCTCTGAAGATTTTGTTGCAAAGAAAGGCAAATACATTTGACATTCCTCCAACAAGCTCTCACAAGGGTAATTTTGTGTGGAAGATTGAGTGGCAGGGAAACACTGTAACATACTGTCCTTTTGTGGGTTTTGTAAAGAGGAGATACAGTTGAAGTAATTTATAATATGCACAGAGTCTCAGCAGTCTGCTGAGAGAACGTCTTCAGCAATTACCTGTAAGAATAAAGTAAAAATAATTTATTATTGATATTTGCATTCCACATATTAAGAAATATTTCTTCTGATATTGTTAATTTTTTATTTGTAGGCTCCAAAGGAGTGTAGAGTAAGACAAATGTGGTTGAGAAAGAAAAATATATGAGTTAATGTATTAAGTTTACATATTTTTCATTTGATGGATTTATGGTTTTTAATTACACGTTCATGTCTTGCATTGGGATCCCTGGGGGCCCTTTCTGAATTTCATACTTACACTCTTATAAATGTGAGATGCTTTAACCTGCCACCTTGTGCAGTCTTACTGCTGCTTGACTGACCTCTGGTGATGTTACTTTTTATTCAAGTTTAAAATCTGAGACCTCCACAAAGAGCTACATGATTAAAAAATACCCGTGTGATGGAGAGAGTTTCTCAGCCTGGCAGGTTGTACTTGTGAAACGCAGACCGTGAATGAGTTCCTCTGATGTTTGCATGGAAGGGTGGATGTTGTGGTCAGCATTTGCCCGTTGATCACGAGTAGCAATGCCCTGGCCTCAGCTCATGGCTGTACTGAGTCCCTGGGAGCTGTTTGGCAGTGGAAAGTAGTGATGGCTTTGGCAGCAGCCTTTTGGGGAGCGGTGGCAGGGTTTGGAGAAGAGTGTTTGCAGTCAGCCTGAACCTGGCTGTACGTGTCTCTGCTTCTGTCTCCAGTTACATATGGCGCTGGATTTTCATTTCATAACAGTTTGCGTCGTGGTTCTTTTATTGACAGTGGAATTGAAAACCTGTGTTAACAGGTGGAAAATGAAGCCTGTTGGCGCTGTGTAGTTTTGGTTGATTTACACTGGTGAAATGAAGAGGAAGCCAGGCTGCAGAACTGAGTCCATGTCTGTGTTCCAAATCTGTCTCTCTGTGTAGGTATCAATAGTTCTGTCTGCTTTTTTTTTCTAGCACATCCTCTTCATTCTTCTGTTCAGTGGAAACATAATTACCTGTGTGTGTGTGTAAACAGTGCCAGGATCTGTTTGGTATAACTAAGACATAGCTTATCCAGGAGGCAAACAACCCAGGCTGATAATATTCAGACTTTCCAAAATAAATTTGCCTTGGGACTGAAACTGAGCGCAAATATTCAGCCCTCACTTGAGCCCCTTTTCTCACATTTGTGCTGTATATCCTTTTATTATTCTGGTCATGGCTGCCCCTAAGCACAGACAGCTCAAGAGCAAAATAACTCCGATCTGTGCTGCAAGAATTTGGTTGGGGTTCAGCTTCTTATTGCCAAGCTGTTTGATGACATGAAAGATATGTTATATGCAGGGCTGGCTTTTCTGACCCACCCCCGGGTTCTTCACTGAGCGTTTCATTGCTGTGGGAGGGCTTGACTCTCGTTGGATTGGGTGCGACGAGGAGTGTGAAGCGGGTAGTTAAAGAGCTGCAATGCAGAATAGACACTTGACCCTGGGAAGTGAACACAAGGGACAACGCAAAGGCGTTGTTCTCTGACAGCAATGCATTGGAAGGTGTCTACTTTTCTGTGTTTTTCTCTTTGTAGTTTCCATTCAAATTCCTCTTGCTAGTCTGGGTTCAGTCTGATTTTTCTTTCTTCTTGCCACTGGAGCAACAACCTCATTTGCCAATGTTGGAAAGTAGTTCAGGGCATCCCCTCCTTTCTAAAGGCTGTACCTCTGCTTTCTGTGGAAGCAGTGGAAGGTCTGGTACAGAAGGTTGTCTTACTGAGCATAATGGTACAGAAGCGGTTCACCTGCTTCTAAAGGAGTAAGCTGAAAAATGTCTGTGATTATTCATGCAGTGGATCTACATTTTTTTTCTTGTTGAACAATCTGCTGCTTTTTGTGCTTCAACAGGATTCTTTAGGTCTGTGCAAGAGCAGAGTTAAGGTAATCCTGATCTTGCAGAGGAGTTAGTTAACCCAGGAGTCTTCTAGCTCAGCTGAGTACAATACAAGACTGACATCAGCAAGAGATTAGAATAAGCTTCGTTATCTTCAAAGACTGTTTATTTAATGGCTGGGGAATCGCTCTGTAGGTAGAGAGGTAGGAAATGCCCTCAGGCAGGCAGGAGCTGATAGCATCACACAGAGTGGTAGTGTTTCTCCTCAAGCATCCTTAGATTGCTTGTGTGCTTCTCCCAGCCTGCTGGCTGCCTCTGTGTATACCACCAGTAGGGAGGTCTTTAAGAGATTGCCAAGGTAATTTTGGATGCTAAGAAGTGAACCCAAACAAAATCCTTGTAGCTTTTGGGTTATTTCTTCCGTGTCCTACCAACTTTCGCCCTGTATAGGGTAATTGTATGGGCAGTCCATAGCTTCTGGCTTGTTTTTTATTTTTATTGTTTGCCTATTTTTTTTCCCTAAATTCCAGTTAATTTTCAGGGGAGATGTGCTTACAGGGTAGCTTCTTCTGAAAGCATACCCAGAGTTAGTGTGTCTGTCTGTGGTGTGGTGGGGAGGGAAGGGAGAAAGGGAAGGGTGTGCTGCTGTTCAGCGCTGGGCTCTCAGTGCCTGCCCTGTGGGGCGATGCGATGGGTATGGGGCACGTGTTGCTGTGCAGTGTTGGCTCTGCTGGGAAGCACAGTCTGTCAGGAGAATAAGTCTTTCTGATAAACGTCCCTATTCAACACCCAAACGGTGTAATAACTTGAAGAATCAACTTTGACAAATCCTAGGGCAGTATTGCTTCTATTTGTCTTACTTATGTACATCCATAAGTTTTCTTCAAAATATTGGTTGGATGTATTTTAAAAGTCTCAGAGCAGAGCAGTGTTATCTACCCTTGGATATTTCAGCTATCAGTCGTAATCACATGAAAGATGATATGTCGTTGGTTTGGGTTTCCAGAGGGTTCTTGTGCAGGACTTGGGTCTTTTCTGCAGAGTTCCTTTTGATAGCAGTGAGGTTACCTCTGATCTCCAGTAAAAAGGACAACTTGATTTGCAGATTGCTGGGTAGAAGCTGCTATAAACTTAATTTGGAACCCACTGGGATACATGTCCCACATGCAGGTGTTCAGCTTTTCCATCTTTCTTACAAAAACATTCCTGTAAAAGTGATCTTTAAAGCCAGTTTGTGCCTCATTGGCACAATTTTTTTTTTCAATACAAAGCGGAGATGCAGTGTTCCAGGCAGATATATTTTCGCTCCCAGCTGTTTTGAATGCTCATTTGATCTTAAGTCTTTGTTCAATCCAGTCCTGTGTCATTAATGACTCTGGAGTAAGTAGGTACGCAGAGCTGGAGGAAATCCTGCTTTATACGTTCCTATTCTAAGGGAGCCTCAGCAAGACTAACAATAATGCTGCTCGGTGAGGTAATGGGTAAACATAGTAAGAAATAAAAACGTGCTTAGTCCTTACTGAAGCAGAAAAATAGCTTATGAAGCATAATGTTGTCTTTGATACGTGTAGATAATCGGACCTGCTTCAGTCTGTGGATTAAGGCATTAACTGGGGCAGCCAAAACAGCTTCTCATAAAGAACCTGTCCCTCTGGTTGTAAAGGAGTTGTCAGCAAATGCTAATGAGAATTAAAAAGAAGTAGGAGGCCAGTCATAACCTGGTGAAGTCACTCGAAAGGCTTGCCTTGACTTCAGCGGGCAGTTAGTTCCCACCTGAGGTGGAGGGTTGCGTTGTGCAGCTTTGAGTTATCTCGAGTCTGATGTGGGTGCTGGTTCCAGTCAAGGGGGTGGGTGGTGCACAGCAAAGCTCCAGTGAAGCCTTGGGTTTGTACCTGTCCCCTTCACGGTCCTTTCTAAACATTGTGGGAAAGAGAAAATGGGGGCATCCCCCTGCTTTTCCTTACCTGTGCTGAATTAACAAAGTTAGTAGAAGAGAAGTATTTGTTTTCAAGAAGAACCAGCGTTCTTGTGGGTCAAACTTCTTCATCAAGTTCTTGAGGAAGTCGAGGCTAGATTTAAAGGTTTTCGTCTCGGTCAATAGATGGACAGCAGGCAGAAAACCAGGATGAAACATTGGTAGCAGTTTTAGGAACCTGTTGCCTGCTTTTTTGAGAAGAAAATGTGAAATTGTATAATTTTTTCCATCAGCCAGCTTCCCTAGCAGCACGTGTGAATACCGTGAAACATCTCAGCTCCAGCTTACTCACGCTGCCTGTGCTACAGGCTTCCCCAGGGACCTAGGGCAAGTCAGCTAGCATTAGGTTTTTAGATATACTTACCCCATTTAGCATATGCATTTTGCTCAGCATGCGATTACTGACTAGTGAGTTGCAAGCATATATACCAGAGCCCTCTTGCTGGTGTTCCTTATATATGCACCAGTTTTTATGTGCATTAGTTTGGTGTGTATGCTTCAACTATATGTTCTAATCTCTCTCTCCCTTCATGTTTTTGACCATTAAACAGCAGTGATTCCTTTTCTTTGAGTAAGTAGACAGTTGTACTTGTGACATATTTTAAGACCATATTTTAGAAATCATAGACTTAAGTGCTTGTGATTTGTCTTGTTGTACTTTGAGTCCTTAAATATCAGACACTCTGAATAGTTCCTAGGATTTTCCTCTTTTATTTGGGCAGTGTCAGCTGATGAGAAGGCAGCTGGTGTGCTGAAAGCATCATTCCCTTAAGAATTTGATGTGTGATGTGTTTAGCTTGGGAGAAAGCCTAGTGACAATTGCCCTTCTGTGTTGTTTTTTTGTTTTGTTTTTGTTTTGTTTTTTTTTTCTTTTCCCCCTAAAAGTTGCTTTCTTGACGTGTTGGTTTAATGGTGAAAGAATGCTGCAACGCGCTTCGTTGTGCAATGCCTTTCAGGTGGTGAGAGATGCCTGAGGAATGAGGGAGATCCCGGCTGGCACTTGGGTGACCTGAGCTGATGGCTCTGTCCATAGCCCTGATTCCTGCCTGCCTAAAGAGCATCCGATACAGGCAGCTGCCGGCTGTGTGACCCCTCCTGGCGCGTGGCCCCGTGCCCTCCTGCCCGTTTGTGGGTCTGCCTGCTGGCAGTGCTTTCTGCTCTCCTGCTGTGCTTTTGGAGACGACAGCTCCACCAGGAGTCCTAGGTGGAGGGAGCTGTTGGACCCCTGATAGCAGGAGGGAGCTGGGGTACCTGTGTGTCTTCTGTAGAGCAGCGGATGATTGTGGCTCCCTTATGGGAACGGCGCTGCTTGGTGGGATGTTTAGGATAGGGGAGCCAAGGGGTGGATGTGCATTGGGCATCACAAGCTTGTAACTGCCTGGTGGAAGGTGCAAATGGGAAGTTGCCTGGAGCATCTCCTTCTTCCAGACCCCAATAACTGTGTTATTGGCTCCAGGCTATAGGAGGGAGGGAAACTATCCATTAACAGCTGCTTTCCAGAAACACTTGAGATTGAAGTCTAATGAGTATGTATCACCTCTAGTGTATCTTGCTTGTTTCAGGTTATGTTGTGATGGCAGTCCTGATCATTATCTCGTATTAATTTTCTAGACCGTGGTGTATGTGGATACACCTACTGTGCTGAGAGATTTCACTGCAAGATTAGAGACATGTGTAGGAAATTAGTAATGAGAGAAAAACGCGTAATTAAAAATGATATCAGTTTGGAAGCTCATCCATCTTCAGCCAGCTTGCTGGAAGAGAAAGGAGTCTTACACAATGCTTAGTGGTGGGAAAAACGCTTTTGGCTTTCTAAATTTTAAACAGGAAGGAACTATTTAAATGACAGACTTACAATAGTAATCAGGGCATTTACTTGGGAATGTTGGATCACATCTTGTAGCTGCATAATGTCAAGGTAACTCAGACCATATGAAGTTAAGGCAGACCTCAATATATTTGTTTTCTTTTAATGATACCTTCAGACAAATGTTGGTGGTTTTTTTTACTTATTTGGACCCTTTATAAAGCAATTGGGTCCTTGTACTGAAAATGGCATTTGTATTTTGAGGTAGTCAGATTTACATATGCTGAATATTGGCTGTAACATTATGAGGTTGCACACTTCACAATTTATTTGCTTCCTGAGATATGTAATTTTATGTGAAATGTCTTAAATTCAGAGTCTGCCACAGAATTTTAGCTCTTCATCCCCAATGACCATTATAAAATTGCCATATGCCTAAAAAGTGCTCAGCACAACTGCGATTGTTTAGACTGTGAATTTCCTTTCATTTTATGATGGGATCCTTAGTTCAGAATAAAATTATTCTTCGGCAATAGGAGAAACACCATTTGGTTGTATATGGTTCATTATAAAATGCAGTAACTTTTAAGCATTTCAAACAGTACACATGCTTTGAGTTTTTGTGCCATTTTTCACGAACAGTTAACAGTACCTTATTGTCATTTTTTTCATGATATGTCCATCAACTCAATTATCTTCCTCTTTGGTCCAACTTACAGACACACAGAAAACCTAAGCAGGTGTCAGAGCAATAACCAGGTGTACATTGTAGTACTTTGCAAAGTTTTAATTGCTGCAGGGATGTTTTCTAGTTAATGGATCTGTTTATTAAATGCTTCTATCTGTTGTGTCTGTTCAGGAGTGTACCTTACACATGGTAGTTTCAGTCTGAGTCTGGCTATTTTATCTAGCAACAGCCTCAGAGTAACTTTGCAGAGGGATGTCCTTTTTCAGTTATGGCATCCATAGCATAGCTAGCAGAACTGCTGAATTGCTTGTTGTATAAAGTCCTGTGTCATTTGTGATTTTTGGTGAATTCATTACATGCTTTAGAGTTGCAAGTTTGAGACAGGGGGTCCTAGACCCAGCTGGACACATGGATGTGACCATTGTGTAAATTGTTGCCTCTGTAAGCACGCTGGGGTAAGGCTTGAATTGGCTGTGGAAAATGGTCAGAGGGCTGGAGCACTTTTCCAGTACAGGCTGGGAGGGTTGGGGTGGTTTGGCTTGGAAAGGAGAAGGCTCTGGGGCAATCTTACTGTGGCCCTTCGATACTTAAGGGAGTTTATGAGAAAGACAGAGAGAGACTTTTTACCGAGGTCTGTAGTGACAGGACAAGGGGTAATGGTTTTAAACAAAGAGGATAGATTTAGATTGGATACAAAGAAGACATTTTTTATTGTGAGGGTATTGAGGCACTGGCCCAGGCTGCCCAGAGAAGCTGTGGATGCTCCATCCCTGGAAGTGCTCAAGGCCAGGCTGGATGGGGTTTTGAGCAACCTGGTCAGTGGAAGGTGTCCCTGCCCATGGTAGGGGAGTGGAACCAGGTGATCTTTAAAGGTCCCTTCCAAACCACTCTATGATCTTTGGGTGGCTGCTGCTGGTGGTTGTTGTGTGTCCACCTGTGAGAGATGATGGCTGTTGTCATTTGGGAAGAGGGACAATGGGTGGGAAGGGTATGGCCCAAATGACTCACCAAAGACCAGCAGTTCTCAGTGGTGCTTGGAGCTGGGAGTTACTAGGTTGGTAGCCAAGGGACTACTTGTGTCTGGGAGCTAGAGGTTAGCAGCTGTGATGGAGAGCATGGGCAGCTCCCTGGTGCTCCCCGTTATGCTCACCCATGGAGAACCAGCCTTCCTAGAGAGGTGTGATGGGAGGCAGAGTCTCTCTTAGCAGCCACTTCAGAGTCTGTGCTGTTGTGCGTGGAACAGGGATATGTGGATGCTGTCTGAGGATGTCTCCAGTTGCCCCGTGCCTACTGCCCAGAAGCAACTGCATGGTGGGAAAAGGAGACCCTTGGTTCATGGCCTTGTGCAGTGCTGCAGATTTGTACCCAGATCATGCCATGGAGCCAGGACTGGGTCTTTTATGAGCAAATGCATTTAGGTATTGATGGTACAGTGAGAGAAAATGTCTTTTCCCAGGAATTAAATAATTGCTTCCTTGACGAAAGGACCCAAAATCTGGCTCTTGTGTTTCATACATTTTGTCATGTAGATGTAACTGTTTGCTTTGTTCCTGGCAGTAATATTAACTTATTAGTGTATGAAGCTGTTTCCAGGTCAGTGGAAAACTGCATATAAATCTTTATTACATGTACTTGATTGTCTTTAACTCTTTATAAGATATAATTATTGTCCAGTAATCATACTGTGGCGCTGTTTCTGTGATTATGCTGGTGGTTAGTGTGCAGTGCAATTCTGGTTTTATAGACTGGAGCTAAAGTTAGCTTGATTAAAATAAAGGACAAACACCATCCTTTGTTGTTGGCCAGTTAATTTTCTCACCTTTTTGCTGCCCAGTTTCATTGCCTCCTGCAGTTCTGGGGTGTGAGCGCATGCCACCAAGTGCCTTCTGATTAAAAAGCCGTGATTTTTAATGTGTGGTGCTTCAAGCTGAAGTGGAGCCACTTTCAGTAACGGTGTCTGCAGTGGGAGGGAAGAAGTGGATTGCAGCAAGGTCTTCAAGGACAGTGACTTGGCGAGGCACTAGTGCCTAGAAATGTTTTGATCCTATTGTAATGAATAGCTGCTAGTTCCTGTTGTTGTTTCTGTTTTGACTGAGTGCCCAGCTGGTGCGTGGTGGAGATAGGATGTTGGGGCAGGGAAAGGAAGTAACTGTCAAAAGTGCATCTCCCTTAGGAAAGCAAGAATGTGGAGGCACGGTAGAATTTTGGTTTAAATAGCACTTATTTTCCCTTGGTTTTCATAGTGCACTGACTGTGTGCAGTTTTCCACATGCTGGGTAATGGAAAGTTGGCCCCAGAGGAAGTAATTTTGTAAGTCAAGTTTGGGATTATAAAATCAGTCACTGTTGGGTCACTAATTGGTGTGGAAGATAGGAATTTCCTATACAGTATGGTAAATTCACTGGTTTTCTGGCAGTGTGTGCACAGTGAGCTGTTTAGCCAACGATATTCTTTCCTGGTTCTGTTGTTAACTCAGGAAAGGCATCAGGTCATTTATCGCTACACCCAAATCGCTGGTTTGTTTCTGAGTAGTAAGGGGAGGGCGGGGAGAGTCTGATGTCATGTAGAATCTACATGTGTTTTCTGAAGTTTGTTTTCATCTCTTTGTGGCATAATAGTGAAGCTTGGCAGCCACAGGGGAATCATGAAGATTGATTGCTCTTGGTGTTAAGCATCTCACATCTGAGTTTATATCAACACAAGCCTTCTTCCAGCAGCAGCATCTGGCTCATTGGCAAGATCTGTGGACAGTTGTTCTGATGGCTCTGGAGATGCCTCTGGCTGTCATGTGGCTGCTGCCTTGGCTGTGCCGCTTTGTTATTCTAGCTGGCCCCATTTTCATTTATTTCTTTTTTGGCTTACCTTTGATTCTGATGAATTGCTCCTGAGATTGTGGTCTTGAATAAATCTTGCCTAACTTCCTCACGCAGGGACTTCCATGAGATGCTGATGTTAAGTTATTTCAGTGACTATTTCCTGATTGGAGCCGGAGCAATAACATTGTAGTCTGTGCCTTCTGTGCGGGTTTTCCCTGCGAATTACAGCAGCGGCCTTGTGAAGTAAAACACTCATCTTTGAGTCTATCCTGCCTAATGGGTTTCTCTGAGACTAGAGCTGTAAGCGTAAATCAAATATTACCAGTACACAGTGTCCTGAGAGTCTTGGAATCAACCACTTGGATTTCTCAAGTTGACCATTGGGAGTGGAGTTTCTGGCTCAGATGATATAAACTGGCACAGGAGCAAAGAATAGCGTGTGTCATCTCTGGATTTACATCACAAGTGCTGTCCTGTTCTGTTTGATTTTATGTTTTTTATTCATATACCTTGTACTTTACAAACATGATTCTTTCAGAAGTACTATGGCTTCAGAAGACATGTGGGCTCAAAACCCCCTGAGTGTTTCTTAAAATACTAAAGCATCTATATTCATTGAATAAGCCTATCGGGGTCACTACTTCTTCTGGTTGAAATTAGCAGAGCTGTGATGTGCAGGAGGCCAGACAAGAGGGTTATCTTCACTGGCCTTTAACTGTAATGATCTGTAGAACTGCTTTGCCACTGTCCACAATGGGAGCTATTTGATGAGCTGTCAGACTTTATGAGGGTGTAACCAAGTCATGATTACCCAGAGTTTTCTGGGTTTAAATGTCTAATTACAGCTGTAAAAATAATAATAAGGCAACTTGGGTGGCGTGTATAGTTTTTTAGTGATTGACTGCAAATTTGACACATTTTCTACTGCCAAAAAAATTTGTTTTAAAATGAAAGGGGAAATTTGCACACTAAGATGTAACTTAACTCCCAGAAACTACAAACATGCACTTCTTGGGCATTTTATGAAATGGGGAGGCAGGTTAGTGAAAGCTCATTGCTGATTTGAAGTTAGGAATGGGGATGGGGGAAAGAGAGGGGAGACACTTAGAGAGGGAAATACCAACTTTGCATGTGGAGTGAATGTCGCTATGGATTTCTTTAGGGCCCAGGTCTCACTCTGGGGCTGTAATTTCTCTTCTTAAAATAACTCTTTCCTCCTCTGTACTTGGCTTTTTCCAGCAGGTGATGAGGCAGCTTCTTTTCCAAGGTCTCAATACACAAATTAAAATAAAAGCATCCTTTTATGTAGTACCTTCCATTGAATGGAAACATAAATGTATCCTGTGATGCTGGGCATTGTCTACGTTTGTGGAATTTCTATAGAAGCAATGTTAGATACAGTAAATGTTTAAAAACCCTGAAAGTGTGACTGGTAGGATGAGCTAGAGCCTTTCATCTCTTAGTTGCTGGTTTTAATAGGATCTGGCTTGAAGGGTTTTGGAAGTTGTTGCCAGGTATTTGATTACTTCTGTGTCTCAGGAGATAAGGTGCTTTTTTTTTTGTGTGTGTGTGAGGAGCCTGGAAGAGTTTACAGAGGTATTTTCACCAGCCATCTGTGGGCATGTCTACGTGTATGTGTGTTATAAGCAGATACAAGCTCGCTTTGCCCATGTGTTTAATATGTTTATATCCCGTGTTGTAGCAGAGTTTATAAACCCTATTAACATGGCTTTCAAGATGCTCTGAGCATGGGTGGAGTGGGGTTTTGTCTGCTTGAGGGCATAGCCACGTTGATTTATGTTTGTAGAAGAGAGACCTTAGGCAAAGGGAGTTTCTTCTCTTTGATTACACCAGCCCTGTGGATGGGGAGACGTTGCACGGCTTGCAGGTTTCACAGGATCGCTGCAGGGCTTCCCACTATAAGGATTACAGGTGGATATTAATCATAGGACTCTTGTCCTGCTCACAAGAGTGCGATTTGCTGGGCTGACAAAGGCAATTCTTGTTATTTAGGTTGTGTAGAAGATGTACAGTGCCTTTTGGTGCCCACTCAGGTATTTTAAGGGTTCAAGGCTGGATACATACTTTATTGTTGACAATGCAATATAGTCATTGAAAGGCTTGTTACAAGACTGTGTGATCAAAGGATAGCAGCCAGCTTGCGAAAAGTGGTGTTCTTAGGGGAAGCCAAAGTACTCTCATGCAAAGGAATTGATTGGTGTGACACAGGACTATTAGAAATAAGTTGTTTTGTAGGTAAGGATTGTCTAATACTGTTCAGTTAGTGGCTGTTAAAGACCAACAGGATCAAGAAAAGCAGCAACAAGAGTATCTTACTACTACTACTGCTAATCTTGTTCTTGCTGTGTTTCTACATAGTACAACACTGCTACTAGTTTGTGGTCCATGATGATGTGGTGCTAGGTGCTGAACTTTTCATCTAAAGAAACTGTTGAAATAGGAGCAGTCTGTAACTAAATTATAGCCGTAGAACACACTGGCACTTAGGGACATAGTTTAGTGGTGGACTTGGCAGTTCTAGGTTAACGGTTGGACTCAATGATCCTAAGATTTTTTCCAACCTAAATGATTCTATGATTTCAAGTTTTCAGGAGCTCTTTAATTAAATAGTCTTTATTGTTCTCTCTTCAGTGTGTATATTTAGGTTTTGATATCTCTGTCCATCTGTAATTTGTGTGGCTATCTGGGGGAAACCTTACCTTTTTTTTGTGATTATTTTTTACTCCTGAAAACCCTGATAGATCTGAAGACCTTGATAGAAATGTCTCAGGGTCAGAAGAGCAACAGGTTTACTGAGAAAATTTTCTTGTATATGCTGTGAAATATGTTGAGGGCAGAGTCTCTAGAAGTATCTGGACAGATAAGCCTGCCGATGGCTATGGATTAAGCTTTCTCATGCCATTCTGTTACAGATATTTCCAATGTACCATCAGCAGCCCTGAGATGTCTTCCATTTGTAATCTGGAGTGGCTAGTTTGCATTCCTTCACAGCTCTTCTTAATGGGCTTTGCAATGAGGTTTTTTGAACCTTTGCAAGGAGCTAGTTACTGTAATGCAGCTAGTACTCTCTGGTGGTGTTTTTTGGAGGGTGTGTGTGCTGCTTTTTTCAATTCTTGTTTGAGGGCTTAATTAATCTTGATTATTATGTTTATTTCCAGAATGCTGTGTACAGGTAGGAGTGGTTGGACTTCCACCATCTAATTTGGGCATCTCATTTGGATTTCTAAAATTATCCCCTGAACCCATAAGAAATGAAATGTAACAATTCTGTACTTTTTATGTGTAAGGGTAGATTGAAAGTGGGAGAGAGAGAGAGAGAAGTTAATGATAAAGAATGTTCTGGGTATCGTGGTGATGGGCTGTGACTAACTGGCAAAAGAAGAATTATTCAAGGTGATACAGAGGGTCACAACTAGTACAAGAGTCCTGGAATTAATAGAATGATGCAAGTTGGAAAACTTGCTGTGAGCAAGATAGTGTAGGTTACTGAATAGTCATCTAAGGAGAATAATATTGTGAAGTCTACGTTCATTGTGTGTGGCACTTGAACCCAAACACAAAGTCTGTCTACATATGCGCTACTCATCTTTCCAAAACTAGGATCATAAGAACATAGGGCTGGAAAAGTATCTTCAGATCTTTAAAAAGTAGTAAGCTTCCTCCACTGAAATGGCATCGCCTATCTCTGGACAAGCTCCCATGGATGTTTCTTACTTGCTCTTCAGAACCTGTCATGAAGGAATGAGTTTTCTCAACATCATTCTGTAGCATTTTCCAGTATTCATTCAGCTTTGACAATTTTTCTTAAGGTGTCTTTGCTGAGAAGTAGCATAATTTGCTTTCCTTTCCCAGGTGGATATGGAAAGTAATTGGTCACCAGTCTCTTTGTAATTACTTTTTGTATACTGGAGGACTTTGTTCAGTTTTCTTTCTGTAAACTAAATAAACCACACTGTTGAAATTCCTACAACATTCTTGTTTTGTAATCTGCTTTTTGTTCTATAGACGCTCCTCAAATGGTCTGTCTCCATCTGCTGTTTATATGGCTGAGATCATACTTCACTCTAAAGAGGTTCCATAGGAGGATCATTTGATTCTTTGGGCAGTGTCCCCCACCTGCAGACGTCCCTTACGACCTGTGTATTTATCTTTTCTTTCTAATGCAAGATGAGGCCAGCACAATGAGGTGAATTACTTCTGTGCTCCAGCATCTTAACTGAATCCAAGAGACAGCCACAGACCTTACTTCCATCCAAGCCCAGAGATACTGGAAGCACCAGGACCCCACTTTCCAACGGGTAGCTGACAGAAAATTTGTGAATATACTTGCTGAAGTTCATCTGCTGAAAAGTGGTATTCAAAAAAGCCACCCAATAATCTGTTTTAAAGGGCTGCTATGGGATGAACAGATTGGAGAGGGAGGTAGCATCACACGTGTGCCACCTAGTAAGCAAAGGAACTACAGCAGAGTTTGTAGGCAGTGTGTGGCCTGGTTGTGGTTGAGGAGTTAGAAATACGCTTCATCATGCCTTTTCTATTCACCCCTGCTTAGAGGGGATTTTTTTCCTTCCTATTTTTTTTTATTTTCTTGATTAAGTCCAAGCAAGGAGAAAAAGAAGAAACTCTAACCCTCTGTAGTACCATTTGAACTCAGATGTAAACCCAAAATTTTTCAGCCAAGCTGGTTTTTGGTGAAGCAGTTAAACTGAGGCATTATTAAGATGAGGAATAAGGGTAATCCACTTTGTTTCTGGAGACAAGCTGCCTGGTGCGCTAACTGTGCACTGTATGCAGCAATTTGCAGCTTGCAAGAGGAGTGCACAACGGGCAGCCCTTCAGTTGTGAAAGCTAAATCGTTTCTGTACCTCCTCAAGTATTCATTTAGCAAACAAATAATTGATAAAATGAGCAAGTGAAAGAGACACTAAGAGGGTGTGATCCAATGCCAAGCACTGGTTTTCACAGTTGATTTTAAATCTACATTATGCTAATGATGTTCATTTGGAAAATGTGTCCACTCCCTAACTTCTGCTGCTGAGTGTTCTTTTAATTGGCTTCAGATGGTTGGACTGAAACAGTTGTAGGGTTTGTATACAGATGTCCTGAGCACGCCAAGCACTTTATTTCCTATCCAGTTTTTCAAAGCCAGAGTCACTTTTGCTGCGGCTGGTGTCCAGACGTTCTTGAACTCTCTCATTAAAGGTCTGTCTGATACAAATGGGCACAGTTCTACTGGGACATACACAGTTATGATCACTTCAACATGCTGAAGGTCTCATGCTGGGCATGACTCCTAGTCCATCGGGCTGCCTGGGCTGGGTTGCTGGGCTCCTGCCAGAGTTTGTCTGTGAAGGAGTCCATCTCACAAGGCTACCATTGCAATTTGTCATTCTGAAAACATGGGCTGCTGCCTAAATAATTGTAGTAGTGGAAACAGCCTTTTGTTTCCCCTAAAATGGTATGAACATTTGATGTTTCTGAGGCGTTTTGACAAGGCAGCGTGTTTTCTGTGTAGTGATGCTGTGCTCTGATTTTTTGTCCCTGTGATGAAATGCAGAGCTACCTTATTATCTGAGCAGCCTGATTGAACTCATGTTGTATGTGGAGTAGGTAGCATTCAGTGTGATGAGGGTATTGGAGAGCACTGGTCTCCTGAGTAGTTGTTCTGACACTTTTCATAAGCACTCATAAGCTTTTAAGAGGAAAGAGTTGTGACTTTTTATGCAGCCTAATAGGTGGAGTTTCTATAGTCTGATTTCCCATGCTCATAGGCTAACCAAAATTTACTCTCTGGTTTCAAGGAAGAAGTAATTACAGATGGAAAGCTATTTATCTTTTAAATAAAAGTGTCTAATTTCTATCAAAAGTTTTTGTCTGAACTTCTAAAAGACAACTTTGTCTAAGTGGCTGTTTCTGAAAGTAATAGTCAAAGAAAGGCTTCTCAGACATTAAATTATTGTGTGATGATGTGTATGCAGCTATTTCCCCAAACACTTGCTGCTGTTCAAAATGATGATACTTTGATGAAGGTTTAAAAAAAAAAAAAAGAAAAAAAAGGCACAATGGGTGTTGGAGGACGGTGCTTTCATATGAATAAAATCAGTACTGAATTTGCATTGTGAAGTTACAGTAAGCCACAGACCCAAGAGGCAAAATTAAAGGATTACTTAAAACCAACAATAAACATGCAAATTAAAAGTCATAATTTTTAAATGAAGTCATACACTATTAAAAATAAGCACAAAATTACATACTAGTTTGGATGTGTAGTTTATAGAATACACCAAATGTTAAAATTGAATGAAATTAAGAAAAACATTTTCCAAATGCAAGTAAAATATCTGTTTAATTAGGTCGTAAAGAAGGGAGATTAAAAGTAATATTTTGCCATACAGTAATTACTGTTTTTCAGAAGTAGTCAGGTTCCTGTGTGTTGATCTAAATATAACTGTGATAGCAGATCTCTTTGGGGTCTTTTGTTTTGTTTGTGTCTTTAATTATATTAAATTGCAGCCACTACCTTTGTTTTGTTTTCTTTGCACTGAACGTGCTGCACGGCTGTTTGCGCCGATACCCTGCCAGCTCATGAACACCAATCTGGGAGATCAGCCTGTACCCTCTGGTTCTGCGAGGTTAAAAGCCAAGTCGTTGCAGGGGATATACAGCAAGATAACAGGAAAGGCGGCTGAAACCACTGGGAGGTGGGCTGAGGTGCTGATGGGAGCCCGAGATGTAAATAAACCAGATTGCTCTCATTTCCTCTTTCCACTGTATTATGCATTCCAATAGCACTATTCATCTTTATGACAGACACCTATTGCTTTAACTTTACTGCGGGCCACTGAAGTACATTAAAGTGGGCAGGAAATGGAAATAAATAGAGTTCGGTGGAGGCTGCAGAATAACTAAACATGCTGCTGTCATTTATAGTCTGGGGTCGTGCGTTTTTTAGCAGATTTATTGTAGCGCTTGACTTTTGTTAGAAGGATGGGCACTGTTTAAAAGAGATGGGGTATACTTATAAAATAAGTAAGAAAAAGTGTTCTGATATTTTTTTTTCTCAAACTCTTTGGGATGCCAAAGATGAAAAGAAATCGGGTTGAGTGTCAGCTGGGTAGTCAGTGGGATATGGCTGTGTGCACTACCTCAGGTTGTGGTTAGAAAGAGAATAATGGGATTGAAGATTTGAAGAAACCCAGCTAGGGGACAGCATGGGAGGAGGACCATGGTCCCTTGTCTTAGATTAACCTTCTGCCTAAAGCTACTGAGACATTCACATAGAGAGGCTGGGTGGGGTTTAGCCTTAAAAATGTATCTGTTTGTTTTCTAATGCATGCACATTTTGCTCACTTTGGAAATGTGGATTGCTGTCCTGCTTATTCAGAGGGCTGTTTTCAAGGACAGCAAAGTTACACTGCGAGTTCCAGATACCCTTAACCCTGAGGAGATGGGACTTCTGATGAATTCTCTCTTTGGGAAAGCTTTGTGTGTTTGTTTTTTCTTGATTGTTTATATTCTGATAAGATTAGGTCGGTAACTGAATGAATTCACAACATGGGTTACTTGAAGACTTACAGTTCAGATTTTCACTCCCTTGAGATAGTCAGCTACTCGGAAACTTCTCTCTTTAAAAAAAAAAAAAAAAAAAAGAATAGTTAACCATTAGCACTGTTTTTTCCCTCATTACTTTGAGCAGTCTCTGGTGTGGCTGAGTATAGTGTGTTCTTTTTCTTCTCTTTTTCTGACAATGACTTCTATGTAGTTGAAAGCAAGCATCAGCCTTCAAAGTATTTGCCAATATAGAAGATATTAGTGGGTATTTCACAATGTCATGTAAGATAAAAACTCATTTGTAAGCATCACGGCAGAAATCTGGAAAGACAATTAAGACAAAAAATCATTAGCATTGATTCTTTTGCACTGGGAAAGTACATTCCTTTCTCCCAAAGCATCCTTTAAAAATGTTGTTTACCTAGGTCTATATTCAAGTATATATTTCGGTGTGACATTCAGGGATGATTCTTCTTTCTTTTTAATTATCTTTGTATCAGGAATTTAATTGAATTCAGAATACTGCTCCAGATACACTCACGTTTCAGAAACTAGTGCCAGGCAGAACTGCAGGTAATTACTGAGGATGCTTGTTGGCAATTTGACTTTTCATCATTTGTTCGTCATCGTTTGTTCGCACACTGTGGATAGTTCCTTGCTGAAAGGATTAGGTTACAGATGGGTGGGTATTACTTTGGGGACTTAAGTGGGAATCCAGATGCTTTTCTTCATCCTCTCCTCTTGCTTAGTTTGGGACTTGGAAGTCAGTAGCTGCAGGTAAGATTTAATGCTTCTATCTTTGTTTCTCTTTTGCAATGGAAAAACTCTCTTATGACTCCCTGTTAAACAAAAGCTCTAACTGCAAGCTTGAAATACTTGGGAAATCACAGACTGAGCTAAAATTTCAAATGAATCTGATTTTTTAAGTGCAATATTGCTGAGAATCTGCTTTAGGTTTTCAAAGGAGTTCAGCTCCAGCAAGACAATCTGGTGTTGTATGCTTTGAAAACCTGGCTATGGTTTTGGTGCGTAAGCTGTAGCAAGGCTTTTCAGAGATGTTTGCCTTTGGCCACATCCCAGTTGCTTTGAGTGTGTCTGTAGTTTCAGGGGCAACGGTCTCAGGCCGTAGTATTTTACAGTTGTGAGATGTGGGTTTTGTTTGTGTGCCCCACACGCAGTACATTGGTGTTACCCAAATAGCTGATACTTGGCTTGGTCCTCGCTTGATTTCATGGGGAGGCAGCAGCAGCTGAGGTTTACATCAGAGGGGGAAGCAGGAATTCATGACTCTCTCTTTCATTCTGTAATATATTGTTGGATGTTTTCAAATCTGAGCTGCTTCTCCCTACTCCTGGTTTTAGAGATAAAGCCTGAAGGCAAACTCCAGGCTAAATGCAGCTGGTGTTGAACTTAATGGGTCTTTTGCTGTGTGTTCTAGTGGGAGCACAAAATCCTGGCTTTCCAACTTTGCCGTCCTGCTCGGTTTGGCTCAGGAGGACTTGCACGCCATGTCCGTGTGCTCTTCTGTCTGTGAGCAGTTTGCACGCGTGTGTTTCACCTCGCAGCAGCACTTGGCAAGCTTGCTTCTGTAAGAACCGCTTGCTGAAAAACAGTGGTAAATTCAGGCGTTTCAAAAAATTCTTCCTCATATAAGTACAAATAATTATCCAGTGCCTTGACCTCGCTGGGGAAGGCTGAGCTCTCTGGTGCAGTTGTCCCTAGTGGGACCATTTATTTTACCTTTCTAACAGTCTGTGATGTTTGAATACTTAAAATCTGTATGCAAAAGAAAATAAGCTGAGACTGAAATTAGGGTTTTGGTTTCTGTAGTGAGAGGGGAAGCTGTGACTGTTACAGCATCACAGTATTTTGTTTATCCTGCTTGCTCAGAAGGTAAGAACAGCATTTGGAAAGTAAGTGTGACAAAGACAGCATGGTTTGTTTATGCTGTGGGGGACTAAAGGAGTCATCTTTGTAGCACAGCAGACTAAAGTGGTTTTGGAGCATTGTTTGGAATAGAGGCTTGTATGTTGTATGTTTAATTTTTGTGCCAGTCCCCCTGGCGACTTGCACACCCCCTTCATCTGGCTTGCGTGCCAGTGGAGCTGTAACAAGGATGGCTTTAACTGCTTCCCCCACTGCTGTGTGTGTGCCTAACACATTTGGTCACTGAAGTTTTATTTCTTCCCTCTGTAAAACACGAGAGTGTAACTTCCACCCCAGCCTTGTTAGGGTGCGAGCTGCTGAAGCGGGGGCTCCCTGGGACCGGGCATTGTCACTGGGTAGTAAAACCTCTTTAATGGGGCTGGCTTAACTTGTAAGTTACGGTTAACATTTTTAACGGTGACTTGTTTCCTCTGCCCTTCACGCCCAACCATTAGCCAGGTGTTTTGGTTGCACAGAGTGGAAAAATAAAAGGAATCTAACTGTACAGCTGGGCCCTCAGTGAGGTGCTGGAGGAGGGTGGCCACAGATGCAAACTGGGGATTGCAGAGGCTGGATGAGTAGGTTAAAATGCTCCTTGTAAGTGCCTGGCAAAATACAAGCACTGGAAATGAGATGGCTTCCCCCCCCCCCCCCCCCCCCCCAAATATTTGAAAAGGTTTAAATTTGGCATACCATCTGCTTATATGGTTTGCTCTCTGTAATTTTCTAAATAAATAAAAAATTACTTTTTTTTCCCCCACTCCTTTAATATGGTATCCACTTGATTTCCTTGTAACTGCAAGAAGGGCCTGACTCTGATCTGCCTTACACTGTAAACTGTGTTTATGGAGCTAGAATTGGGGTCATTAATTTTCTTCACATCAAAAGAAGTCATCTCTCTTAAATGAGAAGCCTGTTTCACCTAGTAATTCACTTTAATTGCTTATTTGAAACTTTTGACATTTGATAGCAATTTAAACGCTGCCAGATGAGGCTCATGCAGTTGGGACCTGCAGGTGCTTCCTTGTGTGCCCAACTTGGATCAAAGGAATGAACCCAGTGATGTGCCTGGCCGCAGACGGGGCACCCGGAGCTGGAAGGTGCTGGTTTTTGGGGCTGTTTGAATCGATGCTGTGTGTCAGCCTGGGCAAGAACTCACTCAGAGGGCTCTCTCCCTTGGAAAAGTTTCTGCAGAGCTGGTGCTGTTTGTTTTTCTTGGGAGGCAGCCTGCGTGACCTTTGTTTTGCCTCAAGCTTAACAGTGCTTGCAGCGCTCAGGGTTTATGTTTAAGTCTAACCAATAGTATTTTCTGCTGAAGGGTTAGAAAAAAGTTTCTAAAATATTAATTACTACCCCCCCCCCCCTTCCCCGACTAATATCTGTTAATTTAGTGTTATCGTCTTCTGGGGGGTTTGGAGGGAAGGAATTTTCTTGCCTGTAAGGGTAAGCAAATGGTGCAACTTCAAAGGTGTTTTTACCGGATTCTAAACCTCAATAAAGAGAAGAAACAAAAATGGAACGGTGTCTTTCACTTGATTTTGTAAACGGGTTCACTTATGTGAATGCCATTTATTGTTTAGTCAGCAGCAGGGGTAGCTTAGCATGAGAAGTTGTGTTGCCTTTTTTTTTTAAGTCAGTAAACAATAATTTAGATTATTGTGGAAAGAGCAACTTTTGTTAATGGCCTTTGGCTGCAGAATGACGTGATGCTAGATATACTCACAGTGGTTTCTGTCAACACTGTCCTGTGTCTTGTGAGATAGATTAAAGACTGTTGCAATAGTCCAGCAGCTGGAAACGAGATAAATTCTGTGCTGCATGCTGCAGAAGTTAGGCAGCGCGTTAGGACTTTCTGAATTCAGAGCAAAGGGAAATAGCAGCATTGAAAGAGAATGAGCAAAGCCAAGTACCAGTGCCAAGACTTCTTAAAAGAGTTTTATTGATGTGTGTGGTAATTAAAACCAGAATTAGTTAGTTTTCTAATAGGACATTCATCTCTGAGAGAGCAATTGCATCTTGGCATGAAGTAATACATTTTTAAAAATGAGTACTGATCTTGGGATACCCCCGGCATATGCTGGATGGCTGACTTACTGGCTTTGTGTGCCCTCATTATTAACAAGCAAATTAAATATTTTCACTTAAAATAATTATACAAATAAACCTTTGGCTGCAGTGTGATTTCATTAAAACCTTAATTGTTTATAGAGAGCTCAGTGAGAGCGTGTGAAGTTGGGTCAGTTTTACTGCACGACATTAGTCTTGATAGCAGATTTACAACAGGGCTGGATTTAATCTCTTGACTAATCTTTACAGTAGCAGGTTTGGGATGGGAGGGCGTTTGAGTGTTTCAGGAGATAGGTAACTCTATCTCTGACCTGGAAACACGTAGCTGGGTTTTAAAACGTCTGAGCAGCCTTAAAATGAACTAGCAGGGGGGGCGGGGGAGGGGCAGGGAAATTACCTTGTGGAAACAATATAGGCGTTGCTTTTAAATCGGCTTCTTAGCCTGCACATTGTCACACCTTCGCACATGCCTGTAGGCTCAAATCTATTTCTCATCAAAGCAACTGTAGCGTAAGGGAATACTGTGACCATCTGGGTTGCAAAGATCAGAAGTAACGGTCCCTGCTAGCAGAGGAGCCAGCTGTGGGCAGCACCATGTAAACTGGTTTTTATGCCACTTGATTAATCATTTCTGGGGGTGACGACAACAAAATGTTTACCAGGTCACGCACTAATTTTTCTGGGTTTAAGGTGGTGGTATGCCTTTGAAACACGTTATGGTATTTGCAGGTTCAGCATCTCAACTAACATTGTTTCCGAGCATGGGAAACACAGGCATGTTAGATGTCTCCAAAGGAGAGTTAATTAGAATGAATAGTTATCAAGTACACCACAGCTCCACTGTTTAATTCTGATGATAATTTTCATGCTGGGTCTAGTACAAATGAATTCACTTATGGTTTCTTAGTCTGCTGTGACCTGCGAGTCTCAGGGTATTTATTTGAAGGGAAAAAAAGGCTGAGGAGAGTTAGCAGAATAGATTTAAAGTATTTCCATGAGTAGAGAGCAAATCACAAAGAACTTCTGTCTTTTCCTTTCTTGGTGGGTTTTTTTTTTTTTTTGCATTTTTTTAACTCTATGGTTTTTCTGCCTTTCTCCACTTCTTTAGGACCCACGATTATCAGCTTTAATTTTTGACAAGCTTCAAGTGCCTGACTATTTACAGAAAAACAGGAATGAAGGAGAGAGCAGATGCGAAACTTGTGCCACTCACTTGAATCAGCTGAAGCAGGAAGCCATTCAGATGATGCACACCCTCAATCAAACCAGCTACCCAGAAACGCCTGACCTCCCACCTGGTGCCGGGGCAGTGACCAGCGTGGTACCCAGGATGGTCACCGTCTCTTCCCAGAGAGACCTGCCACTCATTGCTGGGCAGGTGGCCAGGCAGCCTGGAAAGTCACCGAGTCTCTTTTCTGGGGCAGAGAGAAAGAAGGGACTTGGATGGTCCCAAGGCACGGGCAGCTTTCCGAACTCCAGCGTTCAAGTTACGGTGGCCCCCAGCGGTCTCAGCGGTGCCCTGAGCTCGGTCACCATCCAAGCTCAGCAGTACCTCGAGGGCATGTGGAGTATCTCCAGGGTGAACAGCTTCCTGCCTCAGGCTTGTCTAGTAAGTAGCGATAATTCATACGCTTGAGTTTTGTTTACATGTGTGTGGATATACAGACAGATAAAGATAAAATTTGAGATGTATACATATCTATCTCAGAGGGGATCAGCTAATGGTATTCTGAACCATGTTTCAAGACCTGAAGAGCTGAAGAAGAGCTTTGAACGATGTTCTGTCAGGTATCACAAGGAATTTGCTTTTTCTCAGATGGTGAGAGCCTTTCCTCAGATGTTTCCACACTTATTTTAGCTTTGTGTATTCAGGTGATGTTATTTGGCTGTCACATACCTGGTGACCCCTTTAGAAAAACATAAAAGGCCAAGTTTGTCACATGTGAAACTCTGGGAGCTTCATGGGATTATATCAAAGATGAACTTGACCCTTAAGTCTAGCGCTGAACTTCTAAGGCTGTGTTCAGTTGAGCAGATGCAGTGGATAGACTGTGATGGCGAGCATTAATCTGCAGGTTAGATGTGCTGCAAAACAGTTTGCTGAGAAGGAGGGTGTTCAAAAGGTTGCTTCAGAGCCACATGCCTGTAAATGTCATTGCACTTGGAGTTTTAGCATTGATGTTGATTTCCTGTATTCTGTGTGTACTTGAAGAACTCTTGTGGGAAATGAAAAAGCTTTATAGAGGTGCACACTACCTTTAAAAGCAAGTTCATTACAGATTTGTGGCTATCTGTGGAACTCTGCTAAGAAGGATATAGTGACTGGTTTTGACTAAGATTTATTCCTAAGCTGTTTTCACATGGTAGTGAGCAGGGAAGTGTAAGTGATGATGAAATCTGTACAGATAGAAGTCATGGTTTTCACTTAAAGACACTGTAGCAGATCTTGCATCTGGTATATTGGTGCTAGATGGGTTTAAATTTAACATTATGCCTTATGTGCTGTTGTATGTAAACACTACCTAATACTGCTTGGTAGCATCAGCTGGTTCAGCGCCAAGATCATCAGAAATAATTTAAGAGTGCTGCTGTGTAACGTTACTTTTACAGGGTGGCTGTTGTGTTTCCTTCCAGAAAAGGCTTGGACACTTGATTCCTCCCTCCCATACAGAAATTTGTGAAGGCCCATACATCTCACCTTTGAGGGGGCCCCATTTAAATCCAGTGAAACTCCACTGATGATTTTACATTGAGAAAAGAGGAAAAAACCTGTTCCATTTCAGCTCTTTGTGGTTTATGAGGAACTACTGCTATAAGTTCTTTCCTCTGAAATGCAGCTCCGTTGCGTTAGGGATCAATTTGGCCAATGTACCTTTTAATTATCTTTTAAACTCTGCATACTCTACAGAAATGTAGAAAAAAAATGGGAAAGCTATTGGGTTAAGAAGCCTTCACTCTCTGAAAGCAAAAATATTTCCATTTCTCTGTTCATTCCTTGCCTACCTTTATTCTTGTCCTAAATAATTCACTAACAGGCAGCTCCAGATTTCTTCCTGCTTAACCGTGCTGACTGATAGATGCGGTTTTCCCTAACCACTGCATTATTCTAAGATAAAACTGAGTTGCCTCATTTAACCCCTGTGAAGGAAAAATGTGTATAATGCAACAGAGTTTAAGTGTGATCTAGAAATGTGCAAAGAAAATCAGTAGCCTGGAAAACAGTGACCTTTAATGAAAGGACAAACAGTGTTAGACTGTGAGTGTTGGGGGCTGCTGGGATGTGATGCAGTCATTTGCAAGGACCGTTTAGATTTAAAAGCAGTTCTGGGAGAGAAGCTAGGCTTCAGTTGTGGGTTTGTTTTTTTGGTTTGTGGTGTGGTGTTTTGTTTTTTTTTTCTTCTTTTTCTTTTAATTCATTTAAGCCCAAATGTAGTTACTGAAGACTGTTGTGCATCTCTTCCTAAATTGTGCTTTCTGTGTCTGTCTGAGTCCTCCTACTGCCTTCTGTATCATTAAGAGCTTTATGTCTGATGAAGCTGTTTGGGTGGGTGAGGCAGAAATGCTTCCCCTACACGTTTCCCCCCAAGGAACCACAGGTGTCGAAGGAAATAGGATTGCCGGGATTTCAGGAATCAACTAGTATAGCCCTTGCCTAGGATAGCATCCACTGCAGGACATTCTTGTCCAATACTCATCTCACCTCATCTTTCAATTTTGAAAAGGCTGGGATTCCCTGACTACTATTGATTGTCGAGTGTGAATTTCCTTTCCTATTAGAAAAGCTTGCTTACTTTATTTATTTTAAAACCCTGTTAGAGAGATGATTTTGGCTATTCTTTCCTGAAGTTGGAGGCAGGGTTTAGGTTTAAGGTTAAGCCAGGAGAGAGCTGGGGATATACATACTTTTAGAGACGTCTGTCTTTAGTAACCTTTCCCGTCTTCTTGTGGGGCAAAGCTGGTCTGGCTAGAGGAATTCTGGAGCAAGAACTGCCACAGAAAGGACAGCACTGGATATACTATTTATTATGTGTACTGTCACCACATCTTGGAGTCTTCAGCCTCCACCTAGGCAAGATACTGCACAAATGCAGAAGAAAAAGATGGCCCCTTTCCTGGGGAGTTTACAATCTCGGTTGTGATCTGAGTTATTTTGTCCACTCTGTAAATACCCCTGCTTCACTGGGAATCCGTACTTCTGCCTTGTTTCCTTAGCAAAGGAGGGTTCTTGAAACAAGTGCTGAACTCCCTGGCAGGAAGCTGTTACCCCAGCACCTTACCCGAGCGGTTTAACCCGTGATGCATACGAAGTGAGTATGGTTAATTTTCTAAAGATGGACACAGATAAAGGCTGGGGTTCATCTTCACTATTTTTAGCTGCCAAAAAGACAGGTCTTTATTCTAAGCTAATTACTGCGGCTTCCTTTGTAGTTGTGGGAGAGCAGCAAGCACCTCTGAGAGGTGCTTTGTCCTTCTCGTCTTGGATGTCTGTCTTGGCTCGCCTTTGTCCGCTGAAGGTGCCTGTGGTTTTCTGCTGGTGCTGACAGAGCCCAAATGGGTGATGTGGAGCAAACGCTTGCATGGGCGGTCAGCGTGGAGTGCTGTGTGCCCAGTGCTTTGTGGGCATGAAAATACACCCCAGCATATGACTGCCAAACCTCAGGAGACCTTGTACCTACAAACGGTTCTCCAGGATCCATGTTTTTTTATTTATGGTTAGTTTTAATAGTGGCAGTAGTAGAATTGTCTGTGGAGGAAAAAAAAAATTATTACTTGAATTCTGCTCTTCTGGTCTCCCTCCTCAAACTTGCCTATATTACCTTGTAATGTCACTTATCGTTGTGAAAACGCTTCTGGGCTGAATGTCGGGGGTCAGAAGTGCAGGACGTCATAAATCTTTAATATATCTTTGGAGTTCAAGTGTGAAAATCCATTATATAGATTATAAATTTTTTTGAACAGGAATGTGTCTTCGAAGCATAGTGTGGGTGCTGCTCAAGCCAAAATAATAACCATGGGCTTCAGGAGCCATGAAGAGGAACAGTAATTAAGGATCTGGAGGAAGGCCCAGGGAGGGGAAGACTAGGATTGCAACCAAGGTGCAAAAGGTGAAGATGTAATCAGCTGCTTTACCCAAGTGGCCTGTTGTGAAAAATTACAAAAAATAATCACCAGCAGCAGCAGTGATAAGTAGTCTGACCAGACAGCAAGCATTGTGGAGGGGAGGGAGCTGGTATAACTCTGGGTAAGGCAGCTGGTTTGTAGGGGACAACTGACAACTTTAATTAATAAATAGTTTTATATTGATGTTTTTAATTTGTGACCTGAGAAGTGAATATAAGGTTACTACTCAAATGAAAAAACATGTTAGCAGTGCTCAGCATTGCTGCTCAGTTTAACACAGAAACAAAGGAGCGAGGAGAGTTTAGGCTTCGTAGATGTCTTGGAGTCTGGCTGAAAGGTAGTACATTTAAACCACTGAAAATACCTTGTACACTTGTTAAAAGTATCTGCATGTATTGTGGAAAAAGAGGTCTTACTGTATGCTTTCAATTGACTGTGTCATTAGTATGCAGTGTTACGTACTGCATAAAAGTGGTAAAGTAGCCATGCCATGTGCTATAAAGACATCACAGTGAAATAGAGCTTGTTTTGCAAATTGTTTTTTCTTTCATCTTATGCAAAATGAAATCCTTGCCACACTGTATTTATAATTTGAATATATACGATTGGTACTGGTTAGAAGGCAAAATATTGTGGCTCCTTGAATCTCTACCAGTTTCTAAGTTGCTTTAAAAATATATTTAAAAGTGTACCATTAGGAAATTGGAAAAGTTGGAACACTGGAAAATTGGAAGTGACTTAAGTGAAGCTCTTAAAACGTGTATATATATATAATTGTAAATTTATCAAAAGTGCAATGTATGTCCCTGAGAGTATTCACAAATTTAAAGTTATGTAGAAGTTTATGGCCTGGTTCAGGGAGGTTCAAAGAGGGAGGGTTCACCTGCAGTATGTGTAAATGAGTTCAAATACTCTAAAGTTAAAGGAGTTGTGTTTGTTTTATGTAAAAATTCTCTTGAGTTGTTTTAGTCACAATTCAAGCTTTCCTGTAGTTCCTAGGAATAAGTCTTCTGCTTGCCATAATGTAAACCAGACGGATTCATCTGAGGGTAGTTCAGCCTCTGCTGACTTTCCTTAAATCCTCTTTGTTTATAGCAAGGATGACATATTTTGCTTGGAAGATGCAATAAAAAGCTGACTGTGGAAAACAGAATGACAAGATTTACTTTGATAAATGTAATAACAAATGCATTTAAAAAAGAATTTTTAAAATCCTTCTTGATAGCTTTCTCAGTGACCTTTTATTAATAAAATGCGTGTAATAAAATAATTGAAGTATAGTGCTTTGACCATAAATCTTGTCTGTGGGACATCTGGATGACTTTGAGCTTTGGGATGTTTCTCAGATTCCAAGTTATAACATCTTGATTCTGCAGAACTCCATAGCAAACCCCAGACAGGTGGTGGGGCCAGGGCTGCATGGTGGCTTTTCTGTTTCTCTTTAGCTTTAGCGGTGTTGGTGTTACTGCTCTTGTAGAGGAAGTATGTAAAGGAAAGAGGGTGGCAAAAAACCCCCAAACCTTCAAAGTTAGCATTGGTCACTCTCCATAACCAGTCTGAACAGCTGAAGGAAATCTTTTGATCCAAGTTACTAAATGCCATCTCATACTAACCCACAGAAAGGATGTTTCCTGACACTGTTGCATCTGGGCTGGGCAGTGATGCCTTGCATTGCCTTAGCAAATGCAGGGGGAGAGCTGTGATGTGGGAGGATGACGCTGCTGCCAGTGCCATGTGTACGGAGTCAGCGAGACCCTGCCCCAGCAGCAAGGTAGCAGACCAGCTCAGAAAGTGTGAGCTGGGAATTCAGCCTTAGGCATGCAGATAAAAAGGTAGCCCTCCATTCTGTGTAGCTGTGAAGGTCTTTGCACTCTCTTTTTCTAGATTGCCGCCCGTGTAGGATGCTGAAGGTGAAAATAAGGTTACTTTTTAATGCATTCCCAGGTATCAGAGTGATTTAGGAAAAAATGTTAAGAGTTGACAGAAAGGGTATTGGCTACAAGACAGAAATTAAGCTTTTCTTAGGTGAGGGTATGGATTGCATCTCTATATGTTGTGCACTTAACACTTCTGCCATGGTATTGGTTTCACAGTTATGGGACAAGGTAACTATTTGCAGGACTCAGACCCTCTTGTGGCTCAAATTACCACCTGAAAACAGTTCTTTTGATCCTTCACCCCTCTAGGCTAAGCAGTTGTTACTACAGCTCTCACAGGGAAACAAGTCCATACTCGCCTTTGTTGACAATTGAAGTCAACAAGCAGTAACAAAGAATGTTGGCCCAGACTTCACCTGTACTCATCGGTGTTAGATTTAAGACAAGCAGACTTTAGAGATTATGTGCAAATGATAATCTGCTGGATTTACCTTTGGCACACAGGTCATTCTGTTATCCAGCAAGTGTATCATAAGCTACACTAAGATAAGAAATCCCCCTCCTTTTTTACCCCAAATATTTAAATTTTCTACTCTTGCCTTTGAACTAGTTTCTTAGGGCTGGCCTTTTCTGTTCACTTAGTTCCCTTCAGCTTCTTTTGCTTCTCACTGGTCCATTTATACTGTACATAGGCTCCATGCTGAGTTCTCCAGTGAACTGATTGTTAATCAATGCATCCCGCGCCACCCCAACATTAGAAGTCACCTTACAAGGAAGGTGTAAAGGTTCTTCTTACAAAGAAGACACCTTACAAGGTGGCTGGAGCTCAGAAGTGTCTGTCATCCAACATTTGGGAGAGACTCTATATCTGGTGTAGAAGTGCTTTTACGAGGCTACCATTGCTCTGCACTGGCTACATGGTTGTTAAGAGTGGGCTGCAGCTGAATAACACCCTTTGGTTTCAGAGGTTCATGTAGCAGGGAAACCAGGCAAATTCAGGCTGAGCTCAGACCTTAGTCACGTGCAGGCTGGTGGAAAGTCTTCTGCAGGGGTCTCTGTATACTATATCGCATGGAAGGAACTGAATTGTGCAGCTGGATGCAGGTGTGGATTGCCCAGTCGTCCTGCTTGTGTAAAATAGGATTGAACATTGTACATTTTTTGGAAAGCACTTTGAATTTAACATTTGCTCCATGGGCTGTATACTAGAATGATGGCATGTTAAGGTCATGGGCCTCCAGGTAGTCAAGCTGTGCACAGTGTGAGTATCGCTGAAAGCATCTCCTGTTGTTTTGTGACATGAGTGGCTGAGCATTGTGGCAAATATTGATGCTTTTGTTACTTGCAACTAGAATCGCTGAAATGCCCTGGGTGGTAGCTTCTGAAAGGAGGTTTAAAAATCGTCGATGGAAAATGTATCTACTTTTTTGTTTCAGCACTTGGGAGAGAATTTATGATGTATATATAGAGTTCATAGATGTCTCAAGCATTTCATATGTGTGTGTTTAATGGAATGGATTGCCACTTTACTGAACATAGCATCAAATCAGCTCTGTTAATTGAAAAAGATTTTTCACATTATTGCTAATGATGTGACACAGTTTTGTTAGAGATGGTGCATAAAATAGCGCTACTTGAAATGATGTTAATGTATGCATTTAAATTCCTTTTTTCCCATTTACGTGCATTATTGATTTTATTTCATTGTTGAGGAGATAATGGATTTATAATTAGAATACAGTCACCCTAATCAATGATGAGATTATTAGACTTATAAATAGAACTTTAAAACTACGATGAGGTAATTTCCCAATGTAACAAAGGATCAATAATTAGAGGTTTGCTTTGCATCTGAAAGTAGTACTTCTAAGATTCAAGTGTGAAACACTTCTAGGGAAGGGAGTCCATATAAATTATTATACAACTTAATGCCGTGGTTAGACATTTTCCAGAGCTGACCTATTATTATAATTTTGTTTCACGCCCAAATGCTTCTAAGTTAATTCCTCTGAGTTTGCATAGCTGCCACTATCTCAAAACTGGATGAGTTTTTTCTTTTCTGACAATTTAGGTGAAGGAAGTGTGTTAAAGGTGCCGCAGGCAGGAATCCATTGCTATGTTTTTGGTGTTTTTGGGCAAAGATAATGGATCTGCCATTCAGAACCACCCCCTTCTGCTTCTGAAGAGTGGCGCTGGTAAAGCTGGGCAAGGCAGTCAGCTGTTGTAGTGGGGGAGATGGCAGTGGAAGGATGAAGGGGAGAGCGGCCCTTGTGGTGCCTGGCTTGGGAGGAAGGTCTGGGTTTAGCTGGTTGATGCTGTGTAGACATCCCTTTTAGTCTCACCAACCTCTCCTGATGACTCTGAAGTACTCATGGGGACCTAGGGAATAGTGCAACCTCCTGTTAAGCTAAGAAAGACTCTAGTGAGAAGATTTTATGGCAATGATAAGAACTTTAGAAATATGCTACTGGGTCTCAACTGTAGTCCATCTAGTGCAGGGGTATCTCCAGCGGCAGAGCTGGAAATGGTGGTTTGGGAGAGCTGGGGAGCCTGACTACTTTCTGCGGTCTGCTCATGCTCCCCAGCATGCACAGCTGGGGACAGGGACACATCCCTGTCTGTTCCCTTTAGTATCTCTATATGGACCTGCTGTCCAGGAATTTATCTAATCCCTCTTTGACCCTGCTGACACTGTCTGCCTCCAGAGCCTTCTGTGTCAGCAGGTTCCACAAATTCACTACCCCAGTGCAAAGAACTACTCACTCTCTTTCAGCTTATCCACCACCTCCATGACTTTGTAAACCTCAGTCAGGCCCTCCTCAGCCTTCTCCTCTTCAAACAAGAGTCCCAGCCTCTTTCATCTCTGCTTCTGAGGCAGCTGCTCTATCTTCTTGACCATTTACTTGGTTGTCTCTGTCATTTCCCTTACTCCCCCACCCCTGTCTTAAGATGCAGGACTAGGGCTGCACCTGGCAGTCAGTCTGTGGATGCTCTCCTTGTTCTTTGTGCCCTGCCTTGTCATGTCCCGAACTTGGTAACTTTTTTGGCTGCTGCTACATCTTGATTTCAGAGGAACTGTCAATGACCTTTAGATCTTCCAAGCTGTAAATGTAAGTTTTGAGTTCAGCATTGTTTAGGTATCATCTAGGTTATTTTTCCCTAAATGTGTGGTCTGTGTCAAATCTCACCTGACACTTCTTTGCCCACGTGCATCTGGGAAGCTCTTGAGTTCCTCATTACTCTCATGGCGTTTGGCTACTTGAAAGAGCTTTGGGAAATCTGCAGGCTTGCAGATTTAACTCTAGTTGCGGTGAATCATGACTGACTGGGCATCTGGGTTGCACAGTTCCCATACGGGGACTAAACAGCAGGTCAGCAGGGAACAACCACAAGAAAAAGGTAGCAGCATCTGCACAGCTCTGCCCCTAATTTAGGACCTCAGTGTCCTTCAACAATGCTTACATAGAGCTGTCCCTGTGTTTGTGAACTTAATGCTGCTTCATGAGCTTGCCTGTAATTGAATCTTGTTCTCTAGATCTGGGTGTACTAAAGACCCAGTTTTCCCTTCAGATAATGAGGGCTTGTACCTCTTCAAGCAAGATGCTAGTCAATGGGTGCCTTGCATGTGGTAGCTGTCAGGCAAATTGATCCCAAGGGATGTTCTCTTTAGAGTAGTTACATCTAATATATAAGCAGTTCAAGCATGATTGAAATAGCAATTAGGTATGACAGTCTCTGTCCACCTTTGCCTTTATTTGCTGACATTATATGTCAATCATTATAACAATATAATGATTATCCTAAAATTACAAGGCCTGAAATTCTTGGGAATATGGTTATTCCATTTTGCTGAATAGAGATTAAAACAAGGCATTGTGAGATTTCAGCTGAGTTGTCTAAAGTCATTAGGGAATTTTGTTGTGGAGTCAGGAAGGTGACACAAGTTTTCCTGATTCAAAGCTCTGTATGTGTCCTGTGTTTCATTGCTGTTGGAGACAGATCTGGCCTGTGGAAGTCAGTCCTAATGGAAGAGCATTTGTCTTGTAGGAAACCCAATCCTAAGCTGACAGAAATTTGCATTATTATGAGCTTGTTAATGAAATCCTTTGCTTGCTCGTTATCAGCCTCTGACAAAAAGCAGGGATTCAACTGTGTATTTGCCCACTTGAATAAACACCCAGAGCAGTACACAGCTATATATTTGGGCTTTGGAGGCTGTAACTATTGTAATACATGTCAGTGGGGAGGGCTCTGGGCAACGCTTTCTGATGTTTGCCTGGAGGCACTGGAAGAAACAATTCCTCCTAGCCTGGCTGTTTTAAATCCACTGCATGTGAAAAGTCCCAATTTGAGAGTGTTTATGTGCAGCATGATCTATGTCCTTCTTGACAGCCCTTTTTCATGTCCTCTTGACTTCCCAGGTGGTGGGTTTGCATGTGCAGGTAAGAGGGTGAAGTCTCTGTGATGGTCAGATAGCCATGAAGGAACAATAAAAGAGCGTGCGTTGCTATCTCTTGATACCGATGCCCTGAGTGGCTGAAATGTGAAGTAAATGGTCCATCGCTAGCTGATGGCAGATTTATGCTACCAGAGCCCTGGCTGCAGAGACCTTCCAGCCTGAGAACATGGGCAGGCTGAAGATAGGAATGGGCATTTTGTAGATGAAGGAAGCCTACCCAAGACCTGTCTAGAACCTTAGTAAATTTCTCAGAGACCAAGGAGTGTGGTTTAGGAGAGATCTGGGTCAGATTGAGATCAAGAGCCTCTGGTCAGAGGGGAACAAGCTGCTGCATCTCCATCCTTGTACTGCCAAGGACATCAGAACTGGATGTGGCTGGATGCGTTTGCCCTGCAGATGAAGGATGAGGTCCTTTCTGTGCTTGAAGCACAGACTGCTAATAATTTTTGGTGGTGAAGATCCAAACCTTTAACCTGTGTTAGTAATTCAGATAGTAATCCAAAAAGCAAGGGCCCCAAGGTAGTCTTTGGATCTCCCATATTACTTTCCAATCTATGACAGCAGATGGGCTCTCCTATTTCTATTTAATTCTACAGGTCTGTCATTTTTCTCCTGCTGCTTCATCTTTAGAGATCAGTGGTAAGCCAGGCATTAGCAACTCTTGTAGCCCAAAACCTATTTTGGGGGAAGGGATATTATGCTCTGTATTTGATTTACATTGAACAAGAGATGCATGTAAAAGTCTGAAACTACAGGTTTCGGCATTCTTGTTACCACATCGCAGCTGCAGGTTATAAAATGACTACAGTAGTGTACTGTAGTTATAAAATGCCCTAGTTATTTTATAATGAGCCCTGGCAGAAACATTGTCAAATGGCTGTAAAAAGTTTATCCAGAACATGTTTCGCTTCAGCCTAGATACTGCGCTGTTAACTTTACGTAATGCTAGACAGTCCAGAGGAGACGTTTCACATAGGAGACGTATGTGGGACTTATCCACACCTATGGGAAAGAAGGGTTTACAGTACCAGCATTATCCAGATAGAGATTTACGTCACGTTTGTTCCAGTTAGTGGTAGTAAGTCATAAAAGTTTTAGCATGAATCATTTAGGGGGAAAAATTATTGTTTTATCATATATAAACAGTAGATTTAATGTATCGCAAGATCATTAGATCAAGCAGTTTTTACAATGTAATTGGCTGTAATGTACTAGCCTGAAAGGAGAAAATAGTAAGTTAAAGCAAATGCTCAAAATTCTGTGTGTCTGCCTGCTAGTCAGAAAGGGGTAAAAAAACTTAGGGGGGAGGGGGGAAAGCCCCATTACAGCCTCAGGCTTGATCTTGCTAGAGTTTCACCTGCAATTCTTTGTTGAAGGCCTATTGAATGCTTTCATTATGGGACCAATTTTTTGAAATAAAATAAATTGTATTGAGTCCTGTCTCTGATTATACAAGTGTGTCAGACCCATTGATGTTTGTGTAATTTTCTCTGTTCCCTCTTCTGTGAATCTGTTCTTGATACTTACATTTAGATACTGTATCTGATTACTTTCTTCTGCAGCTCTATCTAACCTTCTGATTTTCTTTTACCATGACAGTACTATCCTGGGATTGATCTGTTTTTCTCTAGACTTTTATATTCTTATGTTTTTCTTGCCTGTCACCAGTCATATATTTTGCATGTGTTAACAGAGACAAAGTGGCAGCACCTAGTTTGGCTTTTTTTGATCCCTGTACAAAGGTCGATGTCCAGAGAATAGAAATATTCAGGAAACTAGAAACATTATGGCTTAGTTTTCAGCTTTGCACTTCAGACTTGCAAAGAGCTTGTTAGGGATGTAATTGTCCTTCCGATGGTAATGGCCTGACAGAGTACTGTGTGCCTGGAAATTTGGTACACTGGAAGTCTATGGCCAGCTTCTCTACAGTGTAATTTTGGACTAGTCTGACTTGTTTAAACCTGGGCAGAAGTTTCCTGCCATCTGGTCATGGCAGGGAACCTCTGTGCTGGGAACTGAGGATGAGGCAGGGGGTGCCCCTACTCTGCCCGGCACACCTCCAGAACCTGAGGATGTCAGGTCACCTCTGTCTCTTCCTGCCCTCTCCCACAGCCTTTGGCCATCTTAACTGGGAACAACTCATGCTGCCATTGCTTGTTGTGGCCCTGCCAAACTTAGCTGCATGTGTGGATACTACCAGCCAAAATGCATGTCTAGCTCTGCTCCCATGTCCTCAGGACAGGTGCTGGGACCCAGTACTGAAACGTTCCTGTCCGTGATGCAGGCACCGATGTGAAGAATGGAGACGTAGGTCATTCCTGCAAGTGCAAAACACCTGGTGTGACATTTTCAAGTGTTGTCCTTGCTGTGCTCTTACTGGCCCCAGATTTCATGTGGCTTTGGAGACAGTAAAGGAAAGGGGTCTTATAAAGCAGTTTTGGAAATCCTTCCTTTGAGGATTAGCTGGTTTCAGAGGGTTAACGGCTTTTGTCTGGCAAACCTTTTCTAAGAGAATTGAAACAAACATTAATCTCTGGATGCAGAGGCCTATGACACTTTAAATATGCAGTGCAGTCAGTAACACTTTATAGTGACAAGGATGTGATTTCTGTGTTTGATCATGAGTGATTTATGAAAATTTAGTAAATGGTGAAGCACAGCTCCCTCTCAGCTGCAGACTGGAGTCTTCTCTCTGTGCAGACTTTGTGTGCTTAAAAAAGTTATACAAAGTTGGTCCCGTTCCTCTAGAGAATTATAATTTCTACATGCTGTCCCCAGAAGAGCATGGGTTGAGAGAGGGATGTGCACGAAGTAATTCCTGCATTTAGTTTAAAAACTAATCCCCTCTATCTTCTTACTCATACCCCTTCAGCAGCTGTAAGCAACACAAGCTGAAACCATGGTGTGACAAACCAGGGTGCCCAGGAGGGTCCCATTACTTGTCTTTTTCCTGCCTCAGGGCAAATGATTTGGACCTGACAAAATTCCTCATACCTGAGTCCTCCTCATCAGCTGAGAGATGTAACTGTCTCAGGGAGAGCTGAACACAGCTCTGCTGGAAAATCCTGTCACTTTGGGTCATGCAAGCAGCCCTTGAATCCTAAACTTGGAAGGATTTATTTTGTGCTTTTTCAGCTTCTCACCGTGCAGCAAACCTCTGTGTTTAAGAATACTAATTGGGTTATTGAAGGCTTAATAAAAAAGATATGGGTTGCCTTCTGCACTAGTCTTCTGATGATTGTATCTTGCATGCCTTACTTCATCTTTTCCCCCTTTACAAGAATCAATGCCTTCTCCTTGGCTTCCCCTCATCCGCCTTTCATGCATGCACAGAATTGAGAGTAAAACTTCCAGATATACTCAGAAATTAAAAGCTAAGTTTTCAAAAGTGTCTAATGTAGGAATGGGAATTTACAGACATCCAACTTGGATATGTTGGTTTGGAAAGTATATTAACCACCTGGTATCTGAAATACCAGGTTTGATTTGGATATTTCAGGTTAGATGCCTGGTATGTCCAACATCATCTGTCTCATAGAAATGTAGGCTTCTAAGTTCTCATAGGAATAAAAAAAGTGGTGAAAAACTAATGTATGTCATACATTGCTCATGTTTTTAAGTGTGAGTAGCTTTTACAGGAATTGATCTGTTAACAGTTTCCAGTCAGTTCTTACAAATCTCTTATGCTGCTGTAAAATCCACTGAAGATTCATGCTAACTCTACAGATTTCCTATTTAGCTTTCAGGTTTGCCACCATATACATTATGCGTTAGTTTAAGCATGATTGGTTAGAAAACCAAGAATGTTGCTGCTTCTACCTTCTTTCTTCAAAATTATGCTTAAATGTGATTTTCTTTATTTCAAAGTCCTGTTGTCTAGTGTAGCCTCTGTTGAAAGTGAATGGAAAAATATGCCTTGGGAATTAATTTGAACTCTCTAATTTTTAATCTGAGTCAACAGCACATGTGGCAAGGGGTTACGGTTGTTTTCCTGACAGAATGTAGGGGAGTATTCCAACATTAATGTTAGCCTGCCAGTAGTTGCTGGTTGGGTTTCCTTCTCTTGCTGGCCATCATGCCACCCACCATTGTGCATGGCAGCCCCTCGATGTGCCAATTTGTAAGCCCCACATACTGACTCCAGAGCTTCTGGTGTAGATTTCTTAGCCTGTAAACTACTAAATTCATAGTAAGCTCCACTTATTTTTAGTGCTTTATGTCAGTTTATGTAACTCAGAAGTTCGAATGTTACATTGGATTTTTCCCAGTCTGGATGTTTTTCCCTATGCCATATACTTTCTTTGGCTGGTATAGGTCAAGGCCACACATTTGTTGCTTCAATTCATTAATTATCAAGTACCTGCTTTATTGACCACCTCAAGGTCCTCATTGCTCTATCCCTGGCTTTTAAACAATGAACCACATGAGTGGATCTGATCCTTTTCTAAGCATCTTTGTTCCTGGCTGTCATTGTCAGTAGATTGTGGATGGGATAGACAGACTCCCTTTTTTAAGCATATGTTCCTGCCTTACCTTTTCTTTGTGTCAGTCTTGATGTCTAGCAGAGCTTGGTCTCTGCCTTTCTGCCTATATTGCTGAGAAATCCAATCTCACGGGACTTCTGTATTGCAAAGTGAGAGGTTTTGCAGAGGGTTATTCAAAGTTTCCAGTTTGGCTTCCAGCATGAGTAGCTTTGCTTGGATTAAGTTAATCTGCATGAATATACTTCTGTGTCTCAGCCTCAGATCTCTTAGGTGAGCTCTACAAAAGTACTTTTTTTTTTTTTGTGTAGCAGTCTATAGTAAAGCATTAGGCAGCCACTCCATAATACTGATAATAGTATTAATCTTTGAAGACCAGACCTTCAGAAGAAGTTGGCTTTGCTGGGAACTGGGAATTCAGCACGCAGCCTATGGGAATGAGTCCAGATGAAACTTCAGACAGCCTCTCATGCACCAGTTGAGCACTAGTCTGTTGGCAGGGTTTTCTTTTACTTGGTACCTAATAACTGGGTTGCCTCAGTTCTCATGAGAAAAACTTTGTTTGGGTTGTCAGTGTATGAGAAAATTGAGGGTGTGTATGTAGCTGAGAAGGCACTATTACCATGCCTGCATATCTGTAGTTGTAAAACATGATCTATGACAGCACAAAATTTGAAATTTGGTGGCATCCCAGGAAGTACTTAATTGTGTTTGTGCTTCATTACAAGGCTGTCTCCTTTTCTGGAATTTATTTTAGCTAATTATTTGGAAATGTCAAAGTAGTATTTCAAACGACAGAAACATCATATATTATCATACACAAAGCAATTAAATCTTCTGACAAATATTTATTGTGGTGTCATCTTTAATTAAATCTTCAGTACTCCTAGACACAGAGCAGGTTCTTCCAAAAAAGAGGCCTTCCTAGCACTGTCAGTGAGCGTTTGACTGATGGGGCTTAGTTGAACTCGGTACTGAAAGAGTTGGTGGCCTAAACATGAAGATATCGACAGGACACAATTTCACAATACGGATGTCTGATATTTTGGCAAAATCCCAGAGCAATCACCCCCCTTTAAAGTCTGTCTCAGATACTGCAGATGGATTATGCTGGAGAAGACGCATCTCTGGTTGCTCCTGTTTTTCCACTGGAAGGGTTTGCAGGAGAAAAAACAAGGCCGCGCACTTGTGCTGTGAAGATAATGCTGAAAAGCAGGGCTGTGTATATGTTTTTTAAAAATAATGTTTTATGTCTTTAGTTCTTGGGGTATTCATGTGGAAACATGTTACAAATGTGACTGTTTGGCTAGTTCCTCTTAAACAGATCAGTTTTGTAGATGATGTGCCACAGAGAAATAATTCCTGACAGTTACAACTGAACCAGATAAGCAGTTCTGCCAGCTCCCAAATAACACTGTGAAACAAAAAGGTTCTGCTTATTGTTTTTCATTTCTTTGTGCCTGTCAAACTATTTAACTGTGCGTTACCCATCACAAGGGGTCTCTGTGGGTTTCTGCACCTCTGCTGCAGCCCTGCTTTTTACCTTCTTGTTGCAGGACCTGCTACTGCTCGTCCAGCCCTTCAGCTGCTGCTGATCTTCCCCTTCCACCTTGCCAAGGTGCTCTTTGGAGATGCTGCATGAGATTTCTCCCTGTCATGGCCATTCAGCAAGTGTGTTAACCTGTACATGTGTTTTTCTTTTTTGTTTCCAGGCAGAAACGGCACCAGAGAGTGGCCGAGATGGTCCCAGTGTTCAGATCAGCTCAGGGCAGAACAGCTCCGACCCCGCAGGAGCAGGTGGCTCGGGAGCCTCCCAGAGCATGGTCGCTCCAGCTGGGGTCTCAGCAGGTACCTCAGCTGCGGCTTCGTTCTTCATAAGGTAGTATTTCACCTTTCTGGTTTCTGTTAACTGCTCGTGGGTCTTCAAAGATTGTGAAATTCTGTTGAGTCCTTGCCTTGGGTAGAAGGTGTATGTAGCGTGTGGTGCTTCTTGCTGAGAGGTGGAGTTGGTCACCTGGTTGTGACTGTGGTTTTCCACTGCCACTGGGGTGGAGAGATGCAATGTTTTTTTTTGTGATGGTGATGGCCCCATTTCTCTCTTTGGAGACCTGAGCAGGAACCTCTATTGACCAAAACCCAAGAAAATGTGTATTGGTCTTTCTCTAGTCCTTAACGTCCATTTCCACCTGTAGAAAGTCTGTTATTCTGTGGCTTTCCTTGAAGCAGAAGCTGAAGTAACAAGACTTTTTCACTCGGATCTAAATAAAAAAAAGCTAGGTATTATTCAGTACCATGTCTACTGTGTGCAAATAAAACTTTTCCATAGTTGGCAGCAGCAGCTGAAGCAGTTTAAGACATTCTTTTTTTAGCACTAGCCCAGAACAATATTGTTTTTTTCCATTCATGGGTCTTACAAAAAACCCGATATGTTAGTTTTGTTTGTGAGATGTTTGTTATAATTAGAATGTTGATTAAATGCAATATGCTGTCAAGCAGATGGCACTTAAAAAAACAAAATTCAGGGCATTGTACTTGCATTCCAAACTCCTTTTTTAATTCAGAACTGAACATGTTTTGAGACAATATTGAAAAATGTAAGCGTGTCTGTGAATGGCATAGAAGTCAAATGCACTGAGTGAGGATTCTTCTTGTGATGTAATAATGATGGCAATTGTATTGTTTTCTTTTCCTTGATCTTTAAAATGTGTTGCACCAATAGCATCCTGGCTTGTATCCGTAATAGCATGGCCAGCAGGACTAGGGCAGTGATTGTCCCCCTGTACTCAGCGCTGGTGAGGCCGCAGCTAAATAACTGTGTTCAGCTTTGGGCTCCTCACTACAGGAGGGATGTGGAGGTGCTGGAGTGTGATCAGAGGCAGGTAATGGAGCTGGGGAAGGGTCTGGAGCACAAATCTTACGAGGAGCCACTGAGGAGACTGGGGGTGTTTAGCCTGGAGAAGAGGAGACTCAGGGGGGACCTTACCGCTCTTTACAACTACCTTACAGGAGGTTGTAGTGAGGTGGGGGTCGGTCTCTTCTCCCAAGTAACAAGTGAGACAACAAGAGGAAACAGCCCTAAATTGTTCCAGAGGAGGTTTAGATTGGATACTGGGAAGAATTTCTTCACTAAAAAGCTTGTGAAGCACCGGCACAGGCTGCCCAAGGATGTGGTGGAGTCACCATCCCTGGAAGTGTTTAAAAAATGCGTAGATGTGGTGCTTAGGGACAGTGTTTAGTGGTGGCCTTGGCAGTGCTGGGTTAATGGCTGGCCTCGTTGATCTTAAAGGTCTTTTCTGACCTATACGATTCTATGATTAAATGAATGACGTTTACTATGAGTTACAATCTGACCTCAGAAAGGAGCTCAACTTCCCAAGCCCTGTTTTTTGAAGAGTGTAGTACAACAAATGTTAATCGTTACATGCCTGCATATTACAGTCTGTCTGTACACAAGAGGCTGGGAAATGGCTGCCCCAAGAGTGGTGTGTGTGAGTTAATGTTTGTCTCTGTGCTAAAGTGCCGCAGGTTTAAAGTCAACACAGAAATGGTTGCCTGCAGAGGATGATTTGTTTCATTTTAAGATAGGTGTCTAAAATCAGTGGGCGAGGAGAAGAAAGGAAAGGTAAGGGGAAAAGTTCAGACATCACTTTTCTTCTTTAGTTGCCTAAATAAGGACAGATGAATCCTCTCCAAAGTGCCTAGACTGGGCAGCAGCGCAGCTTTCATTACTGTATTTCACTTTGTGGGTGTGAACAGTGTGATTTAGCTTAATCTACTTTGGGTTTATTTCAACGTGAATCTGTATGTCATAAGCAAGTGTAAAGACTGTTGCTTTCACTGGGGAATCCAGAAAAAAAAAACCAAACCCTCCTTGGAACTGAGAGAAAGAAGTCAGTGCCTAATAATCTGAGATAAGACCCAACATCTTTTCTTCCAGTGATGTTTCTGTCACTGGTCAGCAAAACTCAGTTCTGGTTTTACTGTAAAGCGACAGATCCTTACTAATGATTGTTGTTGGCTTGATTCAAAGATTCTTGAAGTCAACAGCAAGGCTGAAAATGACATCATTGTATGTTGGATCAGGCCCTAATTGCTTCTCATGAATCTGTCTTTGCCTTGAGTGAATCAGAGTTTTATAGCTTTAGCAGCTATGTGCTAGCTAAAACATTTTAAAACCCATTAGTACTTTGCTTATTCCCAACCCATGTTTCCTCTGTTCAAAATTGATTCTCTTCAATTTTTTTAGCTGAAGAACAGGGTTAGTTGAATTTTTTTTGCACTGAGGACTTTTGTTTCGGTTTTTGTGGTTGTTGTAGAGAGAGTTAAGTGAGAAATAAAATTTTCCTGAATTAGTTTTGTAGCATTTTCATAATATTTCATCACACTCCTCATAAATGTATTTCGGCATTCCAGAGCCTGTCTAAGAATCTTGAGTTCCCTAAAAGCAGGCATTCAAGAAACAAGTTCAGTTATGACTGTGATTAAAAACACAAATTGAAACACAGAAAATCTCACAACGGCTGGGGGAGGCAGATCCATTATTGATCCCTGGCAGTCATAAATGTATTGAGTAGGTGCTGGGGTAGGTACCATTTTATAGTCCTGGCCAGACTGCTCCACCACCATTGGCATTTACCCCAGGAGAGGCTCCCTCTCCCACTGCTCCTCCTTCTTTTCCGACTCTTCCTGACATTGGGACCTTACAGATCAAAGTTTCCATGCTGATCCTTCCTCCCACCCTTGATCCGTGCAGCCCTCAGCAGAGGGGAGAGGAAGAGGGGGATTCTTTAAGGATGAGACACAGACAGATACTGGCAGAAACTGGGGTGGAAGCAGCTTACCCAGGGACAAGAAGCATTGGGATAGCAACAGTTTTGGCTGATCTTGTTCAGTACTGACGGGATATCAGGCTGCTTTGCTCCAGCCTTTCCGGTCCTGTCTCCTCTTTCCCTTTGCACCATCCAACCTCAAGGATGCTGAGGAAGGAGGTCATCCCTGCCCTGAATCCTTTGCAGCAGCATCCACTTCTCTGCCCTTTGTCTGTCTGTTCAGCTAATCCTCTCTCAGCAAGCACCTAGAGATGAAAGAGGAGGGATGGCACTAGTGTTACGCTATAGTCCCTATTCATTGTGTTTGCTGGTTCTTTCCCTACCGTGTTTCTCTTCTGAGCCACTGAAATTCTGAACTTCATAGCAGGCCCGGTGTGTTACTCACGTTATGCAGAGCCTGGCACATTTTGTTCCTTGTTCTTTACTGGAATAAATGCAATTAATATATTGATAATCACACAGATATTTTTTTTTCAAATCATTGCCTTCTGCTTGACCAAATGTACTGAGTACCTCCATGTTTTTACAAGACCCTTTTTGTAAAAGGAGCTGTGGCTGGGACTTTAGCTTGAGAAAAGGGTTGTTTTGTCATAGATGCATATTTTTGCTTAGCTATTATTATTTCTATGTTAACACTGAGTGTGTTGGAGTGCAGTGTTAGTTAGTCTGGAAGACAAAGCCTTCATAGGGTGTTTGTGGAAACTGCATCTGTGATTTCCTTAGCAGCAACACTAGTTATTTTTCACATGAATAAAGGATTCCAGTCTTGTTCTTCATGAAATAGTATTGACTGTTTGTACAGGTCCTAGCACAACTAGCTTTTGGGCTGTGGCATGGTTTCCTGGCAGCAAACAAATGTCTTTTTCACATTAAAACTGGAGTCTCTATTTGGTGAAATAACATTTGACTCTTGCTTGTGGGCAGTCTTGTGCCTGGGAAGGGAAGAGGTCTGTGCAGGTTTTTTTGTTTGTTTGGTTTTTTTACTCCAGTTTGTTCGTTGGTGAGAGTCATAGTTTTGTATTTGTAAGGTCACAAACACAAAAGACTGTATAGAGAGTTCATGTCCTCACCTGGAAGATAATAACTAAGAGCTGCAGCAAGACATTTACCTGGTGATAAGAAGCACCCATGGTTAAAATGAGTACCTTAAAGGTAGTCTTTGCAGTGAATGCATTGATTTTGTTAAGCACATGTGGAGCCCAAATCTACATACTCATCCAAAGCTGTTTCTCAATTGAATGTCGTATTTAATTTCTTTAAGCTTAATTATGTTCTGCTTTTTTTAAAAAAAGTATTTTATTCATTACCTAGAAATGTAGAGTGTCTAGCATGAAAGTGCTAAATATTAAAAATCAAAGGCAAATGTTAGAGACAGCAGACAGAAGCGTATTAAGAAATTAAATCAGTTTTAAGCTTTTTTCCTCACTCTGATCTGTCATAGAAGGAGGAAAGCTTTGATTAACATCTGACTGTGTCACACAAGCAAATTGCCAGACATTACTCAATGATCATGTTACTGAAGGACCAGAGGATTTAGTAGAAAATGCAGCTTCTCAGTAGGTCACTGACAGAGTAAGAAAGCCAGAGCAAAAAGTGCAGGTCATGGGCATGGACGGCTGTGAAGAGGCTCTTGGTTTACCCTTACAATGCAGGGGGAGAAGTTTAATCTTGCGTTCTTCAGATTTAAGAAGAATGCAGGTGGGCTTTGTCCCTTAGTGTGGCATGAGCCGTGCCTTGCTCGGCACTCCCACTTTACACCTATTTCCAGTTGTGGGTTTTTTTTTGTATAAAGAACCTGAACAAACTTTATATTACTAAGTGAAAATATGTGAGATAGTTGTAGGACCCTTCTGTGGGCTATGCTTGCAACTAAGTAAATATTGGCATATTGTGGTATAAAGCTGTAATAAGCTGTTGGGTTTTTTGTCACCCAGACACCTGGAGAAGAGAGGAAATCGTGTTTCCAAGAACAGGCAGGAGAAGGGCAGCGAGGAGGTGGAGGAGAATGGGCATGCACTTGGGAAGAGGTTAATGGGCTGTCTGCCAGAAAAGAAAATACCAGTCCCCTGGGAGGACAATCGAGGCCCCTGAGAAATCAAAGCCATCACCATTAACGTGCCATTTCTGCCTGTTGGTGACAGTGGTGGCAGCACCGCCTGTGCTGCTGGGTGGGGGTACGGTGTTTCCGTAAGAGAGCACTGGTGTCTGCCTTGGTGCACAGGGACAAGCTGAAAGGAAGGTTTGAGCAGTGACAGGGCAGCTAGGAGGAGTAAAAGCTGTTCAGAAGAAAATATGTATGAAAGCAAGCAACCCAGAGCAATGTTGAGCAGAAGACAAACTGTAGTAAGTCCATCTTATTAAATTTTAATTTTCTTTTACTTTGGGTTTTCACGTCTTTTCAAACGGGTTTGGTCACAGCACTTGCTGCTGTGGGACTGCTGCCTTTGAAGCAGGGAAAGAGCTGTATAGTTGTGGCTACTTTACCTTGCATCCCCCTGCTTTTGTTTATATGATTTAGTCTTCCAAGCACAGCACTCCCTATGCACTCACTAGTTTTCAGGTTTCTAAATTATTTGCGGTGTTGCTGGGCTTTGCCAGATTAAAACCATTTAAGTTAATGCATCTGTAGAATCACGGTGGTGAATCACACCCGTTATCTTTCCACTCTCATCATATCCCTGCATGTTTGGGAAAGCTGTGTCAATTTAGACATGATATAAAACATTACACGTGATATGCTTTTTACAAGCAGCTTTTCTTAACAAGAGATAACATACAGTCTCTGAGTAATGTAATTGGACATCTTAAGAGTTAAAATAAGCATAGATTCAGGATATTCCATCATATTTTAATGCCTGCGAGTTTTGGATTAAAGAATCTAATTATTCACTAATGAGCAGTAATGGTACATATAAACTAAGGGTCACTATCCTATTACAGGCACCTGATGGTTCACTGATAAGCGTTTGGTCATTAGATTGACCATAAAATATAGTCAATAATTGAGGTTACTCATAGAGCAGACACCTTATCAGCTTTAGGCATGGTGGGACAGCTTGTCAGTACTCTGTGTACTGATTGTGCTGTGACTGAGCATATGATTAGGGTATTGAAGCAGTCTGTATCTAATGAAACTGCAGGAAAGGCATAGTAATATTAGCACAACCACTAAATGACTAATGTGTTTTTGTTCCAAGCCTCAGACACTTCAATTAGTTCTAATAAACTCTGATCTAGTGTAGCGGTAGGCAGAGAATTCAGATATTTTGTGTACAAGCTTTCATTATGCTAGTCAAAATTTGTAACATTTTTGGGACAGATGAAATCTGTGTGGCTTTGAATGAAAAATGATGGCAATAATAAAGGCTGTCATTATAATTTTTTACTTCATTTTTTTCAGTTTTATTTTTGCATTTTTTAGATTTAGAATACTTTCCGAGACAATGCCTAGTGCCTGATTTAAAAGATGAAGCTGACAGCAGCAAATTAGATGTCTGCATATTCTGCTATAAGGTCCATTCATGCAGTTCATGTTGGCTTGTGCATATAGATCTAAACTTAGGATGTGTTCCTTAGCATTTTGTACCATATGGAACATTAGTCAAATAGTCTAGTTCTTGAAGGCTTTTGTAGAGATACTGATTTTACTGTGCTTCAAACTATTGCTGAGAAAATAACCTGAGAACCTATTCTTTTATGATTAATTTTTTTTCCATGAGGATGCCTTAACTTTCATAAATTATTTAATATGGGGAAGGATGCAAAATGCCTTTTGTCTTTTTGAACTGCTGTTCAGGCTTCTGTGATGCGACCTTGGAAAGTAACCATAGAAACATGTTAAAAGCATCAACTGAAAATCAGTAGTTTGGTTTGACAGTGATGCAAATTCTGTGAAAGAAGATTATGATGTATTAGGAACACTTGAGGCATATATTACTGCTAACCTGTTAAACCTGATTATTCCATGACTATCAGTACTTTCAGAATTTAATGCAGGGGAAAAAAGCACAAACCCCCTGAAACATACATTTTCTTAAAGTTGCCATGTTTAAGATGTTCCTAGCCAAATCACTTCAACCTGTCTGTCATTCTGTATCCTGTTAAAAGCAAGAATTATATTTCTGCTAAGCTCATAATGTAGTTCACCAGTTCTCTGTATTTAATAGCTGTAAACTTTTGCCCTGTACCCTGCTGGGTTGCACTGGTATCCTGGCTTTGTGCAGAGCTGGCAAATTTAAATCTCTTTGACACATAAAGTGGATAAATGGGTTATGAATAAGTAGTAGTTCATCAAAAGGTGAAGAAAATGTGTGACTCACTGGATCCTGAGTTAGACCTTTTTGTGCTGACCTGTGGTAGTTAAGCTAGTTTGTGAGCTTGAAACAGAAGTGCTTGCTATAGTTACAGGTAACCATAGTAAATTCTTGGTGAATGATAGGTCAAAGGCGAAGAAGTGGAGTCACTTCTTAGAGCTTCCTTATTAAGCATAACCCGTGCCCAAGAAATTCTGTGTTGAGGTGATGCAGGAGAAGTAAATTTGAATTAATTACGTAGGAAAGTGGGGTACCAGCTCTTCCCAACCACGACTGCCTTGCTGGCAGACATATCCAAAACTCATGCATGGTTTGTCCCCACTTTGCAGTGTCATAGCAGTATCACAGAAGCTGTGGGGCTCTTCAAGGACGTGGTGGCTCAGGGGCATTAATGCAACTCAGCAGCCACTCGGTGCATTAACCCTTCTTCACTAAGTGCCCCGCAATGCCCCACTTTCTCTTGCTACTATTTGGTCACTGTTGGAGACTGGTCAGGAAGGGTGGCTGAGCAGCTGGGAGGAGAGCTACATATATGCAGATGAAGTGGAGCATCCAGCTGTTTCAGGGAGAGCCAAATGTATAATTAGCCTTTTCCCTATAATGAATCCCTCCTCTGAATCTAGTGGGCTGGAGCAGCCTCGTGCCTGCAGTGCTCTCACCACTGCATGGTGCTGGAGAGGGGGATGCCTTCCCAGCCCCCTTTTCTTCTCTGCATGAAGCCAGGGAGAGTGAGAAAGCCCTCATGCAGATGTGCAAATGGAGACGGAGTGGGTGACACCAAAGGGCTTGCCTTGTCTTGCTGGTGCCATGCCACTGCTGCTGGAATGTGGTTGCTTAGCTGTCCCCGGAGAGCCAATGTGACCTGCGCATAGCACGGTGCTGTGCAGGGACAGGAGATGGGGCAGGGTGCGCAGCATTGTGCAGTATCTTGTATCAGCTGAGGGCAGCTTAAGCTTTCCTAGTTGCTGTGGCAGCATAATACTGCCTATAATTAAGGACAAACACAACAGTGTATGATTTAGGTATATCCCGTTTCGTGTTAGCCTGTAAGGAAGATAAATTAGAAGATAAGCCTGAATTTAGTAGGCTTTGTTCTTGGAAACAGAAAGGACTCTCAGGACAGCATGTTTAAGAGCAGAACATCATTAGTAGTATCATTGCTAATACTGCATCATACATTTACACAGTGCTTTATCAGCATACGGTAAGCCAGGCTCCCTGCTATGAAGAGCTCATCTGTGATGACTGTGAGACTGATGGGGCAAACAGAGATGACACAGAGAGCTGTAGCTCAGCAAAGGGAGAAGGTAAATAAATTGGAGAGGCTGAGAGGAGAGGGAAGGTAGAGTTTTGGACACCAAGCACTGCTGAAAGAATGAAAAAAGGACAATACATTTGTTATCAGGATATGGGTATTAATTAGACAAGGGAGACACTGGATGGTCAGCCAAGGTGGAGAGCCCTTGGTGAGGATTTGAGAGCTCCTCAAAGGGAATTGGCTGAGAGAGGGTGGTGGTGACCAAATGAAGCAGCACTGGGCATCTAGGAGTCATTGCCTTGGAAGATGAAACTCCCCTGTATAGAGAGGGTTAGGGATCATGGTATGAACCAAGGAGAGATTATGCAAGACATCAGTGTCAGGGAGATGATTGGAAGGAGAAGTCTTACCTGGATAGTACAGGTCACAGGGGGTTGCGTGGTAGCAGGTTGGGCTATGCTGCAGGTAGCAAAATGAGGAAAGGAGAGAGCCTGATGCCAAACAGATTGGCAGGAAGCATGGAGAGGAGGAGATGGTGAAAGAGGGGAAAAAACAGATCTAGTGATGTGAGGACCTTAGGGTGAGGTCAAGTTTTTAGGGAGGATGTTTTAGGTCTTTACTCCAGCTTTATAGCAAAAGCAGAATTGGAGCACAAAAGAACACTTGCAGTGTTTCCTGCTGACCAGATGCCTTTATTATGTGAAGCCACCTCTGGGGAGGGCTGATTTTTTATTTTTTTTTTTTTTTTTTTGTAAGCTCTGAGTGCCTTGATGGACAATAATAGAGGAGGTTCTGGAGCACCAGAGGCAGCCCCTGCAAGGAAACATGGTGACTTTTTGAGCTGCTTTAGGTGGTTTGGTGCAGACTGCTGTTGCAGTAGTTGGGTCTTGGATTAGCTCTGTATTTCAAGACATTCATGATGCCCAGGAGGAAAAGCAAAGCAGAATAATTTAAAACAGATGTGCTTACAGGTATGTTGGAGGGAAGACTCTGTGCCTTCAGAGCCACCCAAGTCTGAATTTATTTGTGGGGATAAATGGTGGTCAGTGGAAGGGATTTTAAACTAGGGAAAAGTCTGAAGTATTTATGAATAATCTTGACTGGACTTGTGCAGATCTTTCTTCTTACTTTGTTCTCTCTCCGATCTTCTGCTTTCCTGAACTTAATATTTTCTCCCTTAAGGACTTTTCATGAGACCCATTCTTTATTTTCTGTTTTCAATAAATATATGGAATCTCACTGTTTTCTAGCTACCAGAGTTTCTTTTTCCTTTTGGTTTCTTCCCTTCTTTCTGCCCTTCCTAGCCTGTGAAGAGGAGCACTTCTCCCACCTCCCCCCCTACCCCAGCCCTCCCAGTCTGCCTGCTTTTTTGGCTCCTGGACTCATGAACACCAGTGCTTACTCTGACTCCGTTATTTGGGGCTCCTCAGCTCGATGGCAGTGGCAGCTGCGCTGGTGGTTTTGCTGCAGTGGGAACGGAGCATTCCATAGGTAAAGTGATAATGGTGACTTTCCTGTGGGATGTAATTTGACAGTTTGCACCTGTTTTGCAACTTTATTAGTGACTTTCACGCTGTCCCAATAATGTACTTAACTATTTTAGTACTTTGTTAAGACAGACAGACTGACTTAGAAGGCAGAATAGTAAAATGAGACTGGTAGCTAATTGAATATTTAGTTCCCATGGCTGACTTGCAGTCACTTGAACACTCAGTTTACAGTGTGCAGGATGTGGTTTGCAGGGCAGATGGACTTTCAGTGAGCTAGACCGCTTTGCTTGCTTGTGCTTATGGCAAAATAAGACATCCCACATTCTCATTTGTAACAAAAATGAAATGTCAAGCTGAAATAATGCACCAGTACTAAAGCTGCAGTGCTTGATCAACTGCAGGATTACTCTGAAGGTACTTTTAAATTCTTTGTGAAATAGCAGTGAATTTTGGCTTTCTAAAATGTCCCTCATCCTTCCTGGTGAAGGATAGAAGATGTTTCTTTTGGCAGGACATTTCAAAGAGCTTAGCCAGTACCTCATTCAGCATCAGTTAGTGCTGCTTTGCTGGTCATCACAGAGTGATGTTCTTGGGGTTGCTTTCTGCTTTGTTGGCCTTTTTGTGTCCTCAGTGGTGGAGCTCACTTATTAAGAAGCAGTGCCCTGTGGAGCCTTTACTGGAAGGAAATGACTCAGGGGAAGTTAATAACCATAAAATTAACCTAATCTAAATGTTATTAGTGAAGTTTGTTGGAGTTCAGGGCAAGGTTCAGAATATTCTTTGATAATGTGTCTCAAGCATATCTTCAGGAATTGCTTATTTCTGCTGAAATTTGAAGTTACCTTCTTTGGGTCAGAAATACTCAAGTCTCTACCTGCTATGATGGAAGAACATGCATCTTGCCTTTTCCTGCTAAGTGCTATTTTAAATGGTGCTGCAATTTCAGCCTGTTATACCTCTGAGAAGTGTCATTTCCGAACCAAAGTCAGTTAAGTAAATCAGAGGAATGCTGGGCTTTAAGAAGCCCATGTGTCTCTCCTCTGTTTAAAAATACTTATTGTGTGGGATACAGCTTCTGTGCTTGGGTGATTCCCACTACATCATTTAATGCTGTCAGTGACCATTTAACTTGCTAACAGTAGGAATAAGTAAATGCCCCCCTGAGAAGTTATTTGCCTGGCAGTATAGATGTCAAGCCTTTGACTAAGCATCTGAAATAAAACCCAGCTGAAGCAGGAATGGATCCTCTGTGGATTTTCTAGATGTGCACTGAAATGTGGAACTGAAGGAGCTGGAGGTGATGAGAAAGGTACGTCTGTGGGGTTGGTGTCTTGAGGCAAATGAAGTTAACCTGAAAACCTAACCCACCCCAGAGCTTTTATGGTAAAGGAGGCTTTACCATATGTGCTATATGTGATCAGGAACATGAAAATACCTCATTTCCCCCTTGTTCAGTCCCCCTCTTTCCTGCCTGATATTTGCCTGAATTCTAGTGCTTCAGATGAACCCTTGTTAGCCATGTCCTTTATTTTATCTCTCATCCTTTCCACTCCCAAACGTGCCCATTTCTTCCCTGGAGCAGCCTAAATGAGCAGAATGCTTTTGTTTTCATAGCAGATTGTTTTTGATGAATAACACAGAGTGTGATATCCTTTGTAACAAAACCAATTTATTGCCTGGTAAATCATTTTGATGCTGGCTTCTTTATGTGTACCGGGAGCTGATATCAGAGGGCAAATTTTAAAGTGATCTATTTAAGTAATTAATTTAATAATGAAGGGCTAGTTAGCACCATTGTTTCTATTTCATTACTTTGTAGTTTTAAAAATGCCTTTATTACTTTTTTGTGATAGAATACAAACGAAGCTAGAATTCTATTTTGCTCAGCCTGACTGTTTAATGAGTTTATGTCTCGCTGGCAAGTAAGTCCAACTTTTTTGTCTAAGGAGTATGCTTAGATTCATGTGGTTGTGCCTGCCTTAGCTCAGTTAGCTCATGAAACAGAGCAGGAAAATATTTCTGGCGTTCAGGTAGCTGTATTTTCAATACGCAGCTATCTATACAGCGTGCAGCCCGGGAACCAACATATTTCTATATTAGGTGTTGACATTCTTGCTTACATAAAGATTAACCTACACAGGTTTTCGGCAGTTTGTCATATGGTACAATTGTAAACAGCGAGTATGGAAGTACAGCAATATGTTCATCTGCTCTTGCTTTGTTTAACATCATTAGTGAATGGAGCTGGAAATGGTATGTGGCAAGCTGCAGTGACTAGCTGTTATTCTGAGATATATATATATATATGTAAAAGTCAGTTCCTGAACACTGGTCCTGACTGCTGAAGCAATGTTCTTTGGCCAGAAAAGTGTCTGAAATCTGCAAGCTGAAGAGAATAAGGAGCTGATGTCACTCATAATAATTTTGTAGCAACAACCTCAGAAAACTGCTGGTATGGGAGAGCAGAAACAATGGTTGGAGTGTAACAGTCAGCGCTCTTGAAGATCTGCCCTTTGGTGTTTCTTAAATCTGGAGAAGAGCTGTGAAAATTCCTTCTGGGATTCCTGTATGGAAATTGCTTGAATCCTTGAAGATGCGCTGGTTGGTTGCTTCTGAGAGAAGGATCAGCTCTTGGGACTGTACAGCATGAGGAAGCTCTTCTGATGTCAGGGGTACCCTGCAGGTTGGTTTTGTCATCTTCCAGAGGTCTTTTTGAGTTTATCCCAGAGTGGCTTTGCCTGGTCTTTCTGCATGCTGCCTGAATTCAGGTGAGTCTTGATCATTGCTCACTGATGAACAAAGCCTTGATTCCGTACTTTATGAAGATCTAAATAGAGGTGGGGGAGAGCAACAAGGATTGTCAGAAACTTGACCTGTGAGGAAAAGTTGGAAGGATCGGGACTTTTTAATTTGTAAAAGAGAAGATTGGGGTTGTAGTGGTCTTCATACAGGTAACTCATGTCTGCTGAGGAGGTGAGGGGAAAATAAACAACATGAATTCCAGAAAGTCAGGTTTATGAGAGACATAAGATGTGAATTTTCTAATGGTAGGACTAGTTAAAAACTGGAATTGATTGCCTTGGGAGGCTGTGGACTTGCTTTCACTGGAGATTTCTAAGAACAAGTTAGACAAATATATGTTGGAATGTATTAGGTGGAGTCCATCCTACTATGGGAAAGTGTAGATAACCCCTTAAAATCCCTTCTGGATCTGTCTTCTTTGGTCAGCTGTGAGCATATGATGTTCTTAATATGTCAACACAGCTGATTTTTTTTATTTCTGCCTTGCTGATTTTAATAAGGGATAGTGAGAGAAAATTAAGAGGTCACTCAAGTGAGAGGCTGGAGTCCAGTCCTGAATTGCAGGATTATGCTGTGTAAGAGGCAAGGCATGAACATAATCTCGTATTGGAGATACTTTCTCTCGTAATGTTGGCTTGGTAATATCCCCACAATATTAGATGTGATTTGACATTTTGGAATGTTTCAGAATAATGGTTTTCTATTGAAACTTTATTACCATCACACATTATAAAAATTGTATTGTTTGAGGCTGTGCATTGTGATCCAGACGAACTAATAATTTATTGAGGAAGCTGAACCACTAAAATAAGGAACATTAATTGTTTGCTCTTCCTGGCAGTGCTTCTCAGCTGAATTGCTGGGACAGCTAAGCAAACAAAGGTTTGGTGCTGTAGCTGTGCGATGATACTAATGTGACAAAAGGGTTTATATCCTCATGAAGCTATATATGCATCACAGGAACCTAGTAAGCTTGTTCTAGGGGGAAGAACAGACTGTAACCGCAAAACTTAACATATGCTTTATAAGTGATTCCTTTGACAAAATTTATCTTGTAGAAATACGCATAATGCCTGTCCTTTCCAAACCTTCATGACAGATTTAGGCATTCCCAGTTTTTTCTTTAAAAATGTCTCTTTCTGAACCAGGTTTTATTTTCCAAATGGAATGCTGTTAGTGGAAAGAGATACCTTGTTTGTTTTTAAGTTTGCTTGGGATTTTTTTGTAGCAATTGCACTGTTTCATTGTGCTACCTCTCTAATTTTAGAACCATGAATCAAATAGTAATAGCAATAATAAAAGTAATAATGCCAACCAAGTTTATGCTGTGAGTTGCGGAAGGCTCTGGACAGAGTACCGGAGGGTGTATTGTAGGACATCCGTCTATTTGTTGTCTGTATTGACAAGTAATTAAGGAAACAATAACTGGAACTACAGATACAATGGCAGACTGACTTTCCCACTGCTTCCTTTGGAGCTGGGTTGCAGTGGGAAAGGCTTGGAATATTGGTTACGTGGCAGAGGAGTGATGCTTTGTTGGGCTGGGACCTGGGATAGTTTGGAAAAGTCTTGCTTTAGAGTAGAGTGATCGGCAGTGTAAACCTGTGTCCAGAAGTCTGCAAGCTTTGCAGAGGGTTCAGACTCAGGATAAAAATTGCTCCTGTGTTGTCTGTCAAGGTGAAACCAAAACTCTTGAGTAAGTGTCCTCTTGGGTAAACTCCAAAGTTCAGGATGTTTAAGGCTTGGGCTGTACACTTCTTTGGCCTTGACCCTTTCAGTGAAGCCGTTAAGCTTTCTCACAATATGAATAATGGCAATGATATCTGAAAGATAAGGCTGGCTAATAACACTGAAACTGTTAATATGTAATGAATCATAGTGAAATGAATGGGCAGAAGTTTTCTTTTATTATTTTTGTCATTGGAGCTTAATAATAGGAAGCAGGACTTCTCCCTGCTCTATTTCTGACTTGTGGTGGTTTGTCCGTAAACCCACTGTGTCAAATCCTCTGTATCTACCTCAGTTGCTCAATTTCTAGTATGTGTCCCAGTGTATATTTCACAGCAGTCTTTCTTCTGAAACTGAATAAATTCCACAAAATGTTAAGCAAAAATTTTATAATTTTGCATAGTTATGAAAGTTTCAAATGTACTTTTCTTTTTCATGAAGAAATTATGCCTGGAAAGGAACACTGTTCTTTAGGCATTTAAATTGTGCTGCTTACTTTCACAGCTATAAGGTGCAGAATGTGTGCAGCGAGTGTAAGCTAGAAGCAGCCTGCTGTACATCAGAGTATCTGAAATGTCATGTTAACTACATAGGCAGAATTTAAAATAAAAAAATTATATGGTTCTTTCAGTGGGCAGGGTTTGTAGCTACTGTTGTTGTGCAGTCTTACTCCCTAGATGCTGAGCATTATGTAATTGATCTGGCCATGGTTTTCCTCACTGGTCTCATCCATGCGTGGCAGAAAACCTAGTAATCTGTAAATTGTGTGTGGGAAAGAGCAGGTTAGAGACTGTCCCTTGTCATTTGATATTTGAGTGCTCCTGCATGTGCCATATATTAGTTTTATTTTCTACCACGACACCTAGCCATGAGAAAAGAACTCTCCAGAGCATCTTAAAAGACATCTTCTATTAAAGTTGGAAAGAGTTAAGCAAAATGCAGACAGTAGATCTCACAGCTGGAGGTAAAACCAATACACGCAAGTGTCTCTCATGTGTTTGAAGAAAAGGCATAAGAGAAGAGAGAGGCTTTAGAAGAGAGGCATAAGTACATGGAGCCTAGTTTCCCTTGCAAGAATGTTTTTTAGAAGGATGCCTTGTGGAGGTTGAATGGGGAAAGCAAAGGTAGGTAGAAAGCATACATCTGTGTCAAAGCTGTGACAAAATGCTTGGAAAATGCCCAGAAAAAGAAAAGACTGTAATACTTAATTTTTGCATAGTATTCCCTACAGGTCATCATTTTTCCCTGTAAGGAGAAAGAAGTTGATACTGGAGAAGGTCAGACAGCCCACTGTGGTGCTGAAGATAGAGGGCCTCCTGTGCAAGATTAAATTTGAGAAAAAGAAGCAAATCAGGAAATAGGCATGGCACCCAATTAGGCTCCTGCAGAAAGTGATCTGATTAATATAAGCCTGACTTCTGTCTTTCAGATGCTAGGCAAAAAGGGTCCAGCTTATGAGAGCTTTTCCTCCCCTGTCTTTGCGGGACAAATTCCCCCCTGAGAAAAGGAATTCTGCAGAAAAAAAGAACTGGAAACTTAGGTGTGAATTCCGTAATGGGTTATTAGATAAGGACTGCAGAAAATCCAGCACTCGAGTGTCTCAGAAATGTCTCCCTGTAAATACGTACTCTCCCAAGTTTTACTGAAGTAATGAGTTTTGTGAAGTTGGATTTTGTTGAATTGAGTTAGGCCCATGTCCCAGCCAGCTTGGCCTATATTTTGTCCCAGTGAGTACTGGGCTGGGATGCCACAAGGTACATTGTTGGTGCTGCAAGAAATGCGTAAGGACTGATGAACCCTTCTGTGGTGTTCTTTGCCTGGACCAGTACAGGAGCCCAAGCAAAGCATATGAAGGCTGCTGCCCAGCTGGCTTTTGTAGTAGTTAAAGAACTGACTGTGCTTTTTGTAGGAGCTGAGGATGACAACTACTTGAATTCATATTCAGAGTCTACAGTTTGAGAGTGCTGTTTTCCTTTGCCTAAATTGCCCTATTCTTTGCATTCGATCCTTAACTTTTCCCTTTCAGAAAAAAACCCCAAACAACAAACAAAACCCAACAAGCTGTTTGATGGTACAAGATGTCTGTGATGTTTCAGCTCCAGAAACACCCTAATTTTAATGTCAGACAAAGTAATTCTTGCATTCAAACACAGAGAGGTTGTAATTAAGCTTTGTGCACTGCTACCTGAGAAGAGATGCTTTTTAGGTGTGAACCACATACATCATTATTAGTGCTGTTGGCCTGTTGCCCATCAAAGCACTGATTATTTTCTACAACACCTACTCCAGTTCCTCTGCTTTTTCAGTTTCCTGTTATCTTGCATGGACATCAGCAGTCCCTTTGCCAAATTTCTTAGTAAAATCATGGCACTCCAGACACATAGGAAAAGGATTTATCAGCACAATAGCAGTTAATTGCTTTAGCTAGCATCCTTTGAGCAGTGGAGATGCAGAAAGTGTGTGAATACTGTTGGAAGTGAATAACTTTGAAGGTTGTTTGGCCTTGGTGGGAAAGTTAAGACAACTAGTAATGACTTTGCTATCTTAGATCTGCTTTTTGAAATAGTCCAAAGCTGTGTTACTGAGCTATTTTGTGAGATGCTCTACTTTAAAAAGGCTGAATTCTCTGTTTATTTGTTTGTATACTTTGCTTAGCTTGGCCTTTTTGGGTGCATTTACTCATTGAGTGTTAGTGCTTAATTAGACATTTGAATGTGCGATTCCTGAGTAAATTTGTCCTTTGTATCTCATTCTCTTTCACGTATGTTTCCCAGAGGAGCTCCTTCAGCCAGATCTGTTGAAGGAATAATTATTTCATCAGGATTTAATGTATATCTTGATTGCACTTTGAAGACATTCTCTTGAGGAGTTTTCATCATTTCAACAAGGGTTCATAGCATGTATGCAAGGAAATAAACATTATCTTTCGTATTAATCAACAAGATGATTAAATAATAACCACAATTGTTAATTGGTACTTAGAGACAGAGGGTAATGACTGTCTTGAGTTCCACAATGAGAGTACCAACAGGTAGAGACTCTCTTCTGCACAATAAAGCTGCGTATAGTTTAGGAGGCATTATGGTTTAATGTGCAGCTGCAATCATAGTGAAGTTGTGCAACTGTTTGCCTGGTGTCCTGTTTCAGGTATATGTTTTCATATTGAATGAGGTATTAGCAAGGGGATTTGAGATTTAGGCACTTAAATCAGTTCTCATTGCCACCAGACCCCTGAGGTTCTCTCTGAACCCAAACTTGCAGTGTTTTGTTTTGCTGTGGGATGCAGTTCCTGCTGGTTTCAGGATGCAGCAGGAGTCAAAAGCCGTTTCTTTCCTGAGAGGCAAAAGTCCAACTTGTCCCTCGCAAGACGGTGAGTGGCTTCTGGCTCCCTCTGAGTTTGGAACTGAAGCCTCATTTTTTCGTCACACAGGTCTTTGTCTTTTTGTAAATACTTCAGTGTTTGTCGAGGGAGAAGGAAGCATGCGGTAGGTCTGCATCTCTAGAAGTTGATAAAATAAAAAGGTCCAGGAGTTTAACACACAAGGTTGGGAATACAGAGCATAGGACTGGGAACTCTGGAGATCTGTATTGAGTGTCCTGCCCCTTTACTGACTAGCTGTCTAATCTGGACCCAAGTTTTACTCCTCAGAAGCAACCAGTTCTTTGGACTGTAACCTGTTTGAAGCCAATAGTGCTGCTGGAAGAAACTGTGCAGCCCTCCTGCTCTCAGCATTCAGGTTTGCTTCTCACCTTCCATAGATACAAGCAAAGAAAGAGTTCCCTGTTCTGACCGGCTTACTAAACTGACTCAGCCTGAGGCTACCTGATGACTAGATTTGTGGCAACTCATTAGGGGTCTAGATTTAACCTGAATTTGATATGACAGCAAAGCGCTGCCTTAGTTTCTCTATATGCATGTTGCTTATAGTACTTCACAGATGCTAGTGCCTGTCTGAGCTCACTGAAAAGTACTTGGAGACTCTGGGCTGAAAAGCACAGTGAAAATACAAAGTAGCCATTGCATAAAGAGACTTTTTGTTGTCACATATTTGTAAACTGATTTGTCCAAAGTGACAAGCCTTTATATTGCAAGCATGGACCAGAATATTGATTTGTCCCCAGAAGACCTGTTGGCATTGGCAGCATGGTCTCAGGTTGCCCGTAGATGCTGGTAGTGTAACACTGCGTTTTTGCTGGCTTAACAGTCATTCAAAGTACTGTTAAAAGATAGCATGTTGGATACTTTTATAATACATATCTCAGGGTGGGCTATCTACTGACAGTCTCAGGGTCAGATCCCACATTCAGGTGGCAAAGCTTTTCTTGGCTTTGAAAGAGCTGAGATTTCACCCTCATTGCAACCCCCAGCTGTCCAGTATGTGCTCTCTAACACATGTATTTGTTCTACGTAACTCTGCAGGGTGACTTTTTTCCTGTATGGGTTTTGATATAGAGACGAGTTTCTGTTTTTGTTTCTTGCTATACTTTTTGGTGTTGCTGATGGGGAACAGCAGAAAACCTGATTATGTTCCTATTCTTATTCACAAGGAAGAATGTTAAAATTTTAATTGTATGTTTTAATTTTTCCTTTTTCTTCATCTTTTATGTTTTGAAATTCTGCATTTCAAAAGAGGATCATTATCATGCAGAACATTAAAGCATGTCTTTTTAATAGCTTTCCCTTTTAATGTGAAAGAATGGAATTGAGGAGGAAAACCCAATCTGTCTTGAAGGAAACTCTCTGTTAGATAAGGATTTTCAGTGCAGCCACCAAGACAGGATCTTGAGCTCAGCTGACTTGAAGTGTTATCCTCTGCCTTGAGTAACTTGTAGAGTACAAAGAACCACTTTCATAATGTTATCACCAGCAAAGTCCATCTGGTCCTGCCAGTGACAAGATTATTTCAGGTTTTTCTTACATCACTGAGATTTTAGCATTTCAGGATTCAGCTGTCAAGCTGTTGGGGGGTAAGAGGGGAAGTTAGATGATAATTGAAACTCTGTTGGGGGAGAATTAACTGAATATTCTGCCAGTAATTTTTCTACCCATATTTCCTTCTATTACTCTCCTGATGGTCTGTCCTTATGAAATCAGATTAGAATGCAATGACTTGATTTGTTAAGCAGGCAGTGATGACAATGAGCATCTGTTTGTCTGGTCCAGGTTCCCATTAACACCTAGTAACATTGTCCTTTCTTGCTATTACTTTTATACAGAGCAGCACAGAAGCTTAACCTGTCTTCGAAGAGAAAGAAATACCATCCGCCCCTGCCACACACACACGACTTCTCTATTTATGCTACTAACTTTAGTGGCATCCTGCAGCTCTGTCCTCCCCCAGCACCACCATGCCTTCTGAGAGCTGTGTCCAAAATCAAGGACAACCCTGGCATTGGAAAGGTAACTTCAGATTTTGATTTTTTAAAATAGTTTTCTAGATGAATTTTAGCAGGGCTGGAAGTTGTCAGCCTAGAGCAGGGTTGAAAAGGCTCAAGAGAAGGGTCTTGGGATACAGAGAGTGCCACATCCAGTTAAATGTGCCTGAGAGCTGGTATCTCCTGTTGAATTTGGAAAGAGTTGGTGTGCTCAGAGCAGATTCGGTGCTAGAGTGTTGGCTTCCTTTAAACCAGTTAACAACAGTGGCAACAACATTGGAAAAGGTTGTTTTGTCCTCTGTTCTATTAAGGAGACAAAATTTCCTTTGATATCACTGGTCCAAAACCAGTGCGCATACAGACTTTGCCTCTGGCAGAAGTAGTCTCTGTATTGCCAGCAAGGCTCCATGTCATGGTTTAACCTCAGCCAGTGACTAAGTACCACACAGCCGCTTGCTCACTCCTTGCCATCCCACTGAAACCAGAACACTAAGCCACTGGTGCTGGTGCTGTCTGTCTGCTGAGCTTAAGGAGATACGTTGAGGGGGCTTTGTTTCCCTCTGCTTCACACGTCATTGCAAATCAGGAGTATGGAAATGAACTAGTAGGAGAGGAATAGATGTCTCTCCAACTTAGGAAATCCAGCACCTTTCCAATTGTAAAATTTGTGCTAATTTTATTTAAAGTTAATTAAAATACAGCCCAATTATTTAGAGCTTTATTCATATTTATAACATTATTTATAACTGTTTAATCACTCACACAGTGGAGTCTCAATACTTATTTACTTAGGTTACAAGAGATGAGCGTTTGAAGATAGAATTGAAGTATGTAATGTGCACAGGAGAGCTAAAATGTACACCTTGAGTAACCATACAAATCAGCATTAACATAAAGAGATTGTCAGCCTAAATACCTACAGCTGACACCATTGCTCACAGACAAATACTCTGTATTTCTTAAGTCAGTGAGTTTGTGCTAAATGGAAAGCAAAGGAGTAATTTGGCTTATTTTCAGCAGGTAGAAACTCACAGATGAAAATGTGGTTTCTTCTGTTTTTCCAGTATGTTAAAAAAGAGGTTGTAGTATTAAATGGGGGAATACAGCAAACCTGACACAGTAATTTAGAGATCCCCAGGTGGAGGAGGGTTTGCTAAAGAATACCCTTTCTATGCGTGTGTTTTAGCAGAGCCCATTTGTTGTGTCTGCCTCTCCTCCGTGAGGCTTAGCGCTTGGCCATGGCACCAGGAGTAACAGGGAGTGTGGCATTTCTGAGGTGCTTTGCCTTAGGAAGACCTTGAAAGCGTGCTTGTATCTCCTTGTACTTAAACCAGCTTAATCAAACTTGCTTTGTACCTCATTGCACTTGTGTGCTTGCAGCTATGTCTAATCAAGAGAATTCAGCCTTTTCCCTATGCTTTGAGGGTGGCCAGTGGAGCTCACAGCATGACTTGGGCCTCGTGGAAAGCTATGGTTTATCTGGTGTCTTCAAACAGATCAACAAAGTCTAATTAAAGATCAAGTGCATGATCCCAGGTGGCAGGAGATTATATGACTTGGGTCATGTGGTCTACCTACTTTCTTCATTAGTGAGCACAGTAGAGGGCTTTCAAGGGGAAGAGCTTGACCAGAATGCCAAGGGGCATGGCAGGACCCTGAGCATCTCTGCTGCTCAGCTGTGCGAGCTTCTCCTCCATCATGGGCTATGGATGTAGTGTGCTGGCAATGTGGGGTGGTATTTCTCTCCTGCCTGTCACACTACACCAAGAATTTCTAGACTTTATGGGTCAACATGCTGCTGCCGCCTCATATATCTCTGTTGTTCAGCTGTCAGTGGAAAACATTATTGCAGATGCTGTTTGTTTGGGCCCAGGGTTCCAGTGTCCTTCTCACCATGTGCTTGACCATAGCTAGGAAGAATCCTGTGCTGTGCTGGTGAGGATAAGAGCTCTCTGCTAATTAAGTCAGCGTTTTAGTTTTTAGACAAGACCTGGACCATCCAAATGGTGATCGTGTGTGCTAGTTACTAGTTTTAGTGCTGTTCAAAAAGAAAGTCACTAGGTATCTTCTCTGATCCACAGTTTAAAATATTCAATACCTATTAAACATCTCAATGCGTTCCCTTTTTGCAACTTTTTAAGTTACAGTGTTTGCGCCCCCCCCCCCCCAAACCTCCAGCAATATAGCTTTCTGTAAAACTTATGAGTCAGCACAAATGAGATGACATGTATCCTAATTCTTAGGACTTGTGGTCAGAGAAAAAGTGTCAGTCCTATATAGGTGTCCTTAGTTTCAGCTTCTCTGAGCAACAAAAGTAGCTTTTGGTAGCATGTAGCCCACTGTACAGTAACATTCTCCACTATAATTTCCTCTTCATCAGCTTCTGCTGATCAAGATTTAGTCAGCTAGTATCTCATTATGAAGATAATGGGAATAAAGTAATTACCTTTCTTCCTCACTGCTTTAAGTAGCATAGCAGTTGAGAGAACAATTGGCAAACACTGGCAGATGTGCTGTGGTCCTTTAACTTGTCCCTCCTATCAGATTTTTTACTTTACAGTCCTGGTTATCTTTTTCCTTGGCTCCTTCTTGCAGCCTGTGCAGTAAGAGGTACAAGGTACATGTAACGGACAGAATCAGTGATGGATTCTGGAGTCACTTTTTCCTACTGCAGCATCTGTAGCTGTGGCTGGTGCTACCCTTGGTCTGTGTGGCTGTTCCCAGGTCAGCAGTGTCCCTCACCCACCCTGTTGTTACTGTGTGGTTATAGCGGGTTAAGCAGCTGGTGGGGCAGCATTTTCCTTCCTCACCTCCTGGCTTGCTGCTGTTTTGTCTTTCATAGCTAGTTATGATGCGGAGGACTGGTTCCTTGCTGGGTTCTGCTGTACTGGAAAGAATGCAGCAGTGCTGATGGGGCTGCCCGGTTCCCACCCAACTTCACCTTACTACGCCGAGAAGGACCCACTGAGCACCAGCCCTTGCTCTCCTCAAGAGGAGGTGTTTTCTCTGAGCACAGGTGGCTTGACAAGTTTTAACTCCCATCTTGTCAAATGGTTTCTTTCAGAGCAGGACACGATTCCATAGAGAAATGTGCCTTTTATTGCTGTGAAGGCACTGAAGAGATAAAATTTAAAAAGAGTATAAGTTGTGTGGGAATGAAAAATAGAGTAACAAGCTGGAAACCCCTGAAGTGTCCGAGATACTTCAATGGGGGCGATGTGGCTCCCTTTATGAAAAGCTGAAGAGGTGACTGATATGTCAGCTGTGCAGAAATGCTATTTATCGAGTAAGGCCTGAATACTGCAACAACTAATTACCTGTAATGGCACGTCCTAGGTAGTCCTATTTCTTTTGTGAACCTGCTAAAAGCTTAGAGCGAAGTACATGCTGAAACATTTACAATGACCAATATGTGACTTCCTGTGTTTCCCCTGTGATAGTAATTCTTGACTTTTTTCCCTCCACTGATGCTTAAGGTTGTCTTTTAGCTGGTATTCAATACGTTGTAAGAGACGCAGGAACAGAATGTGGAAAATGCAATGTCACTTTGGGGCCAAAATGGAAAAAAGGCTCCAGAGGGTATCTAGTAGTATAGTGCTGAAAAGCTGATTATCAGACCAGGCAACCAGGCAAAGTAGTTGAAACAATAATAAAGATAGAAATTAGCAGGCAGGGTTTAATGCGGTATAGTAGGGATCAGCTGATGCAGCTTTTACAGGTGGAACATATATATTAGCATTCTGTGCAAGAGTCAGCAGGCATTTGAATAGGGTTGGTCTGGTTGATAGATTGTATTTGGATTTTGGAAAAGCTTTTAAGAAGTGTCCTGACCTAGGTTTTTTACAAAACCCCTAAGCAGTCATGTATTCTCTAGTGGTTTAATAACTGGTAGGAAATAAGAGAGCAGATTTCACACTGGAGCAAAGTTAGTGGTGTTATATGGATAATGGTTGGACCTGATGATCCTAAAGATCCTTCCCAGCCTACATGTTTCTATGATTCTGTGGAGATCCGTGCTCTTTGGTATCTTCCTAAATGGTTTGGGTGAGGTGGTAAGCTGCATATTCAGAGCAGCCAAAGGTAAAACTGACTGTGAAGATGTGGAAAAAGATGTCATGACACTGAAGTTACTGGGCGGATAAAGAGGCAGATGAACTTTCATACTGCTTAACACAAGGTAATGTACATAAGAAAAAGAGCTCTAACTGTGCATGCACAAACGATAAGCTGTAAGGAAATCGGGCATGACCGTAACCCATTTTACCAGTCATTGTGGAAGCTACAGCATTAGGTTTGTTATCATGAGCCTGAGCTTCTAATTATAAATGCTTTGTTGACTGTTCAGGAGGCAAGAGATTAAGTACCTTTAGTTTTAGGGGGTCTCTAACAGTATGTGATATAAACAATGCTTCTCTTCAGGCTCGTAGTGCTTATGTAAGTCACTAACTGATGTTTTTTTCTTTACTGTCCCTTCTTCCTTGAGGTAATATATTTAAGTTTAATAGAGGATGCTAACAACTCAAGAAATGTAAAGCCTCCCCCTCGTATTTATTTCTAAATAAATAAATAACCAATCTCTAAATAATAAAGTGAGGGAAGGGCTGGATCCTAAGACCCCAGCATGGAGAAGCAGCAGCAGCAGTGTCTGTTTTGCTGCTTGTGCAGACCTGGACCTCAGTAAGCCTAAACCTTTGGAAAAAACCCAAAAACCTCACCAAACAAATTAACATCTGTATGTACTTGGAATTTGACTTTCCTTATTTGAGATGCGTTTTCAAAGCTGCCCTACCGTGACTATTGGCTTAACCCACCAAAGAAACTCCCTTTGGCCAAAGCACCAATTCAGTGAAGAGCTTCCCCATGCATTGAGTCCTTTTCGTTGGTTTCATAGTTAAACACATGAATGAGTTACTCTGAACTGGGTGAAGGGACAGCTGAATCTGAGAACTGATTGAATTGAGCATAGGCAGCATCAGGACTGTCTTCAGTGTTTCTGTGGTGTCTAGAATTGGACAGGTCCTATCACTGGTTGTGGGACCTTGTCTTGAACTTGTGAGCTCGGTGGACGTTCAGGGAAGGGAAAAGGTTTGCTCTTCATAAGCTGGATGATTATAGCAAAGGCAGTAACTGTGCATTGTGAGAACTGCTGGAGGAGGCAGCAATGTGAAAAGATCATGGTGGCCAGTTCTTGCAGATGAACTCAGTTATTGATTATTTGAGCCCAAGATCTAAATTTTTCCGTGATCATCTCCATGCATATCATACAGTTCTGCCGTGGTGAAATTACTATATGGCTTTTATAGTTGAATACATTTGCTGTTAGAGACTTACTACAGCAGGAAGCCTGTATGTATCTTTTGCAATTTCTATTTATAATTCCACATTATTTTAAGTACTTTTTTGGAAGATGGGAAATAAATGTCTACTAATTTCTTTTACATTTCACAAAGACCAATTTTTCCCCTTACAGTAATTTCAGTAGGACTATGTGGACTTGTCCTATGACATAAGTCTTCGAATTAAACTTTTTGCTTAATTTTCTTGACTGAGAATGTAAACTGTTATACATTCTCACAGGTGCTTGCAGGATTTGTCAATATTAGAAATACCAAGCAGGGGAAAGTTTGGGGTTTTTTTTAAAAAGAAAGAATAAAAAATTAGAACTGTAGGTCCATCTGGGACCGGTGTTTCATGTAACCAACAATAATTGAAAGCTTATGCGCAAAGGAAAATCCCACTACCAATGCAAACTGGATACTGAAAGGAATTTTGCTCACTACTGATAAATGTTACGCAGAAAATTTCATACCTTTCTCTTGAATGTGCCAAAAACATCAAAGTCCAAATAATTTAGCTGAATTCTACTTAAAAGGAAATGATCCAGTATAGTATGATTCTTGTAACTGAATCATTTTTGTGGTCTCGCTGGGTGTTATTAAATTTAATGTCAGAATAGTAGGAAAGACGTCTGAAAGCCATTTAATATTGTCACTGGAAAGAAGTTAGATTATGCTCAATTTCTGACATTAATGTGCTACTTAAGATAATTTATCATATTGTGGTATTAAAAAAGACATCCTTTTTACAGTGGCTGCTGTGTAGCATTCTAATTTCCTATTTTTCTTTGGCATAGTAGGAAGCCTTTTTCATGCAAAATGTTTTTTTTTTTTTTCTGGGTTTCTATTCAGCTCATTCTTTATAATACGGCATCACTTAAAGTTGCAGTTGTAAGTGCTTGTCTCTTCCAAGGAACCTGTCAATTTTTTATGTTCGAATGACAGAATCCTCCTATGTGAGACAATTGAAGTGGAGCATTTAAAGAGAACCTGAATTGTCAGACATGTTTCTTGGACAGGTATATACATACTGGTCTCCATTTATGTGTTTTAGACATTTACTTTCATTTATGTTTTACCAAGCCATAGCTAAGGTACTACTAATATGATTTACTGATTGTCCAGGGTTTTAAGTGTGCTGTGTCCCCCATTCACTAGTTCTTACGATGGTTTGATGACGGATAACAAATAGGTACTTAATTTTGTCATGTTTATTGCTGCTTGTTTCCTAATGACTAGAGTGTTATTTCTGATATAAATCATGTATCACACGAAGTACTCTTCTATTGATGAATGTAGTCCTGTATCATTCAAGGTACATACATTCCTGCTGAGATGCCTTGAACTGCTCAAACAAAAATGTGGCAAAATTAGATAAAGTACATAAATTCTTCTACTTTGTTTTCACCTTGAAAAATGAAATAGTTTTCTTCATGTCTTCTGGGAGTAGAGAATCAATTCTTCTTTAATAGAGTACAATACAGAGTGATTTTTTTTTTTTAATTTTTTTTTTTTTAGGTTCTCCCAGGGGAGCTAGATGGTCTATGCTAGCATAGCAATTTTGCATATAAATTTGCCATCCATTGGTAGTGGCAGTATATGAAAGGCTTGTAAGAACTACCCACAGTAAACCAATTTAGCAAGGGTTATATATCTGTCAGTTACAATTAAATCCATGAAAAATATTGGCTCTGAACTAGGACTTTTGTAATTTGATTTACACTGTAGTTGGAAAACAAGTGATTTCATTGGAAAATGGTCTTTATTCAACTGAATGTAAATTCTTTGTAATTTCTTGCTGAGAAATCTTAATTCAGAATGGTGGATGTCTAAACATAGTTATTTAATTAACCTGCTGTAATACACCATTTTGTGAACATTGGACAAAATTAACGTCCTGGCTGCACGATGCCTGTCAAGGATGTGTGTTTCCAGGGAATATTTAGTGTCTGTTCAGATTTGATATAATGACATTTACTGCTAAAGACCAAATTGCTGGTTCATTTAGGGATTATGATACTGCTGTAACACAGAATATAACCAGCATTTTTAGAATGGATTCCAGCATAGTGCCAGCACTTTCCCAAAATACAGACAGATAAAGTCAGAGTTTATTTTAGTAAAAAAGGTTTGAGCACATGTATTTTAAAATTTTACATGCTTTTTAATTAATTTCTTCTATTTTTTTCCTTCTCATACTGTCTAATTTAAAACATGACAACTATATAAGCATCAAATGCTAACAAAGCATCACTATGAACACAAACATTCATTTATTTCAAAGGAGGTACCATATGTTACAGTTATGCCTGCGCTAACATATTTGGCTGGGTCAGGGTCTTAATTTCCTCAGCAGCCAGGGAGTCTAGTTGCTGCTTAGTGAATTAGCGGAGTCTTCTCTGTCTACATGTCTGCCTCAAATTAAACCCTATAGAGTATTTGGCACCCTTTGCTCCTCTGAAAGATGAATGACCGACTTTCTGAGGTGTGTATATATATATAGAGAGAGAGAGAGAATTTTTTTGTATTCATTGTCTAAAACATGTAGTAGAAGTTCGTGATAGTCTTAGGAACAGAATTCAAATCATCTGGTTCTTTAAGTGTGAGATGGTCCTTCCCCTTTCCCTGGTCTCAGAGTTGATAGCCCTTCCATCTCTTTTGATTATGGGGTAATAATCAATGTGAACCTAACTGTCTCAGTCTCATGGCTGTTTCTGTCTAAAATGGTGTAGGATTGTGTCATTCTCTCTGTTATCACTGGCTCTTTTCTCTACAAATTCAGCCTTGGATGTGATTTCTTCTGGGACAATGCATGCCTCAATGGTCTTGGAGGAGTTTTGTGTTTACTGGTGCATGGCTTTGCCATGGCTCCATTTGATTCAGCATAGCCAATATACATGGCTGTATAGACAAAACTGTAGCTGGCCTCTAGCCATCAGTCTCACATTCATGTCCTGCTGTCAGAGTTGCTTTGAAATTTGAGTTTCACGGCTTTTTGGTCTCTTGATTTTTCCAAGTCTGCTTTCTGGCACTAACATATGCTTGATATTCTCCACCATCATGATCAGTCCTCAAGCCAGCCCATTATTTTGGTTGCTGTGACTCCTCTGTCCTGTTCTTCTCAACTCCAACTGGTTCAGTATGTGGAGGGAGGCATGGAAATGATGAGTCCGCACAAAGGGGACACGTGGGGCTGGCACTACTGGAAATGGTCACAGCATGGGAACAGTGACTATCACATGGCACTGGGGCAGAAGGTCTCTCCTTGTGACCCTTAGGTGTGAAACAGTGCCTACAGTAGTGATGGAGGAGGAGGGCTGCCAAAAGAGGAATGGCTGGTACCAGCCAGGATGTACACTTCTCAGTTTCTGAGATATTTCAGTGTTTAGGTCAGAATTGTTAAATATGCATCTAAATTTGACTTTCATAAGGGTCAAAGACTTGAAGGTCTAGAATTTTAGCTCAGTACTCCAACAAATTACTGATATTTGAGTGTACTATATGGTTCTCTAGTGGTCTCATCAGATGTTTAGCCCCAGAGTCCTCCACATAGAAGATTTTTTTTTTCCTTTCCTTTTTTTCAGATATTTGCCCTTTGTGAGTTTGTCTCCCTTAAAATTCTTTATGCATGCATAAAACTGTGGTATGATCTTTGTTTTTATGCTTCAGCGTCCACCCACGTACACAGCTGAAGCAAATGAATTCTAGCTTGCAGATATTTACTTCTCTAGGCTTTCTTTTCTGTGATTTCCACTGTAGGCTGATAGACAAAGTTTTTTGAAAAATACATATATAAAAAAAAAATCCTTGATTGCTATGAATCTCTCTCCTAGCCTTGCTAGTGAAGGTTAAAATTACACTCATTGTTGTGCTGGGTGGGTGGGCCTCTGACCTTATGCCACCCATTTCTAGGGTTTTTCCAAATTATGTGCTTGTTTGTTTAGTTTGAAAATTCTTTATCTTTTAATGGCATATTCAGGATGTATTTGCCATCTTCTTTTCCTAAACACTTTTGTTTTCAGTAGGATTTCCTTCAGCAATTCTGCTGACCTCCTGGTTCCCACAGAAACATGAATTTGGAAAGCTCAGCAGTAGAATGTTAAACCCCAGTGTACAAAACCCACCAGATTAAAGTCAGTTAATTAATGAGATACTGCATGATTTAGGCTGTCTTCAGGCACTGTGAAATATGTTAATAATGTTCAAGTATTGTGATGTTTGTGTTTCTTTTACTTCTATTTGCAGAGCTTGAACTAAAGTATAAACCTATCCTCTTTTTCTATCAACAGCCTCATTAAAATGGAGCCTCTATCTAATATTCAATGTCCGTATGAATAGCTATGTACAAATCCTTGTATCCTTGATAATGATAAACTTCCACTGGTAACGCTTTTTCTTACTGCACATCTTTCTGTGACATTGAAGAAGAAATACACAAGAGGGGAAAAAAAGGAGTTACTAAAAATCCCCCATTCTAGCAGGAAGGGTCACCCCCATCACACGATGGATGTGACAACCTAGTTCTCCTTAAGTACATTTCCAGTTATTTTAGGCAGAAGAAAAACTATCTAGGGAATGACTCTGTGCAGAATTGCCCTGAGCCTGAGATGACTTTTCTGGAATTGCCATATTTGTATTGTCTTTCCTTTTTTTTGTAGTCTTTCTCTTTCTTCCCCTTTCCCCCTGCCCCCATTGCCAATCCTTTTAGTTCTGTTCCCACCCTGCCCCACCCCGACCTGTTCTTATTCTTTCAGACCTATCTTATTTTTTCATTTCTTCATTCATTCTCCTCAGCATTCCTTATCATGTGTTTCTTTGCTTTGTACAATTGTTACCAGTCAAGCTGGTACCACTGCAGTTGGAACTGGCCACCAGAAAGCTGGCTGTATTGTTGAATAACTGCCCACAGGAGGTGTGATCCTTAATGGGCCTGAAATTAACGCTATTGCACTTAATTCTATTAATTTTTTTCTATAAGTGAACACCTGGACAGCCTAGAGAGTTGGGCAGGGAGAAACCTACTGAAGTTCAACAAAGTGTAGGGTCCTGCACTTGGGGAGGAGCAACCCCAGGCACCAGTACAGGCTGGGGCTGAGCAGCTGGAAGGCAGCTCTGCGGAGAAGGACCTCAGTGTCCTGGTGGGCAGCAAGTTGCCCATGAACCAGCAGTGTGCCAGGGTGGCCAAGAAGGCCAATGGGATCCTGGAGGAGGAGTGTGGCCAGCAGTCTGAGGAAGGTGATCGTCCCCCTCCACTCTGCCCTGGTGAGGCCACCTGGAGTGCTGCGTGCAGTGCTGGGCTCCCCAGTTCAAGAGAAACAGGCTGCTACTGGAGGGGATCCAGTGGAGGCTACACAGATGATGAGGGGACTGGAGCATCTCCCTTGTGAGGAAAGGCTGGGGGAGCTGGGGCTGTTTAGCCTGGAGAAGACTGAGAGGGGACCTTATCAATGCATACAAGTATCTTAAGGGCGGGTGCCAAGAGGATGGGGCCGGGCTCTTTTCTCTGGTGCCAAGTCACAGGACAAGGGGCAACAGGCACAGACTGAAACCCAGGCAGTTCCACCTAAATATGCGGAGGAACTTCTTTACTTTGAGAGTGACAGAGCACTGGGACAGGCTGTGGGGTCTCCTTCTCTGGAGACATTCAGAACCTGCCTGGACGTGACCCTGTGCAACCCGCTGCAGGTGACCCTGGTTTAGCAGGGGGTTGGACTAGATGGTGTCCAGAGGTCCCTTCCCACCCCGACCATTCTGTGATTCTGTGAAAAGCATTAGACTGCAGTGCAGGTATTGCTGCTTTGCTACCTAGTTACAGGCCAAAGTTTAAGATTTATGGGTTCCTGGGTTTTCTTGAATCCTCCCCTCACTTGTACTCACTTGTACTCCCCTTGTACCTGGATGATTTCCTGCACTGCGTGTTGCTGTCTCTACAGATGAACATGTCTTTTATCTGAGTACTAGATAAAGAGACCCAGGAGAAGGTGCAGTTCAGTTGATCCTTAAGGCAGGAACCACGCTGGCTCTATAGCATGCTGCTTATTCTGCAGTACTCATCCCAGAAGAGTACTGGGATGAACTTCAGAGCTGAGAATATGAACCTGTCACTTAAGATTGGTTCTGAAACACAGAAGGGCAAGAAATGTAAAAAGAATAAATAGTATTACAACAAACGTTTCTTTTATGTGCTTAGAAGTTTGTCCATTCACTTGGGATCTGCCTGCACTTAGGTTTTGCTGTTGCGAAGGCGTATGCTTGAGTAATCTTTGTGCTTGTTGGTACTTCCGTGAGCATTTCTGCTTCATTTCTGGGTAAAGTCAGAGTCTGGCTCAGCATCATGAATGAACGGGACACGTTATAACCCTACAGTTTCTGGTGGGCATCACTTAGAGCTAGATTCAGTGGGCAGAGAAACAAAATTTGAAATCAGTGTTTTTCTACTCCACAAATCAGCTTTTATGCACAAAATACTAAAAGAGGAACTCCCTCAAGCTGCTTTTCTCCTCCTCCTCCCACTTGTCTTGAAAGCTCACTTCCACTGTTAAAATGAAGATGATCCTTGAGGCCCGTTAAGTTTGGGATCTGATCCATTATGGGAAGCTATTTTAGTATCTTTCGGCTTCGGAGACGTGGTCTCAAAAAGCTGATTTGACACACAAGGTTTTTCTGGGGGTGAAGCCATCTTTGTGTTAGGGGGAGCAATGCTCTGATGGAGGTAACTTGCTTTAGGTCAGGAGCAAACCAATTTTCCTCTTATCCAGGCTCTGGCTGCTATAATCTAATAATAGGTGGAAGAGAGAACAGAAGGGACTGTTTAGAGAAGTGCTTTGAAAACAGCATATATTTTAAAATTCATTTTAATCAAGCAACCCTGAAGTGGGCATTTGTACTTAATATATTTATTTAGATTTTTTTTTTTCCTGAGGGAGGTTATTTTTCTGAGCACCTTGGTAGCATGTCAAGGTTGAGCTAGCAGGCTAATGCACAAAGCTGGCTTCATGGAGCTTTTATGGGCAAACAGCCTTGAGTGTATCACCTCTGATGCACTTTGCTTTTGAAGCAGCTGTTTCATTTATTCTAGGTTTCGCTTATTTTATGGGACTGCATTTTCATATTCATATCAGTATGAAAGGGGAAAGAAAGGAAAATGTTGAAATCAGGGGACTTGCTTGAGTCAATAGGTGGAAGAATTTGCCGCTACCTTTGGTGGAGCCTCATACAGTGTTTACTGGAGGGGTCAGTTGTTTCTTAACCTCTTTGTTTGGAAAAATTGTTGTGAAAAAGCTTTTATAGCCATTTTGTGCAAAATGTTTTCTGTGAGGATGCTTGCATGATTAATTGTGCAGGGATGCCTGTGTGCAGCTTAGCCCCCATAGAAAGGAAGAGCTGGAAAAATGAAACAGTTGAGGACCTAAATGAGATCTTCAGATTACCCACCCTCCCCCGTTGACAAAGGCAGGGACAGTTCAGCATGGTGCTTACTGCTGCACCCACCTATCTGCTGTGGATCATCTTGGCTTGGGCACTATATTTTGTTGCACCCACTGGGTGCAGGTGTGTATGCCATCACCTTTTCATCTTCTCTGGTATGAAGGGTAGTCCTAGAGAGTGGCTCAGCCTGCTCTGGCCTCTGTTCATTGTCTGCATTTCCCATGTTGTGCTTTGCTGAAGTAGTTTTTCAGCTTTGGTTCTTCCTTTGCCATTACTCCTCTGGATACAGGAGTGATGGGGGTCTTGACTGCAAAGCGCTTTTTTTTTTTTTTTTTTTTTTTTCTGTAAAGACACAAAGAATGTGTCAGCATAGTAAATGCATGCTATTTTAATGACAGAATGTTCTTGGAACATAGTAAGTAGGAGTAAAATTTTTTTCTGGCAGATTTAAGGTTAAATTTAGCAACACAAAGTTACTGAAAAGGGGAATCATTCTGTATCAGAGCTGCATGCTTTCCAACCCATCTTCCCCATGCAATATCTCGCTCAGGGCTAGAGGTGGTCCTGAGTCATAGTATAGAATTTTTTAGGTTGGAAAGGACCTTAAATCATCAAGTCCAACTGTTAACCCAGCACTGCCAGGTCTAACACTAAACCATGTCCCTAAGCACTGCATTTTCACAGCTTTTCAATACCTCCAGGGATGGTGATTTTACCACTTCCCTGGGCAGCCTGTGCTTGACAATCCTTTTGGTGGAGAAATTTTTCCTAATATCCAATCTAAACCTCCCCTGGCGCAGCTTCAGGCTGTTTCCTCTTGTTGTCTCGCTTGTTACTTGGGAGAAGAGACTGACCCCCACCTCACTACAACCTCCTGTCAAGTAGTTGTAGGGAGCGATAAGGTCCCCCCCCTAGCCCCCTTTTCTCCAGGCTAAACCCCCCCAGTTCCCTCAGCCACTCCTCATAAGGCTTGTGCTCCAGACCCTCCCCCAGCTCTGCTGCCCATCTCTGGACACGCTCCAGCCCCTCAATGTCTATCTTGTAGTGAGGGGCCCAGAGGATTTGGGGTGCAGCTCCACCAGTGCCAAGTGCTGATGACTCAGCAGGTGACTGCATGCTCTGTGTTTGGAGGGTTTCCCTGGTGGATTTGCAGCAGAGGGGTTGCTATCTGTCACTTCCCTTCCAAATCAGGTGCAAGTGCTGTAAAAGGTGTAGTAGTTTTGTGGTTTAGTAGTTGCATTCCAGAAGATGAAGCTCCTGATGGGTGCTCTGGGGAGTATGGGTGTAAATTGTTCCAGCAGTGCTGGCTGTGATATATTACAGCCATGGAGACTTTTCACCCAGTGAAACTAGGTGGTTAACACTGGTGCTGTGAAATTTGCCTGGTAGTTGGATAAGGAGATAATACTGTTGTTCAGCTTGTTATTGAACTATTTCATCCTGGCCGTGGAAAGTCGCTCTGGCTGAGCATTGCTTTTTCTCTTAGGTTTGATCTGCTGGGCAGTGCAGAGTTGAAGTTGCACCTGTAATAGTCATTTACTTCAGTGCGAGGTGTATAAAACCTGGTTCTGACCTGGGAGCATTTCATAAGGATAAATGGTCGTAAGTGGGTGTGAGGCTGTATTTCAACAGTTTTTCAAAGTCAGACTATGATTTGCAGGAAGCTTGAAAGACCAGGTGTGCAGCCTTTGCTGAACCTTTGTGAGACCCGGTGACTTGGCTCCCATAAGCTGCTTTGGAAATCACAGCCAACACATCCGAGCTTTCTAAAAATGCTGCCTTAAAATGCCATGTGTAGGAAATCAGCATTTGCAATGCTGCTACAGGAAGGTACTTCATGAGCGGTTTCTTTTCATGCTTTTCTCCCTTTCTTTCTCATTAAATCTGCAACTAACCACCGAAGAGCCTAGCAATGACAGCATAAAGGCGCCTGCCTGGGAAAGCTGTAAGAGAAGCACCTTTCTATTAGAAGAATGTGAACAAGGAATTGAAAGTTTCTAGATTTAGTTCAGTTTGAATGTACTAGCTGTCTGAGCCTTGCATTACTCAGAGTGATTTTCACAGTGGGTCGGCTTGTGCTTTCAGTCACATTGAGAATTGAAAGGTAGAAGACTAGAATTTCTTTCTCTTTAGGTGGGGTTTTACACCTACAGCAGATTATACCTGCAGATCAGACATTTATAAATTGAGATGATAAAACTGGAACACAGTCAACTGAAGGGACGAAGTGCACCTTTAAAAGCTGATTCAGTGAAGACCCCAGGGTGGAAATCAGGCTGGAAAATCTGGCTCTGGTTTTGTCCCACGGTTGTTCTGACACACCTAAAAATTACAAATGAACATGTCATGGGAAGGGGAGTGTGTTTGGGAGGAATTCTTTGCATGCATTTATCTGTAGCTGGGAACTCGAGTTGTCACTTTCTTCTGAATTCTTGCAGGTGAAAGTGATGGTAAGGATTTGTCCCTCTCAAGGAGCACATGAAACATCTGAATCCATGTCCTTCCTAAAGGTGGACCCGCGAAAAAAGCAAATCACATTTTACGATCCAGTGGCAAGTGGGCCGTCCAATGCAGGTCACAGAAGAGGTGTTGTTGCTGTCCCAAAGATGTTTGCCTTCGATGCGGTTTTCCCCCAGGATGCTTCGCAGGTACTGGAGTCACTTGCATAAATCTCCTGAGTCTTCTCATGGCCAATGCATTTGGTTGCCTGAAGAGTTATTTCTGTTTCTGGGGAATTTTATTTGAATGAGTTGCCTTAATGCCTGGAAAAAAAACATGGTAATGAATAGACAAGTGGGCAAATTCTTACATTTTCAGTTTGGTTGAGATGTAAAATTAAGGAATAGCTGGGGAGATGGATTTGCAGACTCAATTATCTTCCTGCATTTTCTCTTGTTAGAGAAAGACACACAGCCAATTTGAATTTCACTTTTCCATCCGGTTAGTTTTTAACCCATTTGATGTCACTGAAATAAGGGCCTTCCCCACTGATTTAAATGGGAAATGAACATGTGCTTAATGTTATACTAAATGCTGTTGTTAGGAGAAGAGATACAGCTAACCCTGTGGGATTGCTGAACTGAAACTGCAAGGGAACTTTTTTATTTTCCTCACCTTTTCCAGTTTGTTTATGCTGTGTGTTTGACTGATTATTTTATCTTGATGGTTGTGCTGATGATGGTGCATGCCTTTCTTTTCGCCTGAAAAAGGGTGTATTTGTACAGCAGTAGCCCCAGACATGAAATCTCATACAGAAACGAGGTGTCTGGTATCTGAAAGGACTGTGGGCTGCGGTATATTCAGTGAGTTTGTACTCATGGATAATCCTTCTGGGAAGAATCTTTGGTTTAGAAAAAAATAATCCTAGACCAGCTTTAAAAAGAACAAATTCAGCAGCATATGAAGAACTACTTTGAGTTTGAACTGCTGAAAGAAATTAGGGTGAGAAGTACACCACAAAACATCCAAGGTGAAAATGGTATATTAATGCTGAGAAAACATGACAAGATCTAATTCAGAAAAACACCCTCAGATCTTCTCCTAGGATTTTGTTTAATATTTTGGGTCCCAAACTAGAGATGCAAAAATATCTATTAGGTCCAAGTTCTAGCCAAGCACTACAAATGGAGAATAGTCTCCCCCATACGTCAGTATCTAAAGCAACGGTGACCACATCAGGAGGCTGTTTTCAGGATCCTGCACAAGCTTAAATGGCATCTTTGTGCAGAAACGTGCAACGGTGAGCTCAGCATTTGGTCAGAACTGGAAATGGCTTTTTCTTACTTGTGTTGCCAGCCCTGCTGCAAGGTGGCCGTGCACAGTCTGCTTCTCTGCTGCCGTTGGCACCAGTCCTCCAAGTTGTTGACCCCTGGTTTGGGCTAAGCTCTTTCAGGTCCTTGTGGTGGGCCTGTTGGGTGGCCTGTTTGTGGTGGCTCTGGGTGACTGTTGGCCAACGCAGCCACTTCTGCACAGGCGTTGTTGCTGGAGGAAAGCTTGCTGCCATGCAGCTGCAAACAGAGCCTTAGCATTTTGCTCTAGTTACATATTTACAGCAACCCTCTCCCCTGCCCCCACCTGCCGTACTTAATAGATCATCTTATTGTACATTTGAAACCTTCACTGACATGGATAAACTGGTTTTCGTACACTTAAATATTTTAGCAAGTTCTCTTCATTGATGATGATGTTTCCCCTGGAAGAACGAAATGGGATACTATGAAGTCTTATTCAGGGATCTTAATGCATTTTCTCCAGTATGAATGTCTTTTTAATTCCTGTGAGCACTCCTGAGTAGCTTAATTTCTGTGGAGTTGCTACTATTGCTGAATAGCCTTGGCTAAGCTATTATACCAGCAGGAAGCCTGGTTGGATAGCATTCAGTTTGCTACATTAGTCATAGGATCAATATTCCAAGAGAATTGGTTTAATAGAACTGAAAACTATTTTAGGCTGTAGTAGAATATTTTATTGTTTTTTAAGATAGCATAGTTACTAAAATAATAGGAATGATGCCATAAAAATGGGGAGAATATTGTGCCTCAAAAATATTGAGTCATTCATTTGATTACAGAAGAATAGTAAAAACTGAAGCAGTATATGCTCTTTTACTCATTTGTCTCCAACCTTTCTTTCAGGCTGAGGTATGCTCTGGAACAGTAGCAGAAGTAATCCAGTCTGTTGTGAATGGTGCAGATGGTTGCATATTTTGCTTTGGTCATGTCAAGCTTGGTGAGCTCCCAAATTTGTTACAGTTAATTACTATGTCAGTCTGGTAATTACATGCTGTCAGCTCCTGGAACAATAAACCTAGAGTATATGAATAGATTAGAATTTCTTTTTAATTAGCTTTGCAAACTTATCATGGTTTATTTCTACACTGTGATTGTAAGTTTTAATTTGAAAAGGTAAAACGTAACATCAGATTAGCTTATTCAAGAGCAAGTTTATATAGGTGCATTGTGATGAAAATCAGAAGATCAGAGATGTTTTTAACATTAATTTGCTGTGGGTCTGAGTTACAAAAATTGCAAAAATAATTGAATAAATCGTAATGGATTAATAATGAAATACTTTGCATTTTTGCATATGTTCTTTCCCATTATCTGTGCAGCACGTGGCATTGCATGTAACGTACAGTGGTGATATGAAGAGACTGTCTTGTACAAGAAAATTAAATTAAGTTCATGTTTGTCTTTTCATTCTAGGAAAATCTTTTACTATGATTGGGAAAGATAATTCCACGCAAAGCCTTGGTATCATCCCCTGTGCAATTTCTTGGCTCTTCAAATTAATCAATGAACGTAAAGAAAAAACTGGGACTCGTTTCTCTATTAGAGTATCTGCTGTGGAGATCAGTGGCAAAGATGAAAACCTTAAGGATTTGTTAGCTGAAGTAGCCACTGGCAGCCTTCAGGATGGCCAGTCTCCTGGGGTATATCTGAGAGAAGATCCAATATGTGGAACCCAGGTATAATGGATATCACAACATAGATTTTTCTGAGCCTGACTTTCTTCTGCTTTTTATTTCCTTTTATCTGACAACAATTACGACAACTTTTAAGACAGTAAAAAAACCTATTACTTTTAATTTATAAGCCCTTCTCCCATGGTGTACATATTTGTTTCTTTTAGTGCCCTAGAGATTTAGCCAGTTCAGAAAAAATAATAATAAAAAAAATTGCCCCTGTGCTAATTAGTAATTTTCTTGCTTGTATTCAAGCTTCAAAACCAAAGTGAGCTAAGGGCCCCAACAGCAGAGAAAGCTGCCTTTTTCCTTGATGCTGCAATTGCTGCCAGAAGTACCAGCAAACCTGAATGTGAGGAAGAAGACAGGAGGAATTCACATATGCTCTTTACTCTTCACATATACCAGTATCGCATGGAGAAGAGTGGCAAAGGAGGAAGTATGAATCTTCTTACCATATTGTTTATTTTTAAATGACATGGGTTTGGTTTAGTTTCAACAATACTTTTCAATAAACTTTAAAAGAAAAAATGAAGTGAACCCTCAAGCCAGTCGAGTCACCTTTAACTTTGGTTGCTGTGGCTAATATCTGCTTTCCTTACCATTAATATTTAATTTAGTCATTATCCCATGCTGTATTCATTATTTTCCTCATTTGAATACATTTTGAATACCAAATTTGGCTTGAGTCCATGCAAGAACGTGATGTACAACTGTTTTCCCTCTTTTTGTTTTAGTGTCTGGAGGACGCAGCCGTTTGCATCTCATTGATCTAGGGAGCTGTGAAAAAGTGCTGAGCAAGAGCCGAGATGGAGGAGGCTCTCTATGTCTGTCTCTCTCTGCCCTGGGCAATGTAATTTTGGCCTTAATTAATGGTGCTAAGCATGTGCCATATAAGTAAGTGAATTATTGTCTGCACTGTCTTAAATTTGTGGCTGGTGTTACCTTAGCAATGAATTACATGAACAATTTACTCTTTACTTAAGATGAAGTTAAAGGAAGTTCTGTCAGAGGGGATCTGTCTTCTTTTAAGGTCACTTCTGCGTTACAAATTCATCTACATGTCTGTATGTATCTATACATACAGACAACTTTTAAAATGTCACGTAGTAACATGAAATTCTTAATTATATGGCCAAAAGTTATATGCGTATTGGTATATACTTGTGGGGTGAAATGCTGGGGAGAGTTTGATTGTTGAAAAAAGCAGAGGAAAATGGCCAAAATGTTTTCTTTCCCTCTGTCTCCTCTTTTAAACTGATCTCAGCCAGCTGGACATTAGTAAACAATTTCATCAAAATTTCAAAGGATTTTCTCTCCTTTTCCAAATTTAAAAGTTGTATTGAAATTTTGGAAAATACTGCAGGGTTTATCAAGTATGGTCATCTAAGCTTGTTATTTCTGTATGCCTTTTGGAATGACACACCTTTTAAATTAAAAAAAGAAGACCCCCATGTTGCACACTTGTTTAGAAGAAGCAAACATTTAGTGTGTCCCTTGGTGGAGTGTACTTGACAATAATATTATGTCAAACACACCTGTGGGGAGCCCAGCTTAAAGACAACAGCCACGTTGTAAACACCCTTTACCTGAACTTGGCCTTCAGTCCTTAAATTTAATTGCTGCTTGTCTTCCTGCATTATGACTTTGTGCTGTTGTTATCAATCATGTCATTTCACATATTTATCTAGCACTGCATCTCAAACAGGTGTTCTTTCTTTCTGTATTAGGCAGAAAGATAATTTCCTCAGGCTAGTTGCTAGGTTTGTGGGTAGAGTAGAGGATGGATGGGTTAAAACAGGGAAAGGCATATGCTCAACCTTGTTGCCAACCATAGCTTAGTGAGTAGACAATGATGGCAGTTCCCACGTTGGGCCAGCTCAGGGGGGTGATAGGAAGCAGCCTCCAAGGAGTCCTAGAGAAAGATTTCTTGGAGACCAGTGGAGAACAAAATGTCACCTGTCTTGTCAGCTTTGCTGCTCATGGCACAGGATGCACATCACCAGGGAAGCCTTCAGAGAGCAATTCTGCTTCCCATTTGCTATGTCAGAGCAGAGCACAGCAGGCAGAATGGAAACTAGGTTAGTGGCAGTGGCATTGGTAATATAGTTCTGCTATCTAACATTGTTATATTTGTTTAGCGATTTCTTACCTTTTCTGTTGACTTATTTTTTTGTTATTATCAAAACTGTTTGCACAGAGCTCACAGAGCTTAGCTATCCGGGTACTAAGTCTGCTCAGCTAAAAATACAGCACTCATGAGCTTTTTGGATAATAAGAGCTAAACACGAGATAACTAAACTAGTTATCAATCAATTGTTTTACAATTGTCTAAGTAGCAAATAAAATTACTTATACTGCAAATACACAGGCAGGTAAATAATTAAAATATTGCTATCTTTGTATGTGTACATTTAGACACATTTTAAGTGTGGTCAAATAATAGAAGCATATTTCTTATCTGCATGTACTGCACATGCATATATCCTAGGAGTGTGAAAGCATGGCTTGTGGTGTAAAAATCTTAAAAAAAGATTGTGATTTCTTTAAACCATCCTAGTGTTTTTATTTGTTACACAGGGACAACAAGTTGACAATGTTGTTGAGGGAATCACTTGGGAACATCAACTGCAGAACTACTATGATTGCACATATTTCTGACTCCCCAGCCAATTATGCAGAAACCCTCACCACCGTTCAGCTTGCATCGCGAATCCACCGAATGAGAAAGAAGAAATCCAAGGTTAGTTCACAAACAAGCAGAAATTAATTCATTTGAAAATGAGTTTTCCTAACCTCTCAGTGGGGGAACATGGGATTTCTCGGCAGTAAGAAGTAATAGAAAATGCATAAAAGCTCAGGAGAGGAACTGACAAATGGCTTGGCACTGAGCCATCATCCCGCCCCCAATCCTTAATCCTGAAATTCCCTTCTTTTTGTTCCAAATGCGTATTCTTTCTTCGCTTATATGTGGAACTATCTCAAAAGCTCCTATTTGTATTAATTAAAAACCAATAAATAAGGGACAGAAAACTGTTGAGGAGAAAGACAGTACATAATATTTAATGGAAATTATCTGAAAAGCTGTGGTTGTTATATTACTCATAATACAGTAAAATCTATGTAGCATGACCTTGTTATTTTAATTCATGCTTTTAACGTTTTTCCACTAGATGTAGTTGTGATAGTGCACACAAAGCGCAGAGCATATAGCGAACCTCACCTTTTAGTCAATTATACGTGCATATATATATATATATATCTAAATTAATAATAACAAGAAATTTTCCCTTATTGATCATTTGCAGTATGCATCCAGCTCGTCTGGAGGAGAGAGTTCATGTGAAGAAGGACATGTCCGAAGGCCACCCCACTTGCGACCATTCCACCCACGAACTGTTGCCCTTGACCCTGACCTTCCTGTCCTGAGTATATCTAGTGATCCTGATTATTCCTCCAGCAGTGAACAGTCTTGTGATACTGTCATCTATGTTGGTCCCAATGGTGCAGCTTTGTCTGACAGGGAATTGACAGATAATGAAGGTCCTCCAGAGTTTGTTCCCATAATCCCATCCCTAAACAAGAAGAGAAGTAAAGACAATTCTGCTATTGGTAGGAGTTCTGACAAGGACCATTTTAAATGCAACACTTTTGCTGAATTGCAAGAAAGGTTAGAGTGCATTGATGGAAGTGAGGAACCCATCAAATTTGCTTGTGGAGAAATATCTGTCGTGTCCAATTGTAGTCCAGTCCCTGGAGGTACAGAAAATGCACAGTGTAAGCTGATAAAGGAAAAAATATCTTCTCCTTCTGGAGGATTTAAGAAACCACAAGAAACTGCATCTCCCAAAAAAGGACATAACCTTCCCTTCCAGGCTGTTGCCCCAAGGGGTGGCAATGGCAGTTGTCATGAAAAGAGCACACCTCACTTGAAAACAGAGCTTTCCAAGCCGCAGAGCAGAGCTGACAACAGGATAATAGACTCAGCACTGGAGGGAGAGATAGAGACAATCACTGATTCCCTGCAGTCCTCAAGGTGTAGCCCTTCAAGGAATCCAGAGCAGAATAAGGCCACAGCTGAATGTTTCATTAAGGAAAAGTCCTTGTACGTCAAGAAACCTTTGCCAAGCCCAGCACCTCCACCTCCACAGCAGAAAGAGCACGTGCCAAGCTCCAAAGCTGAGAATTTGGAGCTGGACAATAGCCATGCAAATAGCAATGCAGTTCGGACTCCTCCTGTGGGAATGAGCAAACAGATGGGAAACAAAGCTGAGCAAAACCCTGTAGGAAGCACATTCTTGGTTGGTAGTAATGCCCAGAATCAGTCAGGTGCGATAGAGGTACACAGCTTCAGGTCAGCGTTTAGAGGGAAATGCTTTGATCGGGACATACTAACCACCACGGTGACTTTGCAGCAGCCTGTTGAGCTGAATGGAGAGGATGAACTTGTTTTCACTGTGGTGGAAGAACTATCCATTAGTGGGATTATGGATAACGGAAGGCCTTCCAGTATCATTAGCTTTAACAGCGACTGCTCCCTTCAGGCCCTTGCATCGGGTTCGAGGCCAGTCAGTATTATCAGCAGCATAAATGATGAGTTTGATGCTTATACCTCACAGGAGACTTCTGCTGGTGTAAATATTGATATTGTTGTGCCCTTTGTTAAGGATCCCTTTACCAGCAGCAGACGTTCCTCCATCAGTTCATGGCTTAGTGAAGTCAGCATCTGTACAATTGAAAGTGATGGAGCCCGGTCTAGTGACAGTTTTGTCGCACAGTCATCTTACAGCTGTAATAAGTCTGAGGAACCCTTCAACTTGGATTCATCTCATTTATCTGTCCCCCTGAAAAGCGCTCTGAATGACAGTGGGTTTTGCTTCTCTGAACTGGAGAGTGAGAGCTTGAGTTCCAGCAAGCTGTCCTCAGGCATCATCAAAAGCCCTCAAACCTCTGAAACTACCAAAGCGTCTCAGATAAAAAGTGCTTTTTGTGTCACTGATCAGCCCGTAAAAATAAAATTTAGTAATTCTCGTGATATGCCTGTGATAGAAACAATACATTCTAGTCTTCCTAGGAAAACAAAAACTACCTCGTCTCCAATCAACAATAATACTGTCCTCAGCTATAAAGAGCTGCAGAATCCACATGGTATATTTGAAGATCCCTGGCTGTTGCGCACCGATTATCAGGTAGAAGCAAAACCTGCAGACTCACTGCTGTCTCCAAAATCTCATGCGTTTGGTACTGAGAAGCAGTCAGGAAAATCTGCCCAGTGTTTTGGCACAGCATCCAGGCCAACGAAGTCGCAGACTATGCTTGCCTGTTCACAGAGAATTGTGGATGGTTGTGAAATGGCCTGCAAATCCTCTAGTGGAGCTGCAAAGAAGTCAGAAGTTACGATGAAGATGCCACAGCTGAAGAGAGGAGCCACCACTCTGGGAGTGATGCCAGTGTCGCATGCTAGCAGTACTTTATTGGAGTCTGTGACCCGAGGGAATTCAGATGTTCCCTTAGCCACTGGCAGCTTGAAATCATCACTGGGAAAGAAGACTACACCACAGAAGTCAGCCATGCTGCCCAGGCCAGGCGGGCCAACACCTCCAACACCTCCCGTACGCAAATCGAGCCTGGAGCAGAAACCTGTTGGTCTGGGTAATGGTGGGGGAAAAGCCTCTGGCCTGGACTTTGCCAGAGCTGCCACACCAAAGGCTGAAGACGAAGCAGATTTGCGGTTGAAAGCTGGGTCTTACTTCAGCGAAAGTGCCAGCAGCAAAATGAACTTGAAGGGCGACCACTCTTTGCCCAAGATGACGTCCAGCTTGAAGGTGAAAGCATCAAAGAGCGAAGCTGTGCACCGTTATGGGAGCCACATGTCCCTGGAGAGGTGCGACAGCCTGACATCGGTTGGATCCAAAGCTAGCATGGCAAGGGAGAACGGGAGCACCAGCAACAGCCGGGCAGGGCGCTCTGTCCCCAGGCTGGGGGTCCCTCCTGTTGTCTCCAGTGTGGGTTTACCACCACCCTTCACTGCCCCTGCGCCTGTTAAAAACAGCCAGGCAAAACCTACAGCTAACCAGAAGGTGCAAGCAAATGGGAATAAAACCCGGGGCCTCTCCACCAGTGGGTCAAAGTCTCTTAGTTCCTCTGTGAAGTCCCTGGCACAGCCTGTGGGGAAGGGCTCTGGTGTGGCCCCTGGTGGGAAGGTGGCCCCCCGCTCCGTGCAGCCCGTCAGCGGCAAGCCCGGCCGAGGGACCATCATGGGAACCAAGCAGGCCATGAGGGCAGCCAACAGCCGCGTGAATGAGCTGGTGTCAGGGGGCTCTGCCAAGGTGGGCAACTTCCGAGGCTCCACCGACTCTGACAGCGGCAACGACAGTGGCATTAACCTCAGTGATGAGAAGTCACAGATCCCAGTGCTGCCGTCTCCATACAGCAAGATAACGGCACCCCGGCGGCCTCAGCGGTACAGCAGCGGGCATGGCAGCGACAACAGCAGTGTCCTAAGTGGGGAGCTGCCACCAGCCATGGGGAGAACGGCTCTGTTTTACCACAGTGGTGGCAGCAGCGGCTATGAGAGCATGATTCGGGACAGCGAGGCCACTGGCAGTGCCTCTTCGGCACATGACTCCATGAGCGAAAGCGGGATGTCGTCTCCGGGCCGGATGAGGAGCCTCAAGTCCCCCAAGAAACGATCAACAGGTAAGAAATGAAGGGGAAGGTGGCCAGGTGGTCACTGGTGCTCCACTGTGTCCCTGAGGATGGGGGTTTTCACGGCGTCTGTGACAGAGGGAGGGGAGGTTTTGGGGAGGCTCAAACCATGGAGGTCGACTGGGGGCATGCACTTGTGTGTGCACACGTATTGCTGCGACAGCAGCTACTTGTTATTTATTTTACTTCAAAGGTGCAGGTGTGACACAGATGCTGCAGCAGAGAGGGCAGGAGAGGCGCTGGGTGCCCTGGGGCACCAACAGCCTCCCTGTGAAGGAGGAGATGGTGGATGGCCACCGGCAGGTGGGAGCTGTTCCATCCTCCCTCAGCAGGGTCAGCAGTGGGCGCAGCACCAGTGTGGCCCAAAGTAGGTGTTACGGGTGGGTTGGGAAGAGTGAGAGTCCAGGGTGGGCACTGATGAGTTTTTGTGAGGATCAAGTGAGTGTCAGGGAAGATGAGTGAGAGAAGGGCAGTGAGGAAAGGAGAAGCTCTGCTGCCAGGCAGCTATGAGGGAATTTCAGTGAGATGGGCTGGGACTGTAGTTTGGAAACAAGGGAATGGGCCTGGAAGGTAGAAGAGTATTTGTGAAGTAACGAGGATTGCTGGATGTGTGTTATATTACCCAAAAATAAGGCTTAGGGGCAGAGCAGCAGGATGTGTACATAAGATACAGTGACTCCTATGTTAATGCTGCCAGCTAATTGTAAAATTATTGTATTGCACTGTAATGGTGCTGTTATAAAGACATCTTGGTGTGTACATGTGGCTACTATAAGCAGTAGGAGACTGACTGTGGGAGCTGCTCAGAAGAGGCGGCTCTGGCTCACATACTGCGCCAGGGCAGGCATGTCTGACCACGCTCTGTAGAGATGGGCGTACGGGAGCCAGGTCCCCTTCCCTGCTCTCTGATGCCTTTCCTTATTGCTTTTGCAGGCGGTGCTCATGTAAGTGCTGCTAGTTGTAGCCACCTTCAAAGTCAGGCTCATATGACTGCTGTTACCGTATTCATTTTTACTGATCTAGGTGCAGTCCTGTAGTATCATAAAGCATCAGTGGCAATCAGTGTCACGTAGCTAATGACCAGCAGCCTCATTCAGCAACCTAAGCATATTGACGAGAACATGGTAGGAACTAATATCAGCAATGCGCTGAATCCGAGCTTTTGGTTAGAAAGCAGTAATTACTGCAGTCCCTATAGACACTTGTGATGCTCAATTCTGGCAGTAAAACAAAATGAGTGAAACTGGTGATCTCGTGGTGCTTTCTGGTCAAAGCAACTGAGTTTCTTCAGCTGGTGATAAATCATTTTGGAAACTTAGTGCAGCATTTGCTGCACTTCTTTCTATAGCATTATCAACCTCTTAAACCTTTCCTACAAATCAATATTAACGGCTGTTTAAGTTGCACACATGTTGAGAAGGCATTACCCACTGATGGATTTGTATTTGTTTTTACCCCAGGAAATGCTTATAAAGTCTTTAAAAATGACGAACTATTTCTTTTTCCAATTTAAATTGCAGTATATCAGTAAATTATGTATTACTTTTTTGGAGTGCTGTAGACTTCAAGACAGTGTGTGTTATACATGAAATGAGGTTTCTTAGGAAGTTCATGAAATATTTCATAGAATCATAGAACGGTTTGGGTTGGAAGGGACCTTGAAGATCACCTAGTTCCAACCCCCTTCCATGGGCAGGGACGCTTTCCACTAGACCAGGTTGCTCAAAGCCCCATCCAGCCTGGCCTTGAGCACTGCCAGGGATGGGGCATCCACAAGTTCTCTGGTTAACCTGTTCCAGTGTCTCAAAGTAAAAAAATTCTTCCTAATATCTAATGTAAATTGACTTTCTTTCATCTTAAAGCCATTCCTACTCGTCCTATCACATGCCCTTGTAAAAAGTCCCTCTCCAGCTTTCTTGTAGGCCCTCTTTAGGTACTGGAAGGCTGCTGTGAGGTCTCCTCAGAGCTTTCACTTCTCCAGGCTGAACAACCCCAATTATCTCAACCTGTCTTCATAGGAGAGGTGCTTCAGCCCTCTGACCATCCTCATGGCCCTTCTCTGGACTTGCTTCAACAGGTCCATGTCCTTCTCATGCTGGGGGCCCCAGAGCCGAATGCAGTACTCAAGTGGGCTCTTCTAAGAGTGGAGTACAGGGAGATAATCACTTCCCTTGAGCTTGGCACACCTTTTTTGATGCAGCCTAGGATGTGGTTGGCTTTCTGGGCTGCAAGAACGTATTGCTGGGTCATGTTGAGCTGCTTGACCACCAACACCCCCAAGTCTTTCTCCTCCAGGCCACTCTCAATCCATTCTTTTCCCAGCCTGTATTTGTTCTTGGGATTGCCCTGACTTGGGTGCAGGACCTTGCACTTGGTCTTGTTGAACCTCATGAGATTCACACAGGCCCACCTCTCGAGCCTGTCAAGGTCCCTCTGGATGGCATCCCTTCCCTCCAGAGTGTCAATGGCACCACACAGCTGGTGTCATCAGCAAACTTGCTGAGGGTGCACTCAATCCCACTGTCCATGTTGCCAACAAAGATGTTAAACAGCACTGGTCCCATTACAGACCCCTGAGGAGGAACACCACTCATCACTGGTCTCCACTTGGACATCGAGCCATTGACTGCAACTCTTTGTGTGACCACCTAGCTAATTCCTTATCCACTGAGTGGTCCATCTGTCAGACCCATGTCTCTCCAGATTAGAGGCAAGGATGTCATGTGGGACAGTGTCAAATGTCAAAACTTCTTAAAAGAAATGTGTAGTGCAGACCTATTATTGGTTTAAAATATATTGTAATCTTTGCATAAGTGTTAGAAATTCTTGGAGTAGCTTATGTTGCTTCAAACTATGTTGGAATCGTGCAGTCCCTGGATTTATGACAGATTCTACTCCTGTATATGTCACTGGAAAACTTGTTCCCTTATCCTTTAAATTTATCTTTGGAGAAATGTTGATCCTGGCTGCTACACTGGAAGGGTATGAAGTTTGTGTGCTTAGTATATGTGTTTGACTGCATCTGTTTGTTGTCCTCTTGGGAGGGATTCTGTTCATCGATGTGGTTACAGGATCAGTTGCAGCAGGTGATTTCAGCAAGCAAGACTATAGTGGTGATTCAGGCTAAATGAGCTGGGATTGTGAGAATGATGAACAAGTATTGTAGAAGTAGAATCAAGTCTTCCTCTTTCCAAAACATTCCATTGTGATTGTTCTTGTTACTTAGAAATTAGCAAGGATGCATTTAGGAATTAGGGAAGTTTTTTTTTGCAGAATGTGTAAAGCATATAACTCTTCAGGTATTTATAGAGGTGTGTTGCTTTGGGGGGTACCTGCTGGGAATTTGTCTCCATTTCATTTTGAAGTTTGGGACAGGGCTTACCTGACAGCCTTAACTTGCACTTAACTTTTCTGTACAGGTTTCATCCCAGAAGTTATTTTGGCAGCCCTGTCTCGTCTGTTTGTTAGATGTGCTCCCTTTTGTAAGAAGACCAGAAGAAGTAAGACTCTGTACTTCAGAGTTGGTTTTCAGAGGAGGAAATCAGGCACTACGTTTATTGTCACCAGTCACCCAAAAGCTGCTTATACTTGCTGCTACTATGTGACATTTCAGCTTGTTTCTGGTGGCCTTTAGCCCTCCTATTTACTTAGGAATTAGACTGCAGCCTTATTAACATTGCCTGACTAGCTCCGTGCATGTATTCATCCTTGACACATGTAGTGTAAAGGTCAGCCTTTTGGAGAATGAAGAGAGGCTTATAATTGCAAAAAAATGCTGGACACCAAAGTGCCAACTCTTGGGTACACAAGTACCAGCATTTTTGAAGGACGTAAGTCAGTCTCTGCTTCATGAAACTTGAGTCCTAGGAGATGCATTGAGGTGGCAGTATGGTGTGTATTTGTAAATGTGGGAGCCCTCCTGTTGAGGAATTGGTGAGTTTTGTCATGCTCTGAGCTTCTGAGTGCTGGTGCAAATGGGTGGGTGATAGACCTCGACATTAGAGGTGGCTCAAGTTGCAGCTTGGTTGGTTGCTGCCTTCTGAACACCTCCCAGTCCCACTGTCATTGAAAACTGCTGGTATTTAGCATCTTAAAGCATTGCTAGAGGTTCTGGAGGGAACTGTTTGCTCTTCGAAAAGAGGTAATACAATGGGAGGGATCTTAGCCTTGTTTGGCTTTAACTGGAGGAGCAGATTTCCAGATTCGTATGCCATTATCGGTATTGGTTTGAAATTACTTACTATCTCATTGGCATTGCAAAATAATGAATACCGTTATGGCCCACTAAAGAAAAATTAATCCAGGCAAAATATTTTTCCAAGGAGAGAATAAAGAACTGATGCTCAGACATCTGCTTTAGGAGAGGACCTGCTGTTACTTCCATCCATGAACCAAGTGAAACATACATTGCCAAGGCAGTAACTCAATTAGCAGCCTGAGGGTATTTTACTAAAAGGAAAAGATCAAGGAAAGCATTTCTTCCTAAGTATCCTGATAACCTGTATCTTTAATTCACTGCAGTACGTTCTGCAGTTTGTTAGTCTCTTAGAGTTCAAGGAACACTTGTCTTCTATATCTTAGGTCTTCAGCGTCGCAGACTGATTCCTGCTCCATTGCCAGATGCTGCCTCCCTAGGAAGAAAACCCAGTGTCACTGGCCAGTGGGTTGATCTGCCACCTTTGCCAGGCACTTTAAAAGAGCCATTTGAAATTAAAGTTTATGAGATTGATGATGTGGAACGATTACAGCGACACAGACAAGAGGAAACTGAGGTCAGCACATATTTTACAACAACTGTAGACAACTTAAATTACAGTATACAGTCAGAGTCCTTGCTTGAATGCCGAAATGGTGTTCAGGAAATTGATTGCAATTAAAACACTATAATTATTAATTTTACAATTCATATGTTGGGGTACCCTTAACACAGAAAATGAAAATGATTACTGTCTAAAATTAATTGTGTCTAACATGACTGATGGTGTAAATGGAAGTTACCAATGAATACATTATGAGAAGACTTTATAATCTTAGCCTGGCTGAGGAAGCCTTACAGGCTCCCACAACCATAGAGTCATTAACTCTTTATGTAAATGACTAGATTCTATTAAATCAGGGATACACTGAGTTTAATTTACTTGTAATTGGAAAACACTTCAGCTAATTCTATTTTGGAGACCAGAATTCTATGTTCTTCTGATGCCTTTTTCCCATTTCTTTCATAATAGCCTTTCCAGGATGTTGAAAAGGTAGGAATGCTTTTTAGAAAATAAGAATTCATATGGTTTTGGATTAAATATGATTCTAATGTTATTATTGGGCTGTGTTCGTCATTTGTACTGCTGGAAAAAAAGTTCCTCTACAAACAGTAGTAACTTCAGAATGTATTAAGAGATGTTTGCTAATTCAGAGAAGTGCAACAAATGCTCAAGTGATGTAGCATGCTGTTTCTCTAGATTTAGAATCCATTAATGTAAACTTCAATTTTAAAAAAACCCAAACCCTACAAAACCTCAAACCCCCCAAAACCACCAACCCAGTAACCAAACAAAACAACCCACCTTCTAACTCTGAGCAATGAGCTGGGAGCAATGTGTGTCAAACTGTTGGAGGTCATCTCATAACAGGCAAATTCCTGAAATGGTCATTCTGTGTCTTAAAAGGGTCTGATGTATTTCCATACCAAGCTGAAGATACTAGAAAGGCGCCAGCAGCGAATCAGAGAAGTAAAGGCAAAGCATGAGTTTTTGAAGGAAGAGTTGGAAGAGACAAAGTGCAGGCTGATGATGGATCCAAATAAGTGGAAAGAAGACTGTAAGTATTTTGTAAAAGCAGCAGTGTGATCAGCACGTAACCAATTTTCAGCGCGTGAGCCGTCCTACTGGAAAAGTTAAGCACTTGCTAAGATATTGTGCTGAACTGAGCCCTAAAATACTCTATGACTCCATTCATATTTCTGTGATATGGGATTTGCTCAGTGCTGAGTAGTGTGGGAAGTGAACAAAAAAAGGCCTCCAAACCAACCAGAAGAGAACATCAAAACAGTGCAAAGACTTGCTGTGATACTTGTTAATGTTAAATATTTATATAACTTTTTATTATCCTTCTTTCCAAAGAAGGAAAAAAAATGTTTCGTAAGAATTGTTACAGCTGGGAAACTGAGGCATGAGGCTTGTTCACAGACTGAGTGCTTGTGCTTAACTGGAGCCTCAGGGTAGAGTTTTGCATCTACTGAACAAAGTGAAAAAATTTTCTTAGTTTAAGAGAAATGGAATTGTACTCTACGTTATTGGCTCCCTTGTGATAGAATAATGTTTTGCTACAAGCTGTTTCTCTTATTCACTAATTTTTTTTGTCTGACAGTTGAAGTGGATCCTGATCTCGATAAGGAGTCACAGGAGTACCTGGAGGCACTGGAACAAGTGACAGAGGAACTGGAGCAGTGTGTTAATCTGTGCAAGTCACATATCATGATAGTGACGTGTTTTGATATTGGAATAACAGATGCGCAAGATGGAGTAAGGGAAGTGGAGGTCTGAAGGGAGGTTTTCCAAGGGACTGAAGGAAGTGAAGCTGGATCGTCTGACATGAAGCGAAGAGATAAAGTAGCTGGGAAGTGAAGGAGGAAAGGTGAAGACTAAAAAGCAACAGTGAATGTTGTAAGAGAAAGAAACAGCTGAGGGATGGGAATGTTCATAAATCATGTGGTGCCTCAACGTGACCTGAACTGTACAAAGATAAAAGTAGGATCAAGTATTGCTTCTACCAGAGGGAAGCAAAGAAATGTACTACAAACCAAGATGTTAATTAACAAACAAACATACAATGGAAGTGCCTTTAAAGTTCATTTGATTTTCATTTTTGTATTTGGTGCTAGAATTAAAGCCAGCAAACCTAAGCAGACCACAAAATGTATTCCTACGAAATATTTTATACTGTATAGTGTATTTATGACTATATGTAAAAAAACAAACAACATTGTAGCAAAAGCAATAAGTAAATTATGTTTTCATACCTGAACTTGCCTTCTTGTTTCACAGAAAAGCTGTTTTATGTAGCAGAATTAAAATTGTATTATAATTGTTTTCTTGGTTAGGGTTCAAGATATTTTTATGAACATTTATCTATTGAAAAGGTGCATTATGGCATTTTGAGATGATTGTTTTACCTTCAGGTTTTGTATTATTACTTTTTCAGATCAAAATAAATGTTTGTTTTCCATTTTATATATACTTATATAGATATATATTAACTGCTTACCTACTTCCTTGGTTACTAACCTCACTTATCACGGACCTGGTCTTTTTGGAGTCGTAGACTTAATGTGAGGAATTCTACAAAGGGCACTGTGGTTTGTTTTGGTTTTCTTTTTTCTTCTCTGACTGCAGGAATTGAGAATTATGTTTATTACCAAAACCATAAAACAAAAAAAAGGAACAAAAAGTTTTTGTAAATGTTAAGTTAGGTCCATATTTTTATATAGTTTTAACTATAAATATAGCATTTGCATTTTGAACTTTTAAGACAAATAGTATATCTTTTTACAGTTTTTCTAAGGAAGGCAAACCCTCAGGATCAAGTTTATACATGCTGCATGAGATTTGTGCTTTTTTGAAGGAGGCCACTTAAGTGTGGAAACTATTGATAAACTGTTGCCAAACAAATACTTTTGAAAAGGTTTAATAGTGTATGTAATACCACATTTCATAACGAATCATATTTTCTAATCATCTTCCTTTTTATGGTTTTTTCAAATCCTTTGTACAAATATGTATTATAACAGCTTGCTTCAGTTTTTATCTGTGAATAAAAGATACATCTATTGTTATGATTGCTTCTTGCTATGTATGCGACTTTAATGTTTGGAAGAGAGAAGACGCCTATGGTACACTGTATTAAATGTCATATTATATTATCTCTTTGCCCAAGAGATATAACTGGGAACAGAGTTTTGATATTAGTCATTATAAACTAATCGGGAAAGAGAGACAAAATACCAAAGGGTAAAATAAATAGCAATGATAATACTTATATTCTCTTGGCACTTCATAGTTTACAGAACAAAGACCTGCGGCTCACATCTTTGTCTCATCAGGGAGAACAAGTCAATTAAAAATGGGTCTAAAACCACAAGAAAACTTCAGGAACTAAAGCCCTGGTCCCTGTAGGTCCATCATAGCAAATGACTACATTTGTCTGACGCTGGTGAGTTTGCTCTCGGGACAGACAGCAGCGGTGCCTAGTCCTCATCTCCCACCGATCCTGGCTGGAGTAACTCCAGGCACGTTGAATGTAAAGCTGGTGCTTCTGATGATACATCTTGAATATTTTCCAGCTATTTGGCCAAATGACCTGTAATATGTAACATTTTCCCCTCCCTCTTTTTCTCTCCTTACGTAGACCTAACAGCATAGCAACTAAGCACCAAGCTCCAACCCTCAGGAGCAGCCTGTGAGAGTGGTGTAAATTCTTTCCTCCTGCTTTTACCTACCTCTCTGTGATTTATGCCTGGAAAAGGGTGCAGTGTGTTTGCTTACTGACATTTGGCACTGTGTTAGGTTGTATGCAGGGGAATGTGGCATCTAGAATTGCTAGAGGATCCCCTTGCTGATATCCTGGAATACCAGATGTGTTTATTAAGTTGTAAATTCCTGCTATATTTACTTTCTGTGTGTGTGCAGAAAGTCACAGTTCTTCCAAAGATGAAATCAAAACCATGTAGCAATTCAATACATTGTGGGTTTTTTTCAGACCAAGGAACAGATAAATACAACCAAAATAAAAAGGCAGCAGCATGCTGAGGACAAGTATTTCTTAGCTAAGGGAAAAGCCTCCAAATGAGAGGCCAGAGGAGAATATAGCCATGGGGAGCCCTGCACTGTGGTTTTAGGTTTTGTGCTGGTGCCATTACACTGTCCTCTGGAGATGCACATCTTGATGGTGCTGCTGCAAGACGCGTTGACCTGTGGTAGTCTCTGAGCCCTGGACATGGCAGGGCTGGGCTCACAGTCTTTTCAAGGTAGCCTGTAACCCCCTCTTCAATGGACACAAGAAGTTTTGTTTCCTGTATTTGTTAGCCACTTCATCCGTTCCTCAGAGGTCTTCATTGTTTCTCCCCTGCTTTGGCAGAATTATAATAGTCTGAAATAATGATCAAGCCGCCAAGGATCCATCCCAATTTTTATAAACTTGAAAATTTGTTTAAATACGCATGTTGTACAGTGTTTGCTGATCAGGACTGCATCCTTTGATACTTTCTCCTTAATTTCTACCTGTGGTAACGTTTGCCACAAAGTAGCAAAAGAGACATTTCAGGGATGCTTAGTTCCGTGTCAACATGGCAATAGCACGCATATGGAATGCATTTAGCCTCTGGCTTGGTGACACAAAACAAACCTGAGATGCAAAATAAGATGGATGAAATAGCAGATTTTTCCCTACGCAAATGCTGTTCTTCATTGGTGGTTGTGGATAGTAAATTATCTTTCATATATCAAGGCATCAGAGCCTGTAATAGTTCTTTTTCTTTGTTACTTTTGCAGTTCTGTCCAGTGAAAATTTATACAAATACATGCTTAGTTTATGACTCAAGCCTATTTTGAAAAAGGCTTAATTACATAAGGTTAGAAATTATAATTGCAAATTCAAGCTGGATGCTTTGTTTCATTAGTTTTCTGTTGAGATTTAATGGTTTAAAATAGCCATTAAATGGCACACTTAAAGACGCGATCTTATTGGGTTTGTTATGGTATCAAATAAAACTTTAGAAACCCACTTGTGCTGGAGAACTGCCTGAGTTACTTTTGGCAGGACTAATTCACACTAGAATTCTTTCTCCCTTGGTTGCAGATCTTCCCATGAAATCCCTCAGCTCTTCCTTGCTGCGACAACCCTTTCTGGGTCCCTTGATGGCCCAGTTTACCAAGCAGCTCACATCGTGCTTATTTCCCAGCAACAGGAAAAAATGAATTGACAGCTGGTGTTTTCTTAAAGCAATGCAATGGTGATTCCGCATAAAGCCTAAAGATTAAATTTTGGGAAGCAGGACATAAATTCCCTTTTCCTCAAGCCCTACCTCTCACCAGGTTTTACTAACCAGGAGGCCAGAGGTGAGCTTGCCTGCGTGTGACGGGCAGGGAGAGGTCCCCACTGCCTCAGTCACATGGGCAGGCATCTTTCAGGAGACATGAAGTATGGACTGGAACAGAAATCCAGCGAGAAAGTGGGACTTTGGTGACCAGGGGCTCAGGAAAGTGAGGAGAACCTTGCCTGCTGGGCTTACTTTTGCATTTTGCCATCCAATGGTCATCGTCAAATATATGAAACTATTCCTGGGAGATGGGATTTCAAGTCACTTGTCAGACTTTGCAAGTTGGACGGGTGAGCTAGAAGAGTCAGTAGCCACGCCTGTAAGCTGTGGTGTTGCTACCCATGTACCAAGCAGTGTACATCTATGGGGACATTGCTACATTGCCAGGAGTGTTTGGAAATGCAGTTATTACAAACATAGATTCCCTATAGAGACATCAGATTGTGTGTAGGCAAAAACTCATTTAATGTATGTGTAAAACCTTTTTCCTTACAGTGCTGCTGGTCTAACCAGTTCCAGCTAAGGCATTTCTAGGACACTGTTAACTGCAGTATTGAAACAATAGTACTAAAAAAGAATGCAATAGCAATGTGAGATTATTTGTTCTTTTCTCAGCATGCAGAAAGTGTTTCATTTATTTCTATTTCAAGGTACCCATGTATTCTGTTTCTAGTTATAAACCCATGTTTTCCAGTCACTTGCATTTTATTTTTAAAGTTCTGTGTGGAACATAACTCCACAGGCAGCTGTTCTATATTGTGGCTATAGGCAGGGTTTAAGGCAAAAATGTTAGCTATAAGATGACCTCTGTATCAGATGTCAAAGCTGGCAGAAGTGGACACAAATAAAATATGGTGCTGTATTTGGGCCCCAATTCACTAGAGCACTTAGGCACCTGTTTAAGCAAGCAAGTAAATCTGGTTTGTATCCAGCAAAACACTCCAATTTTGGCTTATATCCCATTGACTTGGATTTTTTTTGCTCCAGGGCTTCAGATGGTGTAAATTGCTTTAGCAGTGGTTCCATGGAGCTATGCTGACTTTCACCAGATGAAGATCCTGCTGAAAATGTTTTACTTATCAGTGGTATTTGGGAGAAAGGAAAGAATAATTCTGTCAATGTGCAATGATATCACAAGTGCAAATTAGAAAGCAGAAACTGCCTCCCAGGCTGCTCCTGTATGTAGCATCTCATGGCTTCATGCAGAATCTGACTTGCAGAAATCTGTTTGTGGTACACATGGAATAAGACATAAGTCTTGGCAGTGTAGATGTTCAGAGAGGTTTATTATCAGACCTACAGGGGAACTGCCTGGTGATGGTGTGAGTTTGGCACGACAGTAACCATACAACAGCTTATATAGGAGGCCATTACTCCACTTGGGAAGGTTTTCCTTCCCAAGACTCTCCCAAGCTGAGGGGGGACAGCTGGAGCATGGTGGCAAAAGGAGGGCAATGTTTCAGAGCAAGCCACACACTGGGACTGCAGGTGATGATGCATGCTTCCTCAGTGGCCTGGTTTTACCTTTTTTATATGGCTTTTGCTTCTGACTATTGCATTCAGCTTGAGACAGGTCATTCCTGGATATTCCTGTGGCTTCCGAACTAGGGGGAAGGGCAGCTGTCACTTGGCTACATTTCACTGGGGGATGGACAGTAAAGAGATGCTCTTACAGCAAGTACAAATAACATTTCTGCCTTCTCTCCACTGCATCATCACAATCCGTAGCATAATTCACTTGCTGTACTTCTATATTAATATATTCTATAGTGATTCAGACCTTATTCAAATCCTGGTGGTAAGGAGGTCTCTCTGAGACAGCTTTTGTTTGGCTGATTTATCTTCCAAGTGGACAGCCCAGGTCATGGTGTGAGCCAGTAGAGCTTCATTTTGCAAAGGTTTTGCTTCATTTGTTTCTTTAATGTAAACATTTCTGTGGGAGCTTCTTACCAGGTCTGGCAAAGAAAGGCAGCATTGCACGCTGTGCTGCCTGCTCTCGCTGGAGCGGCTGAAAGAGCTTGTCCCGACTTTTGAAAGACTTGTTCGTGGAGCTTTGCTGTTGATTCAGTAGGAGAAGAACCAGGTCATTAGTTAACTCCTGGCATTGCTGGTATTACAGCAATATTAAGTGGCCAGAAGGAGAAAAGCCTTCAGTCCCAGGGTAGTGAAAAAGCAGATTCATGCCTCCTTGTTATCTGGCTCTCCTACCCGAGGTCAGTGGATTGCTTTAGATCTGCCCTTCAGAGTGTCAGGGATCTAATCAGGGCTGCGGAGCTCCTGACACAGCTCACGTGAATGTATTTAAAGCACATTTTAATTGATCTGACCTTGTATGGGAAATACCTCTGAAGTCTTTCTGTGCTGCTCTCTGGGAGGCCTGCACAGCGCTCCAGGGCACAGGCCATAGAGAAATAAGCAGACGCTTCAGAGTTTGGCCTTTGACTGGAAAAACTGACTTTTAAATACTGGCTTGCAGAGACCTTTCCCTGTGCCTGTAACAATGACCCTCCATTTGTCAGCACCTGGCACAGACAGACTTACAGATGCTGCTTGTTTTGAAGGATGCCGCTCATTTTGTTGTACATTACCATTTAAAGGAGTTGCATTTGTACCTAAATGCTTCAGTCTCATGGGGTTAAGTGCTGTACAGACAGGATTTTTTAGCCTAAACAGACAGGGTAGGAAGGGGAAGGACAAAGTGGACTACTGTGCTTCCCTCCAAATCGAGCTCTTTCTTAAAAATTCGCTCTTGCAATGTCCTTTGCTGAGTATGGAGCAAAACCTTCAGCTGCAGCAGCTGAAACACTGCAGACAGGCTCCAGTGGGATGCCAATTTCAAACTACTCAGTTTTCAAAGTGAAAACATGTTATTTACTTGTATGACAGGAAATAAGGGAAAGCAAAACTTTCCCTTCAGCTTTTGGGCAGAGAAACAGAAGGAGGAAAATGTAATAATGTATACAAATACATCCATAACTGAAGAAAGTGCTAGTGCCTAGCCCACGCACTTCTTTGCAAAAGCTGTGCATTCTGGACAGGCACAAAGAGGTGGAGAAATCAGAAGCAGGTGTGTGCTTCTGCCCGCCCCTGTAGAGGAGTTACAGAGGACTGTATGAAAAAAAGGTTGTAATGACTGTTAAAAACATAAAAAAGAAAAAAAAAAAGGGGAAGTGTAGTAGAATGAAGCTGTGTTAATTATCATTGACAATATACAGTTGTGAGCTGGCTTCAGGGGCGGTGGGTTGGCCGATGTAGATAAGGTGCAGATGTGGCTGGTTAAGTGAAGTGGTTGAGAGCCAATGAAGAGAGAGCAGCTGAGGAAGGAGTGGAGGGAGCAGGTAGCAAGAGGTGAGAAAGCACGCCCTGGATGAGGTGAGGGCAGCAGAGGGATGGTATGAAAAGTGTGCTGGTATGAGGCGGTGACCTTGTTGCAGATTGATAGTCTGGAGAGCGCTGTGACACATCCTTCCCCCTGCTTTATATCTTTGGTGTTGTTTTTGCTCAGTCTCTCACAAGCAAATAATCTGCAAAACCCCTATGTATAGCTTTGATGTAGAAATTTTCTGGAACACTTTTGCAAATGCATGGGTTTCTCCTTTTCCCAGTGTTCTGTAGGGCATTGCCTATTCTTCTTGCTGTTGTCTCTTTGGATTCCTTGCTTGGTCTCAGATAGCAAAGAGCAAGTCAAAAGTATCCCCACCTTTTCTTCTAGCTCTTCTTACTATCAGATATCAAAATATTTACATATTTTGTAAATACAGTTTGCCCTTGGGTCTTGTGCAATGGAGAGCTGGTCCCTGCTAGGAGAGGAGGCAGCACAGGAGAAGGGTTGGTAAAGAAAAGCTGCCTGGTAGAAAAACTGGGAATGGAGTTCCCATCTAGGACTCAAACACTCAGCTGTGTTGGGGCCAGGGAGGTTGTGTTTAGAAGTGGACCAGCAGTACCGATATGCGCAGCAGAGACATTTGTTAGTCTGCTTCATATATACCGGGTCAGAATTTCTCCTGCCTGCAGTTCATTGAGCTATGCCTGTAATTGAAATTAAACTGCTCAGTTTTGTGGAATACTTGCATTACACTGTTGGGTATAGATATTAAGCTATGATGATTACTAAATCCAAGTTCAAAAGATAGACCTTCACACTGCTAGGATTTTTTAAGATTGCTTTTTAGGCAACTGCGGGAATAATGCATATGCACCACATATCCATACTCCAAAGACCTCCAGCAAGAGGGCAACCATTTGCATGGTTTTTCTCTATAAAATAACCAGTAGGCTGCTAAGGTAATGTTGAATGTGGAAACCAACTATTTTTCTTGGTTTACATGTTCAGAGCTTATTGTGTTGCCTTATTAATCTACTGTTTGGAAAAAACCAAAATGCAGTGGATCAGCAAGCTAAGGTCTGGTATATTCTTGGGGTGCCCTGGAGGTCTCTTCAAAGCTCATGTGACTTTGGAAGATTTCTCTTCTCCAGGCTGGATGTTGAAGTTACCTGATGGGATTGTCCTTGATAGACAGCTGACGCAAGACAAACCAAGCTCTGAAATAGCACTTGAAGCATTAAACTTCAATAACACATCTCATTTCCTTTTTCTTTAAAATCAGAAACTAGGGAAGCTATTCTGATTAACTCTGTCAGGAAGGACTTCCAGCCATACCGACAGCACACTGACTGGTTTGCCATAGGGACTGAAGATCCCTTTTCAGGTGTGTAAATTGTAAATGCAGGTTTGAAAGCTTCATAAAAGCTTCATACTTCCACAGTGTTCCTGGTATGGGTGTGATAGTTGAGTCATTGATGTTATAAGATCAGTTAATATAATAGATAGGTCTAGATGTGTTGGGAATATGGCCAGGAATTTTGGCTCCATGTGCACCAGGCATGCAGCTGTGCAGTCCGTGGTCTCCAAGGCTTTTCCCCATTAGCAGTGTTAATGATCGGGTTGGAAGCAAGCAAAGCAGTCTGACAGCACCATATGCAAACTAACTGGGAACCTTTGGAAATGCTAGTGCCCTGTCTTCCCTTCTCTGGCAAAAGCCTCTCTCTGCCCCTTGCATATATGCAGCTAGTTTTCCAGCTGATGGTAACTGAGAAGATGTAGGGCCGCTCCCAGCACTCCAGGATCCATGCAAGTTGTTGCATGCATTTCCAAGTGGCTTCCACTGTGTTGCTATTTACACAGAGCTCCTGATACTTTGCTAGGGGTGATTTAACTGTAATCTCCTACAGCAACAGGCTGCACAGGCAGTACTTCTGCTATTTCTATAGAAGTTTAAAATGTGGCAATACTTCAACAAAGCCAGCACGGCTGTGTTTTTACAAATGTGTTGCATCAGCCTTGCCTTTGTGGTGCTATCATCTTATCAGAGAGAGTGACTGATGTGTTTTGCCAGCCTGCAGCACATTGGCACATACTCTGCTAAGGGCCCTGTGGCTGCTGTTTCTGGAGTGCGATCGTGTGGGCTGGGGAGAAGGTCAGGGCATGACTGAGCAGCTCCACTGGGTGACAGAAGTATCTGTGGCAATCCGACTATAATTCAAGTTCTCATGCTAGTTCTCAGTCTTTGAAAAGTCCCAGTTTTAGCAATGCCACAGATATCAGGGCTCTGTGGGCCACCTGGAACCTGTCCAGTTCCTGCTCTTATTGCACTGCACTTACCTTCTTTTAAACCACTTAATGTCAAAACGGGAGTTTTGTTAGCATTTACATACATCAGGTGGCAGCCACTCCCATTGTCCAGAGGGATGTAAGACTGATGAAGAAATAACAGATTTCACTGTGCATTTAGGACAAGGAGGGAGCAGGCTGTAGTCTTTTGCAACTTTTCTGTGCATGGAGGGGAGTGATGACCATGTGGAAGGACTCAGCTTTGTACTGCGGCAAGCTTAAGAGTGATGACTTGACAGCCCTGGTAGTGTGTTGGTGACTCACCACACCTGGTAATCCAACAAGAGCTGGAGTTTTTCTCTGGATAAAGAGAAATTTCTCTCTTTATTTGCTTTATGGTGATTTTTGCCTTTTCTAAGATGCATGATGAACCAAGGACAGTAGTAAGGTGTTTCATACCTTAGCAAAAATTTTTTTCCTCATTTTGTCCAAACTTGAACGAGTCCAGAGGCCTTTGAATAGAACCACAGTTTGCTTTTTATATTGGGTGTTTCAGACATGTTCTGACTGCATCATAAAACAACACCAGGATAACTGCAGAACTACTACAACAGAAAAGAATCTGTAGCTAGTTGTAACTATCCCTGAGTTTATTGTTCTCCCTTAGACCAGTACCATTCCCACACACACCAGTAACAGACTATACTAATACAAAAGAGCTTTGCCCCATGGTTTGCACTTCAGGCTGTGCATGGTACCTGGCAGGAGAAACAGAGAAGCGTGGGTTACTATGGACTTGGATATGAACACCACCCCTCCATCCCCTCACGCTAAAGTTGAGCCTGTGACGATCCCAGCAGACAAAAGGCAGCATGTGCTGTGGCTAGTGCAGAGCAATTTGCATGCCTGCTGCCTGGCCAGTTGCTGCCACAGGGACTGCACGATGACTGAATTCTGTCCGCCCTTCCCTTGGCGGAGGAGTTAATTTCCTCCTCTATCTCGCTGCCAGTTTTCATGAAACCCTATGGGAATGTAATTATCACGGAGATTTCTGCCCTTGGTCAGATTTGTTTGATGTTGGCCAACCCTCCTCCCAGTTACTGGGAAAAAGGGGGAGAGTGGTGAGATGCACAGTGCTATTGAATAAAAACGGCTCAGCAGTTAGAGGAGTGCAGAGTGAATCTAAGTAATTTGCTTTCAAAACTGAGCATGGTATTAAAACAGAAAAATAAAAATACACGATGAAGCTATGCACTCCTGAGTGATTCAGTGAATTCTAGTCCTAAACCCGAGGTCATCTCTCATAATGAGATACATCTGAAATAGGTTTGGGTTCTCAGTAAATAACGCCTTTCTCTGCTTCAGGGAATGAATTGTAAGTAGTTGAGAAAAGAGGATATCAGTGCAGCCAGCTGATCTGTGTTCAGCAGGGTTAGAAAAGCTGAAAATAACTGTCCTGGAATTTGCTTACAAGGATTTTTTTACACCTTCAGATTCTGATTAAAGATTACATCAGAGCAGCTCTACCTGGGATTCACTTGGGTAAATTTAATTTGTTTGCACTTACATCAGTGTTGGTGAAAAGAAGATCTGGCCCTTGGCCTTTGCCTAGGACAGCACCTGTGTTTAGAAAGGATGCTCACACACGGGCACAGCTTGCTGCCCTGCTTTGGAAGGCACTTTTCTAATTTACGGGCTTCGTGTGCATTATTGAATGGTAGCGAATTAACTGGAGGTGAAAACAATTCTAGCACATTTTTTCAGCTGCTGGCAATACATGTAACTCCATTGTCTTTAATAACAAGTGCTAATTTTACACCTGTTAAGGACTTGATAAAGAGCAGTGTTGGCAGTGCTGTGCCTTCTGGGGTAGATAATGAGCCATTTTGTGTGCCTGAGTCCTGGCTTTCTCGCTTGCTTTTGCTGGCTAGAGCATTATGAGCGTAAAATGTGGATTTTATTTGCCTCCAAGCCTCCTATATTATTATTCTTCCTCTCCCATCCTGCTAGTAGCCATATGGGTGGCTCTTTTGGGAACATGCAAGCTCTGTATTTTGACTTGCACCCCTGTGTAAATGGTTTGAATGGCTTTCTTGACCTGTGTGAACAGTCCTAACATGAGGAGAGAACATTTGAAAATAGTCTTGGCTTGCACGCACCTTTGTGTCTAGAAGTGAGGGCAGTCATGTCTCAGCTTTGGAGGAGTTCTAGTGAGAATTTTTTGAAGTCACTAATTGTACAGGCCATCTGCTGGTGGGGGGAGGGCTGAAAAATGCTAAGTATTGTCTTAAGTGTGTGTAATCCAATTTTTTTTGTGAATGCAGCCTTTAATCACCAGTCTTGCGAAGTGAGGCATCTGTTTCTGAATTTAAGTAGCTGAGACTAATCAGACTAATTCAAATCTTTCTGCAATAGGCCTAATTGATCAACTTAATATCTTTGCCAAAAAAAAAAAAAGACACAATAATTGTTTATTTATGTTACTTTTTACAGTAAGGAAGATGATGAGTCTTTTAATCTCTTTACATGGTAATCTTGAAAGTTGATGTAGGAATTTGTTTACAAAATACACCTGTTCTCATTTGTTGCTACTTCAAAGCCTGCACTGCCCTTAAAGGGAGAAGAAAGTGCTGATGTGTGTATTTCCCAGCAGAGTTCTCTTATTCTCGCAGTAGTGCAAAAAGCTACGTTAGGTTGAAATAGAATTTAGCCTGAAGTGAATGTGAATTCTTCTAATGTAAATAGTCAGTCTGAACTGAAACATTTAGTCTGAGAAGATGTTTTCAGTTAAGCCTTTTCTCATGTTCATATGGCATGCCAAAATACTTTGTTTTCAGACTTGAGCACTCTTCTGCGAAGAGAAGTCGTTAGTGTATGTATTTAGGTGCACAGTGCCTAGCACTCAATATATTTTGCAAACACTGAAGCAAGCTATTATTAGAATTGTGCTATGGAGGGTAAAGTGAGGAAGAGCAAAGGCACACAAGTCAGTGAGGGTAGTAGGCTTGGCTCCTTGCTCCTCACTCTGGCTGTTGGAAAATAGACCACATCCCAGAGCTACCAGTCTAGTATTGCCTGGACCTGCCCAAACACCTTGAATAAAACGCAGAAATGCTATTTGCAGGACAAAAATGTGCTTCTGAGAAAAGGATGCTCATCACTGCAAAACTAGCAAATTTGAATTCTGCTAAACTTGCCTCAGGTAGGAATTTGCTGACATTTTTACACTTGGATATTGTCACATTCCTGGGGAAAGCTGATGTGGACTAAATGATTCATTTTATTATACGCACAGGCACTTATTCAGGCAGAAAACTGTGGTAGTAACAACATTGTATTGCTTTGTGAACTTTTTAAAATAAGGTGTTTTATTTGTTGGTGTTGAAAGCTAGAAGTCTTCTATACATCTGCAGGTAAACCCTGACATTTCACACAGGCCTCAACCCTGGGCAGATTATTAACCCTTAAGCGAAATTACCCTTGACTTCAGTCTAATAAGTAGTGAAAGTTACTCATATGCCTAAGCCTTTATCTTAATTATAATTTGCCTGCTGTATTAGGGAACAGTTTAATGTGCCAGGGGCAAAAATACCCTTTTACATTTCTATTCAGCAAGTACCTATGGGGCTAGACCTTTCTCTTACAAGGTATAGAGAATAGCCCTCCTTCTACTGTTCTTGTGATGGTAACACGAGAGGAAACGACAGTATTGAACATAGTGAGGAAATAAGGCCTTTTGTTTCATAGGCTGTAGTGGAAAATAACCAAAAGAAATGGCAAGACTAAGCCAGTGAAAGTTAATTTACAAAAATTAGGCATTACACAAAGTCAAACACATAGCAACTTCCAACTCACTTATTTCACTTAGTTAATATTTTGCAGAGTGTTTACATGTGTAGTGCTGATCAGTACTAAGATCTAGTCCACCTAAGGCTTTTACCAGGTAAATAAAACAATATCCTCCAAATAACATTTAAGCATAGATAGTAATCTTGACTTAATCTGTCATGAATATTTGTTATAAATGTTCTCATCCTTTCCCCTCTTATCTTTTACTAAGGCAGCACCATAAGGTTTATAGGATGTACTCAGGATGTTTCTTAACTCTTAGAAAATATTGTAGCATAAATAATTCTATGAAATGATCTTACTTGAACACTTTGTACTTGTTCTTTCCTGGTCATGTAACCAGGATAGCACCTTGCTATTGATGCAGTGGTGGAATGAGATATCTTGGTATTGCAGATGCTACCACAGCCCAAGAAAAATTTCATCACTTAGAAAAGTTAAATACTGGGACAGTCTTGGACATAGACACGGTGCTTCCATGTGGTTTGCTGTTATTTTGTTGATGGTGTTGTTAGAAGTCTATTATAATGTAATACTGGGTATTATAATGTCATACTGGGAGGAATTGTGGCTATCAAGTGTCTGATCTACAAGCAAGTAGTGATCCAGTTCCGTTTAATAACTTTGTCAATGATCTAGATGAGGGCATTGAAAGCAACCACATTAAGTTGGCAGATGACACCAAGTTGGGCAGGAGTGTTGATCTGCTTGAGGGCAGGAAGGCTCTGCAGGGGGATCTGGACAGGCTGGGTCGATGGGCCAAGGCCAGTGGTGTGAGTTTCAACACGGCTCAGTGCTGGGCCCTGCACTGGGGTCACAACCACCCCATGCAACGCTTTGGGCCTGGGGAAGAGTGGCTGGAAAGCTGCCTGGCAGAAAAAGACCTGGGGGTGTTGATTGACAGCCAGCTGAGTATGAGCCTGCAGTGTGCCCAGGTGGCCAAGAAGGCCAGTAGCATCCTGGCTTGCATTCAAAATAGTGTGGCCAGCAGGGCCAGGGCTGCGACCGTCCCCCGGTGCTCGGCACTGGTGAGGCTGCGTTTTGCACCCTGTGTGCAGCTCTGGGCCCCTCACTACAAGAAAGACATTGAGGGGCTGGAGCGTGTCCAGAGATGGGCAGCAGAGCTGGGGGAGGGTCTGGAGCACAAGCCTTATGAGGAGTGGCTGAGGGAACTGGGGGGGTTTAGCCTGGAGAAAAGGAGGCTAGGGGGGGACCTTATCGCTCCCTACAACTACTTGACAGAAGGTTGTAGGGAGGTGGGGGTCGGTCTCTTCTCCCAAGTAACAAGTGAGACAACAAGAGGAAACAGCCTGAAGCTGCGCCAGGGGAGGTTTAGATTGGATATTAGGAAAAATTTCTCCACCAAAAGGATTGTCAAGCACTGGAACAGGCTGTCCGGGGAAGTGGTTGAGGCACCATCCCTGGAGGTATTGAAAAACTGTGAAAATGCAGTGCTTAGGGACATGGTTTAGCGGTGGGCTTGGCAGTGCTGGGTTAATGGTTGGACTTGATGATTAAAGGTATACTCCAATCTAAACAATTTTATGATCTAGTAAAATTTCTCAAATGAAATGTCTGTAATATTCTGTTACCAGAGATGAAATAGCAGGGGGTTTCCTGGTCACTGGGCTGTTTGCTGAGTTCAAGCAGGGGCTCCTTATGAACTGAGGGTCTCAGAGGAGCTTTTCTGAAAAACACAGGGCCTGGGCAACTGGTTAGTTGTTGGCTTGCTTTTGCATATGTAGTAGCAGAAACATAAGGAAGCTGTTGTGAAGATGGAGGAAACAGAAGGAGCACTTGGGGAGGCAAAGTGAGAAAGGCAGATGTGTATTTTGTAGCAAAGTAAATGCCTGCTGCTGTTTGCTCCTCTGGTGCTTTGGCAGCCAGACATTGTGTGTGTCTTCTGTAACTAAGCAGGACTGTACCAAAGATGTTCCTTGACAAGTAGTGGGCTTGCACTGATAGCAACTAACAGGAGCACTATCTGTTTTGGTATTTTGTTGCAGTGTCTACCACGATTGATTTTTGCTGGAGTATGGCCATGAACAGGACTTAAATATGCAGGAAGACCCTTTCTACCCTTAAATTGTCTGATACTACTGTCCTTCCTGCAGAGGAGACAAGATCACGGTATTCTTCTCCACTCAGCAGTCTACAGGAACATGGGGTAAGAAACTTTTCTCACTCCAGGTTACGAAGTGTGTTTTGAAAGTCAGCTCTAACTGAACTTGCTATTTCCTACCTGCCTTCTGGTGTGCAGCCACTTGCTGCAAAGTAACAGCTTCTGTGACACAGAAAGCAGGGGACTGTCTTGCCAGAGCATGTGATGTGGTCCTTATTCTACTTTAATACTTGTATAATAGCCTCTCAAGGCCCAGTGCGATCTCTGACCCGGAGCTGCCAAGATTGGAATAATCCTGGTGTTTGAGAATAGAAGCAGCTTTATACTTAAAGTTCTTGTCCTGCTGGGATTTTTGCAGTCTCCCTTAAAGTGACTTAGGGTTGCTATGTATGTCTAGAAGAGGTGAGCTTAAATTTAAAATAAAGTTAAGCTTTTATTTTGGTAAAAAATAAAGCCTTTGGTGAAAAATTAGGCTTGCATGGTTGATTCAGCCTTTTTAATCTCCAAACACCTGTCATGATGTAACTTAATTTATACAGCAAGGATACTGCGTTTACTCTGTATCCTGTATTGTGGAGGGCTGTGATTTACTTAAGAGTCTTTCTCTCCTTACTCCCCACTCCAAGTTCAGGTCTTCTATCTGAATCAGGCATAACAGATTTGGAAGTAACATTTCACACCCTGCTCTACCAAATTTCTTTTTGAGGAAGCTCTAATCTGGTACTGCTTCATAAATCCGGTACTTTCTGTAAGAGCTAAGGTTCTTGAGATTTTTCTTCATATACTTTTGCTCTCATGTCATAAATTTAAATCCCAGCATTTAGTTAGGGTGTTGCAAAACATGCATGGTTGTTTAAAACATGCTGCATAATGCATGGACTTTTGCCCACATCTTACTATTTCCCTTGCTGGTTAAAGCTGTGCTCTGTGCTACAAGTTCAAGTCTATAAAGGTTATGGATGTTTACTTAACGCCTAGATTGCTTCTTTTGCATTCTATCCAGGTTAATCCATTTCACCTGACTCTGTTAGCCCAGGCATTTGGGATCCTTCCCATATACAGCCTCAGTACATTCTGCAAACATCTTTTCGTAGGGATGCTGACAGATCAGTATCTGGCTAAGGGCTAAATGAAAATGAAGATGTCCTTAAGACAGTTTCAGGCACTCCTTATGTTGGAATAGTTCTGGTGCTGAAAATGTTTGAGAGTGGCTAGACCAGCTGGGGAAGAATTTGGAGCTGGGGACACCCAGTTACATCTCCTTCCCTGAACACAGACACCTCTTCAGATTTCCCTTTATAGGAGAAATGTAGATACTTAGGCTGTACCCTTAGTGGAGCTAAAGCAGCATGACTTTACTGAAGTCAGACTGACGCTGCCTCTACAGGATCTGTCTTTAAGCTTTAAGTCTTTCATTGCTTTGCAGAGCAAAACAGGTGTGCTTTCCTCTAAAAGGCATTGTGTTCTCTGTGGAGCGTCAGTGATGAGCAAAGAGAAATCTTTCAATTTAAATAACTACAACTTATATTGATGATAATATGCTGAATTCTATAACCATTTCCCTCTCTCAGAAGGATCTTAATACATCCTTGAGTTTTGGGACACTGTTTCATCTGGATATAGTAGATGGATGTAGATGTCATGGGGTCTTTAATTTTCACTCCTTAGATTCATTCCCCTTCTTTCTGATTAATTTCTCTATGGGGTGTCTGCCTTTTACATCATGGCAAATGGAGTGCTGAGGGGAGGGAGATGTAATGTTTTATTAGCAGCCTCTGTTTAATGTAACTGTGCTAGTCCTGTGAACTAAATATGCTATCAAGTTTAATTCCCCTGAGATGAACAGGCTTACTGATACTGGGAGAGCTGTAGAAGAACATATACAGGATGCAGAGGAAAGCTTGAAAATCTTTTCTGTACCTTTTTTTCTAAACTTGACCCAGGCGTCTTTTCTGTTTATCTTAAATTTTGCTTTCTTGTAGAGAAGGAAAGATATTTCAATGTATACCAAGTATTTGACATTTGAATGAAAAGGTTGAAGCTAATGGGTGATATGAGTTGTACTATGGTGGCCCTGGGAACATATCAAAGAAAGGCTGAAGCTGACGTAGTATATTAGGAGCCCATATGCACAAGGGGTGCTCTTACTAAGCAAGCTTTAGAACAGATCTATTGAAGCACTGAACGACTGGATCCTGTTTACAGTGCCATGGGACAACCTTTGGCACAACTTTGGACAGAAGTCTGCAATCATACTTTTTAATTGTGTACTTTGCATATACCACCTCCTGACATCCTGGCCAGGGAGGGCTTGTTCCACATGAGAATGTCGACCCAGTTTGGGGGAATTTTATCCTTAGTTCTTCCACATCCATCCTTGAAGCCACAAGCTAGCAGACCACTTTATTTCCCTGTTCTGATAGTGTAAGAGACACAGGCCACCAGGTTTAAGGAGCGGGGGCTTGCAGTTGTGACTTGAGTAGGCTATGAACAGTCCTGTACCGGTTACCACTGCTGCCAGCCAGCTCTGACGCAGCTGGAAAAAATAGTGGCAACCCATCATGGGCCACAACCTCAGCCAGTTAGAGCACATGGTACTCTGTTCAAACATATTGACATAAAAAATATTCTTTAACAAAGAAACTGCTTGTGCCGCCTAGACCTCCTGTGCTGCCTATGACCTCACTGGGGTAATTCTGACTAAGTGCAACTCACTGAAAATAAGGCAAGTTGAGACTGGGGAATGGATACAATAAATGTTCTATGTAAAAAAAAAAACAAACCAACCAAACCAAAAACCCAAACCAAAACCTTCCCCCCCCAACAACCCCAAAAACCCACAGACACCCCCTCTTATGTTTGTGTATGTGTCCTGCTTCTCAATGCCCAAAATTAGTGATCAGAAATGTGTGTTATTTAGTAATAAATGAAGTAAAATTCCCTGACTTGAGAGAGTTTTTCTGATGACAAACAGAAAGGTTAAAGCTGATAAACTTATTTTAAAAGCATGCTCCCAGATCACAAGCCTCTGAAAATGAGTGTTGGGTGCTTAGAGAAGCTTTACGAGCATGTTTTTGTTAAATAGCTCCTCTGATCTTGCTTATTCAGTCTTTAAATTAATGTGTAAAAGATGCCCATAAGCAACCAGCAGCTGAATTGACTGTGATTAGATGGATTATTACTATTACTCAGTCCAACAAGTTGCTATATGTTTTGTGTACTCAAGCAAATTTTGCTGTGCTGTGCAGGCAAGCGGAATGATATGCACATGGACTAGCATAAAATCTCTCAAAATATCCCAGGATTAGACAAACAGACTTAAGGAGCTGAAATAGAAATGAATTGCCTGTGTTTCTAAATTAGAGGCTTTCTGTCATTTACATATAGAAATAGCTTCTATCTCAAAATACTTTGTTTCAAACAAGCATTGAGTCAGTTGCTCCTTTTCTCCCCATGCTAGGAAATAGGAGTCAATTTATCAGAGCATCAAACTGATTAAAAGATTATCTGCTGTAGGGGCTCAGTTAAAGGAGGTCTGGGGATTCCACCAGGTTGCTGTCTTCAGCTGAATTCATTTCACACAGCAAAAATCCAATCTCTTGGCTTTAAAATTCTTTAACTCTTTCTCTTGGGAGGAAATAACTAGGAAGTTCTTAAAGTTTTAAAGCCGTGCAAATTGCAGAAGGTTGCAAGGGTCCTGGGTGATAGAGTAACACTTGAGAGTCTGCATCCTATGGCAAAGAAAAGGCTTCACAACGTGGACCACCAGCCTGGTCCCAGTCCCATAACCCAGCACTGCTTCCTGCTGTTGGTTGATCTGGGCTCTGAGCTCAGCTCCCCTTAGGAAGGATCGAGCCTGTTGCTGGTGGACTGGGTTGGACCATGCTCGTTCCTGCCCTTGCTTTAAGCAGTCACCTGAAGGATGGCAGCTGGGGTAGGGTGGCAAGCCTTTCTTACTTCAGTAGTTTCTGGTGAGCTCTGGAGCTCACGTTGAGGTAGGAGTTGAAGGCTTTGAGGATGGCTGGTAAACCTGGCTTTGAAAAAGGGTCTAGACCTGTGGATTTGTCAGCTGAGATACAGCAATTGCATTACTACCCAGGGAATAAGAGGAGTAAGAGTAGGAATATACTGGGACTGAGAGTGGAACTAGGAGGCCCTGTGGTCTGCTCTGTTCCCTCAGAGCCCCTGATGACTTGAGGTCCTTTCCAGACCTGGGGTTAGGATGACAGTTCTAGATCTTATTCTGCTCTGCAGAATGTGTTTTCATAGCTGACTCGGTTTTTTTAGATAACAATTTATCCTTCATTGTCTAGAAGGAAACAGATAATTGATGCCCTTACTGCAAGACTGGAAATGGCCATAAAGACAGATCCTTATTTCATAATTTCCAGGTGTTCTTTGGGGAAACTATAACAGGAAATTCAAGCCGTGAGTCAAATAGTTACAACACAAACAGTATTATTTCAATCAAGGGACCTTCTTCTGAAATAAACTATAAAAATACAAGAGAATACTTTATTTCCTCTTTAAGCTGTTGTTCAGGAAAGCACTTAATCATTTTAAGGCTCACTGACTGCAATGTGACTTACACATATGTTTAAGTGTTTTATTGGCTAGAAGTATATTCCCAGGGAAAGGCAAGGACTCATTGACTATGTGCCTTGCCCCACATGTCTCCTATCTGGTTCAGATTTGTATTTTCTTTTACAATACAGTAACTTTTCATATTTTTTGATAGGTGTTGTGTTGGAGCCAGGTGTGCTGCTGCTCTGACTGCTAGGTTTGGGCAAGAGAAGGAAACTATTCTAACCGATGCAGCAGCACTATCCCTAATGTCCCTGAGTCTGGGAGAATGCATTTGCTTATGGCAGCTCCTGGTATATGTGACAGCTGGGGATCAAGAAGGCATAAATTATGTGAAAGCATGATAGCAATACACTGAAATGCTGTAATGTTTTTCATACAGCATTCTGGCGAGGCTGGATTGCTGTTATTAAGGTGGCATCTGCTGAACAGGTAAGGGAGGGCACCAGTGTAATGCTGATTTTTGTTCCTTTCGCAGTGATTTCTGAACAACAGCTTACAGAGGAAATAAAGTATTCTCCTGTATTTTTATAGTCCTGTAAATCCCCTCCAGAGTTGCTTGTTTTCACATTATGCTCTGCTTGGGAAGCCCCTTGCGGCTGATGCCTTCCTGGGCTATTGTGAGCAGCCCCAACTAAATGTTTATAATCAAAACAGAGCAGGCAGAGCAATGGTGGGAGATGAAAGACTTATGGAATGACATATCCAGGGTGACAAATGATCTCTACCTTTTCTTCCAGCCATGGGCTCAGACCTCCCTGCACACACTCGTGTGCCTCCTGCACAAGCTCTTTCCTGTGTATTTCAAGTGCACTTTCCACTGCATGCTGCCTGAGTGTGAAACCAAATTCTAGGCAAAAGCTTCAGACTTCTTGGCCCTGGAGAGAGTGTAGCAAGTTGAAAGTGGGACCTTCTTGCTGTAATTTTTTTCCTTTAGCACCCTTTTGTGGTTTGCCAAGTCGATAAAGCTATGAAGCCAAAATAACGACAGCAAATGGCACTTATGCAACCCACTCAGTGGGTAAAACATAGCTAAGGGAGTCTAACGTCAAAGTTAATCTTCAATCATCTGTATCAAGCTAGCCGATCAATGTATTTTAATCATATTGCATGCTATCAGTCAAATGTAAAAACAAACTTGCTTTTTAAAAGACTAATTTACTTCATTTGCAAAAAAAGTATACTTAATGTACAAGAATTTTGGTATTTTTTTCCTGAGAGCTCTTTGAATGTTTGTTGGGCTAAGATTTCCATTTACATTATATTAGAGTTGACAAAGGGGGAAAATGAATAGTCAACTGCTAATCAGTTTATTTCTCATAATGAAAACAAATCTGCAATTTCCCTAATCTGAAGGGCGTAGAGCACTAACTTTGTGGGCATCCAGATACTTGCTGTCCAGGGAGTCTGCTTTTGCTTTGCAGAAAATAACTGTGGAAGACCTTGACTGTGAAATGCTGCTGCTAAACTTGCCATGACTCTGTTCTGCCTGAAGTCAGAAGTTGCTCTTAGTAGATGCTGCAATGTGAAGGCCTATAAAATTAATATGGTTGGATGCATAACCCATACCCCAAGCCTACTCCCATTGAAAAGCCATACACTTGTTAGTGAACCTAATCCAATAAACCCTGCTGAGAAGTAGCGTACAACACACTTGAGGGGTGTGGTGATGTGAATGTAGAGTTTCTGGAGCTGTGGGCAGGCTCCAAAAGCCTCGGTTTCTAGGTCTAAGAAAGAGTGTAGGCTAGTTCCATCTTCCACTGCAACTTGTCTCATGCTGCAGAAAGTATGTGCTATAGACTAGAAGCTGTGCCTGTCATGCTAGATGATGTCTGAGGAGCATGAGAGTAAGCTCTTGCAAATCCTCCTTTATTTAAAAAGCAATGTGATGCGGAGGTTGTTTTTCCCTGAACGTAGTGGCCTGTAGCATGTTAGTAGCAAAACCAGGAATAGTTTTGCTTCAAAATTAAGGCTGTGATATGAACTGGAGAAGAATCTTGATCTGAAGAGACAGCATGTGTCAGTGATGGATTGTATGCAAATACTTTCTCTGCACAGGCACAAAACAAAATCTGTGTTCTCTTAGCTGTCTCTCAACCTCATGGTAGAACAGCTCACATACCTAAAAACTTGTCTGTATGAAGGTGCTAGTAAGTGAGATGAAAATATATGCATTGAAAGTAATCCTTACTGATGTCTAACTTGGCTAATGAAGCTGGTGTTGAAAGATGTCAGTGTTAGCATTAGACAAATAAAAAATGTCACATTTAAGGTACTTGTGGGCTGTGTTAGACTGGCCAGCATCCTGATGCAAGGAAAATTTCTAATCTGAAAGCACTGGTGTGAGGGGAAGAAAAAAAAGGGAAAAAAGTTTTCCTTGCCAACACGTTGGTAGAGGAAATAATTTTCCTTGCCAGCATCCTGGAACAAGGAATTTTTTTCTGTCTGTGCTAACCCTTGCAAAAACTATCTCAGCATGTAAAATGTGCATGCTGAACACTGACAGTCATGACCTTTTTTATTGCTGTTGCTGTTCTCCTCAGGCAGAATCAAGTGCAGAAGCTGGCAAGCTATTCTCAGATGAATCAGTCCATGAACTGTGGCTTAGATCCTGAAGAGCAGCTGTAAAACTTAGTCTATATGGAACCGGTGCTCATGCAATCTGTGTTGGTCCAGGGTTGACTTCCAAGCTTCACACAGGCTCGAGCAGATGGAATGGAATGGGGGCCCAGTAGCCCACCGAGAGCTTGGAGAGGGGAGGACTGTGGCAGCTGGGAGGGAGGTAAGATGAGGCGACTCTTCCCATCAAGTTTTGGGTGCAAAAGTTATTTACTTCTGTTGAATTGTATGTTGTTTTGCTTGCTGCTTTTGACTCTGCCATGGGTATAAATAAGCAATTCCAGTTTTCTGCCAGTTTAACATGATGATGACAGTGATTGTCCCAACAAATAAATGCCTAGGTGATGAAGTAGGTTTTGCTTAGTAGAGGAGGAAAAAATAAAACCATTACAAGCAGACTGGTGCTCTGTTTTTGTTTTTGTTTTTTTTTTTCCACCCTGCTGACCTGGCAGAAAGCAGGTCTGTGGAGCAGGGGCAGTAACTCATGTCAGAGTTGGTAGCTCAGCGCATCAAGCCTGTGTGAGCTTTGTAGCGTCAGTTGGACTGGGTCTGCTGTGAGGCTGTGGATGAGACTTACCTTTTGGAAAAAATGGAGAAAATATCTGTCTAATTGAAATAGAAATACAGAAGCTCATTTCTGTGTTGAAAGCTTTTGGAGAGCTGCAGCTTTGACATGCCTCCTTTGCTGTTTTCCCTAGTTTTTGGGCTGTGGAGATGTTTCCTACATGGGAATCTGCAGTGAGGAAGCAAGGACACACATTTCTCACCATGAGCACAGAGGTGCTCACAGGCACTTGTTAAGGAAAATTTGTACTTAAGCGTAAAGCTGTGGGCTTGGGAGAATAATTTGGCAAGCTATGGCTTTTGAGTAATGAGCATCAAAAAAAGTGCTGAGTCCACAGAAAGATCTGGTATTTATTAGAGACCTTGTTAGAAAGATGGTAGCATATTTTCATATGTGATGTCTCCATGTTGATATGGAGATTACGTGGACTGATCAACAGTAGGACATGACCTTAAAATCACAGAGCATTTATGTGGATATGGGGCTGTCCAGATGGTTTGAAGTAACTTCTCAGATTCTTCAACTCCTCTAGAAAAAAAAATTAAATCTTGGTTAGTAGTAAACATCAGCTGCTTTGTATTTGGAAGGGTGTAGATGACTATTTGAAAGTTAATGTGGCTCATCCTCTTAAACATGCCAGGGTTTGTTCCGCCTCTCGCGTCAGTGTATTTTTATATGTACCCTCTACTTTAAGTACTATATAAACAGAAAAATGAACGTTGTGTCAGTTCATACAGGAACAAAACTGGCTAGGACATCCTCAGCTAAAATAATGTGATGTAATGTGGCTTAGTGCTTTGGCCTGTCTGGACTGGAACACTTTCCATTCTTTCTCCTTTGAAACCTGATTTAAAGACCTCTCTCATGGCTGCCCTTGGTGTAACAATGCAGCTCTTCTCACGATCCCTTTTAACTTCCCAGTGGTTTCTCTCCCTTTCCTGTATTTTATAAGGGAGCTGATGGAGGAACCATCATAGAAAAGAGTTTCCCTGTGAAATATTTATTTGGAGTGAAGCTAAATCAGATTGTCTCCAAATAGCTCTGAATTTTACAGATAAATCTTTTAAAGAACCTGAAATGCATGGCTGTATTCTCTTGCTCTCAGTGAATGAACCAAGTGCTACCTTCACGTGCAGTCTACGTTTGCCTGCAGCTTTTGAACTGCTCAGCTGGTGCCTGTCGCTGATTCTCCTATTTTCCTATATCTAAAATCTACTGATGTTCATGTAGCTGTATTTCAGCACGAAGCTCACGGGTAAGGACACAGACGGGGGTGCAGTAAACCTTTCCATAGAGGAACAGACCAGCAATTACTGGCTGAGAAGCGACCCATGTAGACATAGACAGGAATTCCAAGTTCTGCATGCAATTCTGGCTCTAACACATACTCCGTGTACATGTGCTCAGTGATTATGTTTTAAGGTTTCTTTTGGCCTAGTTTTATCAACAGTGTTTAAAATAAGCTGGTAGGTGAAGTTTTGGAGGTCTTTGAATGGCAGCTCTGAGAGATTTCATTTCCACACCAATTAATACCTTCAGCTAGTAAAAAAGAACCTCATAAGGAAAGGAGTGCATCAGTTTAATGTTCATATGGTAATTACGTATTTTGGGGTGACATTTAATAGACTGAAGTTCACTGCTGTTCATTTTATCCTTTTGTGTGTGGATTGCTGGAGAAGAACGTGTACTTAACATTTTGGGATGTGACAAAGGAGGAGAAAATTATACCCCTTGGCTATGCTCTTTTGCTCTTGTATTTTTACCAAGGTGAAAATGTAGTAGATGTTAGATGTTAGCTGCAAAGTACATCTAGACTATTTTTGTTTTGGACTTGCAGAAAACTTGGTCATTCAGATTGCAGAAGCATTTCTTTCATGGAGGAGATTTTTAATTTTTTTTGGCACCTATCTGTCCTTTCTGTGAACATTTGTAGTTATTTGGACCATGCAGTTAATTTGCAGCAGCCAGTAACTCAGCTGAGTTTGGTGACATTCGAAGTAGAGCAGAGATATTCAGCCTGGGTTAAATCCCATTATACCTGGATTTCAATTCAATCTGTAGACAAATTAAGGATTTGTGACTTGTTTTTACTGTTTGATATGAAAGCAATATCAACACAGCTACGATTTTAAAATAGGAATAGTTAAGATGTGTCCAAAGAATTACAAAGGGGGTAAAAGCTTCAGTTTTGACCTAGTAAAAACTAAGACCAGTGGGATTTACCTGTGTTTTTTTATCTCTCTTCATTTTAGCATTTTAGAGTGGACAGGGAGTGAGCGTTAACGAAATCTAAGGTTTCTGGCAACTTGGGAGGATACGGTGTGTGCGAGACACAGACTAAACATACCTCTCAAGGTTTTGTGGGGAGCTAGCAGTTGGGGAGGGGAATTACATCCAGCCTTACTCCCACATCGTGAATCTGTCTATTGTAAAATGAAGATGCTGATACAGAGAAAAGTGAACCCATTGTGTCTTAAGTTACACTAACATATGTAAAACTTGAGATGACCTTTCTCAGAATTTTTTTTTTCTACCTCTGAAAATCTTCTCATGAGGCAGGTAGGTCTCCATTTTCAAAGAGCAAGAAATTTATGCCTGAGGAAATAAAAATAGCAAAAGGCAAGGGGAAAATGGGCCAAGATCACACTTGGATGCTGATAACAACAGAGCCTGAGAGGCATGGTTAACAGCAATTCCTCTTCTTTTCAGATACCCTGCAGAAGAGCAGGAAGCTCTTCAGGGAGGCTTTCTTGTGTTGCTGTGAGAAATGAAGGACTTTTTCCTTTGAAAAAGGCCTTTTCTCGTATAGTCTTGTGAGAAGCAAAGCTTTACTGTTACTCCTCCAATATATTGCCCATAAAGTTACCCAAATAATTTTGAAGAGTCTCTTAAAAATTAGGCTCTTAAAATGTGTCACAGGTCAAGGTTTGCATGGAAGAAAAGAGGAAAGAATAAGATTATTGGACCAAATTATTAGCTGATCCAAATTGATGGGGGTGTGGTGTCTCCCAAAACCACTAGCTGTGCTGCTAGTTATGGGTCCGGCCCATTTGTCACTGCTTATGTTTGAGTCTCTAGTACACAACAAGGACCATTGCTGATGAAAATGAACTGGATTAGTATACTTGGAAGAACTACACCAGATAATTATAGCGGTAGTTTTTTAAACCAGTGTTGTATATCTTTTACAGAATGTATTTTCTGGACTAATCATAACAGCAATGCCTGCTGCTGCAATAAAGCACCAGAATCTCAGTCTAGCATAAATCTACCAGCCACAGAAGTTCCTTTAGTTTATAACAGCTTGAGGATCTGTTTCAGTTTTTATTATTCTGATAGGGAGGTTTAATATGAAAAGAACAGAGGCCAGTAAGAGTGGCTGCAGGTTGAAGCAGAGTCTGCAAGCAACTCTTCATGAGAAGCTGTATTAAGTGGACTGATTTTGCTTTTGAAAACCATCAGATCTACTGGAAATCCAGCCAAATTAACTAGAACTGTCACAAAATTGGATCGTATTCAGTGACTTCATCTAGCTGAGAATTTTTTACATGTAAAGATTTTCTGATTTGTCTAAAATTGGAGTTCTCAATTTAAAAATTTACAAAAATAACAAAGAAAAGCTTAACAGGGTTAGATACAAATTAAACTAGAAGAGTTTGTTTTGAAATTGGACCATAACTGACTTTTTAACTTCTTCTTCCTCTAATACTATGGGATAGTTTGAGTCAATTTGGGTTTTTGTCACGATTTTTTTTCATTATGAAAATGAGAATCAGATGCTTACTACATTTAACACATCTGTCACACTAACATTCAGGAAGAACTTTCAGACTCAGAAGACACCCCTAGTAACTAAAGAGCAATAGCGTAATATGAAATACCCAATACCCATTTCAAGTGAAAGTGACACTAATTGTTTGTTGAATATGTGCCACATTCTCATCTCTAAACTAACTACTGTACCAGAAGGAGAAGATCAGACTTTTCTCCCTCCCTCAGATGAGGAATTTTCTTATTAAAACATTTCTTCAGAGTGCCTTGCAGTGTCAGAAATCAAATGTCGTAAAGGTAGAAGGCAGGGTTTGTTTATTTCTACCCTGCTGCTCTAATTAAAGGGTCAGAAGCAATTGGAGGGTCCCAGTTCTGTTTGATTCTCAGTAAGTGTCTGCAGTTTATTCTAGGAGGGGTGGAGAGAAGGGAGGATAAAATAGCCATGTCCTTCTGACTGCTGCTCTGTTAAAGTCTTTGATCACTCTCTGCTTGATTTTTATTTGCTTTGCAAGAGGAAGGAGCAGTGCACACCTAATTAAATAAGTGCATTTAAATAACCATGCATCTGCTTTAAAGAGGACAGGAAGGAGTGCTGGTGATGTGAGCTGCAGAAAGAACCAAGTAGCAGTCTTAGCTCATGATTTCCTGCCTGCCGTTCCTTCAATGTTTAGGTTGTTTTTAACGTTTTTGGTAAAATGTTAGAAAACATGTATGCTTTTAAATGTCTTTGTTCTTTTTTTCTTTTTTTTTTTCTTTTTTTTTTCTATTTAAAAAATGTATTGAAGAAATATAAACTCATCAGATGTTTGAGTCAGTGAATATAATTGCAACTGCCCTCTGGGCTCTGCAGGGAAGTGGTTGAATCTCAGGAGACAAAGGGAGCGTTTACGGAGAGGAGGGTGGTATGTGCTTTGTGCCAGTGCATCTGGCCTAGGAAGCCATGGTCTTTGGGTGTCATTTCAGGATGAGGTGCTACAGGAATCTTGGGACTGTTCTAATGTGCTACAGCATCACAGCTATCCTTTCACTTCGCTGAGTTCTCAGCAATTTGTGGCTTATGATGGAGGCTGTGTTTCTGTGTATATATGCATATATTTATTTACACATAAGCGAGATTAACTATATGTGGTAGGTAATTGATTTACCTCACTCCTGTCTTTAATTTGCAGAACTCATTGCCATAAGCACTGAGGCTAAGGGCTTAGAGATTCCTGCAACAATTATACTGTCATGGTTAAATCTCAATTGCGTATGGGTTGAGGTTAGCGAAAGAGCAAGCCTTTGCTCACTTGGTTAATGGTGATGGTCCACTTGCGGGCTGCCAGATTTGGTATTTTGTACCTTGTTTTGTTGCTTGCATACTTGCTGTATGCACCTGGGTGAATTGCCTGAAATGAGGGGTAGAGTGGGAGTTCATATTTGAAGATTTGCCTCCTAATCACACCTTCAGAGCATCAGGTGAAAGCATGTTATTTGTTGACTGCCAAAATGGTAACGTGGGTTATGTTTTCAGTGGAGCCAGCTCTCTTGCTCTTACAAGGAAGCACTGGTGTTTCCAGCTTTTCTTCTTTCATCTTGAATCTTAATATTTAATGTTAATCTTAAAGCCCTGTTGCCTTATTTCAAGCTAGTACCTGAGATTCTTGGTTTAGCTTTTTGGTAAGAAGTTTGAAAAAAATGGTTCAACTGTTCAAACATCTCCAAACACCCATGAACAATGATGGCATTTCTAATGGCTTCCCAGCTGTTGGAAACATGACTCACAGGGTCTGTTGGTTTGAAAGTGGATGACACTATACCACTAAAATAATGCCACCTGCAGAAGACCTGGCTTGCAGCCTTTGGTTAATTTGTGAAGATTGTCTTATCTTGATTAAAAAAATAAAAAATAAATAAAAGATTTAAAATATTTAGTTATTTCATGTGATCTGTGTGCTTCCATTATTTATATTAATGTTGCTTTTTAATAGTGTGAGCACAAAATTATACCTTAACATTAAGGTCAAACCTGAAAAACCATTATTTGGAAAAAAAGTAAAGGAAAAGTGTATTAAATATGAGCTAAAGGGAACATTTTAATGATGGACTGAAGGCCTGAAAACAGGCTTATTCAATGAAGACCATTGCAGTAGGAAATGATGATAAATTATGTTATAGAATGCACAACAAATATTTACAGCCAGACTGGTGGCTAGCAACAGCCTCGCTAAAACAGGATGAAATTTACATTTTATTCTGCTCTAGAGGAACCATTTTAGATGAAACTGCTCAGAGGCGGTGACTGCAGCACCATGGAAGCAAATGGAGTGCTATCAGTCCACGGCTAGGTAACTGAGGCAGGCATTGTATCATCTTGGCCGTTTTTTTAATTTGTGTGGAACTTACAAAATACACTGGGAGCCCCTAGTAGTGCTGACAAACACGAGATTCACATGTGGTGTGGGGGAATGTATGTTGTCGTAAGTGGCATATTGCAGAAGGGTAAATGGAAGTTCTTTCATAAGCAGTTTTTCTAAACCTTGTTAAATACTGATGTTCTGTCCTTTTAATTAAAACAAGGTGGCATTTGTGGCTGTGTGTAATCAAGAAATAGAAGATTTTATAACACCTTCTGATCCCCTGACATGTGGTGAGGGAAAATATCAGTCTGTTTTTATCCATGCACATCATCTGTCAGACGGCAGAGTTTGTCCAGTTTTCCTATGCACGTAACTTTTCATCGCTTGAGTAGTTTCTGTGGACATCCACATCACCCTTCTGTATCTGCTTCTGAAGTGAAACCAAATCATACGTTGTTAGGTGATGAGTACTAATCTACTGGCCTGTGTGTAATAAAACAACTGTGCATGCATCGTAATGGCATATTTAACTGAGTGGTCTTGCTTGTTTTGTGTGCTTCTGCTGTTGCTGGCAGTTTCAGGATGCTATTACAATATACGTTAGCCAGTACGTGAATCACGCCTGTTCCCAGGCACCCATCTCAACTGCCAGCCTTTCTGTTGGGTTGGGGTGACAAGCTGTAGTGCTTTATTCATGATTAGTTACTCTAAACATTCCTACTGAGCTTCTGTTCTATAATTGTCTTTCCTCAACGTGTTGCTGCACCTTAGCTGTACACCTTACTCCCTGCCTTTTCTCCCCTCCTATGTTTTATGTGCACATTTATGATCTTTGCAAATGAGCAGCTATAGCTCCCCTAAAATGCTAGAGACTTGGTGCTATTTGTGCTCAAGGATTTGCAAGCTGGAAAATGGAATTGTGCTGCTTGATCTTTGGGCCCATAGAGATTTTAAATGCCACAGAGGTGACCTGTTCAGTCTCTAGGGATAAAGTTGGCCCACTACTGATTGTACATACCTAGGGCTAGTTATGAATGAACTGTTAACAGGTCTGCTTTTTGACTAAAATGAGAATCAAGTGTAAATGGGATGAAAAAGGAAACAAGTTAAAAGCATTACATGTAAAATGTGATCTTAGTGACTTCTAGAGTAGATTTTAACCTGTATACTTAGCTGTGCAGTCCATGAGACTTGTGTTCCTTATGGGTTAAGGATAAAGCTGATGGTGCTGGGATTCAAAGCAGAAGGTTTAATTTTAATTTTGCAGAACTTCATGCTGATGCATTACTAAAAGTGCATTGCTACTTGCTTTTCACATAAGTGAACAAATGTCTATAAATCTTTATTTGATTCTAAACTCAGGTTTTATTTTAATAATTTTTTGGGAATATATCAAAAAGGTAGATACCTAGACCTCCAGTATCATCCCACTTTTATCTTTACCAGATTGACTGAAGAGCTATTTGATTTCCTTTTGGGGCTGGGACTGGCAGATGTAGATGCCTGCTTGAAATTTCATTAGTTCCTGTTGCACAAGAACTTCCCATGCTTATTGTAGTCAAAAGCTGTTAAAAATACATGTTTCTGCACGATAATGGGGACCTAGAAAAGCATTAAAATACCAATAACCCCCCCCAAGGGTGCTGTTCCCCAAATTTTTTTCAAAACAAAACCAACCTATGGATCCTGTAGGGATATATCCCCTAAATTTACAGTAATTCTTTTCAGAGATGCAGGTGAGGAAGTTCAGCTACTTGCCTTGTGTAATGTTTCCCTTCTGAACCCCTAATGGCAAGTAAGGAAAAGCTAATTCCGTGGCCTAATGTCTCCTCTTTTTATTCCTTGGTGAGTTCCAAAATGAAGCTGCTACTTGGAGATAATGCCAAATTGTATATCTAAGGAAGTATCCTCAACAAGCAGTGTACTAGGTAGAGGTGAAATTACATTTATTTTACTCTTGATGTAGATCAGAGTTTAAAATATTTCGTAGCACCCTGGGCAATTAACTTAGAAATTTTCTTTGGTAATTGTCAGAAAACAACCCCTTGTAAACAATATATTAGAAAACAAACTTGCCAGTTAGGTGTGTTGACTGGGATTTCTGATATATACTGGAAAAAGATTTTCCCTTTGGGGGAAACTGCAGTATTAGTCTTACCTAGTTGCTATTCCTTCCCCATATTTAGGCTAACATGGAATTCTAGGTGCACTAGAAGGTTAATTGTATCTGTTCTCATAATTGTAAGAATATGCTATTAAACCAATTGATTAAATTTTTGTTTGCTGAAGCAGCTTTCTTCCTGCTTTACATAGATCTTAATTGCTTCAATTTCTCTGAAATCTACTTCATGTTGTTCTAGAAAAAGTTTGATTTTTTTTTTATTTTTATTTTTTTTACCTTACTACTTCACTGTTCTCATTTAGGAATTCTGTATGGCTTATGTGTCAGGCTCCATTTGCTTTGTATATGTAGGGGAAGACTGATACTGCAGAAAGCAGTTTGTTTGGGATGCTCACTTTTTCTTTGGAAATATTTAATTTTTGTCTCTGTATAAGACTAATGCTTGGGAATGGTTTTCTCTTTGAGGGACTACTGTTTGGTCCTATGCAAAATGCCGATAAGGGCTGCAGTGCAATTTAAGTCCTTAGATAAATTCCTACTGAGTTTAGTGAATTTGGGCTCTTATCCTTTTTATCAAGATCTTTCAGCTTCTACTTCTTCTGGACACATGTTAGCTATAGACAAGTTATAACTGGACTTCCCATATGACAGAAACTCCACCCAGTGTATCTCTTAGTGGAGCAGCTGTGTCCAGATGCAAATCTGTTCAGAGCATGCCCAGGTTTAAGGCGTCCAGGAAGCCATAAAATTTTGGGGTGAGGTGGTCTTTCAATGCAGATCTCTAGGCTTTAGTCTTACTATGAATTCAGATAAGATGGACTCAAACAGGCTTAATGCCTTCTTTTCCCCTCGGCATGACAGTTATGTTCAGGAACAGTGTTAGAAGAAGACTGCCAGTCATTGCTAGGGCTGCAAGGCTTGTAAAGGAGCCACATTTCTGTGAAGCAGCACACCGTTCTCAGATAATAGGAATGAACTGTTAGGATTTGTAGCTAATCTGTATAAGATGGTTTGGTTGCTTGTAGAGGCATCAACTGAAGGAATCCAAGAGTTGTGACTGCTGTTTACACAGGGTTGTAAGTCAATACACCATGTGAACGCTTTTGACTAGCTTTAGATATAAGGAAATCTTCTTGCTGGGTGTTGAAGCCCTTCTACTGAGATCTGTAGACTTCCACACTGGGAAAAATCATCTCTCTTTTGTCAAGGCTTTTTAAATTAGAGGTTTCTGATTTCAGTGCACATGCTTCTATTTGGCTTTGGAATTACACAACGGTATTTTGCTTTCTTTAGGTTTGAATTCTTGCCCGTTTATTCTTGCACAAAAACCAAGAGAATGCAGTATTAAAATACAGTCACTTCCTCAGCTGGTGTAAATCTGACTGCCCTAATTTAAATCCAAATTTGATCAAATAATTTCAAATTGCGTTGCAGAATGAATGAAGTGTGTGTGTGTATGTATATATATATATAAAATATAAATAAATCCTTAGGTGCCTAAACCCCAAGTCCAATTTTCCAATACAAGGGCATCAGCTGCTACCTTGTGCGTTGCTTATGGCTCAGTAACAGATGCTGGCTGTGAAGCAGACTCACGGCTGCTCCTTTGGCCAGCGGAGAAGAAATGTTGGCTCCTGGCTCTCGTGAAAGAGCAGAGCTATAAAATGAGGAAATAATAAAACATGATGATTAGGTTAGGGTCACAAAATATCGTAAATAGGAGCATATTGGCCTTTCTGCTGTTTTTAAAGCTCTTTGTATGTTGGCGAGCCAGCTTCCTGGATTTCTGTGTTGCCTTAACCGTTTGGCATTCTAAAGGTGATGTATAAGGGGGGTGGGAAATAAACTGTTGGTGACCTTTTCTGGATATAAAGACCTGAAACCACTGTTTTCTTGAAAATGTTTCTTTTCAGACCTTTATCTTATTTTAGCAATGAAGTCTCCTCTGTCCAGCTCTCCCCAGAAGTCTTGGTAACATGCAGGGTAGTACAGGAGACCTGCAGTGACCAGTACTTGTATTAACATCTTTAGACTGGGATTTTTAACCCATCTATTTGTGTGTGCTTTCTGGTTCCTCAGAATTATGGGTGCCTCAGAAAAATGAATATCAAATAATAGTGTACCTTGTTAGAAGATGCCATGCCAGCAAATGTGAGCAGTTGCCAGGAGTGATTCGCAGCCACAGCTTGGTGTTTGCATGTGAGCTTTTTGCTTCACAGGGGTAAGCTGGCTTGGCTTCTTTGAAGCCCTGACCGGTCTAAAGACATGGGCTTCAGCAGGAGTTCTGTTACTTGTGACTTTGAATAGAAGATCATGTATAAGCACTGGGGCATACTGGGTGTCCCAGGCTGAGGGTGGGGGGCAAGCAAGAGTAAGTGTAAAATTGCAAGTTTGGCCCATTGCACTGTATCTGTCCTGTGTATATGGGTTCAAAGGAAGGTTGAATCAGCTTGTAGTCTTTAATGCTGAGTCTTATATGAATTACTTTGTGCTATGTGAAAGATTTGATTTCAAGCAAAAGCTTGGAAGTGTTTTGTACTGCTGTCCTCTCTGCCTCAAAGCTCAATATCATGGATTCCACGTTCATTCTTGTAGACTGTTTCTGAGCTTTTACAAGCTGTCTTTTGTATTTTTTTTTGGAGGGAGGGGGATCTATTTTTTTCTTTCCCTTTTGCTGCTGTATGTAAACCCCAGGATAATTATGGGAGGGTATAGACACTGGTGACACATCCAGAAATATTTGGTACATTTGGCCAGGAAGACCAAGCTGCTTTTGAGCTTGGCCAGTCAGTACCTATCCAGGCAAGGTGAGGAGAGATGGGTAAAAATCTGTATCCACAGAAAGACTGAAGGAACATGCTGTGTGAAACCTCATTAGCCTGTTACTGGGACACAATAGCTTTACAAGCTGTGAGATGCTCTTTTGCTGCTTCCTACCTAGGAATGTCCACCTGTATGCAATTCCACCAGGTCTGTGGCCTAACAGATGGTCCTAACTAATGAAAAGAGTCCTTTTAATTAGTCCATCTAAAGACATTTATTCACACTGGTGGCCGCGCCCAATAAAGTTTCAGTGACTAGGATCTGTGTTGCTGGCTTCCAGCAGTCACCATCTGTTTGGTGGCAGCAACTGGCCATGGTATCACTGCATGCATTTCCCACTCCAGTGGGCTGGAAACAGGTTTAAAGCACGGGGAAGGAGGGGGGAAAGGTCTCCTGGTTACTGACTACAGCAGTTTGAAAGATGTGGTATCCCTGCTTCCAGACCTAGGATTACAACAGCTTACCCTGCTATCTGTAGCAGCAGTTTCAAAAGCAGCTTTAGAAATCAGGCTCATTTCCTCTGGCAGCAGTTTTTTAATATTTGAGAATACCTTCAGTGTATTTGCTAAGGCTCTTTCTTAGGCTGATGGCCTATTTATTAATTGAATATTGAAAATCCCTCTATTTTTAATGACTGTTAGAAAATAATTTAAAATTAGAATTAGGAATGTCATGTCAGTAATGCTTATTCAGGGACTACAGGACTTTGCATGCTAAAGAAACCTCACTGGCTGTATATTAGAGGGAACCACTTAATGGCAACCAACATTCAATTAAAAATTAGAAGGGATGATAGGGAGCTGGAGCAGTACAATAGAATATTTGCAAGGCTTTATCACCCATGACTAGTTTTATTTGTGTCCTCTGCATACTGACAAACTAGTTCAGTTAATGGGATAATTAAACCAGGGGGAAATTACAAAATTTCCTGGAGAGGAAACACTGGCTAATGATGAGACAGGAATTGTGGGAATTCAGCATCCTTCAGGATAGTTCTGACTATAAGTGTTGTTTAAATATTCAACCTACTTACAGCCCTTCCCTGGACTCCTCCCAGATCCTCCCCATTCCCAAACCCTACCCAAACTCTATTTTTCCTCAAACTTTAATTTTCAAGCCTGTTCTTAATGAAAGTTGTTTTTTCCAGGAAAAGGACAGTGGAACAATCAGATCTTGTAGTTTTAATAAAAGCTTCCTGATAAGATTTGATCTGACAAGATCAGAAGTTTGAACTCTTGAGAGACCTTACAAATCATTGTGCCTACCTTCCTCCTCCAAGGAAATAATAGTATATACCGTTTATGTTTCTGTGTTTTCATTTTTATGTTCCTAAGCTTTTACTGAAATGCTTTTCTGTGTAAAAACTAAGGCACTGATGCCAATAACATTTCTCTAGGAGGTATTAAAAAACAATCCCCAAAATAATGAAACATACTATAATGACAAGATTTGCCAACGTTGTCATAATAGTCAAAGGCAAAGATCTGGTAGAAGCAGTGGTGCCCATTTTAGATCAATACATTTATTTTGATACACCCCTGTCCCATGTTAACGTGGTCAGATTTTCACGGTTAAATTACATGCCATTCTCAAACGGCCTGAAGGGCAGGCTTGAGGTCATAGTCACTCCAGTTGTCAATATTACCTGTGGCACTCCTTCAAACTCTGTTCACCTGTTGTGTGGATAGTTGCCGTTTTCTTGACACTGGAAGACTGGCTTTCAGCAGATAAATGTGCCTGAGCTTTCCTTGGAAGGACCCAGATTTTCCTTCCTCAAAGGCAAATTGGTTTAAGAGGCAGGCTCATGACAGGATGTATGCAAACCACTTTAGAAATGATGGTTCCCACTCCCAATGTCCTACCGCTTGGCTAACCACAGAGATGATGATTGTGCTGAAACCTTTATTGACACTGTGCCTAGTGGTAATTTTTTGTTGCCATACTGCCTAGTCATGCGCCAGGATCCTGCTGTTTTGAGTGCTACGCAAACATGGATCAATCAGGGTGTCCTTGCCCCTGCAAGTCTATGTGAAGTACAAGATGGCAACAGACAGTGGCAAACAAAATGATGATGCAGCTCTAGGCAGACCCAGCTGTAGCTGCAGGCTGTTGTCAAGGACCACACACAGGCATGGTCACAAAAATTAAAGGAAATGTGTGTTAGCCATGAAGAGTTTCATGAGGGAAAACATAAAGATGTGTATTTGACAGCTTGGTGATTGGTTGATTGGCTCGTGCACTGATTGCAAGTAAAAGTCAGGTGAAGATAACATGCAAGAGCTTCAAAATGATGTTTAGATAAGTTAATGGAAAATATCTATTAAAAACTGCTAAGCCAGAAGAGAAACCTCTGGTTTAGGAAACAGTACAGTAAAACTGAAGAATTTTGACTATAGATTTACTCAGTTTTAATGCTTTTCCCATGGCATCTACTGCTAGCCATCACCTGAGATAATTTACTTGGTTTGGTATACTTTGATCTGTTTCAGAGCAATCTTAATTATTTTTTTTTAAAGATATATATGTGTATGTATAAATCTGCTGTTTAAGATATTACACTGGACCAAGGGCTGGTGTCAGATATAAGCCTGTCTCCATTTGCTCATGCCCAGAAGATGGGGACAGACAGTTTGAGTTGACAACATCTTAAATGGCTAAAAGCAAGGTTTCTCAGAAGGGGCTAAGTCCTTGAAGAAATTTCTGGCAATCACGCAAAGTCCACCAAAGCCAGTCCTGTGGTTCCCACAGTGCAGATCTCCCAGAGAGGTGCGATTAGGAAAGAGAAAGCAAGCATAGTATAGACACAATCGAAGATGCCTTGTGAGGAGTAAATTCAAGGTGGAGGTGTTAGGCCTGACAGCTGTGTTCAGGCAAGCTTTACTTAGGAGGAATTACTGGAGACCTCTTGGAGTGGAGAGGAGCTGTAGGGGAGAAATCCAGTTTAAAGCAGATAGATGTGTTTTAGCAGAGTTTTCTGTTGAAACCATAACTATTTATGAGGCCATATTCATCCAAATGAAGTATTTAATCTGGAAGGTTTTTCCCAGCTCAAGATCAAATTTGGGGAGAAAGGAAGTGGTCCTGGGTTCCTATTATAGCCCTTAGCACAATATGAAAAGCATTAATCTGGGTGATGTTTTAAGAAATTCTCCTGTTAATTAGGTAGACTGAGATTTTCCCACATGAGTACCTTTGCAAAACTTACTGTCTAGTCTGAGATAGACATCTCTGTCTCTGGTTTTAATAAAAAAATCAGACAATCTCAGTTTTATCTCATTGTGAAACAGCAAAAGAAAAAAAAAAAAGAAAAGGCAATTAAAGCTCAGGATCTTTCATGGCATGGGAAAACTGATTCACATCCAGTTTTACTTCAGGCTGACTAGACAGCACAGTTAATGTTTTAAGGTTTTAAAAAAAACAGGGAAAGAGCTGGTATCTGGATAGTGAACTGAAGTGAAGGGTGGATTTTGTAAAGACTAAGAGCTTAAAATACTTGTAATATAGGGGAAAGAAACAGAGGGAGAGACATTCATAAGAGGAGAAAAAAATGAGGTGAAAATGGGCATGGGGGAGATTGGAGTTTACTGAAGAAGCAGTGGGCCGAAAATCAGGAATCAAGAAAGATCTGTGTGACAAGAGAAGGCATGGAAGGTGAGCTGCAGGTGAGGACTGGTTTCAACAAGATCCTATGAGAAGGGAGGTGTGATGGCAGGAGGAGACGAAGCTTGTTCTAGGTACTAATGATGTACAGCAGACACAATAACTCATGTTTGTAGAGCTGGCAGTCCAAAGGCTTGATCCAAAGGTCATGATAGTGGGAGTTTTTAGATAGGCTTTGTCTCGAGCCTTTAAGCTTCTAGAGCTTCATTTAAAATAGATTTTTTTTTTGGTGAAAAGTAATAAAGTTAGAAGACTTGTTATCTGTTACTTTTAATGGTATTGAAGTGGTTAATATCCTTGCTGTTGTTGCTACATTGTTGTATTTGTTGGACCTTCCTGGGGTATCTAGCTTGTGTGAGCATCCTTGGCTTTTCTCAATTACCTGTGCGGCCTCAAATGCACAGACTATGAGTTGAAGTTGGCGCTTTCTTTCCTGAGCAAGTTTATGCTCCAGATTAAGTGAAAATGGGGTATGGTTTGGATGGTTTGGGCTGGTCTTTCAAACTTGAAGCTCTCTTTGCAAAATTCCCCACTGAGAAGAGAGTTTGTTTCTAAGCCACATAAAAGGCAAATCCCATGTTGTTAAAGCAGAGTATCATTTCAGTGCTGATAGCAACTGACAACCCAGGAGGATTCTGTTTATCCAAAGGACAGGTGTAGCAACAACCCTGAGCTTCACTCATGCTCCATCTGATATGTTGGAATAAGTTTGTAGGCTTTTCTCCTAGAGTAAATTGCTTTCATTACCTCCGGCCATGGAGCCAGTTTCTACATAAAATATGCCTGGAAAACCTGAGTTAATGCTCACATTGCATATGCTCAGATTTTCTCTGTTGCTATCACAAGTTGAGCTCTGAAGATTATAGTGGCTTGGGGAGTTTTAGTTGAAAATCCCTAAGGCTGGGGAAGATCTGAAGATAAAAGGAGCATGCAGCCTTCTCAACAGATCTTTAGGAGAGGTGTAGCAGTCCACATTTGTTCAGGTTCATGGAATATCAGGCACGGATTCAACTCTGTTCGTTTAATTGCTTCAAATAGTAGAAGATATAATCTCTGATGCTCTTACCATAAACATAAATACCTACAACTTGTGAAGCTATCTGAGCAGTTACTCTTAGTAATGAAGGTTTCTGGATTTTCTTCTGAGATTCACCAAAGTTCTGTCATGCTCAAGTACCCAAGTCTCTGCTTTTCAACACTCTGATTCTGGGTCAGAAGATAGAAATGTATCTTGTCAGAGAACAAATTCTGACGTTTGAAATACCATTTTGCTTTACAGCAAAGCAAAATGTATCTTGTGTGAACTGAAGCTGGATTGAAGTGTCCGTTTCCAGGAAAAGCCTCCGTCGCACTCTGTTTCTCTGAAAATGTCATCACGGGCCCCACCAAATATACCATCAAAAATGTCATTAAAATCAGTAACTTTCTGTGGAACAACATCTTCTGAGTCAGAACTTTGCTGAGCAGAGCCATTATTATTCCAGCCTGTGTATTTAATTTTTTAGAGTTTTTGCGGTTTAAGCTTTTCCAAATGATGAAGTTCCTCTGTGAAGGAGCATAAATCAGCAACATACGGACAAAAAGAGGAGGAGAGAGAATGTGGAAATGGGTTGCTGAGAGCAATAGAAAAAAAAATCATAATTACAATTCAAATTGAAAAGGAATGCAAGGATGTATTTTCCTCTTTCTTTAGCTGTCTTCGTCCAGGGCTACCTTTCCCTTTTCTTTCATGTGTGTCTAAATTTTAGTTATAAAGCATGCACAAGAGAAGTTAATTTTAGCTTTTGTGAGTTATGGTTGTGCCTTTCATTTTCCTGCAGATGTTCTGCACAGCAAGACGGGCTTGTTGGGTCTGTTGCATTCTGCCCACAGAACATTACTAACATTCAGCTGTACAGAAACATCTGGATAGCTTGACTGGAAAGCATTTTGAACATGTGTATGTGAATTTCTTTCTCTAGCTGCGTAGGCATGATGGGTAGCGTGTTCCATAGACCACTGCTTCTCTGGCGTGAGCAGCACTTTCATGTATGTTCTGTTTCTGTCTTACTTTTTTTCCCTCTGCTGCAATTTTGGTATTTGGTTGGGTTTTTTTTAGTACTTCTAGCCTCTTCCAGTAGGGCTGGAGCACACATGAGCTTTTATTTCTGGGATGGTGGAGTGGGGGGACAAATGGGAAGCTGCTTGTTTTGGGTTCAGGCATTGGGTGCCTGCTGGCCAGCACATACAGGCTCACACGACAGATGGTGTACTGAAATGATACGCTGGAGTTAAATTCATCCAGCTTATTACAGAAACATCATGCACCTTCCTTGTTTTTTACACTGTCACCTTCTTTAAATAGCCCTTTCTCGCCCTCAGGTCTTCCCTAGCTTCCCCCAATCTGATCTTTTCTCAGTCTTAGTATTGCTTCAGTCTTTCCAGGCTTTTGAAGCTTTTAGGCTTTTTGATATTCCAGTCAGTTCAGTACTGTGGCTCCTATGGTATGTTCAACAGAAACGGCAGTGGATCTGTATGCTTGAGCCCTGTTAGGTGGAGTTGATTTGGATGCTGTACCCAGAATTTTGGGGACTGATATAACGTTTTTGGCTGGTTGCTTGGAGCACTTGGTGAAAACCATCCTTTATGAGTGTATCTACACTGATCATCATCTTTTCTTTGAGGGGCTTCTTGGCTTAGGTTAGACACAGCTATGTTTCTTCAGGATCTGACAGAAGATATGCCAGCAACATTTTTTTTTCTACTCTGGTGAAAAGCAATTTGACTCTTTCTGATAAACTTGACTAGACATCTTCTAAACAGATTGTGAATATTGTCTTTTTCTGATTGGATTTGATCCAGCTGCTACTGAGCTTGAGGGAAAGTTTCCTGCTGATCAGGGAGAGCTGTGCCTCTTGTGCTGGAGCGGGCTTTTTGGTTGTTTTGTGGGTTTTGTTTTTTTTTTTTCAGTTGCCCACTGAATTCTACTTTAATGCTATACTATTGTATAACTACTCATTTCCAGTTTTTTTGAGGTGGTTGTGGCTAATAGGAATCCTGAGGTTAGATTCCTGGCCATATTTCAATGTGGTATAACATCTTCTGCTTATTCTGTCTTCTCTTTTCTCATCTGTTTCCAGGTCTTTAATAATGTCCTAATTATACAGCTTACAGTTATGCTGTCTTATGTGTTGGTAGGGAAATCTGGTGACTGAAAATTGGAAATTTAACCTTTAAAGGTTTCCAATTTAAACACCTTCGAAAGTTTCTGGTTTTCATTGGTGCTGTATGGGTGCAAAGCCAGACGTGACTAAAGCCACCAGTTTCCTGTTTAATTGCATCCTGAGCCCCAAAATGGCTAATAAGCTGATTAGGCAGGCCAAGAAGGAGCTGTCTTTAGCAAGGTTTACTGGTACACCTATGCAGCAGAGCAGACGACAATATGCTTACTCTGCTAGTGGTTTTATTTGGCCAGATGTGAGCCAGATGCAAACAAATATAGCTGTCTTAGTAAGATGTTGAGCTAGTAAGCCTTTTCTCTCAACTAATGCCAGTTTATTTTGGCTAGACAGAGGCTGGAGACTAAGGGAGCAGAAGATGTGCACACTTACCTAACTGAACTCAATAGCAGGAGCTTTCCTGCTGATGGAGAGACCAAGTTAGTTTGGTCAAGGGATGATACGTAACATTCAACGTGCCATGACTAGCTACAGGGAGGGCTCTATGTGAAGGTCAATCCTGGGTTTCTCTGCTGCTTTGCTTATTAACGATCAGTTTCCATTGTTTTCCATATGTGTTTTTAGCAGTAATTTCTCTTTCCAATGGGTTTCAAGACCTGGGGACTGTACCAAAGTCTGTAAGAGAGATTTATTATTTATTATTGCTACTCTTTATGGATACATTCACTGGCTCGATCTGCCTCCCAAGTTCTCAGCCATTGCTGTCCACTGGACAAGAACACTGAGGAAGTTACGTGAACTGGACAACTTCTTACTTCACTCTTCCTGTTGCTTCCTTTTGATTTTTTGTGTGCACTGAACAATACAGTAAATGTCACCCTTGAAATGCATAGAAAGACACTATTAGTCCAGAATGCTGAATAGTTCAAATGTTAGAAATGCAGCTTCAAAAGCCAGTTCAGTCTTACCTTGAATGATCAACTTTGATGATGATCAAGTAATTGGAAAGAAAATATTTAATTTCTAAAATTCAGACCTGTCCTTGGCAGTTTGATGTTTGCTGCCCACTAATATCACCATAAATTTACCAACTCACCACATTGTGCTCATGTGGTGATTGTCATCGTAAGCCAGAAGCATCATAGAAAGGAAAAAACCTTGTTCATTTCCTTTTGACTTGTAGCTTAGTTTTATCTAAAAGAAGTATACTGAATTGGTGGCTGCTCAGATTTTCATCTGATGAGGAAAAGCATAAGCAAGACAGATACTTATTTCCTTTGTTTACTATAAGGACCAGGAAATTTAAGAAAGCTGAGTGGGTGTTTTGTTATTTCTCTAAAGAAAATACTTTTCTTGCAATTACAATCTTTTTTTCATACTGACAAAATGAAGTGCTGTCAGTCCAACTTTTATGAAATAGATTTTAAACTCTAGGACAAATTTTAAAATAAATATGCTTTTAACATATTTTTTTTTTTTTAAAGTAAGGCTGATGCTCCATCGCTAGCTTGGCTGAATCTCAGAATGATCGGAACAATAGTTTGTTATGGAATTTTATTTAATCACTGTCTTATGTGTTCAATTTGAATACTCGTGTCTTAGTTTCCAACCTTTTTTTTTTTTTTTTTTTTTTTTGTGGGAAGCCTGCTGAATACTAAGTAATGTAAGCAGGTATTAGGGTAGGTCATCGTTTACAATACAGTCGGTAAAAACGCTTTTTAGATTGAGGTCTTACCAGCATCTGGGTAAGATGCTGAATTGGATTCTGGCCTTTGGGGTTGGGCTAAAGTCTGCCTGTTGTTAAATGTTCTCAGTTGCAAAAGGAGTGTCTTGTAGGATCTTCCCATGACAGCTGTAAAACTAGAGAAAACTTTGCAAATTCAGTAGTTCCTGAAGCTGCTCTAGTTAATATCAAAGCGAAGGCATAAATTTTTTCCCTTGGGTTTCCAGCTTGGACCTATAACTGAATCCCAGAGAGCTGTGTTTTGGATCCAGAGATTGGAATCAACACTCAGTCCTCTTGTCTTGGAGGGGAGGCTTGATGTTAGTATGCTGTTGTAGTTCATGACTAGTGTCATGCATATTGTTCTTTGGCAGTTGGTTATCAGTGACAGTGAAAGTTTATGTACATGGACAGGCCCTGGAGAGGCAGTTCTGTGTTAGTGAGATTATTGTCTTGCAAATGTTCAGATTAAGATGAGCTTTATCTGTTTAAAGCAATTTGATTGTTGGCGGTCCAATCGATACAAATTATTTCCTTGAGCTTCTGTTGCAGGACAAAACGCTGTTACCTGCTGTGGGCTCCTGTGCCTTTTTTTGTGAAGGTACTTTTAAAAAGTCTGAGAACAGTGTCTTTCTGTTTTATTAATGGAGCATGGTTTAAATCCTGCTTGACCTGTGAAAATCTGAAGAAGTCTTACACGTGTTAGTAACATCCAGATTGGATTAGTGTAATTCTTTGTTTGTAGTTCTGCCAGCATCATCATTCAGAAATTACTGCTTCAAACCCCAGTAACGAGAATGATCTCTGGCGCTGCAGAAACAAGCAAGCTAAACAATCCAGACGTCTCTCTTCAGAGGCTTCCAGCTTGAGCAAAATTGGCTGGAACATCTGTTTTCTGTCTTAAACTCTTTAATGATTAGGTTCCTAATTGTTTGGGTGTCTGTGTAAGCACAGATCCAGGCATTTTTGAGTTAATGGTGGACTTCTGGCACTAAAAAGCAATAGTGAATAGATAAAATACAATCAATTTATATGAAGTGATTTTTTAATAATGCCTTCTTTGCTGTGAATTTTCTGTGTGAGTTTTTGTTCAATTGGTTTCTTGTTGGTTGCAACTAGTATAGCTCCCCAGCTAATGGTATGTTGCAGATTCTGGGATTACTGTTTTAAAGGGTGGCAGTCCTGCCTTGGGATACCTTAGAGGTATTTGATGGATACATACTCAGTAGTCATAGCGGGCATGGTCTGGTGCTCCTTCCTAAGAGAGAACACATACGAAGGCTACAGAGTGTGTCTATTTCCGTTCTGTTCATTGCTTTGTAGTTCGGGAAAGAACAAAAGAAAATGCTTAACTTTAACCACATGCTTCCCTAGAACATAAGAAAATGTTCAAATGCTTCCGTGTGTACTTTCTGGAATTAGGTTGTATCAAAGCTTTTATGCTCTTCCAAGCTAAATGGGATTTCTGCATATTGTTTTGTGCAGCCCCCTCCTCATGGGAGCTTGGTCCTGAGGAATGTTTTTTGGGCTTTCTTACAGCTATTGCATCTTTGCAGGTGAAGACCGAGTCTAGAAAGTTCCTTTTCTGAATGTAAAATGTGGAAAAATCACCCACGAAGGAGAATATAATAGCGTGTACTTCTATTTTCTGTGTCAGTTCCACCCACACAAACTGACACTCTCTCTGTGACTGTGTTTTTTAAACAACTGATGCCAGAGGGTAGATCAAGAGTGAGCTTATGGAAAACCCCATTTAGTTTCAATAGTACCCTCTCTGGTTTTGTTATCAATATAATTCTGCATCTGTGTCCCATGATTAGATGGGTCAGCAAAGGGTTTTAACCTTCCCAGATTTAAAATCATAGGTCTTTGTTGCTAGCAGTGATAACATGCCCTGTTTGCTCTTAGTTAAGAGGCAACAGAGGTGCATGATGTGGGGAGTTTCCAACAGGTTATTTATTCCCTCTCATTCAGGGTTTATCAGGCCACTGGTATGGTGGCAGTTACTAGTATAAATACACTCCTACTTTCCTATTTCCAAAACAGCAGTGAAGCTGGAGGAGTGTGAGGCTGCCTGTGTGCTGCTGCTTTTAGTGTTGCTTCTGTAAGATTCTTTTTTTGAAGATAGAACTACAAAATACTCCTCCTTTGTACATCAGTCTTCCTACTGCCCAATTTGATCTCATTCATAGATTAGTACTTCAGTATTTTCTGCAACTTTTCTGTGTGGGTCAGATAAGCATTTTTCATTAAATATATTTTTAAAAATAATTCTGGTGTTCTAATAATGCATAAGGGGTTTGAACAGAAAGGCAAGTAATAGATTGTTGGAAATTTGAGTACAGAAGACAAAAGGATATTTCATCAACAAAATACGCTTTGCCAACACCGTTCTTGCAGTATCATCATGCTTTTAATTCAGTGTGCTAGATTTCTGCATAGAAAACTAAGGATTTCTGTAAGATGTTTCTCCTTAATTTGTATTTACAGAACAAATGTTTTAAAGTGCTTAAAGTATTTTGTCTTTAGGTGTGTTTGGAAATTTTAAGTGAAGTATTCTAGGATTGGAAAGTGTGAATTCACCAAAATATTCTGTGAACTTCTTTGCAGAATGGACCACTTTCAGCGAAACTTTCCTTGGTTTAGTTTTTATGAGAACTAGAGAGAGTGTGACCCACCCCAAAATGTCCTGGCATCTGGGAGAATCAAATTTAGGAGTACAGTAATTTCAGGGAAGGGACTAGAGCACTATCATCCTTATAAATTGTGATGGAGTAACAGATACCTCACCTAATTTACAGTAGTTCCTACATGTGTACAGCAGATCTGAGATGATCTGAATTTGCTCAGCCCTAAGGCTGAAATAGTAGATATTTCTAACAAGCTAATAGTTGGCTGTTTATGTGTTTTGGGGGAGACTGAGGACACAGACACAAGCAGATCACTGAGCATACACCAGGCCACATTAATTGCTTGTAACACATGCTGCAGGTCTGAGGTGAGCATGGACAAATTTAATCAAAGCAAGTGCTGCTGGACCAAATTCTGCTTTCCACAAGAGGTTCCTCCAAAGCACTATTTCCAGAAGGAAACTCTACACTTGACATCTGGTCTCATACCCAGTCTAGGTGCCTGCATTGCATGGACAGGTTGCTGGTGTTTATGCGACAGTGAAAAGTGCAAGACGCATCTCTGTTGTCAATGTTGGAACGTACTGAGTTGATGAGATGCAAGAAATAAAGACGTAGGACAATCTTGCAAGATCTTCTCTGAAACGGGGACTTGCTGAAGCACAAAAGTGTGATAGATTTCCCATGGTGGTACAACATCATTCTGTCTCCAGCACAGTGCAGCACGATGAATAAGCAACCACAAAATGGCAGAAAAGAGGTTAGCAAAAAATCCTAGTTGCTGTGCATGGATGCAGCTTCCTTACACATTTTAAGCCCTTTATTTTGCAGCTGATTTTCTTTAAACATGTGATACGTGGTGCCAGCCTTTACTTAAAATACTATTCCCCTAAATGATGTTAAAATGCTGCAACAATTCAGCTGGGAAATGTACAGTACAATTTCTTTCCTTTTAAGGGTTGAGAGGTCCTTATCTAATGTTTCTAACAGTTCATCTGTTAGGTTCTCGCTACCTCAGACTGTGCCTTTTATTTCACGAGAAATTGCAACAGATTTAATGAAGGGAACATTTTGAAACCAATTTTCAGTATTCTTTTCCTAAAGGGATTAAACTGCTAATGTAAATGTTCACAATAAAGCAATACTCACACGTATGATGAAATTTGAGATCCAATCATTCTCTGGCATTCACATACTTGGAAAGAGTTGATTGAAATTAGTGTACCTTTCATGTGCCCCTGCCTTTTCTCTCGATTTGTCACACTATCGAGAGCATCGAATATAAATTCCGTTGGATTTTAACCGATTTAACCCCTGCAGCAGACAGTTTATAATGAAACTCAATTTGGTGGATGCGGTGGGGGTCATACTGTAGGCCAGTATCAAGGTACAGATTTGAATGACAGTATGTATTTTGAAGGTATTGTGTTCTACAAAGATGTTAAAAGAAGGATTTCTGCAAGTGAGGGAGGAAAGGGGATGGGATTTTTCTCTTTTATTATGGGGTATAGAGACCTTAGATTTTTCTTCCCATCAGAAGTTTGAATTTATCGAAGTAAGGAAAAAGAAAAACCGTACTCCTAGCTTGAGTCAGACTACACACCTTTCTAGTGGGGAAAAAGCATTTTCTTTTTCAGAACTAAAATGTTCTGACTAAAATATTTAACTTAGCACTGGATTTAGTTTCTTGCTTTTGATGTTTAAAGGGAGTTCAATCCCACACAAACCACATGGGTGTCTGACAGGAACTGCTAAGGAGGCTTGTTAGACTTCAGTAGCCTATCGTTTTGGAATGAATAAACATTTTAAGGGGTGTAATATCTAGCCAACCAACCAGGAAAGGTCTAGGGTTTTGTGATTTGGAATACAAAACTGACTCTGATGGCAAGTATCAGTCCTGAAGGATGGCAAAGAATTTCTCAAGAGATGTGTATTGTGTACCCATATACCAGAGATGGTATGGAAAGAAGTCGATGAAAAAGCTGGTTGTTGTTATAGACCCTGAGGGTGGTTCACGAAAATTACTTGTGAAATGTTTGTACCAATAAGAAAAGCACCTAAAAGAAACCTTGGAGATTGATCATGAGGGATTTGAATCACTCCAGTATTGATTGGAATAATAACCATGCAAAAGCGAAGGAAAGCAGGCTTTTAGAGCTACTCTAGTGTAGCGCTTGCTTTCATAATGCAATTTGTTGAATGGTCAATATAGCCAGAGGATATTTTGGACCTAATCCTTGGAAATGAATCAAGTGCTTTATGATTTAATAAGGCTGGAAAATGGGTACTACTCGTATCTGAGTAAAACCTTCTAGTGCTATCAGCCAATTTAAAATACTTGTTAAGAGACTAGATGAAGCAACACGAAAGTGACTTTGAGAGACTATAAAATGCCCTGAGGTATTTTGATTAGAATTCATCAGTTTACAGCACGAGGCTGGGATGGCAGTCAGAGGCATTGCAGCTGACGTTCATCCCAACTGCACCAAATAAGTGTGTGGGCAAAAAGGCAGCAGATACCACTGTGGGAAAACGGCTCAAGGCAGGATGCAAGCAACAAGTGTGCAGCTTTCAACGTACAGCTGGCTGTATAAACAAATACATTTTAAAGATAAATGAGGGTAAATACAAATACTGAACATGGAGAGCCATGCGATACATTCTAACCTGAGGTCAAGGGTTTTCCAAATATACTGACAGTGGTGTGTAGATATGCAGAGAACTGGTTCCCCGGGGAGCTGGGGACAGAGCTGAAGATGGAGAATGAAGGAACAGCTGGCACTTGTTTTATTTGAAAAAGCAAAATAAAACTTGCTTGTTTGGGTTGGGTGTTTTTGTCTTTAGAGATAAAGAAGAGAAGAAATGTGGCTCTGTTAAGGACATGGGTGAATTTGCTAAGATTTGAAGTGGCAAGCTAAGACAAGTAAACAGAGTAAGTAGCAGGGGACATGCTCATCAAAAATTAGATACTGTTCAGAGCTGGGGAGAGGGGAGAAAAAACCTCACAGTATTAAAAGAAGAAAAGGCAACAGATGAAGCCTTTGTCTGAGGCAGGTTAGTATGTTTGTATTTTCTGAAATTTGAGAAGCAACAATAAACATTGAACTTAAATGTTGTAGAAGAACTGATTTTTGTCCCAAAGGAGGAGAGGGCATACCTTTTGAGGAAAGAATTTAATATTTTTTATATTGGAAAGCTCCTGAGCCTTTGTCCATACTGGCTAAAGAACATGTTTGTACCTCTGTGTTTGTAGGGATAAAGCTTTGTCCAGTCTTGTTGCTTTTCTCTTACGTGATTCAGGAAAGAACAGTGTGTGATGCTGCTTATTCTCATACGTGCAGACCCATGGCTCAAGTAGCCTGATCGTGGTTTAAGAGTATTTGTAATCCTTTCTGTGAGTGTAAAGCAAGCAGCAATCACAAGAGATCACCTTGTTTAAAATGTATTATGTAACAAGTGAAAGAAATAACCATGTGCTGCGGTGAGAAGGAAGGACCACCCTGTAATGCGGAGTCATGGGTAGTCTGAAACCCAGTTTAGGTATATCTATATTTTGTTTAGACCTTAACAAACCGCAAGTTTCATGGATGTTATGGTTTAGTCTATGAAAACTAATCTGATTATAACATCTTTGAAGAAGTGATGTTTTCTTTCTAATGCCTGTCAAGCTTGCCTCACTCCTTTGGCATGATTAAAATAGACAGGATTTCTGGTCAGGCGAAATCTGGCCTTTGTTAGCTGTCAATAGAGTAAAACAAAACAACCCCAGAACAGTTGTTTGACGTGCTCAGTACCAAAGTGTTTCGATAGCAATGGGAGATAACTGATTGGTTCCATGAGTAATAGCCTCCCTGATGGCATCCGTCACCCACCCACACTTCTGTACTCGGCAGACATTGGTACAGAAGAAAAAAACCCCAACCAACCACTTGGAAATTTCAAAATTAAAGTGTTTTTGTTTCACATGGAAAGAAAATGTTTCCCCTACTCACCCTGCAATTTCTGAAATTCTTAAAAGTTTTTCCATTTCAGTGTCCCTTGGAAACTCTTTAATCTGCTTGTACTAACCCTTTATATTTTGTGTACATGTTACAGAGGTGGTATCTTTTATTTCTTGAAATAAAAGGCTGGTTACATCAAGTATATTTTTCCATCAGATCTCATGACTGCTAACCAATTTTCATCTCAGGCTAGTGGAAAAATGTGGTTTCTGGGGTAATGGAGCAAACTAGGGAGTATGTATTGAAGGGAACAGTCATGCTATACTGACCAGGAATAGTATTTGGTGGGCCAGCTACAGAAATCTCCCTGAAGGCATCAGCCTAGTTTATGACTGTAGTTAAAAATAAAATGACAGGCAAACTGGATACTTACATCAATTTGCGGAGGCCCAGAACGTGGCTAAAGATGTGATCACTTCTGTACCAAGTACAATTCCTCTATGGTTTTATGTGTTATCTTCAGATTGAGTCACGTTTTGCTGTGGAAAAATGCAATGATTTTTGAAAGGATGATAAAGTAATAAACAGCATGATACTTAGTCTTGACTGTCTTTTGAAGGTAGATCAGACTACATCTGTCTGTTTTTCATTTCTCATTGCATAACATTCGCAGTTTACATGACAGCTACCACAGATAACTAATTCTTACTTGTTTCAGTAAGGTAACTAATTAGCTTGATTTAAGCACCCTTTTCCTATGCCACTGTGTTAACCAGGAATGAAAACTGCATTTGGCATTACTCAGGAAAGTCTCTATTTGCAGTTGCAAAAAATCAAGCAGTACTGATCAGTTAATCAAAAAGATGCTGCAATGACCTCAGGAAACTGAAGCATGTAGAAACCTCATGTGTGTCTCAATAATGAAAAGTCATGGAGTGTTAAAGAAAAGCTCTGGTCCTGCACGTATTATTATTTTGACAGCACCCGATACTTATGCCAAGCCTGTCAGCTAGAGCTGTAGGAGTGCAACAGTTCTGCAATGTGCTTATAAAACCAGAGTGCATGTAAGCGGAGGATAATAGATATGTCAGGCTAGAATGGACTTTGAGAAACAGCTGCATCCAGTGCTCTGCAGTGACACTGTATGGATCTCGTCTCCAGCTGCTAAAAACCTTCAGACACCTGTAGGGACAGTACAGCAGATTATATGACCTCTCTTGGCAGCCTTATCCTAGTGTGTCACCAGTTTAGTGGTAGAAATTTTCTCCTAGACTTCAGACTGAATTTCTTAAATGCAATCAAGCTGATTCTTCTTGTTTACCTTAGCAAAAGTAGGAAGATATTTGAATAATTGACCCTTTTTAATTTATTTATTTATTTTTAATTTGTGTGTTCCTGGAAGACTGGGGGAAAAGTTTGAGTCTGGTTAGAGGGCACAGATGGAATATGTCATAGAGAAAAGCAGTGAAAGTAACTTAGTGACTGGAATTATTTTTCATTCCATATTTGAAAATGGATGTTTTGTCATGGCATTGTTAATGCTAGCAGTCCATTTCCCTAATGGAGCAAAGTGAGGTGGTCAGGTTGCACACAATTTTGTAATTAGATATGGGAACATTATGTTGACAAACAAGAACTTATTGCTCCACCAGTGTTTTGAAGTACCATCTACCCTTCACAATGAAGCATTTATAAAACAGACTGTTATTTCCAGAGCATTTCATTTTTGCATGACTAATTGCATGTTATAGGTTACAATGGCAATTTGTTTCTCTTGAAAGGTGCTGCCCACATTTCTCACTCCATATATCGATTTGTCTGGAGACAGTTAATGAAAGGAGACCATTTGAGACACAGTTTTGTTCCAAAGATCATCTGCAGGCATGGTGATAAGAATATAAACTGCAAGACAGTTGTTTGTTTTTTAAATAAAAGGCAAACAAAACCCATTTTGTCAAAAGGTGATCTGATAAAGACACTTCCAACTCTGGCTTCTTCCAGGGCAGCTCTTTGCAGACAAATGTTTTTGCCAATAAAATTATGTTGATTCTTTTGGGGGTCTTAGGAGTAAAAACAGTGGTTCCCAGCACCTGGGAAAAATGTTCCATGAAAAGGACCATCTGTAGTTGCCTTATTCCATATACTGTCTCCCTAAATATCTGCCAGGGAGACAATACATACATGGAGATTTGGCCTGTCCCAGCATTGCATCTACAAGCCCTTTTAGTCCTCATAGCATAAACTAATTATGCCCAAACTTCCCTAACTGCCAGATATTCATTAGATGGGATTCATGGGTATCAAGAGTCACATAATTTTCTTGCCATTGAATGACTGGAAAACATTAAACTGAACTCATGATGGATAGTATATAATCAAAAATGTATTTCTGGAGTTTTCAGGGAAATAATCTAGCCTACTAAAATTAATCAGCTCTTCAGAGTTTCAAGACTGTTTTTCTTAATAGTAATTGGCCACTTGAACCCTCAGAAATGTCTTGGTAATAGAGTATCACAGAATAGCAGTAGCTGTTTTATAACTGCATGCACTCCCTTCTGAATGATTTCTCTACCTCTTCTCAATTTTTTCTTCTTCTGTTAGGTTCTGACCTTTGCATTTGGTGTACTTTCCCTGTTATAAGAATGAAACCCTTTTTTTCATTTGATTTGCAGCAGTAATATGTGATTGACTGGACATGGTGCTTTATTATTGTGGAGGTGACTAGCCCTCTCGCAAACATATACAAGGATATACAAGCCAAGAAGCAATATTTTCATGCAAATAAAGGCAACCTGAAAATCTGATTAAGAGTTTCATTCCTGTAACAGTGTCCTATGGGTTAGTGTTAGTTTTGTTGTCTGTTTAATCATGATTGAAAAAGGATTTGCACATCAGTTCTCAAGAACTCCAACTGACAGTCCAAGTCTGATGTATTTTTCTTGGATGGGATGGTTTCTAAGTGATATACTGAAGGAGAACATACTGTGTTAAGATGTGATTTAGCAGAAAGTGTGGAATATCCCTTTTGAGACTGTGTTTTAAGAAAGGTGACAAAACAGGAGATGAGAAGAGTTCATAAGAATCAACACAGAGGGTAAGAAAACAGCTGATGAAGGAAAACTGAATAATTTTCTTTTATTTCTCTAAGGATGAGACCAAGATGAACTTTCACGTGCTATGGTGCACTTTCTTAGATGCTTTAGCATCACCATTTAGGTGGGTGAAGTAAAATCATGTAATAAATACTGTGACAAATACATATTGTGTAGAAGATGCCCAAGAAAAAGAAGTTGGCCTCTTTCCTGATGTGAATCAGTATAAGCCATCAAAGTAGTTTGTTTTTGACTGGGCTGAGACTTTGTTTCTGAGTTTGGGCTGAAAAAATGTCCTTTACCTCTTTGGTGTTTTGTCCTGTAACATCATTTTGAGCTCCTACTGGAGGTCAGAGCTGGGATAAAGCCATTGTGCTGGTCGTTGTATCTGTGTCGTGAAACACATATCCCAGAGGTGATCCCAAAGGCATAAGAAATTGATGTCAGACAAGAAAACCATGAATGATGTATCAGGTCAGTAAGAGAAGGAAGATAAATCTGGGTTTGCTCATTTTGGTCTTTTGGAGATCATAGCAATTTTTAAACCAAATGTTAATTTGGCACACAAATGCATGTGTTGTATGTCGGGGGATCAAGAGTGCTGCTGTCTTGGGTGTGTGTTTGGTGTGAAGAGAGCACTGAGCACAGAGGGTCTGCTCCTGGTGATGATGGCGTAGGCTTCAGTCACAGTTGAACTTAATCCATTTCAAGAACAGTTTGTAAATAATTTTCTTTCTGACTTTACCTTGACAGTGCAGAGTGTTAATTTATTTCTTTAGCTTGCTGTTCAGTTTTTATAAACTATAAACCAACATGAAAATCACAAGCTGCGAGTTGGATTCATGCACCGAAATAGGAACCCTTGATCTTGGTCTTTAACGGAAGCGTTAAATGTGAAAGAGAAATGAGGTGATGCCTTAGAAACGAGCGTGTTGGAAAAGACTGGAAAAAGCAGCCATTTAAAGAGCTTTCCCTGAGCATTAGGGAATATGGTGATTCTCACAGGAGCCGATAGTAAGAAAGAACCAAAGATATGCCTGGAGCCATATTATGGTTATCCAGCCTTGTAAGGATTTGCATTTATTTTGCGAGGAGACCACGGGTCTTTTTTATTGAGTTCTAACAGAAATCTCTGAAGAGGTTCAGTGTTAAATATTTTAGGATGATTGTCGGAAATTAGAGCTTTGTTTTCAGAGCTAACGTGTGCTGCTCCGTTGAAGATGAATTGCTTTGGTTTTGAACTCTGAGTTGTGTGTCTTGCTCTTGAAATCAGGATTTTTTACCATGCTGGTTTTAACTATTGAAAAGACCAATCTGAACCTCATAGGCTTGAGTGAGTATTTGATTCTTTTCTGAGTAACAAGTTATCTAAAAGCTGAGTTACTTATGAAATAAATTAATTCCGGGGAAACAAAGCACAATCTTGTGGAATGGAGGAGGAGGAAGGGAGAATTGTGTGCTCTTCAGTGACCTTCAGTACATCAAATTGAAATGTTTCCAACACTGTTTATAATTCTACATTGACATATGTTTAGAGGGAAAGGAACATATAGGAATTGCTGTACTGGATTAGATTAATTGCCCATTTAGTCCAATATCCTGTTTTCAATATTGGACAGTACCAGATGGATTGAAAATACATGAGAAATCTCACAATGCAATGTGACTAGCTCCTGCCTGCTAATAGGTTAAGCCTCAGAACACGAAGCTTTGTATTTATTATCAGTCTTTTAAAATAAAAATAAAAGTCAAAATCATGCTTAATGTGAATGTTTTCTCCAGACTCTTGTCTCAAAGAAGGAAGCAGACTGCAGTAATAGATTTATTCCTTTCAGACCAGGAGGCTGTTTTTGTGCTGAGACAGAGTGGCTCCCAGCTCCCCCGTGGGAATGCAGAACGCTGCTCCTGCCTTGGTGCACTGTCACAGCAGTGCGGAGAGCTGCTGCTGATCGTCTCAGTCCTGTAGCTGGCATTTAGTTAAGTCCTATAAATAATGACACACACAAATCCAAGGCAGATAGAGAGGATATGTTATTAGTCATATTTGTACATTGGTTGAAACTTGGAATTTTGAGTAACTTATTTGATGAATAGCGCTGCTGGAGTTTCTGATGAAAAGCCAAACAAAACTACAAAAATGTGCGTGTGTGTGTGTCGCATGTAACTATGTATTGAACAAAGGAAGACAACTGAGTCTCCACTTGCATGGTGCTGAGTACCCAAAATTGGCACAAGTGTTGAGGACCGAAGAACCTTTAGTGGGTGGCCTCAGAGTTTTTTTTGCCCCATGTACGTTAGCTGAATGCTGAGCTCTGCTTCTCACCACCTCCAGTTAAACTGGGTGTGTTAGCCACCCATCACATCCACCCTTGGTGTACAAAGTTCACTTCCACATTTGCTTTACAGCAGAGTTGGACACATTTACCTCAGTACAGTCATCTTTTCAAGGCCAATATAACTACAGTGAGCTTCTAAGGGACAGGAGAATTGTTCAGCAGAGAAAAAACCAAAAAAGTCCAATAGAAAACCTTTTCTTATTATACAGAAGTGGTAGGAGAAAAAGGTAACTTTAATTTACCTTTTGTTTTTTCAAGGTCTCTTAGCTCTTCACTTAAATTCAGATATAATACACTGGATTTTTATGTTAGTATTATTTGTAGTTCAAATCATTAACATCCCTAGGGCAGACATAGCTCCTAATTAAGGCTGTGCAATGTCTTCCTTGGGGCTAGCCTGACCAGAAATTCCAGCAAAGTTCACTTTTGCCTTGGCAGGAGCAGAAGGGCAGGACTTTGCTGGTCTCATAGTTTGTAGGGCAATTCATTACTATGTCCTTTGATAATTTCTTAGTCCTTCTGTAGGAGCCACTAAGGCCTTCTCAGATGAGGGTTGATAGAACTTTTTCACTCCTCATGGATGCTCCTGAGAGGAACTCAGTTTTCTGTGATCTAGAAAACCCTAGTGAAGAGCCATGTGCCTTAGTTCTGGCATCTTTACCATGCTGTGGAAGGAAACCCTGTGTGCTGTTGTCAGTAGGATTAGTTATGGAGAGCTTTGTGCAAGTAGACATGGGAAGAGCCAGCTCATATAGAGGTGCTAAATAAGTGGCAGTAATTCCAAAATGTAAGAAGTATGTGTCATCCAAAATGGAAAACAGTAGCTACAAGCTAGTTATAAAGGAGAAATAGTCAGTGAGTTAAATTTCTGTTAAAAATCTGCTATTGTAATATTAACAAAGGCAACACAAATGCACAAAAGATATAAAAAAAGGAGGAAAAAAAAAAGCAGATGAGTTGAGATTCAAACAGATTAAAAGAATCAATTTGTTCCATGGGATTAACTACACATGTTCAAGAATGAGTATGTCTTAAGGTGAGATTCAATTGAATAACAGCACTTACTTATTTTGTGTAGCATCAGGACCGTGCTTACAGTGTGGAGCTGGAAAGCTCTTTTGGATAGACCCAGAATACAAGCAACTGCAATCAATGCTAAAAAGTTGGGGATTCCTACTGCAGAGTCAAAGACAGCGATCCCCATAGTCAAGTTTTCCTGAGATACGCTGTCAGGAAAGACTGCTCTTCCTTTTTCTTTTGGACAAGTGATAACAACTTTGAAATGCAGCAGAGGAAAAACCCTTTAGCTGGAGAAGCTGCTTGCCCTTCTTGCAGGAGCTGTTGCTGAGGTTTGGCTAGAAACTGTTGTGTGTATAAAACTCCAGCGCTGTTTCTCCCCTGTGTACTCAGGAGAATGATGGTGACATTGCAGACCATCCTGCAGAGCATCCTTTCCCCTACACGGTGTAGTGGGAGATGCCAAGGTGGCTGTATTCCAGGAAGCTGTTGAGACAGGTAAATTGACCTGGCCTGTCTTTTTCCACCTTCATAGCCTGGCATCTAACCTCTGCTGTCCAGCCACCTTGTTAGCTATGCCATAGTGACATCGTTGAATCTGTTAGGTGGCAGCCCAGGTAATTTTCCTATCAAGATTACATCTCACCCTGGCGATTAATGTGACTTGTGCTGTGATTCAAGCAAAAGAAGTTTCTGCTAGTGCATGTATGGCAAATGCCTTACAGCTGGAGGAGTGTCATTACAATATTTTTTTAAAGGAAATGGCTAAAAAGCAAGTCTATAATGTGATTGTGATATGCTGCTTTAAGGCATGGAGGCACTTGCTAAATAGAATAACCCAAGTCTGTAATAACATTACCGGTTCTTTGGTGATTGCTGACAGAGATATTATCTACCTTGTTCTGATGGGGGCCAAAGCCTATTTTTTGCAATGCTTGCAGGACTGTCTGTGGCTGTTCCAGGCATGGAAGTATCAACAGGTTATTAGTTTAGCTGGTTGGTACACAACAGTACAAGAAAAAATGAGCAACAGCTGAAGGCAAAAAATTTACGGGACCTTTTTAAATCTTGCTTTGTGATAAAATTCAGTCTGAAAGGGAGTGTTCTTGTGGCTTTGCTTAGTAAGGTTTGTAAGATGATATTTATCTGTCTGATCATGTAGTACATACTATACTCTTTGGAAGGTCTGCCAAGAAAGGTTTACAGTAATATATTGGTGGCATGATACAAGCATATGGAGCAACGCCTCTGAAGCATTATCCGGAATGATTGGCTGTTCCTCGGGTGTGAGCTGAGTAGTTTTAATAGCTGCTTTCATACGTTGTTATTCTGAAGCTGAATATGAATTCAGTTATTATTGATTGTAGAATTCCCCAATTGCTGATTTGACTTCTCTGCTGTGTCACCCATTGCTAATGGAACCTACTCGTACTGGGATAACTGAGCCATAACTAAGAAATACGTACAGGTGTCACAAGCCTTAAATTAAACCCACTCTTGCAGAACACAGAAGACTATTCCAAATGTTGTCTTGAAATACATGAGCTAGAGAGCAAAGGCATTAAGCTAGATTAGATAGCGATGGCCAGATAAATTTAAGTGATCTCTAGCAGTTAAAAATGAAATGTGATCACTGAAACTTCTGAAAATATATTCCTATGTTCTTATATTCTGTACCCATGGCTTGAACAATGAATCCAACACAATTATTCAAAATGCTGAGTTGCTAATTCCTTTTTTTATTTTTTTTCTGTCTGTAAGGAGTTATGTGTTAATTGATTGAACTTTACTTTTCTGTTCATGAACAAGTGCCGCAGGAGCCATAATTACTCAAGTATGACTTGACAGTACGTTTGTGTAAAACTTGCATCTTTTTCTTCTGGAGTGTACTGCGTTAGTCCTTCTTTGGGTAGCAGAAAATGGATTCTTTTGATTAGGCAGATCAAATGTCTGCTGAGACCATATGAACATAACGCTGACTGCAGGCAGGATTTACCTGGGGAGCTAAGAGGATGAAACATCCCTACTACTACTACTTGGCACAGGCTGCCCACTCTGGGCTATACAAAATGATATTCACCACATGGTTCTGTAGTCCTTGCCCTTCAGACTGGAGCTGTTTCCAGCCTTGTGTGTGGAAGCTCTTTGGGCAATTGTGTGCATTTATAATTCTTGTTCTACGACTACCTGTGCTTTAGAGAACAGCCTTGCCAGTCAAGGTTGTAGAGGCAGAACACTCTAAGAAAGTAGACAAAGAAGGGCTATGAGAATGGTCAAAGCAAAATTAACAGAGAAAAACTAAAATCTCTTTAGAAGTTATTGGAGTTTGAAAGGCAGTATGGAATATGCATAGAAAAACCTCTCTGAATGCTGGTTTTTCTGTATCTTCAGTCTGCTGCTTCAGCATCAGGATAGCTAGTGACAGGGATTGCTTTCATATCAATCACCACAGCTTTCTCACAGTGGGGATAGTATGTGTCACTATAGCTATAAGAAATTATTTCTACCAGGACAGAAGTAATGGTTTACGGTACATCACTTTGGTTTCAGGATCACGCAAGACACAGTTTACATGAGCTCTCATGACAAATAGAAAATGAATCGTAGGTGCTGCTGCAGTCATAGAAGCTGAGACCAGACTGGAATATTTTTTTCAGCGTGGAAAGACTCTGTTAGAGGTTGTTAAATATAACTGTTTTATGATTTCTGGGGTTTCTTTGCAGTTTAGGACTGGCATTATTAACTTTCAAGAAGCATTTTATAACTGGCTCATTTGATTGATAAAAAAGGTGTCTTAGATACGCCTGTAAATATTTAATCTTTGGCTAACTCTGAGGGCAATTAGGGTACATAGTAAGTTAGAAAGTTCTTAGGCTGCCCCAGCACCTCAGCTACCATGCACAGAGATGCATTGCAATGAGATATGTGTACAAGTGTGAACTGACATTTTTTTTCTCTTTCAGTAGAAGCTATGGATGTGTTTGAGAAGTTTCCAAGCTAATGCTAGTTTTTGACTGAAAGTTATTACAAATTAACCTAGCCATGAAAAAGGATGGCAGTGAGGGACAAAGTTTTTTTTATGAAAAAATTCTTCATCAGAAGGGTTTGTATATTCCAGGGTTACATGTGTTCCAAAGCCCTGGACCATAAAGACAGAATTGTAGCTGCACACCACAGGCTTTAATAAAAGCCTGTTGGAGTTTTTATAAAAATTCAGCTGCTTTTGACTAGAGATCTAGAGTCACAGTATACTGTGTTTTGGGGGCTTCCTTCTGAAAATGGTGTAGAGAAAATGGGTTCAAAGAGTGCACAAGCAAAGGTTCTGGGGTAGTCACTTTAGGAGAGAAGATCTGAAGCCCCCGTGTATTGATATCTGATGAGCGGGTGTGATAAATGGTGCAAGGATGATGTGGGGGAGCATGTGCCTGTGTATGGGGACTTGAGTGTTTTCAGGAGAAAGAGCCTTTCACCGTAACAGGAAATTTCCTGTAACTTGGAGTCATAGAAGAAAAAGAAAAGTGGAGCAAGTAGCAAGAAAAAGGCTTCACAGTGGGAGAGATCAGAAACTGTCCCACAGTGTTTCAGGAGAAACACCCATATCTTTATCCTAGAGGATGTTTAAAACCCAAAAGCTGTTGGAATCCACGCTGGAGAAGGTTGATGTTCTGACACAGATTAAGGAGCTGAATAAATCCCTTTTATTTATCCTACTTGGAAAAAATAAGCTGGATTTCTGCATCTCAAACTGATGGCACAAAGCCAGCAGACCTGGGAAAACACTGTCAGTGAACAAATTTGATTGGCACTTTGTGCGATTTGCTCGGTGTGAAAACTAATGCTATCACATTTTAAAAGGTAATGTTTTAGAAAGGAACTGTTCCCATAGAAAAGCTTTTTAGATAAATATATGGATCTGCTTCAGTTTGGATGAATGTTTCCAAGACTGACAACTTGGACGTGTCTTGTGGCTCTGAGAGAAATTTTATCTGTTGTTGGAGTACAGCAGCACTGGACACAAGGTCACAGCAAAATCAGATTCAGTCTTAACACTGTCACTTATTATAAACCTCAGCAGCAGATGAGATTCAAATGTGATTTCAGTGAACCTAGAGCTATGGTTTCCAGTAAACTTATTATTTGAAGGCTATTAGCAGTTCAATGAGAGCAGAAGTGTAGCACAAAATGTGATATTTGAAAAGCTTATTAAAGAACCCGTTTTGTAATTCATGGTGAGAAATGCATTTGTTCGAAAAGCGAGGACCTATTTTTAGCACCTACACAAAATTCGAAAGGAAGAGATTGATACAGTGTGTGCAATTAAACAGTCAAATCTAGTGCATAATTAAATTGTTCAGTTATAAGATGCCACACTTCCTAAAATCTGAGAAATAATTATTGATCATCAAATCCTCTGCCACTTCTGGGTTTGTCATCAGCTGAAACTGGTGAATTATTCATTGGTTTCAATTTAATACAGTAAATGCTCTGTCTGGTGATGAGTATCTGTGTCAAATGTCTGAATGTAAGTTATTTTATTTCTTGTTGTCTCAGTACAAGCCCTGGCTTGCTCACACTGCATGCTTGTCACTCCAGAGTAGGACAAGTCCTGCAGTCTTTTCCCAGACAAAATACACAATAACTTCTCTGGAAGGTGGCACATGAGAAAAGATTGTTTTAGGGTGCAGAAATTATGGGATAAATTGTGGTATTTTTACTTTAATAAGCTAAACACGAGAAGGGAAAAATCCTTCACAATCAAGTTTCCTTGGAAGAGAAAAGCCAACAACTGCTTTAATTTACCACAACATTTGCATATTTTGTGTTATGGCTGTGCAAACAGGAGATATTTAATCCTGCCTGTAAGCATATCTTCATAAATGCATTATAAAACCTTCCAGAAAAAATAAAATCAGCTAAAAATATACAGCCTTTGGTAGGCATATTAAATTTATTACTCCTACTCCATTCAGTGAATATTTATTACCAGCACATATTTGCACTTCTTGATAAGAGCATTTTAGCAAACTTTACATGTAAAGACCTTTTTTCTTCCTCATGTCAGTTAGGACTTTTTTGTCTGAGCCAACACAGGTGAGTATATTTATGTCTATATATCTGTGAAGAATGAACTGTTAGTCAGAGAATGAAACAAAGAGCAGGTTGTTGGGTGCAAACCTAACATTACCAATTATTTTCAAAATTTACTCGGAGGAGTTGTCTTGCAGTGATTGGAATAAATGTTAAGGTGGGACCTGCTCACATGCAATGACTGCAACGATAGTTTCTGTGGTGATGTAAAGCACAGGTTATTGTAGCTCTGTGGTATTACTCCTTGTATTACAAGTGACAAAGCAACTATGCTGAGACGGAGAAGGGGCCTTTTTGCTTTTTGCCTTTACACTGTTTTCTCTGGTGCTGCAATACCTCTGTGGATGATGTAACTCCTATAAAACTAAACTGCAGGGATAATGTTCCTGTTAAGTAAGCCCTTTGATTTCTGGGAAGACAGATGAGGGGTTTGGCACATTATGCAGCCTGCAGATACTTTATGTGGATGTTGAATTTGTGAAATTCCATCCACCTAGGGACTGTAATTATATCTTCGTTAGAAGCTCTCTCTCTTCTCCTTGTGAGGTTTGAATGGGTTCAGGTGTAGGTGGGGTACATAAACCATTCTAAAACTTGATTTTGAAGTGGAAGAGGGCTGTCAGGAAAACATTAAAGATGTTGCTGTCTTTCCTGACTCCTCTGGGTCTGTATCAACTATTACAGAACTGAAGTAAGGAGATTAAATGTAGGCATGAGGCACACAGCTAGGACTCCAAACCCAAGAATTAGGGTCTGGGCTGAGTGACAGGGTGTTGCTTTATTTCAGTCAGGGAGATTTATGAAGAGGTTTCTTTCTCCTTCGGTCATATGTTAAGTTTCCATAGTTGCTCCCCAGTGGGTTCTTCAAATAGTTGCCTGCCTGTTGTGTAGCCAGCTGGTGTATCTCTTGTCAGTCAAAAGGTTGGACAGAAGATCTGTGAGGGATCAGGTCAAAACCACCACTACTGAGAAACACCTTATTTTTGTCCATATCTCTCCATGGCAATATGGCAATATTGCTCTTCGCACGATGGAGCCGCTGATACTGCTGTCACAGACCGCCTGCAGCTGCTGGGGTGGGATGCAGGTGGCTTTCTTCACCGCAGCCTCCAATGAAATTTCACTTGTTTGGCCTGCTGCATCCGTGCTTTCTAGACACACCACATCTATGAGGGGTGAGGAGATGGCAAGCTCACAACACTGTTGTGTGAGGAGGCTGGAGCAGAAGGTAGCAAAGCCAACACTTGCTGCAACACCATTAATGTGGAGCATAAAATATGGCTTTGGGAGATCACAAGCCTGTCACTATATCCTGGAATTTTTGCAATATACTGACAAAGCAAGGTTTCTATGCATTTAACCTTCCTGCTGCTCTACCCCTTAATTGCTATCAAGTTCTTATGCAATTTTACATTTTAAATAATGAGTGATACAGCTTAACTATTGTCAAAATAAAAAAGTAAAAAAAAAAAAAAAAAAAATAATCCAGATGCTTTTTGCTTTGTTTGAAAACCCTTGTTTTCTTTCTACAAATGGGAAGTGTGTTCATCATGAGAGAGTGTGTCTAGGCCAAGTTACAGCATCTGACTTCAAAGTATCATTCCAAAACAGACAGCCACTTACATGTCTGCCTGTAAACAGATAGGCAGAAAAACAAGATTTCTCTAAGAAAATCATCATGAAGGAGAAATGGCGTAGACATTGCAGTAATCCAGGATGGTTTGTCTGCTCTTCCTGTGGAGAACTTTATAGCTTGTTTACTACGCTGAAATCTGTCTCTCACTTTACCAACTGCTTCCCAAGATGCTGACTTTGTCTAACCATGTCCCTTTCATTCTTCACTGTTTCATTTCTTTTCCTGCCAGGATTCCAGAGTTGTTTGCACATTTGCAATATGCCTCCTTTGTAACTTTTTTTCCAACACAGTTTTCTATTTTTGTCTTCTAGGCTAAGCGGTCATTGCCAAAGATGGTAGGCTATGCAGAAATTTTACCTCACCATCATAGATATGGAGACCCATAATTACACCCAGATATTGGTTCAGTGGAGAGAGGAGATAGTCAAGTGGCCTCTTTGTTGTAGTGTTTCAAGTATTTGAGGCCCAATAGACAACTTAGAGTTGGTGGATCCACAACAGCCATGAGCGTTGTAACCAGTGGAGTCATGAGATAGACTTATAAACATGCTATACCTGAAAGCCACAAAATAACGTATGTTAGGTTTGTACGCTAGCAACAAACCTCTGGCAATATCAGCAATGGCTTTTGCTGGCTCCCAGTCATTGTTTCACAATTGTTTGTGGTGATGTTGGCCTGTACAGAAAGAAGGCTATTCTTATCTTAAATGTATTGCTAGTGAATGCGTCCATGTGAAAACAGACTTTGAGCAGATCTGTGTTGCTTCTAAACCCATCTGCCCTGAGTTAGTGAAAGCTGTAGAGAGAATGAAGCTGTGTTGGTTTTCAAAGGGGCCCCGGTTTTATGAACTGCAGTGTTACGTTTACTGTTACTCAGGAAAATTTACAAACCCCTCATATTCACTCTTTTATACCAAGGTATACTACTTTAAATTCTTGTGAATATTAAACACCAAAATAATTTTATTTTGAAATTACTGTTTGCACAATTATTATAGTGAATTTCACTAACCTATTTAAGAATGTAGTCAGATTGAGGTCTCAGTGTTGTTGGCTCATCTTTACATACAAACACAGACTGTAGCAGGGGCTGATGCACTAGTTGCTGTTTTCTGGAAATGCAGGCATACTTCCATGTGATGAGTGTTGTACTGTTGGTTAAGGAATGAAGACTGCTGATGACTACATAAACTACAGATAACACGTTTAAAAGATACTAAATACTTGTGGTTCAATGTGAGCAATATATATCCTGTCTCTTGTGAATATAGCCAAGAGTGTTTTATTTCAGGGGATCAAGATTTGAAAAGTGCATGACCTCACTGCTAACAGCAGAACCAGTCAGAGTTCAAGGGAGTATTTGAAATAAATGTATACAACTGTAAACTGCAGATCTGTGAGCTCAGATATGTAAGAGGTTTTGTTTCTAAAGTCCTTTTTTCAGAGCAAATGTCATCTACAGACTAGAAAATGGGCTTGTTTCTACAAGAAATTAGATTCCCTAGTGCTTTTTCATGCAACCCCCCCAGATATTCCAGAAAACTTGCTAACATGACAAAAATAGTTAGGGAGTATGAAATTATCTAAAACAAAATGAGGCAAAAAGCTCTGAGTTCAGTTACAGGCAAACTCAAGCCAATGTCTGTCCCATTGAGATAGCATGGCCAAACCACGTGGCAGCTGCTGGCCCACATTTGGCTTCTGTTCTCCTGCCTGTTAATGCAGGTTCTCCTTTACAGCTGCTTCCATGAGAGCTTTCCTCCGGCATGAATCCAGAATGAAATGTAAATATGCACCTTCAGCTTTTCAATGAGATGCCTCAAGAGTTCTGGCCCTGGAATACAAAAAGTGCTATTGTGACTTTAGCCCAGTGACGGCTTCAGCTTTACTGTCATTGCCTCGGTATGTCTGGGCTTGGGAATCAACTGCCGTCACTTCCTCTTCACACCTCAGCCTCCTCAGCCACCCAGGGATGTGTGTTATGAACATGGCAATAATGAAGTTATATTTGCGGCACTCCGTTCCAAGACTAGTACATGAGGAAATGGTGGGAGACAGACTGCCCGTTACCCGACGCTGTGCATGGGAGCAGAGCTGGATGAACCCTCCAGCAGTCCCTGCTGTTCTATTACGGACAGGATCTGCTTCCTTTCCTGGGAAAGTGGAGCTTCAGAGGTACTGTGTGCAGCACCCTGTTTTCTTGGTTTACCTTCAAGCATGACACAAGTGAGTGTCGAGACAGGGATGTAAGCAGTGCTCAGTCCTTAGCAATAGCCTTAAAAAGCAGTGGTGCCAACCCTACCTCTTGAATTCTTCCTCCTTCTGGATACTTTTACTGGTTTAAACACTGCTATGTCTAACTGTTACTATGTGTTTTTACCTTTCCTCCCAAAACAGCAAATCAAAGCAAAACCAAACCACTTTTCAGCAGGAATACTGTAAGATTGAAAGAAGAAAGCTTTTGAATTTTCCCAGGTGAAGTCAGAGCGAAAAGAAATCTGTTTCATGTTGGGTTTGGTAGAATTAAGATAATTTGTTGTAGCTGGCCCTGTCGGAATGTGTCATGTCAGTTTACTGTGCATTTGCATCCACTCAGCTGCCACAGTCCCATGTAGGAGTCTGGGTTTTTTGCATCTAATTTTGCTGTTCTTTCCTGGGGTCCTTTCCGTAGCTGGATTGTATCTCCTGTAGTGTGGCATGAAGAACTTCTGCCACCTGTGACTTTGTAGAAATCCTATGATTGCTGCACAAGGTTGGAGGTGGAGATGGGGTGGGTGCTATCTTATCAGGAGGATCAAAGCCTGAGGCTCTGGCATCACAATTCCCAGAAGGCACTTAGGTGGATACGGCTCACCATTGAGATAGGCATCCAACAAATAAATACGTAGACATTTAATTTATTTTGGGAGTGGAGGGAGCGTGTTATTTTCATTCTACAAACTATTTCATGTTTTGTCTTTTTTGTCCCATCTTAGGGAGTTCACAAAATAAAAAAAAAATATTTTTTAATCTGCTATCTACTAGTAATTTTAGTTAGAGTGTAAAAATCCAGGATCATTACTTCAGGTCACAAACTTCGTTGTAATTAGCATTCCACTTATTAAAATATTTTTTCTAAGGTGTATCTTTCCATTTAGGTATACTGCAAGGAATGAGGGAGGGAATTCTCAAAGCACTGATTAGCAGGTAATAACAAATCATAATTCTGGCATGACTTACTAAAACTTCAGTCAGGGGTCTGTTTGGATATTCCCTGTGCTTTTTCCCCATTTATTTCCTGGTGGTAAAACTTGGCATGTATAGTTGCAGCTTGGGAGCAATGATGTACCAAATATTGTTTAGATATTTTTTTTTTGTGATCCTTTGCAGTTATATGACTAAATAGCATGACTGCTGCTGCCTTTGTGCTTTTATATGCTTTCTGGCAGTTCTACGGCAAAATATTTGTGGGTGAGTAATAGTTACTGTTTGTTTTTTTAAATCAGAGTACAGGATACTGGTGCTCCAACCTTGGTAAAGCCCCTGCTGCTGGGTTCAGACCACATTGCTGCCTCCCGGCTCCACATACTCAACAATCCCAGGCTTCCTGAGATGAAGGCAACTGCATCTCACCTTCACGGCTGCCATCCCAAGGTGCAGGTCCTCTATTTAGGACTTTCTCCTATGGGATTCTTACGTGTCTTCCACAGCCTGGGTTAGTCTTACTTTCTCTAGACTCTCCAGTGGAGTAAGCACATTTTCCAGGGGACTGTTTGGGTGGCAGCTAGGACAATAGATATTGAAACAAGTCACCTACAGCTTTACAAAGGCTCTGGTATCAGTCCTTTTGCACAGCATAGGAAATAGCCTGACTATTTTGGATACCCAAACTGGCTCTTGCTGTATTTACTCCCAGAAACATGTAAGCAATGTGCTGGAGATAGTTGAGCTGGCTGCCCTGCAGGGCCAGACTGGGCTGAGATGGTAAATCTACACTTTAGTGTAATGGGATATGTGGACTTCAGGTTGGTTACTGGCTTTCAGAGGTCTTCAGCCATTATGCAGTACAGATGCGCTCGCAGAGGTCAGAGAAACAAGTCAAGTATATTTTCCTGCCTCAGCTTTTGTGTTTGTTACTCTTCAGTGTTTTGGGGTTTATGTCACAGTCTCTGGAACAGTTTGGTTTTGACAAGGTTTCTTCAAATTTGGGAGTCTGTCCCTGAACTGTGAATCTAAATCTACCAGCAGGCTTCCCTGTAGCATGTTCCTTTTCCCTTTCTGGGGTTATATGATGACGCTGGTAAGTCACTGAAGATTCCCAGCAGACCTATACAGTTGCCTCTCCATGGAGCACAGTCTGACAGCCTGGTTTGCACTGGATGGCAACTGCCTTTTTTCCCTGTAAGGTTTCCAACTGAGCTCACCACCATCACCAGCTAACAGACCTTCTTTGTTAGCCTTGCCTCAGATGCAAGAGTCTTGCTAGTTATCTCCTGGGGGTTTTATCTCAATATGGAGGCACAAAATAGATTTGAAATAGAAAAAGATGTTTCCAAAGCAGTTGGTAGTCTAACACAAGGAACTGAAGGGGGAGGGGGGAGAGAGAGAGAGACAATCCCCACGAACAGCCGTAAGGCTTAGACATACAGTCAGACATAGACAGATTTACCACATTGGCACTAATACTTTCAATCTTTTTAAAAAGAAAGTATTGCCAAGATGCTAATGTATACACATGGTAGCAATATGTTCATGAGGAAGTGTAGTTAAGTTAATTACTGAGCTGGGCTGTATGGACTGTATGTTACACAGATGGACTGTACAATATGCAGGCACTTTTTAAGTATGCAGAGTCCTACTGAAGTGGCACAGTTTAATGATTCACTTGGATTAAAGCTGCTACAACCTATTGTCCCAATAATCCAGGATTTAAGCATGCTCTAATTGTATGTTTCATGCATGAAAGAGCAATTTGTAGCTGTGGAAAGTTTAACACTGCTCCTAGCTACTTGGCTTTCAGTTTTCTTTATGCCCAAGAGCCAAAGTTTGAGTGTCAGCTGTATTTGTTGCACACAAAGGCTGATTCCTTCCCTTACTCTTGTTATTGCAAACTAGAAGTAACTCTGCCATAGTATGTGAAAGGGGAGCCAGCTTGGGTCTCTTCAGCCATAAGATACTGCTTGTCAGTGGGGTCTGCTTAGTGTCTTGCACTGCAGGTTGCCACACATGAGCCTTGCTTGTTTTTATTCTGTCATAGAATGATTTAGGATAATAGGCAGACCCCATCTGTTCCCATTTTAGGATGCTTTGCTTTCTTTTTCAAAATCTGCCTGTAAATAAACACACAGAGAAAAATACTGGGCTGTGAAGCACGCACCATGGGGTTAGCACAGAAGGTCCTGCTTCATGTCTACCAGCACTGACATGTTCAGCTATTGCAGCATATATTGTACCTGACGTCCAACATCACCTATGCAGGTCCTTCGGCCTAAATTTGAATGTTACTGGAAAGGGCTGGGTGAATGGAGAATAAACTTTCTCTGGGAACTGCTTCCTTCCCCACGGGTTAAGTCAGGGCATCTTCATAGCTCCATGGTTTTGCTGTGCCAGGTTCATACTTGTGAGTCTGTGTGGGTCGTGCACAGATTGTAGAGGTGATGTGTGGGGTGAAAGAGTGTTATGTATCTTCTGGTGCACACATGGCTGGGAAACCAGAATTGCTTTCACAGCACTTGAGGGAAGACACTGCTTCATCCTCATTTTTGGCTGTGCTAGGGTGGGGAAGGGACTTTTGGGGGTAAGGGAACAGTCCTCTACAGTGCAGCTGTCATTGAAAGGGTTTTATCAAGGCAGGGGACAAGGCACAACTCAGGAGAAGGTGTCTTCAGCTGCCTGCATACCTGTAGCATTTCCTTTACTCCACTGTGAAGTCTGCCCTGTGGCATTTTAGGGTTTTCCTTTTTCTGAGGTGCAACTGATTATTGCAAAGAAGCTGCCTGACACCATTTCTGTCACAGCCAGCCTTCTTGTATCAGATTAGCATTCCCTGTAAGCACCGTGGAATGGGAGGCTGTGAACCCAGCCCAGTGTGAGTGATTGTACATTGGTATTACCTAATTCTTATAGTATTAAGGTAATTAGGAAACATGAGACTTCACAAAAATAGACAGCTCGTTGTACAGAGAGTATCAAAGACGTTTCTTCTCCCATGTCAATTTGAATGGTGCTCTTGGCTACTACATTACAGTAATCAGCTTAGCTAAATTTGTTTTGCCTGTCTGATGTTAATGAATGACTGGTTGTTATTCTTTAAGGTTGAAATCCACTGCATCTGCATAAACCAGGAAAGTCAGCAGTCAGGCTCCAGAAATTGCAAGAGGGGCAGGGCAAGGAGTTGAAATCCACACTCACAAGTGTGGGGCTGCAGGAGAGCCACCCGAGTGTGTGTCGCTTCAGGCTAGTGCAGCAGCTGCGTGTCATAGAATCATAGAATATCTCAAGTTGGAAGGGACTCATAAGGATCATCTAGTCCAACTCCCTGCCCACAGGACTACCTAAAACTAAAGTCATATGACTAAAAGTGTTATTCAGACACTCCTGGAACTCTGACAGGCTTGGTGCTGTGGCCATCGTGTCCAGGCATGGAGAGCTTTTGGATCTGCACAAACATGGATTTATGGCCCCATTAAACCTTTCAAATTGTTCCTTTCTGGTTGCAGCAATCATTGGAGATGTAATACGTGAGCATGCTGCTCATTTCTCTTCCCTTTCCCTCTGCTCCAGGGTGGATCTTATGGTATGTGGAGCTTCTGCTGTCATCACTTATGGGCATTTTACAAATGTGGTGAAATGAAGAAATGATGGAAAAGTGAAGTCTTTGGTTAGAAACACACTTCAGCTGGATTGAGACAGTTCACACAAGATGGAATCATAGGCAAGCTTTTTTTCAGATGCTTTTCTAGTTTATCCAATTTATAATCTGTCCCTGCAAACATGCCATTTCTAATGGGTTCCATATGCCTCTAAGCCTTCCTGTTATTTCCTACTCTAAGGATTGCTCTGTTCTGCAAGAAGTCTGCCACTCTGCAGCTTGTCTAAGGGTTGCTTTTTAAAAAAAAAACAAACCCAAACAAGAACTGGAAGAGGGCCTAGGATTGGATGTCACTTTTACAGTCATTCCTCACAGCTAACCTCAACCTCCATTCTGATGCTGTGGACGACAACACAAAGAGTCAGTTTAAAACACATATGCTAATGTAAACAGGGCAGGTTAAGGTGTTTTGGCAGGCAGAAGTGGCCATGGTGACAGAGACTGTATGAGGAGCTCAAGGTGTCTACTTGTTGGTGCTACTATAGTACTTAACGTTTTCCTCATCCATAATTAATTTTTTTACACTGAGTCTCTAAACTGCTGTCATGCTGAATTATTTCATCCTGGTTCCAGAGAATGGTTCTGTAAAATACTCCTCTTGGCCACTTTTTATGATCTGTGAGTATGGAGGGGTTTTGAAAGCTCATTGCTACTTTACTGCCCACACATTTCCCCATCTATTCCCTATTTTGCTGCTGTCTCCCCCTCCCTACATTAATAGTCCATTAGCATAGTAAGGAACTGATAAAGGATGCCAAGGTCACTCCTGTGCCAGGAAGCTTTTGCAGCTATGGGCAGTCATGTCTTAATGCTGAGCATGTCAGTTTGGGTTTTCCTTAGAGGAAATTACCAGGAAAAACTGCCAGCTGAGCTCCTGAATCCCTGTAATTTTCCTACTGAAATGAGGGAATTCTGCAAAGCCAAACACCCTGGCCAAGACTAAAGCCTTTCTGTGCCATTTTTAGTGTCTAACTGAAAAAGGTTCCCTGTTTAATAATTTACTAAGTTCCAAATTAATGCAATTAGTTTTTGAGGTAGCTTGACAAAATGGAAGAAGCAGGGAGCTGAACTGCTTCTGGTAATGTCTTCCCACCTCATGTGATCTCTCGTACTCAGTTCTCTCATCTAATTCCATTTAAAATAAACACCTCCACTTAAGGCATCTGTGTAGGGAAAATCATCTATAATAGGGAAAAATCAGTTAGTATGTTGACATATGAATTGCTGTTTTTAATTTGTATTAGACTAGCTGCTACAGCTTGTAAAGTGCCATGGTAGGCATTTTACAAACAAATTATGAGAGGGAGTCCCCGCCAACATAAAGTTTATGAACCAGGTAGACAAGATAGACCAAACGTGAGAGAAGGCGAATGACACCTTTATCGTGTGTCTGCAGAAACTGAAGCCCTGAGAGTTGGTTTCCTCAAGGTCGTAGGCAGCCTTAGCGAGAGATGCATGGACAGAATCCCCATGCCCAAGTCCTGGGACAATACCTTATTTATCAGACAAACATGTCTCCTGAAATACTCTGTACATTCCTCAAAATAAATTCCCCACTGAAAGTAGAAGTTTGAATAGGAGTTGGCTTTTACAAGTTACGTGCAAACTCGGAGCAAGACACTTCATAAAGAGCCATTATAAATATCAAGTTAGTCTCCTGAGAAGGATAGTGTTTAATTAACATAGAACAATCTTGATTGGATTCAGTCGGCCCAATTTCTTTCTGTATTTGCAGTTTGTATATTCTAAAATAACCAAGTTGCACAAGCTTATTGCTATCTAGAGCTAGGTGGGCCTGCTCTCTGAAAATTCTGTGCCTGGCAGCTGGGACATTAATGAGAAAAGGAAGAAATGTAATTTTACCCTTTTAAAAAAAGAATCCTCTCCCTTGCAAACCTGAAAATACTAGCATGAGGTTTGGTTTGGCGGAAACATAACAAAGGGGAATCTAAGCTCCCATGAGCTACCTGTGAAAGTGCTGATCCCCAGGCTTGGTCTTGAGTCACTTCAACAGATTTGTATTCAGAGGGGACCAAAAAGGAACTTAATTGTGTATTTTGCCACATTAACAGCAGTTATCTTGTTCACACTATAGGACTATCCAGCTGTTGTGAAGTAAATGATTCTTATAAAAGGTCCCCAGAGATTCATATTTATAAATTCCCTCTAATAGCTATTTAATATCAACAAAAATATGTCACTATCAACAAGTGACAAATCAGTACTGGACTATAATGTGTTAAATCTTGCACAGCCATCACTGACTAATGAGGACCAACCTTTGCAGCAATATATACAGTCAGTTTATTAAAGCAGGGACAGAGCAATCTCTAGGCCTTTGGTCAATCTAGGTTGCTCGGGGCTGAGGAATTTCCATTTAAAATATCTCTTCAGGTGATAAAGACTGATTCAATAGAGATCGGCTAATAAAGAAAGTGCTGGGAGCTACTATTTAATTCTAGCTTCTGTCAGCTTAACAGCAAAAACTTTTAATGAGGAAACCATTAAAGTTGACCTAATGAATCAGAAATGCTTTTCCTTGATGGCTAATTATAGAGTGCCTAGAATATCTTTCAACATATGTAATTTAGAAAATACGGTCCTATTGAGTCCCCCTGCTTTCGAAGGAAACCTGTTGCATAGCAGAAAACTGGAAAATGCTCTCCTGGGAGGATGCAGGGTTTGACCTGGATTCACTGAGGAATCTCTGTGGTCAGATGGGCTGGGTGTAGAGGACAAGCAAACAGGTGAAATTAGTGCTTGATATGTATAAATACTGCTTTGTGTAAAGTGCTGTGGTTGTGGAGGAACACGGTAGGACACATGATGGTTAAGAATGGTTGCTGCACGCATCTCATCTGGAAAAGAGCCTTATGATAATGTCCTAGTCAGTAAAGTAGAAAATATATCAATGTTTATCCTGTTTACAATTACAATGTGAGGTGAGCCATCAAAGGATGTCACTGAGATGATCTTTGCTGTTTGCTTAAAGTTTTTCTTCTATTAGCAATATATTCCGGCAGTGACATTTGCCTTTTCTGTGACCTAGGGAAAGTTCATTGATACTACAATAACATCCAGAAATCTGAGCCTTGATCAGACTGGGTGCTTAAGAACCCAGCTAAGGAATAGTTTCCAGTGGTGTCATCACTTCTCAGTTTCCTTTCCACAAAATCTTAATTTCTAAGTAGGTGGGATAGGTAAAAGAAGGGAACTATTCATGTTTGGCAGATGTGAAGCACAGAGAAAGGAAATAATTTATCAAAAGCTGCAATGGAAATTTGCACTGGAGCTAGGAACATAACTTGGATTTCAGAAGTCTTAATTTGAAAATTGAACTGCAGCCCCAGTCTGCATGTGGGTGATGATTTATGATTATTGTAATCTGTTTCTATTGTCATATGAAACTTCCTGCATTACTAGGTCCAGCCTGGGTTTTTCCCTTCAATTCCTAGTCTGTAGATCTCTAACATATATAAAACATATTTCCAGGATATTCAAGGTCTTAAAGAACCCTGACAAACAACTATAAGGTGTTTTGGTTTTTTATGTGTGTCAAAGTGTGGTTCACAGTAAAAATCACAATCCAGTTTATGGAAGTTGGTGGTGTAAGAGAAAACCCAGATGTGCAACATACTATAAAAAAAGACCCCTGCGTCTGTGACTTGCACAACTCTAAACTCCTTCCCTCTGTGATTAAGAAACAAATCCTTAAGTTAAAAAGTGAAAGGTGCACAAGATTGGGATACAAACCAAGTGAGATGAGATGGAAAGGGCACTACAGTTTTAAACTGCAGCAAAATACAAGCAACTGTTTGGAACAAAAGCCTCTTGTTTTCAATGGGGTGCTATACTCAGATTTGAAGATTTTAAAACCTTTATTTATATAGGGGTTTTTGTATATATATATATATCTGTATTATAAAATATAAAGTACTTTCTTGCTTGGTTTCTGGTTGATTACCTGCTGAGAACCAGGTTCGCTGCAGAGCCTGGACTTGTGTGGCAGGCTGCGGCCATGGACAGTGCTGTAGGTGGAAGCAGCTTTTGCATAGGTCTGAAGTCGAATGGTTCTGCTGTAGGCTGGTTTGGTCATACTGTACCGACCGCATTTGTCTGCTGTGGGCTGTTAATGCCTAGCGCTGGCTGCAGCACAACTGATCTTGCAGCCTTATTGACACAGGAGCACGTGTCCTGTCCTCTGCCCTGTCATGACAGAACGGTTGTCTGTGGTAGCTTCCCTGGGGGCCAGCCTGATTTTCAGGCAGTATTTGTCCATCTTTAGCCAGGTCTTGGTTTTCTTGGCAGGGCTGGCATTTGTAAATCAGGTACTCCTTCATATGGCCAGCCTGAAGATGCTTGGACTTACTGCTATTGATGCTAAACTGTAGCTAGGGAGCTGCTGAGCCTCATTAGGGCCAGACCTTTCTAAAAGATATGCTTAATGCCTGCAGCACTGCAGCTTCTCTCCTGCTCCAGCAGATGCCTAGCTCCTAGGATCTCCAGCTGATGTTGTTGATATCTGTGGCTACCAGACTAGGGGGACAGGCTGCTCTTCTGTGCTGGGCATGCATGAAATATGGCCCTAGCTGTGGGAGGGATGGGCCACAGAGCTGACTGCGTCTGTCTTGCATCCCGTGCACGAGACTTGACAGGCCAAGCTCTGTGCCAGCCTTCTGGAGACCCCTTTGGCAAGCACAGTTGAAGGGAGCCTTGATGGAGGGCAAAGAGGCTCCATCTTTATTTACATCTAAGGTAGGAACCAGTGCCCAGTGACTAAGGTGGCAGTCCTTAGTCTTTTACTCAAAAGACTTACTGTTACAGTGGTAAAGATCCAGCTGTACTTAATTTCTTAATATTTTCTTCATGCTTGCAAATGCCACATACAAACAATTTTCTTTTATCCTCCTCTCCTAAGAATTTGAGTGATTTAAACTTGGGACACTCTTCCTTTGTTCTCTGCATTTTGAGCTTTGAAGATAATGTGTGTCCTGAGCTTCTTTGTCAGGAACTTTCTTTCCTAATTGCATAATTCTCTATTATTAGCTCTAAATGTCACAAGTATTCACAATAGTATTCCAGATTTTTTCACGTGGGGTTCAACTCTGAGGCAAATCTGCAGTGTGCTATTTTAGAAGCAACTTCTGTCTAGTCTTTCTGTGTGTTATTTGAATTTCAAGTGAATACATAATTGCACATAGAACTATTAAGAAGATTTATGATTCTGTGTATTTCCTGTGTGTTTAACATCCCAGAATTTTGCACTGGGCCTTCTGGTACTGTTTATTTACTTAGGGTTGGTTTTAGGCTATAGGCATTAATAATTTTATGACTGAGTGTTCCTAACAGATGGCTTTATGGGCTGTAACAGCCACCAAAGAGCAGTGCCAGGGAGCAAAATGAAACCATATATAATGCAAACAGTTGTGTGCAGCCTTGCTGTAGGTCACAGAAATACCTCATTTATTGAATATCCTTCTGTAAAGGAGGGTTAGAAACACCAGCTAAGAACCGAACCAAAGGGACTCCCTCTGGATGATATTAACGGTATATTATTGTGACTTGGAGAAGTGTGTAATTGGTACCAGTCAAAGAGGCCCTCCTTCTCCCTTCTCCCTTTTTGAGTGTCTCACTAGAAAAGGCCTATAGATTCATGGCTTGTTATAAGTTGGCGTGTGTGTTTGCGGACAGTATGTGGTCTGTTAGCCCTGAAAATAGAGTAGCTTGTTGACTTTTGGGGGACTGTGCAAAGAGGAACGGAGCACGTGTGATAGAAAGTGGTCTGACCTATTTGTTGTGAGAGTCAATAGGGAGAGTGATACTAGACTGTTCTTGTGTGCCCTGTAAATCCGCAGGCAGTACATTGTAATACCTGTTAGGCAGTTTTTTTTCTTGCATCTGTTCTGTGTTAATGTTCTTCTAGATCTTGGGGAAGAATCCTAGCCTGTAAGCCAGTGAAAGCTGTGTGAGGCACAGATTCACCAGCCTCTTTCGATAATTATTTTAAAAGAAAGCTTATGCATATTGACATGAAAGCAGTTTATGTATAGCGGCATGAAAGGAGCACATTATAGGCTTGTAATCTAGAAACCCTTCTGGGTGTGTGCCCAACTCTTCTGGTGGAACTCAAAGGTCTTGCGACTCATTGGCAGCCTTTGATACTCCAAATCAGGGACTTATCATTGATCCCATAGAAGTAGTGCCAAGGCTTACCTTATCTTGACAAGACTGTATTACATTCAGCTGCATCTCAGTAACTTACAGAAATTACGGCTAGCTCCTGCATAAATGGAGATGTAACGACTTGTAGCATGATTAGGGGATCTGAGACTGTTGTGCACAATTTTAATGACTGCAGAGACCACAGGAGGCAGGAAAAAAGAAACCACTGTGTCTCCTAGATAACTTGACTGGCTTAGTAATCTTGGTAGGAATTTACTATCTGTGCTTTTCAAGTACGACAAGCAAAGAGAGAGGAAGAGAAAGAAAGGAAAGAAATAAAGTGCTATGTGATTTCTTGAGGCTTAACTTTGCTGAGTTGGTCTATAAGCAATGCAATGAGGATGACTTGTAGTAAAGATGATGTGCAACATGATTAGGGGAAAAAAAAAAGAGGTCTGTTATGCCAAACTTTTAGGAAAAAGAGTTCTTATAACCAGTGGTAATATTTAAAGTTCTCAATGTATACAGCCTTTGAAAAATGCATGGTTCTTGTTTAATCATTTGGGAACACCTTGGGCCAAAGGAGCATCAATTCACAGTAGTTCTTATGGACAACAGTATCTAGGTAAATTCAGTGTAAGGGAGCAGGACACTAACCTCATCTTCTTTCATATATATGACATGATGAGGGGTATAGGGAAGCCTGATGGTGTAGTTCAAAATGTTAAACATTTGAAATAGCTTGAATTGTGCTTATGCTGTATGAAAAAAAATATTTGAAGAATAAAGGCAAATTTATTTCCTTTTTTATTTGAGTAAAATAAATCTGAGCACTGAGATTAAGCCTTAGTAGTAGATGTCAGTATGTATAGGAGTGCACAAGTAAGAAACTGCTTAATAATCTGCCATCGATGCAGGGCCTAAATTTAGCTTTTCGTATTTCACTGTAAGCCAAACCATCACCAGGCTCTGGTAGTTCCTCCTTTATCTGATGTCTTGACCTATTCTGAACCATGAAAAAAGAGATCTTTTCTCTGCAGTAGCCTGGTTTAATAATGCCACTTATTCTGAATCAGGTTCCAAAAAGATTCCTGGATGGTGGGTCTTCAGTGCTGTCTCTGAAACTTTAAGTGATGGTTTCTTCAGAAGACTGGAAACTGATTTCTATGCAGATGTCAACAGAAGCCCAATCATAGCCTTACAGTAATGTTTAAAGACTAGTGCACTTTACATGATATGCTTTTACGCTTGCTCAGGACCAGAAGAATTATGAGCAGTTTCATTTTGTCTCTAATGAAGTCACACTGTGCCCAAATGTCCTCCTAGAAAAATAAATCCTCAATATACTTGTCTAGAGAAAAGGAATACAGGAACTGTAAGGAAACCCTGGTGATGACAGGTAGGTGCACACAAACTTGCAATGTGTAGAGTCATTCTGTGGTGGTGAACACCTGGAGGTGGGAGTGTTGCTGATGTCTCTAACTGGCAAGGAAAGCTGGCTGGCTAGTGGTGATGCTATGAAGCAGTTTCTTCTAAAAAAACATTTTCTGATTGTCCTGGTAAACACGACATGGTCTTTGTGCAAAGAGGGGTACTGCACAATCAGGTAGTAGATGATTTACTTCATGAAGTAGACAATTCTCTGTCCTTCCTTTAATATCAAAGTTGCTCCTGGGAGGACAAAAAATTCAGGGTTTTTTTTGCTGCTGCTGGGAGCGCTTGCTAAGTCTTTCTACCTGGTGCCTCCCAGTACTTTGGAGTGTCTTAAAGGTGGCCAGCTATTTCGTGAGAGGTTTCAGCTTGCCCTGAAAGCAAGCCATAGAAGTTTTAAGCTTTTGGCTGTTTTCCTTAGAAGTTTTCAGTGCCCATCAGAAGGGAAAATATCCAGCATTTATAAATTAGCTACCTGCTAATTTATAGATGCTAATTTATAGTTGAACTCTACTTGCTTTTGAATTATCTCTTTTCTTTTGATAGCAAGTGGTAAGAGAGTTGTCAAATAAAGAACATTAACAGTCCTGATGTGTTAGCTCTTGCAGGTGTTTCTGTCAAATAATGCTGTGATCATTTGGGATAAAAGCTAATAGGACTACTTTCTCTGGGGGTCATTTCCACGTTGCATATTAGTTTCTGCAGATTCTGGTGGACTCTTCTGAAGTATCTGGATGTGTATGTTATTTAACTCCCTCACTGTCCCCCGCTCCCTGATGTCTTATCTGCATCTAGCAAGAGCCTTTTCCAGCAGTTGTTAGTAGTAGGTAACTTGCTGTGTGCTGTGGTTGCTGGATTATAAGGTCCTGTTCACCTCCTCCCTGGGTTGGACATCCAGAAGCCACTTTTACCTTGCCCCCCTGCCCCCAACCTGCTGCTGTGTGGTCCTTTTGAATAACCTTATGTCTGGATTAAAAAGAGAGAGGGAGGAAGTGGGGATACTTACAAGAAGGAAAAGTTTTGCTGACGTCTGCAGGGTAACAGTAAACATGAATAGCAGTGCTATCTGTATGCCTTTCTAGTACAAACAGCCTAACTTGCAGTATGACAGTTAGCATAAATATAAAATATTCATACCCTGTTCAAATATGCAATGATGAGCTCAAAGAACATCACCCTTTCACGAGCTTGTCGGTGTATTATTCATGCTCTGTACAGTTCGTATCTTTAGACAGTATTTTTAATGTGCACATTATACACTCAGAAATATGTCTTATTTACACTTAATTTTTGTGAGACTTGCATCAGAAATGGTGTTGATCCTCACCTTGCATGCCATGTGTGAGAATTAAAAAGTCTAGTCTTTTTTGGGATACTTGTGTCTTGATTTAGCTTAAGCTTTTTTTTTTTTTTTTAAGCTTATTTCTGCTAAAGTGTTTTTGAGTGACCTTAGTGCAGACTCTTAATGAGGTCGCAACATTGTTCTGCTATGGACATCACTAGTACTGTTTATTGCTCTTGTTTCCCTTTTCACAAAACTACCTGGACTTTTCCTCAGGACCAGAACCTGAGCTAGGGTAAGGCTGCACAGTTCCAGTGGCTTGGTATTGCTCTAACAGCTTCTGTTTGGTCACTTGGGGCAAATAAAGCAATTTTTATCCAGTTTAATCTGAAATCACCCTGTGAATATAAATACGTATTCCTCAATTTATCCTAGAAATGTTTGAACCTGTTGCACAATTTCAACAACATACGGTAGGATAACAGGAAGCTGCAAAATACTGCGTTCTTCTGAAAATCATGTACAAATTTTCACCTCCAAAAACATTAGTTCAGCCTGCCACCAGCTAAGAGATGGTAAATCACTTGCTCTGTCCAGTCCCTAATTGTTGGTGTGGGGCTGACCGTGGGAGCACACGGTGCTTCGGCTCCTGGTCAGCGAGTGTGCGTGTAGCTTGGGGCAGACTGCAATTCCAACCATCTTTTGGCCAAGGGGGAATTGAAATAAAAATTAGCTTCTGGTGGTAAAATGGAAGTCATAGGGTCTCAGACTGTTACCCTAGTTAAATTAATTTTAAAAGAATCAGTCAGCCATGAGGAACAAATGAATTGAAAATAAAGCATTGTTAATTTAAGTGCTCGTGGGACTGGTATTACCACCCTTTTTGCATTTTCCACGTCCTGGCTTTACCTTGCAACGACTTCTTTACATTGTGGTCAGGAATAAGTGTAATCGTAAAAAGCCTGATCCAGATCAAATCAAACGCAGACCTCACACCTATTTCTAAAATGCTGCGATTCAGTCACTTGTCTTTCAGTGTGTTTGCACATAGCTTCACTCAATGGGGCTCTGATTTTTGACTTAGGCTTGTGCATACATGATTAATGCACATGATTTTTCACTACTGTCATATGGAAAAGAATTTCAAAGAGGAGGATTTAAAGTTAGTTGCCTCTGCCTAAATAGACATAATTAAAAAGAACAGCTTCACTTTCAGAGATGATGAGTACCCTCATGTTCTAGTGGTGTCAGCTATAAAAACAGAACACTTCTTAGGGGCTGAAATACAGATTTTTTGCTGAGCTGAGATTCCTTCAAGATGGGAGTAAAGTTTTACCCGTGATTTTTCCTCCAAATACTTACTATTTTCATGCCCAGCTGAGTTTGCACAATAACCAGACAGAAATCAATGTCTAACTTTCACTATTTTCCAAGGTGCATTTTTAGGTATATTCATTATTTAATAATCTTTATTCAATGTTATATATTCTTCACAGTTTGGATCCAAAATGAGCAATATTTATTAAGAATCTTTCACATATGAACTGGAATAGGATGTTGCTGTGATAAATACATCGTAATGTGTAACAGTGCAATCTAAACTGCTCTCTTGCAAGACTACAGATCAAACTTCTAAGAGAAGTTTATTTGAAAATAATGATTAGTACAAAAGAAAAATTGATTCCTTTGCTTTGGCTGTTAGGCAAAAACACTATGTGAAAAACTGGATGCCAAAGCACCCTTATGCCCACAATAAACTCTTGATATATCAAATAGCTCTGCAACTAGGTTAGTCATCCGCTAGCAACATGTCACAACTTTACGCTTGGACTCCTTAATATTACAGAAGTACAAGTTCTAGTTCTCAAGGCATCTGGGTAATGAGAAAGGAAGCTATCTCCAACTTCTGACTCACAGAGGACACTAAGTGGAAGTAGAGGGTTATTCCATCAAGAGAAGATTGGGAGCCATCTAAAATAAAAGGAAAGGCAGAAGGCATCTATGCAGTGAGAATGATAGAAAAGATTTAGAGATGGCCCTGGAACTGAATGTATACTTGGCATCATTATTTCAGGAAAGACGACAGTACTGACCATGGACCCAAAAGCAAGTGATCAAGGAAGTGGATATAATATCTACGTTGAAGACAGTTGCAGGGTTTAATATGGTCAAGTCTGAGGACCCAGACAATGTCCACCCCAGCCTTTGGGAGAGTGCTTTATAAATCGGAAACTTTGACAGCAAGAATTTCTGCTGAAGCCATCTAAGGGTGAGAAGAGAAATACCAAAGCTGATACACATATTGAAGAAATGGTGGCAGATTATACTATAATACAAGTTGAAGGCAAAAATATTTGCATACCTGAAGGTAAACAGGAAATAGCGTAAGGTATATAACTGGTTTATCAAAGACAGATTTCTAGCAGACTAACATCACTGTGTTCCTTGGCTAAAGAGACAATTTCTACAGAAAGACATTGCAATTCTGTTCACTGTAACATTCAGTACAACTCCACGTGGGGACTGCTAGTTAGACTGGAGAAGACAACATTAAGAAGAAAAACTAGGGCAAAGGAGATGAACTCAGTCTGGAAGAGCTGCCAGGAGGGACCACTAGGTTATTCAAGGGGGAGGAAGCTTTTATTTTACTGAAGGAGTGTTGCTTAGCCTACCAACAGGAATCTAGTTAGTAGGTCTTTGCTATCTATGATAACACTGGACACAGCACCTGGAAGAGATAACACTTGAGAGTGGAAAGGAGGTATCTAGCAATCAAAATAGTGTGGATCTGGATCACTGGTTGGAAGGGCAGCCTTTTATCCTTTTAAAATGGAGGGTTAAAATGAGATTATTCCTGTACTGTTACCTATTTTCTCTCAGTGAAGTTGTACTCTCCTGCTTGTGCTTAGGAAGAGACTGAGGGTATGTTTCAGGGCTCTTGCTCAGTAAGGTAAGCAGCTTCATAAAGCATTTTTTCTGAACTGTGGGAGAACTTGTCAGGTCCTGAGAAGAACCTGAGATCTGCATGAGCCCTGGGTGGATGTTTGATGGTCGTTATCTTCTTTTGGCAAGTGACAATATGGCATCATGCCTTGTTTCTGCAAAACTTTCATTGGGATAGTTTATTGGGTCTAGATTGTCACTTAGGTCAAACAGAAATGGAAAAATCTTGCAGGTGAATGATGGGCATGAGGGTTTTTCATGACTTAAGTGCCTATCTTGGTCTTGGGCGGGTGGTTCTACATTTCTTTTTCTCTCATGGCATTGCGATATATTTTAAATAATAAAGCAACAGTAGTTTAATCATTGTTTCTCACTGCATGAGGCTACACTTGCAAATATCAACACTTTTGTGGGTTTTTTTAACCCTTTATAAATACCTAAATTTTAAATGGTGTTATGTTTAGCTTAGAACTTTTACACTTTCATTAGTACAGTGTTATATACCATGGTGAATGATACTTCATAAGTTTATTCTCTTGTTGGCACTTTTATTGACTGATTCTATGAGATTTTTTCTTTTTTTTTCTTTTTGTCTTGTGTTTTAAGAACTGTCTATTCCAGTGAAATTTTCAGTTAGTGCTTTTCTTTATGATCCAGAAAGAAATTCAAAAAAAGTTGGCCAAACTATCATGAAACTATATGACATATATGACATAGATGATAGCAACTGAATCAACTTTATTTACTCACCTGCTTATGTCACTGAAAATGATAAAATGGATCACATCTACGTAGACTACCATTTAAGTAGGCTTGGATGGTGGTAGAAACTTCAGTATTAGCTTTATTTCACCTTAAAGACCAATCGTGCTCATCACCATTCAGCACTTTCCTGGGGTTTATGTGAACTTCTTACTTTAGTATCCAATATTTTGCTACATTTCAAAAAATAATTCTGCACTAAAGCGAAGTTGAGTTGGTTTACAATACAGATCTTTGTCCATGTCTGGTAGGATGTATGACAGGTCTGATGTATTCTGCATCTGAACCTGTTTACCAATAATTAAAATATGAGAGTATATATGTTATTGATGCCATAGTTTATATGATTTACTCTATTTAATTTACTTAAAAAGCAGGAAATCTGATTTTTCCTCATAGGCTATGATACATGTCTACAAATGTGATCTTTGACATACACTGAAATTTGTGGCATACCCTCAATCGTATGGGAACGTTAGAATTATGATAAATCTGTGAGGCATTATTATAATTTTGATTTCTGGCTTATGTTACCTGTGAAAGCCGGTAGCAGAATAGAAAAATGAACAGGCAATCCTAAATGAGATCAAAATCTGATTTCAAGTGATTTCCTTTGTTTTATTTCCATAGACTAATTTCTCCATCCCCTAGTCCTTTTGTCCTTGTGCGTCAGTGTGCTAGCACCGGTGTCCCTTAGGTACTGCCCTTCTGTTTCTGGTTATTTCTCCTGTGTTGTGCTGCTTCACCCACTGAAGAAGGTCATTCCTACTTGCCCCACAAGGGCTGAGTTAGGAACAGGGAAAACAGGTTTTGTCATTTGCTGCCAAATTTGCTTTTATGATACCAAGTTTCCCTGCATCAGGTTATAAACCACATGTGCCAGCCTTCTGAGAGTTTCTTGTAATCCATTTCACAGTGATTTTGCACCTTGTGTCAACCCTGCTTCCCTTTCCCCTTCCTTAAGAATGTTTCTTGCATTCCTCTCTATTTCTGAGGCCTCAGGGAATTGCACAAGTGGTGTGCATACGGCATAGACTTGCCGGCGGTGTTTCAGTTCTGTGGTGCATCTGATGGAGGGGTTCTCCTCCTGTCTATACGGCAACAGTGCAGCCTACCACCATCTGGGAGCATGCACGCCACGGGAGGTTGATGAGGTCTTCTCCCAGTAAATCTACACATGGATGTTGTGCGTCATTAGAGCTCCTCACAACAGATTCAGCAGGAGAACAGTTGGACTGAAGTAGCTTCAGCAGGTAGTAGATCCACAGAACCTCACTGGGTGTATCTTTTGTTTCCCTGGCTGTTACACATCTCCTTACTTTGTGCTCTGTCACTAAACCAAGTTCTGGGATCACAAATTTTAGTCTAAAGGGCTAAAACCATTAAAGCTAGCCTTGAAGAGAGAGGGGCACAGAAAATAACTTGTTTTCTTTTTCCTTCTGTTAGTGATAAGGATTTAAAAAATGTTAATTTTTTTTTTCATCAGTAATATTAGTTCTGCCATTGGCAAGCTACTGAGAGGAGTGAATGCTGAATCCATGTAAAGGAATTCTGACTAAACACCTTGGGGCTTCATCATTAATCCTGAAAGTGGGAAAAGCAGGAACACTTCCTTCCTTGGCCTGCCTTTCACTAGAGGAAGGCTTCTCATGATAACCTCAGTTGTCTTTGTGAGGCTACTTTTAACTTTGTGTCACCGGCTCTTGTGGCACCCTGGGCAAGACATGTGAAAATAGTCAGAATTTGTTGCCTAGTATGACCTAAGGATGGCATGTTTCTCTAGATGTTACTGGAGTTGTGTCCTGATGTGACATGTTCCAATCTTGGCAAGATGGAGCTCTCGTTCCGTATTCAGCAGGTCTTTTGGGTAACATCAAACATCATGTTTAGATAAAATCCAATAACTCCTTGGGTTTTGTTTTATTAAAACCTCTAAACAGATTTTCTATCAATCAAAAGGGTGTATAGCCACAACTTATGTAGCTTCTTAATATCATCTTTGCAAAGAATGTTTCTTCCATTAAATCTTTATTGTCTCGAACTAAGTCAAGTAGCTTTGGTCATCCTTGAAATATACTCTGGGTTTCAGGAATAAATTCAGGTTTTTTGGGGGGAAGATTTGAATATCAGAGGCAATGCAAAGAACCCATGATTTGCATTTGATTACTCAGCAATAATTTTCTTATTTGGACACAACATCTGTGCAGGAGCTGAGGCTTGGTGCTGCACTCCAGCTCAGCCCAAGAATGGAGCAAAGAAAAGGTGCAGGAGGACTGCTGAATCTCCTGAGAGCCCCGTACAGATGCTAGCCTGCATTGCATCCCCCGCCCCGTACAGATGCTAGCCTGCATTGCATCCCCCACCTCGTTGCTGCACGGTAAAGCTGTTCAGCTGATGGTGGAAGTTTTGGTGGGGCTGGGGTGAAGTCTGAGAAGTAGAGGCACAAGATCCCATGTTCTTCATTTCTGTGTCTAAGACTGTTGCACAGTGAAATGCTTTGTATTCAGAGGCAAAAAGCACATTTCCTATGGCCAGAACACATAATGCTTTCTCTGTATTATGCTATTAAAACAATTCTTAATGCTGTTGCTTAAGAAGCAAATCTCCCTTGTATGCATGAAATCCAGATCACTCAGGGAGATATGGCAGCCCTAAATCCCACAGAGATGGACAGACAGACCTTTCTGAAGTGCTCTCTCAAAGTGAAATAAATAAGGACAATACAGCATTGAAAACCTCCTATGGTTTCAGAAAATAGATACCCGTATTCTATTTGGTAAAATACTGCAGATAAGCATTACAAAGTATAGCAAAGCCAACCTAATTGTATTACCTTCCAATTCCAGTCTGATCTATTTCACCAATATTGATTTCACTTTGTATCCCATTTGAACTTACAATGGCAACTGAATTAAGCCAATGTACTTAATTTTGATGTCTATCTGTGTGGAGAAAGAAGAATATATGCCTGGTGGAGATCATTACAGGTAACGAATCCTCCTGTAGATTTTTCTTGTGCTATGGTGCAACATTAGTCAACCAATGCATGTGTCTATGCAATTTAGGAAAAGAAAAATCAGAGATGATTCACAATATTAAAAAATATGTATATATCTCAAAACAGACTATTGAAGAGCTCATTAATTTTACAGCAACATCCATATATTGATTTCACACTCTGTAGGTAGAGTTTTGATAAAAAAAAGCATTTTGAAATTGGTCAGAAATTACACTCTGTTTCATAGCATTATCTATTACTATTATTATTTTTTTAAACACCACCATCTACATGGGTATAATCCATAAGCATCTACTGTAATTTGTTTAACAATCTTGTCTCCTGGCAGCAGTGCTCACTGTGTTCTAAGTAGAACAGAATAATGAGAAGTTGTTCTGGTAGACAGACAGAAAAATGTATGTTTATTAGGCAGCGGGGACTTTAAAATGGAGCTGATTTTGCTGAAACAGCAAAAATATAGTTTATACTTATCACATGAACATGGAAGATTAAATATTATGGAATCAAGAATATTTTAGGGTTAGAGATAGGCAAAAAAAACTTTGAAGAGTAAATCACTGAGAACAGTTTGGCAGCTTAAACTTGGGCCAAATTAAAACAAATTGCTTCAGCTACGAGGCAAAAGGTGGCGAATAAAAATACATTGTTTCATATCTTTTAAAAGGAAACATTTTGGTTCTGTTTTGAAGGTGTGCTTACATAGATTTCTTCAGGGCTGAGAAGTCAAATATAGGGTTATGTAAAAGTTTTGGAAATAAACGAGGAGGAAAAAAATAAAGGCTTAAGGTCACCTTGGAGCATAGTTTTTTTTTTTCCCTTAAGTTCTTGTGCTGAAAAAAATTCCATTATTCACAGGGTGGCAGCCAGACTTCCAACTGATTGGATATTTATGGGTAACAAGAACATCAAGTGTTTTAACCCTCGGGCTCCAGGACACCTTCTGTAACTTCTAGCCATGGAGCCTTTAAAGGTAGTTACTCCTGGGAGTGCGGTACGTGGTTTCTGACTCCGAAGCTTTGAATCATGGTCTAAAGGTAGAGACTAGATTTTCTATGACAAAGCAGCTCAGTCACGCAATTCTGCTTTTCACAGAGATGTTAGACTCTGGTCTAGAGCCCTAGACTTGACTTTGCTGCAGGTAAACTGTGAAAGATGGTAATGAAGGCAGGATGCTGACAGGCACTAACTGCACCCCCTTGCAGCCAGATCACTGCTCTATAGGCATTATTTGTCATTTGAAAATACAGAGGCATTGCACCTTTTACTTATGCAGATCCAGGTCTATTAGTGCAGTGCTGAACTGAAAGGAAAGTCAAAGAATCCACTGCAATGTTTAGAATTTACATATTCATGAGACTTAATTAACTGGTCACAGAGCAACTGGAGAATAGGTACGCACAGCTTTTGCACAGGCTTTTTTTTTTGTTTGAAGAGAATGAACGGCAGCACTCCAAGGCTTCATATTTCACACTCGCCTTTTTATAAAGTAATAAAATTTTGCGCATTGTAATACAGGTGGGTGACTAATTGATATGAATGTCTGAGAGGCGGGCTGCCAACCTAAAGACCACCCAGAGTTGTTTGAGTTTGCCCCTACTGCTGACAGCCATAGCTATGACTAATTAGGGTTACTGTCAAATGCTCAGCTTTTGTAGCATAGGTGGAGCCATGAACATCTGTATTCATACAGTATACATGTTGCAACCTCAGTTCTATAGCTTTAATCCTAGCTTGGTTTTTTTTTTTTGTTTTGTTTTGTTGTTTTTTTTTGTTTTGGTTTTTTTTTTTTTTTTTTAAGACAGATGAGGAACACTTTGGATGCCATTGTCCTCATCAGGATTTGAGTTTGACCTTCGATCTTGATGGATTTTATTCTCTACCTTATATCTCACAGGCTGTGCATACACAACTGTTTTGATAGAGACCTTATCCTTTCATGTTAATTTGATATCGGACATTCAGGAAATGACCCTACTGTAAAAAAGATGATGATTGCTTTTTACCAATTAAAATATACCCTGACATGGAGTATTGGGCCAGCTATTTATGTTAGCATTCTATAAGTATCTGTCAGTCAATGCAAATTGTATGACTAGAAAAGGCAGGAGTTGAATAAGCTGGTATGTGAATTCACGCAATTAATTTTCATTTTTTCAGAGAGAAAATAGGCAGGGAGTCTTTGATCTTTGTTGTTTTCCAAGAGGGAGACTCCAAGCAGCATGCACTCATTTATTTTATGGTATCCTTAGCCTCTGAAAGTATTAACTTGTGGAAATTAAACAATTCATCTGGATTTCCTGAAAAATCTCTACATTAAAGTGTTTTCTTCCCCTGCTCATCGAGTTCCTTAATTTCCTAATTTCACACTGCTTGTCCTTCTCTGAAAGTCCTCCTCCTCATGCAACAACTGCCCTGGGTTCCTTGCTGCTCATGAGCGGCAGGCTCCTACGTGCGCTGCTGGTCCTTCTGCGCAGTTGTCGCTTGGGATGTTGAACAATACCTCGGGTGATGAATATGTAAGATGAGACACACAGCCTCGCTGTCTGGAGCTGTCAGCTTTCTCCCTGACAGGTTTCCTATGTGGTGGTCTCGAGCTAATTTAGGCCAGTTGAGGATTACCATTTCTGTTCACCCCAACAAGTGATTTGAAGCTGTTATTTAGGAATTTCTAGGCACGGTGATTATATTTGGAGAGGAGCAAGTGCCTTTGACATTCTTGCCCTTTCTTATCATTACCATGACAGATAAAGACAGACACACACAATATGTTGTCCTCGAATTCATGCTGTTCCAAAGTCTTTCATGTCACTTTGAAACCCAAATCCTTCACATGACATCTGGTATATAATAAACACTTCAAAATCGTTGAGAGATGGCAGTGACAAAAACACATTTATTGTAATTTTTATAGGTTTACTGAAGAGGGCAAAGCTTGATATCTAAGTCTTCATGTGAACTAGTGCTCCTAGTTTCATGTTCTCGAACGCCTTACCACAGTCAGTAAAACAGAACTTTTAGCTGGAAGCACTGGGGCAGCCTCTATTCTTTTTTTGCGGTTTGTTTTTAAATGCTTCATCAGAGGAGAAAGATGCAAACACAGAAGGCCCAGCTTTGCCTTCTGGCTCGGTGTCACCCACCAGCACATTTTCTTTTTGGAGAGAACATGCATGAGTCTACATGTTAGCTGAGCTTCCATGAATCACAGCCTCCTCTTCTTCCCATTGTTGGATTTCAGAATATTCCTCCTTTGTGCACAGACACAGCACTCCGTGGGCTTGCTGCCAGAACTAGCTTTGCGTCTTTTTTACATATATTTGTCTGTTCAATAAGGCATAAACTTTTGTAGTAACTTTCTACCGTGTTATTTTATCCTGTGGCTTCTAGGCATAGGATGAATTTCAAATGTTTGTTTTCCAGTGTTTCTTTTAATACTGTATTTCATGAAAAAGGAATATTTTTAGGATAGTGCTGTAAGTAAACACAGACAGTGCAGTGGATTTAATGTAATACAAAGCCAGACCAGAATGTGTGATTAGCAGGTAATATAGTCAAAGGATTTTAAGTGATGGTGTGTTTATCCAGGATGGCAATGTTGGTTTGCGGTGCTGCATTGTAATACATGTTTTAAAACTGACAATCTGTTTCCTTTGGACCGCTTTCACTGCAAGTGCTTCTTGAACCAACCTGTGAGAGTCTTGGCTCAGCCCATTCACAAAGAGAATTTGCTGCAGATTTCAGTGTTAGGTGGTAAAGACCTGGGAAAATACACATAGGTTTTTGTGTACCATCATATAAATGCAAAGAAGATAAATATAAACAATACTGAGTTAATGGCCTGCCAAACAGTGCCATCAACATGAGAGAATTTGTGCAAGGAGAGAAAAATATGTAGCACTTCACTGGCTGAATGCCAGATACACGTAACTAAATGGTGTTTTGCAGGGAAATGCACACACACTACAGAGTTCCCAAAGCAGGTGTGGAGACTTGACTCCTTGTTAGCATTACAGGATTTTAGTCTTTTAAAAAAAGAAGACCTGGTAGGCTAGGCAGTCAGCTCTACCATCATTATTACAGAAATCTAACCACTAGGGTGCTGTCCTTTGGGAGGGAAGGAGAGGGGAAGGACCTTGCTCCTTGAATTTATTCACTCTGTATAACTTGGTTTAAGAGGGAGATTTCCTTACATTTATATACAAAATACAATACAAAACCAGCAATTGCTTAAATGGGAGATATGCATATTCCAATGCATTCATTATATGGTCACTATTTTAAAAAGAAGTTTATGTCTGTTTTATGCTTAAAACTTTGTTGCCATTCCAGGCATTGTAGCTTTCTTACTTCTCTGCACAAGCCTCCTTGTGCTTATAGCCTGCAGAACTCCCTTCCAAAGAGAAAACAATCATGAAAATATCTCTGGGAGAATAATTCCATGGTAAGTTGTAATCTTTTATCAATTTCTTCAAGAAAGTATAAAGAACAAATACAAAAGCAGAGTCAGAACAGGAACTTACCCACTTATTAGATTAATCTTTTGCTGATCGAAGTTTTTTTTTGGATCAGTTTATGTGTTCTTCCACCAACAAAGTCCTGACTTGTTTTTTTGATAAATGGCAGGGATATTGCTGGAATAATTTTTCTTTATCACCATTTCATGAGGTGATAATTTTTCTAGCCTTGATGATTAATAGTAGATGATTTATCATATTTATATGGGTGGCAGAGGAGAACAGACACCCTAATAAAATTTTGTCCTTGTTACAGTCGCTACTGTAGAATTATGCAGTGAGACCCTCCCCCTGCCCCAGCTTGAAATCTGAGTAGATGAGTCAGACAAAGGGTATGACAAAAATATCATTAACCTCTTTTTACATTCAGGGAGCTGAGTCAAAGAGGAAAGAAATGATTTCTCTAAGGTCTGTGGCAGAACTGCAAACTGAAACCAAAGTTCCAAAGCCCTCAACTCAGTTTTTCACTTATTTGTACTACAACAAATAGGCACATCTCTAAAAGACCAAGGACTTTCTCTGCTTGATGAATCATATGATTTCGCAGTAAGAATTTTACCAGATTCTGTCCGGAGACCCTGTAGTTCAAGTATAGAAAAATGTCTCCACCACAAGGGTGCTTCCTTTCTTTAATTTGACTCTCTCATCAGGCCTGCCTTGGGAGATGCTGCCACTGCAGTTTTATAATAAGGATGTGTGAACTCTCCTAATCACATTTTTATTTTTTTGTGTTAAAGAAAATAATACAATATGGTCTCCTTTAGTGTACAGAAAACTTGCATTCACAAATAAATGGTTTATATATATAAAGGAAGGCATCTGCTTCTTTCTGATGGCAAAAGAAAAGGTATGTCCTGAAAAGAGAGTAAGCCAGAGTTTTCTGGGAATTAACTTTTCTTTTGAACACCACATATTCCACTGTAAAAGAGAGGAACTGGGAATATATTCAACATTCAGCGATAGCATTGCCTAAGAGTCACTAGCTTGGGAATCACCTTTCTATTTACCAACGGTAATGTGCTTCCGTACAGAGGTATGCAAATTTGAAAAAGTTGTGAGATGGCTATTCTATAATTCATTTTCTTCCTCAGGCAACTAGGTAATTTCCCTGATACTTATATAGCACTTTTTGTTCATTATGTTGGCTTTAAAGAGAATGGCCTCCCTAGGATTGGCCATTGGTCAGATAGACCCAATGAACATTCAAGGTCAAGAGTATATTACATTAAGAAGAGTCCTGGTTAGATAGAAACATGCGTTCCTCATTAAGGTAGCCATCGTAGCAAATGAAATTATAGTCCTATAAATCTGATTGTGTCTGTGCTAGAGTGAGGTAGTGTCTCACTGTTCCATTTCCCAATGTACAAACTGCCATACGCTACAGGAATTCAGGAACTTTTTCTGCAGCAAAGAGAAAGGAAGAGCCTAGGGCAGTAGACGTGACACTGAATGAGAAAACTGTGAATATGTTGAAGGATGACAGAGGAATTTCTTTTGGCGACAAATCTACTTTTCTAGCCCATTTCTTTAAAAGAAATTGAGCAGGGAGTGTCTGCCACCTTTTGCTGTCTATCAGCCTGAGTGTTACATTAATTTAGCAGAAGTCATCTCAGGAGCAGGTTTGGCTAGGAGAGGAAATGAAAGACTAGATCATCGGAAAAATACCTCTTTATCTGCCCATGGTATCTGAGCAGTTAAAGAATTTCAGTGATGTTTCATCATCTCTCCCTTCATTAATGCATTTTCCAGAAAGACAACAAGAAGGATAGTTTAGAAAGATAAATACAATTGATGATGTAATGAAAAAAATCAGGAAACAATTATAAAACCTTTTTTATGAAATGCTTTATGAGACTGTATTTGCATCTGGGGAATATTAGAGTAAATATTGTGCAGGGAAATTAGTTTTAATTTGATGCTAACGGAAAAATCAATTCAGTTCTAATTGGGTTATGATTTTTAAAATACAATCAGGCAGTCATTTCAGTGTTTTGATTAGATTGTCCTATCGTTTGTTTGGGTTTTGACAAATACTACTTCAGAAAATGCTTTTCAACACAAAAGCCTATGCAGCAAAACAGGCCTGATTTCAGAGAGTTATTCTAAAAGCAGTAGCATAGAAATCCTTTAAGTGGGTCATTGGCTGCAAGAAATTTGAATGTAGTGAGTAGTGCTATAGTGCTTTAGTCTGTGTTAGGATGTAATGCAGGTGTGGAGGGGATGAGTGAGAATTGTTGTTGCTTCTCTAATTTCTATCTGTTTGATAACGTCTTGCAACTTTTCTGGCAGAAACAACAGCAAAAATCCCTTTATTAATTAATACTTGTACAAAAATGTGCTGAGGGCATTATTGCTTCCTGCACTTGCATACTTAAGTGTTTCTTGACCTTGCAACATGCGAGCTGGTAAGGCTTTCCACAACTTTTTTGTATAAAATATACCCTGAGCAGACCAGAAAATAAATCACAGCAGCACATTAAGACTGTGATCTTCAAGCTGCCTTTAAAAATCTCAGCCAAGACCATTATGTGAAACTATCTCAAAGCATAACATTGACAAATATGTGAACAGTGTGTGAGTGTGTGCGTGTATACAGTCCATGCTACATAAACTACAGTCTGCACACTGTGAAATGTACTTAATAGGACATTGCAGCCTGTTTAAACTGCCATTAATTAAAAAACAAGTCTTAAGGAAAAAGAGCTGGGTACCATTGTCACCACTATCTTCCTGCATAATTCTCTTCTTGTGTCTTTGGTTTTTATTTGAACAAATAGACATTGCTCTCTGAATGGCACTGTATCTGTTTTGCCAGCTCAGTTCCACAGCTTGGCTTCTGTGGTGATCCATACTGGGAGATGAAATGTTGGTACTTCCTTTTCACTTCTCTGTATCCTTGATATGCCTACTCCATCTTTTTTGTGTGTTTTTCTGTCCTTTTGAGTGACAAGTACCTTTACTGAACAGTATATTATAATCAAAATGTCTTGTGCAAGAGCTACAACTGCAAATACTGGCATTAAAAATTAATATGGTTGTCAATCAGATGTCCACTTTTGCATGTGGTATTGCTTGAGGTAAGGTATGGCATTACTCTTAAGACATCCATGATTTAGATTATTTCCTGGGAATAAGCCCAGACTTTTTTCTATGTTAGTTGCAAGGAATGTTATATGGAGTTGGTAAAAGAAAAAAAGAAAAAAGGGGAAGTGAAAAAAAAAAAAAAGGCAATGTACTCATATCACCAATAAGGAATACAAATCCATTTAAAAAATCACTGTAAAGAAAAAGAGAAATGGAGAAGGCGTGAGGTGATGCCATTTCCTCAGAAAAAATCCTGGTAAGAAATCTATGCAAAGTTTGATATACACTGACTAAGGATTGATATTTAGTAGAAAAACATCAGTCATCTGCAGAAGTTTTACTTGTACAATAAAAAAACCTCTTGAGGCTTTTTCAGAGGGATATTTTTTTTTTTCCTGGATATTTGATTTTTTTAAAGCTGGTTATGATGTATTTTTCATGTTATAAGATTTATACTATGACCAAGTGATGGGAATGGGTGTTTGAATAATACATTTGGGTTGTATCATATGCTCAGAATTTTTAATTTTACTTCCTGCAACTTCTGGATTAATGGGCATAAATTCATCAGGGGTTATTAATAAGATTATTAAAATCATAGCAGTTAAATCCTTCTGAGACTTGAAGTTTGCAGACTTAGGCAGATCAGAATTTGTAGCCCCATTTCAAATTGCTTGGAAGGCTTCCAAACGGGGTGTTAAGTTAATTAATAATAGCACACCAAGCCAATGCACTAAAAATGTGTGTTGGACAACAGGTTGAGAAAAATTTTGGACATATTTCTAAATCTATATGGGCGCTAATGGGAATTTCAAAAGTCCTGACTCTGTGGCATTGGTAATGTATTCATAAAACATAATGCTGTGCGCTAGAACTTTCTGTCTTATGCTCCCTTCTACAGTCAACAGAGAGAAAAAAAGTGCTTCTTGGTGACATTTCCAAGAAGAAACTGAATCACAGCCTCCAAGAGTCTTCCCTGGTTTAAATTAGTGTTTTTGAATACCTGCCCTGAGGTCTAATTTTTCTGATAACAAAAGGGGAACAGAAGTATGAATTACGAACAACTTTAGCTCTTCAGTCTCCTGAAAGGTTGCAATGGGTATGGTGGAGCACACCTTCCAAGAGGGAAGCCTAAGGTGAAGACCTGCTTGTGAAGCTGCTTTATCCTACGTGACCTCCTGTTAAAACGCTGTGTTTCATGATCAGTACAGTAGTCAGGCAACTAGATACAGGACAGTGTGATTCTTTGACTCCATTGCAGGAAAATCCATCTTTTGTGCTAACTGTGACTGTGTGGTCCTTGTCGCATCTCAATTGTTAAGAAAAAGGTGACCTGAACAAACATTTTGTTTTCTAGCCCTATTCTCAAAATGAAAATAATTTAGTCTTTTCACTTTTTAGAAAGTAATGGTTTGTAATATATTTTTCATTAGCTAAGAATATATTTGTGTGATTGACACAGAGAGATGTCTAACATCCTCAGAATGAGGGAGAGAATGAAAGTGCAAGAGCAACGAGAGGTGTTTAATGTCGTAAGGAGGTTTTTCAACTGCTGTTCAAGCTCCACTCATTTCTCTAACAATAAATTCAGGCTCGAACTTGTTCACAGCTTTCAGACTTGCACCATGCTGGTACAAAACCTTGAGAAGCAATCCTTTTTTTCCAAGTCTGACTAACTCTTTGGGCTTTACAAGCCAGTCCAAGGCAGCACATTCAGTGGTTGGATGCTCTGTTCTGGCTGACTGGGGCTGGTGGTATGTTAAATAGCCCTCAGATGTCCCAGATCCGAAAATGGCCCTGCTATGAGTTAGGGTTTACTCCAGGTGGTTGTTTTAGAGCCTATACCTGAATTTTGCAGTGCTGTATCACTTTGTGTTTAATCTCTGGAAGAGTCACCTCAAGTCCTGATGAGAAAGCACATCACTCTGTGGGCTTGTTTACCCTTCTGCTGACGGCTGCAGTTAATGCTGGGTATTTCAGGCAGCCTGAACACTTCTAGGACAGAGTGATGGCTGAATTTCATGCTTTAAACACAGTGTATCCTTCTCTCCACTTGTGCTACTCAGAGGTGAAGCGTTACAAGTCTGTGGGGTCACTCGTCTGGTGCAGGGCTTCTGGCTGTTATTTAGGCCACTGAAAGCCTGCAAAAGTTTGGGACTTGGAGGAAAACTGGTCAAGAAAGGCTTACTTCCCGCTTTGTTACAATGGGCTTACAACAGGCGTTACTGTCTTTAAAGGTCAGAATGTTACAGAGGGTGTAAAATCATGAAGGAGCAAGGAAGCTCCTAGATAGGTTTTTGCAGGCCATTCTGTACGACTGATTTCCTCAATGTTTTTGGCAAGAAAAAAAAGCAGAAGTGTGGTATGAGTCAAGGCACACGTGTACTCCTGCTTCCCCACAGACTCAGAGCTGCAGAAGGAAAGCCCCAGCGTGCCAGGCTGCAGGGCACTAGAAAGGACAGCAGGTGAGAGGGCAGGTGGAAGACCCCCTAAGCTTGCTGAGCTTTGGCCTTTCCAAAATAAGCATAAAACCCAGAATATTTTAAATTCCAAAACATACTCCTTCCCTCCACACATTCAGGATTATTCTGTGTTGTTTAGATGATGCTACCAGCTTCAGATAAGATCGAGAATAAACTTTGTGGTGTCCTAGCTGATGTACAGTAACTGAGTTCCAGAGCTAAATCTGGCAAACGTTAATGTGTCTTTAACCCACCCCTTCTTTTTTGTTCAGTGCCACTAAAAAGAAATGAACATATTTCTAGGAAAGTTGGCTTTGAACCTAGCCTGAATCAATAGAAGTATAAACTCAGGGATTAATTTTAACTTCAGTTTTCTATCACCTCAGATTTGTCACTTCTTGATGCAACTCTACGGTGAGTAACAGAGGTGTGAATTGATTTTCATGGAGTGGCTTGGAGCGTAATCTCATGTAAATGAGTGCATGCTTTGGCTGATAAAATTACCTTGCCTGGAGTCTGCACCTTTCCTCAACCAGTGGCCTGTAGAGCTCTGCTTACAGGGTAAGAAAATATTCAGCACAAGAAAAAGCTGCTTTAAATGGAGTGATGGTACTGGCAGCCAGGTGGATGCTGGGAATAAACAAAGGAAATTAGGTGAGGAGATAATATAGGGTTTACCAGAGTCGTTATCTGTGTCATATCGCCTGCACAGAAAGACCTGTGCTTAATTGATACTTCTAAACATTTTGGTACCTGCATTAATCCCATATTGGATCTTGCTACAAATGGCAAGGAAGTTTGAGCTGGGAAATGAATGTTAAAAGGGATCACATGTTAAAAGTAAATGTTAAAAGCAGATGATATCCATAAGGCTCGGAGCACGGAACAGAAGATTCACAAGCTTTGCAGGAAGTTGCTTCATTATTCTAACCTATATTCCCTGCTGTGAGGAACGCTTCCTTTCAAGCTCACGTATGGGATGTTTCTCTGTGATAAGAGGAAACTTTAACAGGTTGGCTGTAAACATTTCCAAAGTACATTAAATAGCAGAGTCTTATATAAATTCTGCTGCAAAGAAAGCAGTATGCCTCCCAACCTCATTTCTAGAGTGTAGGGTTTCCATCTTTTATTATCTCTCAGTCTCTTATGTTCCATAATCTGTTGCACAAATTGATGTTAATATGGCATTTTGAAAACTGCAGTCAGCGTTTTCAGCCTGAACCAAAGATTAAATGGAAAAAAAATCGGTGACCTGTTGAATCCTTAGGTCAAGCAAATTGTTACTTTGCTGAAATGCTATTGAAAGACATCAGTTTTCTTTGTGACAGTCTCTAGCCTTGGATCCAATGGAAGGTGCAATGAGTCTAATGAATATCAATGGTGTGTGACCCATGAAATTACATGTGCATGTATGATCTGTCAAGTAGTGTTGTCTGCTATAGATAAAATAATAATAATAAAAAAAAAGAAGCAAAACAGCAAGCTCTGCGTAATTCAGTAAACCAACCACTTTAAGTTGGAATTTAAGTTTGTGTGAATCCGGTGCTTCCTTCTTAGAGGTCTTCTTTCCACTAGCTGTTAGTCTTGTATTGTTTTTCTTCACTGTTTCATGAGTCTACACATCACTTGCGGTACCACCTGAGAGGCTCTAACCACTTCAGGTAAAGGCTGGGTGTTCAGTTTCTGCCCTGTGCCTCTGTCTCTATAAAAAAAAGAAATTGAAGAGACTTGCACTGCTCATAGGGTCTAATTAGGCATTTTTCCTCTTTATGATGGTCCATGTATATTTGCTTGCCGTGATGAGCCATTTTATTCATGTGAGCTGGTGGAGGATGGTGGAAGAGAATCCATGTAGGCACGTAAGTGCTGTGCAGCATCAGTGGGAGAAGAGGTTTCCCAATATACTGGGGAGAAGGGGGACAAGATGTGACCCCAGGCTATCTTTTCTTGGATGCTCCAGTGACAAAAAGCAGTCATTAGAAAAGTCTGAGATGGTTTTTAAGTTTCTGGTTGAGGGGGAAAATATTTTAGACAGCAGGTTTAGAGATATACACTACATTCACACCAACTCAATCAAGATTTTTTTTAAAAAACACAAATAGATAATTTGGCTAGTGTTTCACAGTAAGATTGCTCTTTAAATAGATTTTATGTGTTGCTTTTATAGCACAGCTCTGACAGCTGCAAGACCATGTACAAGGCTGTGTAAAGATTTAATTTATAATTATTTTTTTCCATTAAATCATAGAATCATAGATGGGTTGGGAGGGACCTTAAAGATCATCTTGTTCCAACCCCCTGCTATCGGCAGGGACACCTTCCAGCAGCCCAGGCTGCTCCAAGCCCCATCCAGCCTGGCTTGATCACTTTTTTTTTTTTTTTTTTTTATTCATTCTTTCTTTAGGCATCATAGCTATTGATGGCAAAGTGGAAAATATTCTTCTAGTGTAAAGAGAAAGCGAAAAATGAGAAATGTGTTTCACTCAGAAAATTAAGGTATTTGTATTTTTTAGCCTTCTGTTGCCTGTAAAAACCTTTTATTAAATATATTGCAAGACTCCTTTAAGCATCATCTGTCTATTTAAAAAAAAGAATTTAAAAAAACAAATACTCATTACTAAATTATCTTTTATGAGAACAGAAGGATCTCTGGATAATAGGCATTTGTTCCAAAACAAAACAGTTATTTGTTCAGGGTATGGAAGTTATTAATTATTTACACCTATTCCTACCTCAGTTCTACCTCTAGTTAAAATTCATGGCCTAGACACTCATCAAATATTGATTTTTACCAAAGTTGATGCTTTCCCTTTAACATTATTATAATGAGGGATAAAAATCAAATTGCCTTCACTGAAACTCAATCATTCTCACAAGCCATCTGCATTGATCTTTTTTCTAGGTTTTACCATAAATTATTCTATTCAATTAAGTAAACCCCACACATAATGACATTTTGTGAACTAAATAATTTATTGACTATTTTCAGCTAAACTTATCAGGCTCTGATGCACAGTTATTTTCATAACATTAATAGTAATATATATAACCCCCCTGCAACTGAATGTGTGTCAGATTCTTTGTTTAGAAAGACGAATCACCTGGGAGGTAGAAATCTTCTCATTTAGAAAAGAAACAAATTCTGTAGTTGTCATATATGGAGTGACTCAGCGCCTTCTCATTAGCAAAACAAGGGGGCTTGCATGCAATGCTTTCTGGTGATAAAATAATTGCAAAATAATTTTCAGCTGAAAATGGTGCTATTAGCAACAGGGATTGTAATTAAATTGGTAACAATTGCTCTGTTTTACAGTTGACTGGTAAGGTCTGATGAATATAGCAGCTCCTTGGTGGGGTTCAGAGAGTTTTCCTCTCTGCAGTGCTACGGTTGTGCTTCGGTCTGTGTGACACACGTTCTTGTCACCTCCTGACAGTTCCTCTGGAAAGCTGCCCATTTCCTAAATGAGTTTTGTTTCACATTTGAAAAGTCATTCAGCTCCTGTAGACTGAGATTTTCAAGTGGCAAGGACAGTTTGTAACTGAACTCTACTCCTTCAAACAAGGAGAAGGATTGCTTCCCCCCCGTGATACGTCTGTGTTTCGTGTGTGGTTGTTTTGGGCAGAAACTGGGATGTAAAATTTAGATACTGATCACAAAACATGTTTTTGAAATGCATGGATTTTAGGAGAACCTTGTCATAGCTGTGAAGGCATAGCTGTGTTACATTTAATCATAAATGGAAAGTTTCCATTGGGTGGATCTAGGGAACACCTGCTGTGTGGTGCCCTTAGCACACAGCCTGGATGCAACCAAATTGTCTTTTGAAAACAGAAGAACAAAACACATCTAGGCACTGTACAGTATCTATAGATCCACATCATCACTGAAGACTCCGCTGGATACAGAAACGCTTGTAAATAAGTAGTGCCAAGACCGTGGCCTAGGGAGAGTTTGGAATATGTGTTGTCATTTTGATCTTAGCATGAGTTGTACGCTATGAGTCTTTGTTTCCTTTGCAAATCGTGGTCATAATTTTGAGAAGTAAGGTTCTAACCAGTATGTTCTGCTAAACTGAGAGAAATTCAATATATAGTAATAGTATATCTCAAACACTAGGGAAAAAAATTTAAAAAAAAAAAGCTGTACATAATAGCACGGAGTTGTAAACTCACCTTAGAGAGCTTAGTGAGTGTATTTTGTTTTGTTTTATTTATTTTATTAGGGGAAGATCAGTGGTTCCAAAACACAAATGAGACTGTGGAGCAGGAGTAAGCACCTGGAAAATGGTGGTGTTTTTAAGTATTGCAATGCCAGCATCAGAAAGGGTAATTGTTCTTCATTCCTTCTTTTAACACAGTCCCTTTTATATGATGGAACAAGGAGTCAAGAGTTTAATTCCACCTGGGAAGAGAGTTCCTGTTTATTTCTTTCACTGTTTTTCAACCTCTTAAAAACTAACTGCTTTGGTGTCATCATTTTGGAGGGTTGCTACTGCTGCTTGTGCTGTCTTGTGAAGTCTGAGTAAATAATGGGTCTGTAGGTAATAGTAGACTTAAAAGTTTAAATAAAAGCTAGTATTGATTTAATTCCCCATTAAATCAGGTCATTTTGTGGTTCAGTACCCATGCATTAAAACACGTAGCCCAAACACAAAATATCACTTTGCCTTGCGCAGTGCTTAGAGTTACTCTTAGAAGCAAATAGAGCTCACTGTTGCTCTGCCCAAGTGCACTTATCTGTGCTATTGTCTTTGTGTTTGGATACTGCTTAGGAATATAAAGCATCCCAGTCTGTTGCCCTGACTACTTGCAAATTCAGGTCTTTCCTGCTGTGTTTTGCTGGTGAGCTGGTTGGTGTTCATGAAATCAGACCCTGATTGTCCTACTGTGTTGAGATTGCTGAAGGAGAATCCTGCTTTTAGTGTCCCGTGTTACTCTGTATTGTGCTTGTTGACAGTAATGTCACACCTTTCACAATGAAAAAGATGAACACAGTGCAGGATAGGTTCTCCCTCCCACCTCTCACCCTGTGCTTTTGCCCATGAGAGGCAAGAGCCAAAGGTGTTGCTGGAATCCTTTGTCTTTCGTAGCATGGTGTGCTCTTTGTAGAGATCTGAGCTAAGGGGAATTAACCTCAGCATGAACTGATATGTGAAATCAACATCTAAGATTCTGCTGATGTCCAGTCCTTACCTACCCATTAATTAAGCAAATGTCCAGTTGGATGGCTGTGAATGGGAACCTATAGCAACTAGATTAAGCCCATGTTAATTTAACTTTTTTCACTCCGTGGTGGTGGTTGGCCATATAGGTAATGCAGGGTTTTCTGCCTTGTGTTTTGGTTTTATTAGCACTCGTGGGATTTTAGGCTTTTTATTTTTCATTCCACTTATGATTCTTTCCTCTGAATTAATGGATATTTTGAATAAATCATTGTGAGGTGGGGCAATGCATGCTGTAGGAAAAAAAATAATTGTACTAGCATAAGTGAACAGGTTTCATGTGTATTACTCAAGTACCTTGCAAGGCCATTACACATGTAACTGAATGAGGATTTTTCTTCTTTGAACCACAGAAGGCACGTGTGCCTGACTCGCATGCCCAAATGCTGTATGAAGAGAAATCAACTCAGACACGCTAAGTTTTTCTTTATAGATATATAATTAGCCATAAGGCACATAATACTTGTGCTGCCAGTGTTGCACTGAGATGCTCTGTGTGGACCAATGTCCTCTTGCATTGGGAAAAATTATCAGCAAAGAAACTGATGTCATTGCTGCCTGTGTTCTAGCTAATATGAAGTATGTTATACTTAACACTGAACAAAATGAATTCATGCTGGGACATATTGTGAAATGTTAATTATAAGAAAAAACATGGTTGGGTTGGCTCCCACTGCTCCTATTTCATGATAAGGAAATTCCTAGAGGGAAAAGAACAAAACTATCAACTGTGTTCTTCCTTTATGTTTTTCTGGGGAATCACTGCAAAGGTAACACTGTGTTTGATTCTTCTATATCCTGATATGCACTTACTCATCTCACTAGCTGACAAGATGAAGGCATCACCAGAGAATGTGTTATTCCCACCATCTCATGGGGAAGCATTTCCCAAGTCCTGAGGCACCTCAGCCACATCTTGACCCACGCTGGGGTAGGACCTGAACAAACATTAGCCCTTTCCTGGTTCCACCTAAGGGATGGCAAATACATGTACCTGGTAGGGGCCTTTGTGTGCTATGAGCAGACACAGATCTGAGTGGATAAAGAGGTGAGGAATGAGTGTGCAAGAAATCAAACCTTTACATTTATTTCAGATGAAGATGTAGAGATGAATCCCTACAAGAATAGACTCTTATCTCTTACAGAGGCAACTGCCTGTCAGGTGATTAAATTGGAACAGGTGAGCTCCTTCCTTCCAGGTGAATCAAATAATCACAGAATACTCAAGGTTGGAAGGAACCTCCGGAGATCATCTAGTCTGACCCCTCTGCTAAAGCAGGCTCTCCTAGAGCAGGTTTCATGGAGTCACACCAAGTGTGTTTTGAATGTCTCCAGAAGAGACCCCACAGCCTCTCTGGGCAGTCTATTCCAGTGCCCTGTCACCCTCAAAGTAAAGAAGTTCTTCCTCACATTCAGGTGGAACTTCTTGTGTTGCAGTTTGTGCCCGTTGACCCTTGTCCTGTCATTGGGCATGACTGAAAAGAGCCAGGCCCCATCCTCTTGGCACCTGCCCTTAAGATATTTAGATGCATTAATAAGGTCCCCTCTCAGCCTTCTCAAGGCTAAACATGCCCAGATCCCCCAGCCTTTCCTCACAAGGGAGAGCTCCAGTCCCCTCGACATCTGTGTAGCTTCTGCTGACCCCTTTCCAGCAGTTCCCTGTCTCTCTGGAACCGGGGAGCCCAGCACTGGACACTGCACTCCAGATGTGGCCTCACCAGGGCAGAGCAGAGGGGGATGATCACCTCCCTTGACCTGCTGGCCACGTTCCTCCTCGTGTACCCCAGGATCTCATTGGCCCTCTTGGCCACCCTGGCACACTGCTGGCCCATGGGCAACTTGCTGTTCACCAGAACTCCCAGGTCCTTCTCCACAGAGCTGCCTTCCAGCTGCTCAGCCCCAGCCTGTACTGGTGTGAGGGGCTGTTCCTCCCCAGGCGCAGGACCTTACACTTGCCTGTGTTGAAATTCATTAGGTTCCTCCCCACCCAACCTTCACTCTGTCCAGGTCTCACTGAATGACACCGCAGCCTTCTTGTCCGTCAGTCACTCCTCCCAGTTTTGTGCCATCAGCAAACTTGTTGAGGGCACGCTCTGTCCCTTCATCCAGGTCATTGAAGAACAAATTGAACAGGACTGGACCCAGTACTGACCCCTGGGGAACACCACTAGCTACAGGCCTCCAGCTAGACTCTGTGCCACTGATCACAACGCTCTGAGCCCTGCCATTCAGCCAGTTCTCAATCCACCTTGTTGTCTACCCATCTAACCCACACTGCCTGAGCTTACCTATGAGGATGTTATGGGAGACAGTGTCAAAAATCTTTCTGAGTTCAAAGTAGACCACATCCACTACTCTTTTCTCATCTACCCTGCCAGTCATCCCATCATAGAAGGCTATCACATTGGCCACGCACGATTTCCCTTTGGTGAGTCCATGCTGACTACTCCTGATAACCTTCTTTTCCTCCATACGTTTAGACATGACCTCCAGGATGAGCTGTTCCATCACTTCTCCAGGGATGGAGGTAAGGCTGACTGGTCTGTAGTTTCCTGGGTCCTCCTGGTTGTCCTTTTTGAAGATTGGAGTGACAATGGCTTTCCTCCAGTCCTCAGGCACCTCTCCTGTCTTCCATGACCTTTCAGAGATGGCGGAGACTGGCTCAGCAATAGCATCTGCCAGCTCCCTCAGCACATCCCTTCGGGCCCCATGGATTTATGGGTGTCAGGTTTGCCTAAAGGACCTTTAACGTGATCTTTCTTAATAGGAGACAGTCTTTCTCCAGACTTTCTTTCCTGATTCCAGGGTCTGGGAAACAGGGGGGCTATCCTTGGTAGTAAAGGCTGAAGCAAAAAAAGCATTCAGTAACTCTACCTTCTCTGCATCCTTTGTCAACAGGATGTCAACCCACCTCATTCAGCAGCAGGCCCACGTTTTCCCTAGTCTTCATTTTGCTGCTGATGTACTTGAAGAAGTCCTTCTTCTTGTCTTTGACATCCCTTGCGAGTTTTAATTCCAAACAGACCTTACCGCCTTCATCGCATCCCTGCATGTTCTGACAACATTCCGATGTTCCTCCCAGGTGGCCTGTCCTTTTTTTCACATCCTGTGAACTTCCTTCTTCTGCTGGAGTTTTGCCAGAAGCCCCTTGCTCATCCACGCAGGGCTCCTGCCCCCTTTCTTGATTTCTTATTCATAGGAATGCACCAATCTTGAGCTTGGAGGAAGTGGTGCTTGAATAGTTCTCTTGGACCCCTCTATCTTCCAGAGCCCTAATGCACGGGATTCCTGCAAGCAGGTCCTTGAAGAGGCTGAAGTTAGCTCTCCTGAAGTCCAGGGTTGCAATCCTACTTATTGTCCTGCTCCTTCCACACAGGACCGTGAACTCCACCATCTCATGGTCCCTGCAGCCAAGGCTGTCCCAGCCTTCACATCCTCAACCAGTCCTTCTTTGTGTGTGAGTACAAGGTCCAGGAGGACACCTCGCCTCTGGCTCCTCCACTGCCTGTGTCAAAAAGTTACCACCAGTGCTCTGCAGGAACCTCCTGGACTGTGTGTGCCCGGCTGTGCTGGCTTCCCAGCAGGTATCAGAGAGGTTGAAGTCCCCCATGAGAACTGGGGCCTGTGACCATGAGGTGCCTCCAGCTGCATGTAGAAGGCCTCACTGACTCCCTCTTCCTGATCAGGTGGCCTGTAGCAAACACCCACAGCAGTGTCCCCCATGCTGGCCTGCCCCTTAGCTCTTACCCATAAGCTTCTGGCCCGTTCTGTACCCACCCCAGGCAGAGCTCGGTGCATTCCAGTTGCTCCCTCACATAAAGAGCAACTCCACCACCTCGCCTCGCTGGCCTGTCTTTCCTGAAGGCCCATAGCCAGCCATGACAATGTTCCAGTCGCCTTGCTGGCCTGTCTTTCGTGAAGGCCCATAGCCAGCCATGACAATGTTCCAGTCGCCTTGCTGGCCTGTCTTTCCTGAAGGCCCATAGCCAGCCATGACGGCGTTCCAGTCACGCGAGCTGTCCCACCGTGTCTGTAACTTCAATGAGATCTGGCCCTGTGACCGCACACGGCTCTCTCGTTCTCCCTGTTTGTTCCCCACGCTGCATGCGTTGGTATACAGGCGTTTCAGAGAGGTCATGGAGATGCAGGTTTCCCAGGAGGGGTGCAAGAGGATCCACCACAGCCACACACACCCTGGAGGTGGCTGGCCTTCTGGTTCCCATGTTGTGAGGCAGCTGAGGAACATATATCACTGCTGTAGTTGGCCTGGCTTTATTCCTCAGTGGGACATGATGACATGAGCATCTTGTTTTGTAGTGAGCAGTGACTGAAGAGAGGACATGAAAAGGATTGTAATGAGCCCTGTGATGAGGATGAGTGTAGCTCTGCCCTTTCTTACATCAAGCTATGGGGAGCTGCTGGACAGGATTTTCCTTTTGGCTCACTGAGGTACACTGTTGTGGCCATGGCAAGTCAATTCAAGTGCCTCTGGCACTGTCCTCTTTCCAGCCTAACTCTGGGATTACTTGCAATCAGCCTGGGAAGAGGGAGAGAAGAGGAACACTGCCCAGATGTGAACAGCAGTGATGTGGAAAGACTTCAGCTGTGCTAATTATGCAGGTTTGAATTTGCATAAGTGTTGACACACCAAAGCCTACATGGCTGGGTCATTTTTATGTTCCCACATATCATGTACCAATATGATTGATGTCCTGCAAGCCACATGCTCTGATTTCACCAACCAGTGTTTAGACTCTCAGCTGATGCTGTTATCATAAAGAATAGAACTGAGTGGGAAACAGGCCCTGTGAACTTGCAGGCACTGGAAACACAGTTTATTATTACAGAACAGCAGCTAATTCTGTAAATAACAAGGTTTACCTGATTTTGATTTGTTCCATCTTTAGTCACTATTTTTAGTAAGTAGTGGGGTAAAGACTAAATCCATAGGCTTGTTGGCACTGACCCTAGTAAGTTAGTGGTGCACATTCCCTGAAAAAGACAAGCTATGATACAATTCATTGTCTTGATTTTCAAGTGGGAAGAGTCGGATGAAAGTCTAGTCATCAGCTGAGAAGTCCTACCTACTAAATTGCATGTTGGGCTTTAGTAGCCTAAGAAATGGCTTGTTGGTTAGGTTTTGATTTTAGAAGTCATACCCATCTTCTGCTTGGATTTACTTTTACTGTGTACACTGGAATTTATTGCTTCCTTTTCTAAGAATGGCATGGATTGTTTCTGGTTTAAAAACAAAAAAAGGAGGGAATTGCCTATTGCCTCTCTATTTAAAAAATAAAATGTCTACTGTGTACTCTAACCATTCTTTAGATGTCCTCAAGCAGACAGCTGAGCTAAAACTAAACTATTTAAATGGAAGACATATGTCAGGGAGTTAGTGAGAACAGTCTGGAGTAAGGCTAGGCTCATTACTTTCTGATGTTTGTAGCAATTCTACAAGCAGTAAACTTTCATTTCCAGCAAATTGCCGGTGGTAACGAGACTTGTTCGGAAAGACAGAACTTGACCAATGTGCCCTACTCCTCTCTTCTTAATTTCCAGAGAAATCTTCTAATTTTTCATGAGTGGGAAGGAATGTGCAAGGGTTCAAATACCAAGGTTGCCTCTGTCCCATGGGGAGAAGGAAGGGAAACTACCTGCAGCTCCAAGTAGAAAACTGAAACTCCCGTATGTGTGTGGAAGGGACAGTTTTTATTAAAAAAGAGACTTACTCTTTGATTACACTGCTGCCCCTTAAATTCTTTGCAGAAAAGGAAAGCAGAACACTTGGTGTATGCAACTCTTATTTTACACTAGGTTTTGGACTCAGAAATGTCTTGCCTTGACCAAATGCTTAGTGATAAAAGTGAAAAGAGTTTTGACTGATAAAAAGGTGACCTGCTTGCTGCTAGTAGCTAAAGATTTAGTACTTGAGTCACACCATTCACATCAAAGCAACCATTTTGCATTTACAGCCCTAAGATCTCAAAAAGTTATGTTTACGGGCAGTTACATACTTTCATAGAGAGATAACAGTACTACACATACATGCTCATATACATTGCACCAAGACAGGTTACATTACGTGACATTACTATTCCAGAGCTGTCAAAGAGTCAAATTCTGCTGTCCTTTATCATTTTGTTTACATCTGAGTGTCTACAGCTGACTGGAGTTGTCATTCCACTGAAAATCAGACAGCTGAGCCAGGAATAAAACATTATTCCTCAAGAACAAGATTGCTGTAACCTTCTAGACAGGGGCACAGAATTGTCTTTGAAAGCCACCTTGCTGCAGGTTAACCTGTTGATTGCTACGCTTCAGGTGGCTCTCACATGCTGCTACGTGGGGCTGGCAGTCACACAGCAAAAAAAAAAAAGTTCTGTCAAACTATTGACCGCAGTGAGCACTATGGCTGTGTCGCTTCATGCTGATGCTGATAGCATCCTTTATTTCCCCGCCCCCCGCCCCCCCCCCCCCCCCCAGCTGTAATGTTATGTGCTATAGATGTCACAGGAAATGCTAAAATTGCATCTTTTCATCTGGGCCTTTCTTCAATCCTTCCTCTATAAAAAGCCATATGTCTCTGTCTGCAGAAGCATTAGATTTCACCCTGCTGATCCAATTTATTTGGTCTGAACATTTGGCCTGATGCTTTTATACAGATACATTTTCTCTGCCCAGATTCTTATTTGTGTCAAGGTCTGTTCCTGTTAAAGATGAATGAAGACTTGTCAACAAATAATCTATCCAATAAATTAGAATCTGATCCAAAACCTCATTGACGTCAACAGAAAGACTCCTAGTGACTTCAGTGGTCCTCCAGTGTCCTTTTCATGCTCTTTTAATGCCTGTAAATATCTCCACTTTAGAATGAAAATATTTTTCCCCACAGTATATAATTTTTTTAAGTCAGTGTAGTGGTGGGGAAATATTGAACAAATGGAATTGGAATTGAGCAGTTCACATGTAATTTAGCAGGTGGGTGCTGTCCTGGAAAAGCAACTTTGTGCCTGTTATTGTGAAAACCTACGGCTTCAACTTTAAATTTCCTGAAATCCGACCAGTGGCACTTGGAAAACTCCCTGGCTTTTCCTGCATGGTTGTGCCAGGGAGGCTCCAGTGCTATACTGGGTGCCTGGAGCCACGTGTGGTGGAGCTGGGCTCCTTGCCTGTGGGCAGGCAGGTCCACCCAGGATCCCTGCTGGGAAAGCCAGAGCTGGAGAACTGGAGGAGGGTAAAGGTGGGGGTGAATGTCTGAAAAGAGATGAGTCATTTTTTCTTTCCCAGAACATAGCTATCTCTGGTGGCTCTTGTGGATCTGTGTTAACAAAGTGATGTTTATAGTACTTCCTCAAGGGAAAGTTTAGTCTTTCAGAATATTAATAGTAAAGGGGGGGGGAAAATGGTTCAGCAGAATAAGCAAGCAGGTGCATTCTGGCATGTCATTTCAGGATGTAGTTTGATCATACCCAAACAAATTAAAAATAAGTGCTCTGCCTTGAAATGGAAAGAAAGGATTGAACAATGAGCGCTCAGGTGATTTCTAATAGGGGAAATATTTGACTCAAAGCAGAATCTATGCAAACCAAGCAATGGGGAGCAGGAGCAGCACTGTCTCTCCTCTCCTCAGTGCGAGTGTAAAATTAATGTTCTGGGAGGGGATGGCTGCCACAGAAAGAGCTAAGGAAATCTTGCTGCCAGAACTGCACAGATGGTGAGGGGAAAACAAATCTTTTTGGGGAGGGCAGAAAGAGAATTTTAAAAATCTACACAAACCTAATGAGCCTGGAACTGTTTAGGCTGATGCTCAGTGTCTTTCCTGTATTTTCATGTGGTAAAAGGGAGAAAGGATGAATGAACATCCCTCTCTCCTCAGATGAGGTATTGCACTCAAAGTTTTGTACTTCTTTTTAGAAAGATTCAAGCAGTATGGAGAAACCTTATGACCTGAAAGCCTGATATTAGTTAATAAAGGACGGAAGGAGCTTACCATAACAATTTGAGGCTGTAGGATTTCAAAACCCAGTACAAAGCGATTTATTCACTGCTCCAGAACTCTTACATGTCAACCTCCTTTCTGAATGACCATTGCACATTATTGTCTCACAGGATGAGACTCAATGTAAATATCATGTCTGGGATAGATCTTTGTCTTCTGTAGGGAGAGAATGGCTCTTTAGATCTGCATGGATCCAGTTACAACAGGTAGGGATGAGGCCATGCACTTATTTTTCTGTACATGCATATGTTACAAAAAATTAATAGAAATAAGAGCTATGATTCTTCTAAGCTTTCGGTTTCCTGTTTTTGTTTTGGTTTGGTTTGCTTTGGTTTGTTTTTTTTAGTGCATAACTGCTTCCTCAGCCTGGGCTGAATGCTGAAACCTTTCCTCATACACTGCTTGCTGTATTTTTAAAAGGTGAAGGGTTTTTGTTAATGGGTAGGCAGACACCCTGCTATGAGACAATGACTTTAAATTAGGAACACTGGGAAACGAATGTGAGGAAAAGCTCAATGAAGGGTCAAAAAAACAAAAAAAAAGAAAGAAGTAATGATCAAATTACACTTTCCCTCTGACAGGGAAAGCAATAGATCCATCCCATCAAGCAAATGACAGTCAGCAAATAATGAGACTGATATTTGCTTTTCCTACCAGTGTTTTAAATGTCACTGTTCTTTTTTTTTTTTTTCTCTCATATTAACCCAGAAATGCTGATGCATCAGCATGTCTCATTATGACAATGAAAGATATTTCTCTTGGCTGAAGTGAATTCAGAAGAAAACGAATCCTGAGGGCAGTAGCTGTAGAGAAAAGCACAGGCTGAGGTGGCTGCTGGAGGCTGCCCGTGGCAATTTGTGGGTTTTGGGGCAGACAGGCAGAGCTGATGAGAGCACCTGAGTTGCTGGTAGGAACTGGCAGTGACAGCTAAATCTGGTTATTCTCAGGGAAGAAAAGAGAAGAAATTAAGGGAGTGAAAATACAAGGAAGCACACTTACTATTTAAAACAAATACCCTGCAGCCACAGCATGAAGCATGTGGCTGCTGACCAGTATATTAATGCAAAATAATCGTGACTGAGACTGAGGGTAGAAGTAAACCAGTCAAAGTGCAACAGTAAATACAAGGTTCAGAAAACTCAGATTTCGTCATTTAGCAAAGGTGGCTTTCCTGCCCTTCCCTGCTTGGAAGAGGGTGGATCAATTCCTTTCATGCAGGATAAACTTATTTCCCTGGCACCCTAAAATTCCTCTTGTTGGCCTCAAGTGATAAAACAGGTTTCATTGTAGGTTTAAAACATGCATTGCATGTCTACTGTATAATACCATTCACTCAGGTGAATTCATACTCCAGCTTATTAATATAATCCAGTGAAAATATTGGGAGAAGGGAGAGAAATGCTGGTAAAAAGAGGCTGGCTAATACTGTCACATTTCTGACGCTTCTGTTGGGTCTGCTCTTTCTCTAACAGAAGGCAAGATGAACTGGCTAGAAAGACATCTCTAAAACAAAATGAAAATCACCCCTGGAAAATTTCTGAGCTAATGAACAGGTAGGAATGAAATCAGCTTGAGGCCCCAGAATACCTTCTTTTACAGAGAAGATGTAGATGTGGCTGCAGCAGCAGTGGTGATGTTACCACACACTCCTTGACGAGGAATTTAATGTGTTCCACACAGCCTCAGTAATTGTCCCAGTGTGGAGCAGGGCCACAAAGGCAGCAGTCGAGAATGAGCAGGAACAGAGCCTGAAATCTCACAGTGCAAAGGGAATTTATTGGCACTGCCAAAACTGAAAACTCAAAACAAGCTCCTGTCAGGTTGATTGAAGAGTTGAAAGGAAAACAAGTCACAGCCCCCCCAAGGTGTCAGGCACTTTGCAAGCCTCCATTGCACAGGTGTCAGCTCCAGGGTGGCGTTTGCCCATCACCCACCTGTGATTTTGCAAGCCACTGAGGGCTCTGCAGCACTCAAAGGGTCGCTCAAGCATACCGAGGGCTGCAAATCCACCTGCACAGAGATGGTGCCTCTTGCTTGAGCTGGCACAAGGGGCAGGTGGCTTGGAAATTAAGCATCACACAGAGAAGTGAGCACTGGAGGTGATCACTTCACAACTTAGTGTATCTGCTTTTGGTAGCCCTGGGATGTTCTTGATTACAATAATTTATAATGTTGCAGCACATAGCTTCACACCTTGGAATGCAGCTCTGTTTTGCCATGTGGGTAAATGCAAGGCAAGGAGAGATTGCTATCCCAAAATGGTCTGAACCCTGAAAGCTTTCTTACTCCAACAACATCTTTAGGATACTGAGGAGCGGTGAGGTATAAGAATGTCATGGGCTGGCTTGGTTATGCATTTTAGACAATGGGCTCAGCTTTGGTGGAGTATCAAAGACAGATGTGGAAACTCTTAGTAGGAGACTTTTTTTGGTATGCACAGAGAGAGTTCATTCTGCTTACAAATGGACAGCCTTACTCAGGTCAAAGATGTCCAGCTGGTGCTGCAGGGGCTGGATCTAGCTGCAGAATATTTGTGTCTGGTCCCAAAGTACTGTGATGGTTGTTTAGAGTCTACGTGCATGTGGAGCAGTCCAGCTTCACATCTGGTTGTCAAGGCACCACCATACCCAAAGGGCTCTAGATGATGCCCAGGAAACACATGCATATGTCCTGCTTGACTGATAGGGAGTTATGTTTGCATCATGACCGTGACACCAGGAATTTTTCCTCACCTGTGTTCTGGGTTGCATTGAAATACAACAAAAAATGAGTTAATGTATAGGTGCTAGTGATGCAGAACATTTTATTGCTTCTGCTTGAAATGTAAAGGTACGTGGTGATTGGTTTTAAAGCACTGATATTTTACTAGGATTTTTTAATTAAGAAAAATGTTGTTTCTGATAGAGCCTTTGATTAATATTTATAATTAATTTCCAGAGTTTAGAAGCTGGATTTTTAAATATGGACCTTGAAAACTTTCCACGTGATTGTTGCTTGGCCACCACCTACATGTGAAAAACTGGTTTCTTCACTCAGAAGATGGGATCTGGGGAAGGGAGCAAGGTTTGAGTGTACTGTGTACTGAATTTGCATCATCAATTGAAGTCAATATAATTCCTAGTTTGAGAATAGGTGACAGGTTGTTTGCCCTTCCAGAGAGGTAAATAACAGGTGAACAGAGAAGGAATCCTAATTCTACAGCTGGTATTAGAGAGACAGTCAACAGTCCTTAGCATTTGGATGGTTATAGCTCACCTCAGGAAGTATAATTTGAGGAGCTCTCTTTGATGTGAGGTAGTTAGCCTACAGAAAGCCTTAAGGATAAGTCAATTTTCCTCACTGTGAGCCAAAAAAAAAAAAAAAAAGGGGGTGGGTGTGTGTGTAAACACAAGAGGTGGGAGAGCCTATACTCAGTAAGCTTTTGATGCTTGACATTGCAGAATCTGCAGTTGATAGAGGGAAGTGGCTGGGACTTTCGTAAGTAATAAAACCCTGTAATCCCATGAGGTCATCATAAAAATATGCATAAGAATCATAGAAATAATATAATGGGTCATAAACTCAGTAGATTCTAGAGCTGATAACAAACAGTGAGCTTGATAAAAACATGTCACAGACAGAGCTTCAGTCAGAGATATCTTCTAAATTATATTATACAAAATTATTACTTTGGGAAAAGCAGAAACGTTATTACAAAAAGCCCAGAATAAGAACATGTGGGGAACTGTAATCCAGAAAAGGACGAAATCAACGTCATTCAGCCTTTTTAATTTAGAAAAGGCCAGGGCCTCCAAAATTTGTCTCACATGGAAACATTCTTGTAGACTAAAGATTGTTATTGATGTTCTTCAGGCAACAGTTACTAGGCTTAGTTATTATTTCCCCTTAAAAAAAGTTAGATTTGAGTTATAAAAAACCTGATAGATGCAACACCTGGAGGCAAACACTGAAAGTATGAAGATCCATAATAACACCTGGCTTGCCAGAAAAATAAGATGATGGATTATTTTGAGTACTCCATTGGTCTAAAGAAGCATCATCAATAATATAAAGATCATTTGCACGCATGATACAGACTAAAGGAAAATGGGTTGACATACACCTGCAGGGATATATATGGTATCTGAATGCCAAAACCTAATATGAAGCTTGATTGAAATGTACCACATAAGCTGTAAACTGGAAATATCATATAGAGCGTGACAATTTCTTTCCAATTATTTTCGGTAAAAGGAGAAATTGAGGTCTTTAAAAGAACAGAAGTATCTCCTCTGTCAGAAAGCTGCTTTGAGAAAGAGAGAAGTTAATGACGCTGTTGATAGCTAGAAGTAACATGTGTATAAGCAGCTTCATAGACTCAGAAAAATGCTTCTTCCATTTAAGGCTTATAGACATTCCCACTGGAAGTTATGGGGCTGTTGATGATGGATCAGGAATCTAGTGCATAACAGGCTTGAATGAAAGCCACCTGGTTACTAAGGGAAATCTGAGACACCATCTGACAGCTCAACATAATGTGTGGGGGTCCAAACAGCATCTTATAATAAGATAGGGATCTCCAATACAGAGGGATTGGTACAAATATGGTTCTACTACTACATCAGGGTGCAAAAGCTTGGTTTTGGAGAAGGACCTTATGGTGCCAGGCTTGATTTCTGGTTTTATATCAGCTGAGCTTTAGATAGGCTGGCTGGGATGGCTGAGCAGTCCAGCTGCCCTGGCCTGGAGCTCCCAATGTGTTAATGGAGCTGCAGTTGAGAAGCACCCCTAAGCTTTGGCTAGAAGGCTGCTCGCCTTCTGGTCAGGTGTATGTGCTTTGTCCTGGAGCTTAGCATGTGAATCACCTGGCTTCAAAGCACAGGTGAGCTCCTGGTCCTCTGTCAGACAAATGTTACAGAACAGCAAGAAAAACAACACGTTGCAAAGGGATGACCTCCCTTCAGTCTTGCCTCTGAGAAGTTTTTGGTTGAATCCCTGCCTCTTTGGGATCCCTGCTGAAATCAAGGTGGTTTTACCACTTCTTGGCTGCTTTTCCTGTGGGATTGAAGGCCACTTCAAAGGTGAGATGAAACTGTGTGGTGGAAGGAAGGAGGTCTAACAGTTACATCTTTGTGTAGAGTGCCTAGATAGTTTTGATAATTTGGTCTTTTAAAACAAATTATAGAGAACAAATAAGCAGCAAAATACACTTGGTTAACTGCAGTTTCCACCAGTGTGCTATGTAGCGGTTTTCAGCAATAACCCCTAGGCAACATGGTACAAATCGGTGAGTGTATATTGTTTTTTCTTGTCTATTAGCATTGCAGCAAATTCTGTGTCTCTCCTGCCCCCAGTTTCAAGAGCTACTTTCCTGGCTACTCCAGCCATTTGCTCTGTCTCCAGTACCTTGAGTTCTGTTGTTCAGCAAAGAGGGCTTGAGATGAACGGAGACTATTGCTGGAGAAAACAAAACTGCTGTGGCTGCAGGCTGGGAAAAAGAGGATGTCAGATGGGAAACAAGCATTGGGGGTGGGGAGGGGAGACCGGAAAAAAGGGCGATTTCTGCTTGTATTGGCACGTGGCAGGCAGCTTGCATGCCTGTGTGATATTAACATCCTTCTCGTTACAGCGTGGAAGCCTCTGGCATCCTGACCCTCACACACACAAACAGACGTCCCCAGCCAGCCCCAGCCCTCTGCTGCTCCCTGTAGCAGCAACATCCTATGCACACAGGATTCTTTATCACAAATAGCTTTTTTATCATTTTTGTATGTCAATTATCTTAAATGCTTTTCCCCCAAACCAACTCAGTCTCAGAGGAAGGGAGAGAATGGATTTCATGCATTTACCAGTTGCGCTTGGTGCTACAGATAACCACCTAAAGGCCAAGTTTTGCAGATTTTGTTTACAGCTTTGAAGTAGTTGGAGCGATATGCCAAAGCACTGGGCATCCAGCATCTGCCCTGGAAATGAATGGTAGCTGGTCTAGTGCTTTTGGCTTTTGGAAAGCAAAGCACTTATGCAGGTAGTCACACATGGATTTAGGAAGTGTAACTGTTGGCTCCAGTTTCTGAAATGGTTGGCCGAAATTCCCCAAACCAGTACAAGCATGACAGTGTACAACCATACTAACAGCAATGAGGAAAAATAGTCAATTATAGCATCAGTAGCAAAAAGGGAATTTAAAAGCCCTAAGCTATTTAGAAGACTTAGTCAAAAATGAAACTGGAATTTTAGTGCCTAAATGAAATAGGAAACTCATAAGAATCAGGCTCTTTTGAAAATGTTACCCAGTAATCTCAGTGTTAATAAAAAGTCTTACCGCTCTTCCACCACTGCATGTCAAGAAGAATATCAAAATGCTTGTCAAGCTCCTTCAACAAATAGTTTTCTAATTTACAGATGGATGTGACTGATGGCTACCAGCTCTAACTTGGAAAGCAGGAGCCAAGTCACAGAGAGTTTCTTCTGGCAAGTGGCAGAGTCACCTGAAAACATTGTTTGAGAATCCCAAAAGATGATCTAAATTTGGCTCAAATGCACAAATCCCTGTAGCTGTTAGAAAATATCCTTGTTTTTCTAGAAAAGTCTTTTTTTTTTGTGTCAGAGAACCATAAATAAATGAAATACACAGATGTCTCTCTGTTTTAACCTCTCATCAAGAGAAAGAGAGAGAGAGAGTAATGAGAAACTGAGTTCCCTTATGAGGTCTCTCGAGGACTGTGAGACTACGCTTCTTCAGGTTCCAGGAATGATCTTTGGAAGCTGCAATGGTCTGAAAACAAGACATTCCTGTTTCCAAGTATTTGAAGGGAAAGGAGCAGGTGCTGACTGAAGGGGAAATGGGAGAGGTGGTAATCCTGTTGAGCAATCCAGCTCTACACCCTTTCCTCACAGTTCCTTCCTACTTGGGTGAGATAAGTAACATTGGGAGTTAGTGGCTAAACCCAACAAAATAGGGTGGTGTCTTTATCTGAGAGGTGGGTGTCCCCATCTTGAGATTAACTAATCTTTAATCTGTTTGGAATGTTCGTATGTTTTGTCTCAGCATGTTCCCAAGGATGTTCGTGGACTTTTTGGAGTTTAGAAACAAAGTCATTTCCATAGCCAGTCAGCTGGCAGCAGGTGTCAGCCTCCTTACTGGGAGAGGAGCAGACAGACGGGCACTCGTGGCATTTGCATGGGTCTTTTTCTAGTGAGCAGAGAACCGGAGATATTTTTTTAAAGTGCCTTCCTAACCAGTGATGTACATCTTTGGAAGTCCTTGTTTTCTATGTGGTGTAGTAGCTTGCTTGTTCTGGCAGCCGAGGCTTCACCTGCACAGATTTTAAACACAATTATGCTGTTTGATGCCTGTTTTTTAATACATGCAAAAATCAAAATTTTACTGTTGATGATATCGCAGTATTTCTGCTTCTTTCACTTTGGTGGTTAGGTACGAGGAGATAGGGATACTATTCCAGCCTGACTGTGCATCTTTATGCTACAGGAAGGTGAAAGTGCCCTTTTTCCCCCAATAATCTATTACTCTGCAGTGTTTGCTGAGTTGATGTAATCAGGCCTTGATCATTTACTCTCTTCTATATGGAAGAATATATGACCTAGTGGATAATCTAAAAATCTCCATGTAGTGCTAGATTTTGCTATGCTGTGTTGTGTTGAGTAATACTTTTAAGCAAATTTTTTTTCCCAACTGATTTTGATTTGTGGGTACTAACTTTCTTCCAGGGAAGGTTTAATATTTTTCCTGTACATGGATTACTCCAGCAGAGGCTTGAACTCGCTTCCTCTGGGCTCCTTTCACAAGACTTCTTAGAAATGGCCCACAGGCTAGTTCCCAAAGGCCCACAGAGGAGAGGTAGGAAATCACTTTATTAACAGTGCCTCATTTTGCATGGAGCACAAAGTAAGTGCAGAGAGAAAGGGCTGGCCATTAATATACATTAGTATCCAAGAAAACTAGTATTTTATAGGTTCCGTACACTGGAAAAGACTTAATTCAGCCTGTATTGCTTATATAATTAGAATGAATAGAATAGAGGGACCACTCAGGAATAAGAAAAGCTGGTTTTAGTCAAGTCAAGGTTAATCAGTGTACTTATTTATGGAACTGGATGGATTTTCACTCTTCTATTAAACAGCTTTCAAAAATTAACATTTAACTTGTTGCAGGCTGCAAGGAGGTGACATTAATAATGATAGAAAATAGCAGACTTTTAATCTTTCCTTTAGCATTTTTCAATAGAAGAAAATTTTGTGCTATACATAGGTAATTTTCCTCAAAACTGCCTGTCAGTCCTGATAAACAGAGATACTCACAGAAAAGTTGTTTTATTATACATGCTATTAACTCTTGCAAGAGTCATTAAGAACATTATCATTAATACAGCTTGTTCTGCTTTTGCTTCAAGAAAACTGTGGTTAGAGCTGACTGGAAACCAGGAAAAGTGGATCTCTTTCATATTACAATAATATTCACAGAAAATGTTTTCCTTTTTTGGCCTAGGTTTGGGAAATTCCCTAGGGACTGTAATGAAATTTGTGAGTCCATCAGTGTGTGTAGTGCATCAGTGGTGAATGCAGTGGGGTGAATAATAAACGGTCAGTTTTCCATCATCTGCTAGATCTTTGCAAGACCAGATTTATTCAGTCACAGTGATTATGTTGTGATTGTACGTGTCATGAAACCCCACTTTGGACTGTGAAATTTCATAAGAACTAAGCCACCGTTGAGTCTGGCCCCTTGTTGTGGAACGGCTGTTTCACAATTGCCCTCTCCCAAGCACTTTTTGAACCTCAACTGATAATGCGGTTGCTGGTTAATGTCGCATACCTCCATAAGCAGATGGACTGAAAGAATTTTAATAACTCTCTGGTTCTAAATGATCATTCCTTCCACATTCTTTGCGGCTTCATAGTGTTTATGATAATTCTTGCTCGGGATCCAATCTATACACTTTATCCAGCTGTGCCTTTGATGTCTGTACTGTGGTCTCAAGGGAGAGAAGTCATGAATGAGCAGTTAGTGAGCGACACCCAAGGGGTTATGACATCTTTAACATAAACTCATCAGCATAAGGTTTTTCTCTGAAATGGATTAAGTAATTTATTTAGCTATAAAACCCAGAAAACTAGTTAAGTGAATTTTACTGGGGAATCAATAAAGTAATAATTGTGTGGTAATATAACTGGGACTGAGGTAACCAGCTTTCGTCTTCTTTTCTTTGTTAATCTGTTCCCACTATCCTTTTTATCCCAGTATTTTTTGAATAGCCATAAGTTATTCTGATGAAAGAATTGAAAAAGCATATTGAGAAATCTTTGAGCACATTAACTTCTGTACTGTGAAATCTTTCCTTCTTGCCTTTGCAATAGATGCAAAAAAGAACCCATCCAGAATTCATTAACTAAAATTTTATCTCAAACTCATATTTTTGTATTCTGTTAAATTTTCTCCATTTATATTTCATAGAATGGCTTCCTAATCCTATCTGAGACATGCCTGTAAGCTAAAGATAAATATGTAAAACTTACCTTTGAATTGAATGGTGTCTAACTATTGCTGCTTTTAAAAAAATAATAGCAACCCCCTTGACATTATTCTCAGTAGTGCTTCAGAATTTGTGCTTAGGCTGCATTAATTACAACTACATAGGAAGTTTTTCCTTCTGATAATTAGAAATAAATCAATTTAAAAGAAACTTCATTTGTTAGGCTGTTATATATATTAAGAGATTATAAATTGTTAGAAAAAACCAGACCTTTATACACCAGTTATTTCATGCTCACATTTTAGAGTAGATTAGTTAGATTTAGCAATGTGCACATTTAAGAGCTTAAATGGTTTTCAAAGGTCTTTTTCACTAAGAAATTATGAAAAAAACACTTAATCAGTTATATGCTATGACTTATTTCTCAATAAGAAAGAAGTAAATTAATAACTAAGAATAAGTGTCTTCTTTTTGCAGCATTAAAAAATGCCATACCATATGTAATATCAATATATTTACATTTTAGGAGTTTTGTTCATGTGTGTGAACACAACACACACATCTGAACTACAGGAAAGTTAAAAAGGGTGGGACTGAAGGTCTTTTCAAAGATAAATTTCCTTCCTTTTTCTGCAGTCTTAATTGTCGCCAGGAATCAATTCTGTAGTCATCAGGGATGAGACAGATACTGTGTGTTGAATAATAAAGATGACATACAGTAGTAAGATGAATTGGAGTGACTCCATGCTCTTTGTGAAAAGTAAGATAGCTGGCAATGTCCAGAAGGACCGAGTAGATGTGGCAAACATGAATACTGGGCTAGTATTTCCGAGTGGATCTGTTTATTTTGAGAGTGGTCTGTGCTTGACACCTAGGTAGTTCTGGGTCATAGAAATTTAGTAAGGGGAAAACAAAAAGCAATGTACATCCTGAAGAACTGGTCATATGGGGGAAATTAGAGCTGGTTCAAGAAAGTGGGTGTGTTTTTCCATCAAAAGCATCAATGGTAGTGAAATATAATTTTAACTTTTTCTATGGAGAATTTCAAATTACTGTCAGAATGTTTAAAAAACAACCACCCAACAAGAAAAAAACCAACCCCATACCCAAGCACAACCACCCTCAAACCTCTGAATAAATTTTATGAAACTGAAATATTTCAGCTAAACCAGAATATCTGTATTCAGAGAAGTAAAATTTGTTTTACTGTTTTCTGGTGGCTGTAGATTTCAGTTCCTTGTACTTTTCTCCATTACTGGTGTTTGTGGACTACATCTGAGTGGCTTTTGGGAGCTGAAGGAGGCAGTTGCTTGGCAGGACCATTTCAGAATCTCAGGAGTCCCTACCAGAGCTTGCTTAGCTCTTGGCTGAAGATGGGCTGGTACTTGCAGAATCCCAAAGCAGTGGGGTCCTGGACTGAATTAACTTATTAGAAACGATCAGGAAACATGCAGTTCTGCAACGTTATTTTGATATGTATTAGGAGATACATTTTCCAGCACTCAGATAAGTCTTTGCCCCTCGAAGCTTGCATTGCATCTTTCTGTGTTAGTTAAGACAGGGGCTTTGGATAAAACCACCTTGTCTATTTAGCTTTCTGGATGTGAGAGAAAACTTGTTTTACAGGCCCAAACAGCAGCATAATAACCTGTATGCCAGCTAAAGTAGCAGAAGATAAACCTGGCTCTTGTATTTCTTTCTTGCCTAGAAGTGTAAGACACTGCCTAGGGTCCAATCTCCATTTATTCATTTATTTATTTGTTTACAATTCCTTGTTTTCCTTTGAAGAAATGCAGAGAGGAGGCAGAAGCAGTTTTGCATGTCTCAAAGCAAGGAAGTGAACCCCGGACCCAGCAAAGTATAGCAACAGTGTTAGCAAGGTGTCAGCTGGAACCTTTCAATGGAGCGTGCTCCGAGGGAAATGCTGCCCACCTAATGTGCCAAGAGTCCCTGTGTATTTAAATACTTCTGCATGTGTTTATCCTTGAAAAGGGGAGCACCTTGTGCACAGCTTTGTCAGTGCTGAAAGTCCTGACTGGAGTCAAGGGGCTAATGTGTCTGTTGCTCAGATACCCTAAAAGGACTTGATTTCCCTCTAGGTGGAAGCTTTCTGTCCTGTGTGTCAGTACTGTGTAGAAGTGCCACTGCAGACAAGTGACCCGTTATATCAGTGCAAGACACTCCACATCCTTGTTGGAATAAAAAAATGCAGAGGAGCCTCCTCAGAGGTGTGGTCCCTCGGGAGGTGACTGCCTAGCTTGGACATCTGAATGTAAAATACCACACTCGGGGATGTCACGTGTATTTCGTGCTCTTCTCTGTGCAATTCCAGGTCTATAAAACAATGAATGGACTATAAAGTGCTCATCCATATATGTAGCTTTTGATTCTGACAGGTGTGATATTGATAATATCCTCCATTCAGTAAGTCCTCCAAGTATAATTTAGTGCCAGAATACTAATCTCTGTTTGATTTAACTGTTTCTAGGTGAAAGTCTGGCAGTAGAGCACAGTGGAGAGGAAGTCCATACTCATGGATCAGGCACAAAGCTGGGAGTTAGAAGGCTGGGTCTCTATATAGCTCTGGTGTAGACTCTGGGCCTAATTCTTCCCAAAGTCCTTTCATTTGAGTGTAAATCTGCTAGTTGTCATTTCCTGACTGATTCCTTGCATTTCTTATGTGGCTGGTTAGCTCAAAACCCTCACATCCCATTCTCCCACAGTGATACTGCATGGATTTTGTGCTGTTTTCTGAGTCTGAAAAATGATGAGCTCAAAGGCAGCTTGAACTCTCTGTACGTAACTGTGGATGATTTGTCTGAACCTCTCATTTCTCTTGTATATGGTGCAAGTCGTGCTTTCCCACTGCTTTGAAGGTTCATTGGTCTGAGAAGCCCATCCTAGATTGCACTTGTGCAGCAAAGCTGTACACAGATGGAAAAAATAATGCTGTGAGGATGCTTAACATGAACAGTCTCAGGCACAGCCTTGTGACTAAGGGAAATATGTGTGGCCCTGACGTGATTGACCATGGGGGAAAGATGGTTGTGCAGTGAGGAGAGAGGCCTGTGACCCTCAGCAGACAAGAGTCCCATCGCTCACCCACTAGTACGCTTGTTGTTGATGCTTAGTATGTAATAACCGAAGATATGGTAGAAAAATAGAGGAGAAAGCTGGATTTGCAAATGCCTGTGTCTGTTTCAAAGTTACTCCTCACATAACTTAAGAGCAGGTAAACAGTAGCCCAAGGAGGGGGGAGTCGAAACCGATGAGAGGAAGTTACTGCTCCATGGGCGTTTGCTGGTACAATTTCACTGGTGTCAGCAGAAAGGTGCGAGCGGAGCATCTGTGCTATGCCAGTTGAGGATCTGGCATAAGGTGTCCTGATGAACTCATTCACAGGGGCACTCTTTCATACAGCTGCTCTAGCAGTTGATAGCAAACTGCCTGAGAAATTTTAGATTATCCTGCTTTGCCTTATTTCCATAAAAATTGCTCTGTGTCAAAACCAGGGTTGTAATATGAGTCTGTATTGATTGAAGCTGTATAAGAAGCCTGAATGGAAACAACATCACCCAAACTATTTATTTTGCCATTTTTCCTTTGTTATCCTTGTCATTTACAATTTTTAAAAATCTCTTAGTAAATTTCAATATTTTAAAAGTGCCTGAAACTTTAAGTCGTGTATCTATAAATTATGGACCTCATTTGGGGATGGAGAACGGGTGAGAAGTGCTCATTCCTTTATTGGCTGGAGGATTCTCAAATGAGATGTCAGCAGAATCGAGACTGTCAAAACAATAAAAAGAAGTGTTAACACTGATAATTACATTATTCAAACAATTCGACATCCTTGGAGGGTGCATTTTTAATGATGCATTGTAAAACAAATTGTGTTTCATAGCTTGAGAGGGTCGTAAAACAATAAACTAATTAAGATACCTTTTGTCTGTCTGCTCCTATCTGCCTAGATGTGTGGTCAGGGGAGTTTTGTGTGTGTTAACGAGGTATGCTTACATCCTTTTTTTAGTAATTGTTGCCACTACTAGTGTGCTTTAAAGACTGAATATTCCCAATCCAATTAAAAAATAAAAAATAAAAATTAATATGAACCACAGGGTAGTTGTGCTGCTGCTCCAACAGTTTGGTAGACTACTTCAGGCTTGCCCCAAAATGAGTCTGCAGCACCACCTGAAACTGGGCTGCAGCTGGATTTGAGACTTCTGGTGAGGAAGAGTCCCAGCCAGTGTAAACTGGCTTGAAGTTTGGATGCATTTTATCTCTGTGCATAGAAAGTAATTGAAAACAAGAACTGCAGGTGGTAACTAGTTTGGTGATTGACTCTTCTAGTTGCCTACTAAGTATGGCTCAGTTAAAAAATTAGACTGGGCTACTAAGGGGTGATTACTTTTTGCAGAGGAAACATTAACAGTCCGTGCCTCTTTACAGGGAGGCTCTTGAACTAGTTCTGAGATGTTTTGCTTTGCCAAAACGTGAATTTGATTTTGGTGGTTCTCTGAATTTTTATGCCAAATAAAGTTTTGGTTTTGAGTGCTGGACTCTGTTCTCTTTGCCACTGCAGGTTTTTCCCTCTCCTTGCTGTGCTTCTGTTTCTGTCAGTGGGATTGCTTCTACGTAAGCACAGTGTAAAACTGAGCTCTGTGTTTAACTTCCCAGTCCTGCAAGGAAGAAGGCATCTGCATTTTTAGAATTCCTAGAAACAGCACAAGTGGATAACATCAGAGAATAAATCCTGGCAACCATCCTCATGTACAGCAGATCTGTTTAAGAGAATACAGAGCGAGTAGAATATAGTCCCAAATTGTAGCAGTATGTGGCTGCTGATATCAAAAGCATCATTTCAGCCTTCAGACAAATCCCATTTTCTGAAATTAACCTTACAGCTACTCTTTGAGCCAAATAACCTCTATCTTCTTCCCACTGGAAAAGTGGGAAAGAGGTCATTTTCCTACTACGTTACTGCGTTTGTCTGCAGTCTGTCTGGGTCTTATCAATTAAAGCTTCTTTAAAAAGATGGGGACTTTCACTTTTTATGAGCACCTGTGTACCCACTAGGGACAGAACTGTATGGATTAGGGTTATGGGAATCTCTAGGAACATATCTTTGTTCTGGGATCAACCAGTAATAAGGTTTTATGTAGAAGGAATAACAAAATTCCTAGGGGATTCATTCTAATTATATCCCCAATTAGGACAAAAGAGTTTTAGTTTAGTTTGATAGGGTTTCTGCATCCTTAGCAGTTACCAACATTTGTTCCTTTATATGGCAGTGTTAATTAACATTGTTAAAATTTACTAGAGGCTCTAACATTCCCAGACAAAGAAAGAGCAGTCATTAGCCACTTGCAGTTAACAAAGGGGAAAAAGTATTTTTCCAAAGTTATTTGAGTTTTTTAAAAACCAGTCTTAATATTGGAACTGCATAGGAAATGCAGGTTGATTCCTAACTATTCACTTTTTACAAAAATAGTTATAATTTACAGAGATTCATTTTTAGTTTACATTAAATATTGTGTGTCCCTTCTGTCTTTATTTTGAGCTAAAACACACTGCTGAGTTAGCTATGGAGGTTTTTTATCGGCTGTTATTAACTCTTCACTGAAGACAAGCCTGATGTTGCCGCCCAGAGCTAAGAAATTCTCTCATAAACCTCAACATCTTTTGTCATCACTGTTCAAAATAATACGATGCTCTGTTACCCTTGTAACTCTGACAGATGATTAATTATAAACTTGAGGTACTGTGGTTCAGAATGAAACCTAATTGGGTATTTGTGAACCAAATGTGAAAGTGTTGGACACAGGTCCACGCTTCGGTGCCACTTTGATATCTCTTTTCAGAGGTTAAATCCTCTGTTTTGAAATATATGAATACACACCGTCTGTTTCTCTTTAGCGGATGTGTATATTTCCAGGCAAAAACATAATTCAGCTTTGCATGAGGTGGTAAAGTTTTATCAGTAACTGCGGGGTAAAGAATATTTTAAAGAACATATGCATTCTCTTCCAAAAAGCTGTATAAGAAAAATCCTGGATTCTTAGGGAAGACTTTCTTAAACTTTAAAAATTACCAAAATTCACAAGTAAATACCCTAAACAATGGCAGCTCTGCTTCCGTGTTGCTATGAATAACGCATTGATAGTACAGAGGGTGTCTGAGGCACTTTGGTGTTGATACATGCACTGTGGATTTTGCAGCCTGGTACCAGCTCTCTGGTTGCAGATTGCACAAGCTAGCCTCTGGTCCTCATTTCATTCTGCCAGAATGTATGGATTAATTTGGTAGCTTTATTAATTTGATTTTATTTGTACGGTTTGTCCTCAGACCAAATATTAAGCATGTGCTTAAAGGTTTTGTTAAGGCAGACCCTGGCTTGTGAAGCTGTAGAGGTGTTCCTGTAAATCTCGCCGTGGGTTCTGATACTGAATTGTTCACTTCAAACCATGTCTTGGTGCGAGTGAGTGCTGTGAAAGATGAAAGCTGAAATTCCTACTGAGATGGGATTGAAACCAAAGTGATATTAAATCTATCATCCAAGAGAAACACAGTGCTGAAAATGATTCCAAGTAGAGGAAATACAGAACTTCATTTTTAGATGAAGAATAGTAGGATATTGAAAGCCAAGAAATTATGGGACTTTTAAAGGATGAGATCAAATAATTAAGCTATTTTCCTGCTTTTCTTGCTATCTGCAGGTTTGTGTAAAGCACATCCCTGACTCAAGGTCTGATGAGAGTGGCTGGTCTGTGCACTGAGATGGGTATTTCATGTAAGATCCCTCTACATCTGACTGAGGACCAAGTCTGTGGAAACTATTTCATGCCAGTGACTTCAGTAAAATGTGGGGCTTTGTGCTTCCCCACAGAGATTGGGATAATCTGATCCCCATTGGTTAGTCGCTGCCTCAGTCATACCTTTCCCCTTTTCTTTCTTTGTACATAGCTCAGGGGATCATGAATGACAAGAGGGGCAATGAACATGGATCTCTACCGCAGTCATATTTATTTCTATCATTTCATCCTCATGCCTGAAGTCCATCTTCCCCTTGCTTTTGGTGGCAGTGAAAGTCTCAGGAGTCAGTTGTCTCTGTCCTTAAAGGAGTATCATGGCCTAAAGAATAATATGGAAAACATACTGTTGTGTTCAGTTCATTATATTTTATATATATAAAAATATATTACTGTTCCTGCATTTAGAGGATGGTGGGGTGAAGTTTGCTGTGACTTCACATATACACTGTCAATTGATGTCCCATGGTTCACTCGCTAAAGAAAACTAGCCAGGACCCAAACTCTACAGAAGTTGCATCTCTGTTTTGTTCATTAGTTGTTCTTGATTTATTTCTTTCCCCTGAGGGAAAACAATAAAAGGGCTGTTACGGTTATGCAGGGTTATTCTGCAAATCTGTTTCCAGTTTTCCAGCTCTCCTTTGTATTGAAATCCTTATTTAGATATTCAAAGAAGGAGAAAAAGAAAGTGCAGCTCTGAGACATAATTTGTTCAGAGATCTTCCACCATGTCAGTATTTCGCTTGCATTTTTTTGAAGTCCCATTGTAGGGAGAGACTATCGGAGCCAAACCTGAGGCAAGCTACCTTCAGCCATCGATGCCTCTGAGCACGTCAGTCATGCACTGAAGCTGCTGGCACAGCTGGTACTCTGTACACAACAGGGAGTATTTTTAACGCTAAAAATATGAGTGTGACAGGTGCACATTTTATTAGAACTTTTTTTTTTTATTGTGCATTAGCGGAGACAAGAGAGCTAGCAGCACTTTCTTAAAGAAGTCTTCAAGTAAGTAGGAAAACAAATTAAGGTCTATGGTACATATTGACGTTGGTTAGCCAAGTATGGGTAGTTCACAGCAGCCTATTCTTTTCTCTGACTCAAAAAAAAGCCTAGATGAATTTTGAGCAGCTTGCACAGCCAGAACCACTCATTCTTTTTTATGGGCTTCATTTGCATTTATACTCTTCCCTGCTGTTGTTGAGTACGCCCCTTTCACTTGTCCTAAATCTACAACTGCACTGGGTGCACTTAAGTAGCTGTTTCCTACTGATATATTGATTATCACACTAATTACATCCGGGGTCTGTATATGGGCTAACAGAACCAATTTATTTTAATTTTTTATAGGGGGAAAACTCTCTGCAGCTAATTAATTCTACAGGAATGAGTCTAACTCTTCACTTTTCTTTTTTCTTCCTCCACTAAAGTTTTTGATAGTTTTTGATAGCACAAAACTTGTGCTAAACCCACAAAATGTGTGGGGACAAAATGCATGATGGTATGGTCCAGTAAATTTTCATGTCCTTCTCTTCTGATAGGATTTTTTTTTTTTTTTTAAATCTGCTTTCTGCCTTACAGGATGCTTCTCTTTTTCTGATGTGGAGTCAAACAGTGGGCCCTGGTTCTGCAATCAGCCCCATCTGTGCAGCCTGCTGCACCTATTGAGGTCAGAGAGGTTGGCTACTTACCTGTAGCACCCTGCAGAAATGGGCCATGGATATTTACTTATCAGTTTGGAGCTGGAGCAAGAATCTTTGTTTACAGCGTCCTCTGCAGGATTATATGCCTGTGTTTCATTCAATTTGACCTAGAATTGGACACCTTCGATAATTTTAAGTATATAACACAGCTGAACCTTTCAATGGGACTTTCTTCAAATTGTGAAGAGTTCCAGATGCCTGACTAACTTTATCTGAAATTATCTAATCTCAAATCACAGGCATCTGTATGACACAACTCCTTTGACAGGTACTTCACAGACTTTTTGCAGTGGATTAAAAGATGTTTTAAAATGGCAATGAAATGGAGGCTTGAGTACAAGCTATTATGGGAAACTGGATAGTGCCTGGTGATAGATTTGCAGCGTAATGAGACTTTTAACCTTTTACATCCAGACCTCTTTGAATCCAGGGTGTGGAGAGTTTGAAAGCTATTACCACTCGTTGGTGACTCTTGTGGTTTCTCTAAATTGATCTATTGGTCTAAGTTCTTGTGAAAATGTCCACTGCCGATGGATTTTGATAACATCTGCAACGATCACTGTAGCACAGAAGTCAAAGGACTGCATATTACCATCACAGCCTTAATGAGGACCATACCTCTCACACTATGATAGGTCCTAGGAGAAACATTGATCTGGGTAATGTCCATTTTCTGTTTCTGGTGGTTTTAATAGTGTGGCTATGCCAGGATGCTATCTTTCCCATTTGTCAAGACTATTGCTTCCATGAACACAGAATTTGACTTAAAAAAAAAATAGTCAAGTGAAACTCATTGACACTGAATTATTTTTTTTTTCAGTGGTGTTTTGGAAGAAGCAAATTTGCTTGACAAAGCGTTTAAGAGGACAGGGCAAGCCCAGAACCTTTCTTGTCCTAGAAACCAAATTTGTCAGGAAAATGAAAGTTATAAAGATGTTTAAATATCAGAAACAGAATTTAAAAATGGACACAAACCCAAAGGCAATTTAATGAGTGCAACATGAGCAAAACTGTCCAGTGAGCTTGAGCCAAGCCCAGTGAGAGATTTTGCAGCAACTTTCTGGACAATGTGATCCACCATTTAGACTTGGCCATTTTAGAAAGAATTATGTCAGTTTAGACTGGAAGGCATTAGAGTACAAATCAGACAGTCTCCATCTCAGAGAAGCTTGAACAATTCCAAAGGTTAGGTAGAAGATACAAAACTGTTCCAATATGTTTGTTATGGGCCTTCAGAGAAACTGGTGAAGGAAGCAGGGTAGCGAGGTTACTTCAATATTGGGAGAAAAGATCCCACGCAGTCTGGGTGCAACGCTGGGGGCTGGGCAGCATGGGTGAGGGGATCCCAAAAGCATTTGGAAACTTGTCCTGAGATCAGTTTTAAAGCTCTCAGTTCAGTATATACCTATTGCTGATGGAGAGAACAAAGACAGATGTCTGCAGGAATTTTGAAAAACTACGTAAAGGCAAAAGCTTGTGAAACTTATTTTAACTGTGCTCTGGGTGGTTGGCTGCAGTGCCAGGAGAGGACAAACTTGGTGGCTTTTGGCTTTTGTAAGGGTAAATCCAGTAAGAGTAGCACAGACAGATCGGGAAGGCTGCTTTTCTGAAAGTGCTGCAGATGTGAGTCTTGACTCTTTCCCACGGGGAGGGAGAATTCACAAAACTGGAATTTAATATCCAGCCTTGCTGTATAATTCCTGTGTAATGTTGAGCAAGGCATTCAGTCTTTGATTTTCAAAGGCAGCTAGTGAAGGGAGGAGTTCCTGTGGACTCCTTTGAAAATCCCGCCTTTAAACTCTTTATACCTCACTTCTCACAGGCTGAATGACAGAATATATTTGTCTCCTGGTCCTGTCCATCTGCTGGCTGTGAGATCCTCAGAGCAGGACCCACCTCACTTCATGGATGTGGACAGTACATTGTATAGGGGTCCAGGAACAAGCTCGAGCCAGTGACAAATGTGGTGATGATTAGTTAACAGTTGCCACTGATAAGGGCTCCTTTGATTTTCAGTGATGACATCTGACAGTGCTACCACATCCCTGTCTATCCAGAATACGCACTGCTCCATTTACACTTGAAGGAAATTGGAGGCATCTAGAATTATGGAGTAGTGTGTATTCTAGATGGATGGGGTGTGGTTGCAAAAGTTCCATGGAGGTCATGGGAATGTTCAAATCTTGAGTTGTCATCACTGAACATGAATCAATCCATGCAGGCTCCTCCTTTAGGGACAGATTCTGCCATCTCACAATAAATTAAGGTTTAACAGATTTACAGCAGCCACCTGCATCTTACTTTGAACTCATTATAGTTGCTCTTTTTACTCCTCCAAGCTACTTTTTTTTTGTTTTTCAGTTTAGAAGCACTGACAGTTCTTCACAAATATCTCTCCCACCGCTAGTTCCATTTCACTCCTGGGGTTGAAATAGGGTTTTTGAAAACATTTATCTCCTTTTGGAGTAAGAAATTACACTCTAAGGAGCAATCCTATGAGGAAGGAGAGAAGCAGGAATAGTCAGCAAATACATGGTCAGAAAAGTCAAAGCTGGAGCGTGTGTATGGTGTGATTTCTGATATTAGCAAAGTAGAGCTGGAGAAAGAAAAAAGCCAAAAAGATGTTAAAGTAGAGACAAAAAAGAGAATGTGGGATAGATGGAGGGACAAAGTAAAGGAAGAAGCTATAAAATGTATTTTTAAAAAATAAAGAGGGTGAAAATTGTTTATTCTTTTGTATTTAGAACACGATTCCTTTGGTTCCTTGACAGTAGTTTGAGGACTTTGTTATCTTGAGCATCCAGTACAAATAAGATCAGTGTTGGCTGATGGACCTTGCAATTGGGAATTATACTCCTAAATCTTGAATTACCTTTCTCTAGTTAAAGGAACTGCCATGACCACAGATAACTTCAGAATGGGAACTTCCTTTGCAGTGGACTTCAAAACAGTGAAACCTGCTTTTGTGTTTAATTGTAGTGAAGACTGAGAACCAAAATTAATCAACATTTTCCACAGAAGAATATTCAGGAGGAAAAAATGGCACTCTCCGATTTAGATAGATAGCTAACTTTCCTTTCATATGGGTGATAATTAATTCAATTTTTACTACATACAAAAACATGATTTTAAAAGTGTAAATGATAATATATAATGCATCTTCCATAGGCAATGATATGAAAACGTTTAATGTGTCTTTCCAATACATTGTGTCTTGTCTTTTATCTGGGTCACAATCTTTTTCTGTCCTTCTTTCAAAGTAAAATTCTAGTATTTCATTTTTGCTGGAGTTGCACAGTCTGAGTAAGACTTAGTACTCTGACCAGCTCCCTCTGGGATGATGTGATCACCGTAGTTCATAGAGTATGGAATAACAAGAGCTTCCCTCATAAAGTCAGAGGGACAGAGAAAAAGCATTGATGATTTATGTTGGCTGAGATTTCGACCCAGAAGCTTTGAACATGCAGTAGCTGTTATTTACTATATGCCACCATCAATCCCAGACATGAAAGACTACTAAAAGCTTTCTCTTTGCAGGGCTGGCATTCTTTCACACAGTTCTTACCGCCCCGTCTTTGCTCCCTGCCTCAGCTGCTTTAAGCAGAAATGCTGTCCTGTGCTAGAATGGATGTCCTGTGTGGCAGGGCTTTCTAAATTATCTTGAGTGCATAGGCAACCTGTGTAATTTCTATTTTATGGGTTAGGTCCTACTGCAGTTTTACGACAAGATGAGTTAAATAGTAAAATATTCTTTGGATCATCTTTACACATCACTGTTTTTTACTGTAATGGCTTAGCAGGTTTCTGGTATATATTGCTTTTTGTACAGACTGAGAAACTGGTATTTGGTAGCTGCTTGCATGGGCTGCTCTGTGAGACAGGCTTCTCTGACAACCTCCAAGCTCAGGGAGTCATGTTGGCATCTGAGTTTTGAGGGAAGGAATGACTAAAGCAAAACTTGGTTTGGATGGCTTTGTGGGCTGCTCCAGTGCAAAGTGTGCTGGTCTTGCTTTGTGTTACACGTTTGCACCAGGAGAGTGACTGGTGGCTGCTGTAGGAGGTGAGGGCTTTTTCTGTGGGCAAGGGTGGGTACATGCAGTTGCCTGAAAGGGGTCCCGGAGGTGGTCTGATGTCCAGAAATCCCAGGCCGTTGTGCTATAGTGAGTGGATGGAGCCAGATGGAGTGTTAAAGCTTTCTTGCCTACCACCCTCTCCTAAGAAATGCCGGCTTGGTGCCATCAGGTGTCACCAGGGAATGAGGCGGGGTAGGAGGTGAGATCTGGACAGCAAGGCAGCATGAGGCACAGCTGGTTTTTGAAGGTTCGATGTGATTTGTGCATTTTATGGTGAAGCCTCAGGCTTTCACACCTTGACATTTGCTGAAAGGGAGTGGCTCCAGCCCAGCCAAAGAGAACAGAAGCTGCTTGTTATCCCAGTGAAATTCTTCCCTGTTAAATTTGGCAGGTTAAGGAAATAAACCCTTTTCAGTTTAAGGAAACACTCTTGGCATTTGGTTTTATGGTGATTCAGGGTCCCTTCTGGAGAGCAAATTGTTTTTTGAAACATTTGTTACAATAAAAAATGAATAATGCTTCAACTAACAAAGATAGAAATCTTATGAAAGGAATATTCCCAGATTACAGCAAAGAAACAAACACAAGATTTCTATTTATGATATATTTTGATTATAATTTCTGGTAGTTCTTGAAGGAATTTTATGTTTAAACAGGGACCTTCTCCCTCAGACTACCTCTCCTGTTATTGTAGGCGAGTGAATCAGAGTTCAGGGGGCATTAGCACTGAAATCAAGGGCTGAGCTTTGCTCTTCAGTTAAGAGAAAGAAAAAATCCTTCTCCTCTTGCAAATGACAGTAAAAATGAGGAACACTTAGGTTTACTGCACCGACCACTTTTTTTAATTTTGGCAACACAAGTGCTATCTCTGAAGGCTACTGAAAGACAAAGACATCTGCCTTCTCTTAAAACCTAAGTACAGCTGTTGCTGTAAAATTAGTACTGTAACTCCTTAGGGATTCACTGAACTCTGGAGATTCCTTTCCTGATCAGAGAGAAAGAAGATCCAGGGTGGCATTATTAGCTCTTGAACTATCATTTGCCATCAAAGTCTTTTTGATTTCATAAAAAGGATTTGCTGCCTGCAGAGGTCATCCAATAAAGGTACGACTTAGGTAGAAAGAGATCAACTGTGGTTTGGTACCAAGGGATTGCTGAAGAATTAGCAATGAACTAAAAGTGGGAATAGATTTTACCACCTTAAGTGTATGAGGCTTTTTTTTTTTAAATCTTGGATGCCTAAGTCAGTAGCAACTTCAGATCTGTCAGGAAAAAAAAGGAGAATTAGTGTCATTTACAGTTGAACAGAGGGCCCCAAAGCAGAGTGAACGGGCAAACCTCTCTTTCTGCTTATTCACCAGCAGAAAAACTGCTTGTTTTGACTCTGCTCTTGATAGTCACTGAAATTTTTACTCCCTATCTCCCTATCATCTCAGTGGTGGACTTCTAGGGAAAGACAGCTCCAAAGGACCTGCTTGTCCTTGTCAGTTCTCCCATCCAGTCCTACGTAGGAGCGATGTTACTTGTCCTTAATATGCAATCTGCCAGAAACCATTGTCTACTTCAATGGCCTTTCAAACAATGTATCACAGCTCAGAGACCAATACTGATTTTTCACTGTTTTCCAGTAACATATAAATACAGTACAGTTTAGCTGAGGAAAAAAATGGGAGATGCATGAGACTGCACACAGGAAATAACACGATTCCAGTATTTTAGGCTTCCTTCTATGGAGAGCAGATGAATGGGTCTGGAGGTCCAGGGGAGACTACAGTTACACAGACTTCCAGAGAGGCTTCCTGGGCTGAGCCTTTCTGAAACACAGAATCCATCCCTTTTGCAAAGATAATTTTTGCTTTGTTATTTGTTGTATACTGCCTGGGAATTGAAAACTATGTTTTTGCATAGTAGCTCAGTGGTGTGTATTTTTTGATGCACTATCCCAGCTTTATGGTGAGCTTGAAGGGGTCCATGGTTTTGTTACAGTATTTGAGGCAAATTCATTTGCTGCTATAATCCTTGTGTAAACCATAGGCCAAGAGCCAAGACCATTTGGCACTGTACATAAAAAGACAATGGAAATAGTATTTATCATTATAACACATATGCTCACTGTGATGATAAATCTTTTGCAAAACTGCAAATGTTAAGTAAAAGTACGAAATTATATTTCATGCCTTTTTCTGAAGGATTTAAACCTTGAAAATCTGGTCATGAAATTACTGAGTTCTTCTTGGGACATGTTTAAGAGATTACTGAGGAGCCAGGTTAAAACAAATTCTTCTGGAGTCACGTTTCTATTAACTACAGTTCAGAGATGATCGGATTCCTGTCTCTGTAACTCGAGGCAAATGCGTATCTGCTTCTATGTATTTGGAAATAAATATTTGTACAACTGTACACAGATTAATGGAAGCTTTGCAACTGACTTCAGTGGATTAAACCTGGTTTTGAGACATATCTTTCTGCTTTGATAATCTTTCAGGCCTTAGTTAGCAGCTTGGGTATAGATAGTCAAACTTTTCTGCAAGTTCCTCGTTGTTGTTGACGCTTTTTATCAACATTTCAAACTTGTGCAAATGGAATGAGTAACGTGGACAAACCATGAAACCCATGAAATATTTCCTACTTGTTTTGGTGGCTGGTGATGAAAGCCCTGGGTTGAGATGCAGGAGATTGCACTGTTTGCTTTGCTACCTGGATCTAATTTGGTTGCAGTTCAGAGGACCAGAGGTAGGAGCTTATGGCTGTGGTTAAATATTAGACAGCAATGCTGTGTAAGCTGCTTTTATGCGGTCTCTGCCCAGTGCCTCTCCACTTCATTGTGCCAGCACAGCATTTGTGTGGCCGTGCAGTGAAATGCGCCAGGGCACTGATTCAGTTGAAAGATAATTCTGCAAAAAATAAAAGGAAAAATGATGAAAGAATAGGTTATGTTTCAGCTAGATCGGTTCCTGATGCGGTTCATGGTATTACCTGGTAGGAAGCTGAGCTGGCACAATTGAGAGAGCAGCCTAGGGGCAGGAGGTAGCTGGTACTACAAACGGGAGAAATCTGTGTGTGCTAAGTCTCAGTGTAGTGTCTGGGAGAAGAGGTGTGTCTGGAGAGCGCCAGCCAGTGCACCTAAGTGAGGGGTCTGTTGGAATACCCCTGCTCCCCTGAAAGTGCTAAGCCAGGCATATGTACAAGTCTCTGCAGAACAAGTAGCACAATTTCTCTCTGTTCTTGAGCTAAAATACTGTAAGTATTTTATCACATACTGTAAGTGTGTGATCTGCCACAAAGGGCAGGAGGATGTATGCCTCCTTTGGTGAGATTTCCAGCCTATTTTTACAGATTCACCTTCTTTAGATGGTTTTGACGAGATGCTGTAAAACTTTTGAAGTTTTCAGTGCTTCTGACTTAAGCGAATCTGAGCCCTTTCTGTCTGTGTGGGGAAGAAAGAAAATAATTTGGGGTGGGAAGAAGGCTGTGGTGGGAAGCCGGTGTGGTGTGGGGAAAATAAAACATTTTTGACATGTCTTTTAGTACGTGAGAATCTGTACATGCTCTCTGCTTGTTTAGGTTTCTGGAATTAAATTTGAATGTTATTAAACATTGACAAATATTCAATGTAAATTTGAGGTGTAATGAGAAACTTAAGAACAGACCTTTGAAAAGCAGAAGCGTCATGTATTATTTTCCTAGTCTGAGCTGAATGGCTTCAGTGATTTTATGTTGGGTTTCCTATTGTGGAGAAATTTATTGTCCCAAACGATGATGGTACTTCCGCCCCTCATGGGGGCATCTTGGGGAGAAATGTGTTTATGCTGTGAGGCTCTAAAATGCTGCAGTAATGGGTACCGTGGAAGTACAATAGACAGACAGAGCTTGGTCCTTGCACACATCCGTCTCCTGCTGCCTCCTTCAGAGAGGGGAATGTTTGCTCTCATTAAGACATGCCTGTCTCGGAGGAAGGGCTGCTTTGTGTTTGCAGCAGTCTCAGCGGCTCCCATCCTTGGAGCGGTTTGGGTTTCGCGGGGACAGACCTCAGTAAGTTTCCAGGTTCGTTATGCACCAGGGCCCTGGTGACTGGCCGTGTGAATGGTGTCTTTACAGACTCCTTTATAGCAGGAGCTTCCTGGGTGGATGGCGGTCAGGCTGCAAGTTTCTCAGAGTTCAGGCTTCTGTATGGCTTAGATCTGGTCATTAAATCACAGATGGTTCTTTGAAAAAGCTGAGCATGCACGAAGTCACTCCTTTCAACACAGCATGTCTAACGACTTGTAGAAAGCATAGACTGAATGGAACGGCTATTTGATTTAGGTATGTGTTTGGTCATTTAATACACAAAAAGACCTGGCATGTGGCTGTGTTCCTGAAGACAAAGAGAATGACGCATAGTGTTTGTAGATATTTATGTAAATATTTTTTAATTTGCATCTCTACCTTTAATAAAAAAAATGCTAATTCCACAATGTTCTTAATAATAAAAGTGTGCTGGGCTCACTAGTGAGTATAGATCTGAACATCAAAACAATTAAAAGTGCTGAATTTATAAACATGCCATGTGTGTGTCTTTGTATGTACAACTGTGTGTACATAACGAACATTATATTGTGAAAATGGACACACAGTGAGATCTGCCCAATCTCACATTTTGGGGATAGGAGTGAACAATCTGCTCTCAATCAAAATAAAATGCTTTCTGTACAAGCAATGTAAATGGGGGATTTGGAGGATTTGTTTTTATACATACAGGAAGATTTTTTTATACATACACCACCACCACCATCACCCCATTTTAAGCACTTGAATGCCTAATTTCTAGGTGTTTTGCAGCTAGCTGAGGGAGGGTGAGAAACTGTATTCATCGTGGCTAAAGATAGGAACTAAACCAATTTCTCTGTCACCAAAAATACAAAAAATTGCTCTTCAGGTAAAGTCTTCACCAAAGCAATGTGAACTTTTCCTTGCTTCCTTCCTGTGCTATTGCAGTGAAAACTAAACTGCCCTCTTGTGTAGGTTATCATTTCCAGACCTCTACAATGCTTATCTAGCAAAGCAGCCAGAAAAATAACTCAGCCCTCAGCAGGATGAGGCACTGTATTTTAATATGGTGAAGGCAACCATTCGAAAGAAAAGCAAAGTCAAATAATTTAAAACCATAGAAACAGCTTGTGGATCACTGAAAAGCAACACATTTGGAACACAGATGGCTGGTTTTTCTCCCCAAAAATAACAAATGAAGAAAAAATTCTCCCTTTGTTACTTTTGGGTTTTTATGCTGTATTTATACTGACTAGCTATTCAGAGCTCCTTATGGACAAACACAAATGAGGTCTTTTCACTGATGAGCATCAAGTCTTAATTATTTTAACAGAATGAGAGATGATGGTCAGGAAACTTTTGGAAAGGAGTTTTGTTTTTATTTCCTCTACCCTGATGAAATTTCTTCTTGTTAACGAAGATACTTCACTTAAATTTTGAAATATGAAAAATGGTGTGCGGCCCAGTTAGGGACCCTCTGGTATCAGCTAATGCTGAAAGCAATAGGCTGCATTCCTAATTAAGTCAGTGACCAGCCAGAGGAACAGGCCAAGGATTTGCAACCACACATGCTTGGATAAGAGCAATCACTTCTTCAAGACATATCTCAGCCATTGACTACGTCAGGTCTGTCCCATTCCTGAAGCCTGGTGTCAATAGCAAGCTCAGGGCTTGATAGAACTCTCAACGTACTGTTAACACATAACACCTCTGCTTTTCACGTCATGAAAACATGTCAGGGAGCGGATTACAGGACAACCGTGGGTGTTTGTGTGGGATCGTGTCTTGGGCAGAGGCCATAGCATGAGACCATGACTATGGAATGAGACCTCCTTGGATTTGGGGCACTGTTAGGAATCATACACTCATTTAGGAATGATTTAATGCAGCATAGTAGTTTCTACCTTCCTAGGACTTCCTAGGCATGAAGTCATGTCACTGCCCGGCAAATGGCCCTTGTCTTGGGCTTGGTGTGCAGGACTGGCAGGGTTGGATTGAGGATGACTGTGGGCTAGCGGTTGCATGCTGGCCTTATGCACGCTGCAGGAGGTCAAATAAGAATTTCACCAGTCTTCTCCTGCTGTATATGACAGCCTACAATGAACTACTGATATTTTCCTCTTCTAAACCACCAAATAGTAATCCTTGTTAGATGCAGGGTGTCTGAGATAACTAACATTGGAGAGTCTCTGGGAAACAAGTTATTTCAGAAATGTGGAAATAATTAAGCCTGTGTAGGATTGTCTGCCCCCAAATCAATAAGGGTGTAAAACTTCCGCCTCCACCCCAGCCCATCCCAAACAGTAACAACAAAAATATCGACGGTGTCTGCTTTGGCTGCTGGGTTTGTTTTACAGTGCGTCATTGCCTCTGACAGCATCGTGTGCACTACATGGCATGGAAGCACAGCACCGGGGGAGATGCTGTTAGCAGTCATCGCTCCAGCAGAAGCTGGAAAAAAAGAATGAACTTTTTTGCTCTCCCTTTTCTCTACACCACAGTGACTGCTTTAAAGAGTATTTAAACAAGGAATAAAAAAAGGAAGGGTAAAGACGTTTAGAAAATAAGTTGTTCTTGGCTTTTTTATGTTCCAGCATATTTTGTATTACGCTGTAATGAAGGATTTTCTTTTTCCTAATAGCATTTTGGGAGCCATACACCTAATCAGTATGTGCTCCGCAGTCTTCCCGTCTTGTACCTAGTGAAAAGGTCATACTGTGTCTGATAGCAAACAGCATTTGTTCAGCAGTGGCTTTTTTCCTCTGATGCTGCCTGCAATTCATGTAGCCTTGATTGCTGAACCCCACCGGTGTGCATACCTATTTCACTGGCAGTTATGCTATTGTGCATCCATGGCTCAACATGGAATCTGCAACTGTGCCCTTTTTTTTTTTTCAGAACAAAAACCTGCTTTGAGAAGGCCTGTGGCTGGGCAGCTCAGGGTGAGTTGAAAAAGTAAAGGCTGATGTACCATTCATGAAAAGTCCAATCAGTCTCCACCAGACTGGACTGTCCACCTTCCTGTGCTGTCTTGTTCCTGCAGTGCGTGGGATGCTCGATGCCTATTCTCATTTACAAGTTCTCCGATGCAGAAACTGAGAGGATCTGAAAGGGGAATGGGTCAATTTGCAATTAGAACCACGCAAATAGATGCTTTATGTTCAGCAATGCGATGTAAAATGAAGGTGAGGAGAATGTCAAATAGAAAAGTATTAATAGCACAGGGCTAAGTTGTGGGAACATGTTTCCAGGTAAAGAGGCCAGAAGCAGGATGTGCAGCACTCTTGTAAAATAGTTACGTGTGATAATGTGAAGCAGCCATGTCTTAGAAGGATGTGTAAAGTAGGTTTTCTGAGATTGCTCAATCAGATAAAAAACCTATGAAGAGAGACATAACACCATGGCTTCCAGCTTCTTTTAGAAGCAGCCTTTAATTATGTTTTATGTATATTTAAGTTTATGTGAAGCTATTATGAGTAAGACAAGTATTTCTTTCTTTCTTTGCTTTTAACTTTTTATATTAGCAGTTGTCAAGACAGTCCCAAGCCAAACCCCTGCATCTGACAACTTTGATCTTTAGAAAAGTTCATACTAGTTTTAACTTTTGTCTTATCCTTCATCAGTTTGATGGGTCTAGAACTCCCGGTTTTATAGTATTAAATGAAAAGAAAATATTAAGACTGGGTGAATTTATTCAGATAAAATAAGAGCCTGCGGAAGTCTTGAATAAAATCTGAGCAGTTTTGCAGGTTGCAAAATGTTTTGATGAACTCACTACAAGAAAAAAAAAAGCCCATCATGTTTGCCAACAGCTTGGCACTTTCTCGCTTCAGGTGGAGCTGGAAACAGAGACACTGGAATACTGTGAAGAATGATGATTTTTATGTCCTTCAAGACATTGTAAAATGAACAACAACAATAACAAAAAATCTCTTCAAAAGAAATAATTGGATATCTCAGGTTCTGGTAGTGTTTCTGGTTGGATGACTAATTTTGCAGTTTCTTATTACTTCTTAAAGTTATTTTCTTGATAAACAGTGGATAGGTCATTTTTTTCTGAAGGATCTGTGGGAGCCTGGAGGTGACCACTGAGGGCAATAATGCTTAAGATCCAAATAGGCAAGGTTAAAGTGCTGATTTTTCCAGTCCCACTTCAATCAGTGAAGTGACTAGCACTGCTGTAATGATGAGTAGATGCTCCCAAAGATAGGCGAATATTAAAGGTTGAAAATCCTCAGGGAATCGCATGTCCTTCTTGTGAACTGCTGGAAATATGCTTCATCATCAGCTGCATTCTGTGGGTGGATGCCAATTATATGAAAGCCCGTCTCTCTAGATCTGTTAGTGTTATTTCAGTGCTTGGGGGCTGGAGCTTAATACAATATGCTCTTTTCTTCTCTGACTGGTAAAGCAGCATAAAATAGAATTATTAGTATAAATACACGTTGCCTACAAAATGTAAATCCAGCAATTAGACTTTTCCCTGGTGGTGCGCTCTAATGAGTGTTACCATATTCTTTGTGTTGCTGTAGGGAAGCAGTGGGTGTAGCGGTGGGGCTTGGCTAATTTATGGGGGAATCCTCAGGATACAAAATTTTTCCTTGATAAGAGGAGAAACAGCTTGTATTCCAAGTAACATTTATCTCAGGCAGGCTTGCCTCCCAAAAGTAAGCACTGGGAGCATCATCATTTAGAGCTTATGGAATGATTTCTGAGGCCTGACATGTGCGAGCTGGTGAAAGCCTTTATGGAAGGAGTTACTTAATCATCTTTAATGCTGAGAAACACTGTGTAGGTGTAGGGAGACCTCTGACAAACAAGGTGGCTGGGGAGGGTTATTGGAGCCTTTGCAAAGTTTGCTGTTCCCCTTTTGGGAAACTTGCCATTTCTCCTTTGTGCACGGAGCTGTGTGTGTAAGACTGTTCATATTGTATGCCTTCATACTCGTAATTCCTGGCCCTGGTTGTGTGCCCTGGTTTATATGTGGTGTCTGTAACTATAGATGGTGAAACTTTTGGTGAAGCTGCAGTGGAAAATGCTTCTAATCTCAAAGGAAAATGCTGGGATTGTCTCGTCAAGACAGCATCTTACACCATTGCGTGACCTCTCTAGAAAAAACCTGACCCATGGTAATCTAATTATTGTCTGTTGTGATGGGCAGATAACAAAGTAAATATTGGAGTGGACTGATTGCCATCTCCACTTTAGGAGAAGGATCTTGACAGCGTTATTTCACTGACCTCAGCTGCTACGACTTTTTTTTTTTTTTTTTTTCTTCTTGTGTGATGAGTTAGTACTTTGTGCTGTTGGAGAAACTCTAGAGCAGCTGGTAGTAACCCTGAATCAGATCTTGGGAGTGCTGAGTGATAACTGTTCCCTGGCTGCTTGAGGGGTTTTTCACTCTCAAAGTTCCCTCTGTTGGTGGGATACCCTGGCATAAAAAATCTAATGGGGAATGTGGATGCTTAGTGCCCCTGAAAATCAGGCTTGATACCGACCATTTGAGATGAGGGTTCACAAATGTAAGCAACCTCAAATAGGAACATTTATTAATAAATAAATACATATGGTAGTTATGTAAGGACAGAAGATGTAAATGACATCAGGGTAAATATATGTGCTAAAAGAACCTGAATGCTTTCTTCATTATCAAATGTCTCTGTAGTTTTCATTACATATTCCTGAGGGTACATCTAAGGAGTTTCCTGTGGGCAGGCAGAAACTCATTTTTCTTCTACTTTAAGCCAAACAACTGTTGTGTGACCATGTTAGATCTAAACCCAGGTTTACAGAGGCACACCCCCTTAGTGTTGACATGACGTACCCTGGTGATTAAACCTGTCAGAGTGGGACATTTTCTTCATGTGTCATGAGACAGCCCTGTAATACAAAGTACGGTTGCTGAGGTAGATCCATTCATTATGCTAATGTTATAAAATCCAGCTCATCTTTCGGAAAAGTGCAATGGGGAACCTGAGCTTTAAGTGAGGCTACATCAAGTTTTGAAGCAGGTCAAGCAGAGGTATTAAGTGAAAAACTTTTGTCACCCTAGATGAAATGCTTGGCAAACATGAGTCTAGGCTGAAGTGAAGTCAGGAGGTCTCAAAAGCAGGAAGTCTGGGTAGTTTTTTCCATGGTAATTTTGGATTCTTTCAGAATTCATGCAGTAAAGGAGTCTGTGATAAGGTCTAGTCATGCCCCGATGAAGTCAGGGTAACTGACTAACAGTCTGAATATCAGAGGAGGGGAGATGACTGGCTTTCAGGGCTTGTAGATGATGGAGCAGATGATAATTTCTTCAGAGAATTGCGTTTCTGATATGCAAAGCCAAGGGTGCACTAAAATGGGACATTTTCCTAACTGGAAAAAGTTTTCCCCCCAATATATTTGTTCATTTGATAAAATGTTAGCACATTTTCAGCATTAAAAAAACCCTCAAACCCAACATTTCCTTGCTTAAAAAACATTTTATTGTTAAATATAAGCTATTTATACACAACTGAAAAACAGGTCAAAATAAAGATTAAACACTACAACATTAACAGAAGAATATGTTGTAACTGACCCAAACTGATTTTTTTTCATCAGGACTTTTATTTATGAATATGACTTTGCTTTTGACATTTTAAATTCATTTAAACAAAAAATATGTTATCTCAGAAAATTTGCAAGTTGCAAAGCCATTTTCTGCTCGTTTCAGCTTTAGGTCTGGCATCTTATCTGAACTGCCAGCTGAAAATGTGCTTCATGAGCCAATTTTAATCAGTGACTCCAAACAGTCTTAATTTTAGTGATACTTAAGAGTGCAGACTGATTTTGGTATCTATGCTGATTCCTGAATTCCCTTTGAGATCTGAACCCCATGGTGAACTTTAGTCCATTACAAAACTAAGAAGAGGTTAAGGTATCTTGTTCCAGAACATTAATCTAGATTTTTATTTGGGCATCTCTGAGACCAAACCTAAAAGATTTACATCACTTCTTTTAAAACCTCTCAGCATTCTCCTGAATACTTTTATTTTACAATTTTTTCTCTCTAAAGCTCCTATAAATACTCAGGTAACAGCAATGATCCCCCACATCTTTTGGTGGCTAAGTGTCCAAGAACTGTAGATGCACAGGAGTGTTAACAACATTCAAAGATTTAATTTGCAGGAGATACAGGGGAAGGAAGAAGAAGACGAAGAAGAAATGAATAGCAAACATTAATGAGGTAGGGCAGGCTACAGTCGAGATGGCACCACTGCTCTGCTTTTTTGGGCCCTGATTTTGAACTTATGGATGTCTGAACTTTGCTGGACGGCAGGCAAATGCTGGAGATGATACAATTCCCAACTAAAAATTGCATTGTGCTGTCGAGCTGTAAAGAGCAAAAACCCAGGAGAGTTTGGACCCTTTCTCTATCTTTCCACCCTATCTCTTGATTTCTGGAGCCCTGCAAGGAGCAGGAATGTAGCAGGCAAATTAGTTAGTGTTTTGCTTTTAGGGAAAGGTACCCTGGTGGGAACAGAAGCTGCTCAGTTATCTTGGGCTGTCTCCCACAGTAGCTGCAGGCTTTTGCCTACCTTGTGGCAACTACCCACGCTGATGAAACTTCTAATCAGTAAAAATAAAATGGAGTTGATCTGCATTTGCCTTGTAGTGAATACCTACTGGGTGAGGAGACTGGGAGAGACATGAGAGGGATAGCATTCATTATTTATAGCCATTCCTATAGTGCTTATCACCACAGTGTCTATAAGTGAGCACCATTGACAGGGCTCTAAATGTGAGATAAAATTTAATAATGCATTAATAATAACATGCACTTGTCTTTGGTAGCAGCAGTTGTGACTGAGATGACTTTAAATGGGCAGAAGAGAGAACTGCCACAGCTCAGTGAAGGTGGAAATCTGCTGCTGGGGAGGAGGGGGGGCTGGGAGAGCCAGCGGGCTGGGCAAGGGGAGATGCCAGCCCAGAGGTGGGGTCTACCCAGGCATCAGGGCAACAAAAGACATGAGCAGGGGTTCAGCAACTTTGCAAAAATGAATGTGTTCAAACAGCATATTCAGGAGTAAACAGGAATGTACTTGAACTTAATTATTAAAGGCTTCCCATGCTGCTCTGCCATATACACATGAACGCATGCAGAGGCCTGCATGGCTCCTTCTCTGAGGTAATGACAGAAGATGACCAGCTTGGAGTTTGCCTTGTTAAAAGGCTACAGTTCAAAGCCGGCACCCTGGCTCACAAGAACTCCCTCCCTTGACTTGTTTTGTTATGCTGTCCTTCTCTCTTGCTCAGCTCTGTTCCCTTTTCCTGCAGTAACCTGGAAAAAGGCAGTTCGTGCCCCTCTCCTAAGCCGTGGGGCGAAGCGCTGGGGGAAGCAGCCCCAATGGCCTGCTGGTGAGGCAGCGTGGGGGAAGGAGGACACTCGCAAGCAAAGCCAGAAGCAGCTGCACCAGAAGCAATGCTGTTCTCAGCCAGACCTGCATCCAGATTAATTAATTTCTCATTCATCACTTCAGGAAGAGAGGAATGCTTTCCATTGCTACTAGCTGCCCACAGCTTATCGTTTGGTTGCATGACCTCCTATTGAAAAACCCTGCTACAGCAGGCTCAGCTTTGGCAACAGAGGTTGGAAGGAATGAAAGGAGTTGAGAAACAAGGGAGCAGTATCCTCAGATACAGGTCAAGAAGTCTTTTTTTCAGAGGCAAACCTGCAGTGTGTAGAACTGGATGGTATTCCTGTGGCAGAGCAGGCGGTGTGTTACTGACCACAGTGCTCCAGTCATCTCTCTCCCTACCTGCAGAAAGAGTTGATTAGGTGTTCTGCTTAAAGAATCTATGTTTAAACCCATTTTCTAGCTGGAGTACCTACTTCATAAGCACCTTCAGCAGCTGCAGTTCAAATATTCATGCAAATGTTCAAATGTTCATTTGTCGTAATAACCACATAAGAAATGCTTCTACAGAGACTTGGCTTCTGTTCTTTTTCTAGTGCTTTTCTGTCACCCTTAGACAACATCTGCTTCCTAAAACCCTCTGCTTAACCTCCTCACCAGGTCCTCCTCTACATGTTTATTTACCCTGAAGACACCAGAACACTTACCAACCCTATCAGTTAAAAAAGATCCTGAAGTCAATGACGTGCATTTACTGAGGGTGTTTAAGAGGAACAATGGAAACACTCAGTTGTCCCATCCAGAGGAAAACACTGCTAGACCTGTAAATAAAGATGACATGCCTGAGTAAACTCAAAAAAAGAACAGGAACTGAGAATCACATCTGCTAAGTAGCCTATTTCTCTTCTGTGCCAATTGATGTTACTCCAGTTGTATCAAGTCACTGGAAAGGTCCATGGTTGGGAGGATCTGGCATCTTCTTAGAACAGTTGATAATCTTTACAGAGGAGTTGTGAGACATTAAGCGTCTTGCTATTCAGATATTGCATATTTGTCACCTCCTCACTTCTGGACAGGTATTATAGGACTCCATTTCACCGAAGGAGTCCAGGATGTGACAAATCAGCAGCACAAAAATCCTAGGGTGTTGAAAGCAAAATTTATTGTGATGAATTCACACTCAAACTACTGTAGGTTTTACAAATAGACAGTCAATAAATCCCCAAGCTTTAAGGGACCAGATAAACTGGTGCAATACATCCATAGTAGCTTTAGAGTGACAGATAGTGCGGTGGTCAGAGCAGACAAGGTTTAGTCAGTGTGACGGTGTGGTGCAGCTACAGACGCTTTCTGAATCTATTAAGGCTGGAGTTTTCTTTCCATAGTTAAAGCTATCAGGATCTGAAAGTCTACAGGATGAATATATTTGTTTATGGTGGAGATTATTGAATTATGTTCTATTGCCCCAACTTCTGGTATTTTAACCTAAAAAACCAAATGAAAATAGCGCTGCCCATAATTGTAAGAATGACCATCTCAGTGGCTTCATGTGAGCATGTGTGTTTTTATTTCTTTGTTTGGCTCAGGAAGCACAGGGAGTCTAGCATCTGGCTGTAAGGAACTAGCAATGAATTCCTCTAGAGTACGTGGTGCTCAGTTGGGATAGAGCCATCTATGCCAGCTTTTGTGCCAGCCATCCCATGTTGGCCTAGGCTTTATGGGGAAGGATGGTGTGGAAAGAAGAGATCAACAGTTACATATGCTCATGAATCTGCTGAGTTTCAAGTGGAGGTTTGGGTTTTGTTTGGGGTTTTTTGTTTGTTTCAAGTCTAGGTACACTTGCATGAAGTTATATCTTCCCTGTGAATATGAAGTTTCATGCAAAATTCTGCAGGGTCAGACCCAGATGTGAACACACAGGCAGGAATGTATGAACCTTTCCTTCATGTTCAACTTCCTTTTTAATCCTGCTCTAAGCAATCCTTGTAGCATGCTGATGTGGCAGAAAACCTTTTTTTCAAGAGTTCTTGCTTCCATTGCCATCGATTATTGGCTGGTGACCATGCACAGAGAAGAAGATGTGTTGCACTGAGAGAAGCACAAGAATTCCAAGGCTGCCCCTTGGGAAAACAAAAAAAGAGTAAGAATGAGTAAGAAAGAGCTACAGTAAGAGGCAGGGCAATGTCCACCGTGCACTTTGGTAGCTGGTATGGGAGGAAAGTGCACAATTTATTGTTCCAAGCAACTGACTCACTTTTTAGGTATTTTATAAGATGAGCTCAGTAGGATGATGCAAGTATTGGCAGCAGAAGATAATGTTTCATTTCTGTTGGCTCCATCCTATTGTCTGATTTTGCTAATTGCAATAGCTTTGGCCATCAGAGACAATTTACAAAGACTATCCGCAAATGCTGGTGAGGGAGCTGGAATATTTTTTCACACACAAATGCTTTAAAAGTGGAATGTCATAAATAAAATCTTACTTCTGTGTACATACTGAGAAGGACATAAAGATCAGATGTCTGCATTTTGAATTAAATTCCAAAAGGCATTAAGCTTTAGAATTGAGACCATTAGAGGTGTTTGTTGAACAGTGTCTATATGACCCAATAGATAGTAAAAGTCAGAGATGGGCAGAAAGGCTACATGGCTTTGGTTTGAGCCCTTGTGTGATTTAGCAAGGAAGAGAAATGCCAATACCGGCAGCAGAAATTTTTGGCAGCTTCTCTTTTATCATAGCTGCCCCTACCCTTTCAAAAGAAAAAAAAAAAAAAGGTTCTGGGTAGCTTGGTAGCAAAAACAGCATTAAGCACCTGTGTTCCAAACAGGCATGTGTGTGTGCATGCGTGTGTGTGTGCATGCATGTGCCTCTGCTGATCCACCCGTGCAACATGGCAAATGCCAGTGGGGGCATGTACAGTGGGTATGCAAAGCACGTGGCACATGCCCAGTCACAAAAAGCTTGAGCAAACAGTGCTACATGCCATGAAGTGACAAGAGGAGATCCAAGAGCTGGCTTTTATTCTCTCAGGTTTTCCAAGAGCAAACACCAATGAGAAGCGTATGCCTGACCTAGGACAACTCCCTCCTTCTCCCAAGTGCTACAACTGCTTATCCAGGCCCTTCTCTTCTCCAGCTGGAGTCAAGCACAGCAGGGAAGGACCTATGATTCCCTTGGTTTAAAATACAGTTGGTACTTTATGAACTATGAAGAGAGGAGCTCTCCTAAGCTAACACTGTGCAGGAAGATGGGAAAATATGTTAGAGAATCATTGGAAGATGATGGTAAAAGAAAGTGGGAACGCATCTGAAACAAGCATGACATAGTAGTAAATTCCCTTTTGATGTCAGATATCAAATACAAAGGGGCAGCAGAGATAAGATGGGACAATGAATTGGAGTTGCCAGGAACAAGGCCATTTTAAGGGGTCATAGACCAAACTTAGTTGTCACTTGGCTGTTACCTCAACATTAGTTCATCTGTTAGTGCAGGTTAACAGGGTCTCCGAAATGGCTTGCAGTAATCAACTAATGTTCTGCTTAGACACCCACAAACCAGTATGTTCATGACATTGTGTGGTGTTGCAGAGCTGATCGAATAGTTTTCGTTGCAGTTCCCTTGTGCTTAGGGGAAGGATTGGCAGGGTGCAGGTCTTCCAGGTTGCCTCCCACCTTCAGACCTGAGGGCTCTCCCACATGCATCTGATGTGCAAAGGGTATGGGTGGCAACTTTCCCTATCCAAGAGATGCAGAAGACTAAGCACAGCACCCTGGTTACACCTAAGGAAGGCAGTATGTGCTTATCCATTGAAGGATAAGCCATCCACTCCATGTCTGGGATTTTGGAAAGGTTTGAGTTTTGTTTGCCATGTGAAAAAACATCATCTAGTTTGAGACAGGAGTCTGTTATTCTGGTAGCTCTACTCAAGTGATTAGGTTAATAGGCATTCAGGGACATGGATTCACTTTTCTTCTTTTTCACAGATCACTAGCATGTGACTCAGCCTCTCCAGACTCAAGTACTCATCTGGCCAGGACTGGTCCTGGGTAAGTTGAAAGGATAAATAAATTGAAAGATGAGATGTTCAGATTTATACTGAGGAAGTCCGTGGTGGTGTAATATAGCTAGATACTCCTTAAGTGCAGTTTTAAGTAGGGTGCGCTACAGAATGTGCATTAATAATATATGAGATGGTAAAAGTCTATTTTCACTGATCCTGGGTGGTTTTCTTTCCTGGAATCCCTTTGAAATAGCAAGAATGCAGTCATTTTAGCCTCTTCATTAAGTGTATTATTTAATCCCACACACTGTAGTTCCTTAAGCGTAGAAACAATCTACTTTACACTCAGTGGGAACAATGAGATGCCCCAGAGCATATTTAAAACAGAACTCCCAGACACAATTACTTGGCTTAAAAGAGTCTGAGCTACATTTATTGTTATGGAAAAGCTCAGCAAAATATGCAAACAAATCCTAGTCATTTCTGTTCAATTTCCCTTCCTTAGAACCTGAATAATATGACTAAACACTAGAAAAACTTGAATTCTTCTTATGATGACTAAAATCTGTCTCTCTTCCTCATGTATAACAAGTCAGCTCTAAGCTGCTTTTTTTCTCTTAACTTTTTCTCCCCTATTTTTCCTAAGTATCTAGTCAGTAGTGTTTGCTGACTGGATTTGACATTTTCTCAACATTGTTATTTGAAATTATGTACATTATATTTAGAACCAGAATGACATTACACATGCATGTGAATATACAGTATATAATGTGTATAGTCTGCCTGTGGATACCATGCACAGACACAAATACATGTATCTTATGAGCCCACATTTGCAGATAGGTGAAAGCTGTTTATATTGCATATATATTGTATGTACACCATTTAAAATATTACAATTTTAAAGAAAAATTATTGTAGGGAGCAACAGTTTCAGTAATGTTTGCTGAGTGGAAAGCTGTAGACACTGTTAAAATGTAAAAGACTTGCAAATGAAATGCTGTCTCACTGCATTTATCTTTTCTAAAATCTCTGTGTCTGGACTGAAAATGTATTTTTCATGCCTGGATTTAAAGGGAGACCTCTCAGGAGAGTTAAATAGAAACCAAATAAAACCACAGCATCTTTGTTTGAAAAAGTCTCTGGGAAAGATTATGCAGTGCTTAAATCCTGCTCTGCTTGTAGCAGGTTTTGTGGATGTCAGGTTGATGTGTTTAAATATTTTCTTAAAATGACTCAACAGCGAAATATTATTTTACTTGTAATAAAGCACAAAAATTTTAAGTAAGAAAGATAATTCTGCTACGTGGTTTGTTTTTGTTTTTTTTTTTTTTCTCAGTGCCTGTTGTTAAAGTGATGCCTTAAAACATATGAAACTAATACAGTTAGAAAGGTTTGAAATCTGCTCTGTGTAGGGAGAAGGTGCAAGGGCTGGCAGATCAGCTTGAGAAACCCTGAGAAGAGGTAGGATACAGCTGTGATATCCACAAGGACCTGTCACCATGGAGGTGTGGTCATGGTGGAGGGGCAGGAGCAAGAGAAAAGTTGCCTTTTATAGTCTTTTGGCAAGTCTATGGATTTTCAGCATAGAAGGACAACTTCTTGTCTTCTGAGCCATCTAGTTTTAAAAACTATTTTGGGAGATGTCCTGTAATTTAACACTGTCAGGAAGTTATCTTTAGGGGAAAAAGGGATGAAGAGCTGAGTGTGGGGAAAGCTTTCTGGTAGCAACATGCCTGGGGTCACATGGTGGGAGAGTGGCTCTCACCCCTCATCACACCCGTGACTGTGCTCAGCCTTCCCTCCTGCTGTTTAACCCAAATTTCCCTGTTCTTAACATCACGCTGTCGCTACTAATGATACCTCTGAGCTATGTACTAAATTATTCTTTCTCTGACTTTCAGTTCTTCTTTTCAAATACATGAGTTTTTAGCAATGCTTTTAGCATAGATGGGCGGACTTACAACCAATTACACTATTTAACTGAATCCCAAATGATCTAAAATCTGAGACAACTTCACAACTTCGCAGGGCTAGCTAAAGGAAAGTGTTTAAAATTAGTTTTATCAATAATTTCAATGCTTTTCCTCATTTTAACAGTTGTATCCTATTGTAATTTGGAGAAAAAGAAAGCCTTATTTTTTGTTAGAAGTTTTTGATAATAAGCTCACAAAGAAAACCTGTACTGAGGAAAAAAATAAAGACCAGGAGAATACAGAAAAAGAGAATGACAACATGATTTCTCCTAGTAAAAGCTAAATAAGATATTTTGGGAAAGAAAGGTTGTAACCAGAAATTGCACAAATAACATACCTTCTCACTGAAAAAGACCACCCCTGCTGGGCAAGAAGTCTGTTTGCATTAAAAAAATAAGGAAAAGAAAAACATTGGCCAGTTGTACCAAACACAATGATTGTTCACATGTCTGTAAGGAATCTGGTCAATAAGCTCAGCACCAGCTGAGAGCACTGCACTATCCTTGCTCAAGGCAGTGAGGATGACTGAGGTCTCTGAGGAAGAAGCTGCCACTGGAATCTCTTGCAGGAGGGTCCTATCCCATGCAGACAGGGCTACCTCAGAAACTCACTTTTCTGCCCCTGGATGAAGGGTGGAGCTATGCTGAGGCTCAGTGACTCCCAGTATTGATGAGTAAATGTGATTATCCACCGTGATTGTAATTTTTGTCTAAAAATACATCAGCAAGCAGGGGTGGCTATATGTTTCCTCCACTAACCAGCAGTATTGTGGTTTTCCTGCTACTTGAACGAACTGTAAAGTAAAAAAAAATCTAGGTCTGTAATATATACTATTGCATTCATTCTAGTAAGAATAGTCTCATAATTGTTTCATTACTTTGTAAGGGACAGAACTTGGATTTGGGGATATTTCAGTATCTCTGAGTGTTACAGATTCACCCCTCCAACACTGTATGGGGGGTGGAGAACCACCAGTGTTTGTACCAGCTAGGGGCTGGTCCCTGCCTGACTCTCCCTTTGGGCTGAGACTTTAATACGTAGTGCCTTCCCTTGTGCTTTTGTGGATACATCATCTCAGACATCCATGACTTTTCACAAATAAATTCAGCAACTGAGTCCTTTATCTCCTTCTGGTCTAGCAGATTTCTGTGTCAGCTATTCAGTTTGTGCCTTAAAGCTTCCCTTATTCACCTTGATCCTTTCTACTAGCAGTAACCGGTCGACTTGTCCCTGGGAGTTTTAGCAGCGTGCACACAGTTCTGCTTGACTATCTAATGCTTTTCTAATTTAGGTTTTCTTTTCCCTTCCAGTCCTTAAGCAGCAGAAGCCATGTTCCTTTTGCTTGCTTGCACAAGTATTCCAGTCCTAAAGATAATAGCATCTTATAGGATTCTTATTTCTTCTAAATTGATTGGTTTCATTGTGCCTCATTTCATACGCTAAATTATGGTCCTCAAGTGACTCCTTCCAGAGATGTAAGGGGGTGTTTAACACCAACATGCTGAGGTATTTAGTTTTTTCTTTCCAAGCAAGTGAAGGGAGGTTGTAAGTTTGAGAAGAAACACATTTCACTTCCATGGTGTTCACTGAATCCTGGTGCATTGGATGGCAGCCCGGTTCCTCACTGCCATGGTATGATCAGGGGAGGGGTCTGGGGAGGGGAGGAGGGTTGTGGGCAAGCTGCAGAGAGTGTATGCAGCTGAGTAACCTATTCCTGCATGCACTACTTTCTTCCTCCTGCTTCTGCCACGGTAACATCATAGCCAGTTGGGTTTTACTGTCAGTGGATGCTTCAATGAACCAAGCACTGGTCGAAATGGAAAAAAGGACTGACAGCTGGGAAAAGGAATAACTGCTCTGGGATGTGCCCTGTTCCTTGGGTGTATGGATGAAAAGAAAATGCTGCTTTGCAAAATGGATCATTGATATATGTACCCTTCCTCTTTCAGTGACGGTAAGCAGTTTTGCACAAGTAAAATGTAGGTGTGTGAGCATGTGAACGCACAGGCATACACACAGCTTCTAAGTCAGAGCCAGAGGGTGCACACCGACTGCTGAAAGTATAGTGCTGTGTGTACATTATTACTGACCAAGCTCATTCATGTTTCCTTTGGGACTGCGTTATTCTTTCTTCCTTGTGGTGGTCTATAGTTGCGAGCACTGCTAGATACAAAACAAACGGCCCTTTCCTCTCAAATGCAGGCACATTCCCCTTATAACATTTTTAAAAAGTCACAAAAGTTTCTTGTTAGTACTGAATAATATAAAATAATTTTTTTTTGATGGGAAAGACTGTGCGTGGATGTTAGCTCTTTTGCAAATTTAAGCTCTGAATATCCTTTCAAATAAGTCTGAAGGTAAATTTTGCTACCTCATCTTATTAGGATGAATCTGCTGCTTTTAAGATTCATGTTTTGGTTCTATTGTCACCTTCTCTGTTCTGTTCTTCCAGATCTGGAAGTCCCTGAACTGAAATAGCTGAAGGTGGGAGAGTTTTAGGAAGAAGTGTCCCATTTACTTGCCTTGTTCTTATTCTTACTTGGGCATCTGCTTATGCCTACTGCTGGAGATTGGCATGCCTTTGGTGTGACCCAGTGTAGCCACTCTCATGCTCATATCTCATTTGACAGTGGTTGAATTTACAGGAAATAATCCCATAGTCATTTCCTCTTTTCAGCAACAGACATATTTGGCAACAGCTTAAAGTGTTATAAGCTTGTAAGTCCTTCAATACTCATTTCCTATGAGCTTTCCTAATGATGGGAAGGAAAAATTTGGAGTGATTTATCCAAAATGTACTCATAGGCTGCTCACATGGCTTGAGTTCACAAAGTACAGAGATGCTTTGTGGACTCGGATGGTTAAGGCAGTAAGAGAGCAAGGCTCCGTTTCTGGGAAGGAAAACCAAGAAAGGAGCATATGCCTAAGCAGTCTGTGGAAGTAGTGCTGCAGCTCCTGAAAGCTGGAGACCACTGAGCTGTGTGGGCAAAGTGGATGGGCACTGGAGGGACCAGGCACAGCAGCTCTGTGGGCATTCACGTGTGAGCTGCTCTGCCCGGTACTCTACAGGGTACTGAGCTGGAAGGCAAGAGACTTGATACTCAGCATGCTTGATATGTCACTATTTTGGTGCTATTTTTTATTTTTCCTTTACCTTTGGTGAGCATCCCACGGTAGGGAGCATCACCTGACCATAAGAAGTCCTCATCGTTGCTGCTTGTGGGGGAGGAGCTGAAATGACTTGTCAGTGGTGTGCTGAGTAACACAGGAGACCAGTAGTGAAATTAGACAAGAAACTTCAATATCTTCAGTATCAGGGCACATCTCTACAGCCAGCTATGGAAATTAAGGGTCTGTTGCCTTTTCTCCTCCCCTCCCACTAGCTGAGGGTGAGCCAGCTCTGACTGTGGAGCCCTGCAGCTATTGCTAAGCCCAGACTAATGGGCAAGTCTGGGAAAAAGGGATATTTTAGCATGGGAATTGAAGTGCCTGCATAGCTTCAGGACCTGATCTGGGTTATGCCCTAGTGGTCAAGCAGAGCTGGGTATGCCTGGGTCAGTGTGCCCTCAGCCCAGTGTGATATTCAGGGCATCACTGAGCCTCTTGAATCCCTAAACTCTGCTAAATCCCCTGGGCACTACTGTAATACAGATAACAACTGGGCAATTTGTTCACATGGAGAAGGATCCATTGGCTCAGTGACTGTGTTTATGCTCAAATAAAGTATTACATTGCACTGGAAAGGCCTTTTGCAGGTTTTCAGTTCCTGAGATAGGCACCGCAGTGTGCAATGACCTACTGACCACAGGACTGAGTCAAATTTTGATACAGGACTTCTAATCTGATTGGGTTTTTTACTTTTTTTTTTTTTAATCTTCCATTTCCACCCCTATCTTTTAATGGCTTGAAGTCAGTGATGAGGATGAAGTTAGTTAAGTGGTTACCTCGTGGCTGTTTCCAGCACACTCATGTGGCTGGTTGGTAAGGACAAGTCTGTGTGAGGTCTGCAAGCGTCTGCTACCCTGTGAGGAATGTAGTGCTTGTGTAGGCACCGAGAAAGCAAGAAAATGTTTCCTGGAGTCTTGTGGTGACATCTCCCCTGTCAACTAATCAGCTCCATTATGTGTCAGCTGATTCTTTTGAACTCCTGTTTGGTATTTATTGTTGCATTTGACAAAATCACATGGAAGTATTCCTCTTTTCCAGGACTGGGTAAGAAGTCCAAGATTTGTGACTAGGAATGAGGAACCCAACAACTTCTGAAACGACACTCATTTAAACCTTGTCTAATTATTTCCATTAGCTTCAACAACTGAAAAAATTTCACCTTCCAAGAGGTAAGCTCTGAACAAAATTCCCTTTTCCACCAGCTGAGCTCTGTCCCTCCAACCACTCTTATTCAATCCATAGCTCACTAAACTCACCGTGAGTCTTTCACAAACTCCTCTTTAAGTGACTGGCACAAACAAAAACCAAAGTATGTTCCTCCTTGGGTTTTGTGCACATCTATATTACACCTGAAAGATGAGATTAAGGGATCTAGAATTGTGATAGAGGCATGAATTTGTATAATTCATTTTAAAGATGTGACATCTTTCAAACCTCATTCCATGGCACGTGCTGGTGCTGGAAGCAGCTCTGGGTTTGTTTTGAGTGATGTTATGAGGGTCCAAACCTTTGACCTTTGTTTTCTTTTCTGCGTGTAGAAAGTCCTGGAAAATTCCCTAATGGCACAAATTATAGGAGGTGCCAGACTTGACTCTGGGAACTCTTGCACCCGCTCCCTCTCTCCCTTTGCGTTTTTCCCCTACTACACTTGTCAGATTGTGAGAAGAAGATAATCTTCATTTTACACAGGGGAAATTGGATGCAGTGGAAATGTATCACAGCAGTAAAAAAAGAATCGACAAATAACCTCCCTCAACATGGTGTTCAGATGGAAAGATTTGTTATTCCCTCCCCTCCCAGTCCTTGCTGTTCTTGTTTCTGAATGATGACGAGAGGAATGACACTACCTCTTCTATCTCAGAGCAGGAATTCAGCAAGTATAATACATGCATATGCATAAAATTCAGCAACAGGAGCTATTGCCAATTTAAACCATTGTTCTCCTAATTTGGAGAAAAAAGGTTGTCTTACTGTCTTTATAGTAAAAGCCTCAAACAGATTAGGTCAAGTCTCTGCAGACAAAGTAATTCTGTGGTGCTTAAAATGATAGGAACTAATCTCCATGAAAGCTGAGTCCAGGGGTATAGGCTATTAAAGATATCTATATGCTATAGGCAGAGGAGAAGATAAGAGGTCCCGCTCATAATGAGAAACGATAACTCTACACACTTTGTTTACAGTTTACCCCAAAGACCACAGATTAACAGAAATCTCAGAGCATCTTTATTATGGCACTGCATTGGAGAGGGGGCTGCCAACAGAGGATGGAATTGCTAAGTAGGCTGGGACCATCTGTCCTCTCAGGGAGGTGAAAATGTGCATGATTGAGTGACACCTGCTTGTCAAGTATGGCCTGCTGGGAAATTTTCTCTTGGATCACTGAACTCAGAGTACATTACCTGCATTAAAATCAGACAAACAATCTCATCAGCATTATGCATTTAAACAACTCTTGGCAATATCAAAATAAAACATACATTCAAGATCTCTAGATCTTGCAAGATTAGGAGCTCATGTTTTGTTTTCCATATTGGCAAGCTTAGTTGCTGGTGGAAATTGAACATTTAAAAAAGACATTTTCTGTTATTCTGAGGCTCACTGGAGATAAACCAACAGGCAATACAAGATGGCTTTTTCCCTTCCCCCCCCTCCCCCCTTTTTTTTTTTTTCTTTAAGAGCACTGAGTTCTCACTATAAAACAAGTCTTTGTGGACTTTGTATGGATAAAAGCATTCTCCCCATGAAATGGAATCATTTTGATTGCACTCCGCCTTTTGATTGCACTCTGCCTAATGCAAGGAATTGCGCCTTTTTAAATATTTAACCACCTTCGAACATATTTAAGCAAAGTTTAATAAAACTGTGTAAGGAAGGACAGGAAAATATGGGATGACAATTCTGTCTGAACTCATGCTGTTGGGAAGAAAGCTACTCCTTCCCCTCCCTTTCAAAAAACACCACAGCATGAGTTAAGGTCAGAGTGTCAGCTTGAATTTCCAGCATAGATTCTGATTTTCCTCTCTTGTGTCGTTATCAGCTTGATCATTAGACCTAAATCTGGATGCCACTGAAAATCATGGGTGGTTTTATCAGTGGCTGTAATAAAAGGGATGTTTGTGTCAGGATTTGACCTTTAATGTGATTTTTATTTTTTTTTCAAGTTAAGGCTCATCTACTTTTTATTAAATAGAAAATATTCTTATTAAAATCTCAGTATCTGACTCTAATTAGTAGTTTCACTTGTTGAATTCCAGTTATAGACACACACACACACAAAAATGGTTGAAAACAAATATAAAAACAACAGAAGAGGAGGAAGAGAGAAAAAGAAAGTGCTTAGCAGTATATGTGTATCCTGAGTAAACAGCACTACCAGTCCTATTGCAAAATAGCTTGTAGTTCTGTTACTGATTTAATAAAGAAGTAATTCTATGAACCTGGATTATTAAAGCTTATTAAAGAGAACAAAAAAAAACCCCCAAAACTTCAGTGGATATTAAATCAGGTTCTTGCAGTATTAAGAGGGCTGGTATGCTTCACTTTTCCATTTTCCAGTCAATAAATAATATATGTTTCTTCTGGACAGTACAATGAAGACTGCGTATGCCACTTGCACTGCTGCAAGTGCTGGGACAGCCCCCCAGCACTGCGGCACAAGTGCTAGGTACAGATGCATTTCTCTCTGACAAAGGGTAGAGCAGAAATCCCAATAAGAACAGTAGGATCCATCATTTTCCTGCAGCCCTTGAGTCCTTCTCCTGCTGGTGTCCATGAGAGTTGTGACTGCCTATAAACAGATCACGTTTAGCTTGGAGAGCTCTGGGATCACATCTTGCTGCTCCTGGAATGTCCCACCTGAATTGGTTCCTCTGTCCTACAAAGATCTAGTTCACCGTGCCGCTGGTCCTGCTGGCTGTGGGGTGGGAGGGTACGAGGCAGGAGGCTGCCCTGGGAGCAGCGGGAGCTTCCCTGGCACTGCAGAGGTGCCTGGCAGGGCTGCAGCAGCATCTTCTAGTGGGTCCTGGAGACCAAGGCAGGCAGGAGGCAACCTATGTTTGTGACTATGGGTGGTATAATCAGGGATATAGGTAATAACTGATGCTGAACTGGAGCCGTTAGATGTCAAGGATGAGATCAGCTAGATGCTCCTTCCTCTTGGCAGCTGCGGTTGGGAAAGGTGAGAGAGCCTTCTTTCTCCTGGATGCACACTTCTTTAATCCCCGGTAATGATGGTATAGATTTTGTTGGATCTTGGCACCAGTGGGCTCCTGCCCATCTTCAGAAATTTCCTTCAGACAACACCAGAAAAATCAGCTGAGCTACATCAGTGCAAGACAAGCAGAAAGGAAAAGAAGAGCAAGCTTCCTTGCTCTTAAACAAATGCCTTGCCTCTCCAGTGTGTGGCCTTGCTGGCAAGACATGCTGTATTTCAGAGGGATGAAATGATTACATTAACCTCAAAGTTTCTTCAGTGACCTCACTCTGGCTGTCGCCATGCTTACCTGCAAATACAAAACCAAACAGAATGGCTGGTGCTCAGCAGGAATCAAGAAAAGTCTCTTTGCAGGGGGGAATGTTCGCACAGTAACTTTTTTTTTCTTTCTTTTTTAGATTGGAGTGCTGAAAAAACAACTGTGGAACATCTTCTACTTTTGAGGGTCTAATGCACGTCATCTCAGATCCTGCGCTGTGGTTTCTGACATCCTCGTTGGTAAGCCCAATGCAGTCTGCAGATACAGGGTGACAGCGGTCATACTCCTTTTTGGCTGCTAGGGTGGGATGAGATAGTGTTTGATCTGGAAGCGCGGGTCTGCTACTGAAAGTGACGCTGGCTATGTTCTGCTCTGTTCCCAAGAGCTTTAACTGTGGGCTTTAGGTAATTTTTCAAAGCAGCTTGCAGGTGTGTTGTTACTGCTCTTCTTTGAGCAACATTTTGTCATTCCTGAACATATCTTTAGTTTTTTCTTTCCAAATGACTGACTTCAGAATATTAACTTACAATTAATTGATGAAAGAACGACCAATAATTGTATTAAAAAAAATAGGGATACATGCTAGAGGGTTTTCTTGTGTGAAGAACACAGTTGAAAACAAGTAATTTTATTCTGTATCAATTCTTCTGCCATCTCATCTCCAGCACACCTGGTGCTTGTATATTAAGTGATGTGATTAATATCTGTCAGATATGGTTTGTTTTCTCACTAATTCTCTAGCAGTGTGGGAATCCTGTGAACAAAATGCCTTTTCAGTAGTGTTTCTTTCTGTTTTCAGGTGTATCCAACACCGTGTGTTTGCTGGAGATAGCTGTGTTTTCTTGAGGGAAGTGGATTTTGGGCTCAATTCAGTGTTTTCCAACAGAATCCTTTCCTTGCAGAAAATTCCTGTTTGTTGAATCCAAAATAATCTATGGAGATCAAAGAGCACAGGAAGAGTTTTGATGACTTTTATTTTCCTGCTAGCTTGTCTGCCCAGCAGGTGCCAAGGAGACTGTAGGAGCCAGCTCTCCAGTATTTAACTGGTGGCAGGTCATGTCTGACTCAGAGACAGGCTCCTGAAGGATTTGGGAACCTGAAAGCCCAGACCACTAGCTACTGATCCTGTAGCTTCTGGTGAAGCTGGGCTTCCAGCTTCTTAACTTTCTGGTTAAGAAATCATCAAAGCTCCAGGAATCTCCCAAGTTCATGGGTCTTACCAGCAAATTTTTTAGACAGATTGCTGTCAGTTGCATTTCCTAGGATTCACACAGCTCCCAGTTTTGAATTGGCTTCCCTGAGAGACCATCTTGGAGCAGAGCGTCCCAGTGGCTGCAGGACGCCTATGCTGGTGCGGGGCTGCCAGCCACACGGATAGTCTGGGTCCACTGGGGCTGTGGCTCTGGCATAGCCAGGGAAGTGCCCCCATCACTGCTGGAGTGGGTAGCAGCTGGTGGGACTGCCTGACTTGGATTACATATTCAAAGCTTATCTACTTTGTAGAAGGTTTGAAGTTTTTGTTCCAAACTAGGATGAAATCCCTTTTTCAATGGAGTCACTTCTGCCCAAACAGATATAGAAGTGAAGTTGGAATGCTCCTTAATTCCTATAGAGCCTGTTGCATGATGTATGACCATCACCTGATAAACCTAAATACCCTGTAAAGCTAAACTACAAACTGGAAGATTGCCTGGAAGATTTTATTTAAAACCATCTGGGTTTACAAATTGGCCTTTACTATTAGTATGGTCATTGCATTCTGCTTTTGGAACTTAAGGTCTGATGAAGGAGAATACTTCATGCCACTCCCACTGTTCAGTGGTCATTCAGTAGATGTAAATATAGTTTTCTCCTACCTTGAAGTCTGTTTGCATCACCAGAAATGCTTACAGTGGCCTTTGTTTACATGGGTATCAGGATTTTGAACTGTAAATACTTTATAGTATGGTATAGAAACACAAAGGTACCTTGGACTTATTCTGGGTTCATTTGAGGAGCTTTGTTCTCAGTCTACAGAAGTGTAACCAAGAGGTCCTTTGTCTGTGTTTTCAGTTCCGATGCAGCCAACAGAGAAAAAAAAATTATTTCCTTGGTCACATTTAACAGCTTCCTTCTATTGTCTCCCACTTGCATTTAGCTTTTGTTCTTGTTTTCATATGTTTTCATTTCTTTGAATAAATGGTCTTTTTTTAAAAAAAAAAAAAGAGCAGTGTTCAAGCATATGACTTGTTTGAAACACAGAAAATGAATAGGGCCATGCAACTAAACAGGCTGTAACATGCTTTCAAAGCTGATTGTCTGAAATGCTGGGGCTCTACTCCACCCCCTCTGTTCTGCAGTTGTGGGCTTGAAAGCACCTCAGGCAAGAGACTGTTGGAGCAGTGAGAGCTCTGAAATTTTTGTTTGCATAAATTCATAATTAAATACTCTGGTGTGAAAGAAATGGGGGAAAAAATGTTTTCCCTGCTGCTTAGCAATTTTAAATTGGTTGGTTCTTTCTGTTGGTGGGGGCAGCGAAATACTGTCAAAACTAAAAATGCTTCTGTTTAACTGGGAGTGCAGCGATGCTTTTGCTCTTGGTTTACATGTACAGAATATACATTCAGAGAAGCACTGAGGGAGTGTATCATTCAGAGAATGGAAACCATAGAGCAATTAATAATTCAGGTCTGTTGTACCCTGACATACAGAATAGTATGGCATCAATCTTGAAATTGTACACAGGGAAGTATAGCCCATCAATCACTTTGTTCTTCCATCCAGTTTTGAATAATTTTTTATTTCTATTTTTCTGATTTGCTCTCAAAACCCAACTTTTTCAAGCTCTCAGTGGGGTATTTTCCCTTGAGAAAGCATAGCTCAAGTAAAATCTTTTCTCCCAATATTATCTGCTGTGGAATGATACAAAATCTCAGAATATATTCAGTGTATGAATTAGAATATCTTTAGTAACGGCTACTCGATTTTTCCTAACAGTGCTGGAATGTAACTTTCTTGGAACAGCATACTTGAGACTTTATAGTTAAGATTTTCTATATCAAAATCTTTAGAAGGTTTAAACAAAAGTATGATGGCATTGAAGCTTTTGTTTTCATGTTGTAAATTGTCAAGAGAGTTGGTAGTGTTTGTAAAGTTGTGTTTGCATGTGGCAGGAGTACTGAGCAGATCCAGGATTAGCCCCTGGACCAAGCTACAGACAAGTTTTAAATTGCAGATTACTCTTAAACTGATACAGTAGGGACCTGAACTTGGGCATGACAGATCTAAGATTTTATCTGGCCATCCCACTTAGGTGCATCATCTTCGGGTGCTGTTCCCTCTCTGATATTTTGCTGACAGTGTTCATCCACCTCCATTTGTTGCTGCCTGCTTGTGTTGGAAATACCTGCCATAGGACATACCTTTCTGTGACAAAACCAATTAGAAACATTAATGAAATAGACTGTTGCTTTAAGAACTGCAGGCCAGGGTGGCATCCCCTGTTGCAGGCACCTGTATAACTGCCTGTGGGGCCACTGGTGGCCCAGGGACCACAGCAGCAGACTGGAACCCATGAGATTTGGGTTGTGCTTGCAGTCTGGCAGCCACTGATCGGTTGTAATTTGCAGCAAGTCTTCCTACTTATCCATGCCTTTGCTTGCTTTGTCATTCTGTTCCTGTGTTGTCTGCTGCAAGTTATGATGGGGAAAGAAGAGAAAGGCAAAGAAGCCATAGCCCTGTTTCTCCCTGTCTCCTGGGAACTGCTCAGGGTGGTACATGGTTGGACTGTGTGGTAACAGAGACACCTGAGGTCTCTCCTTGTGACCGAACAGTCACTCTCACATTCGGATCACTTTGTATCTGCTCCATTCACCTAAGAACAGTAAGCTTTTTGGAGCAAAGATGCAGCTAAATATGGTTCTGTGCAGCTCCTAACACAGTACCTAGACAGGATCATCCAAATCCTAAGGAAATTTAAATAATTATGCTGAGTGTGTGAATCTTATCCTTTGTCTGCTTTGGGAACGGAGGCTCTGTTTGAAATTGGTGCCAGTCTGGAATGACAGTCATTGCAGCCTGGACACTGCGTTGGCAAATCCTTGTGACCTGCCTCTCGCTGTTTCCTAGACAAGATGCAGACACTCCAGGAATCTGTTGAATAGGGGCCTGGTTGCAGAGGGAGACTTCTGGCAGCCACAGCATTTCTGTCTGCATTTAGGCTGGATGGAGATGCAGAAGCAACATCCCACAGATGAACCAGGTGTGACGGATTTGTGGTTTCAAACAGATGGTCAGTGTGGGGGCAACAGTGCTCTGGTCCAGCTCCTTTGGGTTTATTGTGGCTCACCACCCTGCGGCATCAAAGAGCACCCAAAAATTTGGGGAAGACACAGAAAAGAAAGAAAGAAGCCCAGCATGTGCATGTGAAGAAATTTCCACCACGAGCATGAAGGTACAGAAAGACAGCTAAAAGCTGTCACATGTCAATCACAAAAGGGTAGGAAGCATATGCAATGCAGTTAATGCTCTGAGCAAAGGGGAAAGAGAAAACAATTGCTGTCTGCGTATTAATTGTATACTGAGCTGCTAATAAGTTGGAGACAGTGTAAACATCAACTTCTGGTATATACCAGCCTTGGAAAACAAATAACAATGAAGGACAAGACAATTTAGAGCAGTATAACATTAACCAGGGTAGTCCAGGTAAAGTTAGTAAGGAGTGCTGGCACTGCACCTGTACAAATACTCCTGCCCTTTCCAGGGCACTTGCTGGCAGTGATGCACAATAAAGGTGCATTGATCTCTTTTATCTTCAAACCAGTGGTAAGGTCTGAAATACTGAGTGAACCAAAAGATCTCATTAACTTCAGCTATCAACAACAGCCTAATGTATAAAAAAAAAAAAAGTTTAAAATCCCAAGCATCATCTCAAACAGTCCCTCTCTCATTATCTCAGCCCTTCCTGGAGAAGATCAATAAACAATTTGCATATTTTTTATCAATATTTAATGTAATGCAGCAGGATGCTTTTGATGGCTCAGGTCCTTCTGTGCACTCTTTTAACATGACAGAGACTAAGAGCCCAGCAGGTGCTCAGGTGCTGGGGTCAGTTCCTAGTTAAAAACATTAGGGATTGGTCTGGCTAAATAATCTACAGCTGCCCGTCCAAGGGCAGGAGTGAGAGCTCACAGAGCATGGTGATGAATTTTAACGATCTGGGAAGACAAATGAGCCTGAGCTGCCATGCAATTAGTGGGCTGTGGAAAGATGTGTTGGATCTAAATGAGGGACATGATCTGCTCTTGACTCTCAGTGTGGTAGGAGCCCTCCCTCTGAAGGCTGTAATGAGGAAGGTAGATGAGATCCCAAACAGGTTGACAGAACAATTAAGGGGGAAATGGGAGTTGATTCAAAATGAAGCATCACCACTGATGGCACAGAAACATACAGATCTTCCTCCTCGTGATGCGTCGCTCTTCAGAGGTGGGTATGCGCTCAGGGAATAATTCCTTTCACTCCCTGTGTACTTAAAAATATGTATTTTAAAAAAAAATTACCCCTGGATCAGTCTTTACTTAAGTATGAAAATAGCTTGGGAAAAAAGGCCTGGTGCTGATCTCACTGAGGTGTGAATTGGGAGTAGCTCCTCCAAGCTGTCTGCAATGAGAATGAATTCCAGACGGTGTGTCTTATAAAGATCTGTGTTTTGTACAATAGAAAAAAGGCATTTTCCATCCAGTGATTGGGCTGTTGTTCAGTCTGCTTGATTGAGGCTTTAAAGGTCTTTGATGAATGTGGGCACTCAGAAGAGCTGAGGGAGCAGTTGCTGTGGTCTGTCTGGAGAAAACTCTTGAGTTATTCCTCTGCCCCTGAAGAAATAAGACCAGGAATAGTCTTAAAATGTGTCATAAGAATAGAATACAGATGTTAAAAATAGTTACATTTCAGAGGAATCAAATTATGATTACTAGCTAGATGCCAGAAGACAGCAGACAAGTTGAGGATTTGCCTATTTAATTAGAAAAAAGGTAGCACTCAGGTGCTATAAATAATGCACCAGGCAGGAATAACATGTTCAATAAATCTAGTCTCACTTTTCTACCTCAAAAATATCAAAAAGAAGGAAGCAATTTCTTTGAACAATGCTCATTATTTGAACATATTCACTTAGGCTGTCGATAGAAAATGAATGTAGACATGATGTCAGACCTGCATCAAGCAGATCTGACTTTGTTGGTAGGACGGATATGGTGCTTCTACTTCATTAGAGAGATGACTGGTCACATGGATCACATAGTGTTGTTGCCTTTGTTGGACTGGACAATGTCACAACCAGTGTGGATACTTGCATGTGTGGAAATTGAAAATAAGTTTCTACAAATAGCATTGCATGTTGTGTTATCTTATTCCATTCATAGCCACTACTGAGCTGATGAATGATGGCATCAAGTCAGCTTGGTTTTCATGAGTTTGTAAAACAGCTGTAATGTTTGTGGAGGTAAACACAAAATAATAAAATTAACAAGGCCGGGGAGAATTCATGTTCAGAGTCGAGGAAGAAGATGCAGGTTTTCACTGTGTCTTCCCCAGATTACTGAGAAGCTGTGAAGATCAAGGAGGGTAAATATTTTTGAAGTAGACAGACAGAGCAGTAGGGCCCAGCCTAGTTCTTGGGCTAAAACACAGTCAAGAGGTGCTTATGCTAAAGTTCAAGTAGATTGGGAAAATCTAGACATAAAGTGGGGATTGTTCTCCTCCCTGTACTGTCCAGAGAACGGGCTGAAGGTCAATGGCATGGCTACACAGCCTCTCATAGCCACCTGGTGCAGCAAGCAGAAGGGAAGCCCAAGGTAATGGTGCCTTCTGAGAAACGCGGTATTTTCACTGTTCTGTTTCCTTCCATCATTGGCTTTGTTAGCCACTGCTTCTTCCAGAGGACTGAACTATCTGTAAGCTGTATTTCAACCCACAAGAGCCGTTCAGGCTTTGAGCCGTGAGTTTGTATTGTGAACTACTACTCTGTTATACTCAGAGATTTACAGCAGACGAGGATAAAAGTATTGCGTTAGATTTGCAATGCTTGGTGAAGAAAAAACCTAAACCTGGGAAAACAGAAATGTTTCATATTTCTATACCACTGTGATGAAAATATAATTTCAACTGCAGATCAATTTTCTAATTGATTAATTTGCTACAGCTTTTTGTTTAAAAAGTACCTGATTTTGTTTTGCAATAAGAAGTTCACCATAATAAACATATTTTCTAGCCATCTTTGTTTAGGCCAGCTGATTCACATAGTACTCTTGAACATAATAGTCTTATGCATACATGCAGACCCATCTTTTAGAAATTTTCCATTTCTGAACTTTATATTCATGCAGAGTATTTGAAAATGCTGACAATACTCTGGATATTTGGGTATCTGCTTTCATCTGGAAGGGGAAAAAAGGAAGCACCACAAAACATAAAATTAATGTGTCAGCTTAATTTCATGCAATCCTCAGCTCAGACCGATTAGTGCAATGTAAATTTTGTGTTAATTGACCAAAGCAGTTAGTGTTACACAGAAATCCATGATTTCTGTTTATCCTAGTTATCCACGCAATTATTTACTTTTTGCTCAGTGTGTGAACATGAGAAGGCATTTTTAGCTAGGACAGGAACAGATGACCATTGACTAAGAATAATTTCTTTTCTGCTAGAGCTCTGCTGGGAGGCTGGTTTAACGAACTGATCTGCTTGCTGTCCCCTGCCGCCCCACCCCCCCCCCCACCAGTTTCCCTTCATATTTCTGCCTTTTTGACTGAATCTCTAAATATTGAACCAAATCTCAGGTAATGGAAAATTTGGCCATTTATTATCCGTAAAGTTTGCTGCAGAGCAGAGAACAGTGCTGGGAAGATATGTTATGGATAAGCCCAGAGATGTGCACAGCTGAGGCTGGTGACAAGCTCTCTAACTGTTCGAAATGCCAGGTGATGCTAGAGACCTCTGATAATTGGGATGTCCTCTGTATGTTAAAGGGACTATTGACCCTTTCTGCCAAACTTAGTGAATATTACAGTTTTTCCTGGGTCAAAGCAAGGCTGTTCAACAAAAGTACAAACTCCAAAGTTAATGAATCCTTTGGAAGTATGATCCAGTTCAGGTGGATGAACCCTTAGATAAAGGATCTGGCCTTCTCCTTTAGAATAGTCTTGAAGATACTGAACGTATCTTTGTACACCATTAGAATGACAACAGTAAGAGATTAAAAGGTCTATTGACTTTAATATTAAAGTTATTCTGCTGTTGATATACTTGGCCTTATTTTGATACTCATTGAGCTGTTCCATATTCCATTGACATCCAGATTACGTTGCAATCTATAACATTTCTAGTGCTTGGTCAATGGGTGGCTATTTAACACCCTCCAGATGCTAGATAGAATAGATCCCCTGCTAGTTAACTGAACTGAAGCTGGGAGACCAACAGTAAAGGTACTTCCCATTGATCATGGTAGATTTTGAATGAGGAACTGTCATGCTAATAAGTGCTTTTATAATATGTTTTGAGCTCTGCTGATGAAAATTTCTGTATGAAATGGGATAACAATGAGGATTGCTAGCACTGAATATAGAGGAGATTAGAAAAAGAAATCTAGTGTAGTCAGTAAAATTTCTGAAATTACTTGAACTATGAATTATTCTGCTTCTCCAAGATTACTTTTATTAAAGTGACCAAAGTATGTTCCAGCTGGCTTTTCTTTGATCCTTTCCATGCTACCTTTTTACTATCTTTAAAATGACAATGAAAAGGACGGGTTTACTAATTCTTTGGGATTTTCCATATGCTACATCACCCATTGTATTTTTGCCTTTAACTAATAGGAGCCAAGGTGTGACTGTTTTGCTGCTGTGAACAGTCAGATGCTCACCAGAACAGATCCACTGACTATGCTGAAATGTCTACTGTGGGTGCACAGAGTTCGTCATCTGGTCCTTAAAAATAAAAGTGAGCTTGTGATATTCACAGAGACACAGCTGCAGACCAGGACACTGCTTGTAATATATAAGGGTTGTGTTCAGATTCTGCTGTGGATACTGAGTAGTATTTTAGCCAGCAAGACCTTTGGAAACCAACAGGAATAATTTTGAATAAGCAATGTGGTTTGTAGAATCTTGATCCTTGGAGATATTAAAAAATTAACTGTATGGTCTCTTGAGCAACCTGATCCAAATTGGTCCTGCTTTGGTTGGGTCAGATAACCTCTAAAGGTCCCTTGTCAAATTAGTCTGTGATTCTAGGGTGAATAAAGGCAGCAGGATCAGGCCCTGCAGTACTTATGGTCAGAAATTTTAAATACTCAGAGACTCCATGAGGGTTGCACAGCCTCTGTGCATTTCATTGCAGAACAATTTTAAAATGTAATAAAACTTCAATGAAATAAAACATGTTCATATTTTCCATGCATGCATTCTTAGGGGGACATGAACATGTGCTAACAGATCCTGACTGAGAGCTTTGAAGTTGTGCTGGCCCATTAATGTTGTTTTGTTTCTTGAAAATGAGTAATATTTAACATACAATATTTAGCATATGACAGATGAGGCTTGGGAGTTACCAGTGACATTAGAGCCATATGCTTGAGTGTTGCGGCTTCTCCCTGAACCCAGCATAAGATTTTGCCTCTTGTTCACTTCCCTCTCCATCAGTTGTGTAACCGCTTTCGTTGCTAAAGCTCGTAAGGGGAAGTGTACTGCAGAGCTCCTAGACCAACTCCCAAAAGCTGGCACTTTTACACAGCTCAAAGGATGACCATGCAGCTGTCTCAGGAAGGAGCATGGCTGTGTTGGTGTAGTGGTTCTCCAACATGCTAAGCTTTACCTTTCAGATGAGCTGTTGGGGCTGGCTTTAAATCTAGCTTGCTGCGAGTTGCTCTTTGACCTGTGTAAAAGGCAGGCAAGCTGAGCAAGAGAAGCGGGCCTGAAAAACACTCACTTCTTCCCTAACTTTCTGTAAGAGCAATAATATGGTGCAGCTTCCCCTGCTATGAAAGGGAATTCAGTTGTTTTGTTTGTCACCTGGAGATGTGCTTCGCTGGCCTTAGCTTGAGTATTTTGTTCAGCTTTGTGCTCTGTGCTACAAGCAAGAAGAGGGTAAACTGGAAGGAGTCCAGAGAGCAGCAATTAGCAATTTAGAGGGTATGATGAAGAATTAAATGAAGGGGGATTGTTTAGTCTACAGAAGAAAAGTCTAATGGGAATAGGCTAATAGTCTTCAAATACATAAACCTCCTTCTGCTTGGGGGAGGGAGGAAATGATCTTTTCTCCCTGTCTGATAGCAGTCAACAAGAACTGATACTCTTGAACTGAAATAAGGAAGATTCAGACTACACATCAGAAAGAACTTTTCAACAGTAATGCTGAGTATTGTGATAAGCTTATGTGGAGGATGTACAAAAACATTGTGACCCTTCTGTCATCCCTTCCTTTCCTATAATTCTCAGTTTCCACAAGAACTCTGATTCTGAACGTGTATCTGAGAAGGAGGAAAATTCTGTGAGAAAGTGACAAATGTAAAAGGAGCTAAATCCCAGCTTCTTTGCAAACTTCATGTGTCATTTATGGCAAAACCAAAGACATTCTAGAGTTCCTGTTTTCAGAATGAAAGTAAAATTTAATTTCCTTTCTCCTTCTACTTTGTCTAACTGGATGACAAGCTGCTGGGATAGGATCGTGGTCTCTGTACAGTTCTGAAAGGTAGAACTCTGTTCTTGGTCAGAGTTCACAAACAATAATATTGTAGGTATGATTATACTATTAATAAATTCACAAAGCTCCATTCTGATTTCTACTCCTGTGTGTTCCTTTAACTGTACTTCATTCGGGGAAGTTTCCAAGGTCTTCAGCTCTCTTCTATTTTTCTCTGTCTAATAATGATTATTTTTCTTGTCATGTGTCAAAGAAGGCATCACCTTCACCTGGAATTAATCTGGCATATTTATCTGCATTGCACTTTTTAGTTCCTTTGGTTCTCTCTATTTTTGGAATAGTTTTAAGTGACATTTATTTCATATAAATTGAGGCTTTAGATGTAGATAAAAATAAGTAACTGATTATTAGCACTGTAGTGGACAGAACTTCATAGTTGTTAACTGATTCAGGCCTCGATGGAGTCATTGCAAAGTCTTCTGCTGACCTCACTGTGTTATTCGAGCTTCTCATATTTGTGCTCATCAATCATGTTCTTTCAGTGTAGCCCCAAATCTATTTTGTCCTCTATAATTTTGACATAAAGTGTTGGCACTGCCTCTCCAATCAGGACTCAGCAAAAGTCCATGTAGGTCTCTCAATCTCTTTCAAATCCCCCTGTGTCCCAGTCTACAACCTTTCCACCGTACATTAACACTGGAAAACCTGGGGAATTAGCTGTGGATCTTGCTTTGGCACTATACCTGTGAGCTGAAGCATTTGGCTGTTAATTCAGATTTATTATCCCTAGTAGCCATAGCTGGTGCACCTTATGACTGACAGGTTTATTGCAGCTCCTGTGAGGGGGCTTAGCTAACTCTGGCTTTGCCTTGATTACACACCATCATGGATGCAGAAGCATCCATGCATCATTACTTGAAGTAAATGCTCCTTTTTGGAGAAACAAATCAGATTTGATTAAAGGATAGTGAATTGACTGGTGCCAGCCACCTGTCTTTGGGCTTTGGACCAGCCTGTGTCATGCCTACTTGCAGAAATCAAATTGTGGTGTTCAAGGGACGGTCACCATAACCATTCCAGTGGAAAATTACTAGACAGACAGACTCCTCTCTGACCTCCCTTTCCCTGGGAAGAAATTTTGGAGCTAGTTTTAGGCATTTGACACTCCTTGCACTCTCAGTAAAGAGAAACAACCTTTGCAGGCAGCTGGGTGTTTAATGCAGCTACTCAGAAGTGCAGTTAGTTTGCCAGCATGAAAAGGGACTCATCTCCACGGGGAGGGCTCTCTTTGCTGCTTTATAGGCCTGGCTGTGAGGTGGCCAACCTCTGCCTGTCGTTTTGAAGCTGTGCAGTAAAGAGTTCAAGAGAGTCCGTTTCTGTAGGCAGGTTTTGAGTGTGTTTCGGAAAGACAGTGCAGGAAAAGAAGTCATGTTTTCCAGCCACAGCACCTGAGCCTGCTCGCACATTTTGGATGGAAAGTCTCCTGAGAAAAAAAGAAAAAACTTAATCTGTGTTTCGATGCAGTGCTTTGTATTGACAATAGCACTGTTGATGTTTGCTAAGATTGGTCTAAGTGTGCCCGATGGATTGGTACCTTCCTAGATTTTATCTACTCACTTCCCCACTTTATCTCTGCACTGTGATGCTGATTAGCCTAAACTAGAGCATCTAGCTGGCTGGATCTAGTTTTCACCCCAAGTGCATGAAAACACCTGTTTTTGGATATGCAGGGAAATCTGTAGTCTGGAATTCAGATGCTTACAGATGCAGGCAGTTAGAGATGTTAGCTCCTAATTTACACTGAAGTCCAAGGTTTAAGGAACTTCTGGTGGCCCAAATCTCACACTGTACCCTACTTCTTTGTGCTATAGAGCATAGAAACAACAGCTTTCTCTGTGATGGTGATAATGGATTTCCACTTTCATTTCGTAATTTCATACAGATTGTTACAGTCCATGGGTTTTGAAGAAAGCAAGAAGTGGTGCCAGGTTCCCTTGGCACACAGCATTGCTGTACCAGGCATCCCAAACCCCCAAAAATATTGAATACAGATGGAGCCCTAACGCAGTATCTTCTGACTCTCTTGGAGCTGGAAACAAGTGGCATCCATTAAAAATCTGCACTTGGTTATAATCCCATCACCCTACCTCAAACCAGTCCCAGCTGCAGTTTGCCCACTGTAGGAAAGAGAAGATCCCAGCCATACTGCAAGTAGAGCTGGAAGAGTAACCAGTTATTAAAGAGGACTAGTTTTGGGTTGGGTTTCTTCCTATTAGTATATCTACTCTTACTGATAGCCTTGTAAAACATTACAGATCTCTTAAATGTGTGTATATCTGAGAGGCTCCAGAAAACTGATGCTTTGAATCAGTGATTTCAGATTCTGCTTTTGTGGAGAGCAGTAAGATATTTCTGTCTGTCTCAGCAAAATATCCTTCCAAATTAGAATACCTTAAAACCTGCTTCTCAGAGACGAGAGGGACTCTCCTTGCTCTCATTTTGCTTTCCGGGGCTGTGCCAAGTCAGCTCCTGACCCCTTGCTGGAGTCACACAGCCCAGTCCTGACAGAGTAACAGGGCAGGTGCAGCAATGGAGGAAGGCCTGCTGAACTGTCTCTGTCACGCAATGACAGCCTTCCTTTAGACCATTTAAATCAGTAATTTCAATGTTTCTTACAATTAGCAAAGCTTTGGGGAAATATTTCCACTGCACATAAGGAGGGACATGCATCTGTGACTTTAAAGGATGAGGCAGACTCAAAATATTGCTGTGTGGTTTGCAAGTTAAAGACTGCAACTTCTCCCTAGTGTGCTTGTGTTCACCAGATTCATCAAATCTGAAATAAATTATAATTTCCCAGGCTATTGTGTTTAACAAAGCTTTGGAGACATCAGTTGTCTTATTAACATTTATATGCCATTTTTTTGACTAATATTATCTCAGAGAAATTAAGGAAAGCTTATTAGTATTTGAAATGGTGGAAAGAATGTTTTTGTCATCTTAGTGCTTAATGAGTTCTGTGATGTAGCTGAAGATTTGTATGTGTAATGAAATCACATATTTCCTCGTGTTTAAAAAAAATTAAATTGGAAGGGCGGGAGAGAGAGTGCAGTCTTGGTACTTGGAGAGAACTTTTTTTCTTTTATTCTAATGAAATATTGTTAAATGTCCAAGGAATTGGAAGGTGTGTGGGGTACCTGGATTATCTCTATTAACCTTCATCTATAGAGTGACATCCACTGACAGATTAACTGTCAAGATTTATCCAATGTACAAGTAAATGCATCTGCCTGAAAAAGTGGAATAGCAAAAGTAATTTCCTTTCTTATCATATGGTCTGTACACATCTTTACTTCTCTTCAGGATTGTCTATCTGTTACAAAAGATAATTGATTATTGTGAATCATCACAGTGTCAAGTACTGCGTAAGGGTGAGCAGACTGAACAACACCCACTCTTTTCTTAGCTCCCTCAGTCCACAGAACTTCCTATTTATTGTTTTAAATATCTTTGGTTTTTCACTTTGTTGACTTTTTTCTTTCTACAAGCTGAGTTTTCTCATTTCTGCAGCTTCTGTGGTACAGAGAGAAAGGTGTGGACATGCAAACAGAGCAATTAGCATGTTTTTCTTGTGATTAAACCATGCTTTTAAGAAGCTATAAAGACACTCTTGGCCATTTATCACAAGAATATTCTGAATATTCAGTAATATAAACATGTAGTGCCTGTAAGACTTCACAAAAGAACTCTTATTCCTAGAATTACAGCCTGTAATAAAACCATGTTGAATCCCTAAGTGCATCCTAACTATGTAGAGCGCTATCAGACATAAGCCTCAGTGGGAACTTTATGTGCCTGAGAATCATAGAAAGGAGCTGTTGTACCATAAATTCCTTCATGCAGGGATCATTCTGTCTCTCCTTGGTGATGCTCAAGAACAAATAATTATATTAACTAAATGTAATGCATATCACATATCATGCAGTGGTAATTGTTTCCAGTGGAGTTGCTATATCCCATAGGTTTTTAACATAATACTCTAGATTTCATGGTAAATGAACAAATAAATCATGTTGCCGCCATAAAATTTCCCTCTGACCCTATCTCTGATGCATGATTCTGTATGGTGCATGTATGAATTGCGGAAACATAAAAGACAAGTGCACTGCTCTTGCTGTAGACTGACTGGGTCACGTTGCTGAATATTGCTCTGTTGCATTTGAGATTAATGTGATAAACATTCTTTCCCTGAGCCTAACTTGTGTATAGATCACATGGCGTAATCGAAACTCAGCCACAGTGATGTTTACGCTGTGGTTTGTTTGTTTTTTAAATGTAAACAAAGCAGAATATTTGTATTCAGCTTGTAGTATTCCCATCTGATTGTGCATCTGCAAATTTGTACTTTTTGCTGCCTTTCCCAGAAGATATGTTGGGATGAACTGCAGCTATTTATACATGGTACAGAAACGTAATCATATTGTTTCGCTTTGCAAGAGGCATATGAGGCCTCTTGAGCCTTTTGCAATTGCAACTCCATTCGTACCCACCTGTACCTCTGTGTTACCCTGCAAGAGACTGGACCATTAGTAGTTTCTCATTAGCTGGATCCTGCCCTGTCAGCTCTGCTATCTCCCCTTACAATGGCACAAACCAGCATCTGTGTGCTGCTTTGCTCAGTGCTATGTTCAGGAGAAGCTCCTCTTTTGAAATCCCCTGCTGCTAAACCAGAAAGAAACTGATGCTCCGAGGCATCCAGATTTTGGACTTTTTCTGGATGTTTTCTGAAAGTTAGCAATAGCATCACCACGTTTTCTCAAAAAAAGCAGCCTAGTGTTTATCCTGAGTCTTACAATGAGATTAAGGATTTCTTGAGAGGAAGGTTAATCCTGGAGCTTTCAGATATTTTTGCTCACTTGACAGAAAATGGATGGGTTCAAAGTTAAGATTTTCCCCTTTTGCCTGGAAGTCATTTCTTTATCAGATGCAGTTGAGAAAATCCTTAAGAAAACTAAGGAAAACCTCATCTGTGAGAGAAAAGTATGAAGTAGCATATAATCCTGTATTAGAATTTCTTAGCAAAGACTTTCCAAGTCCTTTTGTGCAGAAAGTCCAAATCTCCATTTAAATGGAACCATTCTGGAAGTATGTTCTGCACAGGCGTGCATGGTCAGTTCCCTTTGTAAGGACAATAGAGAAGACAAAGTGTTATCACACAGGATGGTTGATACAGAGTAAATTAGACATTCAAACGGAGACAGATCATATGGTGAAAGACAGCATATAAATCACTGACTACCCCAATATTCTGCAGGATATGGCTGGTATCTTTGCATGCTAAAATTAAGGTTACTGAACATCTAGGGCTGGTTCCAGGTTTCAGTCAGTCAAATGCGCCTATATGGGAAGACTGAGGTATTCTTCCAGCCCAGTGGCTGTGAAGTCAGCCTGTTCCTCAAGCAGCTTGTAAAAGTGTTTGGCTTGGCATTCCCTCACCTAATGTGCAACCGGCATTGAAAGCTCCCCTAAAGCAATACAGTTAATTGCGTGCTCTACCAGAAAGAAAAAGAAGGCTAATTGGTCCCAGATTTATCCTATCAATAAAGAAAAACTATTTCTTTTTTTTTTTTTCTGATCTAAATACAAAGAGAGATTTCTAGACAAACCCAAATCTTTGTTGGAAGAGAATACATCTTGTGCTAGTTATGCAAATCTTAAGTGCTTATACCAAACAATGGCTCTTAATAAGCTTAATCTGTTTTTCACAAGAAAATCTTAGTTAAATATTTTGCATGTTATATTCTAGTATGATTAAGTTTGCTTTTTCCATTATTGCCTTATCTTATTTATTATAATTTATTGTCAGGAGGAGCACTAAATTTATCTGTAGCATTGTTCATTACAGTTTTAGCAAACAACAACAAGATTCTTTAAATTGTGCTATGTTGTTAATTGACAGGGTGGAGTTTTATTCTCATGGTTCAGTCTTCTAAAGAAAAAAAAAAGCAACAAACAAAAATGAACAAACAAAACCAGCAAGAAAGCTGGGCCCCTTTTCCTTCCTGTTTCATTTAAAGACCTATAGCAGCATGAATGAAACATCACCAAACAATTGCACCCACCCAGTCCCCGGGGAGCTAACGTATTTTATCAGCATTTACAATGAAAAGAACAAATATCAAAATCTCAGTATTACTGTGGCTTCAGTTCTCCCCACCCCCCGCATTATTTTATTTTTTCTAACTCATTTTAGAGAGATGCAGGTTGCAATTCCCAGCTCTGTGCAGGAGAAGCCCTAATAATGGGTCAGAATTCACATGCACACCCACCCCACATACACGTACACTTTTTTTTTTTTCTTTGATGCTACAGCAAAAGATATTATCTTGGTAATTCTCTATTCACTGTGTTACACCTCTTCCCACTAATCCAATGCAGAACCAGATTACCAACCCAGCCTTTTGAAGCCTTGATGTTATTTTGCTTGATAAATTGGGCACAAGACTAAAATTGAAAAGAAATCCTGTTTTTATTATTGGAGACAAATCTAGCAAGCAGGAAGCATATGTTGTGCTTTGGACCACATGCTGGGGAGAGGGAGCTAGAGGGCTCTCACACCAATCAGTTACTTCAAACAATGCCCGGTGTCCACCTGGGACGGAGCCGGTGCCATTAGTCTTGACTGAAGCAGCCCTCTAATGCCACCAGGCAGCCCCAAGGAGCAGAGAAACCCACCTGACAAAATGTCACAAGGAAAAAAGAAAGAAAGGAAAAAAATCAATACATTACATATTAATTTGCATTTTTTTTTTTCTTACAATTGGATATAGGAATATGTTGATCAAATGGGATGGGGGGAGCAAGAGGCACGTTTCAGAAGCTAGCAAAAGGCTTACGTGAAAGCTTTAATGTTAGTGAGCTAATGCAAGGATCACAATAAATGCACAGACCAGCAAGCGCTGTGTTTTTCAAAGGGCAGTGTTGAGTATTGATCTGTATTAGAAATGATAATGAGGTTATTTTGTGCCTTGGTGAAATACCTTAACTGTTTCAGTGCTTCTAATGCATCAGAGTTAAAGTGCTGGAGCCTATGAATTTTTAATGCCTCCAACTCCAGTTCCTAAATTTTTTCTGTCTTTCCAATAGCTATTTCAGTTTTATATTCCTGGGTTATTGCAGCTTCTTCTTTAGACAGTTTCAGCTTCCCATTTCAATGTAACTGCTCATGAAATAGTAGTTACTTAAATCCACCCCCACAGAAAGGAGCTTTTTTTTGCTAACAACTCCAAAACTCTTTCAAGTTTAAAGTATTTTAAGTAAACTGAAGTGATGAACCTTTCAATTTGTCTGAATAGAGGTGACGATCAGTGCTTAAGGAGAATGCAGCACATTCACAGCAATTTATTCTGGAATTACCTTGGCTTGCTTTGTTTTGATCAATAGAAAACATTTCCTAATTCTGCATGACCCTTCTGTAGATGTGTGTATATTAGTTAGTGAAGCAATGTGAATAAATTATTAATGTGAAGGCCAGATTCTTATTTAGTACAGCAGCCCAGCATTTGTAATTGGACTAACTGGGGCTAGCAGCAGCAGCAACATACAGCATGACATGGAAAGGAAAGCTTTGCTATTACAACTTTCTGCTGAAAGCTTAAAAAAAGAATATTATTGTACAATTCCCAGAACCTCTATTTTCTGGTGAATATCTTGTGGTTTTGAATCTAACTTATTTCCAACAGTTGGTTAGAAAGCAAGGTACAAAATAGGAAAGTCAATTAAAGTTGATTTCACCTTTGGTGCTGTACATTAAAAGATTTTGCATAGAACAACTTTTTTTCTTTTTGTACTGATATTGTTTAAGTATCATAAGCCTCTATAAACAGCTAAAAATCCCTGGCTACCATTCCAGAATTCAAAATATCATAATTCCTTTTTCTCTGTAGCTTTCAAATAATAAAAATCAACAGAAAACTATAAGCATCCACTTCTAGGCACTCCAAGCTAAATCTGTCCCTCTTTCATTAAAAATGAATAACTGCCAAAAATAGCGTAACCTGATTCAAAAAAATGTGCTAAAGCCAAGACAGGCATGTATAGGTATATATTGCTATGCCTATTATTCGGAATCACGTAGTTAAATTTTATAAAACATCCTTTTCTTGAATCGATTAGACTAGAATTAACCCTGGTTTCATAGAATGACAGAGAAAATGCTATGAAAACATGAATTGTTCACCATTGTCAGATGCTGTGTGTTAGAACTGTAGTGAAGCAATAATGATTTACACTGACTGTTGACCCAGACTTGTGGGTTTAAGTGGGCTGTATTTTCTCTAGGAAGTGTTTCTAAATAACAAGGACATTATAAATGGTATCCCAAGGGCAAGATATTAGAAATGGTTGGTGGGAGCTGATGTTTTTATCACTGATGTAAACAGGAATTAGGCACCAGTAAGTGCTTCTGGGAATGCTCCTGTTAACATTCTTTCGTTTCCTCTTGCCAATGAAATCAGAAGGCTGTGACCCGCTTCTGGTTTTTCTCTTGGTTATAGACCAATATATTTCCCTGCTTCTAATTGAGATTAGTTTTCAGACTGATTGTGAGTTGAATTCCTCCTCTTGGTGCTCCTCTCTCTGCAATTGTACATGCTGACGTGCAGAAGCAACCGCATTTCTTTGGTGTTATTCTTGACAGGGCCTGTGACAGCCGAGGTCGTGCCTAATTTGTCTTGCCCAGCTACTTTGCTCTTTCTACACTAAAATTAGTGTGTGTGAAAACTTATTTGTGGCAAGCAGCTGTTCTAGCTTTTCAGTCTCTCTAGGGCAGAAGGTTGGGAATTTCAGGACAAGGGACTAAGGGAGGCTGGTGCCTTCCTAGGAGCTTTAGGTATGTGAAAGGAAAGTAAAAAAAAAATCAATTGCCTAAAGTGCTAGACAAGAATCACTGGGAAGTGTATGGTTACAAAAGCCCTGCAGAGTACTGCCTTGCCATTGTCAGTGGGATCAGAAAAGAGAAACAAACAATTCTTTGCAATTTAAATAATCAATTCCTCATGCATCGGAAAGCAAACAAGCAACACCACCCCACCCCCAGCCCTAACTTTTCTTATGTTAAGTTTAATCACTGAACAAAGTTAGTTGCAACCAATAATTGCATCATGTGTGTTGACGTTTTAAACCGCAGTGTGAACTTTACATCTCAGCTATGCTTTCCCAAGCAACCATGACACCCCATTCATCACTATCTAGCCAGAGATATTTTGAAATACAGATAAGCTGTTAGCTATTAGAGCAGCAATGTTCAGGAGCTCCTTTTACTGATTTACAGGCTGTCCCAGCATGACTAGCTATTTGCAGAGGTCTGAGAGTGGGAGCTGGTTTTTATGAACCGTGATCACGCTTTCCTATTGATTTCACAGGGGCCTTTGGGAGGATAAAAAAGGCAGCAGAAAAGGTCCCAGGTTATTCTTGTCCCAAACATATGCTGTGACCCCACAGTCCTGCTCCTTCTTTAGTAATAGCTATGTGAAACCATAATAGTTTTTGTAATGCTTTGTGAGGTGTCCTGTTATTAACTTCTCTTTATTCTGAGAAAAACCCATTAGTTATAACTCTTTGTTTCCTGTTATTTAACTGGGATTTAATCCTTAGCATGACATTGCTCTTTATCCTACAGTTATTTTGTTCCCTTTGATAATCTCCAGTGAGAGACTCTGTCAAAAGCCCTTTGAAATTGCAAATAATTTACACCCACCACGTCCCCTTTACCCACTATTTTATGAACCTTTGCAACACATTCTAGAAGGTGAAGGGACATGATTAACTCTTACGAGAGCTCTGCTGGTGCCATCCTATCAGTTGACATTTATCTACGTGCAGTATTTCTCTGTTCGTAATTGCTCACTCCCATCTGTTTCCTCACTAGTGAAGTGACCCCTCCAAATTGGCTGTCATATGCTTGCTGTAAAAGCCGTTACTGGGGAATATCCAGTCTGGATATCAGTATGGAGTGGAGATCTTGGAAAAGATCTTGACTCAGGTGCTCTGCCTACAGCAGAAGCGGTAAGTCCTGCTATGCAAAACATTATGTGACTGAAAATGAATTCTGATTTGTAGATCTGTGCTTGTGCAGGAACTGCGCTGCCTCTTGGGGTGTAGTGTGGTGGTATTGTTTGCCTGTGGTTTTAAAGAATAGCTTTTTTCTCCTTCCCGCTTTGTGCTTTTTTCTCAATATCCCACAGCTTAGCAAAGCAGGAACCTTGCACAGCAACCCTGCCTAGCCTGTAGAGCTGAAATGGAGATGGTTCCCCGTTTGATGGGAAAAGGAGTCACACAGGGGTTGATGCATAACCACTACTCAAGCCTTCACCCTTCCATTCATCTGTGGTTTGTGGATGGCTCACTCCTCCTGTCCTTCCAGCTCCCTGAGCTGGCTCTGGGCTCCTTGACAGGCTCCCCGCTCGGCTGGGTGCAGTTGTTCTTACCCACGCTTCTCTATCTGAGGCCTTTTTTCCAGTCTCACACTTTAGATACTTCATGTGCTTTTCCCGGCAAACTGTCGGTATTCACTTGGGCTACCTTCTACCTCAATATTGTAAACACATACGGCAGTCCTACATGCTTCGTGGTGCCTGTGCAATTGACCTAGTGCCTGATCACCTCAGCTTCTGACCCCAGCTCCTGTCACCTGTGGGTGGGCTCCGAGTGATGCTCAGTGACTCAGCTGTCACTCGGTTTTCCTGCAATCAGCTTTCAAGTGTTCACTGGGCTGAAATACCCGCTGAGAGATCAGATACTTCTGCTGAAGGTCTTCAGTCACGTGAAGCCTTCAAAGGGGGATGTTCTGGCACTGAATAGCATCTCAAAATGATGATAGCAGAGAGGCTGTTACTTTAAAGGGGGAGGGTTCTACCCTAGCATCACTGCTGATTACAGTGACTTTTGGAAAATAATGCTTTCTGCACACTAAAGGAAAATACAGAAAGCATTTTAGCTGCTGACAGCTCCTAGTCTGGTGTAAAACAGGTCTAACAAGGTTACCTCCAGCGTAGCTGTAGCAGTTAACACCACATAAGCACTCGGACTTAAAAGTAACTTTTCTCATAATTCTTCAGTCATACACACGCTGCACTTCCAAAAGGCTTTGTGCTGTAGATGTGTTGTTAATCTCTGAAAGGTTGGAAGATTTCAGGCAAGAATCCTACAGAATTTCCTATTAGCATTTGTACTAATTATCTTAAATTCAAATTATTTCACAGAATCAAAGGGGAATTAAGATTTTAATTTATTTCTCTCCTTTTGTTTTTCTTCATTATTTGACAAAGCCTAGAGACTAATCCCATCTTAAACATGAATATAAAATAAACCTAACAGATGTTCTGTCTGCTACAGAACTTTATTTAAGGAGGCATGGTCTGCATGTAATATGCACTTGAAGGTCAAAGATTGTGGTATAAAAATACAAAGCCTTGGCACTATTTAATTATTTTTATTTGTAATTTTTTTCAAGCGAGTTTAGTGAATGATTAATGGTATCGGCTTAAAACAGACATAGAGCTGGCGAGCACTGTGCAAACATCAACATTGCAAACATACCTCCGTCCTGACCTGCAACATCTTTTCTATTCCCATTTCCCATCATTCTGGAACAGATCTTGCCAGCCCTCTGCCAAATGGGCTCCTGTTTTTCCAAAGTACACAGCAGCTGGAATGAATTGGGAAAGGAAATTTGGACGCCAAAGCCTGGGATGCTTCTGCTACTGTCCAGTGGAAGCAGCAGGATTTTGGGGCATGGCCTTTCTTCAGGTGAATTGTGTTTTACAAGGACTCTGCATGTTTTATGCATTACCGCCTGGATTTTGCTGCAGAAGAACTTGAATTAGGAGCTGAGGAGTCCTTTCTACTGCTGGAAGGGACTCCTTGGGCAGGTAGAAAGTAGGAATGGGACATGGACCCCACCTCTACTGTCACACAAAAGGAAATGTACTTAGGGATTTGTACACAGCCTGGTCCCTGCCCCTCTGAACAGCCCGGCTGCTTTGGGTCCTGCAGGGCATGGAGCCCCCTGCGCCTTTCCCTCCTGACCAGCTTGCCTAAGAGCTGTGACCCAGACGCTGAACACTGGCCAATTTTTCAGGAGTCTGAAGCTGATTTGTGTAAATGCATAATGCATGGCAACTGTGCAAAGATCGCTGGCTTCTGTGAACAGGAAAAGTGTGTTGTTTTGAACAGTTGGTCTTTTTTCCATTCCTTCTTTTTTTTTCTTCTTGTTTTGTTTGGTTTTTTGTGGCTTTGGTTTTTTTTGGGTTGGGTTTTTTTAGTGGGCTTTTTTTTCTTCCCCTTTCCTATTTCCCTCTTCAATTTCCTTCGGAAAAAGGAGATAAAAACTCTGAAAAAAATCTTGTTTTTTTACCAAGCTATTTCCATGTGGACACTTTTGCAAACTGGTGAGAAAAAGTGGAGCAGAGAGAAGGCATAAAGAGCCTCCTAACCTCTGTTTTGCTACTTCCTGCCTGGTAGAAATGCAGAAAGTATTTGGAAAATGTGAAAATGTTGTATTTATGTCAACATTTCTCACAGAAATAGATTCTTATATTTTAACCAGCTGTACTTTTGTTCTAAACAGTTTGCTGTGTGGCTTCAGGATTTTCATGTATCAAGAATTTGAAAAGACACTTATGTCAACCTCCTTGTAAATTGTGTTGAGTTTCAGCTGGCTCAAGTAACAAGTTTGAGTACACGCTGGGCACAGAAGTCAGATGCATCCCAGTCTAGATTTCAATCACTCCAGATTCAAGGTCATTCTTAGGTCTTTTGGTTTTCGCTCTATAGAATTTAAATCCCATTAATAGGACCTTAAAATCCTATCTTTCTGGCCGTTCAATTTGTGTGTTGTCCTCTTTTTGTGCTGAGCACATCTTAGAGTGTAAGCTATATTGAAGAGTATCCATCAGCTTCCAAGGGTTTTGGAACTGGCCTTTAATGAAAAAGTTCTCAATTGTGTCTCTTAACTAAGGTTTTCTTTAATGTTTTATGTTTTTCTGTTTTTCATATGCATGTAAGTATGTGTGTCTATTAATAGTAATAATGCATTTCCTTTACTTTTTTGACTTCTCATTTATGACAGAGTGATGGCTGAAGATGTACACTTTTCTACATCAATCTAAACTCCTTTGTTGACTTTTTTCCAGTTTTTGTCAAATCTTTCTCAGGTGTTTTAACAATATCAGGAGAGAGCCTTTCAGACTGCGAGGAAATTTGCAATCTGATCATGTACTGTATGTCTTTGAAAAGAAGAAAATACAAAGACAAAGACAGAATGTGATAGAATTTTATTTAATGCATTGGCATGAAGTGTAAATACATACTGCATACAGATACTAAACTTTCCTAGCTCTGATATGAAATAATTACCCTAGGGACCTCTGTGAAACGTAAGTCCTATATAACCATTCAAATACGGATGATGGGATTCAGGTGACCTCTTCTTAATACTAAAGGTCATCCACCAAGTGTAAATGTGTATGTTTACATAACAACAAATTTTATTTTACCCTAGAATAAAAAAAAGCATGTGTTTTCCCCCTAGAGTTAATACAAATAACTATTATTTTTGTGAGGCACAGGAGATACCACAGTATATATAGTATCAGTCATATCAATTTTTTTGAGCCTGACCTTTAATTTGGCTGACTGATTCCAGGCCCAGACTTGGTGTCCTCCATGAAATAGGAGTCTCTTGTAGAGATCTGTGCCCAACCAATTACTGTTATCAGAGGACTTAGTTTTCACTTTTGGACACCTAAAATACAATATACCATTCACGGGTTTCCATTGTACTCCCTGGCCCCATTTTTTCATGGCATGATAATCACCTTTACGTATGGCGAATGGTAACTAAAACTTGTGCTGTGTGCTCCAGCACCAAGTTTTGCATGTAATCTCTAAAATTTGCAAGGAGTAATTTGTAAAATGTTGCTTCTGGCCAACCTTTTTCCTGAAAGTACCACACAATTCAGAAAGACCACACTTTTTTTGTGGCAGGAGGTTTGTTATACACCAATAAACTAGTTTTTCAGGAACCTTTTCAGGAACAGATCTTCAGGTGTGATTTTTCTCTTTAAAAATTCTGGCATATAGTGAATCACTTCACCTTTCTGTGTCTTGCTGCCTTCCCTGGTAGAAAGAAGATAATAACATTTAATTGTCTCTAGAGAACATGTGTATCAGTATACACTGATTTCTTTCCCAAAGAGTTTTGAAAGTATAAAATGGGATATTCTGTGAGTGCTGAAGAGCTGTTATATAAAAATGAAGAACTGAATCATTTTCTCATGATTCAGCAGGAGTTAAACTGTGGCCTCCTGGCATTGAAGCAGAGGTTTATTACCGACTCTGGCACTAAGCAGATATGGATAGCATCAAAGTCCCATGCAAGAGCCATCTGCACCAGTTCTGGCTAGCAGAGTGTTAAGCTGGAAGTGAAACGGATTTGCTGACCATACTCTCAGAGGCTTATCTTCTCTCCCAAAATGGTGCGCTAGAAAATACTATCATCCTTAACAGCAGCTCATTAAATGCCTTCTTTTTCCATTTGTGACACTTGCTGTCTTCCTGGCAAGTGGTGGGAGATCCCCTGTCTGCAACTGAGCCAAGCAAGGTTTACTTCTAATCTCTCCTTAGGGTGGCAACCTGCTTCTCCAAAAAGCTGTGCTTCTGTGAAGGCTGTGCTGTTGCCAGCTGATTTGCTTTTCACCGTGGCAGCATTGTTTCCTATCTCTTCAATAATTACCAGTGTGGTGGTAGGAAGTGATAGCACTGTATGTTATGTTTTAACTCAAGAAGGGATCTTAAACTACTGGCCTTACTGTACTCCTCTGAATACTTACATTACTGTAGGCAGGCAACCCTTGGTTTTGAATTTTAATTTTATTTTTATTTTTCCCCCAGTCAAATCTGTTGAAGGTGCCACGTTTTATTTCATTTCTAGAAGCTAAAACATCTCTGTTCTCTTCATCTGTGTTCTCCAGCTCCACAAATTCTCTTTTAATAGAAATATACAGACTGAACTGATTGAGAAAAAGAAATGTTCAGAGGACAACCATGCATGCTTCTGTGATCCAAATTAACTTTTAGGGCTCATTCAAATTCAACTCAATCTTTGTATTTTCTTGCAGTGACTGAGATGACATGAACCCATATCAATGGTATAAACCTGAAGTTTTGATTAAAAAGAAACAGGAAAGCAGCACAATTTTCAGGTTCCTTAAACAGGCTATTTCTGTGATTTGAATGAGCCCTAGAAGAAAAAACTGAGTAGGAATGGAAATTGTTAAAAGATTGTCAGAGGTAGAAGCAAAAGATGGAAGGAAGAGATATAACCTTTAAGAAATTTTGAGGCTTTGCTTCAATTCTGTTCCATCAGGGTCAGCAAGGGGATAGGCCAGAAGTAAAATTATAGTACAAAAAGGTCAGAAAAAGAAATCAATGATAGGGAAAATGCAAGTCTGAAGAGCGGAGGTGGCTCTGTGTTTTACAAGGAGGGAAGACAAACATGCTAACCTGGCTTGGAACCATAATCGACATCTTTCCTAGTGCTTTGCAAAGAGGTTCGCCTTCCTGGAGGGAAAAGAGGACTGCACAAGTATTTGGCCAACTTTGCCTGCCTGTGAGAAACCCACTCACCCCAAACCTTGCCATTGGCGGGGGGAATCCACCAAGCCCCAGCATTTTCTGTCTGAATTAATAACATGTGAGAGGGAACAGAATATGGATGATGGACTCCTAGTGGGCATGTCAAAAACAAAAAAAGGGCTAATGTATTGATTCCTTTTTGTAGGTGCAGGAAAAAAAATCGGGACATGTAATTTTGAAGGCTGAAATGTCAGAAGCCTAGGAGCCTATGAAAAATAAAATCAAACAAACAGAAGTGGTAATACATAAGGGGCATATTATCGCCTGACGGCACATACGTTGGACTCCGACAGGAAGCATGTGCACAGCCTAAAAGGAAAGTATGTGAGTCTCAGATTTCATGGAAAGTGACAGTACCATATGTAGTGGTTAATGAGTTTGTAGTTTGCTAACTATGCCTAAAAAAGCTTATACAGCTGCTTAGTGAGATCAACTAGAAAAAGCTCTTCCTAATTCTTTTGGTGGGTAGCTGGTTCAAAGAAGGAAGCACTTAAAATCTCTGAAGTTGTTCCTATTTTTATTATTCGCCATAGCATCTGGGAAGTTGAGTCTTTGGCCTGTCGGGTTAGGTGTTGTACCTGCACTGAAATGACAGGCTGCTCCAAGGAGTATGTTTCCTGAGAGTTTCTCAGTAACATACTATTAGGCTGGTTATTGGCTGTAGCTCATAGCTCTGCTGCAGAGACTGGTAGGCAAAAAAAGAATATATACGTCTGTTGCCTTCAGTGGAGTTTAGAAATTTGCATCGGCCAATTATCTTGCTGTATGGCATTCGGTAGAGCTACTTGGGGCTTCAGTGGGGTGATGCTAGTGCGAGTACGAAGGGACAGGGATGTTAGGTTTTAACAGAGTTGTGAAGGATCGGTAATTTGGAAATCAGCTGTATTTGCCATTAGAATCTGTGGTCTTTGCTTTTCGCATGAGCGAGATTGTTGTGAACCCCCTGTAAATATTCATTGCAAAAATCAAGTTGTCTGAAAATGGAAATGTGATCAGAAGAGCTTTCTGCAGAATATGACATCAAATTGCTGAAACAGCTGCAAGAAAGAGCAGAGAGATGTGTGATGTATTTGGATTGCAGGGAATTAACAAACAAGGTTTTGATTATCATAGGCAGGTGCAAGAGATGTGCTTTTCCACAGTTACTCTTCAACACGTACATTGACCACATGGTGCATGAAAGTGGATCAAGTAAACTGCAGCAGCAGTGTGAAAAGCATAATGACTGTACAGAAGGAACAATCTACGGAGGGAAGAATAGATTACGGCAGTCTTATTTGCACGTAATTTGTTCCTTTGTGAAAATGCTGAAGATCTTAAAAGCCTTGGTAAATGCCTTTAAGGGAATATGACAGAGAAAGGACCAAAAAATCAATAGTCTTGATTCTTTTTCTCCTAGTTTGCATTAGTGTAACCTACTGGCTGAGTCTGTGTAATTTGGATGTCATCTAAATTTGCAGTTCAGACAGACTGCTAAATGTAGCTCAACAAGACAGAGCCTTGTCTGTCTGATTGTGACTAATGTAGAGAAAATGAGGTGTCTGATAGTGAGCTCAAAGCTGCCATTCCTCATGTAAACTGGAGATTTCAATTTTTCATTCCTTTTCAGTTAGAAATTACATCAGGAAACAAAGCACACATGGCAAACACACAGGAAATCTGGCTTTTGCATTCACCATTTTTTGCAAATGCTGAAGCCGTCTTTGATGTCATAAAAGATTAACCAATTAGTGAATTACAGAGAAAAATTGTTTTTTGGGGTGTCATTAATCAAGATTATTTCCTTTACCCTGGGGGGTGGAAATACCATGGGCAACAAGCTGTAATAATGCTCAATGAGCTCTAATTTATTTGAACTTCTTTCCTCCCAGAAGCTGTGGAGGTTCTTGGTAGGCGCTTTCACAGAACGGCTCTTTTTTAAGCTGCATAGGCCTGGCCAAAGAAATCGTAGAGGAAATTAGTTTCTTCCCCTTTAATGGCTGGAGTGGGAGATGAGAAAGCATGTCTTTAAGGCAGTGATGAAGAAATGGGTTGACACAATGACAGCCTCTTACACATCTCTTTTTATTGAGTACAGGAAGACATAAGATCCTTCTAATTGCTCATTTTCTACCTGCCATAAAGGACAACAGGAGGAACAAAAGAAAAAGAAACAACACTTGTCAAATGATCCTAAGGATCTAATTCTCACAGAAGCTTGTCCAAAGGGACTTTGTAGTTCTCTGACATGTTATACTACAGACCCATCTTGTCTGCTGAATGCTAGAAGAAGACGAGGAAATGCTAATCCCTCAGACTGCTGTCTCATGATAAATGGAGGCTCTGATCTGAAAACATGCACGGATACGCTGAACTCAGGCTCGCAGAAGGCAAGATTTAAGCAAAACCAAAGTGGTAGGGTGATCATTTGATTAAATCTCTAACATGAATTCGGAAAAGTAGCTGGCTGAATGAATACTGGATTCTGTTCTAAATCTTTTGAAACCTTGGCTCAATACCTAGAAGAACAGTTTATTCTGTATATAATTAAACTGGCTACAAGAAAGGAAAGCTTCCTGTAAGGGAAAATGGTGTCATGTCTCAGAGCAAACTGAAGAGTTGTGTTAACCACAGCATAGCTATGTTTGGAGACTGCTCTGAAACCACATTGTGTAGACTTTCCTTGGTTTTAATAAGCATTTGCAGGAGGTGCATAAAAAAACCTCTGAGTGTTCAGTGTATACTGATGAACTGAGAGCAAGAAGAAGAGTTCACTCTAGTCTGAAATTGGCTGAGGGGAAGAGGAGATCTGTTGGCTTGGGAAACATCTATTTATTCATAATATGCTTTATTGGCTTTTCCCTTGGAATCCATTACTTGGGCAAGTTTTGGAGATTCCTTATTCCACTTTTCCTTCCTTTTTTTTTTGTTACTACCCAAGATGATGCAGGTTATATTTCCATCCTTCTTCACTGACTTCTTCATTCTAGCAAAAATCCCTTTGTTGATGTGGGTTTTTTTAAATGTTTGATTGTTTTTAATGTTAAGTTCATTGCTTATTGGAAAACAGTGGCTCTATAAAGCATCCTATTTTAAAAAGGTTTTGGAATAAATTTTCCAAATTTGCAATATTACTCTAGTATGACACTTTGAAAAGAAAGCATTTATAATCTTATTTCAAAAAAACTTTTTGCTTTGATATATAAATCAAACAGGGGATTTTTAAGAAAGATTTAAGTTAGAACATTGCAAAAGTTTAAAAAAGATGTCAAAAGAGAAAATGTTCTGATCATTGTGGTAAGACAAAATACATAAAAAGAGCTGAAGAAAACACACAATCTGCCCAATTGGTCTGAAGTAAGTGTAGTAACCTTGGAAAAAAGGCAATTACAAGATCATCCAAAGAACAAAACCTTGGACATACGCTGATATTTTTAATTTTAATTTTCTTCTTTTTGCTTTGCTTTTTGTGTAAATCTTCTCTCTAGGGTGGGACAATTTTCCTCCCACCATCCTCCCCAACTGTATGCACATGTCCATCCAGAAATTTTGGCTTGTTGCTGACAGGTGAGCTGATGGATGTCACTTCAGCCATAGCCAGAATGTGGTACTGCCTTCATCAGTCTTCAGGTAATGAAGCACCATGAACTATGGGCTTGTTCCTTTAGGTTCAAGTGTCTAAGGGCAGAAAAAGATATTTCAGAAGGTCTGGCAGCTAGACAGAGGGAAAATTCAGTCAGAAGGGATTAGGACAAACACATAAGGCTTGATTGTGACAGAACCCAGAGCAAAAGCAGTATCAGCTCTGGTGCTGCAGCAGGGACGGAGATGCTGAGGCCAATGTCTCTGACTCAGTTACACCACTCTCGCCTCCTCGGTCCCCCAAGGCCGAAGTCCTCCAACCACTCTGTTCTTCTTCCAGTCAGTGCCGTTGGGCACAGCTGAGGACAGGAGCCAAGGCTCTGCTCATTTCTTATACCAACAGCATCCTTCTGTCCTGGCGGTCCTTAAAGGCGAGGAAGAGAGAAATGCCTCTACTTTTGCAGCCTGTGTGGTGACAAGCTGTGGCCTGGAACCTATAAGGAGAGAAAGGGGGAAAGGGCTTTTATTCCTCCCTAGTATTATTTAATATTAAAGCCACAAAAAATCTTGCAGCTGGCTTGAAACAAAGGCACCAATAAAATACCAGTCATTTCAAGGATCTTTTTGCTTTCTGGAAATGCATGCCATGGTTAGCTCATGTTTCCAAAAGTTTCTTTCCAATTGGGAGTGCAAAAAGTTATTTAAAGCATCTCAAATTCTTACTGAAACACAGGTAGGAGTGTGATTATGAGAGGAAAACACACCCAAAATATTGCAATGGTTAAGATAAAATGGCTAGATTTTGCAACAGTTAATCCAAGACTAAACTTTGCCCCCCAACACATTTTGCGTAGTGCTGTATTTGAAAATGTTAAATGCAGGGACAGGATTTCAGCCACCATCCCTCCTCACATGCCTCTGCCAAGACCCAGAAGGCAGCACGTGTGGTGCTCTCTCCCATACTCTGATTTCATGATCACAATCACTTCCTCTCCTCCTTGTATGAAACCCAAGACACACTCAGGGACAGAAAAATTATTCTCTTGCAGAGCTGACAGTGTTGCAGCTCTCCCAAGGCCTCCTCCAAAAGTGCTTTAAAGGCAAGAGAAAAAGTGTCATTGAATACGTTGGTTTTTGTACAGGGCCTTGGCGATACCATGCACAAGTTCTTACACAGTACATAAAAAACTCCACTGATAAGTCTTTTCCTTTTGTTTCTTTGTGTGCATATCTTGATGCAGCTTTTTTTAGAGCAATGATTTTATTTGAAGTTTGGCTGAATTGGGCATCTGGGTATCAAACAGAAGGTAAGAAGAAGGTGGGAGATAGAAAAGGTAAAGCGGAGATGAGCCTTAGCTGAAATCCTGCTCTTGATGCAGCCAGTAGGAGGTTTATTTTGTATGTGGGACTTCATCTAATATAAAAGCCACCCACTTCTGTCAGCCTCCTGCAGTTTTTGCAGGCTTCTTCATTTTCTCATACATAATAAAACAGGCTTGTCCTTTAGGGAGAAAAAAATGATTAAAAAAATTACCTCATCCGTGAAGAAGACTATGGCTGTCTAATTCAGGGAGGGGAAGCTCAGAAATCCAGGCTAGCTCTGTGACAGTAAGGAACAGTTGGAAAAACCCATCTGTCCGCAGCACTGAGCCCTTAAGTGAAGCAAAGCCAAATGAGAAATACCTGAGCCCAACGTTAAAGGCCTGGAATTCACTGCCCTTGCTGGAGGAGGCAAGCAAGAAACCAGACTTAGATTCTAAGCATTCCACAGTATCGGTGTTTTTCTTTCTTTCTTTTTCCTTCTTGAGTGGGACTAAGGCTCGACCAGCCCGAAGCAAGAAAGCATTAAGTCATTTCCACCTTTGGGTGGGTTCATTTTCACAGGGTGGCTGCTAGTTGTCCCTCTCCCTTTCAGATAACAGTTTTGTAAGAATGATATCCTCTTGGTGAAGCCCAGCCAAAGGCATGCTGGCAGCAGCTGGCCTGGGACTTGGTAGCAAAAAGTCCCATTTTTCTCACTACTGTAAGACACTGGCAAGTCTCCTCGCTGCCGAATGCCTCCGTTTGCCAGTAAAAACCAATATGAGTAATGTTCTTACTGCCCTTAGCACAGGAGTTGCATGCTGTAGAAAGATGGGATTTTGGGAGCATGCTGCTTGTAACTTGAATTTTGTTCCTTTTTAAAACTTGGTAGCTGTCTTTTTTTTTTTTTTTTTTCTTTTCACTGATTTCAAGATTTTTAATGTTGAATTCTTGTGGGAGTGGGAGTACCATCAGTGTTAATATAGTGCTTTGCACTCTGTGTCTTCTATCTTATTCAAACCAGATTTTCTGCCTTTTTCTCCCTCCTTAGTGCTTTATCTCTGATTATGAGTTCTGTTCCCTCATTCTTATCTCCAGTTTATTATATCTATTTTTCTGTACACTTTATCAGTAGTTTGACTTTCCGGTATTTTCCCTACCTCTATTTTATTTTTCGGTTTTAGCTTTTTTCCTCTGCCCCCAGTTTTATCACAGCCTCTTTTCCTTCTCTTTCAAGGCTCCATTTCATCGATAACTGCACTGAGAGAAGTAAAAAGAGTTGACATCAAACTCAGCCAACTGAGTTTTTTTAAGAACTTGTTTCCCTGTAATAGTTATGCTCATTATGTATCTGTACTATTTGTTGTGGAGGCTGGGACAGCTCTTCGCTTGCTTTATCGTTTCCCAATGAGTTTAAATGGTCTTTATTAATTTCTCTGTGCACAGATTAGCTTGTTGTGTGATTGTTCTGCTGTCCCCTGTGTGTCCTTCAATCTGCTGGCATATTTATAACTTCTGAGTTAAAATTATTTGCCAAGCAACAGTTGAATGTGTATGAAATAATACCATTTAATTTCTCTTGCTGGGGGTGGAGGCAAAGGATGTAAATGGACTCCTTCCTGATGCTGAAGAAGAGTCTCTCTGAATGATGAACAGCTTTTCCTCAGCTTTCTAGGTGGGCTTCATATCTCCACCACAGAGTCATTTAAAAGGGTGTGTAATGACTCCTGAAGTGTGAACGTGCTGTAAAAGCTTGAGTGGCTCTGTTGATCTGCCTTTCTTCTGGGGGGAACTGGCTATTTTAGAATATACAGAGTTCTGAACTGGCTGCTACTTGGGAAAGGTGTATCTCTAGGAAAGGACATAGCCATACATCACTTTTTTCAGTGCATTCCTTTGTGATGTTTCTGTTTTAAAGTAGTAGATAGTCTAGCTCCTCTGGTGTTTAAAATTAAAAGCTTGGTGATTCTTTCAAAATGCATTTTAAGTGTTTTAATTCTGCCTGCTGACAATGCAGCTCCCAAGAACATTCTGTATGAGAAAGAAGCCCTGGGCTGATTCCTAGGCAGTACACTGCAGCATGCTCTAAGCCACCTCTTGCTCACCGTTTTGCTCATTCCTTATTTTGAGTCACCTATAGCCAGCCCTTCTCTTGCATATTCAGTGATCAGGGGATGTTTGGCCTTTTCCTAAACTCCAGTTCCTCCAGCCTCCTCAATGACACCACCACCACCAAATCAACTGTTTCCTTCCTTTCTCTGATTTATTCAAACCCCCTCTATGACAGTAGCTTTCCCTGAGCATCCCCACTCACAGGAGAGGCAATGCCCAGAGCCCAGTGCTGACCTATAAGATATTCTTAAAGAAACGACCTGACACAGCCCCTCCACCTGGCCATTCGCCTTTCACCATCAGGCATTTGCCAGACAAAAGAATGGCTTCATCACCGGAGTCTTAATTGCATCTTAATTTTGACCTGGAATCTTTACCTTCTGAAAACTGATCAGCAAAACAGTGTCTTCAGCTTCTTTGCAGCCTACTTAAAGATGTAGGCACAGGCACATTCAGCTCTTTCCTTGCAAGTTCTGCTTCTTTGACAAGCTACTTTAGGAAAGGTCTGACTGTACATGATAAGGCCATAAATTCGGTGCACAGATGGTCCAATCGTCTTTGCAATTATTGTATTGTGCCATTAGGTACACAAGGGTTTCATTTATTTAAGATATATTTTTCTTGTAATTGGAATCTGTCATGGCAGGTTGGCTTGACTGTTTGCTGGTGGGCAAAATGTTTGTGTAACAGGTTTACTGGGTTAGGTTGAGCTCAGTGTGAGGAAATTTTTTCCCCATTTTCCAATAAAGAATAAGTCATGTGTAATATATGGTACTGTTGGCTGACCTAGTGTTGTCATAAAGATAATATGTCCGTTGAGAGAAGCATTCTGTGTGAGGTTAGTGATTTGTTTTTAGAACAAGTTTCCTATTAACATTAAATAGAGAAACAGTAGTTATTTGTAAACTGTTCATTGAAATCCACAATGAAACATTCCTACTTGCTCAGGGTACAAAATAGCATGGCTTCTACAAAAACACGATAAAAAAATACCACTTAATCACTTGGCTAAACAAAAACCCATATCCATTTTTGTCAATTCCCGAGATTTAATTAAAACACAGAGGTTGATTCCAAATCAAACCAAACCAACGCCTAATTATCACAAGTGTTAATTACAAGTCTTGCTTTAACTGAATGACTAATAGAACAGAATGGCAAATGCCTTCCCAACAGCAGATTTACTGACAAATGAAGCAGGATGCAAATTGAGGGCATCTTCTAGCCTTTGAAATCCTGCTTTACCTCTGCTGTGAATAATAAGTGGGAAGTGTTTTAGCCCATGTTGGGGTTTGTTTATCATGAAATTCTGCTTTCTGTTTGAGGCCACGAAAACAGAAAATTAAAATGGGGTAAATACCTTAATCCATGAATCCTGTTCTCCCCACCAGTGTAGTTTAAACATGTGAATACAGCATGAAGCAGGAGGTCAGCCTGCTGGCTGTGTACTTCCAGACAGCTACCAAAATCAAGTTGAAGGTAAAAGACAGGTTTGAGGTGTTATAAAGATTTATACAGAACTTATAACTGGAAGTGGTTTTGGACAGCTGTTAATGCCAAAACAGTGCCTGTTGTCAGAACCGTGTTCTCTTCACACTCAGGAAAACTCACTAAATTGCAGCCACAGTAATGACAAATGTTACAGGTTTTCATTTTTGAACTATAGAGAAGAGGGGGTTTATTTTGTTCTTCCTGTTGGCTATATAGAAATCCAGCCTACCATTTTACTTCATTCCTGGGATTTGATGTGAAACATGGCATAAAATTTCAAATCATCCAGGAAACTTTAATTTAAGGGCAAAGGAATCCAAACATGAAAATACTTTTATGATAGCTGAGACAGTTATTTGCAGAGGTGTGAAGGAATAAGGATGCTCAGAGAGTGAAGAGGATTTTAGTTGGTAATAGTTTCACCCACTCGGTCCCCAGACTTGCAAAAGTTTACCATCTACTTAGTTTTGTGTTCTTGACATATTCTGTGAAGGTAACAGAACTTGTGAACAATCAAAGTGAATCGTACATAAAGCAGTTTTGTCAAGTTGGAAGTTACCATCCAAAGATCCTTCCTTCTTCCCTAATTTGATTCATCTCTGCATCTCTGTACCTATTTGTCTTCTCATCCATTTATTTTTGTTCTCTGTCCCCGATGATCAAAATATATTGCAAGTTTTAAGTTCTCCAAGTTTAAGTTACAATTCTTTTAATTTAAAATTACTCCTTACATTTTGACATAGTTATTTCTGTAGTATAGAATAAGGAAGAATTTTTGTATTTCCTCTTAGAAAAAATATATTTCCAGGTGAAGCTGATGAATTTAAAGATAATAGCCATAGTACAGTGACATTTTACATTCATATTACTGCCTGAATTGCAACATCTCAAGAGGGTTTTGCGAACATTAGTAAGTTCAACCTTGAGCTTCCCATGGAGCGTTGATTGTTATCACTATTCCACAGATGCAGTAAAATGGAGGGCTGAATTATCCTAAATCTACACCATAAATCAGCAAATAAATGTCTGTAAATGAAATGTGTTGACTTAAAGTCCAGTTGCTCTAGATACAGGCTTTTAGAGTATCCTCTCCTGTGTCTAAAATCGTTTCCATTCTTTGCTGCAGTGGACTTTGATTGCAGAGGTCAAAATGATGATTTTTCTGGAAGTCAGCTGCCTCACAGTCCACCAAAATCTGGAGGGCTTGTTTTGAAGGAAAAAAAAAAAAGTAACACTATGGGTTTCATTTGCTTTTGATGTTTGCTAGCAACAACATGAGACAGCCCTCACCTTAAGCTGAGACAAATGCAATTCTTCTGAGAAGAGGTACCCTGTGATTTGGGTCTTTATTGTTCCTTTGCTACTGTAAGAAGTAAAACATTGATTCCTTTCTGGGTGTTATCTCACCAGGGACCTGGTGCTGTGCATAGTGGATCTATCTAGTTGATAATTTCCATGTAATGACAACTGTTGCAAAGAATAGCCTGCTTTTTCTTTTCCTTTCTTTTTTTTTTTTTTTTTTTATCTTGCGGCATTAAGTTTCAGATATTCTATGCTAAACATGCAATTTCAAGTCTTAATCTCAGAGGCACCACTGGGAATTGCAGAGTGCTCTCCTCAATGGGCGCAGGATTGGTATATCAGCCCCCTGGTGTGTTAGAGCATTACATCAGCTACTTATCAGCAGCATTTTTGTACTGTTTGTATTCAGATGAGATTAAGTCCCAGTATGATTTTATTCTGGCCTCCTCTAAATTAGATTAGTGCAAATCAATTGAATCTTTCTTTCAAAGAGGTAATTTGTTGCAGATATCTTGCAGGATCTACCACTGAAATGGGATCAGTTGATACTGCATTCAACAAGGTTGATCTGATCAGCTGTACTGAAATGGTTTGGTATTCATCAAAAAATGTATTGCCTCTGTGGCTGATGAAATTCCTTCTTGAGTAAGACACTACATCTGACAGCAGTAGTCCAAAGCAAGACTGCTTATTTACTGGTGTTGGATATTCGTTTTGGAAAAGAGTTGAGTTGGAAATCATGCAAGCATCTGTTACATAGTTAGATTAGATAATGTAAATGTTTAGAAAATGCAAATGAAGCTCACGATAATTAGTAATGATGCTTTTCTACTTTTATTAATAAGGTAATGCTTCTGGCAATTACATTTAAATTTCATATGAAGGTTCAAAGCACTGGAACAATTTCCTGTTTAGAACAGCAGAATTCAGGGTGAACTTGCTTAGTGATCTGTACCATGGGCTTGCTACAGAACTAGAAACTACTTGTATCTTTCTCATCACAGAGCTACTGCCTTTTCCTGGTATCTCTGATTCTGGGGAAAGGAGAACCTTATATAATTGTGACTGGTTGTGTTAGAGTTTGTATGCAAAGGTTGTTGTAATAACATTTTGAAATAAAAGACAGCCCTATGTGTGTTACTTTTAGGATGTGCAAACATATAAAGCCACGTTTGTCCTTTGTAGGGGGAAAGAACTCAAAACCCGTAAATTTAAAGCAATCTTGATATGGTATTCTCATTAATTTACATCACATTTGCAAAAGCAAGCCCCTTCTGAAGTGTCTAGGACCTGCTCAGTGTTGACATCTAAGTCTGTGTTGGCATAAACCAGTCCAAAATCCTGGCAGAGACACAGAAAGGAAAGAACGCTGAATGTTAACAAAGACTTCATTAATATTGATGTATAATTCACATGGCAGCGAAAAGCTGCATTATTAGCCACTATTGTTATGGTTCTGTCATTAATATTCAATGAGGATGTGTGGGTATTGAAATTCCCTGACTTCTGGGTACCCCAGTGGTCCAATAATAATAACAAAAACTATGCTACAGTTATGGGAGCCTCATGATAATCAACCTCTGCTTTGTTTTATGAAGGTTTTTGAGCTCATACTGATGTCTCTTGTGAGATGGGGGGCACCCATACTTTTTTCTGCCTTCAGAAGGCTCCTGCATCTACAGATTAAGGTAGCATCACTCCTCTACAGCTCCATGCTGGATCCCTGTTGGAGAGAATCACAGCAGGTAATTTTATACCTGGTTTTCTGAACACAACATCTTTTCTCCTAGGAAACCGTTTATGTGCTGCTAAATGAAATAGCAGTCCTTGTTTCAATTTCAATTAGAAATAAGTTGATTTTGTTGACGATGTGCACTAGTAAGTAGCTCCATTCACACTAAGCTTTTGTTTGAACCAAGTATTTGCTCATCTGAGTTGGTTATCTAAATGTGTGACAAGGAATCGCTTTACCATTTGTATATATAAATGATATTGTGATGCAGTATTTGCAGGCGATGATCTATTGAGACACATGGAATATAACTTTATCCATGAAAGTAACTGCATTGACATCAGCGGAACTAAGTGCAATGCATAAAGGCAAGTATATCCATGAAGCCCTTGCAGGCTGAAGGCCTCGGTGTGTAACTTAAAGGCTCCATTTTTCGAACACTTAACTGAGGCTGTATTCTGACTATATCAATACAGTGCTTTTCCACTGAATTCTCACCATCTTTCTAAAAGAGTATTTCATTAAAAAAAAACAAACAGCTCTACGCATCTTGAAAAGCCCATTGTCCAGGAACAAACCATACATTTCTTGAGATCTTAATTTATTTGTGTATTTATTTAGAAAATGCAAATCTAAGACCTTTCAAACAAATTGCCGGGTGCGTTGGCCTTACAGCACTGTACAGATAGGTAGATGCAGTCCTACATATTTAGTTTTCCCCAAATACCATTGGTAGCTATAGAAATTAAATACACCCTTATTGCAACAATTTATAGAGACAAGGATTGCTTGTTGGCAGTTACCAACTCCAAAGCAGACAGTCCTCTCCCCCTCTTTGCACCACCATTTTCACAGCTGAATGTCAGGCTTAGTGCATTCCGAAGAATTCCAAGGTACAAACCAAATTCTGCTGAAACCGGTCTCAGAGATGGATTATGACTATACTGCAACCTGCCTGGCATCTCCCAGGCCTGTTCCATGAAGCTGGTGGGTTTAGATTCCTCTTTTCATGCTTCTTTAAAACCAATGCTTCAAATTCTGCCAGTGTTTCCCTGCTATGCCAGTTTGTATAGGGCAAACCCAAATGGTCCCCTTACTTGATACTGCGGAATAATCTAGGGACTGCACAGTTTTAGGTCCAGCTCTCTCACACCACTTCTACCTACTCCCAGCCACAAGCGGATGTGATACTAACAAAAAACTCCAGTGGCGTGCAGGCCTATTCAAATGAGAAATATCAGCCTTTTGCTGTGATGTATTGTCAAGTTATTGCTTGAACTGCTCAAGTGCCATGCGCACACCCTCTGGTGCGGCATCTGAACCACGCCAGAGCTCTTGGCTGTCCCCTTCTTCCCTCACTTAGGGAGCATTCAGAGATGAGCCAGCAGCTGGGAATGGGAGAAGAGTTGGGACACAACAGAACACGTATTTTGAAAAGTTTTCTTTAGTGCTTCCGTGCCATTCATAATTCATGTTGAATAACGCCTATTTGTACTGTGCCACCAGCTGCTCATTGTTTTTATAGCAGTGTCATTAGCTCACTACCAGGAAATGACAATGAGCACCAAATACAGCTGGGGTGTTAGTGTAGTAACGTAATGCATAGAAAGTGATTGAGATCAAGTGAATATGCAGAAGCACTTGTTCCAGAATATCCTAAACAGTTAATGGCATCTTAGAGAGCCTTATTCTACCCTTGACTAATAAAACACTTGAGCTTTGTTGCAAGTTCTTGACATTTAAGAAGACAATCTGTGTTTCTTCTCACCTGCAAGACCCTGTGTAGGCATTCAGTATTTATTTTTCTTATCCTGCAACTCAGTCATCACAAACACTTCTTCAATAGCAGGCTTACTTTTATTTTTTGTCGGAGATCATATGGGCTGATGAATCTTCCCATGTTGTCTTTTACCACACAGAAGACTTGTTTTTGTGTCTTTGCAGAAAATTGTCGAAAACCATCTAAAAATTAAAAATGGACAGGTAGTCCGTTCGTACTGATTATTAGCGTGATCATGTCCTACCTCAGTCTGTTTTGTTCCCAGCTAGTCCTCCACTCTGCTTTAGCCTCTAAGTCTAAGCTCTAACAAGGTATTTTCAACGTCATGTCAAAGCAGGACTCGCCTCTTGGTACTGACTAGACTTCTGAGTTTCCCATGTGTATTATTATTTCCCCATCTCCAAGATTATAAACAAAGCTGTCCTTGCTGCTCTCTGTCAATACTACCCTTAGTTTTACATAGAGCACTTCTATTTGCACGAGAGGTGTTTTTTTCTTAAAAAAAAACAAATTCACAATGCTTTACTGTAAATGATGCAATGTGATACCATATGCTAACATCTGGGTAGTGGCGGTCTCCGACTAGTTTGCTCTGAAATGAATGCTACCCAGCCTGGTCGTTTGTGCAAAATTTAGCTGATGATAAGTCCATTTATCCTTTTGCATTCCCAGCTGAGATTCTCAATGCCCTCTTTTAATCAGAATTTAAAGTGAGTGACATGCAATCAGGGAGGGTTTTTAGAGAACAGTAAGATGCTTGTCGTTTTACTTGTGCACTTAACATGGGTTCATTTTTTTCACCAACTAACAATAGCACTCACATGCGTAAGGAGCTACTAGGAAACACTCAGCCAGGCTGTCTAATGTCGAGCAGGACATTTTACTGGTGCAAATTTGCGGTATTTCTCTATAGCTGTAGATTGACTATAACTTGGTGTATTCACTGGGCATTCTGGGGCCCACGAGAGCTCATTGCTATCCATACGTTCTTTTGTTCCAAATAGTTAGAATATTACAAGTGTTTTACAGAGTAATAGCTACTTCTGTTGCCATCTCACTTTAGGAGTCTGATTTTTAAGCCCTTTTGGTATCCAGTGCCAAGAAGTAGGTGTGTACTAATACCCTGTGTTTGAACTGTGAAAGGAATGTGGCTCCTGGGCTGGAGGGTTTCAGCACTGCTCTAGCACCATAACCAACTCTCAGAGGTAACTAATCTTCAGAGCTGCATACCTAAATCTCTGAAGGCCCACAGGTGCAAAATGTGCCCTTCAGAGATCAGAGAGGAAAGGGAAAGGGGAGGTCTGGACAGAGGTTTCAGGAGAGAGATACCGATGACTTGACTGGAGTCTACTCCCATGCTGCGCAGGCTCCTCCGCTGTGGTTGAGGGTCAAGGAGCAGCGTATCAGCCTGTGTCGTCTGTGTAGATTTGTTTCATCCCAGAGGGATCCAGCTTACCCAGAAATCCATATGGTGGCCCTGCCATGGGAGCTGCATGGCACTTGTTGGATAGCCTTAGCTTTGCCACCAGTGTCATCTCCTTGTCCTTGCGGAGAGACACATAACGTGTCTTGGAGATAAAAGCAACAAAACAACAATGAATGCAAATTTCCAGTAGACAGAACAGCAAGTATCATGGAGTCAGTCTTGAAAAACGGCAGGCATCTCCTAGACTTTTAAAGATACAGTGCACAGTAAGGAAAATCGCAGCAATTTCATGCACCACTTGAGCAGGGGTCTGGATTTATGAAATAGTTGTGTTGTGCTTTCTTCAAAACTTCTTTTAAATGTGTTTCAAGAATACTGTATAATTTTAGTCTATGCAGCTCATTTCCCCCATCGTTCAAGCTGTAGATGTACAAAACATCATATTACAAGGAATCATACTTAAACCTATCAATATTTTCCAGTGAACCTGTATATTAGTTCAAATTAGACCTCCTACTGGTTTAATTCTGTAACCTGAGTAAAACACACTCCCAATACATCATGTATTATAAAAGGTACCTACCCAAGATGCTGTTAAGCTAATCATTATTATTTTTCACTTGACACAGTACATTTATATTTTTGATAAGACTTTGTATGATCTGCCTGTTTTCCAGAGCTTTGAGATATACATAATGTCTTAGAAATCTATGTTTTCAATATATAATTCTAAACTTCTAAAATATTTCAATGTTCTGATTAACTTTTGGGGTCTTTTTGTATCTTGGCATATGCGTGAACATTTGGTAACAAGAAAATTAGAATAGTTTACTTTGAACTAATACTTCTCCTTTAGATGTCTGGAAACTGAAATTATTTGAAAAATCATGCTTCCTTCCTGGAAAAAAGACAGTAGAACATATATTTGCTGATTTGTATGTATAAAGGAAAAATGGATCTTTTCCTGATTGGCCAAGTGATTTAGGAGCTTAAAATATAGTTTTAAATCAGTCAAATTTAGTCAGTGTTCAACAGGTAGTATATCACAGATAAGGATTTCCAAAGGATTTAACAGGGCTCAGTTGGTATTTGCCTGACTTTGACTCTAAGATGCCTACAGGCATGGAAGTACATTGGGATGTCTCACACCAGCCTTTTTTGGAGGAGATCTGCTCAATGCAGTTCTGTGGAAACCTTGGCTGCACTGGCATTGATAAGACTATGAGAAGAACATGATCCAGGTAAGGCCACTCAAGGAAGATGAAATCAGACAAAACCATATGCACCTAATGCTGCATAAAACTTCCAGCATAATTTTTTTCACTTTTTTTTTCCCCCCACAGGTGAAGTCAATCTTTATCCTCTTTTCAATATTTTACCTCCCTCGGCTGCTTACCTTCTTGTTCCCTCTGATGTAGAAAACCTTTTCATTTTCTTATGTTTAGAGGTTGGAAATATGCTGAGGATTGAACTGGGATCTCATCAGTCATAAGTCAGTGCCAGACTCTTACAAAAGACCAACTAATGAGGTAGTGGATAGAGTGGCTTATCTCTGTGTGATTCTGCAAAGACACAGGACAATACCAGCCTGTGCTGTTACACTGGGAGTTCTGCTGAAAAAGGCTCTGGCAATGTCAGGTAGGTATCACAGATTTTCTAAATTTGATGTGGCTTTCTGCCTTTAGATAAAGGAAAGTGGAGGTGTAGGAGGATGAAGGGCCAAAGAGGACTAACATGCAAGTGGATTTGAACTGCAGGCAGGAACTGAAAAGCCCATAAAAGCTGTTGAAAAATCCAAAGACAGAGAGGACAGCAAGTGACAAGTTTTTAACCGTAGACAGATTTTATGGCAAAGCAGCAAAGCGTTTCTGTGTTTAACTGTGCTTACAATTAATCAACTTTTAATTCTCTTCATTAAGCTTCATTATTATGAAGCAGTGTATTATAGTCACAAAGGAGTGGATTTGATTAAAATTTGAAGTGGAGCAATTGAGAAATAGTACTGCCACCTAACAAAGCTAAACAAGATTCTTCTCCCCCATTAAGTCCAACAGAGATGATCCCTTTTTATCAGACCAGCTCTAGTTCCTGGGACCTTCTTGTTTGTCTTGCACGTATGGTGGTATGTATGTGTGTGTGTTTATAAAACCACATATATAAAAACACAGTTTCATACACAGCTACAACACTGATTTTCCCTATTGCACAGCAGCTGGGATGACAGTTGTTGGTGTTACGTTGTTGTGATGTACAAACAATTCTGGTTACCCCAGCATCCACGCGTGATGGGGCAATTCTCACAAGGCTTTTTTCCAGCAGGAAAATTCCTGCTTCAAGAAGCAATTTCTGAAGGATTCCCCTTTAATTAAAGCCAGTTTGTGTGTGATTTTTCTTAATGCTTAATTCAGTTTTCACTAGGTTAAAAAAACCTAAACAAACCTGGTCTGAGTGTCTGTGTTGACTTCCCTCACCCACAGGCATGACAATCTAGCTTTGAGCGCCATTTCCAACCTGTCATAAAGAATTTGCTGTGATGTTAAGGCAAGGCAAAGTAGTCTGTTGATTCTTGATCCTGTAATGAATCTGAATCTAAGCCCAGCCAGTACTTCTTTCCATTCATGTTGAATGTGTTAAGGTCTTCAGCCAGCTTTGACCGCTATCACTTTTAATGATTCTTGACTTGTTTCAGAGTTGTCCTACAGCCTTGCTGCTTCTTATTGACAGTGCCCTGATCATGAAAACACGCAGCAACTGCTTCCCCTTGCAATGTACATATTTATTTGTCTATTATCCAGAGAAAATTGCATGTGGTAAATCTCCAAAGCTGACGATTCTGGGATTTTCTTTTCCCATGCCTGTTCCATGTTGTCTAGGATAAGGGACTGGACATTTTTTTGGGACCTGTTTCAAATGCTGTTCACTTCCCGAGGAACTTTGTGCCTTTCAAGTGAATGCTGCAATTAAGAATGCACTTGGATGTATGAAGCTAAACATAGAGTCTGGCCTCAGGAAATCCATGGCTCTCGTTTCCTCTGGATCCCTTGGGAAAATGTGCCTGTTGTGAAATCTTAATGATGTCCTGCCTTTAGGAATTGCTCCTGCTGCCTTTCTCTCACTTACATAATTACATCTGCTCTGTTGCAATGTGTAATGAACAATGTTCAGGACAGGCCAAAACTTGTTTGCCTTATTGACACAAACAGTCTGATGGAAAGCTCTGGGATTATTCATGTGAATGAACTCAGCAGGGTGTAGCCCACTCTCTCACTGCTGTAGCACTCGATTCTGGGGAGTATTGACAGCGTTTCACAGATTTGTGTGGGCCTAACTACTGAGGAACATTCTCTGAGCTGCCAGTTCAGTTTGCCGGCCAAAAGATCCTGTTATTTGCTAAAAAAATATTTTCTGAATGAATAAAAAGCTGTCTTTGTATCATGTCTTCAGATGGTGGTAACGGTCTTTCAGATAGTGCTGAAGGGGAAGGATCAGGTCTCTGCTCTTCTGAGTGTGGTGTAAAGTCAGAAGTGCATCCCTGCTGGACATCGCCGCTGGACCAGGTCAGTGCTGGCTCGGCAAAGCACTGGAGGCAGCTGCTGGAGTATTGAACAGTGAGATGTGTAATGAAGTGGACTGGCTCCAGCAAAAGCTTGGGAGGCTGACTGCTCCTCCTAGTACGGTCACGCTCCTAGCCCAGGGATGTTGCCATCCATGTTGTTTTGTTAATTCTTGACTGACTGGGCTATCCTAGTTCTTACAGGACTGTCTTTCCACACAATTTTGGTTAAAGTTAAGTAAGCATGATCAAAACTGTTTCATTTGCAACAAGCGGCAATTTTTCTGGAAATGTAGTAGCTAATACATCTTTCAACCAATTTTACTGCTTACTGTATGTGGTGAAACTAGTTCTGTTGGTACGCTTTGAAACTAGCTTCTTAAAGCCCAATTCTTCTCCCAGTTCCACAGCATGTAAACATTGGCATATTTTTGCCTAGACTTTTCAAAACTACAAGGACTTTTAAGTTAGCTTAGACTTTTTTTCGGATTTTAGAAACCTATGTCTTACTATATATGCTATCACGTAAGGGACTGTATGTCTTTTATCCATGTTGGATGCAATATGGGGTGGCACCTTACTGGTAAGGCATATGGGAAGAACTGGTTCTCAGGGAAATCCCTTGTCTTGTTGAACAACCAGACAAGCCTGCGTGATGGTTGGGGCATCTAAAGGGCACAGTGTAATACCTGATATGGGAAACAAGGAGTAGTAGGAAGATTTAACAACATGGCTATTAAAAATCAATATTTTTATGACAAATAATAATAATCGAATATATTGTATTAATTATATATTATATGCGATATATGTTTTTATATATTACTATGATAATTATATAAAAAATACTGTCATAATTATTTTTTCATATTTTCAAATTATAATATTATAATTTGTCATAAACGTCTTTGTTCAAACAGTAGATGAAAAAGCACACAAAAATAATGACATAGAAATGATTTTAGGGCTGAATTGTCCATCAGGCTGTATGGGATATTCAGTGTTCATGAAATCTCTTTCCTTAAATTTGTAACATGAAAGTAGAAGCAGGAATGGTAAAGGATGGGCACAGTTTATCCATTGAGATCAGGGTGGTAAGGTTAGTTAAAGTGTTCTTATGGAACAATTTTCCCCCTCCCTAAATTATAGAGAAAAAAATAATGATATGAAAACAGAAAGAACAAATCATGGAAAGATCCCCCTATAACTCCTTTCCCTCCTTTCCCCCAGAACAATAATGAAAACCACTTTAGCAGAAATTCTTATATAAAATAAGTAGAATTTTTTTTCGGGTACCATCTAATTTCCAATGAATAAGAATTACTTTCATGCTATGTCAGAGTCAGACAGGATTTTAGTTGAATTCACCCTGAGCTATATAAGCATTAGAAAGTGAAACCTTTTTTCCATAGATATGAGTCTGTTCATGGCTTGTATATTACAGTTTGCCTTATTACGTCTCATGGATTGAAGCCTAAGGCTCTGTAAAGTGAGTTGCCCAAAACTGAAGGACCCTTACAAGCTTTGACAACCAACTACCTGCATTAACAAATGGTGTGGATATTTCATTTGAAGTGGGAAGAATAAAGAACATTGCTTTAAGTCAGTGAGGAAAATGAAAGACTTAATATAGGTTGAGTACAAAAGGTATGTTCCAAACCTGATTGCTTTCTGTAAGAACAATTAAAAGGAGACACTCCAAAAAAGATACACTCTTTAGCAAGTTCCTTCTTCAAGTGTTTTTCATTTATTTTCTCCATTTCTTCTCCTCTCTCAGCACATGCTGATCCACTGACTGCTACCTTCATTAGCAGTTAAATTAATGTAGTCTGACCAGGACACTTTTGCTGAGAAACAGGCTTAGTAGGCTGTGAACTGGTTTTGCATGGTGGTCACTTGGAAAAGTGATCTTCCTGCTCTCACAGAAGATATTTGTTAAATGGTAAATGTTCAGAAACAGCTGTTGAGATATAAGACTTCCACAGAAGCTTCTGAGCACCTCCGTTATTGGCATGATTTTCACACCAGCTGAGTACCTCACTACTCGCCTGCTTGCATTCCCTGCAGCCAGCATCTCTGAAAACTGCGTGAGATTTTGATATATCCAGCTATAATCCTCTAGACTTCGTGGTGCAAAACCTGAACTCCATCCTCAGTGACATTTAAAAGGTATGTTAGCCATCCTTGCAAGAAGTGTATGATGTACTAATTTCTCAAGGAGAAAGCAGGGGGCTGGAATTTAAGGTTTTGTAAAATACAGAAATTTTGAGGAATGAGGTGTATTAATCACCAAAATGGACCAACACACAAGAAGTAAGGAGATGAATAAGGTGCCCCTCTGAGATTGCGGAATAATCAGGTTCAGTTCATATACCATGAACTATGAAATGTAGTCACTGGTTGGTATTATCTGACAATTATTTTGACAAAATGGTGCTTTCTATAAGGAAAATAGCTACACAGTGGGAAACATATATTACTCTTCTTTTAAGGGATCTCATGATTCTGTTTTATACCAACCCTTTCATCACTCCTATTTGAATGAACTCCACTCTGCTAGCATACAAGGGCTACAAGTCACTGAAGGTAAGGAAGACTTTCTGATTTTTAAGTGGAGTGGCAGAGCTCTCTATATACCAACACAAGACACTGTTCTTCATAGCCCTGTATGAAAAAGCTCCACTTTGTCTTGAGGGTTTTTTCATGAGAAGCCTGAAATACGAGATTCTTCTTGTGTTCCTGGGAAACAGAAATAATCATCAAAAGGTTATATTTTTTTTAAAAAGGAGCTGACAGACCACCATAAGCCCAGCTAGTTTCTGAGGCCCAGGCAGCTCAAGAGAGGGAGAGTTCTCAGGACGGAAGACCCTTGTCAGGCAGCAGAAGACCTACTTGTGTTTAGCTATCGTGGCCCAGGATATGGAGAACTGTATGTAATGAATGTGCGCCAGGATTATAAGTTCCTCTGAACGTACATTTTGAGGTACCATTTAAACCCCCCTTTTCTAATTGGACCAGGTTTTAAAAATACATTTAGAAATACAAAGACAGATAAATGCTGAGGGTGATCTTCAAAATCAGCCAGGTGCCAAACTCCTATTGAATATAGCACTTGTTAAATATCAAAGTGTTTATTTTAGGCTCCTAACAATTACTAGAAGTCTTACCTTTTGGATTAGTTTGGGCACCAACTGAAGCCAACAACAGCATGGATCCAGAACTGTACCCTCCTGGTTTAATTGGAGATGATGGAGAAAGGCTAGTAGTAAAAAGTCGTGTTCAGGCTTCAGTCATGTAATTCCTGTGGTTTTTAACGGCTCTTAAAGTTTATCCTAGCCATACTGCAGGGAGAACCCAGATGTCCAACAGCAAAATACCTTGCCCTCAGCTTACTCTCCATCATACCCCTGAAAACAGCTTCTGACTCCCAGCATTTCACAAACCTAGTCCAGTGTACTTGCATGCTACAGCTGCTTCTCATCTGCTGTTCCTTGTCTTTGGATGATCTTGCGTATCTTCCTTCTACAAATGTTTTTTCTATCTATATCTTTGATGTCACTGGCTACTGTGGTTTCTAGTAGTAATTTCTGTGGCTGAGTATTGGGCAGAAATGTTTTTTTTGTGTGACTTTGCCTATACGGCTTAGATATGGTTAGTTTGTTTTAAGAATGATGGTTTGAAACCAATTTCTAGAGAATAAATTCCTCGACAGGTTTAGGTATGGTTCTGTATCTAAAATTAAGAGCTTTTTTCCTGCCTAAATCTGGCTGATTTTTTCACTAGATATAAAATATAAATATTGATACACTTAACATTTTCTTTTTCTTTTACCTTTGAAGCGTCACAGCAATGAAAATTTTGTGATTTGTTTATTATTCAGGATTATTTTGCCAAATGAGTAGGGAAAGCTTTTATGCACTAGATTGTTTTTTGTTGTGGTTTAGCTCACATAAGAAGTCACCTCAATTATCAACAGCAAAAACATCTGTTTCTTTAAAAAGACATTTTGATATTTATCATTCCCATTGTGTAGCATTATTTCCCATTCACACTGTAGTTTAAAGGTCAAAGATTAAGTCATTTGAAATTTAGTCATCCTAATGTTTTGGTACTTAAATTTTATAAAAATGCTTAAGAGTTTGCAGTTGTTGAAAACTGTGAGAAAAAGAATTTGGTTCTTGGTCTATTTCCATGTTCAGAACAAGGTTTTGGCTCTTAGATTTTTGTTTTGGTTTAGTTTCCTTTTCTGCTTCCCTGTTGGATTTCAAGTGGCAAAAGGAATTTTTGAGCATTCTGAAATTCAGAAAATGCATTGGTGGGATAATCACAAAATTATTTTGTGAGCTCATGAGCTGCTGCAACAACATAATATTCAACACTTGGATTTCCTTTTAGATAATCATAGAGGTCTTTTCAGGCAAAAATCATGATCTTGTGGGCAAAACCCCACTGAAAACTGGAAATACAGGATATTTCAACCATCTCTTTACGTTCTCACTGATGTTCATAGATGATAGATACCTAATAGCCCCATTTTTTTTTAATTTTAAGCTTTGTTCCTTTGTTCCCTTAGAACCAATCCCTAAATACAATAAATTTATAACTATTCCATAGGAAAACACAGGTAAAGAAAAGATGGCACAGATTAGGGCAGAAAATGGGAAGAGAGAAGGACTAATAAGGAAGACATATAGACAAACTTGTGTTGCAAGAGGTTAAATGGATAGGAGGATCACTATTAAATTCCTGCCACTGTTGCATTATGACATTGTACCTCAGTCTCTATTTGGCAAATGGAGAGTGTTACGTTTTTTTGCATAGCTTAAAAATAGTGTCAATTTAGTGCACAGACAGCTCATCTTCAATGACAGTCATCAAAGGGAAGGTATGATAAATGGAAGCTTTTAAGTATTTAGATATTGCTGGTAGGTTTAATGCTATCACACAGTTCACCCATAATTTGGGAGTAAAGAGGAGAAAATCCTGCTTTTAGAGTTGTGGATTACAGAAATTCCATTTTATTTTATAGTAGGAAAAGAATCCCTGAATTCTGAAGATCTAACAAAATGCAGGTCTTGTTTCCAGTCAGCCCTACTTAAAATAATAGATCTTCAAGAGGTGAATCTTATCAGAGTAGGATAAAGATTACTTCATTGCAGTGTATAAGTACCTTCACAAGGAGAAAATGAAGGTACTAAAGAACTCTTTAACCAATCTGAGAAAAGCCTGAGAAGAATCAATTGCTGAAAACTGAAGCCAGATGAATTTAGATTAAATGTAAATTTTTTAACTATCAGTATGACTAAATGTTGGAATATGCTCTTGGGACAGATGGATTCTCCATTTCATGAGGTTTTCAGTCCAAGGTAAAAGATCTTTTGAGAATCTGTGTTTTAGTTGTGTATAAGTAATTTCTTAGACAATTACTAGGTGTTTGGTTTAGTAACTGGATAAAATTTAGTGATGGTGGTGGTCAAGGCACGTAATGATCCCTTCTGGCCTTAAACACCATGAGTCTTGGAAAAAAAAGCACATAGATAAAAGCTCTTACACAGGTTAGGACAAAGCTAATTTTACAACTCTCTTTTGATTGTTTCTGACCGACACTGGTAACAGGAGATGCTACTGCCACATATTGGTCTCAAACAAGCATTTATAGTGGTACAGCAACTGTTTTTATATACTGTACAATGAAACCAAACTCCTGGGGTTCTTTTCTTTATTTCCAGGGTTGTCTCTGTCTTGGGTTTCACTTAGAGGATTTTCCCTCACTGTCATCTGATCTCCCTGATGCTCTGAATTGTGCTCCCATGCTGCTGCTGATCCATTCTCTGCTCTACCCAGCCACCACTGGCTCAGCGGCAGGACATTCAGAGGTTGCCTTCACTGTTTTCTTTAATTGCAAGTTTTCCAATGATGTGTTAACAAAACTTCTAGATGTTTCGTTAAGCATGGGGGAACCCCCAGAGCCCTACTTCACCTCTCCCAAAGTCTCAGCTAGTCCTGGAGTTACCCCGGGTAAGTATGAACAGTGCTAAAATTGGTAAGTTTGCCCCAGTTTCTGCACCCTGCCATCCTGCATAGTTTCTGTTCACCTACCACTGCTTTTTAGGCTGTTACCATCTTCTATGCTTTTTCCTGACTGGGGGATTAAATTGCGTGTAACCAACAGCAGTCTTTTTTTTTTCTCATCAGCTGAACACAGGGGAAATAAATAAATCTATGAGTGAGTTTGAATTCCTTTCCCTAATATTTCTATTTATTAGATTACTTGGTTTTAAATCACTAAAATAGTTGTGAAGGATTACTAGAATGCCATGATCAAGAGAAAGTCAGAGGCTTTTTTTTTTTTTCTTTTACCTTTTTCACCTGTTACTTTAGATAGCTAGCTCAGCAGACCTCATTATCTTAATGAGGTTTCCATGCTACTTTTGTTACTGTAGAGTTGCTGGAATGCCATGCCCTGGGATAAGAGCAAACAGCCTTTAGACTACACAGTTCTTTTAGCAGCCATCTGATATTAATCTGGACTGTTCAGAGAGGCTTATTACACAAAACCACAACACATTTGCTAGGTCAGGTAAGGTAGAAAGCAAGCCTTTAATTCTCTCCACATAAACTGGTAAAGGAGAAAGAAGAGATGATGTAATTTACTGAAACTCCGATGTTTAATTATGCTAGTAAAACCAGCCGTGCCATCCTGTTGTGCCATGAAATGAGAACGCTGTCTGCTAGGCAACACTCTTCACACATCCCAGTCCATCTTTTGGTCTGATTTATGCTAGCCTGCACCCAGTGTCCCTTTCTTGCCTTTATTGATGCTCCTTGAATAAAGAGTAAGAGCTAAATTTCAGCTAGTTCTGCATCTAGAAAGTAACTATCAACCCATGTTTTAGAAGTACAGGTCTTTTCTTCTTGAAAAGCATTATTCCTCTTGCCTAATTTCTGTCATTTACAAGCAAGTGTCTGGCAGAAGATGATTGCTAAAGATCTATTCCCAGACTGAGCTGCAGACACAGCACTCTGCTAACAATTGTATCACCCATTCAGTTTCCCTTGTAGTTGTCAATGAATTTACATCAGCCCATTTTCTCTATGACCAGTGTTAGCTCTCCTGCAATTGAAGGCTTTAGCATATTCAAGGCATTTCCCTTTATTGTTTTGTAAGATGACCTTAAAAAAGCCTCCAACCCTAAACAGGGAGCAACTGGCTGAAAGAGCATACCAAACAACTAAGGATCTTTGCAACAGATACTACAAATACTTTAATTCACTGTTTAGAGCTACTTTGTTGCCTTTAAATGCTTGGTTTCTAGCAGTGCAATAGTTTCTGTTGATGGTTTTACATTGATAAACCATAATTGAATACCAATTTACCAAATGTGAGTGAAAAGAAAGCACAGGTTCTGTATATTTAAAACAGGAGAATTCTTCTCATTGGTAAAGATAAAATGAGTCTGCTATTTGACATGATTTATAGCAGTAAGGGCAGGTCTGATAACCACCCAGGTTCAGTCTATAGCTCCTAGAATGGATAGATTATTATCTTCTTTTATTAAATTCATGCATGGCTTGCTGCTGAAGCTGTATATTAAAAGGAAAATAAATACTGTATAGCTATATCCTGCTATCAATTCAATGAATAGACTTCCTTCCATGCCTGATCAATGGGGAATTTGGTGTGAAATCAATGTCCAGCTCTGGCCCATAGCAGTCAGTTCTCCTGAGAACAGTATATCTATGTTAATGTCACATTCAAGTAAGAGTAAATTCCTATTACCCTGGAAATCAGTGAACCCTTTACTGTTGATTTAAAGGTGGGGTGGCCATGGGGGGTGAGGCCCTGACACTTTGAGTAGAGTTTAAAAGGCTGTTATTCTCTTTATTGCTAAAGGTATGACAACTTTGGTTTTGCAATTTGACAGAGAGCTGAAAACAGCTGCATCACAGATCTGTTACTCTATGAAGTCAGGCAAAAGAAATAGGCTTTCTACCATGTTAAAAATTTTCCAGTATCTGCTTTACTTGCTGACTGTGAAAGGTTTTTCCTTTTTTTAGATCCATACAACTAACACCTTCGCTAATAACATTTTTTATTAGGGTTTGGAAGGACTTGCAACGTTCACACGTCAATGTCTGCTTCATTTCTTTTCTGACCACATGTACCCGGCCTGAATAGAAACCATGGCACCAGATGCAAACTTTGAACCCTCCGTTTTCTTTGACAGGTTGCATCAGTGACAGCTACGTTACACCATTCTTTAGGCCACTCATTTCCCACCCAGGAGGAGCAGAGCGGATAGGGCTGCTGGGGAACCAGTAGTAGCTGGAATGTCTTCTGCATATCTTCTTTTTCAAGTGACACCTTAGGCAGACTTGTACAAATGTCATTCTTGGGACTGTAACAGTACAGGTCACAGGAATATTGGAAAAGCCGACACATCAGCAGTGAAAACTTGGCTTTCTAGCCCTTTGACTATAATATTAAACAGATTTCTTAAGCTCCTAAAATTAGCTAATTAGATATATGCGTGTGGCCTTTCCATTATTCCCTAGCACTCTGGTGTTCAAAGCACCATTGTGTGTGTTGAGTTGATTATGGTTCTGTAGATTTCAAATGCTCTGCATTTCAATATATTTCAACAGAAGTAATCACAGGACTGTGTTCAGTGGCTTAGAAATACAAAAACTTCTTGGGGAGGGGGAAAGGGGAGAGACACAATGTTAAACTACTGCCTTGAGGATGTTGAAAATAACTAACAATCCGCTTTAATGGCACAAGCTTGAAACCCTGGTGGTATTATTCGATATTCCAGGTAATGCAGCAGACAGCAGTGAAGTTTTCATTACCATCATTTAAAAATATAGCCAATATTCAATATATGGCGCCTTCTTTTTTTAGCAGTGCAAGTTTAAAGAACCTCCCCAGCAGATTCTCCATCTGTTTCTTTCTTTCTTGGCATGTAAATATGAAGGCTTAGGAAGGTTCTGACCAAAGCTGGATGTGATGTTTGGTTGCTTTAGCGCATCTCTGCTTATCTCTGAATGCAGAAGCAGTAAGGATAACATGGGGGGGGGGGGGCGGGGAACAGGTCAGGCGAAAGTGAATAGAGAAAGAGGAAAAGCAGAAACACTAAATAGAAAACAGTCATTGAGTGAAGAACCCCCCGAAACAGTAGAAAGGACAACAGTGAAATGGCCCGAGGAAAATGCAATTAAAGTTTTCAAAAAACATACTTGTGACCTTGGGTCTAGAAAAGGCATACAATGGGATGTTCAGTGCCTTTGACATCCCCCATGCACACCACGAGCTGCAGTCTCCTGCTAATGAGCCCCAATTTGCGGTGCAATAGGTAGAGCCATTCAAAGCCTCATGCTTGATTAGTCAGTCGCCTTTGACACTGCTGATCATGAGGTACTGCTGACCTGATGGTGGGGCCGTGCAGAATAATGGGCAGCTGCTCCTCCCCTTCCTCAAGGTCCCTGACATGAGAAATCCCACAGGACTTGCCACACTTATTTGATGTCTGTGCTCAACAATTAAGGGACACTGAGAGCAAGAGGGACACGGCAAAGGAAGGGGTCTCTTGAGTCATCGTCTGGTCCTTTGCTATTTGCAGATCTCCTCCTTGTGTTATTCTTTTCACAGGCTGATCAAGGACCAGTGTAAAACCACTTGTTTTCCTCCTCCTGCTCCAAACAGAAGCTCTTCCAGAATTGAACTCTTCTGAAAATTAGCGAGTCCAGCCTGAGGACATCTCTGGTTAGTCTCTGCTCATTAGTTCTTGTGACAACATTTTCCTTTAGCTTAATTACCTCATCTTCCTCCTCTGACATTTAGCTCACTAATATGTTTATAGAGAACATATTATCTCTCCTCTCAGGTTTTCTTTGGCTGGACTGACCAACACATACTTTTTTAGTTTCTCCTCCTAATTTAGACTCTCCATTCCCTGATGGACCCATTTAAGTTACTTTTTTCAACTAAGATTGAGGAGAGATGTATCTGGGTCTCACCAGTAATTCACACGGTAGTACTGCATCTTCTGGAAATGCTGTCCATTATATGGGGCTTCGTACGCCCTACCACATTTGTGACTGATACTGTAATTCTCAGTCCCAGCTGCTGCATTTTTAACTTCTATTTTGTTTCTTTGTTGTTAGAAATAATAAGAATAGTTCAGTTTTCCTTTGCATTTCTAGCTCTGACTCAGATTGACTTTGGCAGTTATCACTTCCTTATAGTGGGATCAAATCAACACCACAGACTAGTATTCTTATGCCTTTTGAGTTGATTTTTAGGTATGTAAGAAATAGGTCTGAGCTGCAGTTCATCTCACGTGAGGCTGGGTCTCCAGCAGTGGAGGCTGGGGATGCTCTGTAGGGTGAGCACTGGAGCCTGCCATCTTCTACAGTGCACCCCCTGCTCCCTCTCTTCCAGATTTATTCCATTAGGGATGTTAGAAGGTAAGTCCTTGCCTAGACATTTCTGTATCCACTTGTGGACCTGTCTGTAGTCCATGAATTTGTCTAATCCCTCTCTGACCTTGCTGACACCTCTGCATCCACAGCCTCCCGTGCAGCAGGTTTGATGAGGTCACTACCCCGGTGCAAAGGCTTACTCGCTGGCTTTAATTTCTTTTATACTGATACCCTGCTAGTTTCACTGAATGTCCCCTAGCCCTCATACTGCAGGAATGAGTAACAGGCTCTGCATTCCATTTATCCACCACCTTTGAAATCCTTGATTACATCCCCCTCAGCCTTCCACTCCCCAAACCCAGAATCTCAGCCTTTTTCACCTCTCCCTTGACCTTTTACCTGCCTCCTGTTACCTTTTCCCTAACCCCATGACATCCTTCTGGAGACACAGGACTACATGAGTTGTAGCACCTGATGCTCAGTATAACGTCTCACTGCAGGTTTCTGTAGCAGCGAAATGATTCCTTTTGTCTTGTTCTCAATAATTTGCTTCATGATGCCAAAGATTTGCTTGGTAATTTTGGCTGCTGCTGTACACAGAGCTGATGATTTGGGGGATTAATCTTAAACTGATTTATCCGTTAAACTGGATCAATCAAGCCTGAATTCATCTATACATTTTTTGCTCTCTTCTACCTGTTCCAGGTAGATTTTGTACATTTTATATTCCCTTAGCCTGAAAATTCTTGAGGTCGCCTGTTTAATCAGTTTCGTCACTCTTTCCCTTTTTTCCTCAGTGTCTGGAAAATAAGAACTTGGCAGCCTTATTTGGTTCAGCTGTCCATTAATTTAAATTGAATTATATCTTACAGTTATTCATGCACCATTATGCACTTTTGTTATTTCCAGAGGAGAAAGTACTGCACCTGCCCATCTGATGGTTGTCTGGTGTTTAGTGTATTTTGTTTCTCTTCTAATTTGGCACTAAATTGTTTCTTGGGCAAAGCTAAGAAGTGCTGAAGACAAGCTCAGAGTAAGAAAACGTATATCAAGAGAGCAAATTGTGCTGGTTTTGGCTGGCACAGAGTTAATTTTCTTCATAGTAGCTAATATGGGGCTATGTTTTGTTTTTGTGCTGAAAACAGTGTTGATAATAGAGATGTTTTCATTACTGCTGAGCGGTGCTTACACAGAGCCAAGGGCTTTGCTGCGCCTCACCCCACCCCACCAGCGAGCGGGCTAGGGGTGCACAAGGAGTTGGGAGGGGACACAACCAGGACAGCCGACCCCAGCTGGCCAAAGGGATATTCCAGACCATATGACATCATGTTCAGCACATAAAGCGGGGAAAAGATGAAGGAAGGAGGGGGTATTCAGAGTTATGGCATTTGTCTTCCCATGTAACCATTGTGTGTGATGGAGCCCGTCTTTCCTGGAGGTGGCTGAGCACCTGCCTGCCCACAGGAAGTGGTGAATGAATTCCTTGTTTTACCCTGCTTGGTGCACAGCTTTCACTTTACCTATTAAACTGTCTTTATCTCCCCCCATAGTTTTCTCACTTTTATCTTCCTGATTCTCTCCCCTGTCCCACTCTGGGGGAGTGAGCAAGTGACTGTGTGAGGCTTAGTTGCTGGCTGGGGTTAAATCACCACACCAGTACAAATGTATATCACAGTACAAGTACCAGAGCCCCAGCATAAAATGAGCATACTACAAGCAATGAGTTCACCACAACAAACCCTAAACTTTTGAATACCCGAGGCCAATTGGGAGGCATCCTTCCTATTTGGCACTGTTGACTTCATCCTCTAGAGTAGATTAATTTTGGGGCATGCAAGGGAGTATCCACAAACACCCTCTGTCTTTCCTCCCATCAACATCAGATCTCATCCATGTCTTTCCTTTCTCTGGGTCTTGATCCTGCTTTTTCTGCTCCTTCCATCCCTGCTTTCTTCACCAGCAACATGAATGCCTGTCACCATTACTGTCTTCCTACTGCCTCTAATTCTCAAACCCACAGTACAGCCATTTATGTGCCTGGGAGGTCTCTTCGTACCTCTTTGCCTATTTAGCAAATAATGTTGACACAACACTAAGCAATAAAAAGGTCAGGATGGTGTGAGCCATGCCTCAGAGGCAGTTCCCCTGCAGGTAAGGACTGAACCCAAGCAGGATACTTGCCACGTTTCTATCAGTTGTGCAGCCAGTTCTATATGTCCCGGTCTGTACTATCTTCTTCCTTGTGAACAGGTCAACTGAATTTAAGTGCACACAAAGAAGGTCTTGCAGGACTGTCTGTCGTTACTCAGTTCAATATTTGGTTATGTAAAGCAGCTTTTATTCATTCTGGGATGGAACAACAAGTCTGTAAGTGAGATCAAAATTAGGCTCCTTGTGTGGGTGCAGATTATGCATTTTAGCAACAAGCTTTGCTAACAATGCAGAGGCAGAATAAAAATGATGGAGGGAGCAGAAAGCCCATTCTTTCATCTCTTCAGAATTTCTTTAGAAAATGATTGTACAAGCCCTAGTCTTTGATCTCTGTGCTAAAGTGGCAATCTTTAATTACAATAAATTGGCCTGCATGAAGAAGGGTAAATCACTCACTTAGTATAACACATCATCATGTTCCTGATATTTTGCTGTTAGGGTTCCATTTTTTGCTATATAGAAGGATCACTAATTGTTCTTCTCATATTAAAAAAAACCCCACCACAATAAAAGAATCTAATGATAATCATTTCAAACTAAGACCTTAAACCCACAGGTGCAGCAAAATCAAGCCACAGGTTCTGAAAATTATTTCCAGATTTCAGTCTTTCCTGGAGCCAGTCTAACGTCCTTGTCTTTATGCCAGAGATATAGGTTCTTCTTCAGTAAGGTTTTGTTGCCTAGCACAAATGGATTTAACCTGCAAGCACAAGCCTCATTATGATAACAATGATCCGTAGTGCCTTTCCCATCCCTACCTTTCTAAATGTAGATCTTATTTCAGGCATCTCAAAATGAACCACAAAACCTTATTTTGGGGTGACATACTTATTATGTAATGTCTTAGGACAAGAATGTTACTTGCTATGACTTGATTTGGGTTACTGTCACATTAAATTTTTGGAAAGAAAAAAAAAGCCTCAAAAAATCTTTCAAGATCTTCCTCCAAATAATCTGCCTGTTTTCTTGCTATACATCCCACTGAGAAGTCTTTGAGTTGTGCAATTGTTAGTTTAGTCCAGTCAAGTCCTTACCTTATTTGAACCATTTCTACTCATTGCTGGAGACAGAGGGAGGTAACCCCAGAGCTGATTGCTGCTCCCTGTTTGCTGCACCCGTACAGGGGAACCTGTATCTGAGTCCTCAGTGTTTGGTCGTGTCTTTTACTGCTCCTTTCCTGGCCTTCCTAGTCTTAGCTTACTTTTGGGGTTGGAGACCTCTGCAGTTCCTTTCTCTTCTTGGGCACCAACATCCAAACTTTTTTGGTGCAATGGATCAGGGAGACAGCTGGAAGGACAGGTTGGCAGAGGCCACACAGCTGGAGCTGCATTAATCCCCAGTGCTCCCTCACCAGTAGGCTCTGAGTATGGGAACAACAGGATCTGGATAGTGAGAACATAGGTGGAGCAGTTCAGGGTACAAATAAATAATCCTGCAATGTAGAGAACAAGCAGGAAGGAGATCTGAGGAAAAGGAGGAATTGGAGAGTGATTTGGAACAAGATTGGCTGGAAGGTCTGACATGCAAACTGGTACAGGGATGAGAGACGCTCTGAAGGAACAGCAGCAAAAGGATAAACTGGGAGAAAAGGCTTTACTGAGGGTCTCAAGAAGTCATTCCAGCGGGTTCCAGTTTGTTCCTGACTACTTTTCTAGACAGGATGAACATGGACATATACTTAAGAGCTTTGCTGAATTTGGGATCATGTAATCTATGGCCAAACAAAACAAATCAGGGCCAAGGAAGAAAGATAGTGCAAATGATGGAAATGTAAAGCTGGAGGGAACCTCAAGACATCTTCTCCAAATTCCTGCCTGAGGCAGCACCAGATACACCTAGGCTGCCTCAGGTCGTTGTTGCCATCTCATTGCACAGCATGGGTAGGCAGTTGCAGGGAAAGTTTGATGAGCCTTGAAAAAAAACAGTGAATCAAACAACAGGATAAATCTACTGAAAATAAAAATTAAAAAAAAAAAAAAAGATTCTTGAAGATATAGCATAGAAGGCAAGGAAAAGAAAAAATGTGTCCAAGGGGGAAATGCATTTTAAAACAATGGAAAACCATGCATCTGTGTTGAATCAAAACTTGAAGAAACTGCTCATAAGGAGTCGGTTCTCAGTTGCTCCAAGAAGCTGTTGACGAGAAACTAGGGTTTAGGACAACCATCACCTTTGCCCTCAGGGGAAGATGCTAGAAGAAGCAGAATACAAAATATTTGTTATATACTTTTGCAGCAATGTGAGATTTGATTTTTATTTTTTTTCATTATTAGGGTGGGTGTTTTGGGTATTTTTTATTATTTTTTTTTTTTAAAAAAAGGAAGTCATTAATACTGAGCTCCAGCAGGTCAAGGACCTTCTGCTCCTACTGTTTCATGGATTTCTTGCCAAATACTTCAAACTAAAGGCATTGCTTAACGTAGACAAGTGGAGTTATATCCGTTTTCTTGAACTTATGCTAGTTTACACCAAGGGGAGCTATGGTAAGCTTTACAGCTGGATACTGCAGGCCAACACTAAATCCAAATACCAGTTTGTGAAAAGCAGATTGTGGGTTTTGTGTTTTCCAAGAGTGTGCCATTGTTTCAGTAGATGGAAACTTGCAAAATAGTTCCCTTATGCAATATTCTAAATTAGTTTAAGGAATATAATATTTCACTTGAAACCTCTATTTCTGGCATATCTCTGAGCAGACAATAAGCAGTTCCTTGAGAAGAATTGATAAAGCAGTTTCCTGCAGTTTTGTGATGGATTGTTTGCTGTTTTTCAAGATGATCAACTAGAGGAGCATCTTTTGTTGTAGGAAAACACCTAAAGCCATTTTCCCTTGAGGATTCTCCACTGTTTCTAAGAGTTTAATTCATATTTCTGTCATTTCTTCAGTGGGAGTATAAAAGGGATATTCCTTTACCTGGCCACCTTTGGTCATCATACCTGCAGAAGTGTATCTTTGAGGTCCCTACCCCTTAGGCAAATTTGCTCAGAGTTGTCTGGCAGGTTCAATATGGGGGGAAAAGACAGACAAATGGATGCACACACACGCAGATGACATAGTTAAATAAAGCTCCATTCCTATAGAAATCAAATGAAAACCATTTTCTGATTTCATTCCATTTTTTACTGCAACTCTGTTTTGAAAGATTTTTCTGCAGAGTTCCTTGAACTTCACCATCACACGCTGTATTAGAGATGAAAAAACCCTGTCCTTATCAGAACACTCCTGCAAGTTTTTGCTGTAATATAAATAAATTTTGTGGATCTGTAGCTGAATAGACTACAGAAATGTAGGGAAGCCCAGCCTGCAGCCTAGCACATGGGGCAGTGCAAACTGGTATCTGACTTGTACCAAATGCAACTAAGCCGAGGGTCAGCACAAGTCCTGGAACAGAGTGTGTGTATGTGAATGTGTGTTCCACAACATAAACCAAAGTGTACTGTGGAATAATTTATGAAATAGCACTTGAGCAGGGTACAGCCATGAAGAAGGCTGTCTATTCTGCTAGGAAATGGAGTGTGTAGCAAGTGGTGCTGACGTGGGGTATACACGAACAAAAGCAGGGGGAGAAGAAAATTGCTCCGTGCATAGTAAATCTCAAACTTGAATGGATGTACAAGGCACACACGAATAACACTCTCTTGAGACTGTTTAGCATAAGGGCCTACTGTGCACAGGCAGCAGAGGACACAGAATGCACAAAGCATTGGTTTTTAAAATATGCACTGTTCTGCTGCATCAAGAGGCAGTGGAAGAAAGGTCTTTAGCAGCCACTGGCACTGCTCAGAGATGTTATTCTCTGTCCTGCCAATCGTCTGTGGTTTCTAAGATTGCCTCAAATACTTCTCCTGGTACTGCTTCCCCTTTCCTTAAAGCCTAAGGCCAAGCAAATACACAAAATCCCACAGATATTTAGAGGAGAAATTCGTTTTTGTGTGCCCTGAAATCATGTGAAGGATATAATACTATTCAGCAGAACTAGAAACTTGTGGAAAGGTTTCTGCTCACTTCTTTCCTTCATGTGAAGATACATTACTGCCAGGCATTTGTGGATTTTAAATCAAACCATTCATGTTCCTTTAATATAGTTTGATGTGTGTTAATAATGTATACATGCCTAATTCAACGGGAACAGTACCATGTCTAAACTTGGAGAACATTAAATATGTGCATGTTATTAATTTCTGGTTTAAGGGAACAAAGAAGTAGCTATTTTTCTGTATTTTTTAACCTATCCCTGATATTCCATTTCTCTTGGTTCATTTTCTAAACTGAGTTTTAGGGATTTCAGACTTTCTTTATTCCATTTAATATTGAACTTAGCAATTCCCCCTGTTATAAGGTGCTCTGATAATTTTAGGGTTTTGTTCTAAATAAAACAAGACACTTCTGCAAAGCCACAGCTTTACTGTTGGCAGAATGCCGTAGTTATTTAGCCTGTAACTACAACCCCAATAAACCCCAAGACTTCCAATGGCTCACAATGTACCCTTTGTTTCTTGCTAGGTTTGTTTTCTGCCTCTTAATTCCTCCAACAATTCACATTTATGTTAACTGCTCCCACATTTGAACAGTGTATTTGGGGCAGCAAAGACTAACTGAGGCCAAAATGCTGATTTAAAAGCTTTGACCAGACCATCAGCTGCTCTGAACCAGCAGAGCTGAAGTGGCTTTTACTTACGGCTACTGAAGGTCTGGTTTACTGGATCCAGAAATAGAAGGGAAAAAAGAAATAGTTGAAGGAAAGCTGTTTTCTTTAGAGATTGCTCATCAGATTTTGGGCATAAGCAGCACCATAGGGCTGTGGTGAGTTTTCCAGGGGCTAATTGTCCAGACTAACCACAGCCAGTGGAGAGATGCAGACAAGCATACCCAGGAAGATAGGTGAACGAGATAAATGGACTGAGCCACCTCCTGCACACAGCTGTTTTCTTTCATTACAAGGAGCACAGGTGATCTGCTTAGCAGTGTTTTACTTTTAGACAGCTCAAGTTAAGCGAGAGAAAATGTGTGCTGGATGTAAGATGGGCCCAGTCCATCAAGGCGTTTGCTACCAGTTCTGTCGTGAAATCATGGAGGTCTGGTTTTGCTACTGGTTATTTGTGAGACTCGGTGGGAAATGAACCGTGTCTGGTAAATGTTGCAAGAAGTTTGTTGATTAGGATCTATGGATCCAAACTCCCCACCAGGTGTGTTTGTGCACCCACACAAGAGAAAGAGCTTGGCTATGCTTGGACCTTATTGTGGGTACAAGCTTACACCAGGCTAGCGCCAGCAAGGTGATTCATGGGCATCTGCATATTTCTTCTGACTCTCATGCCTCCTCTCTTTAGTTGTGTAGTTGTCTGTGAAGCAGCTTGGATGCAACAGTGCAGGTTACTGTGTTTGGTACCAAAGGTGTAGCTTTTTTGACAGACAATCCTTCTTCGTCATAGGCGCTTCTAACAAATGTAAATTAAAAAGCCTCCCTCTTCAAGCAGAATGTGCTGTGCATAAAATGCATTTGCCAAATACTTTCAGAACTGCAATAATCCATTTCATGATTTAAAAGCCTTGTAAACATGTCAAAATGGTTGGTTGGTTCTACCATCTTTGTGCCATCTATTGCACTGAATAAATAAAGGGAAATGCAATTTATTCAGTGCTTTGGAAGCACAACATTTCTCTCACTGATGTGTGACAACTATTATCATATTTATTGTCAGCATTACACTCCGAAGCATGCAGGTGATGCATTGTGAGTATTTCATACTGATAAAGCCATCAATATCTTCCTACCAGACCTTATTTGCTCAGTTGAATCTGCACAGCTGGCTGGGATATCAGGAGGTAACTGATGAGACATTCAAACAAAACAAAACAGAGATAAACCAGGAAATGCCATGTTGCCTGCTAGAATCTTAACTGAAAACCAACCAAACAAAAAGTTTGTTGGGGCTTTTGAGGGGCTAACTGAAGCCAAAGTTTGCAAGCCCTCCATCTTCTCTGCCACACGGGAATTGAGCAGCCTTCGGAAAGATGACAAGGTCAAGCCACAGACGGCACCGTGGTTCCAAATAAACTGCAAAAATATCTTGCAGCAGCTAATATAAACCGTTTAGCACCTAATTATTCTGACATATTTATATTTTCAAAGGCACCACTGAAAAGAAAATGAAATTTAAACAGGCCTCTCTCGCAGGGTAGAGCGTAGTAGAGGCAGCAGCTCTGAGAAGTCCCAGGGGTTGTTCAGTCACTGTTCTCTGAGGAAGAAGCTCTGCTTTTGCAGCCTGTCAGCTTTATGTTGAATGTTTATACAGGATCTTTGATCTCTTATTTATACTTATTTCTCCAGGACAGGGAAGCAAGCAGAAGGAGAAATTCTGTTTATATAAATCTTTATATATCCCAGAGGTCAAGAACAACAGCATTTCAAACAAAGTACAGGAATTTATCTTTGCTTCTTAGTTTACAGGAGAGATGCATACATTAGATCATGCCTCTAGATGAGGCTCGGGTATACCAAAATATGACTGAATGTATTCTATAGGTGACACTGCTGTAATTTCTCTGGGTGAGCTCATAAGTATGTGACACTGGGACATGTTTTGGGCTGTCTCCAGAGGCTCCCGGTTGCCTCAGCTGTCTTCAAGCAGGTTCTACCTGTTTTCTGATCTGGCAAGGAGATGAGCTAATGAACCATATCAGGTGTTTAAAACCAGAGCTTCAATAACCAGTTTAGCTTCATCATTCCTATAGTCATTGTAACCAATTTGCAATTGAGATTAAGATCTGATGAAGTAAAGCTTCAAAAATTCCTCAGGAATGTCATTGTTGTCTGAAAATAATTTCATTACACTGTGAGGACAAAGTAGCCAAGTTGCAAAAACCCCCAAATCAGAGAATTTTCCTACATGAACCCAACCTGAACTGTGCTTCTGACGTGTCTTGCAAGTTGTCTGACTTTGTTAATTTTAACTAGGCAGGAATAAATTGTCCTGAAAGGTTATCTTATTTTTAAAAAAATCATAACAAGCAGCCAGGTGCTCCCATGGAAAATAGCAATACATGAAATTGTTCCTCTTTTCATACATTACCTGAAAATCTAAAGGAGGCTTCTGGACCACTTTTAAAATAGCTAATTATAAAAATATCCATTGTTTTATTTTTTAGATACTTGTAGATCTTAGAAACTTTCTCAGGAAGTGTTTGGGGTTTTTAATAGCTGTTCAAAATGTCTATATTAGTGGCAATTAACATTTTTTTTCCAGTAGTATCATATCTTCCCCAAAATTTAGACTTGAAATGTTGCTTTATTGAACAGTTAACAAATGCGGATTTAGTTTTTCTTACAAAGGCCCCCTTCATGTTTTCTTGCAAGCTGGATGTTTTAGTAGGATTCTTTCTTATTTGAAAAATCTTTTTAATAAAAAAAAAGAAAAATGTTTGGATGCAATTTTTTTAAGGCTGCCTATCTTGCAATGGAAATAGCTCATGGAGATGAGACAATATTCAGTCCAAACAGTTATGATCCAAACATGATGATAACTGAAGTGTCATGTATACAAATATATACTAATTAGCAATTAATACAGTGAAAAATTGGCAATTAAACCAAAATGGACTAGCATTGCTGAAGACCATAAAAAGACCTGATCACATGATGACATAATGCCTTTGTTTTTAGACAATAAAATAAACCATGAAGAGCATATTTCTGTCATTTATGCGAAATCAAGTAGGTTAATCATTTATGATTTTTATGCTTCAAAGCTTATGTGTGCTACATGCTGTAGAGATATCTAAACCATTACTCTAAAGCCCAATGTACCATGCATGCTCCCTGCTGCTGCAGAGTCAGCCTCATCAAATTGGGCTTTGTCTAAAAGATATTTTAAATATATTAAAGGATGAAAGGTGCTGCTTGATTATGTGAAACCAGTGTACGAATGCTAGTTAGCAAAGGTATGTAGCTCTTGGCATTTATTTCCTCTGAGAGCTCAGATAATCAAACATGGGAATATATATACAGAGACGTGATGCAAACCATGTATTCCAGGTGAGATGTCACCGAGGTTCTGAGAAGATGAAACATGAAGCTGCATCTGAAGCAATCACTAGCTATTATACAAACCTTTGTCTCTAGCTGGGTAGCAAGACCAGGAAAAAATTCACAAAAGCAGAGGAGGGTAACGTAAATTGTATTAATGCACCAAACTTTAAAAGCCAGGTGGAACAAATGGAAATATTAGAAAAACATACAACACCCTCCTATATTTAGCTGGAGAGTTTAGAAGAGTTTCCTTCACTGAGCAGACAGTCAGGAACTGCCTGTAGGTGAGCATTGGTCCATGTCTCAGGTCGAGCCAAATGACATCGTCATGTGAAGTGGCTCCTGATCCACTCAGAGGGAACCTCTCCTGTCTCTGACTACATCTGTGTAAACGGGACACAAACTATTCCTGACCAATGTCCACCTAACAATTGTTGGATCTTCTGTGGTGGAAATTTCTTGGCATTTGGGAGAAGTATTCCATGATTAGTCTTCCCATTGACTTGCCTAGGATTTGATCAAAATATTAGGTGGAGTTTAATCGTTCATCAATTCCATGCTCATTGTAGCCACCAGGAAAAAAGGAAGGACTTTTTCCTGGGTAGGGATGCAGGAGGGAGAGAAAGAGGCTGGAATCAAGCATAAAACAATTGAAATGCCAAGTAAAACCAGGTAGCTACGGTTCTTTTCAGGGTTACCTTTGGAGCAACCTATATACAGAATGCAACTGCATACAGTGACACACACATGCCATAAATAATAATGGATCTTAAAAATGTAATTTTCTATCAGGAGTTTGCATGCCTGTGAAAGCTCATAAATAACTGGTGTTTATTCTCCATACAGCACTTTTGCAGTAGCTGATAATAGCTGAGTAAATGGTGGATGGGATGAATTCCTCCACTGATTTCAAATAAACCTTATGAGCTGGAGCAATAAAGAATGTTAAACAGTGTGCACAAAATAACATGCTGTTAGATACCATATATGCTGCTTCAGTAAACACTAAAGCATTTTAATCTTGGTTCCAACATAGTAAACAGCAAGATAATAAGCTAAGGAAGAATACTATTCTTTAAAAGTCTTTCAAATGCTTGGGCATACTGTTGCTCCATGCTTGAGACTGCTGGCAGACACTTCCATCACTTTATTTCTGTGTCACTGCAATGAAATTGGCCTGAAGTTCAGATGAACATATTAATTGGTGCTGAAACCTATTAGTGTAACTTAAATCCTGGGTGGGTGAGCACAGTTGCAAGTGCAGCTCACAGCACACTTGGGTCCTGTCAGGAGCAAATGATAAAGAGGGCTATGTCAGCACTAGCAGCAATTTTTGTTGTCTCACTCATATCACTTGTTTTTAAAAAGCCCCCCTGCCACCGCCCCAAGTGTGCTTGCGCAAACAGCCTATAGGCAAAATCACTCCAAAGCAGCAACCAACCATAGCAATTAACCTGGAAAAAACCAACGTCCATCGAAAATGCCCATCCCTGGTAGTCAGCCCATGGAATAATTAACTGAGAAATCATGCTGGTAATTGAGGCAGGCCTAGGTTGACCCAGCTGTAGAGATTTCAGTGTTATAACAGAGTGTGCGCCCTGGTCCCTGGTACATCCTTTCACAAAAACCACTGTCAGGAGAACTCAGGACCTCATCTTTGTTAGTGGCAAATTTTCATCACCTGATTGAGGCCAGGCCAGGTGTTGGCTGTTCAGCTGACAGAGCATCATGCTGAAGATAAAGAGCAGAAAAGGAGTTTCCTTGTAGGTTTCTTTTTTTTCCTGCTGTTTCTACTGCATGTTTTGGAGCTGCCCCCAAATCTCTGTGTTCTTCTCTATCATCTACATGAGTGTAAGGTAAGTGAGCATCTTCCTCCTCTCAGATGAGGCTGAAGATCTCTAGATATAATGCTGTTGCCTTGCTCTGTGGATTAGATCTCTCTGCTTGGTGCTGTACCAAAGGAATGATGCAGGGAATAGGACCTCCTCTTCCTCAGCCTTTAACTGATGAAGGCTGAGATCCGAGCGAGTCAACAGCTTTGGGTCCAGCACAAGGACAGTGGATGTAAGAACAGGTATCACTGGGCAGCCTGGGAAGGAGAGTGAGCCTTGTGGTTAGGGTACTCTTCTGGCAGGAAGAAGTCTGGGTCTTCTCTCTATGGTAGAATCCATTGTGGCAGCAAAGATTAGAGCTTCCCACCTGTAACCTCAGAATTACAGCCCAGGGCCCTCTTGCTTGTGCTTTTTTAGCCCAGGAGTCCTACACCATGTCTGATGGCCTACCTGCAACAGAAATATTTTTCTAGAGCCTCTGGTCAAGTGTGGTCTTCTGAGGTGTCTGAATATTTGGTGTTCTAGCTCCCAGGCAAGTGTCGTAATCCCATGGACAGGGATATCAATGCTCCTGAAAAACAGCAAGAATTCAGATATGGGCTGTGCTCGGCATTTCCTATTGCTTAACACCAGGCAGCTCCAACTCAGCAGCTCTCTCTGGTCCTTGTCGTGACTTCCCGCACACACTGTGAATCATGCTGAGGAGGCTCCCAGCTCTCCTCGCTGGCTTTGTGATATGCTTCGTGTACTGATCTCCACACCAGGTCACCCTGCTGGGGTCAACTGCCTCGCTTTAGGTACTATGCTATGAAAGTTAAGGACACTTAAGATGCTTTCTGGACTCTCTTCCAACTCCAGCTTATCTTTCTGAAACTCTGAAGAGTCATAGGATGGTGTAGGAAGCAAAAAGCTGCATGGAAGTCCCTTGACCTAACAAGAAGGGAGCTGGAAAAGCTGTGCATGCTGCAGCCAGTAAGATGTTCCTCAGGTCCCCATGTATCAACACTACTCAGCCCTCACGCTTGTGTACTGTAAAGTGCAGTGAGAAATAAGATGTTTTGCCCTTTGGGCTCCACTGGTATCTCTGACTAGAGCAAGGAATGTGTCCTGTATGTCTAAAGTTAAATGGAAACCATTTGGACTGTTACACACAAGAACCATGGATGGTGTTGGCAGCTCAAAGAAAAGCTGCCCTGTGCTGTAGTATTCAATGTAAGAAGAAAAGGGAAAGTCATTGAGTACTACTGACTTTAGAGGTTGTAATACTTAAAAATTTTAATGGAGTAGTGACACTATTAGCCTTGTAATATGACGTGAGTGAGGCTCAAAGAATTGAGAGCGTTTGCTGGGTCTTTGTCATTCTCATTAGCAGAAGTTATTGAAGGTAATTGTGTTAATAAAGTAGAAATAGTGGTAGATGCATAAGGCTAATAACCACTGTCTATCCATTGAAGTGGTGAACCAGTGAACCAAAACTCTTGTAGAGTCAAAGGTACGTGATAAATACATTAATCTCCAAGCAAAGTGGAATGTTTCAGAGCATTAGTGTAACTTAAGGTGCAGGCTGAAATGGCACCTTGAAAACACATAGGATGAGTCTTCCCCTGCAAAACCTGGATCTCGTACTTCACTGAGCTTATTGCAGGTTCTCAGCTCAGCTGGGCTTTAGAACAGCATGGTTTGGCAGCGGATTTAAAAATAACTTATAAAGCAACTCTGTGAGCTTTGTGCAGCACACCACCAAGCAAATGCACTGACCTGCAGTGATGTGCATTCATATCTGTTCCCCCCTTTGGTTTCATTATGCTGTGGTGATGCAGCATGTTTCCGGGCCTGAGCTGTGAGGTGGTGGCCCCTCGTGCACTCAAGTGGAGAAGGGTTGCCCTCTATAGGGAAGGAAAAATACACTTCGGGTTTCTTCTGCTGATGTCTGGAGTGGAGCCTGGCAGGGGCTGAGCCTGGGAGTCCCTGCAGCATGCCTGTGTAGGAGCATGCCTCCTAGGGTCTGCCAGGGAGTTAGAACAGAGGGAACAGCCAGCAAAAAATTATTTCGATGCCCTAGATTATTTTTTTTATGGTCATTCATAATAAATAAGCAACTTTTTATTTATTTAAGGTGCATGATAAATGTGTAGATTGAAGATGTTTGCAAAAGAAGTATAATATCTTCAGTCACAATAACATGACTTCACAAAAATCTGGACCTTGGATTTAAGTGTCAAGTATGGCAGCAAAGATTAGGTTTCAACTTCTGCAATGCTATATCCTGCTTTAAAGGAGGTTGTCTGGAAGGAATTGATCTTTACAGTTCAACTATCCCTATTCCTTTTTGCATCATGTTTGGCTAGCAAAGGGTTTCAATGATCCACTTTCATGATAGCTCTTTGAGCAAACCAGTCTGCGGGAGCAATGTCTTTTTAATCCCCAACAGTAAGATGACCCTAAGTGTTTTAACCACATTCATGTGTTGCCAGCGATCTTTATGCTATTGATACAGATGGTATGGATAAGACTCTCTTTATCCTACCTTCAGAGCTAAAACCTGTGCTGGTATCCACAGTGTTTGAATAGTCTGGTTTTAATAGAAACATGAAAACACCATATGGAGCCAGACAACCATTTCCTTCCTTCAGCGTGCTTAGTGAGTTTGAGTTTACCTTAACATGACATCTTATAAATCATGTATCATGTAGTGACCATATAAGGTTACCTTTTATTGAAAGGGTATTGGTGTTGAGAGCTTTCTATGCTTGGGTATTTATTAAGGAAATGAAAGATCTCTAGAACATATGATACATCTTGTGATGCTAAACATTTTTAGTTTATCAATAGAAAAGTGTTTCTTTCTCTCACTCCTCCGAGCCCATGAGATAAAATACTGAAATAAAATTTGCCCTTGGATTAAAGTCTGATGCTGTGTACATCCTGTCGGAGTCACAGAGTATTTGACAATCTGTTTTGAAATCACTCCCAGGTTCATGTTTTATGCAGGAAGGAAACATACCTGTGGAGATGGCCTCAGGCAGTGGTAATTAAAATATGACCATGTGCCATATGACCTTAAGGCATATTACTGCTTCAACCCTCCACCTTGCAGTTGTTAAAACACTGGGCTTGGCTTATTAACAAAGCACCATCTCTATGTAAGAAATGTGCTGAGGGGAACAGGTCTATCGTCTTTCCCCTTTGTAGGAAGGAAGCGAGCAGTAAGCGATAGCTCCGTTAGTTCGGTGACAATGTAATATCTGTCCATTTTCTGCTGTGGCAGCTGCAGAATGCCTAAAGCAGGTGGTGCAGCATAATGAATCCATCAGTTTTGGAGAGAAAGCACAAATATAAAGGTAGCGGCAGAATAGAAACATCAAAGTATATGTTCCTGTGCACCCAGTCTCCTAGTCCCCACAATTTTCTCTGAGATCTCAACAATAATGAAATCTGAAAAATGTGTCCCTGTCTTTTCCTATGTGTGGTGGACTGTTAACCGGAGAGATCCACTAGCTGTTTCAGGAAGAAAATCCTGATTATCTCCCGGAAGAACCTGCTGCCTCGCAGGGAGAGGGGCTACTTTCATGTGTGACCCTCTTACCACCCATGAAACCATTTAGATACAGATCTCAACCTGTATCTCGTCAGGGTGTGTAATGTAAAGTGACAAGGCTTTTGCAACTGTAGAGGAATGAAGCTGGGTTAATTATCATTGATAATATACAGCTGTGGGCTGGCTTCAGGGGCGGTGGGTTGGCCAATGTAGATAAGGTGCAGCTGTGGCTGGCTCCTGCTAAGTAATTAAATAGCTCTAAGGGGTAGGGAAGAGGAGCAGCCAATGAAGAGAGATCTGGAAAGGGAGGAGAGAGAGCACCTGGGATGAGGAGAGACAAGGAGAAGGCAGCAGAGGCAAGAAGCAGAGGGACTGGCCTGAAGAGTGTGAAGAAACAGCACGAACAGTAGATGGACTTTTGAGACCTTGTGGGGGGTTGGTGGCCGTGCTGGGGCAACATGTGGGAACTACTTACTGAAGTTAGCCCGGTATGGGATAGTAAAAGACCTTGTTGCAGTCAGCTAGTTTTGAGAGTGCTGCAACAGTTGATGCCCCGGGGAGAGTTCCCTTTCCTTTGTGAAGGGCTGGGTGTCCTGGAGTGGGTTCACCACGAGAGAGGTGTCCGCGCCTTGGAAAGTGTTGCAGTTCCAGCAGTGTCTGGTGAGCTCTCGCTGGCCCATGAAAATCCGGGGGAGAGGATGTAAATCTCGGGCCAGGCCATACCCATTGCCCTCAGCCGATTGAAAGGGAGTTGGGTTCGGATCCCCAAATCCAGAGCGATGGAGACAGGTGCCACAACCGATCCTGGAGAAGCCAGCAGGAGGAGGGAGAGTCACTTATACGCAACATGTTGGGATTGACTGTACCATGACAGTGATACTTGATTTCCTCAAGCTGCTTTTTAAGAAAACAGGATTTCTGAGCACTTCTCACAGGCATTAAACTCTCCACCAAAGAGAAAAAAATGTCAACACAAATAAAAGAAGGCATTTCCTTTTGGTATCGCTTAGAAATGTTGTTTTCTAGATCACTATTGTGTATGAGCAATCCTCTCATAGCTCCTAATGCTCAGGAGGAAATAAGCATCGTGTCTCTTTACAAATGGGGAAGGAAAGGCTGGGAGAGGTCCCCAGGCATGTATCCCAACCATGCTGCCATGGTCTGAGCCCAGGCTTTCCAAAAGACCCAAATACAGGGTGTACAGATTCCCAGGACTTGGCAGCTGTCAGTGGGACCCGTTTTTGGGACAGATCGTTCCAGGTTCCCCAAGCAGCTCAACAGATGCTTGTAGGGAATGGTCTGCAGAAAAATCTGAGTGGAGCAGGGTTGTTGCTGGTGATGACTGGTAACTGGAATTTGTTGTGACTTGCTCTGCAGGGTTTGTGCTGTGTACTGGTGCTGGGTGCGGAGGCACCTTGTGTGTCTTGCACAGATAGAGCCTGTTTGCTTACAAATGGACGTGCTCTGGAACAGTCCCTGTTTGGTTCCACATATATACACACACTCTATGCATCACGTTACATTCATAAAGAGTGTGAATAGACTTGACACAGCAGAAGGGTAACCGGAGTCAAAAATGGCAGCAGAATAAATACATCGCCTATTACCACAGCCTCTCTGTAGACAAATCCTTAATGTTTGCAGACTCTGAGGCCAGCAAATAAAGGGCATTCAGAAGTACAATGCATCGTTAATGACCATATTACAAATGCTGGCTGCGCTTTCCTTACATTCCTTTGCTTTGTCGTCTTTGTTTTCTTGCTATTTCATGCAAGCTTATCCCATTTCATTTATATTTGATTTCCTATAAATAGCTGTGTTCTGGTTTATGTATTCATGTTTAAAGTCATGTTTACTTCAAAGGCAGAGGGACTTCAGACATTCTTAGTTTACTTCCTGCAGGGTACTTCAGACATCTGGTTTACTCTAGTCCCATGTATAGAGGAGCTAGGAGCTCCCAGGCATTCCCTCAGACCACTGGAAGACCTGCTTGAAGCTCGCACCTCTTCTTGAGATTGATTTCCCCATCTGTCCTTACCTCACTCACTCTCTTTTCTGTTAGTGATCAGTCTTTCTCAGCTTGTGCTGCACCTTACAAGGACGGCAGCCTGTGCAGCAGCACTGTGGTTAGACAGAGGAGCTAAAAGTCCAGTCACTTCTTCTGTGATGCCCTTTGAACATCACTTCTCCACCTGTGATGATGAAAGGTTTACCTTATTCAAACATGGATGAAGTATGGACTTTCTGTGTGACTTCTGAGCTTTTAAAGACAACTAAGGCAGCTTCAACAGATTGTGTAAACTTGCACAAGGAGCACCACCTTCTTAGCAGCTAATGGAATACTGTACTTTTGCACCTGGGAAGCCACTAAGTGTTTGTAAGTGCAGGGTCCAATACAGCCTTGGCATAGTTGTCATACTTTTCAGTTTAAAATCACTTTCAGAAGTGATTTGAGGCCTCAGTTGGACAGAAAGCAAATCAAGCTATTTCATGTAGAAGCTGAATTCAACGATGTGAGGCTTCTTCAATCATCATCATTTTTAAACGCTCATTAAAACCAGCATCAGTGGGAGGGCAATGGCCAGGGTTTATGGTCTACAGCCATGATTGAGTCAGGCCTGGCATACAGGTATGTAAACTGTAACTCAGGATGTCACGGTGAAGTAGATGTACCCCAGCTGAGGGTCTAGCCTCCTTCTTCTATAACATTTGCTATAACTCTCACAGTTGAAACACAGTAACTCTAAAAAACTTTGGAGAGCAGAAATATTAATCAATGTGCCTGTATGTGTCTATCAGATCTACAAAGTCTGTCATTCCAGCAGTATAATTTCCTGGCTTGCTCACGTGAAGTAGCAAGATCTCCATGGCCCTAGACAGAAGTCCAGGGGAAACAAAGCGTTAAATGTGCAAAAAGAGTTTCCCTACTACTACTCGTATTCTAATAGAGCAAAAAGGCAGTGAAGAGAAGATTGAAAAACAGAGTTGTGATCAGTAGAGCATAAGCAGTGGTTCAGAGCAAACTTTATAGAATTACAGGCAAAAATTCCATTCAGATATGCACCACAGATTAAACAGAAAACAAAAAAGCACACAATGAGTGCATAGTTATATTTTCCAAGGGAAAATATATCACCACAGCTTAAAATGACAAAATATCAGAAAGATTTCCACTTCATGGTGTATTATTTTATATTAGAAAACTTTACAAGTACTTTGGGCTGAGTTCAGAAGGGAAATACTCGGATTCATTATTTGATACCACCTTATATCCTGTGGTAGTAAAACAGGGTTTGCATTGTCCTCTTGGGACTGCTTTGAACAAATGTAGCTTGTGTAAATCCCGTGAACTGCTGGGGGACAGGCTTTACAAGGGTGGTTCATTCTGACCTTATTTTCTCTGAAGCTCAGACTCATTGAGTGAATTGTTGAGTCTCACTCCAGACAGAAAATAGTTGGTGGCTTTTGTTTCCCTCCACCAGGTTTTGCTCATCAAAATGAGCAAGAGGTCTCATTTCCCTATAACATCATAGTGAACCCAAGTGAAAAAGAATAAAACGTGCATTTACATGAAAATGTATTATGGCATCTGCTTGGTGATGCAAAAAGAAAATTAAAACTCTGGTTGATCACTTGAATTGCTTTACTGGTATGACATTTTACAGCAATAATTATTCATTTCCTTGAAGCCGCACTTTCTTAGGTAGATTTTAATTAGAAAGTTTCTCTCTCTCTCTGTTGTACTCATGGTATAGAAAGGAAACCCCTCAGGTCTCTTCCATCAATTTATAGATAAAGTGCTTTCTGCTTTACATAAAATATTAATGTCTGACACTGAAGAACAGCACAGTTTTGTGTTGTTTTCTGCTTAGCTGATGAGACCATACCACATCTTGCCTGCATCATCTTTGTCTTCATTCTGGTGGTAGAGTGTCTGAACGTTAGAGTAAGAAGCAGTGAGTATAGGAATAAGATGAAAATAATTCAGTGCCCTTTGATAATAGTCTGGAGTTGTGTGTTTTCTGTTCAAGATGTATGAAGATTTACAAAGAGACATTTTGGAAACATATAGAGCTCAGAAGATTGACCTAACCTGTATTTCTTATGCAACCAATTTGTTTCTATAAACATAAACTACTTCTTCCAGAATGTGAATCAAAGAACCTGCCAGTGTATTGGAGTTACTTAACTATTAGAAGAGGCTTTTGATATGTTAGTCTTTGTGGCAATAAAATCTCCTTAGGGGATGAAAGCAGATTTATGCCCTATTACTACAACATGTTTAGTGTTTTTAGACCTAGCTCTGAGTCTAGCGGATTATTTTTCTCCCTTACAGTTTAATTTATTAAACATAGCTAGACTGTGGTTTTCATAGAATACATGGCCTTATAGAAAGATACATTGGAAAGGAGTCTTTGGAGGTCATCTAGTCCATCCCCTACTCCAGGGGGATAAAGTTGTACGTGGATCTTGTCTCAGTGATGGAGACTCTACAGCATCCCTAAGGAGTCTATTGCATTGTTCAGCTGTCTATAAGACTGGAAATTTTTTCCTGATGCCGAACCTTAAACTCTCTTCCTAAATTATAAAACATTTGTTTCTCATCCTGTTCACCATGGTCACAGAGAAGAGACTGTCTGTTTTCTCTTTACAACAATCACTTACAGACTCGAAGACCACTGCTGTGTTTTGCATCAGTCTTTTTCTCTCTAGATTATCAAGCCCAGCCCTTTTTTTCTAGATGCCCAGATTTTTTGTCATTTCTGTTGCTCTCCTTTGGACCTCATTGTCCTACAAGCTCCTTAAAGTTAGGTGGCAAAACCCTAGTTTGGATGCAATGCCCTGAGGTCTTACATGTGTTGAATAAAGGAAAATATTCTTCCTAAGTTTTGGTGTTCATCTTCTGACCAACTGTAACACACAGATACTTACCTACAAAGCTGTAGTACCAAGTCAGTTATTCTTTTATTTCTGTAGCAGACTGCTACTGGGTCATTGTATAACAGTCACTTTGCTTGACTTGCATCCTATTTTTCCTGTTCTGGAATACTAGTCCTTTCCTACCGCAGATGTGAAACCTCTCCCAGTAATGGGCAATGTGGGATTTAATAGCACCGCCATCTCTTCTATCATCCAGTTCATTAGTAATGAATAGTATCAGGCCAAGAGAGACCTCTGTATAATCCACTTGATGAACCCTCTGACAGTGAACCATTGATAATTCTTCTCTTCAGTACGGTTTTCTAAACAGTTTTGCACTCACTTTCCAGTAGTTTCCCCTAGTCCATATTTTCTTCTCTTATTTATCAGAATATGTGACAGTGTCAGAAAACTTACTAAGCTCAAGATATATGACATCTACTGCTTCTTCCATGCCCGCAAGGTCTATTATCCTGTGGGGGAAGGAAATTACATTAGTGTGACACGATTTGCTCTTGACAAATCCATGCTGGCCATAACTCATATCCTCATTATCTTCTAGATGCTTACAAATAGTTTCTTTGATTATTTGTTCCAGCTTTTAAAGTAATACAATTACGAGAGATGTCAATCAAACCTCTACTTTCTGTGTCTTGCAGCACATTCATTACCTGAAACTGCACTAAGATGTGAATTTGTCAATTTGCCCTTGTCCTAATAATGGTAGAAATAAAGCTGCAGATCTATTTGCTCTGTGCCTGGAAAGACTGTACTCTGGGATGAAGTCCGTGGTCTCATTCCAACCTCTTTTACTAGACACATTTCTATTATTCTTTCTCTTTTTTAATAGGGAAATTTAATCATGGAAATTGAAACTACACAAGCTTCGTTTTCGTTCAGGTCCAGCTGCAGCAGTCAGGTTGTGCCTTGTGGGGCAGAGTGTGCAAGTCCCCAAGTCCCCCTTCACGTGCCTGGTGGGACTGCGAGGACTTGCTCTGCTGTCCTCTCCAGACAGAAGTGGCCGTGCTGCTTTGCTCCCGCTGGGAAAGCGCAGATACTCTGCATGGGTCAACCGGCAGGGAGGAAAACTAGTTGCTGCTGGTGGGAGACCTGGCAGCATGGTTCCAGGAACAGGGCTAGTGGGATTGCTAGAAGGGTCAGGAGGAATCAGAAGGGGAGATAGATGTAAGGGCAGATAAAGCCCTAAATCATTTCAGTTTCTTTGCAGCGCAGCTAGGGGTGTGTTGTCAACATAGGAGACGTCTGGCAGAGTTGTTCTTTCCTAACCCTGCTTTTCTTTAATTATCCAACTTGATACATACAAGCTGTAAACAGCTCTTGCAAGCCTTGTTATTTATTTCTTTGCATTCAATAATAATCACCAGTCAATATTTCTTGCATGATGTGGCAGGCAGGATACAGTGACCTTCCCCTTGAAAGGAGGCAGGTGTGGCATGTCCCCAACGAAGAACTTCTCTCCAGCTCCCAACCAACTTCAAAAGCCACTTGCTGTGATCTAAGAGGTTAATACCAAAACCACAGTGCAGCCCTTGGCAATAAATCTTCACAAACTGATCTTAATCGAGTACAGAAGTGTTCTACCTTTCCTCTGCATAAAGGAAAAAAAAAAGTAGAGAGGCAACGGAGGAGTTGTATAATGTACAGCTTGTTGGTTTTCAGGGACTTCTGTTGGGTGCTGCCCTATATAGAAATTTAAATTGAAAACGCTGGTATGCCTCCCAGCATCAGTTTCGAGGAGATCGGTGTCAAGCCAATTATACGTAATTCTTTTTCATAGGGCATATTATGCTTTTTAAACACAAATACTCCCAGAAGAGTAAACGTAAATAAAAAGATAATCCATGTGGTCTACCCTACAGCCAGGCAAAGCAAATGAAGATTTCTCTTCATCACCACTCCCTTACACTCCCCAAACCCTTCCCACAGGTTAGATTCTAGGTTGTGCAAGGCTTAAGATGAGCGCCTAGACAAAGGGAGAGTAAGGAACATCCTATAGTGCCATGTGGCTGAAGCTTTCTATTATTTAGCAGAAATCATTAACCATTCCTTTGTTTAGACCATACTGCCTGTGAAACCACGTTCAAGCATATTCGCTGCTGTATCCAGTGTGTTTTACACAAGGGAACGTCAGCTGTTTGTGCAGATGCCATTGTACAAGCACTGAACTGCTACTACGAAAAAGCTATAGACAGCTGCAAAAATAAAAGAAACTGCATCCAGTTTTTATTTTTTTTTAATTTGTCTATTTAACAGAAGTAATTCCTGTGCTTTTTGGGCTACTTACAAAATCTATCTTCCCATTCCTCTACTTCCTCTAATTTTTTCCTCCAAGGTTTTGCAGATGAAATGAAGTGGAGCTACTTCCATGCTCAGATATCTGAGGTGTCCCGTGAACAGACTGTGAGCAAACAAAAATCTTGGAGATGTTCCAAGTACTCTGCTGTTACTTTTACAAAAATTACCTTCCAGTACAGGAAATCGAATGTGTTTTCTTGAGGTTTACATTGAGCTGCAGATTGGCATCTTCTGAAGGAAGCTAATGAGCTTCCTGGTTTTCTCTGGAAAAATGTCAGGCAGTGTTTAGGGCATAGATGAATTGCAATGAGAGTTTTGGATGAACGTCAGAATGGAAAAGAATAAACAAGCCAATACAATAAACAGTCGATTTGACATCTTTGCTGTTGAGTTTGGTTTCTCCATCCACGTTTAAGTGGGACACAGTAGCACTTCTCTGACTTGCATCTTGCTGTTGTACCAAGCATTTGAAAGAATAATGTCTGGATTGGTCTTTGATAAGTGCTGATTTCAGTAGCTTGCTGTTTGGAAAGGATTTTACAGATGATAGCCCCTTGCAGTTGTAAGAAGTTTTCCATGGCATAAGTGGGCTTTGTTGGCTTAAGGCTTGGTGCATGAGCTACCACTAATCATTTCCTGGAGAAAAATGTTGTATCTTACTTTGAAAGCAAGCTGCTGTGAGCAGATTGCTATTTGAAAGTAATTGGTGTGTCACATTTTAAATACTTGTGGCCTACATGTCACTTGTGATAACTGGATCACTGTCATCTAGGGCTCTCATCCAGTTAAACAGGACCTAACTCCACCTGACAGCTAATCTGGTATCTCTGCCTTGGAGAATAGCACTTGGGACTACAGGTGGGGTTTAACCACTTTTTTTTTTTTTTTTCCCTGTTACCTGAAATATGTTCGCATCTGGCCCAGATACACTGGTACCCCACAGCTAAAGAGCAAAAAAAATGTGAGCCAGACCCTTTTGCAGGGTTATCAGCACTATTGTGTCCAGGTGCCAGCTGGACCTCTTCAGGGAGATGAAATCCTACCGACTGCCAAAAGCTGTGAGGATGCAGTAGGAAAAGACCATCTTTAACTTGCCTAGTCTTTTACTTGCTTCCTTAGTCATTGTCCTCTTTGGCACAGGAGAGGAGCTCTCTCCCTGAACCCTCCTCCCACTCAGGGTAGTATAGTTCTCACTGGAACATGAATCATCAAATACATGAGCTCACCCTTCCCTTGCTGCAAATATTCCCATGAGCAATTAAGAGCTTTCCTGCATGCTTGCAGGAAGCTGGTGTTCCCTGGGCTAAAATGCATGGCAAAATTAAATATTTTTTTAAATTGGAGTTAATGCTAGTAAGAATTCTTTTGCCGAGCTCATCACGCTCTCTTTCACATGCAAATCTCCCTCCTCAGTTGATGAAAAGCAATTGTTTCTTTAACCTTCTTTTCAAGTAGGCATCTTTGCTCATTTCCGGTATATCTGCCGTACCTGACTGCAGTTCCTTGTTATTAATGATGTAACACTCGTCACAGTAATCACCACCTTCTTCATTTACACAGGCTGCACAATTAGCCAAGCCTCCCAACCAGTCAGGGAGGGAATTAGGTGTTTTCATTAGGAGGCTAACAAACTGAAGGCGTGACAGGGCACAGTGGAATAACTAGAATATCACCGGCATGGGAAGTGAATAGATAAACAGTGTACAGTGATTAGTCTTAGAGAGCTCATCAAGGGGGATTTTTCTGGCACTTGTCCCCAGGAAAAGACAGAGGCCATTGAGAAACATGCTGTCTGACACAGAGCAGCACACGATTGTGTGTGTCTTCAAAGAGCAGCTAAATGCCCAGTACTCCTGAATTTCAGTAAAAGTTAGGTACCGAACTGCTCTTTGAACTGTTTTCAGGCTGCCTGCTTGGGTGGATCAAGAGACACAAGCACTGCCCTGGCAGGTAAGTTCAAGAGCACATGAAACGGTTATATTTCTTTGTTTGGATTTTTACTAGTGCCCCAGGTAGGTTCAATGTCCAGGCATGATAGTTCAGAAGCTTGATTCAATGAATATGCATGCTCCCTGCTTTCATTCCCTCCTCTGCTCATGATGACCTTTTTCTTTGTTTCTGTGTGACACCTTGTGTACTCCTTTGTTGTTCAGTGATTACTCTACAGGCTTTACATAGACAGCCGAGCCTTTGTTACCATCATTAAAAAAAAAAAATTCCCATGCTGTTTTCTGCAATGCTTTAAGGCTATTTGCAAATTGAAGTCAGTAGAGAATGCAACAGGCTGCTTGCTCAGCAGTGTTAGCAGCAGGGAGGGAAGCAGAGGCTTCCTCTGCACCACCCGTGCCTCCTCTGTACAAAGATGTTTGCCTGGGGTGTGATAGCAGGAGCCAGTGCACTTCCAGAGTTCCCTGGGGCCTGTGTCTTCTCTGCTTGGGCAGCTCTAGCTGTGCTGCTTTATGCCCTCTGAGTGCAGGTAGCCATGGGACAGGGGCTATGAAGACAATTAAGAATGACCCACTAAATGAACGTTTGGAGAGGTCGCATGAAGGTTGAAGCTCTGCAGAGGTCAGCTCCTCGCACGTTAGCAACTCCTTCCTGCAGTGCTGCAAAGATCACCTTTGAATCTTTTTTTTGCATGCCACACCAAAGGTTGTGAACTGCTTCCTTCTGCTCCGCAAAAAGGATCTTTTCCACCATCCAGAGAAATAACTGCAGCACTTATGTCTGTCTTCCTCAAAGTCACCCCTTAGCACTCAGTTCCTCCCTTGCCTTCCTGCACCCGGTTCTTTTCTAGAATTGCTGGCTCCCAGTTTTGCTACCCGTCAGCATATTGCCTGCCTGTGCATTTTGTCTAGCTAGAGCCAAACTTATTATTCAATCAAAACTCAGCAGGAGTTTTGCTGAATTACTGTAAACTCACTGGGGCAAAAGTTGTGCCTTCCTATTCAACACTGAGATACCATGCATATTGATTGTGGCTGAGAGAAAATAAAAATGAATATATTCATAATGATTACATGTGTTCTTACTCACTATTAGGCTCACTGTATGGCCCCAGTAGATTTATGGTTTTCCTTTATGACTATTAGCAATAAATCCATTTTCCTTTTTCTTTAAGTGATAAATCCTCTTTTCCTTTTTCTTTGAGTAATCTTGTGTTCTGCAGAATGAATTTCAATAAAGAGAGTGGACTGTAAAATAACTTGTGGGAAAGTTAGATGAGCTGCCTTTAATTTCCCACTCACTTTGGAAGATCTCTCCTTGACACATGTGAAACCCAAATATTCCTCCCACATGTAGTTCAGATGTTCTGGGCCCACCAGCCACAAGTTTTGTGTACCAGTGTTCTTTTTCTAGTGAGCATGCAATTTCTTCCACAACATGATTATGATAGATAGTACAACTGGGGACCAGACGTGCAGAGTGATGCTACTCTTCCAACCTGGGAAACCACAGGTATTTGCATAATTCCAGGTACATATTGGAGATTTCAGAATTTTAAGCAATATGACCTTATTATTTTCTTTTCCAAGGTTCTGTTCTATATCACATATTTGCTGCAGTGCGTGGCATTGTGGAGCTTAGGTACACTGTGCAGACTTAATTCCCAGCCCTTTGGAGAAAGAATTTGGTTCTTAGGCAGGAATTAAACTATCCAAGTGCCTTATGCCTATATAAATTGATGGCATTGAGCTCTGAGCAAGGCTGACATTTCTGTCCGTCTGCCACATACAGCAGGTTTGAACTGAATTGGCAAACTGGAGGGAAGAAGAGAAGGATGAAAAGGGTGCCCTACTAAAGCAAAAAGGAGGTAGATGGAGTGACACCAAGGTAGAATGAAAGAGCTACAGTTTATGGGACTGAACAATGTCTCTGGGGAGAGAAACAGAATTACTAGAGAGTGTGAGTATTGATGGAGGTACACTTAAGTTAAAAAGAACATAACGAAGAGGAATGGACAAGGTCAAGAGAAAGTTCATACCCAATATCATGCAAAAGATATCCTGCTGTTGACATCTGCTAGGTTCAGGAGGAGTCACCCTCAGAAAGATGGTGAAATCCCCTCACTCAACACATTTAAAAATAGACTAAACAAACCCCAGAGATCCAGGCTCCCAACCCCTCACATGGGCTGTAACTCACTCCAGCAGCCATCCTTCCAAAGCCTGGGAACACTTGCAGAACGAGAGGGTCTGAGCTGAACACAAGGCAGCAACCTGGTCCCCGGTACTGCGAACAGCACCCCTGCATGTAGCAGGCACGGGTTAGTTGAATTAACAGCTCTTTTTGTGATCAGAGCGCTGCCTGGGCACATTACCTTGGTATAGGCATGAACTCTAGGGAAAGACTTAAAGCAAAGCATATATTAAAGGGGTTTGCAGATCGGGAGCTGGAGGGCTGCATCCAGCAAAATACAGGAGCGGTCTGTCCCGCTTCCATTCAGCCTCAGCAGAGCTCTGATAAATGTGTAAACTAACTTCCCTTATGCCGTTCTGAGTGATGACAGTATCTTTACCATCTTCCAGAGGAAGTAACCATTTGCTGATAAACATCTCCTCTCCAAATGTACTTAGTAAAAGACACATTCTTTTGTATACATTTAATTACAGAAGAACAGATTTTGTCCAAATAATTAGGTAATTTAAACCGTGCAGTCTTTCCCAAAGAACTATATTTAACCTTCATTTGAATTTAATTCACACATCACAGTACCCCTTAAGCAGTTCTGTAAGTCAAAACACCGATCAAATATTTTAAAATGTCAAATATTTCTTAATTGTGGATAGCACCGAATTTGTTTTTAGAGATAACTGCTTTTGATCTGCTGCTGTTTTTTGTCTTTCCGATTGTTCTATAGCTCTTCATCAGAGGTTTCCTTCAACTGTTTAATCCATATAACACCAGAGTTTCTAGACAACTGAAGAATTCAAAGAAGATATGTGGGGGAAACCTTCAAAAGTTTCACAGCGTATTAAACAGGATACAGATTAGTGTCTTGCTATTACAGACCCCAGCATTTGGAAGGTGGGGGGGAAGTATTTTTAGATCTAAGTGTTATGAAAGGATTATGAAATTTTTGCATGAATTAGGAGGAGTGCTGTAGTGGATAATATTACGACACTAATATAAATCTACATAGCTTTATTGGCTTTAATGCACCATGCACCTATTCTGATTTATACAACTCGGGATCTGGTTCTGTATATCGAAATGTATCTTACGCCGCAGGGACATAGATCATTTTTCTCCTGACTCGCTCTGTCCTATTGTCTTGGACCTGTAAATTATATACATTAGGTTCACAAGCAGTGCAGTAAAAGTAAACAGCAAGAGATGGAGTCTCACAGTTTGAATGAATTATAACATAAACTACAGTAGGTCTGACCTACATTAAACCAGTTCAGTAGGACAAGCTTTGCATGAGGTGGCTTGTATTTCAAGGTTGTCTCTAAGGTTGAATCTTAGTTTAAAAAAGGAAAAAAAGGCTTGATTCCAAATGATCACCAGTGTTATCGGTCTCCTTGGAACAAACAAAAGCTGAAGTACACTCCACAGCTCAGCCATAAAAACAATAGAGCAGGAAGACTTTGCTGTAGCAGCATCTCCCACTGGGTGATAGCAGTTGAAAGTATTTACGATGATTATGATTAATTTCATTAGTGCTCAAATCACTTTAATACTTTTCTCCCTCTATCTCTGAATGCAGATAATTTTTCCCTGCAAGTAAATCCAGGGTGACAGTTTAATAGGCTCAGACATGCTTAGATCCAAAATGAGACTGTAATATTAATATACTATTGACCAGTTATGGATTAAGCAAACTGAGGGCACACTTAAGTAAATGACTTCAGAGGAACAAGCTAATGTGCTAAGTGGTTCACAGGCAATGATTAAAAATATTTGTCATTTACTTGGAAATTAATAGGTTTCTTTAATTAATCTAATAAAGTCAGCCTATGGTATGTTACAATTTTTGTGCATGCTTTAAAGGAAGATGCCAAGTTGCTGAATCTGGAAATCCTTGTGTTGCTTATCAAAGAAAGGAATCGGTCGTTTATAAAGCCAGTCTTGCAGATAGCTGGAGTTTCCCACAGTCTGTCTTCTCCACAAGTATGGTTACATATATCCAGTGCATGAAGAGCATTATGAATCCAGAAGTTAAAAAATTGACAGCATCGACAGTCCTATATATTAATTTAGGATTCATCCAGGTATCTTTGGAGATTATTAATATATTTCAGAACCATATCTAGTCAGATGAGCAGCTTTTTCCTCCATTAACCTTGAATCTTTCAGATCCAATTGAACAACCAATTAAAAAAAACTTAACTGCAACAGCATTTTCCCAACGACAGCAGCCTATACACCAAGAAATGTTGAAACCTTGGAAAAGGAATGGAGGCAGCGGGGTAATGAAATCAGCTAGAAACTTTGTATGAGTTTGATTTACTCAGAAGATGCTCAGATAGTATGGTTATCTGCAACATATTAATAGTCCACCACCGCCAACTTTATGCTGGAGAGATTAATTTAAAAGATAGTGCTTCATTAATAGTCTTATAGTGGTTTGTATTGCAAAGGCACTGAAAGACTCCATCTGTTGAACTTTGTACCTATGTCAGAAGAGGATCATCCTGGCCCCCAGAGCTGTATAAACTCGGCAAATAGCTCTGTATGTGCTTTCCCCTGGACAGTTACCAGGGAGTCACACAGAACCCATTGAATGCTCAGAGATGCTCTGAATTTGCAGTAGATGATGAAGTGGCCAAAGTTCATGGTCTTTCTCAGGACTCTTTGTGGTATGTTCACCTCACCCAGCCCAGCTGCAGTTCCTCTGGTGGAAAGCTGCACTATTTCCAGAGTAAGGGTAGGTCTATCCAACTTGACTTCATCCAGTTTCACTCTGGTGATTAACTTTTCTAACAAAGGCTTCTGTTTTGATTTGCTGAAGCTTTGACCCCTTTTCCCAGAATTCTGTCGTGTGACTATCCCCACTTTAATGATGTTGTCTGATCTGAGAGAGCTGCCATTGTACTATTCTGAAAATCAGAAGCTCTTTGATTTAACCACTTCAAGGCCGAAAGAAGCTACGAAACAGGGACCAAAGGTTTCACCTTCTCCATCTCCCCCTCTTTTCCCCCTTGCCCTAATTACCACAAGATAGGTTCCTTTCTCTCTGGTTTTCCCAGTAGTTTTCACATGCACACAGCCAAGCAGGAGAGGCTTCTCTGGTGTGTATTACCTGTTCCTCAGTGAACCCATGAACTAGGGAAAATCTGGAGGAAAGTCATCAGAAGTGTCAGACCAGCCCATTTCTACTTCCCTGGCAGAAGCTGCCGTGTACTCAGTGCCCTGGCAGCCACAGGGAGTGTCTGACGGAGCGATGCACAAGTGTGTACAGTACACATTAGCTGTAGGCAGGGAAGAAGAGAAGGAACAGACACTTGACTTGGGACTCCACGTTCAAATTCTTGCAGAACCGTTCTCTAGCTATTGTTATTCAGCCCTCTTGCCCCAGGAACATTCGCTTTGGAAAGCTTTCAAAGTTTCCCTTCCAAATTAGTTTTTTTGGGAAAAAAGGTGCTACCAGAGAAAACCTTTTTGGACTCATTCCATTTACTATGTCTGTGGATGTTTGCGTGGCGGGCAGGGAAGGAGGAGAGGGGAAGTACTTTCAGCTTGCAGACAAGTTCTCCAGCGGGTGGAAAAGGTGTTTGAAATCCATGGGAACAGGCTGGGTTACAATTGCCAGGGGTCTGGGCCAGGCAGCTGTAAGGTTGTGCAGAGCTGTGGTTTGGAGAAACCTGAACATAGCTGTAGAGAAGGAAAAGCTGAAAAAGCTGGGTAGCCGGACCTGTTCCTTTCATGTGTGAAGGACAGCTGCACAGCTGCAAGGAGCCATACCTGCAAACTCATCGGATATGTTTTCTCTCTTTTGTGGGTCGGATCACAACAATTAACTTCTCTGAATGTTTGTGGTGAGTCTAATCTGAGGCGTGTCTGGCTCCTTTGCATTTGCAGCTGAGGGTGGTGAATAAAATGGCTAAGTATTGCTGCAGGCAATTTTGTCACCAAGCCTGGAATGAGGCAGCCTGCCAGAGGCCTTGAAAAAGCCACTCTTCTGAAGTAGACCACAGGTAAACAGGGCTTGCTGCAGGCAGGCTTTGCAAACGTACCTTCCCTTTTTTTTTTTTTTTTTGGGGGGGGGGGGGGGGGAAGAACAAAGAGAGACTCACAGTATCTTGTTTCCTTCATGTCTGAAATAAGCTGAAACGTGGCAGCTTTGCATTCCTGTGTTTACAAACATAACTACAGCAAAAAGAGATTATCATTAGAGTTAGATTCAGGGTAGTGATTCTTCAAGTCTTTTACTTCAAACGATTCCTCCTGGATGCACTAGGGTTGCAAGGCATCGTTTGATTGCAAGAGACGTGAAAGTCCATAAATCAATGGCATGCAAAGGACACATGAAGGGGAGGCAACTCTTATTCCAAGTTTTCTGGAATGGAGAAAATTCTGGATTAGAGTCTTAATGACAGCTGTGGGTCTTCAGGGGACCAGCAGCAAAATGTTAATGTGAAAAATGTGTTAAATGCCATCTCTGATTCCTTGTCATCTCATTCACCTCTCCCAAAAGCCATGGTGGTATAATGAAGAGGGAGAAAAGGTGAGACCTCAGGTTTTGTTTATAGCTCTGCTACTAACCTACACATGGACTTCATAGCATTTCTTTGCCTAAGAGAATCTTTCCAGAGAGTTGGTTTCTCTTTAAGACAGAGCTCTCCCTTTTTAGTGTGCCATTTAGCTAGCATAATTTCTGTATTTTTTGTATTCTTTGATACGTCACATTTCTTAGAATAAGTATTCTTCATGAAAGATATCACAATGGTTGTTATTGCCTTATAAATGAAGTATGCAGACAATGAAAGCTGCAAATTTGGTGTAATTTACTTCAGATGATGATTTGGCCTTAGCCGTAAACCCCATACCCTTTTTTCCAATTTTGTCATAAAGAAAAGACATTGCTTGTCCAGCACCATTTGACATGGCAAGTGGCTCCGTTCCTCACCCGCTCAGGAGCCCAGGCTTTAGTAATGCCTGCCCGGGATTTGATTATGCTCACATGGCTAGTTTCTGAGAGGAGCTGGTAAACTTCGTTTTGCTTCAGTTATTAGTTTTTAAGGCTATGAAAGGTCAGGATAAACCATCCATAAATGCAGCAGCGATTAAAACCTCACTTAGCTTATTGCACAGTATGTAATTGTTCATCCTATGTCACATAATAAAATCGGATGGAGGTAACTGCCTGGCGTTTCCTTTCATTTAAAGGAACAGGCATGAACTATGCACAGTTACCTACATGCACATCACTGCTGTTTCTGTTGAGACATAGCTGTGTATTAAAACAGGGGACATTTGAATCTGAATGCTGTAGTGGTCTGTCACTCTGCTAACTTCATCTTACAGTTCTCACGAAGACAAAATAGAAGAGCAAATGTAATAATAGTCTGTCTGATGGTGATATCCTTAAAAGATGGCTGATGGCATTGCCTTTGCGGCTTACAGGTTCTCCTATTTGTGAGCAAAGTGGAGAAATGTCATCCGAGCATTTAGAGCTCCCATTTTCCTAAGAGCTCAGCTTTCAATTACTGCCAAAAAGTAGAAGCCAATTTTCCAAAGAGCTCCATATACTGAGTGCTTCTGACATAACATTAGCTTGAAAATTTGGCTGTGATAATTGTGTTAGGAGCTATGCTGAATGGGTTTAGAAAAGCTGGGTGTGCCCCGAGCACCCAGAGCTGTTAAAAGTCTGCCACTGTGATCCTCCTGTGCCATCCCCTCCAAAGCACATGTCAATACTGTAAAATTTATTGCCTCCCTGTGTGCTTCTGTTACAAACGGGCACTGTATGTGCTATCCAGACACTATATGGTATTGCCTGTTTTTCTCCCAGGTAAACTGGAGTCCTGCTTCCCTAAGCCTCACATTGCCATGTAGATTATCACAGCCGTAATCTCTCTCTTCTCTTGGTGTCTTCTGCAAGACTGCAAATGCAGAATCTAAATACTGCAGAAAAAAAGTCTGCCTCTTTTGTTCCCTGCACTCCTGACTCAGTCTGCCACTCTGCCAAAGCTAGTTACCAGTGTGGCAGCTGATAAATAAAACCCAGGCTGCCGTTCTCTCCACACTGTAGGTACCCTGTACCTGTTAACGTAGCCCTTGCTACCGAGACCCCTCTCTTTTAATAGTTCTCTGGAGCAGTCAGCTGCTAATGTGGCTGCTACTGAGCGCCCACCTTTTCAAAGTTCATTCCCACTGCCTGCTTCGAAGCCACCACTTCTGCTGCCAAAACCCGCAGGGCAGGGTACACCAGGGAGAGGAAGTCAAAAGGGAAGCTGCCAGCATTTCCAGAAGGAATCCCAGCCAGCAGGCAAACTGCTTTCCTTGCTGGGGGCTGGCGCAGAAAAACCTATGTCAGACCCTATCTTATGGTGTTACTAAGTGGCTGGTGCCTTGCAGGGGAGGGGTGGGTTGTGGCTAGTATCTAGTTTGGTTTGCTTTAAGCAGTATCCCCCTCACAGTGTGCCACTTTTATTCTGCCTTGGAGATGTATGTCTAGAGCCCCCTTTCTTCCTTCCTCACAAGTGTGTACTACATGGGACGGTCTGTGTCATCTGGAAGAAGACCTTTTCTAGACCCTCACTCAAACCCCATGACCCAGCAGATCTTTGCCCAAGCAGTTTGGAACCTGAAATACTTTAAAAGAGTGCAAACGTTCTTGTAAAGTCTTTTCTAGTTTCATTCTGCTATACTCCAGGGTAGGAGTGCTGCTATCTTGGCCAAGAGGAGGGTGTCTACCTCCTACCTATGCTTGGTTGGATTTACAAAAACATAGGCTTCTCTGCTCCAAAATCCCATGCCCTGCAGGCCTTAGTTCAACTAAACATGCTCAAAACACACCTCCTACTCTGCTACAGAGAGCTGACAAGTCAAAACCACCTTTTGCATAATATGCTGATGCTGGGAAACTTTGCAGCCAGGTAGGAAACAGTTATGGGGCTACCTGAAGAGCAAACAAGAGAAAGTGCAACTCTGGGCAAGTGAGAAAGCTGTCATAGAGGACAGGAAAGACTTCTGCTTTGGCCTTAGTGCCTAGAAAATGTAGGGACTAGGAGATGGAAAGTTAGCTCCCCCTCTTCTAACTGATTGCCCTAGCCCTAGGTGCTGGGCTTGGGTTTCCTCTGGCTTGTCCTCCAGTGCCACGGCTTAACCATGGGACAGGCAATAGCATGAAATATCTGTGCTGCTTCCTGTATCCCTAAATGCATTGGGCATTTAAACATGGAGAAGGATTTAAGGATTTAAGTCCTAAAGACATCCAAACCTCAGCTCTGGGCTGGGTCTTTCTGCCTGGGAGAAATGCAATGCCTCGCACACCCCTCAGCTGGGCTTGTTGATGTTTTCCTGTGAATCCCACTTCTCAATGCATAAAGTGTAACGGAGTGTAGACATCTAAACTGGATTTTTCTACTCCATTCCTGAACTGGATACCTGAATTCTGCATTGTATCGTGAAGCCCAAGTTCCTTCCTTAAGTTTAACCCAGAGTTAACTCTTCCATACTCTCTCTTATGCCATCAATACCTCTTGACAAGTGTTAAGGTGAACAGCAGCCATTCGCAGAGGACTGGGGCAGCCGGCTACAACTGTTATAAAAGCGTAGTTCAGTTCAGGCGAGCAAAAAACAAAATGAAAAAAAAAAAAAAAAAAGAAGCAAAAAAAAAAAGATTGCAAAAAACAGCGCAGCATTTTTGAACTACAGCTGGAGACTTCAGGGAAGGCGGACGTGGAGTGGAAAGAAAACCTGCAATGGCGAAAACGCCACAGAAACAGAACCTGCAAGATCTAATTAAGGCTTAGGGGCCACAGAGAGATTTGGAGGGACTATGGGCATCTGGGGACAGGGCATGTCAAAAAAGGAGATCAGGAAAATCATCAGTTATCAGGAAGGAGCCTTGGCACGTTAGATCAATTGCAACTGTAGGATTTAATTCCCCCCATTACAACAACAATGAGGAAAACAGATGAGAACGCCTAATATTTTGGCAGCACCTGCTGTCTTCTGAAGAGACCGATGTTGCCAAAATGTCACCCTCTTATCCTCTTTCCTTTTTGTCTTTTCTGATGGATTGAATTAAATTTGGGGCTTAACACAGGGTGCCCGTGCCAGGGCTCTCTGTTGACCATTTCATGCAGCTTGGGTTTGCAATCACATTTTTTACCAAACTCCCTCTTCCATAACCTGGCAAGTGTCTTTTTCTTCTACAACTGAGCTAAAGGACACGGATGAGCAACAGTTCTGAAGTGCAAACAGAGTTGAGGGACACGAGCAAGAGAGATGGGCAGAATGTACATGGTAGCAAACAATGTTTTTTACTGCGAACCCTCCCTGACACTGGGGGGGGTGGGGCCAGGCCCTGCATTGTGGAAGCATGTGTGAGCCCCGTCACTTGTGGATGTGGCCTTATATCACTCTCCCAGGGCCACACAAGGATGACGGTCAGGGCTGGTGTCAGACAGAGGTTCCTCAGACCCCCTGAGTTGAGCTCATTCTTCTGTGCTTGCTTCCCAGGCTTGAAACAGATGCTGAAAACATAAGGGGTACTTTTTCAAATTAATGTCATTGCTGAAAGCTTGAATTAGATATTTCTCAAATTCATGTCTATAAACATTTCATATCACGTTGCATTTATACGATATACAGCAGCAGAAATCCTTTCTGTTTCTCCTGTAAATGGGGAGTACTCAGCTGGAGTAAGTGAACAGGCTATAGTGCAGTACCTGACCTGAAATACTCCTTTCTGTTGAGCTGGGCTAAGCCCCAGAATGACCTTTTATGCAATTCACAATTTTCCTGAAATTTGGATTAGCCGTTAGCCTTGAAAGAACCAGTGGGGGTGGGCGCAGGGAGCACATCACTGTGATTTTTTTAAAAATAAAGAAGTATTTTCTGTTGTTCTGCAAAGAATAAGAAATTCCATGTCCTTTTTAGGTACAAAAGAAATCCCACAGTCTTCGTCTGAGGCACTGTGGTATCGTTTGAAACAGCCGACTCTGGAGCATATGTAATATTTGCACTAGGCTGTGAAATAAATAGGCATTTGAAACTGTTAGGATGTGAATTTCCATAGTGCCTTGAGGGACGTAATTTTTGCATTATGTGAACAGTCTGGATGAGAAGACCACGCAGTGAAGCCGAACAGCTGTATCCTGCCCACACATTGTGAAGTGAGGGAGAGGCTGGGAGCCTGAGGGAATCCTTGTAAGACACCATGTCCCTGAAGTTTTTCAACAAAGAAGTTGTGCAAAGATGTGCTGTCTGGAAACGGAGCTGGTGGGACTATCCCCCCGCACCGTGCAATGTAGCGTAAACATCAGCTTCTGTCTACATGCATTTGTTTGTTTATTTTGACATAAAACACCGCCTGTTGCTTTGAAGTCCTGGGAGTGATGGGTTTCATCCCTATTTTATATCCAGCTTGTGCTTTATTGCTAAGGGTGTAGCGTGAGGCCAGGAGGCACTAACAGGTTGGTGAAGCTGCGCAGGGGCACTGGGTCTCTCCTGTCCCTCCTTGAGTGAGCTGGGGGGGTGGGGGGGGTGGGGAACCAGCTCCCTGAGCCCCATTCCATCAAACTGACTTCTACAGACTTTTCCACTTGGTGAAGTGTTTAAGAAACCTCATGAAAAGGGAAGCGAACTTTTAGCAATCCTGGCATCTCCTAGGGCTTGGAATACATTTGCCACCATGCATCTGGCAGCTGATAGGGGTTTAAGGCTGTGAGTGGACGATAGCGCACTCCCTGTGAGTGTGTTTAATTGGAGGATCATTTTTAAACTCAGTGATAGATAAGCTTCCTGCCATTTGCAAGGGCTACTTCTCTGCAAAAAAACCACTGCAACAACAACAACAACGGACACGATTCTCTGAATTACTTAGAGTTGCCAAAGGTGTTAAGATAGAAGCTAATTAAAAAAAGCTATCTGCAATGTAATGCTATAAAAGTATAATAAAATTCAAATCTCATTTGTTCCACTTCACGATCCTTGTATGCATAAACCTCTATAAAAGGCAACATCTGTGTTCACATTGTATGCTGAAAAGATATCACACAACCACTAGTTCAACTGACATTTTAAACTGTTCATTGTACCATATATTTTCATTTACTAGATTTTTTTAAGTCCTTTTAAGTACATCATGTATAGAACAGGATAGAATAAGATAGAGCCGTTTACTTCCATAATGAGATTGGCTGTAGGAACTGACAGAGCATTGAGCTGTCAATTTGAGCACCAGCCATACTTGCAGGATTTAAAATAGTATTTGAAGCTTTTATACCAGCCAGTGATTGTATTTATATTGTGCTAGTTATGTGGATTTGCGTTGCAAAGGAAAGCACGATGGAGTATTATCTCGTTTGAACCAACAATTTAGAGATCGCTCATCTGTTATGATTTGAAATGAGATATATTATAACATCAACAGTGCCCACAACCAATAATAACATTTTCAGCTTTGGTGATAAAACCGAGGCTTTCTTTTAATTTTCAGTGGGAGGTGCTCAAGGGTGATTTTAACTTGCTAAGATGCTTTCTGATGCAAAGGAGAGTTCTGGTTTCCTTTCTTACTGTTGTGGGTGGGTTTTGTTTTGGGGTTTTTTTTAATTTTTTTTTTGGGGGAGGGGGTGTTGGGTTTTGGGTTTTTTTCTGCTTCTAGCTACAAGGCAACCTTTTCTTCTGACTGTTGTTCCACATGGCAAATTCACAACAAAATCAATAGGAATGATTGGTTTTTAGATCCCTGGCAGGATTGGCTCCCAGCATACAAATGGAGGTGGAGAACAAAGTCACCTGAGCTCTCTTGCAGGGGTGAGATGCAAACACATGAAGCTCAGAAGTGGCCTTACTGTCTCCTTTGCTCTTTCCGTGTTGCCCCAAGGCAAAAGGAGGAAAAGCATAGCAGAGGGGGCAGTACACCTGCAGCTCTGGGCCAGGGCCAGGTTTTGCACTGAACAAAAGCTTTTCAAAGAAACCCTTGGTCACTCTTGGAAAAAGCAGGGGCTTTATTGTAAATCCAATGATTTGATGGTAGTGGTGGGGGAAATGGTGAAACAAACATCTATTGTGGTGGAAATAAAAGTGATTCATTTTGTTTGTATATTTACTTTTTTCCACTTATAAACCAGGGCAAATTTCCCAGCCGCTACTTTTTTAAAAGCCTTTTTCTTCTCTTCCAAAACAGAGGCAGGTTTAGAAAACAAACAACCAACCCCAAAAATAAATTTGAAGGATGTTCACGCTCCTCTGTTTAAGCCTGAGGTGAACAGCGTTAAGTTTGGTAGAAATAAAAATACCTGGTGCATCTCTGCAGTCCCAGGGGAGGGAAGAGCTTGCGCCCTGTCTACCCATCTTGCAGCAGATACTGTCGGAGGCAGTTTCCTACACAACTGCCTTTTGAACCACTTAACTTGCACCATGCTCCCTGCAAGGAGCCGCAGGTTGCTGCCAGACCCCCCACCGGTGCTATCACCACCCACCAGTGCTATCGTTCTTGGTTATCATGTGGGTGCTTGCAAGAGCTGTGAGAAGAGCCAGCCCAGGGCTCTTCATCCCCCGCAGCTGGCCTGCTGGGGAGGTCAGTGGGGAGAAGAATTGGCATGGTCTGCAGGGGACAATGACAGCAGCTGGCCCAGGGCAGCAGTGGGCACTGCTGGGCCATAACTGGTCCTGCAGCTGGGTGGGAGAGAGGAGAGGAGACCCCGCATGCTGCAGGAGGGGTCTGGGGTGTGACGAGGTGTTGTGCATCTTCAGTGAGAGGCGGCTGTTGCGTGTGAGGTAAGGTGACCCCCCTGGTCCTCACCACGCTGGGGCTGGGACAGTCCGGCAGAGCAGACCTCACTGCTTCAGGGGAGCCCCTGGACCCATCATAACACCACATCGTGCCCCCAGACAGGCACTGCTTGCTTCTGTTGGAGAACTGTCGGCAGATCTGTGTCTGGCTCTCTCCCCTTGCTCCTAAGGACTTCAGGAAGGACCTTACACTTTGCCGTCTGCCTGGCAGAGCAGGTCTCTGAATCTATCACAACCTGAATTACATTAAACCTAATCTAGGTGATCCTAATAGCCTTTTCTGGCCCTAGAATCTATGAAATGTATTAACCTCTGCTAGATGAAATAATACTTTCTGGACTAATATCATAATGACTATTTCTTTAAATATTTTAATACCTAAAACTCACAGTCTCTGACATTTTTAATCCATTTTATCTTTCCCGGAATAGATTATATATTCAGTCTACACAGAAAACCACCCATAGAAATTGTCACCTGCCCCTTTCTCCTTCACCCTCCTGGGACTCACCAGCTCAGCTGGCCATGGTTTTTGATAGCTGTTTGAGTCTATTAGCCAGCACTGCAGGCCTCCGAATATTTGTGTGCATAAACAAGCTTCTCAGCCAGTTACTTAGCTTCTCGTGGTTATTTTTGGGAGAAGGTGAATAGCTTCTTTCCAAAGCTACAGCTGTTGGCCAAAACATATTGCATTACATTTACTTAGCACAAAGCCATTACTCCTGTCCTTGGCAAGGCTCTTTCCTTCTAAATCAGTTGTACTTGTCTTGTGCGGTGAAACCGTGAGGAATGAGCAAGCATATTTGCAATTCCCACCACCAGTGAAACCACCACAAGGTAATCACATAAGCGTTCACAAACACACATACACATGCACACCCCATTTCTTGCCAAAACAAAGGAAGCTGGCTCTGAGTTGGATATAACATCAGACCCAAAACAAATTTAGCTTCATTCATTCTGTTCCCTTGCTTACTGGGATTTCCCAGCCTCTGGCAGACCCAGACCCAGGTGATCTGAAGCCACAGGAAAGGCAGAGCTCATGTTTTTACAGTCCAGCAACGACATGGAAATGAGGACAATCTTATCCGAAAACCTGGTTTTGTTGTGCTTCCAACTTAGTCTTAGCAATCTTCAGAGAGCTGAATGACAGGCCTGTAATAGATAGCCCACATTTCAGGGTGGTTTTTTGATCTTCCCACTGCTTTAAGTGATGCACTTTGGCATCTCAGCTCAAGCTGATCAGAGGACAATCAGCAATTCTTGAGGTTTTGAAACCTGTTTTCTTTCCACATTAGAGCAAAGAAAAAGAAAAAGAAAATGGAAGTGATTTGAAGGAGGTTGTGAATATGCCTGACTGACCTGAAGGGATCAGGTGAAGGAAAGGAAAGTGGGTTGGAGGGAAGACCACCTGGAGTCTGGGTCTATGTCCTGCCCTACCAAGAGCAGGTGGCCCCACATCTGGTCCTGGAGGAGAGACCCTCACCCTGGGCATGCTGGTATCTGGCCTGCTGACAAGCAGACAGTCCCCTCTGGACTTGACCACTTATTGAGGGATGCTTTGGTGGCAACATTTCACCAAACGTAGTTACAGTTCCTGTAGCGTGTGTGATGGATGCCACTATAAAATTTGATATCTTGCTACTTTTTTTTTCCCTTTCTTTCTGCGTACTCCACCCTTCTGCAGTCCTGAGTGATGCACTGTCATGCAGAGCTCAGCAGTGATTTTTTTTTTGGAAGCCATTACAATGACACGCCACTCACCAAAGGATGACAAGCACTTTCATCTCTCTCTTGTTCTTGGAAACTTGTTGGTTTTTTTAATTTCCCTTAAGTCATTCATAACACTCCATGGTGGTGTATTCACCGAAGGGGGTGGTGGAGGTGGTGCAGATCTTCTCATCCTTGATGTTGTTGCTAACAGTTAACACATACACAGAGTTATACATTGTTTACACATGTAATGAATGTTTTTATGTTCCATGAAGTCAAATTGCTTCAGTAGGGGTAATGAAAAAACGTTCTTCCTCCCTTCTTCAAATTCCCCTCATCCTGGTGGCCCACCTGTAACTGGATGCAGCCACAGGTTCTGATACCCTCAGACAGGAGAGAGCTTTGAACTCATCTCCTCTTATGTTGTGTTTTAACTGGGGGTTTAGCCTGTGAATCGGAGAGCAAGAGGAGGACAGGACTTCTTCTCAACTAAGAGAGAGACCTGGTCATGTTTGGGAAGAGAGGGACTTTCCTGCAGGGAGAGCTGAGGCTGAGCGCTGTGCATGGATGCAAGCCTTCCATCCAGACCCAAGCAAAGATCCCTCCAAAGGGACTTTCCTTTCCATTCCTGCTCCAAACATTTATTTCTGGTCTTCACAGATGAAAGCCTGTCACAAAAGCATGCTGCCTTTTGTAGTCCTCTTCTCTGGTGTCTAAATCTCCATGTCTATTTAGTAAGGAGGTCTAGATGATGAACGTGAAGTGGGTAGGTGACTAAATGCTTGAACTGTAGCTTGTTTGACACCATGTTTCGTCCATCTCCTCATCCCTAGAACACCAGACTGGGCTGGGGGAAGAGAGGGACTGGTGGGCAGTAGGGGGGGTCTCTCTCTTTCTCTGGGACACCTTTTCAGTAAACAAAGCCAAACAAAATAAGACCAAGAGAGCCTCATTGACAAATACCTAATTGTAACCTGCAAACACAGCAGTGTGGTTGACTGATCTCAAATTATTTAGAGTACATTACATGTTTCCCCAGCAATCTAGGAAGACTGAAGAAAATATCATTAGTTAGAACCAGATACAGCAGTGAGCAGATTATCTTTTGACAACAATGATTTCATGCTTTGCTGAAGCAACAGAGGGGAAAAAAAAGTGAAAGCAGGAGGGGGAAGAATGCAAATGCTGAGTTAAGACTGAGGAAATGCTGTGAATTAAGAAAATATTGATCCAAAGCATTAGTTACTGGCAGACTTGAGGAAGCCAGTACTATGTATAGGCTAGAAAAGTGTGGTTTAGGGAGCTGCATGCCAGCTAAGCTTTTCCAGATGCCAGGGAGTTCCCATGCATGGTGTGTACCAATGGCAGGCTGGGCCAAGGCGAGGGTGTGCAGAAGTGAATGAAGAGCCACAGGGGTTGGACTCTGTGAGGGTTCTTTTTTGGCTCTCGTCACCTGTTGGTGGCAGATAGACCAGCGACGGGTTTTACTAGAGCTGCCCTATGAGCTGGTGCAGTGTGAGCCTGACAGCCCAGGAGGGAAAAGCCTTCAGCACCAGGCTGGTGGTGTCCTGCTGCCAGGGGCAAACCCAGCCAGGGCAAGGTCAGAGTTGGCACAAACAACTGCCCTCCTCTGCCACACCTTGGCCTTAAGCTCGGGGGAGCTTGGGTCTGGCAGCTCACCAAGAGGGAGCAGGGTGGCTGCTTGCTGAGAAATCCTTCTGAAAGCTGAAAGTCAAAACCTGACAGTAAAACTGCTGCTATTCTTGCCTGACTCGTGGTTTGTGAGTGACTCAATGTCCCATCAAGCCCTTTTCAGTCCAGCCCAAAATAGCCCAGGCAAGTCGGCTAATAGTTTTGATAACAGCAATTTTCAAAGCCTCAGCCACAATACAATCTGAGGGCCTGATCCAGAGACAATTGAAGTGTTTCCCTGTATTGAATCTGAGCCTAAAATGGCAGAGCCAGAAAGGGAAAAATAAACTCCACAGAAGTGAATAAAAACATACTTGAAAATGAATTCTGGAGGCAGCTCAGCCCGGCTGCCTTCATGTGACCAGCAGCTTTTCACTCCTGTTGACAATACGGCTGCAGGCGCCGAGCACGCCGAGGCTGAGCATTATTATGGGAAGAGAGACTTTCTCAAAGCTGCATCATTTTCTTGTCAGAGGTGAGCATCAGCAGTGGCTTTGTGCTCCAGGCGCGTTCACGGCGCCCCGTTACAGTGACAGGTTTGAGTGAGATGGAGCCTTTGCTCTGAGAGCAGAAATCTATTTTTGCGCCCCTTGTAAAATTGCTGCCCCCTCTGCCAGTCTGCTGGCTTAATGGGTTTTCTCCCCTACCATCAGGAGCAGGTACAGCAGAGAGCAAACTTTGGGATTGCTGTATAATGCACATAGATTACCTGTTTACTTTTCCCACCAGGCTCAGAAAGTTGATTAATTTTAGATGGACTAAGGCTGATTCAAAGCCCGCAGAAGTCTGTAATAAATCACTAAGATAAAAATATAATTCCACTTACAACAGTGGCAAAATGCCCTTTGACATTTGTAGATGGGCCAAAATTCCACTTCAAGTACATGGATGCTGAACCACATTTAATAAGGAAACAAATTCATTAGCAGTTAAAAAATTCATTGAGGAAGGTGGAAAGAGTTTTTGTAAAAATACGAAGCAGATGTCATTTGTTTCTGCATTTTATTTCTACTCTTTACACAGGGTAACTTCTTGCTTACTTGGCACAAGAAAGAATCCCAGTGCATTTTATGACCTGGAGAGTTAAGTTTGCATATCATCAGCCTGGAAGCACCCGATTTTAGCATGCCACAGCAAACGTGCAGCGCAGCTGTTATGTTTCTGCAACAGTAACATGAGACCTCTAAATGCTCTTTGCTCCCAACGTGAAATGAGTTTGCAATACTGAAGATGGACAGTCTGTGAGCAGGCTGGGGTGTACGTGTGTGTGTGTGGGGAACACACCTTTCCCCCATTTGCACTTTCATTTATGCAGCAGATGATGAGTCACATTATATAATTACATAGATAGTTATTTGATGTTTAATTTTGCCTAGACAAATGTTAGTTGCTTCCTAAGCAGTATTTTCTCCCTATCAGTATCTTCCTAATAGCTGTGGATTTTTAATTACTGATAATTAGTATTTACATAGAGCCTTTAGCAAACAATTCCTGAAGTACTTGTAGTAATTACATATGTAAATTGTTATGAAAGAAAAATGTTTGCAGCTTAACAAAAGCAAAGCTGGGGAAGTAGGCAGCAAGCAGAGGTCAAGTTTAAATTTTTACAAATCAGGCAGAGGTAGGACAAAATCCTGTGGTTTTCTACACTGTCAGATGAAACAGAACTGAACAATCGGGGATTTCTGTGTAATTTTTTTTTTCAATGAGGACAGAAGTGAGGACAAGTTCTGTTGATTCTGATTTATTGATGCTGACAGAAAGAGCTGAAAAATATTTATGTGATTCCTTTCCTTACACGGACTTAGCAGTCATATAGAAGGGCTGAAGGAAATGTCTTGCTGAGACATTGGTCTCTGTGTGATACTGTCAGGGTGCAGATGGGTTTATAAAACAAGGCACAGATGAAACAGAGCTGAAGAATTTCTGCAGTTCTCTTGGTTAAGAACCCCTGAGCAATGCTGAGCTCCCAACTTCCTTTCCCAGATTTTGGATAGGGATGACCACCAGAAATATCTATCACAAACACAGTTCAGATGGATAAAGGGAGATAACAGACTTACAGCACATGTGTGGAGAGAGATACAACCCTCTGTCTGTACGGACTGCATAATTCGTGCCTATCGCATCCAGCTCTTGCTTGAGTCACATCTCTAAGGCTCAGACCCACAGCAGTGTTGGTGACCCCTACATCTCTGCATGCCTCTTAGAGCTCAGATCATTGCTGTTACCAAGCACTTCTGTGCTCACACAAGAAGACTACATTATTATTTTTTTTTTAATGTTAGAAAGGGAAAATAGGATTAATTACTTATTATGACAATAAAAGCTAAAGTTTTTTTCTCCCTGTGTGTGGCTTAGGAACCTGCTGAGCTGATCAGCCTCGCCACCTGATGAGCACTCTGCAGCAACATGAGGAGCAGTTGAATTAAAGGTTTTGTCTGATGCTTGTTCTTATTCTCTTTTTAACATCTTACAAGACCACCAGGGACAAGTAAGTAAGAGTCCAGCCCAGGCCTCCCCAGCCACATTTGCTCTGCCAACAACTGCCCAGGAGCAACCCATGTCACCCTCCCTAGATCATATATTCCATTAGTATAAATTATTAAAATGAAATATTTTACAAGTGGCTACAGACCTATTCTAAATTAATCCTTTTGTTCCATTATGAGGCAATAAACCTTTACCTTTCTGAAAGCTCTTGTCAGACATGCTGCTTCACTCAGGAATAAATACATTCACAGTTTGGGAAGCTTTTCCTCTATCCTGCCACATTCATATTAATCAGGCTCACCAGCACATGAGTCTGCTATCATCAGATGTGTCTTCCTGGAGAAGTGCAGTTTACAACCCCACGGGCACCACAGATGACATTACGCTCAGGCCCGGGTCTTCTCCAAGAAGGTCCAAGTGCTCCGGCAGTCCAGGCTGGACCCATAGCTGAGCTGCAGCATAACTTCACAGAAAATAATTTGTTGTTGCCTGATTAGTGTCTGTTATTAGTAGGAGTTGGTTAACCCAAAAGGCATGCCAAGCTTTCCAAAGCTGCAGTCAGAGGCAGGCTGATCTCTCTGGCAAAAGCATGGCAAACAGAGACTGAGGACTGAGCTAAGCCTCTGCCTCTGGCTTCTGATGTCACAGGGTGGCTTTCTTCCACTATAATGCTCTGATGGCCAGTGTTGCTTGCCACTGAAAAAAATTTGTAGAGCAATGAAGCAACTCTATTTCATTTTGTACCTATAGGTGAAATGTTTTTTAAACATTTCATGTAAATATTCTTATGTGGTTTTGGTATGCAGCGTAGCGGCATTTACACAAGCAGGATCTTCTTAGACTTGAAAACTTAAAAATCCTCTGGTATTAACCAAGCAGGTAGCCTTTGCTAGACGTTTATCCCAATGCTCCGAAGTTCCACCACCCATTGCTTTCAGTCTAGTCTTTAACAATCTGTTACATCGTTCCGTTTTCCCAGAGGCTGGTGCATGTAGGGGATGTGATATACCCACTCAATGCCATGCTCTCTGGCACAAGTGTCTGTGACACTGTTTCGGAAATGAGTTCCATTGTCTGATTCAATTCTTTCTGGGGTGCCATGTCACCACAAGACCTGTCTCTCAAGGCCCAGGATGGTGTTCTGGGCAGTGCCATGGGGCACAGGGTATGTTTCCAGCCATCCAGTAGTTGCTTCCATGTGGATTTAAAAAAAAATCTGAGGGAGTTCTAGATTGGGGCTTTTAAAATATGAGTTTTCTGTGAAGTCTCATGCTGTGAGGTGTGTGCATGCATGTGCAGAACGGACCCCAGGGCAGGGCTCAGATTCATTGGGGATAAAGGATTCACCTCAAACCTCCAACACAGTTTTGAAACTCTCTGTCCTCACAGACTGTAACCATTTGTTTCTGGAAGAGAAAAGCATATAAGATGCTTCTGTCATCTCACCAGACCCCCATGTTCCAATCCTCTTGCCTGTTTCTGTTACCCTCTTGTAACAAGGGAGGAGAGAAGGAGGTTGGCTGAGGTGGGGACTTCTTGCTTCAACCTATGGCTTGGCCTCGCACCTGGACAGGGCACCTGGACCTGCCTATCCCACTTTTGGAAAAGCAGCACTTTCCCCCTAGCAGTTAATTAGCTCCCTTAATGCAAATATGAGCAGCCTGGGCTGGAGGCAAAGGCTCAGACCCGCACCGACAGTACATGACAAGAAATGTATAAAGGAACCATCACAAAAATCAAACAAAACCACCCATTTTAAAAGAACAGCTTTAAAGGTGCAAAATGAAAGGCTTTGACGTATAAAAGAAGACGTATTATCCAGTTGTCCATGCAGCCTTAACCTCATGCTCAGTTTCAGGTGATACCTGCTTTCAATAGGACTTCTTTATTCAGGAGGAAAATCTGTGGGTGAGCAGAAATCTGACATTTCTTAATGTTTGTGTGCCATCCAAATTAGTTTTCTTTGAGCACAGTTCTGGGTGTATGCCACTGTAAATAGTTACTCCAGCTTTTTTAAGCAATAGGAGACTATCACTGGTAACAATGTGGATATAATGAGCTGATGAGCTTGGATGAAAAATGAGCTGAGTAAGTTTCTTTTTCTCTTTGGAGTACAAAGGAACCACAGGAAGACTGGACCATCAGTTTCCCTTTTTCCTGGGCTTTGGCTCCATTCATCTCAGGGCTATGGTGAGACAATTTTGTAGTTCTGATGCTGTGCACACCCAGATGTATCACAGCTCAGGTGAGGTCAAAATTTGGGCACCTGCTTCCTACTAAAAGGCTGTTAGATGACACAATCTGTTCACTGCAGGTTCATGAGTTGCAGTGAGGCTGTAACCCAAGCCATAACCAAGCCATGTCATGTCATCTGGTGGAGTTTAGCTGATTAGAGCACAGATGCGAATTGACTGCACTTGTTGCTGGCATATATCTACCTGCTTAACCACCTGCCTGCAGGCTGTGCTGTTCATTTATTTCCTTCCTACCCACACTGTGAGCTGGGTAGGGAGCAGTGAGAAGAGGCCTGGAACTCTTATTTGCAGACCTGAGATAATTAAACACATGGGAAAATATTACAAAATTCTCCGTTTCTTTCCTCTGTTTTTCCCTCAGCCTGTGAAAGGCTGGCAGCCAGACCTCGTGCCGCTCAGCTCTGCCCAAAGCACTGTCTCTTGTTCTCCCACTCTCTGTCACTACTACCACTACAGACCATAACGTAGTTTTATCTTTCTGCACCACGGATCAGTGGAGAGCCTTGGGCCAAGATTTCTAAAGCTAACTAATGATAGTGTCTCTTAATTTGGGCTTTAAAAGTGTGGGGAAACTATAAAGAAGGTCTTGCCCCAGAAAATGCTGAGTAGAGGCAGTAGAAGCCTTAGAAGTAGCAAGGAGCACCGTGAGTACCTCATCAATGCGCATCATGTCATTCCTGATGTATGAGAAATGATTTTATTGATTTAAACAGAATGGATCTATTGATTATTCTCACCCTTGTCCCAGCAGTTATTTACTGCAGTTTGTCAGCTGCTACCAAAATAAAAGCATATGTAAACATGTAATGCTCAGTGGCTTCTTGTCAGCCTGTCAGCCTAGAACGGCTGTTCATCTTACTGCACTTTGCCTTTCTGCAGCAAAAGGGAAATGTTCCAGGACCTGACACCTTCAACAAACAGTACAGGCAAAGACAGAGAACAGGTTCTCCATTCCTACAAAATCGTGCCTTGGACACTTACTGATCCAATTTTTAGAGACTGTGATAAGTTTTTAATGTAGCAACTGATGTCAAAAGAGAGTATATAAGAAGTTTCTTCATTAATAAACACTTAATTCCCTTCCCTTTCAGCAGGTCCCTGCTCTTGAGGCTCTCTTCATCATAAATTTTCTCCATCCAGCCTACTCAGCTTCCAAGCAGTGACAGTATTTCTTTTTCTCCAATTAAAGTATTGATAATCAAGTCAGCATTTAGATAATAAAGCCCTTAATGTTCTGAGCAATTTTAGACAGCTGAGGCAAATTTTGCTATCATGAGCTATGATCCCTTCCTGTAGCAAACCATACATCTGGGTTTGAATTAAAATGAGGCCTGTCTTTGTTGTGGGGTGAGAACGTAGGCAGCCAGCTAATTGAAATCTCTTCCCATGGAAGGTAAACAAGGTATTTTTTTCCCAAGACAATTTTCTTTAAGAAAACAGAAAACTAAAAACCAGGAGGGAAAAACTATGTATGAGAGGGTGTTGGTGGTACATTGAATCATTTTCCATGAATAGTTCGTCTTTTGTCATATTTACAGACAAGTAAAACTCAAATGCATGTCAGCTATTGAAGAGCAATCAACTGAGTAGTGCACCTCCTTTATACTGAGGCTTATAAATCTTATTATCTGCCATTATTGGTGTAAATGGAACAGATGCATTGATTATTTGTACCTTTGTTCCGACTAGAATATTTACTGCAGTCAGCTGGCTGCTAGCAAAAAAATGTATGTGATAAATTAAGATTACAGTACCATACTATCTAGCAAGTGATTGCTTCTGTAGAAAACAGAAATAACCATCATAGCTATAAGCAGATTGTTATGGATGAGTAAAAATTACATTTAACTCATTTTTACTAGCCTGACAATAAAAAAACTTCTTGGAGAAGAATTATTCCCCAATAGGACTATTTTATTCCTAGTAAGACAGATGCCACCAATTAGCGTTTCCTGGGATATTTTTCCTTCTTAAAAAACAACCAACAAAAAAGTTCTGGAATGGTTTGAAGCAGAATTAGGATACAAGGCTTAAGAGGGCTTAAATAAGGTGTATTAAAGTAGATTTGCAGCAATCATTTTACTAGCTGAAATACCACAGAGATATATCTGTATATGTATCCCTGTGTGTGTAATTATAGACAAAAAAATGAACGTTGTATTTCTTTACCCATATGTATATGCATATCAATTAGCAGGGTGCTCCTTACTTGATATACTGCATTTATATGACAAATTGGAAGCAGAATGACTGCGTAGCTGAAGGCTTGCTTCCCAGCAGCATAGGAAAAACTGGATTTGCAACTTTAGGCTGGAGCAGAGGATATTGCCTCTTCTGCCGAGGGAGAAATTGGGAAGATAAAGAGGTGAAGCTGTGGAGGGCTGTGTAGAACCTCTAATGACATTTATCTAAGGGTATCGCTGCTTTTGTGTGTGTTGAGAGAGGAGAGGAGCTGATGACTATTGCCTCTTGGCTCTTGGAGCTGCCACACACTTGGGGACAGCCTGGCCCACAGCTGCTTTGCCACCTCCAGCACTGAGGTACCCCCAGCTCACTTAGCCTCTTCCTACAACTAGTCCAGGTGCAGGAAACCTGCTAGTCTTTCGTCTGTATCAACTGCTTCTGGAATTTCTAACTACTTAGACAATTTCATACAGACCCAGCTTTTAAAACAATCTACCATTATACACATTCTTCTTTTCACATCTGTCAATCCCGAACTTAACTATATTATATTATATAAAATATAGATATATTATATTAACTATAACAGAAATATTCTGAGTGATACCATCAGGCCTTTTAGGATAAGAACTGTAGGCAGAGGAGGTTCTTAACAGTGAAACGTAAACTGATTGTACTTCTGGCCTTGGGAAGATGCAAGCACACGTAAGGTCAGAGCAGCTAGTGTTGCATACAAAGAAAGTTTGGCTGGACAGCAGAAAAGTAGAAATAAATAATAAACCTCGCCAAACTAATACAGCAAAATCAAAATTGTGTTTCTAAATGAAGCCATACACTTGCCAAAGGCTGGTCCTTGGGAAGGGAGAGGCAGAGGGAACAGATACTCTCCATTCCACCCCAGTGAACCGGTATTGCTCATACATTGCATTACTGTCTGGGTGCAAGTAACGCAAATAAACCTGGCAGATGCAGGATGGCACCAGGTGAGTGCCAGAAGCACCTGTAATGTTGATATTCAGAGAGAGAGAGAATGGAAAATGACCTGGGTTCATCTAATCTGAGTACTGGGTCATAATTTTGAAACAGATTTTGAACGAATCTAAAAGGAAGATGTTAAAGAGAAACGGGATTACAATGCACCTCAATTTTATCAAAAGGTAGCTCATAGGAGACAAGCCAATGGCTTTCTCTGTTAAATTATATTTTAGATCTTGGAACCAGGGAAGGCATTGGTTGCACAATCATGTGGAAACTACAAATAAATGGACATGATGGGGTTTCATAGATAACACATAGGTAAGTAAGGACCCAGCTTTCAGGGAGGTGGCAACAGAGAGGGTTAAAGGGGAAATATAAGGCTGAAGAAAGGTCATTAATAGAGTTCCTCAAGGATGAGGTCTGGAACTAGTTCTATTCACTGTTTTCATTAATGAGCTTGGCAGGACTATTAGGAAATTATCATATGCAACTTACTGATGGCAAGGTGCTGGGAGGCACTGTTAATGGAGAGCAGTGGACTGGCATGCAGAAACTGGTCTGACCTGAGGATTACCTTCAAAAGAAAGTTGTGCATGAGGGAATAATAATTCTGCTGCATGTTAGGAGCTCATAATTTGGAAATTACTGTGGGGAGAAAAAGAAGACTGCAGAGCATTACTACACCATGGCAGTAGGGTGGTCAAATGCGCTCTCAAGATGCCAGGGCAGGAGTGTTTCTATCAGTGGGAGGGAAGCACAAGCAGAGCTGTGCAAAGCTTGCTTACCTCCCATACATTGTATGGTCACCATAGGGAGAGGTGATTTCTGACTGCAGTGGGCACAGAGAAGGGCAAACAGCAGGGCTGGGTGGGAAAAGCAGGACCTACTTTATAAGAGGAGACCAAAACACCGACAGTTTAGCTCAGTGGCACAAAGAATGGTGATGACTGCCGTGTAGGTGCCTTTGTGGACTCAGCATGAGGAGGCAAAATATCTTTTCAAGGTGAAGGACCTTCTTGGTGTAAGCCATATGGGAACACACTTATTTGGGGATCAGAAAAAAGCATCTGATCAACTCAGCAACCTGATTATGAAACAATTTTCTGATTACAGACAAAGAAGTGAGAAAACCTAAGGTTAAGCTTGGCATAGTTTTGAAAGGGAGCATGTGATGTGGCATGGATGGGGGCTGGGTTCCTGAGGACCCTTACAGCCTGGTACGCTCTGTGCTCTGCCAAGTCTGTGTATAAAAATAATCATAGAATCATGGCGTCATTTAGGTTGGAAAAGACCTTTAACATCATCAAGTCCAACCATTAACCCAGCACTGCCAAGCCCACCACTAAACCCTGTCCCTACATGCCACATCTACACACCTTTTAAGTACCTCCAGGGGTGCTTGACAATCCTTTTGGCGAAGAATTTTTTCATAACATCCGATCTAAACCTCCCCAGCACAACTTGAGGCTATTTCCTCTGATCCTATCCATTGTTACCGGGGAGGATACCATATTTAATGCCACAAACCAAGAAAATGCTTGCCTTGGGAAAATTTTTAAGCAAAGAACTGTGTCTGCTCCCAAGTTTTTCATCAGAAAAAGGGTCTTGAAACACCAGCCTCTTGAAAATATATCTTGGACAGAGAGAGGGAAGAACACGTTTGCCAGCTGCATGGTGCCTCTTCTCTAACCTCCTGACATCTTCAGATTGCTAAAAGAAGCAACAAACACAGGCTTTCTAAGCTAAATCTAGTTCCTCTTCTCTGTTAATAGGGAAGATCATGCCATAAGCTAAAGCAGCTTTGAAACTTTTCTAACTCTTCTAACTCCTCTGAAGACCAGAAAGCTGCCTTAAAATAAGAATTCTGTTGCAGGCTATTAAAATTGGGTCTATGGACTTCACGAACAATTACAGAGTTTGAAAATGTTTGTTTGCAGTTGCGTGCATATCAGAAGTCAAATAAAAGAGATTCCTTCCATTGACTCTGTAACTGTAAACTGTCTGAACATTGGCATCTACTTTGCTTCTTTAGCAGTCTTAGCTATGAATATTGCAAGTGTCTCTATTTAGACATACGTTGATGGGTTAACTTGGCTCAGGAAAAGGTAAAGACCTCATGCCAGAACATATTTCCTTGGTGTAATGTCCAGGAGTAAAAACAGAAAAGTGCCAGACACATAAAGAATGCCAGGATGCTGCTAACGCTACTTGTCCAAAGCAAACCAACTGTTAAGAACTGAGATAAACCCAGGAAAAAGTAATAGAAACGTTATCTATTCCTTACCAGCCAGAAATCCCAATGTGCATGACCTAACAATGTGAAAAATGTAAACCACGTTATCAGTCACATTTAAAAATTATTATGATCCTCTTTCCGTCAACTGTGCAGACAGCCAAGTTCTGACAGCTCTGGCTAGTTAGCAGACTGAATCACTCATCATAATTATATATAACTTACTCAGTAAACAGAGAGATATGTTATAGGCGAGGCTGGTAGCTCAGCCTATGAAGGTTGCCTGGCACTTCCTCTTGTTAGATCCCATTTTCAGATACTCACAACTTTGCCGGTGTTTAATCCTTCCTACTGAAATTTCCCAGGCCGGGAGTTGCACATACAGACGGTGTGGGAATAACAGGCGTCTCTGGAGGTGACTTTAGAGCAGCACTCAGCCCAGGTGCAGCTGCCCCCCGGCAGCAAAGCCGGAGCTCCGCGGCAGGCAGCAGCAGGACGATGGGCTTGTGGCGGTGTAGCAGCGCAGCCGTGGCTGTAAGGAGGGATGGGGAAGGACCGAAGCATGTCCCATGGCATGCTGTGCTCCCTACTGCTCTCCCCTCATCTTTGTGCTATGCAGAAGGACTGTCATTAGGATCCATGTCGTACAATGGTTAAAAATAGCTCTGAGCTGCTGAGATGTAGGAGAATGTCGGGAAGGAGGGAATGAGTGGGGCTGGAGGGGAAAAGGTGCCTGGCTTTAGCGCTTATCAAGGCAAAGAGTGGGCCACGGCAGAATCACGTGTAATATAAATAAATATAAATTAAAAAAAATACAGACATGGTGTGCAAGAGCTGGGTGGCTGTGCAGCCTCTCCTTTCCTGTCAGCATCGTGGAGGAGCCCACCCTGAACGTGATGACTGAAATAACCAGGGAAGAGCTTGCTTACCTTGATGCAGGAAGCTACTGTGGTGGCTTGTGTTGAAAGGACCACAGCCTTCCAGTTTGAGCTCTAAGCAAAGCAAACAAGTGAAAACTCACTGAGGTCTGCAGGCAGTTCAAACTGTGGTCTGCGTTTAATGCTTTCTGTTTCCTTTTTTTTTTTTTTTGGATCCTGAGCATTAGTGTTCTATGATAATAAATGCTTGAATGATACTATAAATATTGATCTGGAAGGAAGCTGATAAAAATGAAGCATTGTTATGAGCATGTCACAGGGGTTTCAGAGTGAATGTATTGACTGATGTGCTTCATAGATTCAAATTACTGATATTCACTGGTTAGTTTTCAGGGATTTGTAATCATATCTTTGAAGCATAACAAATCAATTTGATACATAAAAGACTTATAGGGGAGCAATCACAAGGATACATTGGAACAAAATACATAAGGCCATGTAAAATTTTTCAGATTCAGAGTTACATTTAAGAGAGACAATAATGCAACATATCTGTTCTTGGGACCATCATGCCTCTGTGATAAAAAACTAGCTGTGTTTTAACTTTTTCTGACCAAATGCTCAATGAGATAGCCTCTGCAAAGGTAAAAAAGATTCTTGGGCAGAAAGCAAATAAAAAGCAGAAGCAAGATCTTGAAAGAAAAATTGGAAGACAATAGGGAAAACCAGCAGCAGTATCACAGTGCTGGGAAAGAAGGAAGTAACTGAGAATGGGCCTGACCCAAACTCCTTGATCACTTTTGAGAAGCATTTCTTGGAATCCATACAGAAAATAAGCAAAGCAATTCTATAGGGTTGGTCTCCAGCTGTTCTAATTGATCATTTGTACCTGCAAAGCAAACAGGCATTAATTTGCTCTTTCTGTTGGCAACAAACTGCAAGCACAGTGTCCAAAGACGAAGAGTCATGGCTGCAAAAAGCAACATTGTGCCCAGCTGAAAATTTGAGCCTTTCTGACATGGGAATAATGAGTGCTCTAATACATCTGTGGCATCCTCTGGTTAAGAAAAGTATAACGTTTAAGAAGTATAATGTCCATTTTAGCCCTGTGCTGTGACTTTCAAAGGCCTGGGTCATCTGTTTAAAGGCACATAGTCCTCATTTAGAACATTAACTTCTCAAGACTTTCTGTTGAATGATCTCTGTGTCTCTGGGAATACCTGAGTTGCTCTCAGTACATGTCCTTTGGGGTGGAGTGAGTAAAGTAGTATGAATGAACTACTTGGTTCCTTCTAATTTTGAGTACTGAGCAGCCGTTATCTTGACTGGAGAGAGAATTTGTGACTTCTCGAAGCCAGGTTTTTATCAACTTTGCTGCTGAATAAAAATACTCTTTTGTAGTAAAGAAAGGCCTTCTAGACTTCTTGCTTACATCGCCATTCTAAGAAACCATAAGGACAGTGAAAGGGATGGATTTTTATTTGGTGTGTATGACGGCTGCAATATTCACTTGGTTTTGCAATTATCCTTTAGCTGTGTGAGGACAATGTCTAGGGAGCCCTGCCTAGGCCAGTACACAAACAGTAAATTTAAGCAAAGAACGCTCTGCTCCAAGTTTAAATAAATAGGGCAGGTGATGAGTGAGAAAAAGGGTGTCACAGCGATACTGCCTAATGATAAAGGGTGTCACAGTGATACTGCCTAATGATGCTGATGTAGGCAGGTGTCATTTGGTAGGTTTTACTGCGTTACTGCGTTGTGATTCCCACTGTAACGATATCTGGGTATATTTCTCAAGGTATAGTTTTCATGGTATAGTTCTTATGGTATTTCTGTGCAAAAGAACTGCCTAGCTGTCTATTCATTCCTGCAAGTCCTCCTGATTTATGGCAGCAAAGTGTTCATACAGTTTAAGAGCAAAACTGGCGTTTGCTTACAGAAAAAAAGGCAGTGTTTCTCTAAGTGGTTATTGAACCCTCCAGCAGCTATTGCCATGGTTGAAGGAGCAGCCTGGGTAGTTATGTGTCTGGGAACAAACAGTTATCTCACCTCCAACCCCTCTGTCTCTTTTGACTTCCTGGTATATTTAGTATAGGAAGAGCAAAGACTGCCCATCTGGCTCACTTTCTGGTGGGATTAAGGAGCCCTTTTCAAGTCCTCACTGTTCCAGCTGAGAGACTGGCCCCTTGCTCAGAGTCCTGTCCCATCCTTTGCTTTGCTCCCCTGCCAGCAAAGCACCAAAACTAAAGGTGCTATTTTATGTATATATTTCTGCAAGTGCATTTTTCTATTTTTTGATTTCTGATTAAATTTCAGCTAATTGTTAAAACATTTTTCTTCTTGGAATTTGGGGGAAAAAGATTGTAAAGCGTTTATTCCTATCATTGGGAAGACTCAGTCCCTCTTTCCAGCATCCTTCCCTTGCTCTAGTATCTGCAAAGAAAATACCAGCTTACTAGCTTGGGAATAAATGTAACTTCAAAAGTATGTTGTCAGCATGGGTGTAGCTTTACTTTTATCCATGCATCTCTGTAGCAGGTCAGTACAGATTAGTTTCCTACAGAAGCCTAGAGAGATTCAAGTTAATTGGGTCATTCATGCAATTGGTTCTTCTCTCTTGATAAAGCTGCCTCTGAATATGTTAATGGCATTCATTGAGGGCAAAACTAAAGAATCTATGAGGTGTGACATATTGATGGATGTCTCAGAAATCGCCTATGCTCACATTTGAAAGCATGTTTTCACCCAACACAATATTTATATTTCACACAGCTTGTTTCCTGGTATATAAAATAATAATTATTATTTATACGGTTTGCAACAAGAGCAAAAAGAAAAAAATAGCAAAAAGGAGAAGAGTTTACAGATACAGTTTATGGAAGGAGTAATCAGAATAAATTGGCAACATTATGAAAGCCTCATTACTTGGGATTCTTAAAACTAGATTAGTTAAAACCATAAAAACTATTCCTGTTGGAAACAATTCTGCCCTAGTGGAGAGATGAACTACTTGACCTAAGAGGCTGTTTTGATCTCTGTCTTCCACAGTTTTATAAAAATAGCATGTCATCTCTTTTGTATTTCTGTTCCTGACGAGTCTATCCACTTTCCTTCAGCCACAGGAACCTAAATCAACTGTTATTCTTAACTGTTTAATTAACTGTCATGGAACTTGGAGGCAAACCAACACTAGCTGATATGAAGGGTAGAAACTGTGGCAAGGAAAGGAGGAAGATTAGCTATTTAAATGACAATAGAGAACGACAAAGAGGGATGCTGACAGGACTATGACTTGATTAAGATGAAGCTTTTCATTAATTTTTGTAAAGCAAGTCTAATTGTTACAAAAACTATATTCAGCAGTTTTCCATCATTTTAATTCCATTTCAAATGAGTTTGATTAAATTTACCCAATGACTAATTTTTGGCCTTGAACAAGTTAATGAGTAGTCCGTTTTTTCCAAAGGGAAAAGTGACTCTAGCCCCTGAGACACAGATGACATTCATGTGTATGTGTGAAACTCTCTGCACATATATTCCATGTAGAATTTCATACTTTTCTACACATTTACTTCTAAAAACTCTGGCTGCTTTTTTAGCCAAAGGTTACTGGAAAACATTATAATATCAGTTTTGTGTTATAGCTTTCTACTGGTGTTCATCGTTTCCCCCCCAAGCCTTGCAGAAATAACAGGAACTACCAAACTCTCCACAATGCTTAAGTAAATCTGTCAGACAATATCACATTCTTAAATGGCTTTACAAAGTGCAGATACAGACCTTGTTAGTTAAACCTGAACCACTAAGTTAAATTTGTAGATATTCAGACCTCTCTTTGTAAGTGTTCAGGGTTAATCTGAGAGTAATAAAACCCTGTGGAAAAGTCTTTCTGAGGGATTATGGCCATTTGCTTTAGGGTTGAAGACTCCTGAGACTAGTCTCTAATCTAAACCTTGTTTTGACAGACCGTAGTAGACAACTTCCATGGATTGCACTAAACCTTTGAACTGCTGTGTAGGAAGAAGCATGCTTTCTTACTGCACTATCCCTCCAAAATGAAAGAAATTTCTAGAAAAAGATGATCTACTCTTTATTGAAAGCAGACACTTTGGCTGACAAAAGATGCATGTTCTTTTCCCAATTTCCTTTGCCAACCTGACCCATCTGGTTATCTGCATCTGAATATAAAACAGCTTCAGGAAAAGGAGGACAACCCTTTTCCCAATGCCTGCAAGTGGCAGACTTCTGATTTTTCTTCGTGTTATGCAGAATACCTCGGTAGGGTTGTTCTAGAAAATGGGCTTTACTTCTTTAGTGCTCCCTATGAATAGAACAGTGGAAGTGAAGGCACAGCGTGTTTTGCTGTTGTAATTTTAGTGCATATGAATCAGCTCATTTTTACTTGCACTAAAAAATTGTCTATAGTTTTGTATTAGGAGTTAATATGAGTGCTGGGTAGAGAATAGGGTCCTAGACAAACATATTCTCTCTGTATTTAGGAGAAGTTTCCGTAAGAAAATTATAATGTCTGTAACTTGTCAGTATAGTGTTTTGCAAGTATTCTTTCACAGAGTATTGACCTAAAAATTGGTTGACACAAATGTCTGATAATGAGAGTTTGAACTGTTTGTTCTGATAAGTCACATAGTTCGTATTGTATTGATTCCATATGTGAATTGGAGGAACACATGCAAGGAAAATAATTGTAATGAGCAAAGGCCCTGAATCTTTGAGGGAGGTTAGGAAGTAAAGCAGGGCTGGGGAATGGTAGCTGGCTTATTACCTTTTACTTTTTGGTTTATATAAGAGATAATGAAAATTAGATGATGCAAAGTTGTATTGACTGACTAGCATGTACATGAAATTTGGTTCCCATATATATATATAAAAAGTAATCCCTTCTATCCCTTGCATACAGTAGGTAAAAACACATGCATGTGCAGCTATAATTTTGCTATGTATGGACTTGTCTTTGCCTGTACTTTGCTGAAGTATCCTGGGAACTATACTCTGAAGAGATGCTGATTGTCACGGTTCCCCTCACCAGAAGTATACTAGAGATCATTACTGCTTTCGGTGGGCTACAGTTTTCTTTCATCGCTGTGGACACAGATCGCTTGCCTCTGTGCTGGCTTCTCTGCGAGGCAGTCCAGTCAGCCTCTTATTTGGCTCATCACCTCACTCTGCTGAGGGCAAGGAGTAACTTTACTTAGGACTATGTGTAGTGCTTTTCCAGGACTAGGACCACAGACACAATGCAATAGGAAATTAGGGTGAATTTTGGCTAGGGCTACTTTATAAGGGCTGGAACAAGCTGAGCATAAGCGTGGTGAACTCCAAGCACCCAGCACTTTCAGTCCACATGTGGTTTGGGGTTAAAGCATCTATGGGAGCTCAGGCAACATTAACAATGGGCTGGGATCTCCCACTTTCAAGCCTTCCCAAACCCTACCTGCCCAGGTAGAGGTGTAAGGTATTACCTGTGCTAAAGACATTCATGCTCCATAGGTGCTGAGCTGTGAGGGTTTGCAGCACTGAAAGAAAGCAGCCTTGCACCTACCAGATAATATTTCCCATTTTCCATATAGACTCCCTTTGTGTGGGCGCCTGCATGAACAGAGCTTTAACAACAGCACATCTACAGAAAGCAACCGAGACAAAGAAAATGCCTATTAAAACTCAAATAAATCCCCAGCAAACAGTATGGGCTTGTTTCAGGGGTAATTTCCAGGTGCTTCTTTTCTTTACTTGGAAATTTTGAAACGGTCATTTTGGTCAGGCAAAGAGTGAAGAAAATAAACAGGTAACACACTGTACAGTTCTTGCTCAGGAAGAGAATCCACTGCCAATTTTGGGGCTGCTTTTTTCCTCATCCTTCTAAAGCTACAAATTACACCTAATTTTACAGTCTTTGCTGTGATGTGAGATATTAGACACTGCTGCTCAGAAAAGGCTGGGATTAAAGTAGCCTCTGCCCGTGCCTCTCGGCCTACAGCATTTTAAGGCATCTTGGGTAAAAGCACGGTGGTTATTATTTAGTCTCATTTTCTCAAGGCCACTTAAACACTATTTTGAAGGGGTGGATGGACACAACAACACCCAGAATGCTATTTTAAGTTGTCCATTAGTGCCCTGGAATGTGTGGATTGAGCAACGCCTGGATTCCCTGGCAGCCTGGGGTTCCTGACTGTCCGAGGCAGGGCTCAGCTCCCACCTCGCCTGCTCGTCAGTGCCCCAAATAATCCACTGAGCCCAGGGATCACAGCAGGCAGATCACAATGCAGCAGCAGGAACAGGGCTCCCAAACAGCTGTGCTCAGATTAAGATGCTTTTTAGAAATTACGGTAAATGGAAGCTCTCAGGCACTGGCAATTTATGTGGTGCTGATGGGGAATGAAGAGAACGCCTAGGTGAGTGTGACACTAAGACAGGACCAGCTACTTGTTTTTAATATTTTCTACCATGCTGAAATCACTTTCTTCTGGAAAGCTACTTGAATGAATTGATTTACTTGTATGGAACAGAGCATAATTGCTTACTGCGCATAATGTGCACTCGGATAGATAAAACAAGCAATATAACCCAATGGATGCCTTAATGTGATGTCCAAGTCATGCATTTGGACACTGAAATTGGCACTTAGGTGCATAAAATGGACATTTACATGTCTAAGTGGCAATTTGGAGCATCCAGATTAGGGATTAAGTTACATGTGTTTGAAAACTGATACCCTGTCTCTTTACACATTGTTATCCGCTGGCTACAGAGCTTCAGTAAGCACAAGCAGAGTAGCAGGGGACTAAATGAATGAACACGTGCAAAGCGTTGCATTATTACACCAAACGATGTAATTCTTGTTTGTGGCTTTGAGTAGCTGGATGAAGAGAATACACACTTGCTTGTTTTAATGCAAGTATTTTAGGCACCTCAAATATAAGCTAAATATAGCTAAGTGGGGAACATTGCAATTAATGTAGAAGTCAAAAAACGGTGTTTGTGTGGGTGTGCCTTCCTATGTTGCCTATATTTAGCAAGTTGAAATGCTGTTTCAGTGTTCAAGAGAAAAAAGTAGTGATACAGCCCCATCACAGCACTGAAAAATGTGTTTCTCAGAGTAAGCAAAGGACTTCTTCTGTTCATTATGGGAGTGATAGATTTGATCAGCATTGTTAAGCCCCCTTATTGAACCCAAACAGTACTTTCTCAGTTTTACGGCTGTCGTGTGAAGATCAGGCTCCACATCGCAATATGAGTCCCCACCCACCAGTGTCACCAGCATCAGGCCAGGGGGTTATTTACACTGTTTGCAAGTAAGCAGAGGAAAGCATAATTAAGATTAGGAATATGTTTGATAAGCGTGAGAAAGCAAGTGATAGAGTGGTAGGCAGAGGCTCACCCATAGATTGAAGCCCTTAAATTAAATTATAAAATATGCCTGGAATAAGAAGAATTCTCACTGGGAACTTCTCCAATCTGAAGGCCATATGTTACTGGCTAATCATTTCACACCTTTGTCTGCCAGAGTAATTAGACAAAAGTGAAGCAGTACTCTCATTTTTCTTGCTACTGTTTCATAATACCAGCTAAGAAGTGATGGGTTATTTTAAGATCACCCCAAATATAAGGGCCCACTAGGAGTAACTTTTTGGTACTCAGGCAGCTGGTTTTACTCACCAGTTATTAACAACACAATGCTTTTTGTTAGGGGTGGTTTTTTGGTTCTTTAACACAAAAGAAAAATTATACGAATACATACCTGTAATTGAATGTAGGTCCTGTTGCAAATAAAAGAATTGAGTTTTGCTTTGACACATGGACTTTAAGTCAGCAGAATTCCACTGAAGTTGCACCGGTGTAGAATTGGAGCAGAGAACTGAGTCTGTAAAGTGTTGGCAATTGAATAGGAAGTGTCATCTATGCTCTTGGCATGAGCAGCGCTTCTAACTAGTATGTTCCTACCTACAGTAAATACAGACATGGACCTATCCAGTTATACTTCTGTTGCTGTCTTGGGCTTCTCAGCAATACAGGTGAAGCCTGTAGACTGAATTACACAAAATGATCATGGAGTGGTCCCTTTCAGAGACTTGATCAGACTTTAATTTTCACTCCCAACCACACCGATCCTTTTCACTTCTTTTTTTTTTTTTTTTTTTTTTTTAAGATGAAGGAAAACTGTTCTTCCTTTGTATCAGAAGTTAAAAGAAAATCCTTGAGAAGTATGGAAAGGGTGCAAAGGATTTACTGTTTTTTTTTCCAAAACACCCACTATTGGAAGCCTAAGATGGACTCAGAGCATGTCTAAGTCCAAGACAGCCATAGGCAGTTCAGACTGGCTTCTGTACTCCAGCTCATTACACATTTGATGGTGAGAACAAGTTGCCATCACCTCATAGGGACATCTCTTGAACTAAGGTCCAACACCCATCTCCCCACTCCTGAAAGTTTAGGGTTAAATAGGCAGTCTCCATCCTTTATCAGTCCAGCCTAGACATCACATAAACCCAGAATCCGCCTTAGGGGCCAGTGCCTGAAGAATTGAGAAACTTTTATACCTCATTTTTTTCTTTCTCTTGAGTGTATTTAATACCAGCTTCCCTCACTGAACAGCAGCAGCCGAGTGGATACACGACAGGTGGCTGGGACACACAGTGGACCAAAAAGCAAATCACTCCACAGACGTGCTCTGGAGAAGGCCAGGCACTTCCCTCCTCAGTACAGAAAGGGAAATAAGTTAACGTATCTGACCACAGGACAACTCCTTGAAGACAGAATTAAAAGTCAAATGAGGAGTAGGCTCCATGGATGCCAACAGCATGCTTGGCCTTATCTTGGATAAAATTAACACTTCGGGTCGAACATGTAAATGCAAAAAGCAGTTAGCACAGCTGTACCCTCAAGGGAATATGAAGGTAGAAAATAAGGAAAAAAGATGAACTGTGACTGAGACATAATGGGGCAGCTTCAGAGCAGGAGATTTGGCAGCTAAGAGCTGACATAGTTCTACTGTGAGATCACATGGGGAAGGGTTATGATGTCTGCACATATTAGCTATCAAACCATTTGTGCTTTAATCACATATGAGATTAAAAAAACAAAAATAAAAGGTGTAAAATTAGCAATGTGTTGTAGGCTTAATTTTGATTGTCTGGAAAGCTTAGATAGAAAAATGTCCAAACCTCCTGGAAAATATTGACCATCTGATTTCTGAAGCTGGAACACCCTGATTTACAAAAGCCTTATGCCTGTGTTTAAACTCTTGTTCTAGATACAGTAATGTTGGTGCATTGGTGTGTCATCTTATGTTGCAAGCAAGAGGAATCTGAGCAAGCTGAACATGCCAGTTGTTCTGAATCCTGGAAAGAGTCTGCAAGAAAGTTGAAACTGAGTATCTGTTCATTAACATCCAGGAATAATAACAGTAATGAAAAACTATATTTTACTTGGGGGGTGGGGGGGAGGAGCAACAACTGTAAAACAAAACATAACTTGATTATCTCATTTGCAAACAACAAATGTCAACAGCATCCTAGACCCTTGTCAAAGGCTCCTTGGAGAATGCAAATGTAGCCTTTATGTTCCCCTGCCCTTTATTAAAACAACTGTATAGACTTTGCTGATAAACAAGACAATTAAGCGTAAATGATGTCATCTCCTGGCATTCATTCACTTTAATGAGTCTAGCCAATCACCCAGTGTAAATAGTAATAGCTGGAAAGCAGTAATATTCAAAATCATATTAGCAGACAACAAAGAGAAAATGGTGACCTTTGTTTTTAACTAATGGCACAGCCTCAGCGTGCTGTACATGGCAACCCAGCCAACTGCCCTCGTAATTTTTACAGGTTCTGATTGAATTTAAGCATCAGTGTTTATTGCACAAGCCCAAACAAGGGGACAGTTTGGGGTGATAGGTGATGGGGTTTAGAGGTGAATAAGTAATTTGCTCAGAAAGAAGCAACCCAGGGAGACAAAACTGCTTCACACTAAGTCAGTTCCCCTCATCTCTGCTCCTTTTCCCTGGGATGGATTTGCTTTCTTACAACTGCCACAACTGCCATCAAAGGCCACTTTCAATCTTTGGCCATTTTCTGCTGAATAATTAGGAACAGTGTAACTCAATACCTCTTCTCTTATCCTCAAACCACCTCTCCCCTCCCAAGCATTGTTATCGCCTTAACACATTTCCCCAGCACATTTAAAGCTTTTTTTTTTTTTTTTTAAACACAACAATAAGATACTGACTTCTCACCTTGGTCTTCCTGTAAATGACTTTACCCTATAGAGCATCCTGTTCTTAGTGTTTCCATTAACTGAATGGGGGATACATGGATTCTTATGATCCTCCGTAAAGCATGCTTGGTGTTTAACAGAGAGCAGATAAATGCAGCACTTCCATCTTTGCCCTACACCTACAAAATAAAGGTCAAAAACCCTTAAGAAATGAATCACTGAGAGAAATTAAATGTTGCTTTTTGTGAATTTTCTTTATATGTTTAGTCCATGTTACTCAGCTTGTCCCACCCCTGGATGTGCATCTTCAAAGTGAAGATCTAGATCTAGATGGGGTTGTTCCACAAAAAGAGCACTTACAACTTTTAAGAAACCAGTTCCTGTGACAAAGGCTTTGAAAAGAAATTTCCCTTTGAAGCAATTGCACCACCTTCACAGAGGATATTGCAACAGGAAAGGAAGAATCATTTACTAAATGCTTGGTTGAAATGGATGGTCATCATCTTCATCAGGGATAACAACAGGTAAAGCCAACAAAATTACACTGATTGAGCTGAGGGTTGGGATCTCTGCTTTCAGTCTGACTGACTTCAGAATTTGAAGTGAAAAGCTCTTGCTTTGCCTTTTATGCTATTGAATAGTTTTGCTGTACTGCTGTATGGTGCTGCCAAACTTTATTCACACAGCGATGGCACTGAAAATTATGTGGGATTTTGATGGCATTTTATTCTCACACACATGTGCACACCAAGTGCACATTAGCTGACACACCCCCCCCCCATGACATTTAAGTGCTTTTGCTTGGGACTGCAAGTAGGGGAAAAATGGGTCAGTGGTCTTTAGTGTCACATACATTCGGTTCTCTGCTGTGACCCAGACTTCACTGTGGCTTTAGACACATTAATTTACCATTCTTGGGCTTTGCCCTAGTTTACGGTGTGATGGTGGTAGCAGCATTCATGACTGGTCAGCACTTGGGTAAGGGACTGAGTGGTACCACTGGTGTAAAGGTACCAAACAGCTGCTATGCTTGTTTCCTTCCTTGGCAGGAAAGCAGGGATCTATTAAAAAAAAAAAAAAGAGATTTAAAGGAGTTTGTGGTGCTGTGGCTTCTTCAGTGCTAAAGAATTGTCAAGACTTTAGGAGAAATTTAGTCCCCCTGAATTATTCCTCTGATCACTTGAGTGTCAGGGTGAGGATGGGGATACTAGGCTCTGGCACATCGACTAAGATTTAGGAAACACTTTCTCTCAGTCAGAGATTTTGATTAATTTCCTTTTTTTCCCCCTCTTCCTGACATATGTGCTGTGTAGATACAGAAAAAGCATGTAATTTATTGCATGCGTGAGAGTTGATTATCCAATTCAAAACCCCTTGCAATTGCTGTTGGGCTGTGCTCAGCCTGCCTACAATAGGTGCCTTAGTTACCAATATCAAAGAAAGGGAAAGGGAAGAAATTCAAATCACCACTGCCGAGGGCTGCCAGAGTTCATCCTTCTTCACACTTCTTACTAGTGAGGCTACCTAATTTAAGTATATATCCTACATACATTATACATGCATGCACATATACATATATATATATAGGTGCACATGCATAAATTAAAATACTTAAGTATATACACATATAGTTATATACATATATATCTAAAAATATCTGAGATCTGGTTACTGCATCTTTTCTACCATTGCTGGAGACACTTGTCATTCTCAATGAAATCCTGATCTTATTTCAGGTGTGTTATGGTGAGCCTTGATGCACACTCTTGAGGGGCAGAGACACCAATGTGTGCAAGTCCGCTGTTATCGTTGCTGAGTGGGTGATAAAGATCAGGCCTAAATATTTCTAAAGGTGAAGAGCGGATAATTGTGAAGCCTGGAGCTGTCATTTAAGTCTTTTCATCTCTAGAATAATCATCTCTTCCAGAAACAGGACTCTGGGTAGAGTTTGCAATCATTCTGTTGTAGCCGTCAATCTGTTTCGCTATTTTACAGCAAGTAAATTTTCTTCTCAGTGGGTGAACTGCATGACAAACCATAGGCAAACTTCTGAAAAACTGCAAACACTTACACTTTACTGCAAATGTAACCATAACAATTCAAAGTACTAATTTTCTACCTCATATAATATGTGTAAGTATGCCTTAGCAACACTCACGGGAAACATAATTTAACTGTGCCTCTATCTTCCTTACCTCGAGATGGGAAATTTCTGTCACATATTTAACAGAAGGCCGGCTGTCTGAGCTTCCCATGTGCTTATCTGCACAGGTTTTCCAGGAACATCTTGAGGGGGTGTTTGTTTTTCTTTAACCCTTCACTAGCTATGTGACAGTTTCACTCAGCTAATGAAAATATGATAACTTGGCTCCCAAACTCTCCCTATGTTAAAAAGAGAGGAATGAGAAACTACAAGCTGGACATTTCACAGGAGAAGATGTGAAAATGAGGTCTTTGTCACGGGAAAGAAATAGCTGTCTGCTGCACAACTGATCCCACGCCAAGGACTGCTCAGCACACCATGAAGCATCATTGACAGCTGGGTGGCTGCTTCCACATTCTAGCTAAGACCCTAAGAAATAGAAGAAATAAGAAGCATAAGGGAAAAGGAATTATTTCTATTGCAATTTATAGCTGACTATGTAAAACACAGAGTTTAAAGACTAGTGCCATTTAGGATCGACAATGATTTTTATCATTAAAATCACTAGCAGGTCTTGAACAAGTCATTTTATGAGTTAATTTGAATTCAAAAGAAAGAATAAAATGCAATGGTCTCATTTTTGTTTCACTCAGACAGTGACGTCTGCATCATAATACACCAAATTTTCATATTCCTGAGTCCAAGAGTTGTTGTCCTTGTTATGCACAGCCAACAGTGCTCAGGGAAGCCCAAGTCTGTGGGAAAAGATGTCTTCTTTTTTAAAGTCAAGTAAGAGGCATCCTAAGATCCAGAAAAGCAGGCAAACAGGGAAATTGCTAAGTCAAAGGCCTGCCTGGTCTAAACACCTGTATCTAACAGTGAACTGTAGCAGATGCTTAGAAGAGTATATAAAAATGAGGCAAGTATGCAGTGGCATGTTCCTGGTACAGTCTTTTAGTCCACAACTATCTTCAGATCGAAGGTGGTATCTCTTTGCTCAGTACGTCCCAATTAATTTAATTCTATGAACTTGTCTTTCTCCGTTTTAAATCCATATAAACTTCTGTCAGCTACTTTTTGTCAGTCTGTGTCAATGAGTGTCATGGTCTATTCCAGGGCAACAGGACATCCATCTGAGCCTGTCCGTGTGGTAATTTCATTTTGTTATTTTTTTTCTTTTCCATACTCACCTTCTCCTTACCTGTCAAGAGGTTCCAGCTGTCCTTATTAACCAGTAGAAAATGCCTGGAATCCAACATTTCTCCAGGATTTGGATGCCTACAACTAGGCATGAATTCAATGTCTATGTGAAGCTTGGAAGTATAACCCATTCCCTTTCTCATTTAGGTGCCAAGTTGGTTGTTTTGGGTGAATGGCTGACTCTTCTTTTAAAGCACTGTCAGAGAAAAAGGAGGTAATATTTAACTCCTTATGTTAAAGCCTGCTGCTACAGGAGTTCCTAGAAAGTGGGCCACTCATATTTTTTGTGTCCTTCAGCCAAATGAGATCTTTTTTTTGGACATTTGTGGAATATCGGATCTAAATCCACTTCTCCTGTCCTGATGAAGTGCCCAAATCACCATACTCTAAGTAGCTGAGACAAAGATCAGGCCTTTCCTCTTACGAATGAAGCTGTGAAGGGGAGGAGATGGAGCAGCAGCTTGGTCCACCATTCTGCTGACAGTGACTTACCGGACAGTATGAGGTTAAGGAGTAAGTGAGGAAGCCAGTGGGAACAAAGTGAGATCAGAGCATGCAGGTGGAAGGATGCATCTTGTCTCTGTCCAGTGATGTCTGTGTATTTCCCCCAAAAAAGATCTTCCAAGCAGGTGCCAGGGAAATTAAGGGTGAATAACTCTCTGCATGAGGTGAGGGCTAGGCAGGAATTTTGAGTACTGGCCTTTTGGGCTGCTAAATCTCACTCAAGTTTTGCTAAGAGCACTGAAGTCTCATGTGGAACCAGAGCCTGAATCTTGGGGTTTTTCACCTGCCAGGGAAACCCTGGCTCAGCCAGTCATGTCACAGTGACTCAGAGGTGGCAGGATACAACCATGGATGAGCAGCTTTTGTGGTACTGAGTGTTCATGCTGAACCAGCCAGACACCAGCTTTCTGCAAAGACATCATCTTTGTCATTGGAGCTGGCAGTCAAGAGGTAAAAATTCCTACCTGTAATCACTTAGTGTGTGAGCTGCTGGAGTAGCGCTGCAAACTTTGTAAGAGGAAGGGCTTCACAGCACATTAACTCATAGATGAAGCTGTGACCTTCATTAATTACACTTTTAATCCCCCTAACATTCATCAGGGAGTTCATTCCAGCATTTGCTTTTCCTGGATATACTTTGCTGGCAAAGTTGCACTTTTTATGGGCATGAAAATAGCTGTAATATGACCTGTTTCCCGGACATAGATTTGGGTGCAAAACCAGTTTCCCCTTCCAACAAAATTTAAGATTAAAAAAAAGAATTCCAAACTCAAGGCAAAACAAAGTGGAAATCTTGCAGATGCGTTTAACCTGAGATTGCGCCCCCAAACACAGGTGTGACTCACCGACATATTTCACATGAATGATTTTGAGATAGTTCACTTGATTTTCTAACTAATTTTTTTGACAGATTTTTTTTTCTTAAAAATGAACTTGCATTTGGAAATGCAGCCATTTAATGTGAGAAATTTAAAGAAAAAAGAACCCTTTGTTTTTCAGATTCCTAATGGACATCTTCTCTCCCTCCATCCTCATCCCCCATGCTTCCCTCTGCTCCAGTAATTAGAAACAGAAATTTAATCTCAAAGCCCCCATTTAAAAACTTTGTCTCTCCTAAGTAGTTGCACTAGATGACATTTTTGCTGTGTCTAGCACTGCCCTCAGGGAAGTGTACTTGCTCAGACATTTAGTTCAAGCCAGGAACATTTTTGAGACCCACAAGGAGTCTGCCAAGTGACTGTGAGCATCATGCGTTTAGAGTGTCATTCCAACCATAGGAAAACCTAAACCACATGAGCGATTTGAACCATGATTTCCTCCTGTCTAAGAAAAAAAAAAAAATTCATGTATGTATCACGGCATTTCAGTTTTAACTGAACTGCCTACAAGCTGGCAAAATCCAGGAGGATGAAAAGAGGAGCTTATTCACTACTGAGCAATGTTCAGCAAATATTCACTGCAACATTGGATGCATGATAAAGCTTTAAACCTCCTGTGCTTTAGCGAACCTGCGGAACTTCTCATTTGAATGAGACAGAACTCAGGCATTAGTCAGACAGGAGATGAGATGCAGCCCTATAAAATAACCACATTAGTATGAAAAATGAGACATAAAGCAAACTGTCCCCATATGTTGCTATCCATATCTCAGAAAGATTTTTCTTGAAGTTTTACTGTAATGATCATCAGGGGAGTTTACACACCCTAGCCTGGAATTGATATTAATCTGGAGGGTGGGGAAGGGGGACAAACTCAGACAAAGATATCCAGGAAATAGGGACAGATGGGAGGTAGCTGAAACAAAATGTATTGGCAGGGGAGACAGCAAACCCTTCTTACTGAACTGCATTTGGGTACTGAGCATCATGTTCTACCAATAAACACAAGGAAAACTGCTTGGGGTCCTATGCTGCTTACATGCAACACAGTTGTCTATCCTGCTGCACTACTGATTACTTGCAACAGCTTTTTAATGTAGTTTGGGGGATACAGTATATGTATCATTTCTTTATTACAGCCTTTGAATCATCATCATGATTCAAAGAAAAACCATTGTTCGGAGCAGATGCACTCTTTTATTTGCTAATATGTTCTTGGCTGACACTAATTTGCCACAGCAAAATTTAGCATCCTTCTTCAAAATGCTGCTCACTAATGCCATTCCGAAAACCAATGGGTATGCCATAAACAGCATCAAACAACCCATAATAAAGCAGTTTTACTACAGATGTTCATTATGCACATGAGTCTCTGTAGCAGCCTGTGTATTTTGGAGAAATATTTGAAATTAGTTTGGAAAAGCAGTAATTAAAATTAGGTTTTTTTCATAAAGTTCAGTAAGATCAGAACCACAGACATGTCACAGTGCTCAGTTGCCGGGACTGATTCCCCTCTCCCTGTCCTCCAAAGCATGTTTAATAATTTTGTGGTAGACTTGGGTATCATATCTTAAATTACTCTGGATTCCAAGACATCATGCCGGTGAGTAACAAATATTTGGACTTTAGAGATTCAGTGCCGTCCTCATTAATACTTCAGAACACGCTCCTGATTGATTGCCATGTTCCCCAAGAGCCCATCGGATACATGTAATGAATGCACCACTTGCTGGATTAATTGTCCTGTGAGCTCATGACATGCCTTTTGTACCCTCATTTCCTTACAGCGCGAGGGAAAGTGCCATGTGCTGAGGATCACCCCAGTGATGGGAGGGATAAGTAGCTTCTGATGACATGAGCTGACTTTCTCTCAGGGCCTCACCATGTGAACACAACTGAATCCACCATGTGACGAGGATGGCTTGATTTTAATTTTTTTGATACGATTTATAAATTTACATTTTAACATACATGTTCAGCCAGCTGGCTACATGAAGGTCTTCTATCTGGAGTGCAGAGGTAGCAAGCTCTCTCCTGAAAGGCTGCATGGCCTGGCAAGACCCGGGATCATGGTTTAACTGTTCTCAGCATCTCTGTGCTCAGGTCACTACTTGTAGCACCCATCAACAGAAAAGAATAGTATTTTTATGAAATGGTGAAAGTTTTTATCAGCATTTGATCCTTTCTCACCCCAAGCAACAGAAAAACTCATTGTGTTAAGGGAAAATTAAAACTGTTAGTCAGATTATTTTTTTTCATTTAAGTTTTTATTTTTTTCATTTAGTTTTTTCATTTAGTTTTCATTTCTAGCATAACTTCAGATTGAATGTTATTATAGCTAAAATGTTTTTGCTTTTTGTTTTTTACTCCCGTTCCTTGTCTGAATGTGGTACGTTCTTGTAGTGAACACTTCTCTAGTAGTTTGTCTGTGGGTTTAATGCGTGTGGTCCCTCGTTCTCGATTTGCTCATGTTGGATGAGCAAGCATTCGATATTCAGACAACACAAGCAGAGCATTAATCACCTCCTGTGCTATGTGGGCCCTGACAGGCTCCTTAGGTACCCTGAGCAAAGGAGAAATGTGGAAGAGCAAAACCGTCTGAGCAAACATTGCTGAATTTGGGCAAATTGTAGATCTTAAATGCCAACTCTTTTTTCCTTCAGGCCCAGCTTTGAAGGAGGTTGTGAGAAAAGCTGGAATCCCGATCTCTTAGTGAGAGTGCAGTGTCAGGAATAAGATCTCTTCACTCACAGAGCACAGGGGACTGCAGAAGGAAGCACCGAGAGGATGGTATCAATCAGAGTTGAAGCTAACCACAAAATAGCTGTGGGATGAGTTCCCGACATTGCCTGTGAGTTTCACATGCAGATGTGGCATTCATCAATTCCCAATGACATCAGTCTGCGTGTTGCAATATCAGGACGTGAGGCATGATTGATTAATCTGTAGCTCTGGCTCCATTTCCTGACCTAATAATTCCCTGCTCTCCAAAGCAGAATATGAATGCTCAAACAAAAGAAAATGAGGGAAAATGAGATCCCCTTACTTCGTTCTTTTGAATAGGAAGATAAATGAGCTCCCATTGAATAAGACAGAGAATTGGTGAAAAGTGCTAACGGTATTTGGGAGGACAGTGTGAATTTATATCCATGAAAAAAGACATCTCTCCGAGTCACTGATATGTGACAAGAGAAACGTTAAGTGCGATTAAATATCATGTTAAAAACTGGTTTTGGAGTATGGCCATTCCCTTACAGGGCAGTTTGGTTTCTGAAATGACCTTGTTTCTGAAACCTGCGCCTGCACCCTCAACCCATAAAGGCAACTTAATAAACCTCCCAGACCTGAAATGAACATTTAGATGACACTATGAATACAGTATATGCTAAAGATCTTCTATTCCATTTTCTATAACCATAAACAGATACGCTTTAATGGTCTGATGCCTTTACCTTAAAAAATTCCAATTTAGCTCCCTTGAGCTATAATAATAAAAACTGCTGACATTCTGGTTTTACTTTTCAGAGTAAGAAAAGCCTGTCTCATAAGGGCTTCTCTGTGTTTGTGGACTGGCAAGATCAAGCTAGGTCTTAGCATCGGGCATCTTTAAGGAGAAAGGCACTTGGGAGGGATGTGATGTAGAGTTTTAAACTTGACACAGGTGACAGCAAGTCTTTCAACACATGAAGCCTATTCATTTGTTGTCTTGAAAATAGCTTTGTAAGTGTCAGAGCTTAAAATTCATTTGGTTCACCTTTGCTTTCTTTTCACAGTATTTCCATCATTCTGAGTTGGAGGAGAGGAGCCATCCATTTCTGTCAGCGCAAATGCACCATGCAGGCAGGGAATCCCTTTTTGCCAGGCTTGCTGTGCCTGCTTCTGGCATTGCTGGGTTGCGGGAATTCAGGTTCTGGTTTTTGAAAACCCTTACATGGCAAACGGGGAGAATAAGGCCTTAACATTTTCTGTTTTCTTTGGTTTTTAAACTCAAATGCACATAAAATGCAAATAAGGGATATCAGGCTACATTATGCCTAAGAGAGAAAGTGCTCTCTGCTGCAGAAACGGTATCCCTTTCCTGTGGCCCGTCATAAAATGTCTTACAGATTTGAACTCAAATCCGAAATGGCAATACACAGTTAGATGTGAATGTAGCATTTTGCTGCCTATTACAGTAAGTGTTGACATTGTATTGAAAAGCACATTTCTTATATTGATCTGACAGAATTCAATCTTCAGGTATCTCAGAGCAGCCAGCATGGGGTTATTCAGTATCTGTACAAACCATATTCTAATAGTTTTCACTAGGCATGATCATGGCAATCTTTCATAGGCCTGTGCTTTTCTATTTTTGCTGATTATTCTTTTTTTTTTTTAGTATTTCTTCAAGAGTTTGTGTTTAAACTGCATTCATAAAGCCTTTGTGTATTTTAATATCTTCAAAAGATATAATCCCATTCTTTTTTTTCTTCTTTTTTAAATTTTCTTAATTTTTGTTGGGTTTTTTATCTTTTTTTTTTTCTTCTTTTTACAGAGTCGAAAAGCAAGCAGGTACCTAATGAGTAATGTAAGACTGAAGCAAGTATCTAGCAACACTTCTCCAGAATATCCTCTCAGTGGTCTGCAGCCAAGGGCTTCCCTGAGGCAGAGGGAATGTAGCTAATAACACAAACCAGGTTTTTTTTCTTCCATGGATTTGTCCTGTCACTTCTGGAACACAGATTACTACAAATGCAATTTTAAAATTCATTTTTAGACAGGAATGCGTAGCACTGAGGCTATGGAAAAATCACCTGTCAGTTTGTAGGTTGACTAAAATCTTTGAGTTATTCTCTTCTGATCAGTGTATTGGATAGCAATAACCCGAGGCTTGTCCTAAATGTTTGTGACAGCAGCGATTAGGTCTGAGCACTGGAAACCTTTGCAATGTGCTTCTGATCTGCAGGGTCAGAGGTTTATATGGCTAAGGCAAAGGGAAAGAAAGCAGAGGGAACTGGGAAATATTGAAATACAGGAACTGTATTGAAGCTGATCACGGGAGCACAGGTCCAACATTTGAGGCCATTAAATCTGGCTGCTTTAATACTGGAGGCAGCCAGCCCTTGCTGTCCCTGCACGCTGCGGTGAGAATGTCAAATAGCCAGGGCAAGGTTTGCAAGCACAGGTGTGAGCTTGCTGGAAAAAAACAACAAATGCTTTTTCAGGCACATGAACCTTATTTTATGTCTGAAGAGAATGAAACACAGGTTGAGAACTGTATATGCTTGGATCATCATGGTTACGACACTTTTACCATTGCAATTCTGTCAGTTAATTATTTTTCCATGCTCAGACCCCCTGAGGGGTATGTCAATTTAAATTACAAAGCACCAAGAAAAGCTTCACAAAAAATGACCCTCCCTATATAAACCTGGATTTTGTGCAAAGTTCTAGGAAAATTTCTTAACCAAACCCTGTTATTTTTGCATCTGATTTCAAACTAAGCTTCAGCTTAGTGTTAGAATGGAAGTTAGGTTTAGAAAGTCTGAAAGAAAACTCAGCTCATGCTTTTGATCTGAGCACTGGAGAAATTCCTGGTCAATACCAACCTGCCAAGAGGTGGTGAACATGGGAGCTATGCTGGCGTGCAAAACTGAGGCAGCTCTCAAAGTGGTGCTTCAAATTCTGAAGAAATTTCTTCTGAGGAACCGAAGCCCTGACCAGGTAAAGTCTTTCCCAGCTGGAAGGCTGGTCTGTAGTCCCCTATTCATACTGTCCTCTAAGTAATAAGTATCCTCCTGAAGCAGAATGGACTCTCACAGCTATAGCTATTGGCAAAGCATGCATTTTCCCCTTTTTATGCTCCCACCCTTCTCAGCAGAAGTTCTAAACCTTTATTGTTCCAAGAAAAGGCGCATTAAAGGAGGGAACACCTCCCCTCAGATCCAGCTTAGCTTGGCTGGCATGCAGCTCTGCGGCTGATGGTGCCAATGCATCAGGGCCTTTTCCACCTCGCACAGGGGGTCAGGGAATAGAACTCCTTATAGCATTCAGAAATGGGGAAATCAACCTTCCTACAGAAAAACAAGTGAGGCTGAGCTGCAATTCAGAGGCAAATTTAAAGGCAAAGGGGCTGGGCAGAGGCTGAAGCCCAGATCTCCAGCGGCAGGTTTGGGTCTTGCCGGACGGGTGCCTTACATCCTGGGTTCCTGGGGTGCGCCCAGCCGAACACCGCGCTTCCTCCGTTTCATAAACTCACCTCCTGTGAGTTTAACTCACAGGTAACTCACAGGAATTAACCTAACCTCCTGTTAGGTGTGGATTCTGCAGTGCCCCTGTTGAGCAAACATTATAGATAACTTATATGAAGGGGAGTCTTTACAGTGCCGATGAAGTAAATATTGGCTTTTAAATATTTGCATACTGACACTTAGATTTATGAAAGTGAATTCTCAAGATCCCTGCCTTTATGATCCCATTTCAAAAAGGACAATTACTTAGATCCTGTTAATGAGGCAAAGACGTAAACAAATATTAAGAGACCATGGGAATACAGTAAGATCAAAGGTGCAGATTACCAACGGAAACATATTTTCTCTTCATTTTTTTTACTGGATGTTATTTGCATAAAGAAGCAGTTTAGGTTTTCAATATAAGATTTTTTTATTTTCTTGCTACTGATTCTCACTTGAGGTCATAACCCTTCTCCTGTGACATCACAGTTGATTCTGGGAAAAGTATTACCAAGTCATACATCAGTGATCAGAGGTTCAGGCAGGGCAACAAGCTGCTCTGAAGTAGAAGTTCCTGTTTTCACATTCATGTCCTGTGTATTAAAGTAGTAATGCTGATGGGAAAAAAAATCCCCATGCAGAATTTTTCTATCATGTGACAGCAATTTATGAGGCATTTGGCATTATAAAGACAGTCACCATGGTCTGTCTTTTATGACAGGACAGCATTACAAGACTCAGAAGGGATTTTAAACCAAAAAAACCCAAACCTAGATAATATAAGGCTTCTTTTGGGTTTTCTAGTGTATGGTGTCTCCCCTGTGTCTCTCTGTTAGACCATAATCAAATGCTCATGCACATCGATAACTTTTAAAAAAATAGTCAATTACAAGTAATATCGCCTCAGGAACACTTTTCACTATCTTTTGTAACTGTTACCCACCCAGCACCTGCATCAGCAGCTTAAGAGCAACCTGACACCAAAACACTGATATGGTCCAGCTAATTGATTTTGTTCCATTACTTAATGGTTAAATATAAGATTGGTTTATATGTGAAACGGAACCTTGGTGAATATATTTGAAAGACAAAAACCTTCACTTGTTCAGATCTAATAAAAGATTAGGTCAAATCAAATTAAAGGGGATTTCAACCTGCCTCAGTTTTCAGACTTTGTGTCCTAGTTTGACCATCCTTCTATAGCGAGCTAAACTGAAATCATCTTACAAACTACTGTCCACAATTGGATGTGAACTTTGTAGTTGGCGTCTTCAATCTGTAACTCAATAGGATAAAATAATCTGGAGATGGATCCTCGGTTGCTTATATGATTTATTTCATTTCCATTTTTATGACTGATAAGATGTGGTCCTTCTTGCTACAAGGAAGAAGAACAACAGAAATGACCTCTCGGGTGATCGCTCTCAACCAGTCTTTTGCCTCATATTTTATGCCAGGTCTGACATCTCTTTCCCCCACTGTTGTCTTTGAAGGTGAAGTGCACACTCACACAAGACCTAGGACCTGGTGTCAGAGAGTGCTCCCACATTCATAGCGATAAAGAAGTTCAACAAATTAGGTTTTAATTTTCATCATCTGGGAGTTACTCATAACAGAGTGATTCTGTTGTTGTGTTTGTATGCTACAGCTACATAAAACATTAAAAAGTAATTTATTCACAAGTTATAAAGATTACAAAGAAGCAAGACCATGCGAGCAGTGTAATAGCTTCATGCACAAGCAACACAAATGAGGAAAGAGACCCTCTCTGGAAACACCTTTGTACATGGTCCCTGCAGGACTCACACGCCTTCTCTGCCAGGACAGGTAACAGTTACAGCTGGGAAAGGGGTTTTCTATGAACTGTGGAAACGCTCCAGGCTGTGAGGCTGATGGGTCTCTGACTCGGGTCCAGTTACAGCTCTGGTTCAGCAAAGCACTTCAGTCACATTGACTTTGCTTCCATGAAACACATCTGTGTTTTACAGAGCCCCTGCTGCTGAACTGTACCTGGGATTGGGTACAAAGGTAGTTTTGATCTTTCAGGGGGTGTTGTCAGTTTTAAGCATATATTAGAAAAGCAAAACAGCCCCCAAACACTGACTTTCTTTTCCAGTTGTATGGATAATGAGCTATTCAATTACAATTCCAATGTGCTTTCCATTTCCATTACTTTCCATCCACTCTGCCAGATGACCACAGTTTGGTGTTCCTCTGTTTGGGAAATGAAAATAGATTAGTCTGCCTCGCTCCTGTTTACAGCCTGATCCTAATACATTTCACTCAGAGGTTCTTGTCTGTCAGCCCAGTACTTGAAATCTCCAGCTATAGTTACCACAAAGAGACATTAACAAAGATAATTGCCATTAAGAGTTAAAGAAATTGCTAGACTGCTTATTTTAATCTAAAATCTTCATTGCTATATAAAAAAAAGTCAGTCGCGCCTGACTTTTAATTGATTAGAAAAAAAATCCTATTCTAACTTTTAGAAAGATTTGCTATTCTGTGCTTTAAATCTATTCACTTTCACCCTGCCTCCAATTCACTCGCTGCTTATAGAATCTCTAGGAGCTGCACTTTGCTCCGTGCAGTGTGTGTCTGTCACAGCATCAGCACCCTGCTGCTGGGCAGGCTCCCAGGGCTGGGGTGTACAGGGACAAGCGAATACACGAGAGGGCCCCAATCTGATCTGGCACCATTCCCAGAGCAGAAATGGAAGATGCTCTGGGACTAATTCTGGTTCATTTTCCCTTCTATAAAGAAAGCATACGTTTTTGCTTACTCCATCAGAAGGGATAAGCTGATTTCATTCCAGACCTGTATTACTATATTTCAATGTATCAATTCATTCCTCTACTATGGGCAAATATCTGTGATACAGGCTGTATTTATAACTATAGAGTATAATTCCTTTTATCCACTGCTCATGCCAGATTCTGTTTCGAAGTTGGCAACAGTTTCATTGTATCAGTAACATTAACATTTCAATAAAGTCTCTGCACAAAATGGTTCCAATTTACCGGCAGTGAAGTTAGATATATCTTGATTTGCCATCTAAGGAAACGATTAAGCTTGCTGGAATTTTTTTCTTTTCTTTTTCTTTAGTTAAACCTCTTCTCTGACAGAAATTAGGCTTACATTTCAATGTAATAATATGGAAAGTTTTCTATTTGCCATGAAAATTTTTGAGGTGTTCTTTAAAAGCTAAGTATCCAAAGCCCCAAATAATTTGGCTACTTGGAAATTATTACTGTCTTATTCCATTAAATTTATCAGTTATTTGGTGATCCAGTTGTGTCTCTGAGCTATGTTTCTTAATTAGAGTATGCACCCCATAATGCATCACTCTTCTTCCCCACGAGAAAAGATGCGGGTGTATCACAAGCCATGTTATCCAACAGGAAAGCAGGAGGAAAATATCCAAATCAAATACACACCTCAGGCTGGAGTTCCCATCCAAACGACACCTGCTTCTGTCCAACTTTATTGCCTCCTTTCTCCTAGAGGGAGGGATTCTATTGTGACATATGAAATACAGGGAAAGCCATGCTTAAATGGGAAGGCAGGAGCAAAAGGCAACAGGGCCACATTTCCAGAGAGGAACAGGCTTTCCCGAAAAGGGTCAGCACTTGTATTAAAGTCCGAGGTTGGGGGACAAGTTATGGTGGAAAGATTTAGCGATTCCACCAAAAGCCCATTTTTCAACCAGCTTTAAAACCGTGTTTACAAATCTAACCTTAATGCTGGTTATTGACATTCTCCTCCCACAGGACATTGATCCAGCAGATGCAGTGTTGGAAGCTTGCAGAAATCTTTAATTTACAACTAAATTGCTTGACTGAGTTAGTAGAGGCTGGGCCAGTGAGGGAGGATTACACATTCGGGGAAGATGCTCCAGAAACTCATGCCTTAAGTTTGATTCTGCGGAGTGATGGAGAGATAACTTTTGGTTTTAAGTTCTGACAGAAAAAAGCTATGACATTTGCCAGGAATAGGAACACGCAGCTGGGGTAGAACTGCAGGATATAGCGAATGTCAAGGCAGGACAGCAAGAGCAGCTGCATTGTCTCAGAAGCAGGGGAGGAATGTGGCCCGTGCACTCCAGCTGCCACCTGACCCCCTGTGTTCCCCTTGTTCAAGGAGTCAGAGGCATGGTTTCCTTTATGTCCAAGCAACGAAGACAAAAACCTCACTGATAAATCATCTCTCAGACAGGCTTTATTCTATAGACAGATGCCCTGCAGAAACAGGGCAGCTCCTGCCTGCAGAGCACGAGACCCTTCTGCTGTCCTCCCTGCCATGCTGCTGCAACCTCCAGTGGGCTCAGGGGAAAAGCCCCCCCCTGCTTTAGGAAAGAGAACTCCTAATTTATTCTCCTTAAAACAAAGGTATTCCCCTGCACCTCACCTCCTCGCTGTCTGCTGGGACCTTGCTCAGGTCTATCAGCAAAGAAACCGGCCTCTTGGCTGCTTCCCCACTCCCTGTGCCGCTGTGTGGAGCCCTTTTGGAGCACACAGGCGAGGTAGCCCATCGAACTATCATGGCTCAGGCACATCAGTTTCTATAATTAAGTCACAGTGGACTTTTGGAGACCTCTGCTTCCCCTGGATGCATGACTGGGGTATGTGTACACCTGGCTTCACTAAGGAACTCTGCACTAGTCTGAGGCAAGGCTCAAATTCAATACTTTAACTGGAGTAAGGCGTTTTAATCCCTCTGCTTCCATACTCCTACACCAGCTTTCACTGACACAAAGCTCCATTCAGGCCTTGCCCAGTGGTCACTGAAGGGGAACGGAGAACTCCCGCTCCCCTGTGACTCTCCATTTTCCTATGGGAGCATTTTGCAATGCACGTGGTAGACCTCATTTTAATTTCTCAGTCACCAAGGAGTGAGAAGTAACATGCCACTGTCAGAGCAGTACAAGACTCCATGGAGAGCAGCAGTGCAGGATTTGACCCATGTCTCCTTCCTCCTCTGCCAGGGCACCATCCTCTTGATCAAAGTGGCATTGTCCCGGGAAGTGCTGCTGAGCCACGGGACAAGCATGTCAGGCAACTCAGCGTGACTTTTGTGACCCCTCAGGGATCCACCACCCCTCACACCCTGCCCAGCAGAGCCTGGGTCTGGTGTCACCTTTATACCCTCAAATCCTCCTGGCGTTGCCTCGTTTTTCCATTTCCTCCACCACCCACTGTTTCCCTTCCAAGCCTCTCCCTGCCCACCCCCACCACCACACACGTGTCAAGCTGTGCTTATTTGGATGGCGCAAAGTGTTTCAGCAAAAATGTCTTCAACAGCGGAGCTCTATGGGGTCTGCAAGAGGAAGGGCATGTGGATAAGGCACTGGGTAGGAAATCTGCTGTTTGGCTTTTGCCCTGACCCGCTGCCTGACACAAGGCCAGCCCTATTTAAACCATTCTCTCCCAGACAGACCCGTGCGGATGACAAGCCAGGGCGCTGCGGGGAGCGGGGTCCCCATCTGTACTCGGGCCGCGGGGCAGAGCGGCGGGGCTGAGCTGGTGGCCATCCCCCAGAGGCTGCTCCCCCTTCCTCTCAGCCTGATCCCACTTCCTTGGGCAGCTCGTTCAGCGCTAGCTCAGATATCCACGGGCTGCTGCAGTGTAAATAGGAGCTTAATCCCATTACAGGCCTGAGCAAGCCCACCGAGGCCAAGCATCCTGAGTAGGCTAAAACACAAATGTAAGGCAAGCCTTCATTACACCCTCGTCGCCAGCGTGTGAGCGACTTTGGGTTGCTCCCTACTTGAAATTGAACCCGATGGCATTTTACACCAGTTTACACTAGTTGCAACAGGTGTGAATGGCAGAAAGCCATGGAGTATGGCATCGGAGCCAGGCCAGGATCACCTCTGTGTTTGCCAAATTGCTGCGAGGATATAGTTCAATTAAAAAGAAAGCCCTCATCCATGTCACTGATGAGTAACGCTCACAGTTACTAAAACAGAAAGGGCTTTAAACAACTGATTTATTTTCCATTAGCTGGGTTGCTCTATATTCTTTGCAATTCTCTCAGGCTGGGCTTTAGAAATAAACAGTCAGGTTCACTTTTATTCGGCGCTGGTTTCTAGTCAGGGTGCTTTGCTAGGCTCTTGGGCTCAAACCAGCAATAACTGAGCTGTAAATAAGGAGAGAAAAAGAAGAAGCGGAAGAAAGGGAGAGGGTGATTGTTAAAATTCCCAAACTATTCCTGCTTTTCCTATACTTTACGAAGGGTAGTTCAGAGATAGCTTTTGGGCCAAAATGGCTTCTAGCAGCACACTTTGATGATTATTTTTCTCCACGAGGCAGAAGAAAATAATTTAAAAAATGCCAAACAGCACTGCTAAACTCCAAACGCTCTGACAGGGCTGCCCCTCCTCAGGCGAAATGATGTGCAACCAATTATACTAGAGGGAACCTGGTGGATTTACTTTTCCACACTACAAAAAAACCCCAAAAACCAAAACACCTTGTCCTGTTCTTCCCTTGCATTTTCTTTCTCCTCCAGCGAGAGAAAATATTTGGTCCAAAAGTCCTAGCTTTAACGTCTTTTGTCTACCATAAAAATGGTAAGTGTAATTAGAAATGGCATTTGCCTGGTCAGGTATGCTGAGGCTTGTTCTGCATGTTAAGGAAATCTGGCATTAGCTCACATCAGGTTGGCAGCCTCTGTGCTCTTGCCTCTTCTTTCTGAGTACGTTTCTTTTTGAGGCAAGACAAGGAGGAATGCACTGCAACCTTTTACCATGCAGTTATCTGCATTCTTGGACAATGTCACTGTCTGGTGTGTGACTCATCCATGGTCTGTGAAGCTTTGTGCTTCCATTTAGAGGCCTCTTCTCATTCTGTCTTATTTTAGACAAAATTAGGCTCCGATGAATTTTAGTTTTCAGAGGGAAACATATGACATAAATGGGAGAATGGCATACTGTGAGGCAAATGTGGCCACATCTGTCTGTAATTTTATGACTGAGGTATGGAGACTGGGAAAATCTAAACATACTAAGAAACAAATGAAGCTTACACAGAGAAGAAAATCCTTGTTATTCATTACAAGCAGTGATTTTTGCTACGCACTACAGCTAGAGGTCCTCTGAATGACCATGGATACAGAAATATATGTTGTGCTCAAAACAAGCAGTAACTTGGAGGAGGTAAAGTAAAAATCATTTAACCTTTGCTTATTTAACAAGCCAATTCTAATTAGAGGGTCAAATTAGCGGGCTGCCTGTAAGACAATTAAACTGGTGAAGTATCCTGAGGAAGACAAATTTATGTTATGCTATCCTATGTTATTTCTCCCTTATGCATCAAGTTGCCAAATCAAACAGCTGCAACATCTGAGGGTGCAGGAGGATGGATGAGGGATGGGTGGTCTCTGTAAGAGAAGAGTAGTGTTCAAGCCATGTAAGATGTGCAGGGTAAGTAAGCAGTTAGGTCTGCACAGAGGGAAGAATGGGGGATATTTGCTGGTAGGTGCATTCAATTTTAATTGTGGCTTTCCTTGTGCTATGCCTGAGCTTTCACTGTTTCACAACATGATTTCTATGCTTTGACATATGTGATGAGGAACCTTGACAGAAAGCTAAGTTTTGACTCCATTCTGCTAAAGATTCCCTAAACGTGACTAGAACCAGGTCCCTACCCATGATGCCTGGACTATTAATTTAAAGAAACGTTATGGCCTAGGGATGCCACAAGACCACCCCGGGAATATTAATTTTCTCTTTCATTGAGGTATTACTGGATCTAATTGGTAGCACAGAGAAGTTCAATGCAGTTTGAGATTGAAAGAAAGTGTCCACTTTGTGCTTGCTTTACACATCTCTGTTGATTGTCATTGGGTGAAGGCAGGGTAACAGCAGGACTTGATTGTCTTGATCACTAAGTCAAACATAAAGCTGTTCCGTCAGGATGGTGAACAATGGAGAAAGTTAAGCAACGTTAAGACAATTAAACTGGGCTTCACTAACAATCATACAGGGACCAGAAGGAAATAGTTCAAAGGAGATATTTGAGAAAGAAGCGAATGGGGTCAGGGAAAGGTAATTCACGGTAAAGATAACCAGAATCTGTGAGAGTCTTTCATTGCAGGGCACATCTAGGATATAAAGGAAATGTTCAAACTGCATAGGAGCAAAGACTGATAAGACTTGCACTGCAGAGATTAAGGTATCAGTTTCCAGCCAAAGGGATCTGGGGATCGGATCATTATTGTGCTATTAGCTGTTGGCTGGAGATAAACAAAACAAATGTTTATTCCCAGGAGAAACAGCTCTTAGAGTTTAACGGACTGCTAATTTGAAATTCCCTTGAGCAGCAAGGCAGTCTGTCATTGGAGCTGGAGTCCTCACAAGATAATTTCAGGGTGATAAAATGGATGAAAATATTTCTTTTTTCACTAGGCAATATATGGTGATTGCTCCCTTATCCTCTGCAGGATTATTTTCTGTATAACTTATCTGGTATTGCTCAGTCTCAAAGCAATTAATATAGGATGCTCTCCAATATTTAGAGGGAACTCATCTGAGTGTGAACTTCCAGGCCCTAGACAATGTCTGCGTGAGTTCTTATTACCCTGTCTGTGATGCTAGCCAAAAGGATAGACGCTAAAAGGCTAGATAAAAATGACTAAACCTTTCGGGGGCATCCAGGGATACCCTTGCACCACTGCTAAGTCTCATGGCTGTGCAGAACTGGGGGGACACCAGAGCTCACCAAGGCCAGACCTTGCCTTCCCTCCCAGAAGCCGGGGAAATTCCACTGCAGATCTAGCCAATATTTTTTCCTAGATGTTCACCTGTGACCTTTCACGAGAGTTATCTTGGAAAAGCAAAAAAGAAAAAAACAAGAAACAGAGCCAGTGTCATCTCTCATTCAGTTCAGGCTGCAGAACTTGCGTTCAGGAGAGGAAGGCTGGACTTCAGAGCCTTGCTCCGGTCTCTGCTGGTTTGCAGGGCAATAGACAAGGATATGCTGGCAGTGAGAAACCTCTTTTTTTGCACTGGGAGGATCTTTGAACAGAAGATGGCCAGCAGCCCCTGACAACACTATTTCCAGAGTGCTGTTCTGCCAGCAGAGGAAGGAGAGACCTGCTTTCCCACAGTGAGGGATAAGTAGATTGCTCAGTGAGACAAATTACAGCAGTGTGGCACTGATAGGACTGAGCGAGTCATGAAAAGAGCCTGGATTGTGCAATCACTTCTAGGAAACTAAACGTTTGTTATAGTAGAAACAAATCTTTTTTCCCTCGCTTTATAATGACTAATGCCATGATTAGCATATCAGATTGTACATGGAGCCTCAGCACAAGACATCAAAGGATTTCCACATAGGTTCTTCCCTTGCTCAGTCTTATTAGTGTATATGGTGCCCTGAGGATATAGCAAGCATAACTCAGAATGCCTCATGAGGAGCTCGGGTGTGAAGCTGAAGGTTTGCTCCAGACCCACAACAAATGAAAGCGACCATTGTTTCAAAAAGGAGCAACTCTCTGGAGCCCCACAGTCCCCAAGACACACTTAAATACTGCAACCCAACCTGAACAAAATAATCCAAGGGGCAAAACTGTGGGGGATTTTTTAATCTCCTAAAGTCACCTTCTGTCTTATAGACTCCCTGCCATATATTTATAAAGAAAACTGACTTTTTAGGCTGGACCCTAAATGCACCAACATCTGAGAAATCAGATCTTCCTGACTGGAAATATCAAAACACTTCAGCAAGACTATTTAGCAGCTTTCCTACGTGTTCAGCTCCTCAGACAGGGTTCAGCTGACAACATATTCTCACTTTCTTTAAAATTGTTCTGCTGGACAGGTCAGCTGCTCTAATTTTCCTGTTTTATGCTTATTAAAATACCTTCTTTACTGTCCACAGAAGAAAAATCAACCTGACTGCATTTGTGGCAGTGGCATTTTGCCTTCTACCTGTTATTGTACCTATTTGTTACCAGCTGCAGTCAGCATGTGGGTGGTTTGAGAGAGATTTACACGCTGATATTTTATTAAGGTTCCTTTTTATTCTGTAATTTAACTGGGGAGATTGAAACATTGTACATTATTTTGCCTGTGGTGAAATAGACCTATTTTATCTTCTTTTTTTCCCCCATCTTCTGATTGCTCATTAATATTCACAGTTTATCTTATCTATTCCCCTCTTCATTTGGTTTGTAAATGATTCCTTTACTTGCTCCTTTATTTTTAAGCCTGTTTTCAACTTTTGTTTAATCTGCTTGGTGGCTTTTTTCTTGTTTGTTATTAAATTTTGAGTTAGACTTTTAAGCTTATCCCTTTTAATATTCATTCCTTAAAATGCCAGCTGCTCTTTTTCTCTGCCTTCTACAGCGACTGTGTGAGCGTGGAGCAGTGGAGCTGCTCCTCCAGCGTGCTGCAGATGGCTAATTTTGGTCTAGTTTTCTCAGGTGCCAAGAGCAGGGGCTAGATGGACCTCAGCCTTTCATCCCTGCAACAGCTGCCATTAGGCAAGTCATCGTAATGAGCAGAACCAGGCGCTAGCGTAACAAAGCCACTGTTCAAGTGGTGGGGAGACACCAAGGTGTGCAGCGCCCCAGCAGCCCTACGGGAGCCATCTCAAGGCAGGTTTTAAGCCCAGACATTTCTTTTCAGCTCTCATTCCCTTCACACTGGCATCTCTAGTGAATCTACACCTGGGTGTGTTTGCTGGTGACCTGTAGTTAGTTGCTAGTATGTGTGCTGAAATGATGCTCTGTGTCACCTGGGCTGCAGGTACCTGAGCTAAGGGCTCCTGTGCTCTCCTCACACCTTGGCTTTGCAGCATGTTTGTCTTGTCTTCCCATCCCTCCGGAGCAGCAGCACGGTGTGGTGTAACTGTGCTGACTTCAGAGAAACTCTCCTGATCTTTGATCACTCTTGGGCAGGCATTGAGCCTGCTCGTCCTTGGCCAACTACTTCATCAGAACCTGTTTAGTTTCATGTCATATTTATTTTAATTAAAATTTCATTTGTTCTGTTTTGCTGTCTTACTTGTCTCATATTTTAGCTGTCCTTGTGCTTATTGGCTTTCACAAAGCTTTTTTCCCCTCTTCATTTAAAATAGCTTTTAGATCTGACAAAAGTAAAATTTGCCTTCTTGCTAGCATCGCTTCTCTCTACGTTTCTCCAAGATTGCCCCTGTGGTATTCACCCTTTGGCAGAGAACTGCCAAAATGTGCCACTGGGGTTTGTGTTCATTTTTCCTCTTGTCTTCATCTTAATTCCTCTCCATTTTGTTTTTTTATCTTTTGAATTTTCTCTATTAACCAACAATAGGCCAATCTAACTCCCTTTCTTAGTTGGTCTGGTACAAGGTTGGATTCTGAAGTCACTTGTCGTAATGGTTTGAAGCACTTACTCTCTCAGTGCATGATACTATTCTTTATACACACACAAAAAAAGAGACTATCTTGACAATTTTTTTCACCTGTTTTTTCCCCACTGCAACATAACATACTTTTAAGTACGCAGGTGCACCTGACCTTGTGCCTTGCTGTCTGTACCATGCAATGTCATGTCAAGCAAAGGAGCTCCAAAAATGAGATGTAATAATCATGTGATTGATGAGCAGTACATGGTGAAGTTAACATTTAAAGGAAAATGGAAAAATTTAACACAAGTATATTAAGTTATTTAGCAATGGAGGACATATGAAAGCTGAGACAGGTACAATTCTTCTGAAATGTCATACAATTTGTTGGGAGCAATGACAATACTGGAATCTTTCAGTGACATTTGTCATTGTCAGAGGCAGGTCAGTAGACTTGTTGGAGCCAGTTGTGATCCATTATGACAATGACTAAGCACTTAGGGATTAAAATAGTCCTTGGGTTGCTTTATATCCAATTAGTACAAGCCCAGCTTGTGCTGGACACTGGTAAGGTCCTGGTCTGTGTTTTATATATATGATCTACCTGCTGAGAACTGAAACAACATTTTTGTATCCCTAATTTTCTTTGACTACACATGATTAACTTTTCTTCTTCGTTCCATGGATTCGATGCATCCAAGCTCCTGCTTTTCAGTTGTGTGAAAGATTGTGTATCTCTTGATGTAGGATCATAAATGGCATTAAAATTTTTATATGTAGGGGATTTAATTCTCAAAAAGTGTCTTGTTATTAGAATGAGAAGGGTGGGGTTTTTTGGTGGGGAATGGGGTCAGATGCTCAATTCTGCAAAATGGAAGCAGGGTATCTTCTCCTCCCAAAAGGGATGCTCAGGGCCTTTCTGAGATACTTCCTTGCTCACTCAAATCTGTAGGTGAGCAGCAAAAGACAGTAAGAGACCACAGTAATACATGAAATTTTCTTTTCAACCTGCAGCATCTATTGTTCATGAAGAAGCTTCTATGCGAGTTAACTTAAAAGGCAAGAGAAACAAGTGTGCATGAGCAGGGAAGCAGAGTCAACACTTCCTTTTCAATGCTGCCTCTGGCAGGCTTGGTTATATTTCTGGAACCTGAGTTTAGATGACATTTTCAAGGCACAACCTTATCTACAGGTGTGATAGGTAAAGAGTTGCTTCCACTTGCTGCCGTGGGCTCTGAGTGATCAAGGCTGCTAGAGGCAGCTGTAATTGAAGCGTTTAGTGTTTGCTAAATATGGTTATTACCTGAGGGTTCTTGAAATACTGTTTGCATTTTTTATGGTCATTGGATTCTCCTGATTACCAGATGTAATAGACTTTTTATGCTACAATGCAACTGTTGAACATTTTAATTGGAATGCCATGTCAAATTTTTAAATTAAAAATCAAATACTCAAAGCACCAGTGCTTTTTTGATTACTAAAATTAAAACCTAATTGAATTCTCCCACCAAAAAATATCCTGTGGAAATTTAATTAGAGAAGTGTAAAAGAGCTGATTTTTAAAACATATTAATTTTTAATAAGGAAAAATCTGAAAGGCAAATTAGTAAGCTTTAAATTTTCCAAAATATGAATATGGAGATACCATGTGGCACAATAAAGAGAAGACCCAAGGTCTACCTTCCTAAATAACCATATATTACTTTGAGTCTTACCTGAATAAAGTAAAAGGTGATGGATGCCTGTTCCTGTTGTGGATCCTCATAAAAACCCTCCATGCATGTCATCACATCAAAGGACTGCAATGAAAAGTCAAAGCAGCTTCAAATGAAAATTTGTAATAGGGTGTAAAGAGGGAGGTTAGCTGGTTATTTCCAAGTAGGGTATAAGGTACACCCTCGCCTTCAATGTTTGCCTGTTGACTGGCAAGACAGCTCTGCAGTCCACATGTTGGTTGTTTTAGATCCTACGCCCAGGCCCATAGCTCCCCTGATGGGTTGCAGAGTGTCTGTCTCCAGGGCTCTGCTCCAGAGACTAGGTACATCGGAGCCAGGCATCGCACCACTCTGTATTGCCCTGGTTTTGTTTGATTTGCCATTGTGCACCCAAGAAGATCCCCAGAGCATTAATAAGGGCAAAGGAGTCACTGACAGCCTAGGTGGGTTCAATTTGCCCTTGGCAGAACATTTCCATTTCCCATTGATTTTGGTTGCTCACGGCTGCACACAAAGTGTTGGAGTTGGTGAATTAGAACAGGTGACAAGGGCCCTTGGGAAAGGACAACACCATCATTAGTTAGGTAGACTGCAAATGATTACAGCTCTACTTCCTTCTTAATCATTTTTCTTTCTTAAAAAACGTCTACCCCACAAACTAGCTCTCTATTTTGTGGTGCTGCATAACCTCATGATACAGCAGTTAAGAGATAATATGATTTAAAGAAAAAAAAAAAAAAGAAAAAGACTCACTACAGCTCTCTGGAGACTCACTGTTTAATGATATACACTTAAAAATATAAGGAATAACAAAATGAAGAGGAACAGTGCCTGCAGGGTACCTTCACATCTGGGTTATCTCGGTTTCTCAGCTGAAGCCAGGGCAATGTGTGACAGTTACTCCGTGAGCCTGGGGAGCTGGGGCAGAACTACCTGAGCGGATCCCCCAGGGTACAGGCTGACTTCAGTATGCTCCAGATCATCCTCCTGTGTTCATGACTTGGGAGCATGGCACCGATCCCATTGACTGCTTGCTTTTATCTGGGAAAGCCTTTCCTGGCTTTCGGAACAAAGGAGGAGGAATCTGCTCATGGTTAAATTGCTCAGCTGGGAAAGGGATACCAAAACGTGAGGCAGAAACCCATTTCTTTTCTCTTTTCCTAAACACTGAAGTACAAAATCAGGCTATTTCTCGTTTGTCTCAAAATCATACCCTTGCCCATGACTAGTCTGGTGCTAGTAGCATCTTTCTGGGAAGAATTGCTGGGAGGGTTTAAACACGCTCATCTCTCATTTCCTGGATGAGTGCCTTACCCATTAGTCTAGTAATCAAAAGAGATTATATACTCCCTCTCAGCACACCTATATGAAGGCAAATGAGGCAGAAGGTGGGCCCCATCTGCTTTCTGAAGGCTATACTATTCACGTAACCCTGTGGGGTCTCTGACTACTTGGAGCAGGTATTTTTTTCCCCTAGAACTCGAGTTTGGTGTCAGAACCCAAATTCTATGTTTCAGGCACTTTTCTGTATGTTTTGGTTTTTCTAGATGTGTCTAACTTTCCTAGGCATTATTTCAGGCACTTTTCTAGTTTTCAACCTACGACCCTATGTGTTCACACAGAAGAAGTCATATATACTAAAATCCCATGAAATGCTAATTTCTTAATATGCAATTAAATTAAAAAGGAAAAAAGGTCAAAAATACTGGAAGCTTCATGGTAACTTTGCAATCTCTGTCCTTCCTGTGGTGATTTAATAGACTGATAGGCACTTGAAAATGAAGGTATGATTCGGTTATCTTCTAGGTTGATGAACTGTGTCTCTTCTTCACATGTCACCTTTGAAGTCACTTGCAATCAGTCTTGTTATCTTTCATATAATTTCTCATTGCATACTTAGTCAATCTGCTGTCTAGAAGCAGTTATAACAACAACCTACCTGTTTTCCACTTCTGTGTAATAACAGTTTACTCACTCCTCAGAAGTCTATACTTATTTTCATTTTTTTATAGCAAAATAAGAAGCAGAAAGTCTTTAGAGAAACAGCTTTTAAAGAAACCTGAAAATTGAGGTGCACTAAAGGCTGGGAAAAGCATTTGGGATTAGAATACTCACTTCAGGATGAAGTGGAAGAATGTAAAAGGTTCACATGGTAGATGCTTGGTTCACCATAGTGGAAACACCTCCATGCTGGCTAGTGATACAAGATGTTATTGCTTGCTGTTTACTTTATACTGCCTTCACAGCTGAGCCTTGTTAACAGTGCAAAATCAGCCAGCTCAGTTTAAATAGCTTTCAGCTCTGCAAGGACACAGCTGTTTGTGCCCCTTCTCTGTGTTGCATTTATGTTAAAAGTCAAATTAAAAAAAAAAAAAAAACGGAAAAGATAAATGTTTATAAAAAATAAAAAAGTTACATTAGACAAAAATCAATATAATCCATGTGAAACAAGTTTGTCAGTCACTATCAGGAGGCGATTAGGATTTACTGCTCTCCTCCTTTCCCCCTTAAAGAACACCTAGCCCTTCTTCCCTGAGATTATTGAGTTTCTGCCTAGTGCACCTCATTCCTTCAGGAGACAGGGTGCTGATAAGACTGGCAATTCATCTGATTCCGACATTGCAGATCTTCTATTACCAGCCCTGAAAGCATGGAAATGTCAATATCGAGAAAAAACCAAAAACCTACATGCTGAAGAAGTTTGGAAAGGGAAAAGCATCTGCAAACTATGCACTGGAAAAATCCTCTCTTAAGGAAGAAAGTTAAAGAACAGCTTGTGAAGCATGCAGGAAGGCATGTGCATTTTGAAGTAGGCAGAAGGTAACAGCCCTTTAGGAACTGTGGCCCCAGACATTTAGAGCCATACTGATAGTGGTGATGTGCACTATTCCAGGCTCCTTCCTCGGGGTAGTGCCATCAGTGGACATCTGTTAATGCAAGATTAACTGTCACGTCATACTGGCCCCTGTCTGCATGGTGGGAGCTAGCTTGCAGGTGTCTGCTTTGAAATTAAATGGTCAGATCAGCCAAGTTTGCTAAAAGGCTGCTCTCAACAGACACTGTGACTTGTGCTGTCTGAAAAGGTTTAGGAGAATAGAGTTTGAACCAAAGCAAGCTAAGCAGAAAGCTATTGATTAGTTTCTTTCACATTAGCTTAATTTGATGTTTGTGTAACGAAGGTTTATTTGTAGTAGACAAATAGGAAAATAGCATTGTGACATAAAAATTTCCAGCTGAAATAAAGCAAGGCAATTACAGGTTGTCCACTGGGTTGATGTAATAATCTTTCGTTTCAGAACAGCTGAGTTTGGACCCCAAGTGTAATCCTCTAGCAGATGCCTCTGTCGGCAACAAGAGACCTGTTTCAATCTGTCTGGAGTAGAAATGCTGGGAAAACATAGGTTTTGGGTGGAAAAGAAATAATCTTTACAGGGAAGAGATCTTTTTTTCCTGAAATAGAGGAAACTAGGAGCTGTTTTCTTTGTTCTGGTTATGGCAAAGGAACACAAAATTCCCTGGGCTGCCTTTCCACTGTCAGGAGTATGGATGCTGGCATTTATTTAGAAAAAAGAAACCAAAGAAACAAACAAGGTGCTACATACATATTTACATATTACTAAATCCAGACAGTACATTGGAATGCTTTCAACATTTGCAAAAAGATAAGTACATGAATTCTTAAGATCCAGAACCCTCAGATCTCACTAAAATTTGCTGGGAACATTGTGACTTTTTTTTAAAACAAACAAACAAACAAACAAACTGTTTTTCCACCAACAAAAATTTCAAAAATATATCACCCTAAGTAAAATGTACACAAAGAGAATTTTAAGATCCGGAAATGTAGTTTGGCATGAAGAAGGATCACCTAGAACCAGTCCTTGCATTATCCATCACCTGTCTGTAGTACAGAGGTTACTGCATTTACCTGGGATATGCAAAGACTTCAGCATAAATCCCTTCTCTAACAGACTTGAAGTTATGTGCCTTCTGTTTCTGAAAAATGCCAGCTATTTAAGTGACAGATCTGATTTCCATGCAAAGGCTATTTTCATCCCTTATGATGAAACCTTAAGAATATATCTCCTATTGAAATCAAAGACAGTTGGGGTTTGGCTTTTTTGGAAACTCTTGATGTCAGTGTGACAGCGTCTGATCAAGTGAAAGATCAGGCATGGACAGGTGATGTGCAAGGTGGTGTGCAAGGTGTAGCAGCAGAAACACACCACTCCTGCTTTTATTCAGGTTGGTCCCAAAGAAACAGAACCTCTAACCTTGTCTTACAGAACTTTCTGTCTCAAAGCTACTTTTCAAAGAAATCCCAGAGCTTTCTGCATATCAAAACATGGATAATTTACATTTTTATTTTGGAAATTTTGTTCCCCAGATCTGCAAGAGTGCCATGCACCCCTCAAATGAACAACCTCCCCATAGTGAGCAAACCTCTAAAACTTCCCATCTGCCAAAGCATGGGGTACATGCTCAACTTTGGGCTGGAGGAGGACTGAGTTCTACTGAAGTTAATCAGTTTTTTTCAGCTACACAGAGTTAAATCCAGGACTAATTGCTTTGGGTGAACTGAGGTTTAGGCATGAGGCTAAGCTTATTTACTGCAGTGGGTTTGCTGATGTTCTAAAAGCTTGGCGTATACAGGAGTGCCTGGCTACACTGGAGCCACTGGCAAATGGAGGAGGCAAAAGACAAGAAATCCTTGAGCTAAACCTGAAATCTTAAAATTATGCACCAAAATGTGAATACAGAACAAAGTACGAAACAGTCTCATGTCTGCACTGTATAATAGACATCTCAGAATAAACAAATCAAGACTCAGACACTGAAGAACCGTGAACTTTGAGGAGCTGGAAACACAGTCATGAGCCTATGATTTGCAACCTGATACTCTATTACGTGCAGTATTGTTTTGTAAAATTAAAGTGTTCTTTTTCAATGTCAGATCTATGGCAGGTGGGTGTTGTAGAATCATAGAATCATTTAGGTGTTGGTCTCTTCTCCCAAGTAACAGGCAACAGGACAAGAGGAAACAGCCTCAAGTTGCACCAGGGGGGGATTAGTTTGGGGATTAGGAGAAATGTCTTCACTGAAGGAGCTGTCAAGCACTGGAACAGGCTGCCCAGGGAAGTGGCTGAGTCACCATCCCTGGAGGTGTTTATAAGATGCATAGATGTGGCTCTTAAGGACATGGTTTAGTGGTGGCGTTGGCAGTGCTGGGTTAACGGTTGGACTCGATAATCTTAAAGGTCTTTTCCAACCTAAACGATTCTATGTTTCTAAGAGGCCCTGACAAACTTTTAATATTTATTTATCAAAGTGGCAAATCAGTGATCATGTATGCCTAGTCTAGCTCTACACAATGAGGTTACTGTTGCAGTAGCAAATTTTATTTAAACAGGGCTAAGTTTGGGATCAACTGTGTTGTGGTATCAAAACAGTTTCATTATACTCCTGTGATTTCTCATGTTGTGTAGTTGCTTAATACTGAGAACAGAAGGGTGAGAGGATCTGGTAACTAATCAAAGAAGTTATGTCTCGTGCAAACAGGAATGAGTTGCAACTCCTCATACTGTTTACACAGCAGAACATTAAATGTTTTCCCTTTAGAAATGACAAAGATGGACTCTTCTGGGCTCTGCCCTGGGCTCCAGCCCATATTGTCCTGTTTGGGAGTCACTCATGCCTGCAGCAAAGTCACCCCGAAGGAAAAGGAAACCTCTTGGGAAAGGAACTGCATGAAAATGGGAAGTGTGGGTCTGGAACCAGATCCTATGGCATGAAGCAGGTAAGGGGATGGTGAGGGAAGGCGACACATCACTGACAAGACCCCAGTCTTGAACAGGACATCCAGTTTCTGGCTCCTGTTGAATGAAATAATAGAAAAGTGCTTTGCAGGTCTAGTTGTAGTGCTTGAGAAAAAGCATAAAACAGGGTGGGTGTGGGGGTGTGTAAAAGAGGTAATATTTTGAAGCTTGTCTTGTGGATTCAGGCACTTTGTTTTCCAAAGTGACTTGCACTGCTGGCCTAGGTGTACTACAGACTTTTGTGAAACTGCAGACATGCAGCTGTCAAAGTCACTTCTGAAAATGGGAATAGCATTCATGTGGAGTTTTGCACAAGTGGATATTGAAGTAGATAAGCTCAGTCCACCCAGTCTTCCTCATCCAGCTCTGGTACAAATAATTTATCGCTTGCATCAGGTTGGTTCTGAGTCCATGCTAGTAGAGTATATCTGATGCCATCTGGGCTTATGTCTGCCTGGATCCCCAAAGACAAGCCTGCACAAAACTACCCAAAATGCTTACAGAAATGCATCCCAAAATAGTAGGCATGAGCTCTAGAAAACTGTTAAGTGTCTTACCTCAATGCAATGGCTACTTTTAAGAAAAAGTGGTTTTAAAAAGAGAAGGAGGACAGCTAGAGATGTGCTTCACGCTGTGCTTATCATGACACAGCCGTGATTAACAGTATTGCTCGCAGGTATAGCATGCCGACTCCACAAAACCTGACTTTTCACTTCACAGCTCAAACTTGTTTCCAGTTCTGTGAGAAGCACCATTAAATTGCTATGCATGCAAATATATGCATTAAATTCTCTGTTTTATTTGCTACCCAGTGAGCTTTCAGACTCGGTCCTGACCCCGAGCCATTTCATGGGGGTAAGGGAACTTGCCATTAACTCCAGTGGGCTGGATCGGGCTTTCAACATGTTTCGTTCATGGAGAGTTTGTGATGGAATTAAAAGGGCAAATGTCAGCCGTTAACCTTTGCCTCCATACGGTTATTGGACAGGATTCCTCCCAGCTGCTGGACGCGGTGGTATCTTGAAGGGTCCGTTCTGTGTAACCCTGCCCTCCCATCACTCTGCCACTCTGCGCGTTTGCAGCAGCTTTCATGAGGAGCTCAGCCTCAGCTTGCTTCCTCCCCCTCCCTCCCATGTGCCAAAAATGTGCCAGTTACAGAACAAAGGAAATATCACAAGCTGGTGTGGCGGGAGCGCTATGGAGCCCAGCAATTACCTGCTGTTATCACCGTGGCTGTGCTTTCTGTCATGTTATATTTCACATTTGCATAGCTGTGTGTATTTGGTCTTTCATCGCTCTTGTATGCAAGCTGTAATCAGTTCATTTTATGGCTGTCTTCAGCTAAATTCTTTGTTGATTTTAACATGACAGAAGTTGAAAAGATTACATGTTATAAATAGATAATTAATATATCAGCACAGCTTGTTGCTCTCTGTCTCTCCATCTCTTTATGAGAATCAGTTTTAATGTTTCCTCTCCCTTTCTCTCCTCTGTGTAGACTGCCTGAAAATTAGAAGGAAGCCTGACAGCTTGATTAAAATTTCACCTGATGTATTTCTGTTTCAATAGAGGATTCCTCTGTCTTGAATATATGGGTCACGTGTAAAAAATGAAATCACCAATCATTTCCAAGTAGGGTAAATTCTCTTAATTATAAATATATATATATTAGTTTTGATCATAGCTTGGGGATATGTTAATATTCTGGGATTTTCATTAAACTACCATATGATCATTTCACAACGTTGGTGAAATCATCTCCTAAATGTCATTTTGGGTATGAGATGTACAATTTTAATTTTTTTGAATGGTAAACTGAGGCACTATTTTGCCTTACTTGCAGATGAGGTTAGAATTAAACTCATGCATTCTGTGACCCCAGTCATCTCCTGAACATCCTTCTACTCCCAAATCACAAGTAATATCCATAGCTAGCACACTAGAGAACATCAGCTTTGCTTCAGTTTGTGGAAGTCTTAATAATTGTTCAATGGATACACAGATTTCTGCAAAGTAAATTTAAGTCTGCTCTACTTAGCTACCTTCCATAAATCTCTCAAAAGCACTTGGTGGATCCTGAGATCTTGTGGCCCTGCTATGGAAAGCTAACGCAGCACAAGCCAGTTTCTGGGGTTCACAAAGCTTTTGTGCAGCTTTACATAGAGAGAAAGCATAATGAATAAATTGTGAAGGAAAGTAGGGAATAGGACAGAGATACCTCTACAGCCTCTCTGTAATTCACAAGTCAGGTCACTTTGCAAATGCTATGCTTGCCAATGTGAAATTTTATTTCTTTTTCATACACTGGTTCAGGAGCACATATTTCTGTGTGACCGTAATAACTCCAAGGTGTCTGAGAAAGCCAAGGAGGAGCAGAGGGACCTTAAGCGCTTGGGACAAGGGATGTCTGAGGGTACACTCTGGGGCAGTTTTACAAGGACCTAGGAATCCTCTTCACTCCAAACCTCACTTTGAAACTTTTATATCAAAGTTTATATCAAAATCTCTAAAACAAATACCCCTAGGCTGAGAAAGCTCGAGTGAAGAAGTGGCTGGGCCAGGACAGTACGAGCTCTGGGAACAGAAAGCAATGACTGTGTTTCCCTGGGGTCTGACTGGTGCTGTGGAGGGGGTTTGGGGAAGCGTCCCAGCACCACTCATGATGCTATCCTCAGCCTTCCCTGCTGGGCGCCCTCATCCATAGCACAGGGTTCAGGAGGAACCTGGAAGAGACGCAAAAGGCTGTGCCTGATCTTGATCCTTGGCCAGCTTTGCCTCCTAGTGAAATCTCGCCGAGTCCAGCTGAGGTGTAGGTGAAATAGGGCTGTGTCTGTCGGCGTACGTGTATGTTTGCTTGCAGACCACAGCATGCCAACACCCAAAGGTAGAACAAAAATGTATGACAAGGACCTCAGCTGAAGGGCACTGCGCAGAATAACAGAGAAGGGATTTAAATACGGGGAGGATTTAATATCTGAGCAAAGGTAGCAGAGAAGCTAAGCACCATGTATTTTCCTTCAAGCATAATGGGATCCCCAAGCCAAAGCTCTCCCCATCTCAAGCAGAGTTTTCAGGGGTGAACATCATTTAAATGGTCAGGATTTCATTTCGATTGGTGATTTTTCTCCTTCTGGGGGACAAATTCTGGTCAGAATTACAACCTGTCTAAATCTTGCGTGTTTCAATGGTGTAGTAGCTGAGTAGCAGTGAAGATGCATTGACCTAACACAGTGGCACTGCAGCGTGTTTTGAATACAACACCACTAGTATTAACACTCAACCTGACTTCAGAATTTCTAAAAATCTACACACAATGTTCTCATTTATAACACTTGGAACAAGTACAAACATAATTTACCTCTGCTGGTAGGTCCCTTATATACTGTTGCAGCAATATAAAATTCCCACAGTGTAACTTGTGATCAGACTTGATAAATTTAATGATTTTATGTGGCAGGTTTTTTCAAGGATTCTGTTTTAACAGGAAATCTTTAAGAATCCAAATGCAACATTAAGCTGCATGAAAGCACACTGTATGAATTTCTGGGTTTTAAAAAAAAAATCCCTAAACGCTGCTGCATAATATCACTCACAAGACACTTTGGAAACTTTCCTGTTTTCTTTAATGAATAAAGCATTTCTAAAAGAGTCTCCTGAAAGAAGCTTGCATTTGTTACTAATCCTTTTGGCCTCTGTTAATTATTCTGCAAATCTCTGACGTACTCTAGTTCAATAAATAGGTGACCTTCTCTGTTTTGTGTTTTGATTCTTTTGCCTTTAATGTAAGATAAAACAGCCTTCTTAGTAGGAAAGGAATTTCTAAAGATTCCTGGAAAAACAGTGAAAATTACAACATACCATTTTCAGTAGTCGTATTAAAATATGAGCATGAAGGGCTTTTGGTTGTTCCCAAGCACTTGTAAAATATACTGAAAAAATGTGTTGTTTTTTTTTTTTTTAAGCACAAATTTTTTTCTGCGTGCGTTTTAAAAGTTCAGAGCTGTCCTCATAATACTATGAGTCACAGTGATAACAAGAGCAAAATATTGCAGAGTTTTTCTTAAAAGTGCACTTCAAATTCTTAGTGCCACTTACCTATTGTTCATTCAAAATGGTGTTGAGGGCTGGTCTAATTTATATGACTAGTCATAATTTGGAATTGCTTTTACAGGCAAAGCTGCGATATTTTGACATTTGTCCTAAATTAAGGAATGGAAAGTGCAAAATTCTGGACAAAAAAAAAAAAAATATCTTAAAAACTTCATTTTGGAAATATTAAAATGCTTTATTGAGATATTTTAGAGAAGGTTGAACCTCTTCATTTAGACTTCAACATTTGATTTGGATAAAAAAGACTGAAATAGCTGGAATGGGGAAGCACAGTAATCATTAAAATAAAGGACTCTGATCTGGTTAGTTGGAAAGTGAACACCACTAGTAAATTCCCATCAAGTGTGTTTTATATTTAGCCTATAGTATTGAGATGAAACTATTATTTATTTTCTCTTCCATTACATAGTCACATTTGAACAAAAACCCTGCATGCTACTGTTATAAGACTGGTAGCTGATTAAGAAAGTAGGAATTGTGTGTGAAGTTTCGGTTTGTGACACTGGACCATGTGTCACAGTGCAGAGAATTCCAGCTGCACCAGGAGCCCAGCACAGCTGCAAGCTTGGTGCTTACTGCTGCTGTTTTGGTGAGGCAACAGGCAGCCACCCAGCTGACAGCAGGCTATGTAAAAGATAATTTAGCCTTGTAATTAAGGAGATATTAAGGGCATGATTGCATTTATTAGTTTAATTAAGTTTGGCAAGTTTGTCCTGTGAAGTTAGGTATCAGTTGCTAAAGGTACACGTTTACACTTAATAAGCGTAATTTCTGACTTGCTTTATTTTGTTATTTGCCCAGCGAACACCTAGAGAGCCTCTTTAAATGGATTAAGCAGGAGTATAAGCTTAATGCATTACAAGAGCATAATTGTACTTTTATTGCTCATTAAATTTTGAGTTAATTATGTAGCAATTTTGAGTTAATTACATAGGTTTATGTTTTATTATATCAAACCTCAATCCTTGGGCTTTTAGAAGTAGTCTAGGGGAAGGAAAACAATTTCCAAACGTACTGTTTGAGTCCTATTTCAAATATATTTACTTAAGGTAACCCACAGCTCTGCACTTAAGAGAAGGCAGGCATCCATCACCAGGGTCCTCCATCCAGAGCTGAGCAGCAGAGCTCACCTGACAGCTCCTGCTGACTACACAACTCTTTGAACCTGTCTTTAAGGAATCTTGGGAGATGCAAGGGTGTCTTACTGCGGGAGATTCGCCTTTCTCAGGGGGGTAGCCACATCTTTTTCCATCCAAGTTTTGTTACATTTTGATTCTATTTTTTTGCTTTCCTCTGAATGGATAAAATAATCAATTTTCATTCCCATAGGCAATAGTCTGGCCTGGGTGAACTCCTCTTACCTAAATAGCTGTTGGAAAGTTCAGTGTCTAGTCTAAAGAACTTACCAGAAGAGGGATATACATCCAGAAAGGTTCTTTTCATGATTATCTCAGCTATCTCTTTCAGAATAGACTCCTCCTTTTCTATAGAGAAGAAACTGCTAGGTGGCCAAGTTGGGGTGGATGGTTTATGTTGAGACAGTCAAAGTTAATGGAGAACAATCTTGGCAGACTACTGGCAATGAGATATGAGGGTGGAAGAGAGAGGGAGAGAGACTTTCTAATCAGGGCTGTCTCAGGGAAAACAGAGTGAGATCCTATCATCTGCCCAAGAGCTCCCTAGCTAATGAATTTTTTCCCATCGATTTCATAGGTTTTAGATCAAGCCACTATGTGTTTCTCTTGCTCCAAATTTCCTCAAACCATGTGTGCTAGATATGGAACATGCACTTTGTAACCATATTTTACGGTCCTGCACTCATGGTAATACTGGGCTTGGAAAAGCTGCAAAGCATGAGGGAATCAAGCAGTTTTAGATTTTTACCATATGAAAGGCTGTGGTGAAATTTAAAGAATACCCTCAGCGAAAAAGTGGATTTCTAATTTCCACATGCAAACATTTGTGGTTTCCTTTGTATAGCTGGAAAAGAAAACACTTATTTTTAGGAATAAACTTCTTCTCATTTGACTAATTAGAGAAATTATTCAGTGTGTGCGATTCGGTGACATTCCATGGAGAGGCATTTTATGGGACAAGTATCTGGAAAAATTTATTTCCCATTTAGAAGTCTATAAACATGCAAGGTTAGGCTAAATTCTACTTTTGTGGCATCTATAAAATCTTTGATTTCTAAAAGTGACTTACTGCCCTTTTGAAACCTCTTCTACTCATTGTAGACATGCATCTTTTTGGTGGAACATGTAATAAAGCCAGTGGCCTGAATGTCACAATTTCAAAAAACACTTTGCCAGATGCTGTGCATAGCTGACAGTACTGAGGGAGATTTTTAAAAAAGAAAAGTAAAACTATAAAATCTCTTCTAACTGTAAAATGGCATGTGAATGCTGAAAAAAATCTTAATGATGCAAAGCAAACAGAGTCTCCCACATGTAAGCTTTTGTTGGATGAACCTCCAATCCAGAATTTAATGTTATCTGGTTAGGTGTGAACAGAGTTGTCAATGAAGCAGAAAACAGGACACAGCTGATAAAACAGTAGAGTTAAATAAAGATAAGGCAACTTTGCTGCAAAGCCAAAAAAATCCATTTGAATGATTCCAGTGTAGTAATTTTAATCCTGCTAAACTTAATCTCTTGGAAATGTAACCAGAATGCATTTTCCTGCCTCCAACTAACCTGGGTTTTGTTTTGTAAACTATGTAGGATTTTACTAGGTTCCATGGAAATAATCTCTTTAAAGTTCTTCAAACCACACATTTATTATTGTGCCTGCGATTCAAAAACCTGAACATTTCAAAATGTTGGTTTAAAATCAACTTAAAAAGACAGTTGCTTTGCCCTCCATTCTGGCAGGAATGTCCACCAAAGCCAGTGCTCAGCTTTGCCTCAGTTTCCAGGATCACACCTAAGTACCACTCCACAAATGCCTACCAAATAACCCTTCTTATGGATTAATCTGAAGGAGCCACAGATTCATTTGCAACCTGCATCGTAACAGACTACAATTGTACAGTCAAACGTATGGGAACCCTTAAGCAACATCATGGCTGATATACATTTCTGTAATAGAGTGTATTTATGTCAATTTACATCAGCTGAGACCATGACCATCTGTTTTCTTGGGACGACAAGGTTACGCTTGCCGGTGGAGACAAGTGGTTGCATCAATAAGCATTTTGGCATTGGCTCCATCTTGCAGGTACCTCAGGTATCACAGGAGTAAAAACCAGGCATCAGTGGCTTGACCATTGACTTGTTACCTAAGGAAGCTCAGTCTCCTCCTACAAGTCTGCCAGCATGCTTTCACCCTTGCCAGAGATGACTTCACTCAATAACTTCCCATCCCTTTTGATGCCCCGAGCCCTGAAAATTTTTTGGCAGAGGAAGAAAAGATGAGTGAATTTTCCTGCATCACCCTTTGTGGAACCCTCAGAAATAGGACAATGGTTATTACTGTTATTAATGCCTTAATCACACCTTTGATTGCAAGGGAAACATGCCCTCCGTGTGCTAAGAGTCACCATTGTAACCTTTACATTTCAGCCATGTTCCGTTATTGTTCAGTGGACTCTATTTCTTCTGCCAGACGTTGAAGACGTGCCTGCACCATCTGCTAAGACACATTGCCTTGTCTTCTCCTTCCAGCTCCCACGACTACATCAATAGACGGCTTTATTGACAATGCCCTCCTGGATAACTTTGCTGCCTTCTTCCAGTTTCCTAGGTACAGAAGAGCAAGAGTCTTCTAGGGTAGGTACAGTTTTTGAATAGTGGTGGTTTTTTTTCCCCTGAGCCTTCCTGCTTTATTTTAATTACTTGAAATTAAATGAGAAGAAAACAGTGACAGGAGAAGCTATGGTCATTCTGATCTTAATACCAGTACTATAATGAGCAACATACAAATGACAGAGCAGGAACACACAAATAGAAAAGAGGGAAAGTGTTTCAAGTAGATCCTCCAGCCATCATGCATATGAACTGGACCTGTACTTGCTGGGGGCTTACACACCACTTCAGTGCTCATGTTTCCTGAAGGTCTGGATTCAAATCTCCAGGAAATCCTTGTGGATGTAAGATTGGTAGAATGGATGGGATATCAGCAAGAATCTGGATCATATTATTTGTAGACCTTGCTTTCTGCGATTACACCAAGGCAATGTTAAAATAATTACATTTTCACCTAAATCTTATTGCCTATTCTAGTGTACTGCAGGTTCTGGGTTGTATTTTTTAAGCTTTTACCCAGACATACTTTCAGCTTAGGTCTTAACTGGTACACAACGATAAACAGAGGTCACCTGGCAAGCAGATTAGTGTCAACATTATTATGTCTTGACAAAACGGTGACTCCTTCGACCAGCTGAAATTTGTGTGACATGATTAGGCCATTCTTAAATAAAATATCTGTGGCTGGCAATAAGACAGTCCCTACATCACCAACATTGTGTGGTCATAGCTCAAGACATGTTGGGTGAGAAAAAGAATTTAATTTATTGAAAAGAGATAGGAAAATGATATTTAAAATTCAACACATAAATATTCAGTTTAAATGGAAAGAGACAGGGACCTATCTGACTGTTGCTGTTGCTAGATCACGAACATATTTGCATTCTTTATTTTGCTGATGCTGTTAAGCTCAGAAGGAATGTACTGTAATATTGAACTGATAAAAATGCTTGGTATAAAATTGAGAAATTTTCATGGTGACTGGCCAGCTGCTGACAAAAAAATATGTGGAGCAGAATATCAAATGCTCTGTGATAGCTTGTGGTAGGTGATGGAAGCAGCTCACTACCTGAGCATTTGTATGCAGAATTGACAAACTGTCACTTATTCCCATCTCATTTTCCCTGTCGTTCCTCCCAAACACCCCCCCCCCCAGCCTTTGTCCCTATTTTTCCCCGTTTACTAAGTGATTGTCTAGCTGTGATGACCACTTACAAACAATGTATTTACTAAGCTGAATCATTTTCCTTTGACAGTGTTTTCCATATCTTCACTATTGACATGGTGCAATCTACTTGCTTCTCTCTAGGTCTTCTGTTAATATTGCCACCCCATACTACCACGGACCTGCTTCATAGAGAAAAGAACCAACTAATCTCTGCACTGAACGATAAGAATATGACATATTCAGATCTGATATATTATCAAAGAAAAGAGTTGAAAAAGTGAAGAATGATTTCTTGGTCCCTAATTTCTATAGCTACACCAGAGCACCCAATTCTTATCCTTAGTTAGTCATTAGTGATCTGCCTGTCATGGATTTGGTCTGTACCTACCAGTCCTGGGCATGGTTAGGGCATGGACCAGAGACAGTACTGGCTTTTGGATGTTGTCATCCTTTCTGGGAGAGAGTTGAGTCCTCCACTGAACTGTGCCATGCCACTTGCCTTCAGCTGGTTGTGCTATGCCCGGATTTGGGGAGGAGGTTTTGTAGGTGGAAAGATGGGAAAAGACCAAGAATGGTGTGAAAAGAAAGCTTTTTTTGATTGAAGTGCCATTTCACACAAGGCTGCGGTGAAGGCATCTGGTGGCAGTGCTTGGTCTAGCTTGGAGCAAGCGGTGAGTCAGCGTAAGGCAGAACATACCCAGTACTGACAGCATAGTCTGCATTTTTCTGCAACAACCTGGTAATTTAACAGCAAAACCTTAAATGTTGTATGTGATATTATGTACAAGCAGGATTTTGGTGGCTAAAAAGCTGTTGCTTCTGTGCATCTCCATTGTGAGTAAACCTGGCACATGAATTAGAGAAAACTGAAATGATGATGAAACCAATTTGAATCCCTCTGCTTTTCCTCACCCTACCAACATGAGACTTGAAGACAAAAGCCATACAGCATCCTGAAGTGAAAATAACTGAAAACCACTGTGGAACAGGGAACACGAACTGAAAGGCATTCTGGTTTGTCAGATTTTAAATCATGTTGTCCATAGAGTAGGGAAAGTATTGCAAGTGAGCTTGGTTTTTTGTTAACAGATCAGAATGGTTTATGTACCAAGACAAGTTATTTTTTTAAAAGAAACATCACTGTGACAAAGCTTCATGTAGAAAGAATTAGACAGCTGTATGCAAAGACAGTTTTGCCCAGCCCTGTGCACAGTGACAGAGGAATTCAGAAGCAGACCTTTGACTGCTGTAGTTCCTGCAAGGAAAGTGTTAGGGCAGGCAGCAGATGATCAGGTGCTGACCGAGCTCAGATTTAGCTAGCTGAATAGGATGTGGAAAACTGCTGGACATGACATGAGAAGTTTCTGGATATCACAAACAGCAATGTGAGAAGCTGACAAAAGTTACAGACGGCTCCATGGAGGATGACTGTATTGCACAGGTGATTAAGGGGAAGCTGCCCAAGAAACAGTTGAACTTCACGAAAAAACGGAGTATGGGAGAATTTGGAGTGAGTCAAATCTTGTTAAGTCTAGCAGTACCTGGATAACCATATCAAAAGCAGCATATAAGAGGTATCAGTTTTGGGTATGGATGTAGCAGAACTGGGTCAGATGCAGAGTAAGCACTTATAGGTGAGGTATTTATTTGGGATGTGGCTGGGGTGGAGAAAGGAAGATGTTTCAGATATTCCAAGTCTTGTCATTAGCTGCTGAAAGAAAACATGCACACACAAGACCTAAACCACCAAAGATATGGTTTGGGACTGAACATTAATGCTAGAGTGATGTCACAGCACTTAATCAGACTTTACTTTCTGAAAGGAATGTAAAATCTTCTGGTGTGCTTCAGGAACTGAACTACAGGTTAGGTGAACACACTGCAACTCCTTTTTGAAACAGGGCTCCTAAAAGGAAAAGAAATGGTGAGGAAGAGAACGAAGGGAAGTGTGCACAGGCAAGATTGTAGAAATAAACTCTGTGGGAGGAAATAAGGCTAAGCTAGAGAGATTTTAATTTAGGCATGTACTTAAATACCTTGTTTAATTGTACAGGACAAAGTCCAGGAAAATACTCAAACGCCTCAGTTACACAAACTCATGCTTTCATTTATCTCCTAACAATCTGGCTTGTGCCTAAGTTTTTTTCCAGCTTCTGTAAAAGGCTCAACCCAAAAGTCACATCCACCCTCCCAAGTATTTAAGTTCTCTGAACAAATTCTGAATTTGCAGTCTGCATGTGACCAAAGCACACCTTTTCAAAATGCAGATTACTAGAGTAAGAGTTATGTTAAAGGACAGGAAGCAAAGCATTGGAATGATGGCATGCAGCTTATGATGAATTTTCATTCTAGGAAACTGGAAGAGCTTAACTGTAGAGTTAAAGTGACACAACATAACATAGCATTTGGTGCAAATGAAAAATGTCTGGGTTTGTGTATTCCGGCAGCTTGTGAGCATATCTAGATGTAATATATATGAAATTCATATTTTTATTAAAAGAAGCAGTAAACATAGCTGGACATTTTAGATTAGCAATTAGATTCCATCTGATTATAAGGAGCAGCCGCCTCAGTTGAAGCTGTTATGTCACTTCTCATAACTAAAAACTCAGGGGTCTGTAAGACTTCTGAATTGCTAGAAGAAGTGACATAGCTAATTCAGTAACCATTGGACTTTTTTCCTCCAAAATATAATTAGGCATTCTCTCCATCATGGAGTTAACAGGTTTGACTTCCTGGGATTGCCATCAGCAAAGATGTAAAACTCAAGTCACAGTAACTGGAGTTCACAAAGCATTAAACTGCACTTTTCATGAAAGAGTAAGGATAGAAATCCTCTTTGCATTGCATATTGAAAGATTACTGCCTATTTGACTGCCTTACACTTTCAATTAGGTGAGCGAGTCGTCTTCTTTTCTGATCCAAAGCTCTCGGGCAGAGTTGCCATGTGCTGTTAAGCAGTCATGTTCCTTTAAGCGGTGCATGAAACAGTCCCTGCTCTTGCTTTATTAAGTGCTTTGGGGAAGAAAAGTGTTACATGCAGTTGAGGTATCATTGCAATTAGTATCTTGGCTTTTGCTCTCATCTTGCTCATGGATTGGGTTGGTTCGAAGCTGTAATTGTATAGCCAGGTAATAGAGCCAAGCAGTTCTGCTACTATTTCACTGCTGCGCAAGAAGCAAAGCACACGAAGCAAAGCTCATCACGAGTGCAACATCGTGTGTCTAGTGTCTCACCACCGACATGCTGACACATCAAAAACTGTCTGTCTGTGCTCTATCACTGCATGGACTCTACAAGTGAAATATTTGATTTGATCCTAACAGGCAATTGTATGAATCGGCAGGTAAAACATATAAGCCCTCCTGGGACATCCCTGTGCTTTGCTTTGAACTCTTTCAAGTTACCATTTATTCAGATAGTTTGATCTAAACCTTTGCCTTCCGTGTATTGTCTGGAATCACTCACCTATTTGTAATTCTTCATTAAAACACACGTCTGCTTGGATTGATCACTGCCTCTTCTATTTGTCTTTTATCTATTTATATAACTGAACATACTGGTGTATTTGCACTACAGAAAGCAATGCAGAGATTGGTAAGTTATCAATCAATGTCTCATTAAATAAGTGGCATACAAATATCTGAGGCAAGCCCATTTAATCCCCATGCATAAAGACCTTTTGTCTGAGGCATTTCATCAACAGGATCTAATTATGGTGAAATTTTTCATTGGCCATTCTGTGGTGCGAGAGCTGGATGTAGAAATGTCACATGGGTTATTAAGTACAAGGAACCCAGGTTTCAGACTTTCTCATTCCTAACCCAGCCTTCTCCAAAACTGCTATATGTAGACAGCTGCCTGAACGCTTACATACAGTACTGGGGATAAAATATTGGCACTAGGAGATAAGTGGGAAGAAATAATGTTGTCCAGACATGATTAAACAACCATGACAGGTGACATAACAGTATCTCATTTAAGATGCAGTTCTTTTCTATTGTTGTATGAGTCTGAAGAGCTAATATTTAACAAGCGGGTCTTGCCATCCATTTTGCCTTATCCCACTGATTACTGCCTTCATTATTTTATCTGAGATGAGCAATTTTTCCCCCAGGTTCTCTTTCACTCAAAATGCTGATTGGTCTTCTAGAACACATTCATTGCAAATAATTGTGTAGATTCAACTCTTTTTATGTGAGGCTGGGTGATGTAGCATTAGCTGTAATAGTTACAGTCGCTGTCTTACTCATTTCTCTGTTTAATATGTTCATCATGCTTCTGTATTTTAAACCGAAGGGCACCTTGCCTTGGAAACAACTCTCAGATGAAAACTAGAATACATACAAGCAAACATAAAGCTGAAGAGACAGCTTCAAAATTTTCAGCTCCAAGAGCTTTTAAATAAAGAGAGGACTGGCACGCACATGTTACAGTGAACCACATAAAAACATGCTAATTGCAGGCTACTTTTATTCCTTGGACTTCCACATGCCCATTAAGGGGTCTTTCTCAATCAAGCCTTGTCATATTTGGTCACTCAATATTTCTTTTCATCTTGCTGAAGAAACATTTATAGAAAATATAGATTTAGCTGTGCTTCAGTTCAGAGTTCAGCAAAATGTTAGGCAATAATCAAAATCCTCCCATGACAGAAATGTTGAAGGACTCTGCACTTCTAGGAGTTCAGCTGATGTCAGTGTTTATCATCAGAAATATTACTAATTTTCCCCTTAAAGTGACAAAAAATAATGCTTCAGAAAGCAGCTTGGTTAATCAAAGAGGTTTTACCTGGATTTCTTCATGGACATTTACAGACACTGCACATCCAAGCGAACTGCACAAAAACAGGTTAGAAAAAAAAATCCATTTACATAGTGATCATTCCTTCTACAATAAAAGATGACTTGCATGTCTATCTCTGGGGTTTTTTTTGGGGGGTGGGGTGGGTTGTGGTTTCTTTTTGTTTGGTTGGGGGTTTTTTTTGTTTGGTTTTTTTTTGTTTTTTTCTTAGGATAACCTATAAAACCAGCAGGCAGCCAGGAAACCCATTCTGCCCACAACTCCTTTTGTCCCCTGAGTAAGGCTGCCATCCTAGGTACCTCTCCAGCAGATGTTGTGACAGTGGATGACAAGGCTTCAGCACCACTGTGTGGAAACGGCAGCAGTTTATGGTTGGCAGACCATCTCACAAAAATGGCAGATAAGAAGCATGGATTCACTTGTCCAGCAAAACATCCACATGGGTGCAGCCTCACTACAAGAACCAGCTGCGGGCACAGTTAGGAATTTCTTTGGACTGAGCTATCGAACTGGTCACCCAAGTTGAAGTGATGGGGTGAAGTCTGGCACAGATACTTCAAGAGTGACATCCTCCTCACAAAGGTGCAGGCTTAGCCAGAGGTCTAAGAAGTCTGTATCCCTTCCTTGTCACTGCCTCTCCACACTAGATGAAAACCTCAGGCCTCCCCTTGCTCTGACACTGGGGAAACCCACTCAACCCCCACCTCCGCCAGCAGCGGGATTCAGCCCAGCTCACCACATGCTTGCAGTGTGGCCTGTTCATCTCCCGTGGGTAACCCGTGTAGGAAACAGGTAGGATCTGGCCCGGAATTTTACCTCTTACATTGCAAAAAGCAACTCCATGTTGTTCCTCATGACCTGAAATATTCAGCAAGCAACTCCATAATGCTCATTTTAAAACTAATCTCCTGGCCATCCTTCTGATTAACAGCTTTATATCTTTTTATTTTTTACTGCAGGATGGTTTAAAGCGAGGTTATTTCCTTTTGCACTCTAGAATCAATTAAAGAACAAAAAAATCACAAACTACCACAGAGCAAAGAAAAACAAAACAAGAAACCCCTGATTAATATTCCAGCTCATCCATTTTATGGTTGGAAAAAACTTTGTGCACAAATTCATGCTCACAGTGTCCGGGCAGTGTTGTTCAGCTTGCTAGAGGCATGCATATAGATCATATTTCTCTTCAAAAGCAAAGTATGATTTTATTTTTCTTAGGCATTGTTAAGGAGTATTTATTGTTCTCCTGGAGAAATGGGGGACATAAAGAAAGGATTCTGGAAAAACCCTGGTATTGTTAAACTAATGCTGTTGTGGTTGTGCATTACAATGAAATGCTGTACTTGTGAAAGTATATGACGTTCAACATCCAGCAAATTGATTGTTATTACTGCACATTGAATGTCAAATGAATTCATAATGGTGGTATATTGAAGGTAAAATATTATCCTGGATTCAAACGACGCAGTTCCACTGAAAACTCACACCAGCCATTAGGGCAGTGGATGGCACTTTCGGAGCCCCACCGACAGGATTTTTCAGCTCTCCTGTTAACTCACTTATAAAAACAAATGGCCCAGGAATGGAAGCGTGATCCAAAGCCGCATGAGGTCAGTGTGGGTTTTTCCTTTGACATCAATGGGCTGAGGATCGAGTCTGCAGGGTGGAGAGGGGAGGAAGGAAGGAAACAATGTTAGAAGAGAAATCAGTGAAGAGAAACTCTCCATCACACTTCCCTTGGGTATTTTTTCATAACAGCTTTCTGGCTGGATTTAGCACTCCGCAAAGGGGGAGAAAAAAACCCACAACAGCAACTTGCTACTGCAAGAGAAAGGCAGAATGATGTTAAAAACAATTGCTTATCACAGCTAGAGTTATGTAATACAGTCCCTGCTTCCTTGTATTTGCTTATGGCCATCATATTGAAATGGTCTTGGGGAGGCCTCTGGAAAGGAGAAACTGCTTTGTGGTACTTCTGGGCAGAGCTCTGTTAGACCAGCTACACCTGTGTGAAGAACTTACTCAGTACCTCCACATGGGAGGAATGCAGTACGTACAGAATATGTAATAGGGGCTGTAAAAGGCATTGGCTCTGAGAGTGGAGCAGTTTAGAATTAAGTTTATTCCTGTTTGCTGAACAGTGAGACTGGTAGATTAATCCAGATGATTTAGAGCTTTTTGCTCTTAGTGCATTGTATCATCACAAGGAGTGGGAAATTATCTAGATTGCAGTGGAATGATTTTCTTTTTTGCTTAAGAATATGGATTGCTTCATATACTTGCTGTTGAGAAAAAATGTTCAGCAGGCAAAATAGGCCCAAATATAATTTTCCCTTCTTTTGATTTTCTTTCACCAGTGTCTTTATTTGCTTTTGAGTGCTTTTTCTGCCCTTTTTCTACTGTCTCTATTTTTTCAGTGCCCTTTCCCTTTTACACTTTTCCTAGGGCAAGCACAGGTATAGGCCTCTTGTTTTCTCCCTCCCCTCCACCCAAAGTTTTAAACTTCTCCTAATTTGTTCAGTGTCCCCTGTTGATGTTCTCTGCAGTCTCTTAGTGTGGTTGGTGTCTCTTGGTGCTTCTTAGTATCACAAGTCACAACTGGGAGGGATCTTCATTAGCCTGTAGAGTATGAATAGATGACTCTTGCTTTAGGAGGGAGCTATCAAGTACCAAGTCATTGATTCACTTCATATAATTCTCATACAGCTTCCTTTTATTTGCTGTTTCAGGAGCAGACTAAGCATTTAAAGACCAAAAAGTATTAGACTCCAGTTTTCCCTTCGGTGATGAACACTGTCTGTGGCATTGGGTCTCCACTATGAAACTGCAGGACCAGAATCTGCTCTCCATGGTGTCCTGGTAAATCCAGAATTGCCTCCTTGTCTGCATTGGAGTTATGCCAGCTTTATCCTGATGAGATGCAAAACTGAATTTAGCCTGAAAGTGAAGCAGATTGTGGAAGACAAGGGTGGAAATGTGATGTGTACACTGCCAAGATGTAACTTTCTCATTGATTTAGTAAGTTCGCACTGGTGGCTAAGGATTTTTTTCCTTTACAGTATAAGACTAACCCTAGTTTAATGACTTGAGATTAGATTGTTGAAAACTCAACACTTCCAGAGACTTGTGAACTATTTATAAAGCTTCCTGGTATAATCTATGGCAAGGAAATTCTTTGTACCTTTGCCCCAGGTGGAAGAATGTGCCTGCAGTTCTATTGATATTTTCATTTCCATCAAAGGCATATGGTCCGTATCCCATGCAAGAAGACTCTCAAAATCATGGCCCTGTTGAAATCAGAGGGTGTTTTGACAATGAAGGTGGAATTTCACCAATACTGTCCAGAATGAAGAACCCCCACTGACATGTTGCATCTGAGCAGACAAGATTTGAATGAATATCAGTTCAGCATGGTACAGTACTTAGCTTTGGTGTCTACTATCCTCCTACAGGAGGCATTGGAATTGTCATGACTGGTCAGATCAGGGCTCCCCGCAAACCGTAAAGTGTCCTCAGCCCTGGCATTTATTCAGTTGCTTCAGATCAAGCTCACCATCTTCTTGAACATTCTTAGAAATATGTTTACAATATGGGAGGGCCAGGCAAAGTGTTGCACTTTCAACAAAAGATTTGGGGGGAAAAAAAAAAAAAGCAAGCTACAAACTGCAATGATGGATGAAAAATTACTTTCAAGAAAATGCATACTAAAACAAATCTGTTACTGTGTGCTCGTGGGAGTCTGCTCAAGCCAAGAACCCTCTTGTGTGCTCCTGTAACCCAGGTGTAGAACTTCTGGACTAGCAATGTATCATGTTTCCACTCTACTATTGCAGTTGAGTTGGATAACCCTCCAGAAAGACCAGATGACAAAACGTCAGGTGTGAGTCTGGACAAAAACATTTGTTCATGAAAAGCGCAACAGCTCCCAGGGCTCTGGCTGTTCAGGAAAGAAGGCAAGTGGAGTACAAAAGAGACAAATTCCAATCACTATATTAAAAAAAATTAAGAGGTTTAGCAATCCACAGAGCCTGAAATGCTGGGTTTGTAACAGCATTTCTCAAGACATATCATAGAAGGAAAGCACCACAAGCAGTGTTTTTGTCAGACAGTGAGTAAGGTCAGGATGTACTTGGATTCAAAAACTGCAAGGGAAATCCAGTTTCCGTAGGGAAGTCTTGACTCCTCCACTCTAGTGGAAGAGCACGCACTGTAAATCTCTGTTCTGACAAAGTCAGCAAACACAGGCTTTAGGGTCAGTTCCTAAATAACACTGTAAACCAGTGCTAAACAGCAGCCCAGTGTGCTGCTAGAAACTGCACTACAGGAAGATCAGTGAGACCTACTTCTCGCTTAAGCCCCCTTTTTTACTGAGTTGCACTTTTTGCTGTTTTCAAGTCAGGTTATTAAGACAAAGACATTTGTCTAATACTATAAAATGGAAAAACAAAACGTGAAGAAGTGTAGTGACTTACCAAAAGGGATCTCAAGTGCAGCCCAGATCTTTTGAGTCTCACTCGAATTATCTCACCACTGGTTCAGACATACATACCTCTTCTCCTCACTGCAATGAGGAAACGACCTTCCTGTACTGTTCAAAAATGTTTAGAAAATATTGCTCTAGTGACTCAGCTTATGGTCTCACCCTAGGAGCACTTCCATATGGACAATTTAAGACTGGGAGGCAGAAGAAAGGGTGTCAACTCTTAACGAAGATCTGTTTCTGAGTAACAATAAACACTAGGTTTTTGTATTTCATAAAAGGATATAATTTCTAAACCTGAGAACTTGCTATACTGGCTCACTGATTTCAGGGCCACTTCATCAAAACTATGTAGCAGGCTCTGAATCCAAAATTTTGAATACATATGGAGGCAATTTTCAATGAAAATCTGAGTATACAAGGTTTTTAATTCCCCTATGTAGCACATTTAGGTTAGACTGAAGGACGTTCTGTCCCCAGTAGACCTTCCAGAGGGTCTGAGCTGATGTAATACTAGCTCTCTGGCAAGTAAACTCATGTGAGAATGGCCTACCATTTACGATTATATTCCCTGCCAGCCTTCAAAAATGTCAGTTACACAAGCTCAGATTCCCTGTCAGCACTGTAGGCTGCTGGTGGATATTTCCAAGGCAATCACAGGGGACTTGAGACAGTATAAATTGCTGCAAGAGGAAGCCTTGCTTAAGCCTATGTATATGTTTCACTACTGAGACGGGCTTGCATCCGTTATGACTTCTAACCTAAAGTTGCTGGTCTCCTGGGTACCTCTGTCATGTTTCAAAAAGCATGCTGTGGTCGCTAGTTGTGTTTATTGTATTTTCTGCCAAACAGCAGTGTTGCAGATGGCACACATATGTGGACAATGTAGAAATGCTAACCAGAAATTGGTGATACCAAACCATGCCTGGTTCTTTTTACCATCTTTGGCTTTGTAAAATTATCTTTCATTTCAATAAGAAACACCATTATTACAAATGTTGCATATTTTTTCTTTAATGCTTCTTTTATACTTCTATTTTAGGGTTAATAGCTTTCTTCATAATCCCTCCCACCCACTCATATGAATTCTATATTATCCTCTGGAGAAGAAAGGGGGAGGCCAAAGTCTGAGCATTGAAGACCAGTTGCTATAGATAAGAGTTCCCTAAAGATTTGAAGCGAGTCTCAGACTTTCCTTTTGACCTGGGTATTAATGATGCTTGTGGGAAATCAGCCATTCTTAGCATACTAGTTTGTCTGATTTGTACATCCCCTCACTTATCAAAAAGAATACAGGAAAGGCTACAGAAGGTCAGGCCAAAGCTCCCCCAAGCACAGTGTCTGCTCAGTGTCCACCAGCTCCTTGGCCATGTGTAGGGATGGAGGGAAATATTGGGGTCACTCTGTGTATCCTGCTGCTTTCCTGGTTTTATTTTTCAGATATGTGACCCTTACACATTTGTGATCTATTTAGTTTTCTGTATCCTGACATAATTTGGCTTCTTTGTGTTTTCCCCTGCTAGGTTTTCCTTTCCTAGAGAGGTCTGTGAGGTGTCCTTAGGGCTGAGTGTCAGCTTAATAATATAGGCAATGGTGGTAGATGTTATTTAGGGAAAACGTGAGGGGTTGTCTGCTGTTTGCAGCATTCATAATTGTAAACTAGCAGAGGGAAAGGACTGGGTCAGGTCTTTATTTGCATGTAATAGCCCCCAGTGGATTTTCCCACCAATGATTGACTGCTATGTAGCACTTCCTATCCAGTCTCAAAGGGCTGAACATGTTTGGGCAGGTTGTTCAAGAAACTCATAATCCATCCAAAACATCAACAATTTGAGGTATTTATATATCTGAAAGCTCTAAGTCTCCTTATCTACCTCCCACTGGTGAAACGTGCTTGGATGCAGCAGATCCATAATGCCTTGAAAGAGCTTTGCCACATATGCTAAGTATCTTCTTGTTAGCAGTCATCCTTGACCTTCTGCCTGGAGTTCAACACAGTGCTGAAGCTGGGAGCAGCTCCGACTGATGAGCAAAACCCCAAACAATCCAATGCGGGTCTGCTCATCTTCATGCAAATCCAGCTAAGGCACAAGCCTCACCTCACCCTGCCCTAACCCAGTTCCCATGGTGTTTTCCTGTCCCACTGAAATCTTCCCTGGCTTGTGGTCTAAATGTAATGGGTGATTCCTTTCTTCATACACTCAGCTGGGATAACTGGAGACAATGAAAATCTTTTCTTCTGATACCAGTATCAGAGTAGGGTCCAAGTCAACCAATGTCTCTTACGTGCTTTATTGTACTGCTCCAAAACCCAACATGATGAGGGAAATGCTGAAGTCTGCAGGATGGTAAGGGAATGATCTACTACGCCACCCTAGGTGCTATGAAGAACATAGGGTGAAGGAGGCTATAAATCAACACAAGCAGCTCGCTCTGTACACGTAAAGAGTATATTGTCCTAGGTAAAAGCTGTTCCTAATCCCTGCTACGTTTCGTATCTCATCTGTGCTTGCAACATGACACATTTACCAGATAGTTCTTCCTTATCAATGCAGCCCTGTTTAGAAAGCTCTACGGTTTTCCATTGGCATGGCAAGACATTACAAATGAGATGGCTGCAGCGGGGCAGGCTGTATTACCAGCTGGCAACACTGACACGACACATCCTGATTAGAGGAGCGCAGCACATTTGCAAGGACAGAAATGTCACCTCTGTTCTCTGATGTAGTGTGCTAAAGGGCACTTAGGAATGAAACACTAATCTGAAAAGATGTCTCTGCTGTATGCTTTCGTATTAACCCCTGCTGTTGAAGATGGTGTGATGCTGCTAGTGGCCACTCTTCCCCGGATGGGATTTGCATGAGCATTTGTAGGGTTACTGGGTTCTTCCTTTCCAGATAGATACTCCAGGGGTGGGCTTGAGGGGGGCTTACTGTGGATTTTGAGACCTGGCTTCCACCAGCACTCAGGACAACACAAATGTGTTCTCTATGGAGTAGAGACCACGGAGAAGCTTGCTTTCTGTTGTTCTTTCCTGCTTGTGAACTGGTGGTTTCTGTGCTTATCTTTTTCACAGGGAGAACTGCAGGGTTGATGCTGCGTGGTCAGTTAGCAGCAGCAAGCTCAACATGTTGAAGTTTAGCCTGACATTCTTAGCTAGGGCAGCATTCCTGCTGCTTCTGATGGACTTTCTTCTGAGTAAGGAGTGCAGAGGCAGATTCCAAGTATTTGCACCTCACATGCCACTTGACAGCACAGTCAAGGAGAAAACCAGCACTTATAAAGCTTTGCCATTCAGCTCTTCCAGTCAACTAATTGCAGCCATAGGTTCTTCGGCTGATATTGCATAGAGACATTTACCCTGCCCATGACCTCTTTAGCCTTCCTAAATACTGAACATCTTCATTTACGAAGAACAATTCAGCATTTTCACTTCCAGGTGGAAATGCTGGTTGTTTCACATTCCTGAAAAGGTAATTTTCACAAGATAAACGTTTGGAACCCGCCTGCTTTTTCCTTTTGGCATCTTGACGGGAGCTTGGCATTGCAACTATTACAATGATCTTTCATACACAGGTATGTTAGGAATGAGTTATCAGCTCTCAGCAGATAATAAGGAACATGTAATTAGTTAAACCTGGATGGACCGTGTGTAGCAATCAGACTGCTCTAGTCAACTCTGATTTAGAGTGATCAATGACTCAATGCCAGCCAATTCTGTTGCTGGACCTTGAAAGCAATTGCACAAAGATAACTTCCTTCCGCAGCTACAACTGACTGACTTGTTGTGTACAAACAGAATGGCTCAGAGGTAAACATGCTGACTGAAATCAGTGCTGGAAGAGTGACTGTCAGAGAGTGCCTTGACCTGCAATTCAGCTTCTGTAGGTGCCTGCCTTGCTCCCGTTGGTAGCCTCACAGCAAAAGTTAACCTAAGCTTTTCAGGGGTGGGGGCAAAACTAAGTTTTTCTACCCCAAGAGTTGCTTTGGCTATGGGGAAGGCTGAGGTAGAGCTGGGAGGAGAGCTTGTTTTTATGAACAGGAGTGGGACATGAAGCAGCTGGGCACCTGATTCCTTTCCAGAGTAGTTTCCTCTCAAACACACCCCAGGTCCTCCCTCTAAGCAGCAAGAAGCAAGCAGCCTGGCATAGACCTGGCTGTCTTGGGGCACAGAGTAATGTGCATGTGCTCTGGAGCTGGCTCTGCCTCCCTGAGCCACCAGCCCTTAGCAGTGGTTGGGCTTTGCGTCATGCTAGAGCCTGTCAACAGCCTAGAAAGGGGGAGGTGGGACTCCAGCCAGATTCAAAACATGGGCACGCAGAGGGAAATGTAGGAAAAATTGAGATGGCAAGGTTTTTGAGTTAATGCTCGCTTGGCTGCCACCCAGGGGACCTGCTCTGTGCTTGACTGGCTGTGATGAAAACCCTAGCTAATGCAAATACCCCATAATAAGACCAAAAATAGCCTCTAGCCAGCAAAATATGAGACATTACCCCCTTGAAACTGAGCTGTGATATGTGGACAGGCATGCCAGGGGGATGATTCTTTCTGAGCTGTTAAAAATGGAGACCATAAACCTGTGGCGTGAGACATACTTTGGGTGGGTGGTTCGTGTGTAACCTGCATGGTCTCCTGAAAGGCTTGTCACCGACAGCCAGCATACATATGGTTTCTGAGGTGGCCCCTTCTCCATGCCAAGTACACGGCAGAACGTCTTTTAATGAAGGGTGCTGCAAGACACTGCCCTTTGTAAATGGACTCTTTGGAAAGCTCCTCAACTGGCTCCTTCCAGCAGGGAGGCATCACAGAGAAAATTCACTAGAAGCATTTTCACCAGGTCAGGCAGAAAGGAAAAAAAAAAAAGTATCTTGCCATGGATCTGCAACACTTCACATTTTCATAACTTCTTCTGTTTCCCTTGAAAAAGGTGATGATCAGGAGGAGTAAATGTAAAGCAGCTTTATTTGTAAATATAAAGTGCTCACAACAGGACTGTCCTTAAGTGAAGGGGCTGAGCAAGCTGAATTTTTAAACTTTCCGAACCTCACAAATAGTTGTCTCCATCAGCCTTGATTTCTTTTTTAAAGGCATTTTTATTTATAAAGGCCAGATTATGAATGCTGGCCCAGGGTACTGGGGATTTCAAGACTAGCTTTTGCTCTGGTCCTGACCTCTGCAGTATGCTGAGGTTACATTATGATTTAATCTGAAAAATGCTCTAACACCTTGAGTCTGTGGGGGTTTTTGTCTCAAAAATTGATAAGTAAACAAACAAAAAGGTGAAATAACCTCCCTTCCATGTGGTCTTGGAACAGCAATTAAAGGTATTTGGCTGAGTGAAAGAAGGCCACCAAAGGACATTTAGAGCTAAAAGTTTTGAATGGATGAGAGGAGAATGAAGGGGATATTAAAACAAGGAGCAGGAAGAAGGGGCTTGAATAATCAAGGTGAGAGAAAAACTCCTGCCTAGGTGTATTGCGTGGGACAGTCATAAAGAAAAAGCTAAATGTGAGTGACTTATTGACTCCAGTAGAGTCCGTATGAGTTCATACATCCTGATAGTTTCTGTAACCTGACGGCAGAGTTCTGGCATAACTGTAAAACCAAATGTATGTTACACCCTACTTTCTACCAGGTAAAAAGTTAGTGTGCTTGTTGAAAGCAACAGACCTCACAGAGTACTCAGGCTCACACCAGACATTACCCTGTCTGTTCACTTGCCCTGGGATCTTCCTCTATGGAAGTACCAAAGAGGATGTTTTGCCTTCTCCTCCTGTGAAAGAGGCATCCCATCTTTCCCATCCATCAAAATTAAGTGATCAGCAACAACCTGAATCCCAGCTAAAGCACAGCTCTCTCTCTTCTTCCATTAATCAAACTGCAGGCTGTATTTGGAAGGTTTAGCTGAATTTATTGAATGAATGGATATTTCTGATAATAAATCATTTTGGTTCCCGCAAGTGTTTCACATACAGTTTTATTTTAAGGCTGGCTGGCCAGCTTTAGTCAATGCTGAATAAACAAGCTGTCTGTCTCTGTAAACAATATCAGGGATTTCCCTCTTCTGCAATAATACAACACATGTACTGCAGGTGGAATTTTCCATGTTCCATGAAAATTATTATATGATGTGATTTTCCACCAGAAAATGGAAAGCACAGTGCAAAACAAGGGTTTTTCTGCTATTTTTGAATATCTGGGTACTTCTTAGGTGGTAGTGCTGGAACTCTATTATTTTTTCCCACTAGTTCTGGACAGCACATTTTCTTAGATTAACCAATACTGACAAACAGATCTCAAACACATGGAGGTGAGAACTCCAGGACCTCTGTAGCTCAGACTGACCTTTGCATTGGGGCAGAAAAATAAATCTGAATGAGAACCTACCTGAAATTTGGTGCAATGTGTACCATATGTGATATGTCAGAACACTGTGTTGTTAGTACTGAGCTCTCTGTTGAGGGTCAGGGTCAGACATCTATTTTCATCTCTTTGCCAAAAGACAACAACATTAGCCCAGACACATACAGAAGAGCTGCCATGTGACTTCTTGTTCCCCTGCGCTGACTAGACCCCAGACCCATGTCCCGTTCCCTGGAACAGCCACAGGAGAGGCTTTAACTTCCCACTTAGGCTCACGTCCTATCATTCATTTGCTGCAGAGGTGATCCTTGTTGTACCTCCATCACTGTGCTGAAGCTCTGGACAGATGAACTGGGAACACAAACGATGCCAGTACTGTGGCATCGAAATGAAGGAGGGGAAGAAGTGTAGTCTTTTTGTTTCTTCTGAGAAAAAGCATGCTTCTTGTTACTATAATTCAAATGCATTGTTTTCACTGGTGTTTTAGCTGGGTTTGGGGAGAGGAGATGGAACTGTTATAGCAGGAGATCTGCAAATTCGTCTGACACATTTACTTAAGTCATTCAAGCCATATCAGGCAATACCAGCTGTAAACCTGATCTCTAGTCTGAATGGTTAAATTTCTTAATCAGCAGGGAAAACCAGTGATGAACATTAATTTTTATTTGACATTAAGTGGCTCTAAGCATTTTCACAGACAGGCTTGGTATCATCTGTGTGTCATCTGGATCCACTGTCTATACCATATGAAACCCCTGCAGCATGAGGCACTGGTTACTCCTTTTCTGCCAGAAATGGTAGCAGAGCTACTGATGTAGCCACTGGGATATGTTCCAGTGCTTCCTAATAAAAGAGAGAAAACTAAGCTCTCAAGACAACTTGCTGCCGGGCTAACTTGCTGTAGCCACACGATTTTCACATTTTCTGCAGAATGAATTAAATGATCCACATTGAACATCAACAATGGCAGTAACTCAATCTACACTTTAAAGAGCTGGTTGAAGCCCACACTTCCTCTAGCTTCAGGCACTGATGACTGATAGCAAGACTTGTAAACAAACCAGGAGAGATAGCACAAACCTGTTCATCTTCAGTCCCCTGCTGTCACAACTCCTTTTTCCTAACCATGATAATCTTTATTCTAACCCAGGTACCTCACCTCTCTTATAGTCAGAGAAAAACGTCCCCGTGTATTTCAAATGCAGAAAATTGCTTTAGGCTATTGTGGACAAATTACATATGAGCCAGGAGTCCGAGTGCTGGATTTAGCTCTAGATGTGAATTACAAAAGCCTGTAGAATTGTGGATTTTTGGGTTCCTAGGTTCTTTTATAAGGATAGTTTTCTTCAAGAAGAATCACAACATATTCTCATGTCTATTTGATTAAAGATGGTGAGTAAACATCTGTTGCAATTACAGAGACATTTCTTTTGCACCAGAGTTAGCAAGACGTGACGGCTCCCTCTACCTCTTCACCAAAGTTCATGGTTAGGGTGAGTGGAAAACCAATGCTTCCTCCTTGCATTTTGAATCAGACTGAAGTTTAAAAAATCAAAAGTCACTAATGAGCCCTGAAGCACCAAAACAAGGTTGGTAAAGGCAACTTCACCAATCTGATTCAGAGAGATCATCCAAGTCCCTGATGTGAATGATCCATCAGTGGACAGCATGGAGCAAGTAATTATGAGCGTTTGATTCTGTTCTTTGACGGATGCAAAAGCGACAGGCTGCCAGGAGCCTTGCACTGGACTTGACCAAAGTTCATCAAACACAGCAAATTTTGTTAATCCATGTTGTCTCAAGAAACAAATGTTTTCCAGCAAAGCTTGGATTTTTTCTGAAAAAATCTGGATCTATTTGTGGTTGTCTGTGCTAGCTTCCTGGTTCAGAAGAAGCTTCTGTGATGATTGATTTACTTCTTAACTCAAAGACTCATCTCTAAAGAAAGCTTAGAATAACAATGTGGTTTTCCACTGCCCACTTGGGTTACAGACATACCAAGGCTGTGGTCATCTGCTGTTTTGCAGCAGTGGGAGCCATGTCATAGCTATCCCACAGGCACTTCTGTAACATGCACGACTATCATTATCTTCATAACTAATAACAGATTTAGAAGTCTTTGAAGTTTTTCTTTCTTTGCTGGCTTAAGAGAACAATAGCGAGCAATGTGGGCCTGGGGGTCTCTTCAGTCTCTCTTAAGCAGAGAACTGCAAATCAAAAGCCAAACTATGGAGAGATTGTCTGCTGTGAGGGAAGCCAGCCCACATTCACTTGAATTCAGTGATCCTTATCCAGTTTTGTCTTGGTTCTTAACAAAAACTTCAGCCAACTGACCTTTGCATAGCTTGAACTTTATTTCTATTCTTGAAATCTGAGAGAAAAGAACAATCTCTGTAGAACAGCAATTTGACTCTTGCATTGACGTTTGGTTGGATATAAATACTAAGAACACATAAAATGTGATCTGCTCATAGCAAATGGTTTCCCTACAGATGACAAGCAAGTAAAGGAGCTCTTGAATTTGTTCTGTTCTGCTTATCACTGAGAAATCATAACAGAGTGGCACTTCAGTTTTTTGAAAACGTCATAAATACAAAACATGTATAATCACTCTACAGGTTTAAAAAACCACAACAGAACATCTTTTCCCTTCTAGTGGAAGGTTGCCTCTGATGAAAATACAAATGGACTGAAGCTTATTGTCACAGGCACAGGCAAGATTTGATCAAATTTCCCTTTTGAAAGTTTTTCAGGAGCACATGGACTTGCTGGTCAGAAGAAGTGAGATGCTAAACTAGATCATAGAGTAAAACCTGAAATATGAATAAGAACAAAGTACTGTGTCAGGGCTTATTTTCACACTTTTTCTGTCCACAGAAATTTCCCAAGTATCTCAGTTAACAAAGAGGAAAAATAATAAAAATCTCAAGAAGTTCTGAATTTCCTGCCTGGCTCCACTTTTAACAGCAAACAAGCCAGACTGCACAACACTTAAGGACTGGAAGCCGAGAATGCCACAGGGAGAAATTTACCCTGGCACAAACATGCTGTTGCTCATATTTGTCAAGGACACTGGAGTTAACCATTGCTCCTCCTGGGAATAGCTTGGGATTTGATGTGAATGTAAATGTCTGTACAAGTCATCGAGTCTCTCCAGTTATAAATGTAGCCTCCAAAACTGTGCCACCAACAGTAAACTGCTGCTGCTTCTGTGCTCAGCCTGTGCACTGAATCAGCCGCAAAAACTGAAGGGAATAATGCTCAGCGTGGGGATTTGTGTCTAGTGATAGGCGACCTGCGAGTTTTGCATGGCTGCAATGTTGTGGTCATGTACGAAGGAGTAGGTGCTCAAGTACGCTGAAAACTTGCCTGACAGCTCTGCCGTGAATATCCTCTGTGAGATACCAGCTGCTTTTTTTTTTTTTAACTTAAAAAAATGAGTGGTAATTTCTAATCATTACTTCTGGAAGAAGGTCAATCCTGCAAAGCAATGTGTGGCAGGCAGCATCAGGAGTGGGACAGCCTATAGTAGCTGGCTGTTTCTTTTTTTTTGTTTGTTTTAAACAGAGGGTGTAATATAGATGGTGCTCTGGGCTCACTTTTCCATCTGTAAAACCTTATCTGGTGTTTCAGTCATGGAAAAGTCATTTACAGCACTTTGTTTCCTCTCAAATTGAGGTCAAAATGTGCTAATGTCTGGTGGGAAGGGCTGCAGAGTCTAAGGCATTATGGACTGGGAGAGCCATTAAAATGCAGGTGAGGTAGAAATAGCCCTGCAGTGTATGGGACTAGATTCCTGTGCTGAATTGCAATGAATTCCTAAGGTGATCTCCTAGGATTTAACCAATGAAAAGTCACCAAAGGCTGGTTAAGTAAAGATGAAACTAAACACAGCCATGTAAACAAGAAAAATCATGTGATTTGGCACCCGAGCTAATTTCCTAATAGAATTTATTTCTCCTTTGAAAGAAAATACTTGAAAGAGTTTAGTAATATTTTTAGAGGTTATCAAGCCAAAAAAATTTATTTAAACAAAGCAAAAAGCTGCAGTTTGCCATTCAGGTCTTTTTCTACTTTTGGATATAGGCAATGTAACTCCAATAATATCATTACCTTTTCAAGACTTAGTCCTGCTGAAGATCAAGCTCCTAACCGTTAGGTAGGCTCGTTAGTGATACTACCTCTTTACTGCACTGTGCCTCCCTTCTCTGCCACAGGGCACGTCCGCACAGAGATCCTGGAAGGCTTTGAAAGGAAAACCAGAGCAAGGTGGTGTGAAGAGGATGTAGGTCATGAGGACAAAAGGAATATATCTGGGACTTCCCCAAACCTGTAACCTTTTTTTGGTGTTCACAGTTATTTGCAAATGCTTCTACCCCATAAAACATTCTGGAAGAGGCTGGATTACTGAAGCATTCATTGTCATCCTCCACAGAGTTTTACAAAGCAGTGAATAATCTGAGAACCAATAATAATTCAAGACCTCAGTTAATCCATTTTGCAGCTATTGGTAGCTTTGTCTCTGATCACCATCTGGAAGGATGCACAGTCCAGGGGAACAGAGTACTAGGCAGTTTCAGAGCAGTTACAGGCAGAAGAGTTTCCATCATTTAACACATTTCCATGTTGGGGCAAGATTACTCCTTATTTGTACATTGAACAGCCTGTTGCTTAATTTCAAACATCCCACCAATGGGGTTCTCACCACTCTCCCAGGAGATGGGACCTTTCCACAATAATCAGCAGAAAAATTCTTGTAAAAATGTCAGCCTACGGTCAGAGCCAGGCTAAGGAGTACAGAACGCAGATTTGTGGTAAGGGCTGAGAGGAGGAGGGGGACGATAACATCAGCAGCATCACTGGAGGGGGAGCAGCCTGTGCAGATGGGTTCCTCTTGGGATCCTCCCAAAATGCTCTGGGGGCTGTAGGGCTGCTGTGTCAGGAAGGGTCCTCTCCACTGTTCGAAGGATTGAGTGACTGAACTATTTCAGCAGCTGAAAGAAGAACCCAGCACTGCTCTTTCCCCAGTGGTACACTGGGGATTTAGATTTACACTGGTAAGGGAAGCAGAGAGTGGAAGCAGTTTGGAATGGGGTCAGGTAGCCGCTGCTGTTGGTTTTGGGACATGTTAAGGGGAGCAGCCTCACCTCCTGCTGTGGCCAGCTACTGCAGATGCATTAGAGGGTCATGAGAAGAAGAGATTGTTATTTTAGACTGGCAGTTTTCAATTATTATCATTAGCAAGATCTTATGGAGAAATTAGTCACAGCTGGCATCATAAGTCTGGAAGAGAAACACTAGGCTGGAACTGTCCAGGACAGTCTTTCTTGCCTATACATTAGCATGGGGTTTTTTTGCTTTTTCCGCACCCCCAACTCCCCTGCTCCCCCACCCTCGCTGCCCTCCAAGAACTTCACAAAATGCATTGAAACCAAAGTAGGAGCTGTGATCTTGAAAAACTGACCCTTAAAGTGTTTTCCTGATTCTGCCTTCCTTTCTTCAAGGGTGTTGCAGCCTCAGGTTTCTCCATCATTTCATCTGAGCTCTGAACTGGGCAACCACAACTGCAACCAGTTAAACGTGGAGTTCTTTCCTGTCCAGTATCAGATTTGATATCTAGTTTTTGCAGCAGGGCAGTATGGCATGAGATTGCAGGGGTGGGTGAAGAACAAAAAGCCATTCCGTAGCTCAAGGAAACCCAGCCTACTTCTTCTAGCTTTTAGTTCAAACAAACCATTCCTCTTCTAAGACAGCTTTTTCCCCATTTGGGAATGCTTCTTTTATTATAATGTATTATTTTAAAGAATAAGTCTGGAGCCTTCCATCACTCAAGGTTTTTAAAATAAACCCATCCCTCTGGCATTTGGGATCCTTTGAAATATACCATACCAAAAGAATCCAGACCCAGGAGGAAAGAGGTTCAGTGACATGATGTCTGTTTTCACAGCATTATTTTTCCCACTCCGGGCTCATCATATTAAGGTTATTTCCAGTGGCTACATGAACAGCTTATTGCTAACATCTTTGTCAAGCACAATAGTTTATACATGTATCCACGGTACAAGTATACTCAGTAATTACATTTTTAAGACATGGGCAATCAATTAGGAACCACACTGGCATGGAGATATACTGACAATACTAATTGTCCTCTGTTACTGTCACTGCTTATTCTGCTCTGTTTTACTCATTCTTTCCAGAGAATCCAGATTCACATGGGGGACTTCTGGGCAGCTGCATGAGTTGGATGCCAAGGTCTGGCATGCATTTCTTGCCCCCCTCAGCTCTGATATGTGAGTGACAGGCTTCCTACTGACAACACCCACTTTTAAGGGTTCAGATATGACTCTGCTTTGGCTGGCTGCAGCAGCTTTGGGGGCCAAGTATAAAGCAGCATGGATTCTGCTTAAAAATGAGTCATGGAGCTGCCCTGAGTAATGCTTTCCTTCAGCATTCCTTCAGATGTGAATTGTGAAAGTGTCAAGTTCTCTGGGATTCCTTAGGAGATGCAGAAGTGGAATACCTTTTTTTTTTTTTTTTTTTTTTTCTTAAAATAATATACCTCCACAGCATATCCTAAAAGTATAGAGTCCACCCATGTACAGCTTCATTCCTGTGGAACTGTTAAACTGTGCCCAACTTCTACGAAGCTAAGAAGGAAAGAGGACAATTGTACTAAGCTTTATAGACTGATATGACTATAAGTGCAGCTGCTGTCACCTTGAACCAATTTCCTACTATTTTCCCCCACTTCTTCCTCTCTTTTTCTTTTTGCTTTTTGGAAAAAATCAGGGGAATACAGTGTATTTAATGAAATTAATTCAATATGCATAATAACTTGGTGAGGAATAGGAGAGGTTTTGGCAATGCAGGACTATGGATCATTAAAATGGAGACCCAAAAAATCTGCAAATCATTTTAACTTACTATAACAGTAAATAGGAATTATCAAGAGGAGAATTTTGATTAACCGCATAAAGAAGAGCACGGCAGATAAATCTTTCTTGCATTGCCATTAGAGTGAAAGGCAGTGATAGTAAAGTATGTATGAAGGAAGAAGTGAGACTTGAATGCACTTTAGGTCAGATATTAATAGGGTTTGGGAATAAAGGAGGAAGAAGGCTTGGAGAATTTGTAAATGGAATCTGAAAACCACAAACAAGATTAAGAACATAACAGAGACTTCAGAAGAGAGGTAGAGTGAAACTCTAGAGGGAATATATACTCAAAAGATGTTCAGCAGTGTGCAAACATAATGTCTGCATGGGAAATTACTAACCAAACACAAATTCCCAAAGCACATCCACACATCATCTCTCCACTCACTGAGCTTTTCTCTCACCACGCTGTACCAAAAATGAGGGTGGGGGACCCAGGGATATTGAAGAGTTCATACAGACTCGTCATCTGATGAACAGGTTCTCCAGGTGGCAAGATGTTGAGCTGTGGGGTTTACCTCTTTCTATACTGTGATCCTGTTTGGGTTTCTACTGTTACTTATAGGTGTTCCAACAGGAAAAAAAAAAAAAAAAAAAAAAAGCAAACTTAAACCCCAAAACACACTCTCAAATGACTTGCACTAGCCACAACTCTAATGCACGCTGTCAGTGTACTTTGATATGCCCAACAAAGTCAATGGAGTTCAAATCTTGGAATTTAAGATGCAGACCATCATGAGCACTGATGAGACTGTAGTGGAAAACAGCCCTACTCTGGTCTTGGAACCATTTTCTGGGCCAAAAAAACCCCATCTTTCCTCGTTGCAAACATCCTCTGTAAATATTATAACAGAGATGTCTGAGGAGAGATAAAAGGAAATCTAGAAAGAATATACACTTGATACAAGTTCAGCAGTTTGCAAACAGTTTTTACGTAGGGGATTACTCCCCAAAATGAAGTTCAAAACTAATACGTATCTTGCCTTCTGTTTTGCTTTGCTCCAGCTTCATGTCTGTACACAAGACGTAAACTCCATTCCATCAAGGAGATGAGATATACGCCCAAGTCCTATTCTCCCAACAGCAGAAATACAGCCATTGACCTAATTATGGGACTCTCCTTGCTGAAGGTGAGGGAATGACCTTTTCTGAGTAGAAGAAGATTGCATATCCCTGCATACCCCTTCCAGCAGGTTATCTGGGGGTTATCTGTCAACCTCCCTAGCGCCTCATCACGGGGGTAATCTTCTCTGACCTGTTCATTGCTGAGTAATTAAGGTACAAAGTTGCACAAGAAAGGACCCAATGGTTCCTGATGAGCAGAAAACTGAGCATTTAGGGCAAAACTGCCTCAGCTGTAGCCCTGAAACTCTAATGAAGGTGAATGGGATTACATGAGTACAGAATGCAGGTCTTCTGTTTTAAAGCCTGTTTCATTGTCTCAGCTCTGAAGCTGGCAGTTTCCTCTCTGCCCAACACCCTTTCTCACATGAGACCGATGTGTCACTGTCAGGGCTCTAGCTGATGGTTCTTTCTCATCTCATTGTTTATACTCTCATGACCTTTTGTTGTTCAGGTGTCAAGAGCCCTCATTATCATTTTAGACATGAGGTCATGCTTTTAATCACCCCAACCCCCCCCCCCCCTTATTCAATTAACATTTCCAACGTTTTTGAATAAAGTGCATTGGTCCACAGGCCAGGGAATTTCCTTCCAATTAGTACCAGTAGTGAAAGGCACATATCAAAGTTTATTTGCTCATATCAGTACTCTCTTTTGATCTGCTGCAAGGATCTGGTGAACATACAATTAAGAAGTTCCTCCTAGGTATCTTTCCCCAAAGGACCAACAATACCTGCCGGGGTCTATTAGCATTTCAATATGTTTCCCACCTCAGGAGATGTCTCTGCTGCCTTGCCTGACTGGTTAATGTAGCTGCATATTTTGCATGCATACCTCTTAAAGCCACTGCCTGCCATTGCTGAGACTCATTATCCTCCATATTGCACAATTAGGGATTAGACTCGCCACCTCTCACGGGAGGGTCAGATGGTCACAGCCATTTGGAAAGGGTCAAATGTTGTCAGAGGGGGACCAGCAGCACCCACACCAGACTGCAAGAGAGTGACAGTGCTCTGTAGGAATTGCTTGTATCAGACTAGAGATGTGCATGTTTCTTGATGTCTTCACACGCTTAACTCCGAGATGTGCGTGATTACCAGACCTTGCCTGCATGGCTGCTGGGCGTGTGGACTGAACAGAAGGGTGCTCAGAGGCATGAATACTTCCTGATCCCAGCCTCAGATTACACCTCTTGGAAGGAGAGCAGAATAGCTTGTGGGAAGGATATTCCACCATGTTATTACTTCTAAAGCACTGAACGCTTAGTGCAAACCAGAACATGTCAGAAGCAAACTGTTTTAATGAGACTTAGGAATTGATCAACTCTGCCAGAAGTTATATGGGAGTGTAATTGCCTCAACGTTTGCCTGTAAGGACACACAGCATGTCTGTGTCTTGACCTGGTTTAAGCACATGGTAAGGATTCTTTACCCAACTGTTGGCTCTCACAACTGCAAGTCATATGCAAGTTCCCATTTGAACTCAGGAAGATTACTATCTGCATCTTGCCAAGGCCAACCTGTGCAAACACAGTCCGTAATTGGGAGCACGATTACAGATAGTCCTAGAGCACTGAAATTCAAAGCCCAGTTCCACCTTTACAATCAGGAGGTGTGTGGAAGTTTTATTTTCTTAAGATCCCATTGCAAATACCTCATGTAAGGGTGACTGCAGAGTTGTAGGAACTTTTTTATCCGTTCTTCCCCTCCCCTCTCCTATCTGACTCTGTAACTGGTGACAATGCCATGACTACACTGCCTGTGATGCTGCCACCTCATTAATACGCATGGCGTTTGGGCTCAGATATGTTAAACATGCTCCTCTGGGCCCAGACCCTTCAGTGCTGTCCCACCAAAATACAGTGCCTTGTACACATATTCTGTGTCTCACTGTCTCCTCTGATGTTAATTTTATCTCAGATAGCTTTCACTTTGTGAGCTAAGTGGTTCATGAATGATCCCGAGTTCGTTTTGAGTAGAGGAGAACCATCTTGTGGTCTGTGGGGAGAGGATGCTCTGTAGACCAATCTGGACTAAGCATCCATTACATGTTTTGCTAAGATTATGAGGGATGAGACTCAAGGATCCAGACTGTCCTCTCCAACTCTATAGCCCTTTACATAGTCCAGGGACACAGGGTTTTTTTCCAAAGTGCATTCAAGTGTATTTCAGACTGAGGGATCAGTTAGGAGTTCTTTAAGGAAAGGAGTTTCAGTTATCTTAATAGCTAAAGGAATTTTAAGAAGCAGGGAGAAAGCACTGACATACAGAGAAAAACAAAAAAAAAACCCAAAAAACCAAAAAACCCTACCAAAAAAGCCCCAGAAAGAATACCAGTGGCAATATTAATGGGACCAGGAGAAATCTAATCTAAGCCTTTTAGGTGGAGAGTGCTGAGTCCTTTCTTGCACTTATCAGTGAAAATCAGAAGTAACTCCCTTAAAGTCAGTAGATTTATGCCAGCATAGCCCAAGGAAGCAGACTGCCTGGAACCACTGCTAATTTGAACACAGACCAATATAAATCTGTGGGAATAAATCTTACATATCAGGTATTAAAGTGAAGTGTTTGTGTCAGCCTAACCTGTTCCAAATGTCAAAGTCTGAAGGATACTACAAACTGGGAAGATCAGTTGCAAGAAAGGAAAAAAAACCTCCCAATGTGCCTGAAAGTATTCCTACTGAAATCAGTAGTGGGTTTGGCATTGGTTTCAAGGGTTGCAGAATTCAGTGCATGGGAGGCTATGATAACAGGAATTTTAGAAAGGGAAAGTTAAGTGGCTGAGCTGAGTCCCAACATACTTCCCCCAAGATCAAAAGCATGACTACCCAAATAATGAATGATGCTATTGAAAGAGCAGGCAAAATTTCTTCCCAGTTTACTTACACCAAAGGCAGATGTCCCAACTGTGGGATTGGTGCTGCTTCTCCACATATCACCTGGCCTGTAGAACTTCATAGCACAGAGGTGAAAGCTGAGGTTGGGTGGTGTGTGGATGCAGACATCCCTGTTCCTCAAGTGTTAGTTTAGGATTGCAATGGGGAAGTGCAGAGATGTTCCCATCTCAGGGATAACGTCATCTCTACAGAGCAACTTTGTGAACTTGGGATCCCATTCATCATCCAGCAACACCACAGACAAACTTTCTGTGTGATACAACGACAGATGAATGAGACTCATGGAGAGACAGTCTTGTGAACATATGCACTGTACCTGAGCTAAGAACCAGGGTCTTGTGTACCTCTGATTAAATTCAGGATCATCCTTCTTTTCAGTACAAAACCCTAAATTCAATTTATTTGTGCACTCAGCAGGGTTGGTAACTTTGCAACTCCAATAGGCCTCGGAAAAACTAATAAGATTTGATTTACTTAAGGCCTTGTATTTAAATGCCACAGTCACCAGCTTTCTCCCAGGAGGTACTAAAAATCTTCAGATGCTGGTATCAACATATTTTCTGCAGGACTCTGTTCATAAAGCAATCCTGTTGTCACACACTGATCAATAAGAGGCAGATATGCCTTAGGTTTCTAATCATTATGAATCCGTTTAGAATTCAGTGCAATAGCAGCAATCACATTGAATTCATTAGGGGATTTGCAAGGATGGCTTATGTAGTTGCACAGCAATTCCCTTGTAATTCAGCACTAATTAAGCATTATTTCATGCAGGAAATAATGAGCTGTGGAAACACCGTTAGTGCCAAATAATGGAATAAAGGTGTGTTTACACATTATAAACATTCCATGAATGTTCAAAGAGGTTACAGCGGGTCTTGACTTTTTTACCCCAGGGAAAAAAAGAGATCCTAAAGAAGTCATCTTGTTTAACTCAGTTGAGTTTCACCTAAATAAATATTGAAATAGAGAGGGACATACTGGAAATTGGAAAATCACTCTGACTTTACACTTTGAAATGTCAGTGGTTTAATTATTAGATTGATTCCAAGTCAGTGCCATTCCTGAGAAGGCTTTGCTGGTTAGCCAGGGCTCAGAGTACTCGAGCTTGTGTAGCAGACCTTGTTGTTATTCATATCAGGCACTAGGATATGAAACTTTTTAAGAGAAGTTTTGCTACTAGACTTACAGAAGATGCAAGCTTTCCACTTTACTTAGGACCAGATTTCTAGGTGCTCAACAACAACTTTTGCAGAGCACAATATACTGGGGGGGGGGGGGCAACTTTCCTTCTGTATTCCCTCATCCCTATTGGGGATCAGATCTAGCATGGGGTGAAAATAAGTGGCTCCCTGTTTCATAGGGACATTGCCATAATCCTTTTGTCTCTAACAGTGCTTACGGTGCCTGAGAAGGGTGGAAGCATGTTCAAAGCCATGTGGATCTGCTTTCCAAAAATCAGATGCCAGGAGATGCCCAAGGATGGTTCTGCAGTCCATTGCTGAGATTGTCTGGGAGGGACTGGGTACCACAGCATGGCACACCCTGACGTTCCTTCTTATCCCACCAGGACTTTAAGGGGAGTTGCAATGTTCACACTCTGGCAATTTTGGCTTCAGACCACAAATTAGACCTTTAGAAAACAATTGTATCTGAACAGCTCAATTAGCCATGAGTTCATCAAACATAGAAGTCTTTTGGCTGGGACTATGGCATGCGAATACTTGCTACAAATATTTTCCCCTTAACCATGAAAGGCTCAGGCATTGGCAGAGGTTATTGAGAATGAGGCTTTGCTTTGTTTTACTTTGAAAGATCAGCAAAACACCCAGAACATCAACTATTTTGAAAAACAAGGATATTAGCCTGTGGGAGGAAAAATCAATTGAAAAAAGACATTTAAAAGCCCACAGTATCATTTCTGAAAGAGATGCGTAGCTATCCTGAGTAATTACCATAGACATAGCTAGTACAATTATTTAAAATGTCCTTTTGTTTGCTTTTATTGTGAAGTAAGAGCTAGTGTCTGAAGTGAAACACTATGGAGACTTTCAGTGGCTGCAGCATGGCTCAATGGCCAGATACTTTCTGAGACCCAGCTACGTGGAAGGAAGTTCTAGGAAGAGACACCAACCGGCATTACCATGTTGTGTGAAAGTGCCCTTAATGGCATTCTGTTGCAGAGTATCTGGAAATGGACCTTCTAAATTTTGAATCATGAACCATGAAGAAACAGATAAATGACATTTTGAGGGATAGTAGCTTGTCTCCTAGAGCTCTCCATGGGAGCAGAGAAGGAACGGAAAATCAGACCTGTTGGATACATCATACCAGAGCTGCTGAAGGTTTCTCAGTATCAAGCTGGATTTTGGTACCCAAGAACAAGGGAGAAATATCTGTACTGTACCCACACTTCTTGAAGTGCCACCGGCTGGAGACAGGTGAGGTGTGTGGGGAGCACAGCCTGCTTCCCCCCATCCCACGGACTCTGCCTGGGGATGAGCAGTGCTTGCGTGGAAGCCACCACAGAAGTGGAGCAGATGCACACAAAAGGAAACCGCAAATCTTGCTCAGTCCTGAGGAGCTAAGAATGATAACACCTAGGAGAACAGCTCTTTGGATGCTGTGTTCTGTCCTTGATGGCTCTGCAGATACCCATTCTTTCCAAGCAGCCACTGCAGGATGAGGAAAGCCTGTCAAAGCAACACTAAGGCTGAGGAAGCTTTCTCTCCCAGTGGAATGTCTGGATTTTCTCCATTGCATGGATTTCTGTGACAGATGATTCAACATTAAATATTGCACAGGGAGATGGTGGAATCACCATCCCTGGAGGTGTTTAAAAAACTGAGAGATGAGGTGCTTAGTGACATGGTTTAGTGGTGGGCTTGGCAGGCCTGGGTTAATAGTTGGACTTGATGATCTCAAAGGTCTTTTTCAAACTAAATGATTCTGTGATTGTATATTATAGCTCCCAACATCGCCATGACAGGCAGAGTGCGTGACAAGGTCAGGGAAAGGAGGAGCTTGTTCTGTACAGTGTCTTGCTTTCTGTCACTGGTTTTGCAAGTCCCATCTTTATGATGGTGGAGGCAGGCATGGTGTCAGTCCTTCAATCAGGCTGTCATTTGCCTTAACCTGTATTGACTTGTGAGACCTCTTCCTTTCCTCCTCTGACTCTCCTCAGTCTTGCAGCTCTGAAATTCAATATATGAGAAACAGGAATGCAAGGAAGCTTGGAAGCCTGAGCTATATCAGGTGTTATGTGGGAGCTTTGCAACACATAGCGAGCAATGGTTTTATTTTTGTCATTCTCTGGAAATGCTGTTTGGGTTGAATTCAGAACACAGGTCAAGTTAAAGAGGCAGGACTACTGGAACCCTTTCTCTAGCAACATACTCTTTGCTTTCAAGGGGAACCAGCTGCTCCCCAAATGCTTCTAAGACCAGATTCAAACTCCTACTAGTCCAAGCTGCTCGTGGCTCTGTGTAAAGCTAATTGCTTGTTTGTTGTGTTTTGTTTCTGCTGTAGCTGTGGTTGTTTTGTGTAGATTTTTCCACCCCTTTCCCTTCAGAGCAGTAACTTTCCTCAATAGATGTGGCTTCAAACAACAGAAAATACTGCAGCTTTAATGAAAATTTAAAAGTCAATGAGACACACACACAAAAAAGGGACATGACCCAGGATGAGCTCAGTCCAATGAATAAATTCAAACCATTTAGTGAATGTTTGGAAAGATCAGAAGGGCACCTTTGCTTGCAGCATTTTAACAAGCCTCCATGAATTAGCAAGAGGCCTGAAAAATGAGTGGCAGTGGTGGGGAGTAATTCAGTTGTGATCACTTGAGGGTGATGAATGAAGAAGTGACATAGTCTGTGCAGAGACGAGTCATCTTTTCTAAAAATTGTACTTAGCCCTCACGGCTGGAGATTTATATTGCAATGGTGGCAATGCTGGTAATTAATGAAATAGTCCTGGCTTTTGGGGGAATGTTAGAAACACAAGACTGAAGAAACAGCAATGTGAGGACCCAAAGAAATTTTCTCAAAAGGCTGAAATATTCCTAGACACTGGATGTTGCTGTATGAGGTTGATAAATTTGTCTTTAGCCTGGGAGATTGAGCATGGTTTAAAAGGGCTGGGGAAAAAATGACTTCAAGGCGCGTTTTAAGGTAGATGAGGGATGAATTAAGATTAATGAGAGTCTTACAAGTGGGCTGAAACTAGCAGCCCTGATATGAGAACAGTGATAAAAGCCAGCAAGACCAGCCTCAGAATGTGAATTACATGCTTTATTCAGTGCCCTTGTGGTTATGTCTAAGCCATTTGTGTGTGCCTGTGTGTGAATGCATGTATGTACAACCGACATCCATTTCACATTAACCATGCACAAGATCTCAGTGGCCATCAGGACAAAAAGAAGGAAAGCATCCTTAAGTCCCAAGATGCAAGACATTTTTTTTCTTTCTCTCCTCCCCCGACTATAAATCAAAATGCTGATTGTGTCCTGTTAATAGTTAAATGTGCTGTAAGTTAAATAGACCTAACAAGGCAGTTTTCAAACAGGAAACCTGGTAGGAGTTTAATGACAGTACACCCATCCTGGCAATATAATCATTAAAATTCGTCAAGTGTAAAAACGAATGACAAAACATTACCCCAGAGCAACTTCCTGTATAAATGCAACAATGAGGCTGCTAAATGGTTTCTCTGGATATTTACTTCCAGATCTGAAGTCATATTGATTCGGCTTCATCTCCTGAAGGGCATGGGTTCATAGTTTTACAGAGAATGCAAGATTAGAAAGATTCACCTTATGTGAGATGCTTCCAGGTCTGCGCTGTAAATTGGTGTAGAACTATTAAAAAGAGAGCAGCCAGAAATGACTGAAACTGTCTTGGAAACACAGAGATTTGTGGTTTTGTTCTTTTTTTAAAAGACACATTAGAAAGAATTGGATTCCACACTGAGTATCCACACTTCTGTGCATCATTCCTACAATTGCACTGATCCAGGCAGTACTTTGTTGCTTGAAGAAATTCCATGGGAGGAAAGATCTCACTGCTGAAAGGTCCTTAATGCAAAAGCCATTCAACTCAAAGATGAAAGCAAAAACCCCCATACAAATGTATGTAAATATATTCAGGTATCTGTGATCACTAAACCCTAAACTCCAAGGGGATGTCAGAATATGAGACATTGCCATTGTGGCCTGCCTGAGGTTGGAAACAGGATAACCCCACGGATTGCAGCACCCAGCGGGGACAGATTACAGCAGAAGAGGAAATGAACTGCTGTTTGCTGAAGGTCTTGATAATGCAGTGTCTGCATGTTCCCTCTCTGACACCTTTTTAAACTATTGACTACTTAGAGGACCCGTGTTCTGCAAACACTTGTGTTCTTACTTAAGAGGAATGCTTGCATGTAGCATCTTTGAAAAATGTATGTAATCATTATGCCACTCTCACAGTATCCAGAACTTGCGGCTCAATGAAATCCATAGCTCTTGCAAAAGGAGATGCCTGATTTCTGCGTCCTTGGATGACAACAGTTCTACATAATTTTTGGGCAAGTGAGCAGACCTTTGAAAGCAAAGACACTATTACTTGCTTTGGTGTACATCGCTCCAGTTAATAGCAGATGGCAGGATTGGAACTGGGACATGGTTCAAGGTATGAATGACTTCTTTGTATCATAGCATGCTCCACGTTATGCCTCTGTTGTAATGTAAAAAGTCATAACTGTATTGTATGTTAACTTTGATATTGTGTTACACCAGCAGCATTATGTAAAGGGGCCCTGGGAAAACTCAGACAAAACTTGCTGAGTGGCAACTGGACCTAAAGAGATTTTCTGATTAATGAAAGAACTGTTCAGCACTGATCATCTTGAGGCTGGCTGAGCGCTGTCATAATACTCAGTATGTGAATATGGAATCATCAGGAAATAGCTGTGTGACTTGGATTTCACTATTTTTAGGCAAGATATTTCTTAAAGAAAAATAGTCTTTGTGATATTTTTCCTTGCTGCTTCAAAACAATGGAAAAATAGTTCTTAAAGAGAGAGAATATATTACATATACATAAAAGCAAATCCTGAATTAAAAGATGGATAGCAGCCTCGTTATTTTTGCTTGTTTGTTTTTAAAATAGGAAGTAACACCATGCCAAGATTTGTAGTTTCCTACGAAGTTAACCATGCGCTTGCATACTTCCTAAACGCAGCATGGGAGCTTGTAGGTTTTTTTCAGTTGCCAAGAGGTGCTTTGGTAATTTTGCAGTATCATGATGCAACAATTCCTTATTGATGAAATTTTGTAATTCGCATTATAGTTTCCGTACAGTTTAGAAGAAATTCCGAAATCTCTTCATCCCAACACATTTATACTGTCAAATGTTACTGTGTGAACAGCATGAGAAAAAACCTTAAAAGTTGGCCCACAGAGAATCTTAAAAGCAGGTAGGAATATGCATAAGGCATCATGTTGTCAAAGACTAGAGAGCTGCTTTACAACCTGCCATGAGCAAATACCAGAAAGCAGCTGTTCCCACCCAGGAACAAGCCAGAAAATGCATTTTGCCCAGCACATTTCTGCTTTTTTCAAGCTATAAATTTTATCAGGCAGCTATTTAACAGAGAGAGTAAATCCCTGTTGGACTGGGGCCTCGGGAGCAAAGCAATGACCTGGTAATCACGAGGCTACTCACCACCATTTTCTTTTTCTTCCTGTCTCTTTTTTCATTCTCTTACACAGCATGGACCAGCTTCCTGCCTGAGTTCCTGTATTACCTGGTGGCTGGAGGATTTAGGAGGTGGAGACACCGAATACTCAAAGGAAACGTGTGAAATGAAGGCATCATGAAGAGGGTCATAGAACCATAGCATCCTAGAATGGTTTGGGTTGGAAGGGACCTTTGAAGATCATCTATTCCAACCACCCTGCCATGAGCAGGGACATCTTTCACTAAATAAAGTTGCTTAAAGTCCCATCTAACCTGACCTTAAACACTTCCGAGTAGCTAAGCTGCATTACCTTGTAGGTGGATGTAGACTTCATAGGGGGCTGGGGCCTGACTTCTGGTGAAACCAGCCCACAGCTTCTCTTCCAGGCTTGTGCTCTCTGTGTTAAGATGTTTTGGCTTTGAGACACTGGACCCATCTGATGACCCAGTCTATTCTCAACTGGCTCCCACACATCCGTCACCTTCATTTGTCTCGGAATGGAGGCATTCATGCTCACACTTGCAGAGGAGATCCAAGATATGAATCTCCGGCAGAAAGAGAACACCTCCTAGTATAGCTGACTGGGGTAGCTAAAAACTGGGGAAAATTGAGACATCCCTGAACTCTGCAGTTCCTGTGACATAGGTGTTGTTGACCTTTCTGCTCTGCCCATTCCATCCAGCATGCGTTAATCCAGATTAACACCCAGCATGTGTTAATCACCAATCTCACTTAGACCAGGAGAAATATGCACAAAAATGGTAGCTATTAGCTGCCCACCCTCTTGGCCCGTAGGTTTCCGTATTTCATCTCACTCAGCTCCCAGTGGTGGCCCTTCCTGCGCTGCAGTAAATACCACCAACTTTGGGGGGCCAAGCAGAGGAATACAAAGTAGAAGGGATTAGCTCTGTTAAATAAAGTCCTTGACAATTTAACTACTGTAATTAGATACTAATTAAGTGATATTCATCTCCTAATGGATGTTGAGTTATGAAAGCAGGCTAACAGCCCTGTGTGTTCTCTCGGTGCTTTTCTTTGCTCTCAGGATGCTACGGCAATGAAGACAGAGAGGGACCACCCTGCTGCTGTAGGTGCGTGGTAGGTACCAACACGAATGCTGTTGGATTTATTAAGTCCAGTCCTCTGCAAAAACATTCAATAGATGGGTACCGTAGAAAGCTTCCTAGAACATGTCTTTCATGCACCACCACCTCACAAATTAGAATAGCAAGACCCACACGTCCCCTTTCTGTGTCTGTCAGTGTACTGATGGGTGAGATCTCACCTAGAAGGGCTGAGAAACCCCACTGTGCTGCACCTTACTGCAGTCTGCTTATGTCCCCTTCTTACAACGATGTATCCAAGTTCAGTGACAGGCACGGGATTAAAGATAAACTCTCCAGACTTGCAGGATAGCATTTTAGCCATAAGGTAATTTGAAAAGAGACCTTGCACGCTCATCTTTCATAGTAATTCTATGAATATAAATCTCATTTTTAAACCAGCTTGCCTTTAAAAATAACGACTGCAACTGAGGCATGCTTTTATTAATTTTGAAATAGATTCTTCTCTGATTTACGAAATTAATGTAAAGTCCTTTGTATATAGAGCCTGACTCAATTAGCTCCCTCAAATGGCTATTTTCCACTTGATCTAAGCTACACTCTTGAGGTTATAACCACAGAGTTCTCTAGCACCATAATAATAGGCCTATTTTGGCACCATTCCTTTTAGATTTGATTACTTTTTCCTTCAGCTATTAGCACATGCTTTTTTTAAGCTAAATCCTGTTTCATGTTTTCCAGGTTCTTCAAGGTTTGTTGTTGTTGGCTTTTGGGTTTTTTTTGTTGTTGTTGGTTGGTTTTTTTGTACTCTGGTGTTTCTGACACCTTCTAGTGAAGTGTCAATTACAAGTTTAATTAACACATCCTCCACCTTCTTATTTCATACAAGCAATGAAAATGCCGGATAAACCCAGAGCCAATATCAGTCCTTTGGAATCCCAGGTCCTTCCACTGACCAGGTTTGACTTCATATACTGTTATATATATGGTGTTTAATTTAAATTCCTCAGACACTCTTTTGACCTTGTAACAAAATATGCATTTATGTTAATTTCTTTTCCCCAGGTAAAATCACTGTAGGCTTTGACTTTGGGTTTTAGCCCAGATCTGCCATTCGAGTATGTGGACTGGAATGAACTCCATCCACAAACACTAAGCAGAGGATCCCTTGGGTATGAGGAAATCCCCAACCATCATAAAACTGGCAGGATCAAACACTATGTCAGCCACCTCTACTCTATGTAGGTCCAAGAAGGGAGAACTCAGTGGATCTCTCTCCTATATTTCCTCATCTGGCACAGAGAAAGGATAAATGCTTTAACCACAATTTGCACTTAGCTTTATCTGGCCAAAACAGTGAGTCATTTCCTTGCTCCTTCAAACTTCTCTGGAAAATGTCTTTTCCTATTGTCTCTGATTAATTTGTTTAGGCATCTTGCAGTACTTTGCTAAGAATACAGTAAATAACAAAATATTTTAATACATAATAATTACCTATTTACTCAGTTATCTGCCTGACCATACAAACACCGTGAGTTTAATATGCTTGGCTTAATAACCAAGGGTTTCAACATTTTACAGGTACAACCTGTTTTCTGGAACTTGTTCAGTTATTTTACAAGCTGAATTGACACGTGGAAGTAAATGGTGATGGAGACTCGAGAGCGATGAATCTTCTTTACACTGTGTGAAGTTTACATACCTGTGAAATGCATGTGTTGAGGGGCTGCAATGGGAGCCTGGATTTTGGGAGAGGCTTGCCTCACCTCGGCTGATCTACCTCAAGAGTATGATATAGCCAATCTGCCTCAACAACCCGCACTCAGATGAGAGGAAATGCCTCCTGTGACCCCAACCTCCTTTCATTGACCAGAAGCCTCATTATGTGCCACCTGATGCCGGGAAGGAGGAATCCCACAGTTATGGTGCTGATCCTAATTGTCTTTAGATGAACAATTCCACAAGAAACTTCTAGATGACTCATTTCCCAGCTTGCAAATGACTAATCTTAGTTCTTTTCCGAGGCTGGTGCTTCACTGTGTTTACCAAGGAATGCTTAAGATACATCTAACAAAAGACTAGAGGCTTAAAGTCCAAGGTTTAGAGACTTGCCTTGCAAGTGCCTATGCCTCAAAAACAAGCAACAGAGAGCCTTGCCTTACAGCATTGCCTTACAGAAGCCCCACAAAGTGACTGTAAATAAATTATTTTGCCAGATTCTCTCACCAACCAACACAGCACAGCAGTGGTTCAAACACAAATCCCAGGTAATCACATGAATTTCAACTTTTCCATGAAAAGGGGATATTATAATCCTGCTTTATATTGCTTTTTCTTCCCAAGCTCCTCAGCACACAAAGCTCTCTGCCTCAGAAGCTGGGGCAGGAGGAGAGGAAGCCCTGAATCCCTTGGGGTACACATTTTGCACACCACTGTATAGCTCCTACATTTCTGTGATTTGCATTCCCCTGTGAAGCAGCCGAATGAATAAACATTAAAGATGGAGACCGAGCGCACTGAAAGAACAATATTCTTGTTAAAGGAGCTCTCTCTTTCGAAAATCAATGAGATAATATCTTTTAAAGCTATTTCCAACTGTCACCTCTCCTGATTTGGCTCTCTGGGAGTTGGAAGTATGGGGGAGATTAACGACAGATTTAACAACAGAAAGGTCCACCTTATTTCGATCTGGTATGGTAAATGTCCTCTAATGCTTTGTCCATGCTGTGAAACCAGGCAAGAGGCCACCTCAATGCTTTTATTTGCTCAGGTGAAGCGTTGGATAACTGTGAATTTCTGGATTGTTAGCGGGGGGAGGCAACTATGCAGCTGACAGAAAGTCAATGGCATCACAGAAAAGCGTATCCTCTCCAGCAGGCTCGCCACCAGTTTCTCCTAGCCAACAGGGAGCAGCTGGGGCTCACCTCACCAGTGCAACCTCCCTAACCAGAGCTCTCCTCTGGCTTAGTCCTTCTTGAAGGGCTAGCCAGGGCATGCTTATATCACCCCAGCTGCACAGAGGCACCTTGCTGGCTTCTTAGGGCTCCAGCTTCACAAACCTTTACAGGAGTAATAGTCCTTACAGGATCGTTCATAAATGAGTTGTGAAAATAGATTAGGTATATTCAGTTCAGGCAAAAAGCATTTTTGATAGGCTTTGGGCAAACAATCTGTTCCTTTGATACATCTTACTACTGAGTTTCAAAGAAACCAAATTGATGAAGCTGAGAAGAAAGCGATTTGTTAAAAATTAAGTCTTTTTCTTTGGAGATTCAAGTTGAAAGAACATCTCTGTGGACTGTGCCTAATCAGAACCTTTGAACACTATCAGGCATGCCCCATTAGGGTTGCCAGCCTTCCAAAACAAATTACTTACAGTAATCCCTCGCCTGATGTATGCAGTAAAAGACAATAGTGCAGCTCGACAGCACTGTCATTGCATGAGATTTATAGTGTGCAGCTGAGCAAACTTCAATTTATACTTTATATCACAAAGTGGCCATGAACCTCACTTCAAGACAAAGAATATTAAAACTATCAAACTTAGTTAACATAACTGGCCAGGTTCTCAGCTCATATGAATTGGTGCAGGTCTGTCAGCTTTAGCAGAGCTGTGCTGATTTACACCTGATGAGAATCCAGCATTCCCCTTCTGCCCAGAGCTTGGAAACTTCTAAAAGCATCTTTATCAAAAGGGACTGTGAATGGACTAAGCAGCAGTGAAAAAAGTAAATTGTCCCTCCCCCAATTCACATGCATTGCCATTGATTACATTTTTGAAGTTGTTTCAGTGAGATTCCTCAACAGGTGTAAACCAGCATAGTCCTGCTGAAAGTAATGTGCTAACTCCATCTTTTTGCCTCAGTTTTCAGTGTGCATCACTGTGTGTTTAAGCTCATTCCTTAAACAATTATTTTCTTTACACACCAAGCACGCTGTTGAATCCATCCTGTGACCAGCCATTTGGGGCGTCACAAAGGCTTCATAACATCATTAAAACATTCAATTGTATCATAAAATAATTCTGAAGTAAATGAAGCACAGTAACTTAAATTATTCAGTAACTTCTAACTGTGGAACTGTAGTAAGGGGACTGTGCATTTGATGGTAATTGGAATATAGTAAGCAATCATCTAACCAAAAAAATTGCAGTTTGGAGAATCACTTTTCATAATAAAATGTCAGCATTGTCATATGTCTTACAGAATGGAAAAGGAATGATGCCTGTTGCATGAATTATGACAAGCACAAATCTAGCTAGGTCACTGGGTCTGGCACCAAGCTCAGCCGAAGTGGCAGGAGGGACCAGCAGAAGATGCACAGGAACCAGGAATTCAGCTCTGCTGAAGTGCTGCTGAGACCTTGCAAAAGTGGCTTGGCAGCTCTCGTCATGCCACCGGGAGTGGAGGTCTCAGGATGCTACTTGGCCTTTAGGGCAACTGAATGTTCAAGCTTTCTTTCCCCAGGAGGTTTGGAACAGACCTAAGTTTAAGCAAGAGAGTTATCCCAAGTACTTAGGTGAGATGTGAGATCTGTCCCACGCCTCCAGCATGGCTTTTGTTTATGGATCAGACTCTTATAGGACTTGGACCCTGAGTTTGAACCAAATGCATCTGACCTCTGAGACAGTCTTTACTGAGACAGAAGAAAAAATTTTTTCCTCTCTTTGAAGAGGGATTAAAGTGGACTTGGAACATGTTACTCCTTAATGGCACTCTCAGAAAGAGAATTCTGAAACCACTAAACTCTCTTTGCTGGTTGCTATACATGTAAAGCAATTACCTTAACATTTGTTGGCCTGGGCAACAGTGCTCCCTACTATTTTTATCTCATCAGACACCTCTTCCCCTGTTCCCTCCTCCTCCTCCCTCCTAAAGGAAGATCGTCTTTGAGGAAAAATAAAAACAAATAGTCTACAAAGTATCTCACATGTGGCCTCACCTGTTTCTCTTCCCAAACTTCATTTTGTTATCGATTTTGGTTATAAAAATGAATTTGGATGTTAGAAAAGGTGCCATTGAAAGCTATTTAGAGATTTTTGTAAGAATGCTTTTAGGATAGAGAACAGAGAGAATGCTTAATCTTCCAGAACAAATATTTCACATGTGTAAATAAAATTCTGTTGGTCTGTGCAGAGCTTCTGGCTTACAGCAGCAGGGTTTCTCAAACCAGTAGCACCAGAGAACATCACTCAGTCTGCGTTCCTATTACAATTTGTATCATGCTTTTGTTCCTGTCCACTTACACATCTCTGTAGCCTTCAATAGTTCATCTATTGAACCCACAGTGACCTGATCAGCTCTTGCATACAAGCTGTTCTAAGGCAGCCTGCCTATCTTTGTAGGTGTTGCTCAACACCATGGCAAATGAGTGTTTAATTTGCCTTGAAGTGAGCTGCCTTCAGCAACATTTCCATACATGTGCAAGTTAGCAAACAAAACAATGCTTCAATTGACATTTTGCAAAACCCCTGACTTCAGCATAATTTGACTACTGCCAGAATCAAAGAAGTCTTGCCACCAATGTCATACAAATAAAAGTTAGGCAAAATCTTAGACTTTTAAAAATGACAGTCCCTGAAAATTATCTTTCCTGCACAATATCTTTCAAAGTAAGTATCCTTACTTTTCTTTCAGGGAGAAAATCTTTTTCTCTCTCTCCTTTGAAGCAATAACATTGTATTTATAATAAAGTTTTCTGTCATAAGTTAATTGAGGCAATATGTCTTTGCAATCTCTTTTCTTTGTGCTGGCCTCTAAAGCAGCCCCATTTTTCTTTCCCCTTAAAAAAAATGAAAAAAAATACAGCTAGGCTGGATATTGGAATGACAATTCTGTTCTCTGCATGTACACATTTGTATTTTTCCTCTACAATGCTTGCATTGAGGGGAAAACAAATTGATAGATTATAAATAGGACAGTGCTACCATGCTTTTCTGATCGCATTCCTGTTACAGGAAAGTAACTCTGCCCTTTCAGTGAGAGGCTTTTTGAAATTCATAGAGAGAGAGTTGTTGTAATTAGGCAGGTGCTGATGTGGATGATAAGATTATTTAGGGCAAAGTCCAAGTGAAGGGGTGGTGCCCTGTGCTCCTGCAGAGCTAAGGTGGGAGCCAAGTTTATATACTGTGTTGAAGGAGGAACTCGGGACTTTGGAGGTTTGAGCATATATGCTAAAGGCAATCATGGTACATTCCTATCCTTCTGACCCTTATCATCACTCGACCTTTGGTGTTAATGGCTCCATTACTTTTGGTGCTACTGTCTAACTTAAAATGGGTCCTGATGTCTCAGTTCCCACTGCTTTTGAAGACCAAACCTAGGTTTAAAGGGCTGCATGCAAAATATTAAGGGTAAGGTGCAAACACAGAGAAAATTATGTCAAGATACAGAACACATCATACATACTTGGGCTACATTTTCTTCTGAATCTTTTTGATGTCCAGGCAGTTGACTATTGGTATAAGTCTTAGGATTCGATTCCTGATTGCAGCAGGACAAATAGGAGCAGGAATCTTTTCAACACAAGTGACTACAGGTAAAAATCTGATGCCCTAAACAGATAAATATATTTGGCAAACTGTATTCGCTTCTTTAATTCATGAGATAATAAATCTCAATGATAAATATTCCTGCCAAACAACAGAACAATAGGATGGCTATCAGTGTTTATCCACACCCTATAAACATACAAAACTCTTGCATATTGGAAAAGCCAGTAGTGCCTAAATGATGGTTGCCTATTCAAGACATCTCATTCATTACAGGAGATGTGATGCAGGCAAATAAAAGAATGACCAAAGAAGGCTGCTAGGTGGAGAATAAGAGGATAATGAGGTCAGATAAAATGTTTGGGTATCATTAATCCCCAAGAGCTAAGAAAGCTCCCGTGGCAGTTCAGCAAAGATGGTGAAGCACAATGAACAAGGGATCCATACAGACACTAGTGTTTCCTGGTGACCTGAACCTACAGAAATCTCCATCTTGCCTTTGTAAGTTGCTGAGTAAATCACAAGGGCACTTGGTGGTGGTACACCCGCAGGCAGAGGCTCTGTTTGCTGCACAAATATGGGCTGGAATCCATGAGGTGCTGGTTTCTCCCTACCCATGCACTGCTTTATACTCCACTAAAATGAAACAACACAAAGACTTGAAATATGTGGAGATGCTGCTCTGGCAGGGCCAAAACCAGCAGTGAAATCCTAACAGTAACATTTATATTAGGATGGAGTTATTACAGGCAAAAATAGCTACAAGCAACTCTCTTCCTTCTTGGTCCCGATAACTTTTCCTTTCTTTAACAATTACCACTTTTTGAGGATTCCTTCTCTTGCCTGTCCTATCCTTATCTTAAGAGATCCTTAGCTCCCTTTTAGAAATTACTTGCCTAATATCTCACCTAAGTCTCCATTCCTGCAAACTTTTCCTGCAAACTGCCCCTTTCTCCTTGTCCAGTCTCTTGTCAATATGGAAAACAACTGATTTCTACCCCTCTCAGAATAAACTTTCATGTTATGATAAGCTGTTACACACCTTTTGTTTCTATTACCTCGCTATAGGCTTCATATTTCTCTTTTCTTGATTAAAAAAAAAAAAAAATCACTGAAGGTTTGATTGTTTTCCTATAAGGGGTGTGTTTTTTCATCTGCTTGGCATTTTTGTCATTGGCCTGTGACATTGTTTACATGCAGCACCCAGACTGCGCAAATGAGATGCCACTAGGGCTATGTAAAAATGGACATCTACTACTCTTCCAGGATCTCCGTTTTGCTGTTGATTTTCAGTTTTGTGATCCACTAAAATCTTCAGATTCTTTGCTGCTATACCATGCTTTAGTAAGACATTCTCCATTTTCTAATTTTTCTTCCTAAATACAGACAGTATCTGTATTGAATTTAATCTTATTGATTTCAGGTCATTTATCCAATATACTGCGATCATTTTGAAGTCTAATCCTGTCTTCAAAAATTCTCATGAGATTTCCAGTAAGATGTCATCCACAAATTTTATGTGTGTACTCTCCATTCCATGATCCAAGTCATTTATAAAAATATTGAATAACAATGAACAGAGTCCTACGGGGCTCTTGTGATGTGACCTTCCAGTTTGACAGCAGATTATTGATAACTACTCTTTGCATAAGGCTTTTCAAGCATTTGTGTATCAACTTTGTAGTGATTTTTGTCTAGATCATAATCCCTCATACGTCTGGCACCCCTCCTCCCTCCCCAAAAGCCCACTGTGTAGTATCTACTTCACAGTGACAATTCTCTCTTTAATCACTTGGTCTATTGAGACTGCTCTCTGTTGTCAATGTGTCTTGCTAAGCAGGTAAATATGGCTTTCCTTTATTAACACTTTTTTGGACTCCGATGTTTTCAGACTTGATCACTGTTGCCCTTTGTATTTCTTCCCCTTTAGCACCAAGCAGATAGGAAAGATCCTGGCTTTCTGCTCTGCCACTGCTTGTTGCATGAGAGATTTGTGCATTCTTTTCTTTTTTCTTTCCAATGATAATAACCCCTTGGGTCCCTTCCTTCTCTTCCTGATGCTAGACATTCACCTCTCAAAGTGGTGTAGTTCCCAGGTTTAATTAATAAATTGGCAGAACTCTAAAGCTTTTTCACTGGTGATAAGCCACTGTGTGGCAGAACAGGGGAAAAAAGCACCCTATACATCTGTCAAAGTGGATTAAACAAAAAATGGTGCCACTGATTTTGTTAATCTCCATGCCACCAGTTACCTCCTGTGCATGTTCAGTCAGCCATTGTTATCATCCAAAGGAGTCTGCTTGGATGACTTTTACAGTTTTCTACAGCAGAAGACTTCTTGGAATTCTTGGAATCACACCATGAACGCTGTGCAAACCTGTTTTCATCCCACAGCCTCAGGAGAGGTTTCCCAAAACCACCCTAAGAACGCAGGAGATATTATTCTCTGTCAAACGGTCACACCAAAGCCCAGAGGTCCCTTCATAAACCACTCAGAAGACTACTGGAAATGGCATGAATTTGTGGCTGCCCATTCACATTTCTTTTGCCTTAGGTTTCATTGGAACTACTTGCCAAAATCATGTTTCACAGATTTTGTAAAATCCCAGGTGCCCTGAGCTGGGCATGGCTGCTGATTGCTCCAAAGAGCTGAGCCGAAATTGGCAAGCCCCCCCCATCCGAGAGGGCATTGCTGAGGTGGAGGATGCAGAGCCATTGGAAACACGAGAAACGCACTGATTTGCAGCAGCTGGACATCCAGCCTTGAATCCTAAATGAACTCTTTACTGTTCACCAGAGATCTGGCTCACATTCAGTTGCAGCAATGGGCAACATATGTGCACGACACAGGGATTCGTATGGCCATTCAGCTCCTGCTCCATCCCCACCCACAGGTCACCGATAAGAAGCTGTGCCGTCCTTGCGTGTCTCTGTTCACGGTGCTCCTGCCCCTCGCTGCTGGCGCCGGTGATTTGTAGTGTCAGGCAGGGGTACTATAAGCTAAAAGAGATTCCTCAACACATTGATACTCACAAAACACAAATGTGTAAAATGCAAGCACAATTAGTGTGCAGGCTTCTGCTTCTGTGTGCTTGGAGAAAGGCTGGGGATGCTAATTGGTTCTGGTCTGAATCAGCTTCCTGGTTCAGGGCACACTTCTAAAAGGGATTTCAGCTACACGTTCTGTGCCAAACATAGCAGATGGTGGTAGGATAGTAAATTACATTAAGGAATACTTGTACAGTTTCTTTACCACTTTTGTAGTTGAAAAACAAACAATTGAGTTGCTTAGGGTAGTGGCAGATGCAGTTTCATGTCTGTCTACCACCCTAATAGTTTTATGGAATTATCTCAGAGAATAAAGAAGCAGGTTTAATGACCATGGAAATGATCTGAATAATCCTAGAGTGATCATAATTTCTAGTTTAAAAGTATGTTCCTCTGTTGCTAAGATTTGTGTTTCCAATTGCAAGTATTGATATAATCATATTCTGCTTCCCACCACCCCCCTGCCTCCCTGCCCCCTGAATTTTTCCTCTTATTTACAAAAACATTTCTGCAAACAACTTTCCAGCCAAACTGTCACCCCTGGGTATTAGTGCCACCTGGTTGTCATGATGTATTGAATCACTTCATATTTAAAATAGTGTTTAACCACAGCTCTGCCTCCTTTGTTTATCAGTTTCCACATTCTTCCTTGAAATTTTTCAGCTATCTGGCATTGTAGGATTGTTGAATAATCCAGGTGGGAAAGAATTAGTCCCACCTCCTGTTTAAAGCAGACTCAGCTCTGAGATCAGATGTGGTGGCTCAGACCTTTGTCCTTATGAGTCTTAAAAGGCTCCACAGACTGAGGTGGCTCAGCCTCTGCAGGAAAAAAGCTCCACTGTTTCACTGTTGCAGTTTTGGTTATAATATCAAGTGGAAACTTCTGGTTTGAATTCAGCTCTATATTCAACATGGTTCTATAGTCTGCTTAGCATACTGCGAGTGAAAACGCCACAATAAAATCCATCTACGAGTTGACAGAGGTTCAAGGAAAAAAGTATTTATCTACTTGAATAACAGAAATTGGAATTTTTTCAGTTATTTTTATTGTACATAATAAAGGGGATGAGTGAACAGATGTGCATATACATGAATATCCCTCAAGTGGTTCTTTATTTGTGATAGAGGAGGAGACTCAGAAGAATGCCTACAGATTTGGGATTTATTTCCTGTTCTGCCAGGGCAAGACCTAAATCAGCCTCTGTTTTTAAGGGGCCAAATATCTCATTCCGTTAACCAGTACACTGACGGTTCTGCAGTCAACTTGGGGAAAGTAGCCTGGCAGAGAAGAAGAGCTTTTAATATGAAAATGATAGTTACCAACATACTGGTAAAGACACAAGAACAGCTTTGTGCAGTGAAGTGCATGAGACGACCATGTAAATAAAAAGGTAAAAGTGTAAACCCACCCATTATTCATATCATGTTCTGGTGAAATAAGATGAACTTACCTCCTCTTTTGTTTTGCGTTGATCTTATTATTAACAGAAAGGTAGGCAAAGTGGCTGAACATTTCAGTTCCACCTTCTACAATGATGCTATCCATTGTGTTAAATTTGAGTTTCTAAAAACCAAGATGGTATAGAACAGAAGCACCACCTCTTTGTATTCCCTAGGATTTTGAGTGCAAGGCTTAGGTGTCTAACTTTTGACCTGCAAGTATATTATTAAGTTACAGAGAGAGGGTCTGGTCTTTCCTGCAGCCATAAATCAGATGTCTGACAGAACGATCCTGTGCATGATCTAGGTGTGCACTGCCAGTGTCCTTGTTATAAATGGATCAGCTCAGAGTAGTAATTTAAACCAAACGTTTTCAGCTTTTCAGTAAATGCTTGTGTGAAAGGTCCGTGTTCAGGATTAGATCATCTGTACTGGGAAGTTTTGTTCTGCTTCGGGACACTGTCTTCAGAAAAATGAGGCAAGCAGATCCTTTCAGAGTAGTTTTTAAGATGTTAAAAAACTTCCAATTGATTTCAAATGGGATGTCAGAGATATATAGCAAGAACAGGACCATCAAAGTCTTAGGAGGAAGGTGACTACATTGGTGTGTAGAAAACTCTTACAGCAGACCAAAACTGATCGTTCTCCAGGCTGGTGAATGATTTAGAACAGTAACACTGATAGTCATCTAAAGAATAGAGGGTGGGATTGGGGAGAGATTTCCCTCTCAGGCTCTGGTGATGACAGCTGAAGTTGCCACCTATTTGGAAAAGGACTATTAGGGAAACGAGGACATATCAAGGGGGCTTAAAGTGTTGCACAATGCTGGGAACAGTTTTGTTACAGAGCAACATAACATGGTTTCAGCTCCAAAACCCAACACAGTCTGTAAGTGTAGCTAGCTGAATAGGGATGAACGAAGAATAGAAGTATGAAATAAGAGGCTGCTGTCTTAATTTTAAGATTTCTTGTGGCTAAGAGAAACTAGATGATTTCTAAAGTTTCTACTGATAACCACCTACTGCCTCCAGGAAAAAAAAAAGAAAACAAACACAAAAACACCCAAGCACACAGTCATGCTCACTTTAAAGCAAACTGAGGAAGCAAAGGAAGGTTATTTCTTTGAAAAACTTCCAGCTGTCTTCATACTCTGCCTCGAGTTTGAGTGCTGTCTGGAGATGAAATGGCTGGTCATGAGCAGGGATGGACATGCCCAACACCTCCCTTTCTCCGGCTCCTGCAGGTAAACTTAGGAACAAACAATTCCTAACTAAGATGTTTACTATGTCCCTGTCTCACCTAGAGCTACTCTGAACCAGCTCAAAATATCACTATTGTTTGGGTTTTTTCTGAGTGAAGTGCTGAAATATTTGGTTTTGGAGCTGGATACCCTGTGAGTGGTCTTGTTTGGAAAGATGGAAACATCTGGCTGGAGGGTGTATAAGCAGGACTCACCTCAGCTGGGGAGATGCTTTGCTTTGCTCCTGCTTCACTGGTGTTTTGTGATCCCATCCCTGTGGTCCCCTGGGCAAAGCTTGTTGTGGTGCTACCATGAAAAAAAATACTTCTATCAGGTAGAAAACCAAAATCCTTCCCTTTTATTTCCTCTTATGGCAAATGGACCCCCCTGCCACCTTCCAAGAGAACATGCCTTGTCCTAGGACTGCTTTACTGGCATAATACCAAAAGGGGTGAAACAAGGGTGTCAAGGTGTTGAGGGAGTTGGCCACATGTATTAGAGAAGACTCAAAGGCACTGTAGGTGATGCCAGACTCAGCTGGATTCCAGGGATTATGTTGACAGCCCAAATTTGGTGCTTTGGCATCCCCTCATTCCCTCTTCTGGGAGGGGGATAGATGTGGGGAAAGCAGGTCTGCTTTCATCTTTCTGCCACCTGAGAAGTCTGTGATGCAACAGAAATTTCTGGGTCAGGGCTTGGTTTGCCAAAGCAAAGGACACAGGACAATGTCAGAGACTGGCCTACTAAGTCACACTTTCCAAGAACAATCCTCTTCCATATAGATAAGAGTTGCTTTTATAACTTGTTTTTCATTTCCATCTATGATAAGCTACTTCTTTCCTTTAAGTTCCCTTCCTTTAAACGAATGTTAACTATTTATCTTTGGCCAGGAAGATTCCCACTTACTGCCAGGAATAATGGACATTCCTAATTAAATTTAATTTTTATATTCCTTCTCCTTCTTCATATCCCCACCTGCCCCAAAAGCAGACAGGATCGCCTTGCTTCCAAGAAATCTTTTTTTCAGAATTAGTGTTCCCAGCAAGTAAGAAACCCAAAGTACCTAGCCAATTAAATGGTATTTTTTATGTGTGTGTGGGTTTTTTAAATATATTTTCAGATTTTCTGTACTGACCAGTGCAGTTAATAAATAAAGCTCATAGCCAATGCTCTGTCTGCAAAAGCATATTGTCGATTACGACCTTACAGTAAGTCTGAGAACACTAAATACCATTTTCTGGTAAACCAGTCATTTAGCTGCTCAGGAAAAGGCAGGGTGCTGCTTGCTGAGCAACTGTTCCTACACTTAAGGCACCTCGTGGAAAATCCTGAAAACGCATCTGTACCTCACCATACCTGAACAACCATTAAACCTTTCAGTTGCTAAACATACAGAGAAAAGCCTGGGAGGTCTCACGGTCAGTTAATGAGCCACAGGGAAGATGCAGTTCAGTTCAGAACTGAATCAGTGTTTAGTCTTGATTGTGTTTCCTTTAAAAACAAACAAACAAACAAACAAACAAAACAAAAACAAACTCCACTACAAAAAACCCTGTGCAGCACAATTTCCTTCCTTCAGATGAAAAGCGAACTATGGTGACTGGGAATAAAGATCAGATGTTACCATGTTGCAGCAGAGTAGCATACAGATCCTCCAAGGCTATTTGTAATGGGGGTGAGGGGGTGTCAAGAGACCTTTCCCAGCCAGTCACCAAATGCAGTGCAGGCCATCAATGGTCAAAGCTGCTGCTTGAGGAAAGGCCTGGAGCAGTGCTGGGGGCTGGCAGCTCCTGGCAGAGGCCATCTGAGAGCTTGAGCCCTGCTCAACTGCAGCTCCAACTCACTCTTTGATTTGGCATCCCATGTCCTACAACAGTGACGCCGTCAGATTTGGGGCAATCTATAGGTTTGGTGTTTGCCTGTATTTGCTCAAGGGTGAGGCTTGCTCCCTTTCCACGCCACGAGTTAATAGTGTCTGGTTCTCTAATACATATTTTATGATCTGGCTCCTGTGTTTTACTCAGCTGAGCAGGTGGTCTGGTGGCTTTATAAATACAATTACGATGACTAAAAGCCACATTGCACTTGGCACCATCCTTCAGTTTCCCCAGAGGTCTGGGACTGGCTTGCCCTGGTGACAGAGCCAAACTTTGCAATCTCCCTGTCCACCTTCCACAGGTTTGGCAGCCAGAATTCACCCCTCAGTCTCTGCAGATCTGGTATTCCTACATGGGGCAAAACTGATATGAGATTTTAAATTAAAAACAGCTAAACCTATCTAAACCAAGCCCAAACTGTGTTCCAGTTTGGACTGACAAGAATCTTATAATAAGAAAATGTAAGTGAACTGGAAACACACTGGAAACTAAGCTCAGGATGGATAATTCTGTGCTAAATACCGTTTTTGGTCGATACAGTGTGCATTAAACTGTGAGTCACTCAAGCTATTACTGTCATTGGCATGGAAAAATAAAACATACTGTGGCTGGGACTATTGCTTCAGTGAGAACACACAGGTTTCAGTGGGTCCCAGTGATGCCTTTACTCCTTCTTTCAGTATGTTCTTGTTACTTTATTTAGAGTTTGCAGATATCCATCAAGTTACTTACTCAGTTTGCCTATTCAGCAAAACCCGATTTAGATAGCATACTTAAAATTAAGGACATTTACATCCCACTGAGGTAACATAACTAGCTTCATGATTATTTCAATGTTTGTGATCTCTGTATAGATCTGTTTCTTTTTCATATCATAGATAAGGTCTTCAGCATGCATTCAGGGGCCAGCTGTAATTTTGGTATTTGCTTCATTTCCAGATGCTTAAGTTTCTTTTCTTTTAGGAAAAGTATCTATAGACCAAGACTTTTTTTGCAAATTAAAATAGAGAACACTTTGAAATTGAGATTAATTTTATTATGAAAAACCAAAATGTTCTGAAGCATACCTTAATGGAAAAGTTAAAATTCATCCAAATGTTTTATGGTTTTTTCCCAGAAAGAAATGGCAAAGTATTTCTATAGGAAAACTCCATTTCAGTGACATGACACTTTCTGTCGAATATCCGTGATCAGTTCTAGACACTGTCATGTGGAAGGCTGTTTTGATAACTAGTCTGTAAGCCCAGAGGATGAGATTCAGATCTTGCAAAATTTGGCATTGTATTGTTTTCAAGAAAGCTATGAGAGTTTACACAGCCAAAGAGCCCAGACCTTCCCTCTGTTCTTTTGGGCAATCATAGTTGTAACTGAACAAGTCTCACACCAAACCCATCACTGTCGTAACATTTTATGTCATTGTAGACTGAAATATCCAGTGCTCTGCCCAGCTGTGTTTAACCAGAACTCTGCAGGAAATACTCTGTAAGGCATAGCTCCTAAACAGCAAAGATTTTAAACAAATGAGTATAGGAAGAAGAAAAAAAAACAAAAAACAAAAGCCAAACAACGAAACAAGCCCTCAAAAGGAACAAAATCCCAAAGAAACCAGAGCCCTGAGGAATCCCTGTGGATCATATGAGGATGTAACAGGCACAAAGCAACAACATTTGCAAGATACGTGCATCACACTGCAGTCTGAGCACATTGTTTGCAGCAGACGACATCGTTTTCTCCTCCTGGCCCAGTACGTACTGCTGCACGGACGTGATTGACTTACTGGCCACATGCTGCTATGGCAGAGGAAATTCATTGCAAAGACCTTCTGGCCACCCACCTCATTTACACGCCCTGTTTTAGGAGGCTCAGGTTTGAGCACAGCAACCTGCAAAAGCAGGGCTGCTGACGGTGTAATAGCAAGCCTGTAGCACAGCCCAGAGATGCCTGACTGCCAGGCAGCGCGTTCAGAACGTGCCCAGCCATATACTTTAACCAAGTCCAGCACAAGTGGACTGTGCTTGTGAGAACTTTCAGGCTTGAAGTATTAAGAAAAAACTTACCTAGCCCCAGGCTGCTTCTTTAGCCAAAGATGCCTTTCTTCGAAGCTTAGTATTTCTAAGTAGGCAAAACTGGCTAATGTATAAAACCCCACAAGGCAGCGAACAGTATAGGCCGTTGCATGTATTTTTGCATCTTCAAAGATGCGTGAAAAGATGTTCCCTGCTGCCCTGATCAGCAGTTTAACTGGTGAATTGATCTCTACTGGAATGAGCCACCTTCTTAAACCGAGTCAGCCCAAGGAGCAGCACCAACTGCTCAGCAACATCTGTGATTTTGCCACCTGCGAGAGCTAAGAGAAAAGCGCTCAGTACAGCAATAATTGCTCCACAAAAAAGCAATGGCAATAAGTAGATTTGCTACCCATAAACCTTCTCCAGCAAACTATTTCACCCCCAGCTTTCATGTAGGGATTTGCTTAATCTTTTGTTGATAACATGACAACAAACAAATCCATTAACATAATAACACTATGATTACACATCTAAACAGTCTTTAGACTTATCATTGGCTAACTAACATTTCCTACTAGTCAAGTGAGAATTTGCAAACGTTAACTTATACTAAGCTTGCTTGTTTTGCACTAATATTTCATTCCTAATTAGCAGCACAGCATTTTTCCCTGCAGGAACCTATTTAATAAAACATTGAATTTTTAATGTTTTTGTCTGGGGGAGGTGCAAGTGATGTGCACTCCTAAAGATTAACACACCTTTCTATTTTGCCATTGCTGTTACTGGTGTTATGATTACCCTTGTCCTCTAGGATCATTGGGAACTCAGTAAACACTACTATTGCTCTCTGAGGCATTGGTTTTACACATAGCACTGCTCTTTTAGAGCCAAGATGTATAAACTTAAGAAAGATGTTATCCTCAGTGATTCATTTATGATAGCAGAGATGCCAACTTCTGTAAATCTGAGATACTTTCGGAATGATGATTGAATTGTAGAGGTTTCGTACACAGGCGTAAGTGAAGTTAGAAAGTTCCTTATTTGTACTCTGCAAAAATTTGAAGCATTAATGAGTATGATTTGTGGGCTGAGCTCATAGTTTGGAAGGTCTCTTTGTGGCTTGGCTGGTGACATGGTGCAAGATAAGGCAGAAATAATTTTAATATAGGAGAGGGGATGCTTCACTACCCGTAACCTTCATTGCTCATTTCTGAGTTCAAGTCTTGGCCAGACTGGTAGCAAAAGAAGATGAAAATAGGACAGTTGTACCCCAAAGGCTTGCGCATTCCTTCTGTCTGCAAATCCTTGCACTTGCATGTGCAGACAAATCTGAATTCACATGCCAGTAGGTAAAAATACATGCAACAGCCTATACTGTTCACTCTCTTGTGGGTTTTTATACATTAGTCAGTTTTGCCTTCTTAGAAATACTAAGCTACGTGGACATTGATCAGCAGCATACATAAGCTAAAGGCTTCCAGTCAGCTGCAGAGGGAACAAGTACAAGCACCTCAATGGAACAGAAAATCCGTTTTTCCACACATGGATATTTCACGAAAAAAAGAAATCTCAAGCTAGGGCAAGGTTTAGGCAGGAAATAGTTGTGTCCTTAGGAAGAGCACTCCTGAAACAAATGTCTTCTTCATGACACATGGATTAATGAGAGCTTCCTAATAAAGAACATGGAACTGGAAGGGACTACTTGGGTCAACTACTTCAGTCCCTTGCTCTTAGAAGCAGCGAAGGCATAAACATTTAAAGCAGATGGGACTGTAACTCATCCCCTCCACAAACAGTGACTTTATTACTGTCACAACTGATAACACATTTAAGAAAAATGCCAAGAAACAGACCATGCCACAGAAGGTTGATTTGTCACTGCTGTATTTGGTGTGCCCTAAAGATAGGATACTATTTTTCTATAGCAGTGATTTTGCAAGGTTTCAGAATACTGCTTCCAAGGCCATGCTGATATCTGGTAGTTACATTCATCTCCATTGTGTGTGCGGTGGTCTGACCCAGGCTGGATGCCAGGTGCCCACCAAGGCTGCTCTATCGCTCCCCTCCTCAGCCAGGCAGGGGAGAGAAAGTACAACAAAAGGCTCATGGGTCAAGTAAGGATGGGGATAGATCACTTGGCAATTACTGTCATGGGCAAAACAGATTCAACTTTGGGAAATTAGTTTAATTTATTACCAATCAAATCAGAGCAGTATAACGAGAAATAAAACCAAATCTTAGAAACACCTTCCCCGCACCCCTCCCTTCTTCCTGGGCTCAACTTCACTCCTAATTTTCTCTACTTTCACCCCCCAGCAGCGCAGGGGAACAGGGAATGGGGGCTGTGGTCAGTTCATCACCTGTTGTCTCTGCTGCTCCTTCCATCTCAGGGGGAGGCTCCTCATACTCATCCCCTGCCGCAGTGTGGGGTCCCTCCCAAGGGAGACAGTCCTCCATGAACCTCTCCAACATGAGTCCTTCCCACAGGCTGCATTTCATCATGAACTGCTCCAGCATGGGCTTCCCACAGGTCATAGCCGCCTTCAGCATCCCCCTGCTCTGGTGTGGGGTCCTTCCTGGGCTGAAGGTGGGTGTCTGCTCCACCATGAACCTGCCTGGGCTGCAGGTGGGTATCTGCTCCACCATGAACCTCCTTGGGCTGCAGGGGCACAGCCTGCCTCACCATGGGCTTCACCATGGGCTGCAGGGGAATCTCTGGTCCGGTGCCTGGAGCACCTTCTCCCCGTCCTTCACTGACCTGGGTGTCTGCAGCGTGGTTAATCTCACATATTCTCACTTCTCTCTCTGGGTGCAGATTTTTCCCCTCACTTCCTAAAGACATTATCCCAGAGGTGCTACCACTGTTGCTGATGGGCTTGGCCTTGGCCAGCAGTGGGTCCATCTTGGAGCCAGCTGACATTGGCTTTATCTGACATGGGGGAAGCTTCTAGCAGCTTCTCACAGAAACTACCCCTGTAGCCTCCCCACTACAAAAACCTTGCCATGCAAACTCAATACAATGTGGAATGGCACAACAAAAATCACTACTGGAGCTAACAAAGGAATAAGATGCCCAGTTACAAAATATTGTTGCAGTGATAGTCCAGGGCAAGTATGTCCAGCTGGCACTTTTTGGCAGGATTTACCCAGTATGATGAACACAGAAAGCCTCTGGCTCTCAAATTATTTGAAGGACTCCTAATAACCTTAACAACACCCACTTAAGTTTCTCAAACTTAAGTCTCATATGTGATTCATCCAACTTACAGTCTTGGCATACTGGTCAAGACCTGGATTTGAAACATGCCAAAGCTTAAGCGTTAAGAAGATCTGTGGTTCTGCTTTGAGCTATTTGAGACATGAGAGCTTAATTGTAAAATGTGGAGCTGAGCTGGGTTCCAAGTCTCTCAAACATGCTGGATCCATGACTTCATGTCAAACTTTGCTAATTAGTGCCGGGAAGTGTGAGAAGCAGGAGGTGCAAGGAGAGAGCATTTCACATTAAGCTGGCTTGTTGCATAGCACAATACAAAGCACCGACAAACTGCTATGATTAAATGCTCTCCTGAACTTAAAATATAAAGAGATATTGGTCTTGCTAGAGACCAGGCAGTCCACTAAATCACAGTGCGTCTCTCAGCTGAAATATAAGTTCACATAGAGAGATCAGCCACACGTAGCTGTGGTTTTCCAGGCTGAGGACAGGATTTTTGGTGCATAAATTTCTTCTGGTGATTACCTGGGGTGTTCACAGTAGTTTTGTAAAAGAAAATGTTCTTTCTCCTATGTATATATAGGAATGCAGGCAGCAAGCCCTGGTGTTTCATTGCCAGGTGCTATTAAGGAAAATGGCTGGATCTAAATTGGCACAGCCCAGCATGTGTCAGAGGTCCTGATAAACTAAAGAAAAGCCCTGATGAATCTCACTAATCCATACTTGCTGCTTGATTTTCTCAGCTGCCTTCAGTAATGAAGAAACAGTGACAAGGAATACTGCTGAGTGAGCCTGGGAAGTTAATGTCGGGAAAGGGAGAAGAAGTTGGGGAATTAGGAACTTTAGGGATTTTTTTTTCTTCATGTGGAACTGGGAAATTCCTGGACTTCAGATCTGCTCTACATCTCTCCCTGACACTCTTGGCCTCCATAGAAACCAATGGTAAAGCATCTACTGACTCAAGAAGAGATCCCATGCAGTTGAATACCTCCCTATTTTCCCCCTTCCTGCTACTTTCCCTGGTCCCCGTCCCACCCCGGTGCTTTGGCTCCTGTGACAACTCAGCAAGTCTGTTCAGCTCACTCAACTGACAAAAAAAATCAACATAGCAGAAAGCTGCAGGTTAGAGGCCAAAGAACAGCCTTGATTCTTTTTTTTTCCCGCTAGGAAATAGTTTGAATCATTCCTATATTAAGGGGTGTGGAGAGTCCTTCCTCTTCTTAAAATGCCTTGGAAGCAAATCTGCATATAACATTGCTGAGGGATGTTTTGGGACAGTCTGCCGACCTTACAAAAGACTATTTAAAAATGCCCTCAATAGTTTTACAGAAGAGCGAATATCTTTTATTATATTGTCTAGCGCAGCAAACCCCCTCTGCAGTGTCTGAAGAGATAATTTTCTGTTATCTGCCAGAAGCTTTTTAATAGCAGAGAAAAGGAGTGCTGCACAGTTGTTTGATTGGCTGAGGTTCATCCTGCAAACACAAAGAAGTACCACCTAGGGCTCTGACAAACAGGCATCTTTGAAGCACTGTGGTATTGAAGAAGCCCCCATGGTAGCTCAGTCCCCTCTTCTGATGGTTTTTATTTTACAACATGCTTCAGAAGAAGGCACAACAAGTTTCTCCCCTTCTCTTTCTCTGTTTCTTGTTGGGAATAAGGATGGGATCAGATCACTTGGGTGTGCTGCTGTAATGAAACATTCAAATTGTTATCTCCATTCAGTCCTGTCTGCCTCCTTCCTTTTCTTCTGGAAAGGAATTAAGTAATTACTGTACAGTGGGTGCCTCCAAATATCACAGCTAATGCTTCCAGATGTAAATCAGCAGGATGTGTAAGTATAAAAGTCAGCAAGAAGGAAGGAAAGGAGGATAGTATTTTGCCAGTAGAGGATAAGGTTTTAAGTGGTAGAAATACTTGAGAATTCACTCTGTCTGAAAATTGAGCACGCGTTTCAGAGCAAAGCACAAGGGATGTGTCCTTGCTGAAACCCCACCAGCCTCAGGAGCACTGAGATTTCCTCTGTAGTGTTTTGGTGTACCTGGCCCTATCAGAGGCTCGTTAAAGCCATGGCAGTCCTGTCCCATACAGCCTCTGCCAACAGGCAGGCTGCACTCTGGCAGCCTCTTTGTAACGTCATTTCTCTAATAGAGATGTTTAACCCTTGCATGCTTGATCTACGGACCCCTGCAATAAGGGGAGACAGCATTCAGAACATGTGTAAGTCTGGTATAAGCAAGCTTGCTTTTCTTAATTGTCTTCCTTGGACCCTTAGAACTAGCTCACTGACCACAGGTTGAAACCACCAGAATATGGTAACAGAGAGCAATAGCTGCTGTGTATCTGCAGCTCAGTCTTTCCTGTACCCTGCCTGTACTTCTCTGTGAATGCCAGATGGCTTCTGATGGAAACTTCCTAGATAGAACGGGGATTTGGTGGTTTCTGGTGGTCTCCCCTGTATAAGAGACTTCATAGCTGTAATGCTTGGACTGGGTTGTGGCCAGACCTCTCAGTGCCCCAGGAGGTTTCACCACCGTACGTGCAGCAAGCTGGCTGGGAGCATGATCCTGCTCTTGTTTTGTCGGGGAGCTGCTCTTGGTGAAGGCAGAAGGTGGCAGAAAGCTTCACCTTGCACTCTCTCAGTTGCAAGTCCTGCACTGCCTTGAAGCCTTGATTCCAGGTTCTCTGCCCTCTTTTTGGCGAAGGGATGCAAGAATGACTTCCCAGCTAAGGTTTGCTTGGTGAAGCTCCTTTCCATACATTCTTTCCTCCCTTTCTCTTCCCCTTTCCGTGATTCTTATACAAGTACAAAAAATTCCCTGGTGGATTTTTTCAACATTACTATAATTGCCTACACTGCTAAATATACCAAAAGTGGCATTATAGAGGTAATTTATTATTTTTTATGCATGTTAACTGTATAAATAATGATTTGTAAAATTAGGCAGAAGTTATATTAAATTGAGCAGTGTTTAAATCTTGACACTGTTTATATTTCTCTTCTAAAATAATTAAACCTCCCTTTCATTTAGAAGACTGTGTCCAGACAGTTGTAATATGTTTAATATTTTATAGCAAGTCATTTAACTGAGAATTTCACTAAATTAATTGAAAAGTGTAAACTTTATTTAAGATTCTCCAAGTGAGCATACAGTTATATGGTAGTAAAGAATTAATATTGTATATCTTTGGAAGGGCATTACCTTGAAATTGTCAGCCAATTTCTCATGCTATTCAACGGTGAATCATTATTTAAATGTTAGGTCATACTCCAACACACTTGTTCGCATACCAGGAGCTGAGAGACTGTGAATCGCCCTCATGTCAAATAACCTGTGATGGATGGCTGTCTTTGGCTTCCAGAGCCAGCAAAGCTCGGAGATGAGAAAGAAAGGGACAAAAAGGGAGAAAGACGTGAAAGTGTATATCAGAAAGGGAGATTTTCAGACACACATTGAACTGGCCCTGAAATCCATCCTCAAGCAGGACATAACATAAAACAAGATGCTGATGTCTTTCTGGTGAAATATTGAAGACACCTATTAATCTTATGTGAATCTGCGGGGGCTGTAAGCACATTCAGAGCTGTGAGCAGAGTTTGGTTTCCTAACTTCAGTGCACTGGAAAAGACAGCCATGGTCTCTATACCTTGGGGTGAGCCAGATGTGAGCCCCAAGATCCCAAAGCTCAGGCTGGGAAGCTCTGTCTCACCAAGGTGCACTAATTCATTCATCTCAGCCCTTGCCAGTGTGGCTTCTGGAACGTAGAAAAGTACCTCCATGAAAAGATGCCCCTGACTATTAAACATGCTCTCAGGTTTCCCCCAAAATAACTCTGGGGCCCTGAAAGTGCAAGGGACAGAGAAAGGGGGACAAGGGTGGGTAATAGGGTCGCGTGAGGAATTCACATGAGGTCTCCACGACACCCCATGGGCAATGCTGGGCTCACAGAAATGTGGCTGGGCAATGCAAGGTGCCGAGTGTGGCTGTGCTGGTGACAGCTGAGGTGACTTTCTTCCTCATGACTTGTGCTCCCTGGTTGGCTGCTCCTTGTGTCACATTTTAGATGCCAGATCAAACCTCTGAGGTTATACATACAATTCAGCCTAAACTTTGTTAACAACTGCAGTTTGACATCCCGCTTTCCTAAAACTACTCAGACACAGCATCCTTCCTGATTTGCCCTCTCATATTCTTTCACAGTGTTATTTGACTCTGATAAATACAAGACATTATTTTTGCTGCACAATATTTTGCTGCTGCATTGGCTGGTGACTTTACTTCATCTTCTTTACTTGTAAGTCTTAGTGCCTAAACTTTATCTGGATAGAGAAGTGCTCTCTGAGAGCAAATGTTATTCAGTAGGAGACTTTTGTGTTTTTCAAGTTTCCTTTTCACCCTTGTATTTCCTCACTCTTTCACATGCAGATGAGAAGCTCTACTGCTTTCCCATGGAGGTCCGAACATGCTCAAAACAGGGAACGCTTTTCTGCTCATATGTCATTAAAGGTAGAGAGCAATAAAAATGTCAAGTTACTGAAGAAAGCCAAGTCAATTTTTCAATATATTTCCCGCAGCAAAAGGGTAATGACTCTGAATGACCTAGAACTGAGACACGAGCAACTCCATGTGCAGGGGTGTATCCACTGATTAAAAGCCTTTATGAAAATTTAATGAGAACACACCCAGAAACTTTGATGAACAATAATGTTTATGATCTTATTTAAAATTCAAGGTGACATCAAACATTTTTAAATTCATTAGACACTTCCTGTCACATCAGGTGTTATTTGAAAGGCACACGACTGCCTAGCATACTACTCTATTTGTGAGGAGGCATAATTTCAACCTTAAAATAATTTGATCACGGGGTTCGGCACTTTTTCATTCACCTTCTGTAATGAAATGCTTGTGGCCATGCAGAGAGATCTGTTGAATCAAATACTCGGTACGTCAAATGTACTAAAATTCCTTCTTCCCAAGGATCAGCTGCTGCAATTGGTTAATGAGAAACTGCAAATGGGGAGGGATTGAACACATCTCCTTCCTCACGTTCTGGCATTGCACACAAGACTTTTTCCTCCTTTCCCCTGAGGTTAGCATGAAGGAAACAACATCATAATTCAAAACAGGTGCAAGCAGTGGTTTAGCAAATTCCTTCCATTTTCAACTCTGAACAATTGGCCCAGTTTCGTATGTGCTTAAACTCTTAAATTGCAGGCTTATCAGATACTGACACTGCTTATATTTATATACCTGAATACTCAAGAACATCTGCTGTACTGAAATTCATCATTCAAAAGACTTAATTAAAATAATGCTGAATTGGAGACTCAGCATGCATTACCAAAGTGCATATTTGTTTTGCTACAATCAATTAAGACTGTATTCATGAAAACAACTCCTGCAACAAAATCTGTATGTTTAATCCTTATGCTAATCTCCTCAGAATTTGTTGTACTGTTTTAGAGGCAGTCAATTGAAGATTTTATTTTCTTTAACAAAACTGCATAACATGTTTTCATTAACTCAACAAGAGGTAAATCAGGATTGATGTCTTGTATAAACACTGAGAGAGAAATCTAGATTGAGGCATCTTAGTAATAAACAGTAACCTATTCTTCAAGCTGGCTGAGTGTCTTTCCAATTAAGATATTACTGAGTATTAAAAAATGCTCATTAAAACCTAAGTATTAAAAGATGCTTTGTTCTCCAAGCAAATGTTATCTACTGTTATCTACTATTCTTTCATTGATTTAAGAGATTAAGAAATCTAAGCACAATCAATAACCTACTCACACCTAATCTGATTTGTCTCCATCACCAATGGGGTGTCATTTATAATGTTATAGCCTACCACAGCCGCTTGTATTACATGCTGTGCTTGAATTAGAATAGCAACTGAGCGTAGCATTTAGGAGTTGGCCATTACCTTTTTCTTTCTTTAATAAGAAAATGTGTATACAAATTTGCTTTCTTGAAATAGTCCAGTGTTTGGAAACCGGCATTTGGAGCTACTGTTTGGAAATTAAAATGTTTTGCTTTCTTGCAAAACAAATGTGGAGAGGTAGGTTGTGATGCAAATGAGAGGTTTAGGGGAAGATGGGAAAGATTAGCGAGGTGGACAGAGGGGAGAACTGGAAAGCAGTTGAGATTTGTTATAGGAAAGGGTTTAAATAAAGGAGAGGGGCTAATCTTCTGACTTATTCCCTTTGGACACAGGACCCTGATTACATCCTACCCCAAAACGTACAACTACCCTCACTCCTTATTTCCAAAGTGGTGCTGAAATAGCTGCTGACCCGCACGCAGCCAGTCCTCTGGGACTAAGTCATAGCAAAAACAGGATTGCTTATTGTGAGTAGTTTGGGTGACTGGCTCTTCCTGAAACAAAGTCAAAGCCCGTTTCTCTGGGCCTCTGCCTCCTTGGCTGTGCTGTGAGTGTTTTGCTGGTGCGTTGTATTGTTACAGATTTTAGCTTCACTCAGGACAGACAGCAAAGCTTATGTCTAATGATGATCAGTGATGCAGGCAGCTTCTTCCTGCCTATAAGATGTGACTGAATGACAACCAAAAGGAACAAGCCCTCTAGAATCAAGCCTCAGACAAGGAAAAATTTCTGCTATCCTTTATATGATCTCTATGGATTTCTGTTTTGTCAGGGCCCTTTTTGCAGGAAGGTGTCTAGCAGCATATGCTAAAGCCAGGCTCTTTGACACTCAGCTCTCTGGGAAGGCACCTGGAGCCATGTGTGCACACATCCAGATGTGAGGATGAGCAGGAGGAAGAGGTGGAATAGCCTTGGCTGAACTAAGAAATACATGGCACAACCCCTGGGAGCAAGAAGGAGCAGCAGGGGGAAGGGCAGCTTGCCAGTATGGAAAGCATCTCTCATTTTAACAGCTGTTTTTCCTGGATCTGCCTTAGATGGGGGTCATGTCTGAGGTTTGTATTCACAGCAGCGGAGATCTGCTTCACCGACCAGAGAGAAGAATTGCCCTCGGTGGGAAGTGGCTGAGAACCACCGCAAAGATCGAAATAGGAATGACAAAGTTTAATTGCTAACATTGCAGGAAAGGAGAAGTAATGGCTGTCTCTCAGCAGTGGAAATGAATTTAATGAACAACTCATAAAAGACTGCACTTGCCAGCAGTTGTCCAGGGAGTCATTGCCTGCTCAGCTTCCATGGGATGCTTATGCCTGTCAGCAAAGTCATCAAATGAAGAACTTAGAAGAGGGCCATTTACTGGCCTTCACCTTTGAGACTCTAGGGGCCAACAGGATTTGGTTCAAGGACTATATCACTTTGCATCTGCCCTCCATAAATCATCAGTTCAGGGCCAGTGACTTACAGGCAAAATTTTGCCCCTTGGCAAATAAAAATCTGATTTATTTTCATTCCTTTCCACAATTTTGCACCAAAACTGAAGAGCCCTGTGCCTGCTGTGACTATTGGAAGACTGATATATTGCAGACTGCTTTGTAAGGATTTACTATGTGCAGGAAGGTGAGTGCTGGCATCCCTGTTTGCAGAGAATAGCAGTCTCCCAGCAAGGGGAGGAGGAAAAAGTGTGAATGGGCAGATCGAGGAAGATGAGAGCACTAAATGAAAATAGGTCTGAGCTGTGTTTCTGACTGTACCTCACATTTTGGAGAATAATCAGGAGGCAAATCCCTAATCACTAACTGTTTTGTTTTATTTAAGTTGACATAACTTCATACAGTTCTGAGTATCCCATAAAAATCCAAAGCTTTGTTTCCTAAGGGGAGTGTCTAAATAGCAGCTTCTAATTCTGAGATAGACACTGCTGCCCTGAATGATACAGAGCACACTGCTACATCACCCTCCAGTTAGAAAAAGCCTCCGAGTACCTCTGAGCTTGTGATTTCCACATGGAAAGAGCCAGCAGAGCCTCCTCTGAGAAGGCTTTTCCTGGACAATTCCATGCAGGCAAGATGCATCGAAGAGTATTCAGGCTTTCCCAGGAGGTCTGGCAGGTCTCTGGACTGGCTGTTGAAATGTACCTGTTGGCAGTAAAGCCAATCTTGACTGTCCTGATGTGATTAAAAAGGTGACAGACAAGGTCAAGTGGTAGGTCCTGGGTCCGCGTTCTAAACATCGTTGAAGAAACACCTTTCAGGGTGCAGGGAAATTTGTCATGTTTAATGAAGGGTTCAAATCAGGAAGAGCTTATTTGATTTGAATAACATATGCAGACTCTACTTTAATACATGGGAAACCAGTAGGCATTGAAAAATACAAGAACAGAAAGTATTTTGCGCACCTTTGACAATGTTATAAAAATGGTCATATAAAAAGAGCTTCTTTATAACTTCTCAGTAGCTATGGTTAGACCTTGGTATTTTCTAGTCTTAACAACATAGGATTTGTGTCAGTTCTAAAAAATGAAGTATTTTCTTTGAGTTTTCTCAGATTGCTTTAGTGAGAGAATCTCAATATTTCTGATTACTGTATCCTTGTAGTTCTAGTTTATTGGTAGACAGTATTTGCCAACCAACATAAGACCAGGAATTTATTAACTATTTCCAGTAGATATCCATGACCATGAGGGGAGGAAGATCATAAATGCTGACAGCCAGAGAACAAGACAATTATTACCCCATCTGTATCACAGACACCAGTCGTTATGAAGCAACACATCCACTTACTGGTATTATCATGCATGTTAGTAGTTATTTACAGTCCAGTTACTCAGTATTTCACCTGAAGCTCCTTCACATGGAATTTCACAGGTAAAACTGTCCACATGAAATGCGATTTGTATATGTTGTAAATTTATATAACTTTCACTTCCTTGGTGTTTTATTAACCAGAAGGTACAAAGCCTTGAAAAGAAGATGTTGAGAATAAAATCAGTGGAAACAGACCTGATTTCAAACTGGTCATTTTATAATTGCTGTGGCAAGGAAATGGCTGGATAAATGAGAACATGTTCCAAGCTGCTAAAGTAACAAGGCATATTGTTTCAGGGGACAGGTGTTTATTTTAGTTGATATGTTACTTTCAACTTCAGTGCTTGATTGGAGTCCCTGATAACTCATGTTCTGCTAAAATAAGTAGCCTGAAGTTAATTTTTCTTTCTGCTAATCTTTCTATTTAAAAGAATACCAGACACTTGGCATTTTCCATCACAACTTGCAAAATCAGATTGCAAAAGGATTAAGTCTGTACAATGATACTATGAAAACACAGTAAAGACAACCTGGAGCAGAATTTAAATAAAAATGTCTTGGGAAATATAAAAATAGATTTCAGCAAGATAAACAATAATAGTATTCTGGAGGATGAGTGGTTTCCTGAGTAAAGCATTAACCTTTCACCTTCAAGATATCAATAAACTGTGGGATCCTATGACAAGGATTGATTTAAACAACTTTGTTCCCTCCCCTTCTAGCCCAAATGGTGGCTACATTGCAGATCCCTGAAACAAGAGCTCCTCAGCTGTAGTGCCCTGGAGATGCAACATTGCCTTCTGGCAAAAAAACACCGGGCACTTCAGAGCAGGGTTGAAGGTGAATCATGTTATTACTGGCTTTAATTAGCACTTCCACAAGCTGCAGAGTTCTTTACCTGCAGCTGGATTGCACTTGGAAAGGTGTGAAAGTCCTGTTGCCTTTGTAAACATCAAAGAAATTCATTTCTAATCTGATCTCTTTAACCAAGCCCTCCTGCTGATCAGAAAAAGTGAGGGCAAACAGTCTGAAGAAAAAAAATTAAGCAACTCTAGAATATGAGATTTATTATTTATTATTGTAGATTTATATGTATTTATTATTTAGTTTATTAGTTCTCAGGGACTTATGCTTATCCTCTTGCACCTAGCTCACAGTTGGTGCTATATAAATAAGTCATTATTGTTAATCTTTGATAAGGGTAGCTGAAAGATCACTGTAAGCGATGATCAATGAGACTTCTTGATTCCCAATTCTGCTTTGGCTTCCACCACTTTTACACCACTGGAATTCCACCTGCTTCTTTGGGATTGCTCCAGCCTCGCAGCAGAGAAGCAAGGTGAAGATCAAGACATTTCTTTCTAAATGGCCTGGGGAGCAATTAATAAACACAGGCTTTGTAAACTCCTGTGCATGTAGTATGATATGAAAATAGAAGTGATTCAGGGTTTGATCCACAACAAGTTAAAATGGAAGTAATTGCTTTGGCATCAGCAGGGCAAATGCTGGTTTACACTGAAGATCTTTCTAGAGGTTGTTGATGGTTTCAGCTTTGTACAAGTTACCTCCTGGGACACTCCTTTTCTAAGATGCTTTGTACAGTCTATTGTGCAACCAGGGCAGAACAGGCTGCTGGCCAGTGTAATGAGCACCAGAAGGCTTTATTGTCCAAGACCCGAGTAGGATGAACAGTTTGAAGTCCTGAGCCAGGTAGGAGCTCCCTGTGCATTCGGGCATTTGCAGAGCCCTGGAGGAGCAGGGCCTGGCTGAGGCCTGGCCGGCTGGCAGCCATGCGGTGCTGCCTGCTGGCTGGCGCGCACATTTGCTTGGGAAATCAAGTGGGAATTTTAAAAGGAGTTCTCAGCTCAAGCAATCCTTTCTGGTTTACAGCAGCACGCCAGAGCCACTCACAGATGAAGCTTAGCCAGATTCAACACCATTTTGCCAGTTCTTCCCACCACGTCCTCCCATCTACCCTTAACCCTCCAGCATCCTATTCAGCTAGCAGATCCTTTTGTCTAGACAGAAGGTGCATGTGGCCAATTTGTCCTTTCTCTTATGTTAGTCATCCTGTACAAAGGGATTAATTACCTGGGAGACAAAACCATGGTGTCTCCAATCATGACTGTCAACATGCTTTTACATATGAATTGGAGGGAGTCTCTGTGACTTCCTTTAAAACAATGAGTATGAAGCATCTAAGGTGGTGTTTGGATCTCAGCTGAGCAGTCCATGGCAAATGACTGTGCTAATCCTTTTGTGCCTTAGTGCCTTTGAGCCTCATCTGCTTTTTATTCTGAACAAAGCCCGTATTTTTCATGTCTTCTCTATTTCAGGAGACATGCTTAGGGCCTTTCCGATTTGTAGCTTGGCCAGAGAGACTGGAGGGGTTCCCTGAAGAGAAGATCCTGTTTGCTTTCTTTCATTGCCTCCAGTACAGCGTGTATTTAATTAGAAACGGAGAAATTGTAAAAGCATCTAACACATTATGAGCAAAGGCCAAAAACACAGCTAGCCACAGAATCCTTTCTGAAGTGTTTCTCTCAAGATATGTTCTGAAAAGCAAATATTCCTCTCTGAGGTCCAGCAGGACCCTTCTCAGGCAATCTTTGGAGGCTTTTCACCCAGATTGTTTCGAACACTGAGTGCAAGGTGACCAGCAAAGCAGAACCGAAGAGAAGGAAAGAAACTCTGGTTCCTAGTCGTTCTTCTCCCTCTGGCTGAAGATATTTTGATCAGGCCTTCATTAAGTCTCTCACTTCGAAAGAAAGCTGAAAATGCAGAGGTCACACCTTCCTGACGCACTCCAGAACTGTATGGCACAGAAAAAAAACCCCAAAACAAAACAAACCAAAACCTCCAAACAAACTAGTCCTCACTTCAGCGGAGTTACTCAGGCTCCCTGTCACGTAAACTGCACCTTGCCATCTGCTTCCACTGTCTCATTTAGGAAGTTGTGTATCTAACTCATATTGCTTACATTAAGTTTTCTGGGCTGTTGTGAGCACTGTGCAGATAAGGGGAAGATGGAGTTGTCAGTTGTTAAGTCTTTTGCACAAAGAGAAGAAAATATGCTTCTGGGAGCTTAATTCTCTGAGCTGTTCACCTGGTTTGCCTGAAGCAATTCCCCAGAGCTAACAACAAATTATTTTTCCTTTCCTACCCTGCTTCACCCCTTTTGTAGATACACTGAGCCTGGGAATCCTCTGGGGTTTGTTCTCCTATGCATACACAAAATGCACCAGTCACCAAATATCACTCTCTGCTAAGCTAATGAGGATTTTAAATGGGAAGAGTCTTTATGTCTTTAGAAAATATATTTTTTTGGTTTTAGTTTTTTTTTAATCTTTTCTCTTCCCTCTTTTTTCTTTTCTTTTTTCTGTTTTTCCTGCTTCCCCCTTCTTCAGTTTCCAATGATCCTTGTGCTTGATTGATTTCCCAGGACTGAAACCCTGACCTTACTGAATTCTCCAGGAGGAATTTTTACCTTCTTCTTTGACATAAAAGAAGATTTCATACATACTACTAATTAGTCAAAGAAAGAATGTTTTAGTGCCTGGCTCTGCTCAGGACATACCCTGTCATAATTTCCTTGAATGTAATTTCACTGAAGGCAATAGGAGTTTTGCCCAGATGCGAGTCCCTGTTGAATGGGGGATATTTGTTCATAAGCTATTGGATGTGATAGAGGAAAGGCTCATTTTCGGGAAAACAGTGACATGACACATCCTGCTTTTGCTAGCCAGGCCATTGTATGCATTTTACATGATAAGGAGAAACCCTGTAAACCAGCAGGTCAAGGAAAGATGCCCTCTGTTTCCTCAATGTATAATAACACCATTCAAAGTGAAAGATCAGTGATGGGTGGTTTTGCATTTAAAACCCACTTTCAGAGAGACCCATTATGCTCTATAAACCACATTACATTAAACAGCACACATAAGCATTAAGCAGGTGTTTGCAGAATGCCTCAGCAAGTAATGTGCACCATGAGCCTCTGTCTCCTTTGTCGAAGATGACAGCTACGGCTGAAGGAGTGGTGCGTGTCGCACTGCCCGTAGCTGCGCTCCTTCGAGTTACAGAATGAGGCAGCATTAGAATGTGAACTCAAGTTGCAGAAGCAGTAGGATGCGGTGACTGATAACTCCAAAGAGGGTCCATATGGCAGGATGGCTGTACTTATAAATATTTCAAATGTCAATTCACAAGGCTACAATCATCCCAAGCTGTTTGTGTTATTCTGAATAATTGCTAGCAAACTATAACAAAATATTTGTCATACTAGAATAACACATATAAATTTAACTGCTATATACACCAAGCTTTTCTCCAGATAATATATTTTATTAGGTTAATAAAAAAACCAGAGGCAACATGGTTGCAGGGAATTTGTAAATAATTACCTATGAAAACCCCTTCATGCATACCTTTCCTGCTGAAGAGATTGTAGAACTTCATGTCTTTTCCCCAGTGAGGACAGACTAGTGTGACAGCAAGCCAAGATCAAGGTAATCAGGGCCTGCTAAGGCATTATTTAGTTTTATTTTCCTCCATTAGCATTTGCACATGTGCTTATTTGATTTTATTGGCTGTCCTCAGTAATTACTAATGCACAGCCATGTAAGTGCAATGACAGAATGCAGCGAATATGGTGCTTTCCATGTTGATGTCTTTGAAGCACATTGGACATTTTGTGCAGCTCTAAGCCCTTCCATGAGATGAGCTGCACTGCGAAAGAAACAGTTCACAAACAACAATTTCCACAATGGCACTGGAGGGGGTAAGCAGAATCAACGGGAGCTCCCCAAAAGGGTTTCTGCTCTGTTGCTGATAATGGGCTTATTTCATCCTCCCCAGTTATGGTGCACTCGCAGAAAGGTTAAGCAACTTTTGGATGATTTACATAATTTAATACATGCCCACACCCCCAGTTTGGAAATGAAAATAGAAGAGGATTGTTGGAGTCGTATGGCATCTGCAACATTTTGAAACAGACTTTAATCAATTCTTATCTTTCAGTTTCTTATTATGACCTCTAAACTGCTGGCACTTTTATAAAATTTCAGTACTATTCCAGGAGGGAAAGTGACAGAACTGCACATACAGCCAGCAAAATTAAGACCCATTCATGCAATAATCCTTCTTGTACAACCTTGTATATAATCCTAGTAATTCTGAACAAAGAGGAAGGTATTTATATCTCGTCCAATTTCCAAGGCTATTTCCTTGTCTTCTGACAACTAAAGGGTCAAACAGTCATTGACTTACAAATGTGGAACAGTGTCTTACAGCAAGAAATGATGTTCCCCACCACACTCAGAATAAAAGGCCAGCTAAAGGCTAAACTGTCCACAGCTCTGAATACAGTTTAATGTTTGTGCACAGCTTGCAAACATTTGCATGCTTGAGCATGGGACCTGCTTTTATCATCCCATCCTCTTAGTTCCCTCCAGTTGTCCACACATGTTCCAGCTTACCCCTAGAGTCATGGGTGGGCCTGAACCCTAGCTCAAGAGAGAAGCAGAGGAACTGTGCAGCACCTTTCTCCATCCAAAACCTTAAAACACAGTCAACAGACTTCTGTCGTGTAGCTCAGTGCCTCACATGTGAGAACCACAGGACTGTGTGAGGTCAAAGACATACCCTTGGCAGGAAAGGCAAAGCAAGAAGTAAGCAGTTGAGCAGCTGCAGCCTCATGGCAAGGCAAAACTGCCATCCTGAGAAAAATGGAGCCAGACATAGGAGAGTGCAGAGGAACCTGGTGTGGCATGCTTAGCAAAGGGTAGTGTGGAAGTGACCCCAGCCTGATAGTTTTTCTAGTTATTCAAGGCACCTTTATGTAATGTTTGGAAGGGGCCAGAGGCTCTGCTAACAGTGTGCTGTTATTCTTCCTGTAATAAATGTAAGAGTTTATACAATAAACAGCATATGTTTGGCTTCACCAAGGTACAGCAGAAGAGCATTCAAAGCACCCAGAATATCTGGGAATGAACATTTTGGGGTGAATGTCTCCATCCTGGCCCATGTCCTAAATCAAAGACAAAGACTGAAAGAAATTGCCCCCTGGGAAATGCCTGGTAGATAATATCGTGCTTTCAGTGGCAAGGACAGTGAAGCACACAACAGATTGTCTGGCAAGATTGTTTAGTCTCCAGCACTGGATGTCTTTAAGGATAGATGAGACAAACAGCTATTAGGAATGACTGAGGTGCAATTCTTCCTGCCTTGAGGCAGAGGGATGTACTAGGTGAACTTTTCCAGTTGTATTCTTCTCGGCATCTATGATAAGAATTTGCAGAACTGGTATCCAAGCTCAGAGCTGTTATTTGCACCAGTCAGTGGGAGTATCAGCCAAGATCTCAATGTTATACAGAACACTGCCAGACTGTTCTCACCACCCCAATACCATGGCTAGCACCCAACTGCTCATCTCATCACCACCGTCCCACACCCTGGTGTGACACTGTGACAACAGGACAGAATATTAAACAGAAAATGTGTATGGGGTATAGCCACTGTGCAAATGTCACAAATGCATTGAAAGTGATAACAGCATGGAAAGATTACATTCATGTAGTAACCTACAAAAGATGTCTTCACAAGCCTGCATCAGCTCTAGCAATGCAAGCTGAATGATTGCCCCCACAAGCACTATTAAAAGCCATGAATCTTCTCACGCTGCTTCCTTTCCCTTTTGCTGGGATTAGGTTTTGCATCTCTTGTGTGGTTAAAATCTCACATATCCATTTGGGATGAAATACCATTTAATCTCTTCAGATTCTGATGGTGAACTTCTTCTCTGAGTGTGGGAAGACCTTTCAGACATATTCAGCAAAATTAGGCACCATAGGGCCTTTTCTTGTCCAAAGACAGTGCAGAAAAAAATCATGGTGCTAAATAATTTACTTCAAAGCAAACATAACTTCCTCCTGAAGGATCATTTCTAATCAAAACTCTTTCAAAACATTCCCAGGTGCAATACAAATTTCTTTACTGGTCTGCCAGCCACTATAAATATCTATTTATAGACATTTATAAGTCTGGGCTTATAAATGTCCCTAAGGCTGGGACTGAGAAGCCAGGCAAGATCCAGACAGACCTGGAAGCACAAGGGCCAGGGAAATGCAGAGATCCCAGAAAAGCCATGGTGGGACAGTGTGACAGGACTGCAGAGGTGTATACGTCCTCCTTATGAGATCTGGAAATGCCTCTGTGCTCCAGCAGATGCCAGTTTGCCACAGGGGTGCAGGCTCTGCTGCTTGTATTTGGGGCGGCAGGTTTGCTGAAGCAGAGCTGAGCTTGTGTCACTTGGATAGGTTAGAGGAGAGCAAGGACTGTCCCACTGTCTGCTTCTTGCAGGACACACCACAACATCTGCTGCTGCAGTTGGAGCACTGGTGTTCCCACTCCACCAGGCAGTGAGCCTCTCACACCAAGGTCTGTTAATGAATGCCATCAAAGTCACCTCTTCATCAGCTTCACTGGCTTCTTTGACTGGGCCACAATTAATTTTTTTTTAATTTAATTAAATTTAAAAACTTTTTTTAATTTTTATTTTTTTTAAAAAATAATTTAAAAAAATGTAAAACCATAAACTTTTGATGTCAAAACTGTTATTTCTGAAGGAATATTTACTTGTCTAAGTAAGTCCAAGTCTAAGATTGTGGAGACTAGAATGTTTTGGCCATATTAAAGGAACAAAATGAGTACACTAAAGTAGTTCAGGGGTAGGAACAAGCTCTTCTTACTGGTAGACTTTTTGATTGATACTCAGTGTGCAGATGTCAGATAATAATAAGACAAACACTAGTTTCATTTTAAATAGGTTGAGCAATTCGAAGCAGCTTCTCTGACATATAATTTATAGGGGTTGGAAGGTTCCTCCCAATAACAACAAACAGTGGTATTCTTTAGTGTAATAAACCATATGTTGTTTCTACCAGGAGTCGATTATTCCTGCTCTCAAATTGAGAAACTTAAAATCTGCAGCCACTTACCTACTTATAAAGTGCAGAGTATGTTAATTCTCAGAGGCTAATGTATTATTAATACTACACGGAAGACATATTAATATATTTATGGAGCTATTCTGTACATTTTTGCTAGAACATATGGGAAAGAATACAAATGCTGTCCAGATCCTTAATCAATACCAAAGATCATTGCAAACCTATACAACAAACCAGCCCTTACTGCCAATGAGTTCCAGCTTTTAATCTGTACTGCTGAAGTATTCATAAATATGTTTCACCCCTAAAATGCAGTGAAAAGCTGAAGCCACAACCTGCAAGACATCTGTGATTTATTCTTTTGGGCTTCCAACAATGAGATCAGAGTCATTACAATCTAAGGCAAGGTGGGTGGCTAATAAATCTGTTACTGATTTACACATAGATCGTGGTGTTGCATTGCTAATTTGCAGGGAAAACAACCTGTAATTGTGTGCAAAATGGCATGCTGTGGTTGTAGATGGAATATGATGCTTAAGAGGTTTTAATTCTCGATAGTATGTGTACTGTAAAGGCTAAAAGCCTGTGCCATACTGCCAGAAGACAGGTAAACATTGAAGAGCCAGTTAGAATGTTCGGGCCACTCATAGGAAAGGAATATATGGGAAGCAGTAAACAAGAGAGGGACTTATCTGTAGGGCTGTAGGCCCCAGCTCGTCTAGAAACACAAGGTATATCATTAGAGATAAGGAGGTTATTATCTGTGAGAAAGACAAGCAGGTCCTAGTTCAGAGGAAGGGAGGTGAAGAGGAAGAGACCTTATACCAGATAAAGAAGGAATGTCGCAGGTAACCTCATGAGGTAATGGTTATTTTAAGGAACTAAACAACAAGGAATGGCAAGTTTTCAGGAGTGACAGATGTCATTACACTCCGGAGGAAATAACAGGGTAAGTAAAGCGGGTTCCTCTCTTTATCAGCCTATTTTGAGTTAACCAAGCTGGGATCTTAAAGCTCCTTAGGGCTGGACAAATTGTGGATAGGTGATCCATGTTTGTAGTTGTAAAGCTATGTGTATGTCTAACGCACAGGAAGGCTTACCGCTGGGAGCGATTGTACGGAACACAGCTGAAATGGCTGTGCCTTCCCTTGCAACCATCAGACAACCTCATGCCACTTGCACCACAGCAGCATAAATCCTGGCTGAAAAAAGAATGGCACCCATGTCTTTCAGTTTGTCCCTTCTCAGAGAGGAATGCTTAAGACAGCAGTAATGTAATATAAGCAGTTTTCTGAGGGTCAAAAAGCCCAGAATCATGGAACGCCCCAAAGATCTCTCAGGCCCATCAGAGTCTGGTCTATAGGAAGGTGCCAGCATCTGAAAAAAAACGCAGATGTTCACTGGCATCTCTCCTGGCAAAATAATCCAAAATTATGTGGATCCCAGATTGTCAGACTTGTCAGCAACACCGTCATTCATGTCTTCTTGCAATGCATTGCTTCATGCACACCAGCTTTGTGGCAGCAGCCTGTGTAGAACAGAAAAGGCTGCCTACATGTGCCAGGGTATAGGAACCTGTGTTGTCACATCTAGAGTCACTGGTGACTATCTTTGGGCTGTCCCAGCACTTCTATTCCAAGTTGGTTACGAAATAGCCTTCTAAAGACACACACACACACAATGGAGCTATGTGTCAAAGACATATTTCCTCAGCTGTGTGCTCTCATGCCAGATATTGAATCAGTTTTAGACACACTCTGTACCACAGGCTCCCTGAAACTGCAGCTGCAGCAGTTTTAGTTATACATTTCTATGGGATCGCTGGTGTGAGGAGAGGCATTTATTTTCCAGTAACACCGGCCTTTCTGGCCTTGAATATGCCTAAGGAGCACTCCCAGACTGAAGGATTTCTGGGGTGGTCTGCAGAACGAGGAGGGTCTCAGTGTCTTCCATGGGGGCTCTGCCACAGCCTTGTGTAATGTAATATTTTTGTTCAACCTGAGTCACACTAAACACAACATTAAAGCATCACATTTGGGAAAGGTGAAAAGGTCATGCTTAAAATAAGAATCTTTGAACTCAAACCTGTGCTGAGAATCTTTATAAGACTGTCCAGCTCAAAATGAAATCTGGACTTTCCAACCTGCTCCTGACTGGACGATCACCTTACCACCGGCGTCACTGCTGCCTGGTGCTGTTGGGTGGTCTCTCCTCGGGAGAGCTTCGAGCCTGGGATTCAGTCAGGGTTGGAGTGTATAACAATGCACAGTCTCCACAGGCACGAGCACCAGAAAGGCACAGACTGTTGACCCACAATGTGCAAGTCTGTTCAGCAGAAAGGTCACTCACTAGCATGGGCTCATAGGTCTCATAGTTACAGCTTGGCAGCAATGTGCGTGGGGCCGCTCAGGGAGGGCAGAAGTTCCTCAGGCAACTGCACTCCACGCTCCTTGTGTGGTGGAGGTCCCTATTCTCCTCAGGCAAGGTCAGGCAACCTGCAGAGCTCCTGCATGCTCAGAGCTGGAGCAGCTTACCACCGTGGAAAAGCAACAGAGGGACAATGACCTTGGAATTAATTAAATAAAAAGCAAACAAAACAAAACAAAAAGTCTTTGTATTGCCAGCCTCAAGCATTTACTTGCCATTGCTTACCTTCCTGCCTTCCTTCAAACTATGAAATGTTCTTAAACTTGACACTGAAAAATACCCAGCGGTGGATTTCATTTGCTCATTTCTACTTTTTATTTGGGTGGTTAGTAAAATTTTACAGTTTGTGCACTGAAACCTTGCGTTGTCCAAACATCCCGCACTGGCCACACAGAAGTAAAACCACAGTGGCTTTGAGCTGCAACTTAAAAGGAGGGAGAATTTCCATTACTGCTTGAGAAGCAAGGATGTGGTCTGTCACTGAATTTTACCAGGTCACGTTCCCCCTCGTTCCCATCTCTGCCAAATTCACCAGCTCTTACCACCTTGCCCAGAAATGTCCTTCCTTTGACTTCCCTCTTTACAGGAAAGGGCTTTTGGCATTGCCAAAAATCCTAGATATCCCCTACTAGAAACTGTGGGAACCTGAGGGACAATCAGTGGTTTATTGCCAGGCATGTCATGGAGGTGGCAATTTTCAAGGATTACAGAAGATTGTTCAAAGACATAGAAGAAACCCATGGCAGAACAGAGAACAGCGTGATGGCTCTCCTCAGACCTATTTCCTATGCACCCCGGACAGATATTCCTATGCGCCTATCACTGCCATGCAGGGCCTGGAAATGCACAGTTGCTGTAAGTAACTAGAAATAAAGACTTATTTTGATTTCAGCACAGCCTGAGTAGATCTCAGTGATACAGGACTTCCTACAGTGTGCTTATCGCACTTAAATGAATCCAGCAGACATAACATCATATTTTGTCCGGTATTTAAAGTTCATGAGGCAATTTTCTTCAGCTGCTCCCTGTATTACATAGTGAGGAGAAAGCTGATCAGCTAAACCTTCTATCAACAAGCAGTTTCTAATCAGGTGTTCTGGAAGATAGAACAAATGCAGGCAAATAGACATATCCTATCTCCAGCAAACAGCCAGAATAGCTGGGATATTTCTTAGGAGTATGGATATACTCAGAAGTTATCTCCTTCCTTTAAGGCACAGAAATGTACAGACATAGAAAGAGCCAAACCATCTGAAATGTCTGAAGCTCTCCCCAGATCTGCACTCTTTCCTACAATTTTTGAGATCAGAGTATACCATCCCAGGCTGTGCTGCATATTGCAATATTCATACAGACCACATGTTTAAAAGTTATTCTACTGCCTTGAAGTGCAGTTCCCTACACATTGAACCCCACAGAATCTTAGAATCATGGAATTGTTTAGGTTGGAAAAGACCTTTAAGACCATTGAGTCCAAACATTAACCTGGGACTGCCAAGTCCACCACTTAAACCATGTCCCTAAGTGCCACATCTACACATCTTATAAACACCTCCAGGGATGGTGACTAAACCACTGCCCTGGGCAGCCTGTTCCAGTGCTTGACCAGCCTTTCAATGAAGAAAGTTTTCCTAATAGTCAACCTAAACCTCCCCTGGCCCAACTTCAGGTAGTTTCCTCTTGTCCTGTCACTTGTTGCTTGGGAGAAGAGATGGACCCCCACCTCTCTACAGCCTCCTATCAGGTAGTTGTAGAGAGTTGTAAGATCTCTAAGACTCCTCTTCTCCAGGCTAAACAACCCAGTTGCCTCATAAGATTTGTGCTCCAGACCCTTCATCAGCTTTGCTGCACGTCTCTGGACACGCTCCAGCACCTCAGCGTCCCTCCTGTAGTGAGGAGCCCAAAGCTGAACACAGTTATTTAGCTGCGGCATCACCAGTGCTGAGTACAGGGGGACAATCCCTGCCCTAGTCCTGCTGGCCACGTACAAGACAGTAAATCGGTCCTTTTGGCCGCCTGGGCACACCACTGGCTCATATTCAGCCAGCTACTGACCAACACCCCAGGGTCCTTTTCTACCAGGCATCTTTCCAGCCACTCTTCTCCAAGCCTGTAGTGTTGTGGGGGGTTGTTGTGACCCAAGCACAGGGCCAGGCACTGAGCTTTGTTGAACCTCGTACAATTGGCCTCAGCCCATTGGTCCAGCCTGTCCAGATCCCCCTGCAGAGCCCCCTGCCCTCAAGCAGATCAATGTTCCCACCCAACTTGGTGTCATCTGCAAACTTTTTGAGTGAGGGTGCACTTGATCCCCTCATCCAGATCATTGATAAGATATTAAACAGGACTGGCCCCAATACTGAGCCCTGGGGAACATCACTTGTGACCGGCCACCAGCTGGATTTAACTCCATTCACCATCACTCTGGTCACGGTCAGCCTGCCAGCTTTTTTACCCAGTGAAGAGTAGGCTCATCCAAGCCATGAGCAGCCAGTTTCTCCAGGAGAATGCTGTGGGAAACCGGTGTCAAAGGCTTTACTAAAGTCTATCTAGACAACATCAACAACCTTTCCTTCAGCTGCTAAGCAGGTCACCTTGTCATAGAAGGAGATCATGTTACTCAAGTAGGATCTGCCTTTTATAAATCTGTGCTGGCTAGGCCTGGTCACCTGGCTGTCCTGTATGTGCCACATGATGGCACTCAGGACGATCTGTTCCATAACCTTCCCTGGCACTGAGTTTAGACTGACAGGCCTGTAGTTCCCTGGATTCTCCTTCCTGACCTTCTTGTAGATGGGTGTCACATTTGCTAACCTCTGGTCAACTGGGACCTCCCCGGTTAGCCAGGACTGCTGATAAATGATGGAAAGCGGTTCAGTGAGCACTCCTACCAGCTCCCTCAGCACCCTTGGGTGGATCCCATCCAGCCTCATAGACTTATGTGTGTTTAAGTGGTGTAACAGGTCACTGACCACTTCCCCTGGGATTATGGGGGCTTCATCCTGCTCCCTTTCCTTGTCTTCCAGCTGCGGGGGGCGGGTACCTCGAGAACAACTGGTCTTACTATTGAAGTTTGAGGCAAAGGCGGCATTGGATGCCACAGGCTTTTCCTCACCCTTTGTCACTATGTTTCCCCCAACATCCAGTAAAGGATGGAGATTCTCCTTAGACCTCCTTTTGTTGCTGATGTATTTATGGAAACATTTTCTATTGTCTTTTTTGGCAGTAGCCAGATTAAGTTCTAGTTGGGCTTTAGGCCTCCTAATTTTCTCCCTGTAAAACACATCATTCTTGGAGGCCCCCTGAGTTGCCTGCCCCTTCTTCCAAAGGTCATAAACTCTCCTCTTTTTCCTGAGTTCCAGCCAAAGCTCTCTGCTCAGCCAGGCTGGTGGTCTTCCCCGCCGGCTTGTCTTTTGTCACACAGGGAATTTCAAACTTAAAAAAAAATCCACAGCAAGGTTATAACCTAGTAGTGTCTCTGTGGTTGATCTAACAAAAAAAAAAAACAAAACAACCCAAAACCAACCCCCCCAAACCCCACAAATCACAACAAAAAGCACTTATGCAAATGCCCATACAGATTAAAGGCAGCTCTTGGGCTCTTGGCAAATTGCCAAAGCAGCCCTCAGCACTCTGAAGCTTGGGTCCCTCAGTTCAAAAGCAATGCGAAACATTCGTTCCTCCCCTCAGGCAGAGCTTCCAGGGAGCAGAGGCTTTCTCTCAGTCCTGACTCATCTCAGCGTGGCAGGTCAGAGCATCTCCTGCCTATCCTCTGGGTCGAGCCCAGCTGGAGCCACAGTCCCCTCCCACATAAATGAATACCCCAGCTTTTTACAATACTTCTGTATATTTCATTGTCAGCTTTTGTTTTTAATTTAAGAAATGAATCTCCCTGTGCTTTGAGTAGCGAGGGCTGACGGTGGAGGGAAGGGCAACCTTGTGAAGAAGGGTCTGGCTTGAGATGCAGCCCTGGGTGCAGCTCCCAGCTGCATTGCTGGCTCCAAGCCTTCTCCTGCCCTGCCTCAGGTCCTTTCCAATGACCCTTGGCTCCACGTCAGCAAAGCACTTAAAGGTAGGTTTTGCAAATGATAACATTTGTGGATTAATTGTGTGTCTGAAGTGTCACTCGGCTGGGCTGCCTCTCTGTAGCTACCTACCGGCCCACCCGTGCAGCACCTGGCAGAAAGGACTCCTGAAGCAGAAAACATTCAATCCTATAGGAAGCACACACTTGGAACCTGCTTGTAGGAGAGGTGCAAAACAGCGCATATAGTTATATTTCATTTATAAAATGAAATATATTGATAAGTGATATAAACCATTTGATATAGTGATAAATGATATATATATCATTTAACAGCTACATGTTACTACTCTCATTTTGTTAGCAGCCTGCCTTGCTCTAAAAATAGCGGGGGGTTTATCACTTCCTTTTATTTTTTCTCTTTGCGGTAAATGTAACTGTAAACAATTAATAATTCCAATTAGTGGTTTGTTTTTTTTTTTCTAACTCTGGCAGCTGCCTTTTCACAGGTTTTCTTAGGCTGCTGCAGGGGCCAATCAGATCATATAAATGTGCATATTAACAAAGGTTCATTAAGCGACTCTTTTTCTAAGCCTCTGGAAAAAAGGCAAAGCAGAGATGAGCCTTAGAAATAAGCGCACTGTGTTCTTCACTAGATTTTACATCATACTGAAATCAGCAGCTTTTTAATAATCTACATTTAAGATGCAAATGTATCTATTTGATAGGAAAGTCTAATGTATGAAGAAAGATTCCAAATTGTTTTATTACTCCTTGATCGCTGTTGGCAAGGGGGGAATTATCAAGCTAAAAACCTCACTGAGGGAAAGCCATATGCCTGAAATGGAGACAACGCTGAAGTTACAAAGTTTAGTAAGATTAAGTTACATGGAGAAAGGTTCATTTAAAGTAGCAACTAATCAATGACCTCAGAGGTAACCCTACTGGCTACCACACTGGTTAGAGAGGTGAATCCTATTAACAACCTCCTAAGTGCAGTTTCCAATTACTAATCTTTTCAGCAGCTTTATGGTGTAAGAGAAATGACTTCAGACCCCTGTTCCCATCACAGGGTCACCTCGTTTCACTTTCAGTCTGTGCTACAAAATGATAGTCCTGTGTGTGGGCAGCCCCTGATGGCCAAGAGGCTATTTTAATACTGCCAGAGCTCAGCAAAACATTTACATTTGAAACGCAACAAACAGAGCTGCATTTCAGCTCTCCTCCTCCTCTCAGGTCAACTGCTGAAATTGTAAAATAATTGCTCTTACCCCATGGATTAACCCAGGGAGTGAATGGCCTTGGACTGTCCTGGCTCTGATGTAAAGGAGGCAAGGTTGCAGGGAGACACCAAATCTTTTATTAAAGTAACAGACATAGCTGGGAAAAGGGACAAGATGCTAGGCACACAAGCCTTTTGGGAAAGATCAAAGAGTCTGAAAGTTTGCTCAGTTTTTCCTATATAAAGATATATAAAGATACTACTTTTCTCTGTGAAATTTGCCCCTTTAGACCACCATGGCTGCTGTTGCACTGTTACGTGACTTCGTGTTGGAGTAATGTGAGGGCAGACAGGCAGAGAGAAATGGGCTATGGCCATGTGCTGGGTGCTTGGTAATCTGAGTCCGTGCCTTGTCTCACTAATTAGTGTGTAATAGCTGTGTACGCTGGCTCACTTTGGGATGTCTTATCACAGAGGGAGAAAGAACTGGGTTTAATTTAGCTATACAGAGGGACTGCATCTGTTTTCTCAGCCACTGAAGGATTATAATTGTTTCTAGATGACAGCAGGTCACATGCATGTAGGCTTTTTAATTATAACTGAAATTTCTTTGCAACCTAGGGAAATAATTTAATTTCAGCATTACTATTATTATTTTTTTGCTTCATTCTAACTCCCCCAACTCTTCTTGTTCTCTTACTTGCAGCATAAATCTTTCCCCTTTCCACAAAACTGACAGATTTCCTTTGTTCATACCTATCACTGTTTTTTTCTTTTGATACATGCAACAATTACATAGTTCAGGTTTAAAGGTTATGAAAACCATGTTTTGGCATTCAACCAGTCTCATCTCTGGAAACATTAGTCAAATACTCTTGTTTAAAATTCCCTCTATAGAAGGAAACATTGCCACCTAGGTCTCTGCTTGTATTTCATTTTTTTCTATCTCAGTGCTTATCTGACCAGATCTTGCTTTGTATAACTCAAAATGCACAAATCTCGTGATAGTGCAGGGCTTGCAGTGTTATGCCATGACTTGAGATGCTCTTCTCTCTTCTGGATGTCAGTCAAAACTCATCTGCTCAATCTAAACTTCTTTGCATGTCTTTGCACAGTAAACAATGCCAAAATAAAAGTGATCCATTAGAAAGAGGGTGACATTAAGAAAGAGTACAAGATAGAAAGCCAGAAGAACCCAAAGGAGAAGGCTCAGGAAAATCAATGTTCTTTATGCCTGGGCCCGAGGATAGCCAGACATAAGGCTGATGGTTATCCATACTGTGGAGGAATGAAGGTAGGTTAATTGTCATTGATGGTGTACAGCTGTGGGGTGGGTTGGCTGATGTGGATAAGGTGCAGCTGTGGCTGGTTCCTGCTAAGTAGTTAAATAGCTCTAAGGGGTGTAGGAGAGGAGCAGTCAATGAAGAGAGACCTAGAAGAAATAGAGGTAGGAGAGACAAGGAGAAGAATGAAGCAGAGGGACTGGCCTGAAGAGTATGAAGAAACAGCAGGACAGTAGAATCTGACTGACGGTAAAAGCTTTGTTGCAGCCTACAGTTTGTGCTGCAACACCATACCACTTTTGACATTGTTTTAGTCATCCTATGGGAAGTCTTCTCCATTGCCAGCAAGAACAAGAAGCGGGCCAGCCACCTCAAAGTGAAATCTGGACTGCCCTGGGTGAAGAAATGGGTAGTGAGGATAATACTCCTACAACAACTTTTTGAAGCAAACAGGTAAAAGCCAATAATCCTGGAAAATACAGAAGAAATGTGTATACATATGCAAAATCCCATGAACTCTTTAGGTAAAACCTAAAAAGACAGGTGGAAAACCACTATTATCCTTTTGCTGGCCAACTTAGGCTTAAAAGAAAGGCCATGGGAGATAACTAATTTGAGATTCTAATATCTGTAAAGAAGACTGTTGAGGTTGTGCAGGAGATGAAAAGGAATGTGTCCTGGTATCTTAATAGATCCCCAGTGGTGATTGAGGCTGATTGTCCCATAGCAGTCAAAAGAAGGATTACCAGAGAGCAGGGAGGAGAGCTGCCCCACCCTGATTCCCAGCCCACAGATCCTGAACAAATGTGAGAGGTTGGCAAGGAGAAGTTAATCGTGACTGGAGGAGGGTGTTGTGCCTGTCCTTATGGCAATTCCCTGTCAGCTGGGCTAACGTTTGTTCAACATACCGAGGTAAAGCTCTTGACCGAGTGTCTCCTGCTTTTACTCAGTTGGGCAGCTGATCTTCAACCTGGGGTCTGAATGGGATGGCTCATATGGCAGGAACTAAACCACACCGCTGGTGTTTGAAGACTTGTTCTAACCCTGGTAAGTGACTCCTGAGCTACAACGAGCAACAGTCTCAGTACAGCAGGGTCTGCTTGCAGGCTCTGTGGTCTGGAAATGCAAGCCAAGAAGTGATGCAGATTTCACATCAAGAACTTTTAAACAAACTTAACAACTGTGGAAGTTGAAAACTAAGCACAAAAGACTAAACATGCCTCAGATAAGCCAGAGAATTAGCTAGGCATGTGGATGAATCAGTAGACCGGACTTTGAAACCAGACCTTACTTCTGAGCTAAGCTCTTGGCTGAAGCGGGTTGGGTGAGTGATTAAACCTGCAAATACAGAATGCATTCCTTACACCAGAGGTCACGTATGTACTAGACCACCCTCATCTCCTTGGATGACAGCAATTGAAAGGCAGCCAAAGAACAGATCTGTCATCGAGCACATGCAACAGCTTTTTGTACTCAAGAAGAAAGATCACAGGCCTGGGATTGATAGCACCTGACAAGCTTTTTCCTTCTCCAGAGGTGATGCACCAAAGTCTTGCTCACCTCAGGGACAGGATGGTCCATGATATTCCTGGTTGCCCTTTTCAGAGCATAACATGGGGAACTGTGGCTGGAACTGGGGGTAAAGAAAAGGAGAGATGCTGCCATTATTACTAGCTTATCTTGGTCCCACTGTGCTCCAGCCACAAGGAGATGACAAAGATGCTCTCAAAAAGCAGGAATCTGTTGTCCTCGAAAGTGGATAATTTGAGGAAAACCAAATTTCACCAGTGGGCAAAAAACCCCATAGAATCAGTGATGCCAGCGAGAGCATTTCACAGACTGCTCAGTAAGCAGTGACTGGATCAAGGAACATCAAAGAATACTCGAGGCACAACTTTTTGTGATGCTGAAGATATAAGGAACTACATATATCCTCTCCAGTATGCTTCTTGGTTGGAGTTAAGAGACTAAAAAGAAAAAAATATAGGCATTGAAGAGTCAAGAGACAGGTTGCCACAGCCCTGAGATCTCCCAAAAGTACAGTGTATTTCTTGGGGGAAGACAGAGGAGGCAGCAGGGGATGATACACCTTGAAATCCACTTCAGAAGTGACAATAAACTGTTTTCTTAAAGATGGGTGATGTAGCATGGTTATATGTGCAAATTATCTGCACTTCTTGTAGCGACCTTGGGGAAAGATAACACGAAGACTCAATAGTGCAAATCGAAGACCTAACATCCATTTAACCATCACATATTTTCATTTCCCTGTTTAAGGCAAGAGGAGAGTGTTACATAGCACACAGTCCTGCTGACACTTGGTAGCCAGAGAACAGCAGTGAGTGACCTGCATCTAGTGCCCAGTCTGCAGAGGTTGAGGTGGAAAGGTGACTGCCAGGACCCTGCCCCAGCTTTATAACAGAATGTAACTAGCGAGTCATGGGACTGATCCTTGGTTGTGTCTGCTCAGCATCAGTGTTTTCTGGCCTTCACAACACAAAGGAACTCGCAGAAGCACAAGAGGTGGTAATACACACCAGCTAATTTTTCAGATAAGTTTCTTGAAGTTAGGATGGATGAATATAGTGTTGGCTAGAAGCAGGAAGAAGCAGCAAGGAGACTGAGGTAGGGATTTACAGTGAGGAGTAAGTGACAGTATTTTCCAAGTATGTAGCTGGATGGCTATGTAAGGCAAGCTAAGGGGAAGCTGAATGAGGGCTTTGAAATTTAAAACAGTGCCCTTTAGATACACATCTAGTCTGGAGCAGCTGGCTAAAACACAGCCATGTAATCTGGGAAACTGTCTAACTGGATTTTGCCAGACAATTTAGTGGCGATTTCACACAGTTGCATATGTATATTTACAGTGAATAGTTAAAATGGGTGTTTGAAAGTATAGACATGAATCTTAAAACACTGGTTAAAAACAAAAAAAAAAAAAAGGAAAAAAAGAAAAAAAGCCCTTGTTATTCTACTGAGTGTTGTGTTTGGTGGAAAATGTTCATTTAGCTTTTGGATGTGAGGGTGGGACAAACTGGGACATGCCCTCCTAGTCTCACCACTGATGATACATAGTATAAACTGCTATTTTAAATACATAGAAAATAACAAGAAGCAACTGAAAGCTAGTTCATAAAATACTTCCTCTGGGGTCACCCACACTGCTGCCATCAGTAAAGGGAAAAAATAAGTTTTGGAAACCTAGACAGGTAGTGTGGCTCAAGTAATGTAAACAGTGTGTGTGAGCACGCATCTCGCTGGCTGACAGACCCATATCACATGGAGAAGTGCATGCCCAAAATAACAAAACTCTTCCAACTATTTTATCTGAGCAGTTCTGGGTGGGAGGGCCTGTTAATCAGATGGCACATAGCATGCATTGGCTCTGATACAGTATTACCCCAAAACAGTAGACTTGCACTCTTCCATCATCATCCTGCTTTATTCTTTAACGTGAATGAGCTGCATCTGATCAAGTAAAATCACCTTTTACGATGTACTGATTGTGTAATGAAATATTTTTTTGTGAATATGGAACTGGAAGGGAAAATGTCAACCTCTGTAATGAGTTTTACTACACAATCTGCAGAGCAGGTCAAGGAATAGAAGAAAAAAGTCATCCTTCTGTCAGACAAAAGCAAGTGCCTTCACTGAGCATTATTTTCAAGGACAGATGTTATGGTGGCTTAAGCAGGAGGAAATGCAGTGGTACCTTATCTCTTTCACAGAAGCTGGAAATAGTCTGGGATGTTAAGCAAATGTAAAAGGGAAGGAAGATGGCCAGGTTCTGGGGACAGAAGGATCCACTGGCACCAGTAACATCCCTGTGGCCTAATAAAATACCTGCGGAAGAGGTTCAGGTAGCTCTGGATTTTCCTTTGTTGCTTGTTGATCTTCAGTAAATCAGAACTTGCCTTTGTATCCCCTTATTCTTAACGCTTTGGAATCCAGGTGATGCAGCACCACAGACATTGAGATTTTACAAATTTTTGTTAAGACAGCTGTTTTAACTTAGTTGGTGCACGTTGTGTAACTGATAAACTATTACAACAAAAATACTGAGCATCTCAGAATAGCCATCCATTCAACTGGTCCAGCAAGGACAAACAATGTGTTTCCTAAGAGGAAAGTTAAATTGCAGGATGCTACCATTTGTGTTTGAAATAACACCCCAGATATTTCTGTGAACAGTTGCTAACAAGCTATCTGTTTCTGTTCAGTACTCAAAACCAAACATTCAAGTTTTTCTTAGACATTGTTCATATCTGATTTTTTTGTTTGAAGATTTTTTAAAATTTGCTTTTCTGTTGCAGAACAATAAAGCACTGGAGCAGGTCTGTAGACAGAGGCACAGACCAACATTCCAAGCAAGGAACTGAACAAGTGTTAACATGGCAATCAAGTATTAGGATGGAACAAGCATTTAGGATCCTACTCTGTCTCCTGTTGTGTGTAGTACATGAACACATCAGGAAAAGCCATATCAGTTTTACACAGGAGAGAAGTCCTGTCCTAGTCATATATCACTTTTCCTTTTTTTTGCCTTTTATGCCTCCCTGTTCTTTTCCATAAAATTCCATGCAAAATATCCCTACTTCCCCATTTGCTCTTGAATTTTCCTTCTTTTTCTGTACTGTATGGACATCATCAGTGGTAAAGAATACAGGGCTTTTTTCTCTGAATTTCTAAGCTTTCTTGCACAGTAGTCTCCAGCTGTGAGCTGAAAAAAACTGTAGGGAAATCCTGCTCAGCCATTACAGCCATGATAACAATGCTCAGTTACTCTGTGGAGCTGCCTGTGCTGTTTATCTAACAGATAAAAGAAACAACTATGCTCAGGGCAGGTGGGCTTTTCAAATACTTTAGCTTCTAAACTCTAACCAGTCTTTTATAAGGACATATTTACTGAATTAAAAAAAATCAATAATCACAAGGTAAATAAAAGGTATGTTCTTGACACTGGAGGTTCCACCCTAATTTTCAAGTCTCTCTTCCCACCTGTAGTGGTTTGCCAGTGGAACAGATGTAAATTTTTATTATTATTTTTTTACTCACAGGCAAAGTTAAAGTATACTTTTCTCTTTCTCTTTGTTCTCAGAAAAGTATGAACTATTTTTAGCTAAAGCTTTCTCAAAAAAACCCAACAAACCAAAACCAAAAAAACCAACCCAAACCCCCCCCCACCAGCCTAAGGGCTCTTCTGGCAAGAGAGATTGCATCCTGAACTTGTTTGTTCTGAAAGCTAAAAAAAGGATCTTTTAATGGAATTTGTCAGGCAGCCTTAACTATAGGCAGTGATAACCCAAGCACATAGCAAGCACCTGATGTTCATTTTCCTCTGTTATGTTCTCATACACACTTAATATGCACTGTTTTGGCATCCTGCTCTTCAGCAAAGTAATTAAGTGTTCAAGCATAATTGATAGGAGTATTAAGATACAGTTAGATCTGGGTTCAATCTACTTACAAAAGTAAGCTTCCCACCCCACCTTTATTCATTTGGTAAATTCACTTAATGCAAAGATTAGTGTTCCCTTAAGGATCTGTGAAAAATCATCGTTCCTTTCCTCCTTGTTACCTGTTGAGATTGTAAAGTCTCTGGGAAATTAATTGCCATATGCTGTTTCCTTATAATGCGAAGAATAGGGGAGTCACCAGCTGTTGAAGGAATGCAGATAAACAAAAACATCTTAACTGGGTTCAAAAATCAAGAATTCACTAACTTCATGTAACATTTATTCAGGTCAGCTCCAAACATTGAACTGTAAATAATTTTGACTGTTACCTCCAAAGGTAATTACCACCCTGTTACAACAGAATGCAAAAATGAGGTATATTGTGCCGCTATTTCTTTTTGATTGGAAAATAGTCAAGTATTTGCTGAATGTATTGGCACTGTTATTAGTGTAGATGAGATAAATGTATTCAGCAATGGCACCGTGTACCCACAAAACCAGAACTGCCCCAGGAAAACTGAGGTATATGCAACTATGCAGGGGTTTAATGAGTGGTCATTGATTACAATGCTGATTACCTGGATGAGCTGGGATGCAATTGTCTCCACCATAGCTGCGAAGCCATACAATGAAACCGCAGGGACAGAACAGGGGGGTTCTATATTACCTGTGATTTTCAAGGTACCTTTCTAGGCCAGAGTCAACATGTAGAGAACAGACAGCAGTTATAAACTGGTGGTCACTTAGAGAGTGGGCAAAAAAGAAAAACTGGTTTCTGTGTGACTGGAGTCCATACATCTAGAAACAATTCTAGAGAAGGTAGAGCTTTAAAACTGCTTTTTTTTAGAAAGGTGAAAACTTGAAACTGTCCCCTAGACTGAATTTTATTTAATATATGATCCTTCTCTAAGTTTGCTTAAGTTCAATTAAAAATAACATCTTCAGAGGAAAACTTAAATGATAAGAGAATCATTACAGAAGGATAAACCCCTTCTTTCCTACTAGTGGCAGTTTTAAATCAAGGTTCTGCTCTTCAGTGGGAAGTGCTTTCACTCTAATATTTGTTCATGCCTTGGTCAAAACAAAACCTAAACCAAAACACAAACTCTGCAATGTTAAAATGCAGGACTCCTGCACTTAATCGATTTTATTATCTTCCTGCTTTCTTTTTGCATGATGTCATCATCTATGCTACATAGCACAATTTGTATTGGAACAAAGAAGAGCTTTGTGCTGATAAATGGAATGTTTCAGTCTACCAAAATGCCTTCACTACTTGATAGAGAAATGTTGTTTGATTCCTCCACAGGAAGCTATATTTTCAAAAGCCATATATATTCTGCTGCTAATGTAGACCCTCAGAGTATCTTATACTGGCTCTACTTTTTATCTAAATATATACACAGATGATTAATCTGAAGGAAAAATTTCTAAGTTAGACAACTACGGTTTTTCTGGACACTTAAAAAATATCTTTCAGCAAAACAGAATAAAGCTATTTCAGTCGCCCCTCCCTTGAGGACTGAATGTTGTTGATTACTTCTGAATGGCTTTTGCACATGTTTTTCCTATGCTGCTTCTTTCTTCTTTTTAGTTGTTTTCTTCATGATCAAGTTTTAGCTAGAGAAGACAGTCCTGTCTAAAAAATCAGTGTTGATTTATTTGGAAGAGAAAGTGATACGTAACTAAACCCTGTAGGAGGAAATATTTGTATATTAGAAGTCTGTTGCAGATGATGTGCCAAGCTGAAACGGAAAACCACTGGTATCATTGCCAGCTAGGGCTGAACTGCCCTCTGCCTGGAGAGGGAGTGTCAGGAGGTCCCCAGGAGAAGCTCACTCTGGAGGCTGAAGGTGACATGTCAAGGTTCACCTAAGTGATCTTCCCCAGCCTGCATGCATGAATCAGAAAAGATGATGGCAGAGGTTTTATTTTTCTTCTAAATGAGCATTAGATGCTTACGTGCTGTAAAACCCCAGCTTTCCTGTATTTCTTTCTTGTCTCACTTCTATAAAACGGGGAAAGCACTTCCTTCCCTCCCAGCACTTGTTTACCTCCCAGCGATGTTGTAAGGGGAACTACACTAAAGATTACAAGGTACAGTATGAATGGAGCTATATTAGTACATTAAGAGATAGACAGAAGGATGAATATCATCCCTGAGGAGCAAAACCACCTGCTGTTTCTGTGACAGCTACAGAAACTACTGCAATATATTTAGTAGCTTACACAATAACAAAAGAAAGCTATTAAAGTAGGGAAAGCTAGCCAACAGATAAGCCCAAAGAATCTCTGTTCAAATGCAGGCTTTTATTTGGACTTGTTCCTAGTTTGACATCTTCACATTATTGCTTTTTTAACTTTATGAAACATGATCATTCTCTTTGTTGTGAGAATTCTAGGCTTCACGCTGCCTGGCTTTCAAACACATCATCCGCTCAGAGAAACAGCGACTTGGAAGCCTATGTTGCACAGCAGTAGCAGAAAGTCCAGCTCAGAGTCATGAGTGGCACATTGGTCATATGGCTACCACCTACCTGGTAGGTGAACTGGGATGGGTGGGAAGCTGGTGTGGAAGCTGGCAGGTCAGCCGCTGGGTACCTCACAGATGCTGCTTGAGCAGGGACTGCCACAAAAGCCATGTCAGCTACTAGGGACCGTCACAGCTAAAGCTGAGGTACTTCTACTCATTTGCAGGTGGAAGACTGACTCCTATGGACAGGATCTGCAGTGGATTCAATATACCCCATAAATCACCTGTGACACAGTGTCTGCACGGACCGGTGGTGACATTTGCAGAGGGGAAGCTCTTGGTGAGTGCAGGGTACACAAAGGCTGTATCTGACCCATGTGTTACACAAAGCAGTGAAAGTTACACACAGTGAACTACTCGTGACTGAACAAGGATTATTCATGGACATTATTTTGTGTCTGGTGGAATGAAAACATTTGAGAGAATCACAAACTGTTGGTGGTGAATGTATTCATCCATTTCTAGAAAGGAAATCAGAGCAATTTTTTTCCCTGGCTCAGTAGTTCCTTAGTGATAACTGCAGTTTCCTGACATCTGTCCTCACTCCTTTTTTTCCCCATCCCTGAGAACAGAGCTGATGTCGGAGTTATTTACAAGTGTATACAGGTGTATCTTAGCATCTGGGAGAGAGACTGGAAGAAGTGCAGAGCTCAGTGATTCACTAATCCTGTCTCTAGAGTCTGTCACATCTATTCTGAACAGATATTCTATATAACAGGTACAGTATCTGATCATAAAAGTATGTCCTTTGTATCACAGCTCTGATGCATTGCTTTATGGTTTTATTACAGTGTTTCATGCAGAGGAAACTAGACTGACACTTAATAAATTCCAACAACAGGAGTACGATTCAAACTCCTAGAAATATTTAGAGATCATGATTTTAATGAATAGCAGGTAATTTAGACAAATAACATTTTATACTTGCAAACACATTGTGAAGAGCAGTGATGTTTAACGTGTAGTGTGCAATGTCTGTCAGGACAATACACAGGCCCATACATGAACGTTAAACACATATAAGCAAAACATCCCAAGTCATCACAATTTCTCAGCCTGCAACAACAAACATTGCCCAGCTATTGACCCCAATCACGAGTAAAATTGGTAAGGTACATTTTACGCTTGATCCCAAAGGCTGAGAGATTTGTACAATGCAGGGAACAGACTTGGACATATTTTACATCCTCTCTCTTACTGCAGAGCACAATTTAAATTGCACGCTAAAAGCAGGTTAGAAAAATTTGATAAGCTTCCAAAGCACACTTTCTTCATTTTCATGATGAAAATATGAACCATGCTGCCTGCTGTCAAATAACTGTGTCCAGTCTTAACAGAATGGGAAGATCCATCTGTTCCTCTTGTTTCATATCCTTGGACTGGAGGTGAAGTGGAGATAAGACTTTGGTCCTTTTGCTTTAGCACTTCAGCTCAGATCACAGGAGTGTTTTTGAAGTGACTAGTCCCATCTTCTCCACTTCTGTGTACTCTAGTTTACACTACAAAGCAGTGTTGGAGCATGCAAACCAAACTCCCTTCAGAAAAAGCTAAAACAGAAGAAGAACTCTAAGACTCTGCTTAATGTATCCCCAATGCTAATGGATCTTCTGATCTTGCTGTTCGGTCTTTCATTATTCAGCCACTTTATCTACCTGTTGAAGACTGGTCTTTTATTTTTCCTTGAGAATGCCTACGCCCAAGGAGCTTTGCGAACTGCTGAGGGCATGTTTGGAATCTCTGCACTCTAGAGGAGAATGGGGACAAATGCTCACTGTGACACTTAGCTCTTCCGAAGGCTATCTCCCAGCTGAATCCCAGCATCCTAGCACAGCTGTATTAATGGAAATGCATTTTGCATGATGCATTTTAAGTGTGACTTCTGCATGAAGGTGACCTAAACTTTTGGAGTCAGCTCTGCTTGTATCTGTCTGCACTGATTATGGGGACAAGAAAAGCATTAAAATGTATCAAACTGGCTGTAGGTTTACAAAAACTAAAAGCAATCTAAGTAGGCAGCAGTGGAAAAAGAAAGCAATATTCACTGTGAGGTGGTACTTACCTGTTCCTTTCCTTTTGTGCTCAAACATAGAGAGGGTCCAACTTCTAGAATCTGATTTGCATTCTTAAACCCAGACAGTGCTAAGACATTTGGTTTAATGAATGAAAAAAAAAAAGTCAGGTCTGTTTCTAACACAAATGTTTTTGCACCTCCTCAGCTACTATGTGGAGGAGTGAAAGCCTCTAATTTTGTACCTACAGGCCTGAGTTCCAACTTCATTCTAGACCCTGGTCTAAACCTACTTTGATGGAAAACATTGGGACTTAAAGCTTATCAGTGTGGTGCTAGCCAACACATCCCTACCAGTTACAGAACTAGTGTGCTCTACTCAGTTTGGGGCTTCCCAGTACAAGACAAACTTTGACATGTTGGGTCAAGTCCAGAAGAAGACCATTAAAATGGCACGTGATACAGCAGGTGTTGGTAGGACAGGTGGTATGAACTGGGTTTGTTCAGCCTTAAGCAGAGAAGGTTAACAGGGCTTTTTATTTCTGCCTTCAACTCCCTAACAGGAGGTTATAGAAAAGAAAGAGGTGACTTCTCAGAAGAGCACAACTAAGAGATAGCGTGCAACAATCCCAATTTGTTACAAAGGTAATGATGATTAGATACTGGGATTTTTTTTTATTAACTTTTTTTTTATGATGAAGATGGTTAACCTGGAATAGGAGCACAGAGAGGATGTGAAATCTTCATAACTAAAGATGCTCAAAAATTGTCAAAGAAAAGCCCTGAGCAACCTGATCTAGCATGACTTTTGAATCTACCTTCAAACGTGGACGCACTTTGAGCAGAAGATTGGATCAGAAGACCACTGGAGGTCCCATCCAAACTAATTTATTTTATGATTTTTTGATTCTACTTTTATTTACAATCCTAAAACAAGGGAAGCACTGGATGTGAGGGAATTCCTGGCCTTAGGTGTATTTAGGAATCTGGTGGCTTCCAAACCCAGGGACATACCCTCTAAAGCCAACAGAAAACAAATATTAGCTTAAAAAAATGTGAAAGAAAGGTGAATAGATACGAATAATACATGGAAGCACTACTGTACCAGTGTGCACCATGAAATACAGCTGCTGCAGTAATTCCAAAATCTCCAAGATAACAGCAAAAGCAATTACTGGAAGAACAACATATTGCCCAAAATAATTAATACAGTTGTTGTGTCTCCCTTATGCGCTAACCCAGCACAAGGGAAGAGTTCTCGGAGAACAGATTTGCTGATTCCACTGTTGTTTGTTTAATGACACTGTTTGGCATCTTTCCCTGGTTTGCTAAGTGGACTCAAGTTGTTATTTTGCAGTTCACAAACAGACCCAGGGAGAGCAGACAAAAACTTCTGGTTTGTTTTGTGACTCTGCGCTACTACCACTGCAGTGCATGCCTTGTCATGATCACACAGCACTTGTGTCCCCAGAGACTGCAGGGTAGCTGTCACTCACAAACCTCACGCGAGGTCACGTCCACCCCATCTGGAGCAACAGGGCTCAGTCACAGCAGAGACATCTGTGACACTCAGTGATGAGCAGCGAGGTGTTTGCTTCTGTCTCTCTGTGCCCTCATTTGTACAAAAACCATAGCCTGTGCCTACACCTGTGAGAAAGGTCGAGCTGCCTTTCACTATTGTGATCAGTCTTGCAGAGTGACCCCCTTCTGGACCTGGACTTCCCTACGGTCAGGGCTGAGGTGACCGAGAGCATCCTTGTCAAGGGGAAAGACTGGTCATTGTTATACTGAGCATCCTTTTAACATAGGCTGTACGAGACAGCAAGGGCAACTGCATACAATATTTCCTCATGTGTTGTAAACCCTAGGAGAGAACTATGAGCTTCTCAGCACTCGCAGTTCTTAGAATTTCCTCATAATTAAAATATATTAGCAAATCTTGGTAGTTTGTGAGTTGATCTGTTGCAAGACAGAGTCAGGAAATGATTTCTGGTCTCCCTCCCTTTCATTCTGACTTTAGATATTGGTTGAAGAGCTCTTTAGCACATAATTTAAATTAACTTTATACCAACAGATTCCAAATCATTAATTAAGCTTATTCTTTTTTCCTAATCTTAAATATGCAGAATTTTAAAATATAACAAATTATTAAGAAAGTAATTCAATTCATTAATGAATTATTAATCCAGACTAATAGTGAAAATTTAATGATTATAGATGTCAGTATATGCTGTGGGACTGTTGCAAAAATGCATTCTACCAGCACATTGAAACAAAATACTCAAGGAATAAAGACATCTCTGCATCATTTGTAGTCCCCAAACCATGTCCTAGTAATAGACTGAAGTGACATTATGATGTAAATAAATCCTTAGTAACTTCCATTTGTAATTCTAACACTACTGAACAAGTTGCTTGGCAAACAGTGAGCAGTGTATGCTCTTTAATGTCCAACTGATTTTCTCCTTGGTGTAAAAATGGTTTCTAGTTAAGACAGTTTCACGTAATCTGCAGCCTTGGGAAAAGAACACATCTTGGTTTGTTTAGCCTGAACTGATGCCACTGTTGAATCACCCAAAACCGGTAAGTTGGTCCTGGCATGGGGAGTCAGACACAGCTTGCTTCTCAAACTCACAGTAGTTTTTAAAAAACACAGAAAACACATGAATGCTGTATGAGCTCAGGGTGGGTTTTTTTAGGTAGTTAGTTTTTATTGGCCTCAGAGTTAGAAACAAGCTAAGATACACATGTCCAGTCTTCCACCTGAATTTCTACCCATTTTTCTGTGCATTTTTTGGCACAGGACCCAAGTGCTTCACATTCACTTTAGTATTAATTTTTTGGGACAGGACCCAAGTGCTTTACTTTCACTCTAGTGTTTATTTTCCTTTTCTCCTTGTGATGCACTAGAATATTATATCCATTTGGGGAAAACTGAGGCACACATGGGATGCTTGTGGAAAAGAGGGACTGATCAGTTCCTTCTGCTCCACTGACAGCTTATCCTTCCACCTGGAAAGTTACTTAAAATTTATTCCTAAGGAGAGAAGAATCTCTGTGAGTTTATGTCTTTTAAAACCTCTTTTCCCACCCACCATCTGTCTTATCTCCAACATATTTCACATTTGAGATGCTGGTTTCCATTCTACAGCTATAGATTAGAGGAAAAAACCCCATCACTTGCAGATTTTTAAGCATAGATTGCAGAAAGTTTCAACATACTGATTGTTCAGGGTGATGAATCATATTAAGTTAGATGTTTGCTAGGCTGCATTGCACTTATTTGATATGACATCCAGTACCTGGGATGTGGCAGTCTGACGCAACACATCACTGCTCACTGACACACCACCAGAAACAGAGACACCTGACATTATGTGGTTATATTTGGATCTCTTTTCTAAAGGAGTTTTGAAGCTTTAATTTCTTTTTTTGTTAATACTTTTTCATTGATTCCCAGATGCTGAACCACTTAGTGACTGTGTTCACCTGCCTCATTTCCTCTACAGAGTGGTCCTGGATTTAACTGTTGCCACACTAGACTTTCCATGTAGTCCTACCTTTCTGCTTTAACACTTAAATAGACAAAAATCAGTAACCAGTCCTGCCTGTTCAGGCACAAGAGAGAAAATTGTGCTCCGTCCTGCCGTTGGGCAGCCCAAAGAAAATGGGTTGCAAATAGCAGCTAGAGAAGATCTGGGGTTTGAACACAGCAGTAAAAGCAACTGAATTGTAGATGTGTGATGGGTTACAGTTTCTCATGCATTTCCTTTACATATCATTGGAAGACTTTCATGCTGTACTTCTCCTTGTGATTGGGGCAGATTAGAAGGATGTACATCAAAACTTGCAGAAAATTTGTAGTAATCTCTTAAATTTCGTAGCTAGATTATATTGGACTGGATACTTGCAGCCCCATTATCCTGGGATTCTGATTCAACTGAGTCTTTGTACTGACTTCATTGGGATCTGGATGTGTCCTGAACTGTTGACGATGAGTATAAAAGCCCCTCAAAGAAGGACATTAGTGCTACAGTTTGATTGCATCAAATACACAGAAATACACACAAATCTGCCAGGATTCTTTTTTGTTTGTATGTTTTGGGGTTTTTTGGCTTTCATTTGCCTGTAAAAATACTAACAGTAACACTTTTCCTTCATTAACTTTCCTAAAACTGCAGTTACCTTTGCTATGTAGGGACGTGCAAAGTTTAGAAATTCTGCAACTGGTTTCCTGGAAAACACCTCTGTGAATGGCAACAGATCACCCACAGGAGGAACCCTGGAAAGATAGTGGCAATTTAAGCGATGGCATCAAACTTCTTCAGCCCATTAAGTTGTGCAATTTTGCATATAATCTCCAGTATACTTAACAGAAGAGGGAAGCACCTGGACAAGGAATGGTAAATATAAATCAACAGATAATGCTATTCCTCTTTCAGTCACACTTATTACCAAAAGCATCAGAGTCTTTATGCTTATCTCTTTCAGAATAATATACACCTGAACAGATACGGCTGGTAGTAATTACAGGATATGTGTGACGGACGGATGTGAAGTTGAAGAATTTTCCCTATTTAAAAATGCTGAAAGCAGAGAAGTAGGACGATGTTTTCCTCTTCACTTATTTATCTTATTTTTTGTTTGCTTGCCTGTGTCCCTTCCTCTCTTCTCATTTTCATTAACTTGGAGAGGTGACAGTGCTGTGTTTCTGCTGTCTGGCTTAATGATGCTGTTTGTTTGTAGAGGTTACATAGCACTTTTTCCCACCTTCTCTTTGATATGCAAAGATCTGATCAATGCAATAGAAGGGAATCAGAACTGATATGCTAACATACAGAGACTCTCCCAATTTCTACTTGCAGTCCTTCGTAATGGCCTTGTCTGTGGAGGGCAAAAGTCTCTAATGGATCATGAATGCTACTAGAAGAGTTAGTGTTCCTCAGTATAAATACAGTAGGCTGTTTCTTTCTACAAATGTTCCTAGTTATTATTACTGGATTGGGGTTTTTTTTCGAAAAATATAAAATCCTCATTTCTCGTGCCTGCAGAATGAGACATGAGCTAATGATGCTTTGCAAAGAAGCTCAGTCTCGCTGACACGGGAGTGATCCAAACTTAACAATATGTCAGATTCAAAGATATCTTTGCTGACATTTCCGAGAGTTGCTACTGGCAATGTAATTCTGGATGTGGATTCACTTGCAGTTCTTTAAAATGCTGTTTAAAATCAAGATACTGGGTTAAAAAGGCAATCCAAAGAGAAGATTCTTTCTACTTTTAGATACATCCTTAAGTGACGCTAATGGAGTTGCAACTCTCATAAGCTGATCTGAATATAGCCCTAAGCATTTTTAACAGCTACATACCAAGTCAAGGCTTGATCCTGTATGCTCTGTGCATCCAAACCTCCCACACAGCTGCCTCTTTCATGAAAGCACAATCATAAGAGCAGAGGAACAGCCCAAATTCTTCGTGTTAAGTGGAAGGCAAACGCAAACCCTAAACAAGAATTTCGTTTCGATAGTTACCAAATCCACCATTTCAATAAATCACCTGGATTCTGGGCTTTCCTCATTGTGTGCTCTCATATATCTGTGTTGCACTGATGTCTTACGATACAAGCAAATTACCAAAGGAATTGGTATGAAACAGAATTTATTTGGATTTGAATCCAAGTCTATGACAGTTACAGACATTAACCACCAAATGCCCTCTAGCCCAGCTGAATGTACACTTTCAAAGATTGCCTCAAGTTCATTCCTATTTACTGGAAACTAATTCTTATGGTGCAAGAGAGAATGTTGGATATTATATATGTCACACAGCAGGTTACTATCAATACTTAAAACTGGAATTGAGAGATAATACTAAAGGCTTCATTGAAATTCAGAATGAGGTAAATGAGTAGAAATTACATTTTTCACAGAGTAACGAAGGCTTCAGGGTTCATTCTGAGCTCACTGCAGTCATATACTGCTGCAATGCCATTGACATTGAGGAAGCTATACTGGATATACGCTGTCATAACTGATACCCAAATTGGTTCTTCAATAGTAATTAAATTGTATGACAATGTGAAAGGACATGATTATGACAATTTGAAGCTTTATCACCCCTGTTTCTTAAAGAAGAGTAAGACAAGGGAGCTAATGAAGGAAAGGAACTAGATTTTCTGATTCAGGTGCAATTCTACTGCTTTAATTCCTTCCCCCACATCCCCAGCCAAAAAGTATCCAAGCCAGAAGATTTTGCCACAAAACCCCATAGAAAATAGGAAACTTCACAGGAAAACAACATAAATTTATTTTTGATTTATTTAAAGATTTAATTCCTTTATACTTAATTTTTTTTTCTCCCAGTGGAAGTAGCCATAACGTGCTGGTTTTGGTGTTTCCCTGGAGTAGATGGTACTTTGTGCATACCTCTTCCCAAGGCATTAAGCTACATATGTTGAAACAGCTGCTGAAACTGGTTTTACCACAGGGCGTTAAGTGTTCTTTAAAACACCAGCAACTGGCATGAACAGGATAGGAACGCACATGGAGAGCTGATCTGAGTACGCGTGGGGATTGCAAACATGACCTTGGACCCACTATACGCACCTTATTGGTTTTGGGTTTTTTTTTCATGTGTGTGTGTATGGAAGCATTGGGGTATGCAAAACATCAGTGCTGAGTGAGGAGAGGAAGGATCCTGTGCCGCAGGGATAGATACCTCCCCCACTCCATGCTTTTGACACATGGTGGCAAATATTAAGATTCTTCAGCTTTTTAGGAAGCATTTATTTACTGAGAGGGTGGTGAACCACTGGAAAAGGTCTTCTTGAGAGGTGGTCAATGCCCTGAGCCTGTCAATGTTTAACAGACATTTGAATAATGCCCTTAACAACATGCTCATCTTTAGGTCAGCCCTGAAGTGTGCAGGCAGTTGCACTAAATGACAGTTGTAGGTCCCTTCCAACTGAAATAGTCCATTCAATTCTATTCTCTGCCCCTTCCCCATGGGATTTCTGCAGCTGGAACAAACCAGCACTTCAGCTTTGTGTGCAACATGTTGAGAAGCCTTGAGTCAGCTCCGGTTCCCATCCACAGCAACTTCTGCAGGAAAAAGGCAGGTCTCTGCTCCCTCATCACAGATGCTCTGTCACCATCACCGGTATCAGGAGTTTTGGATACAATCCATCTTGGTGAAATCTAGGTCACTGCGACAAAGGTGTCTAACCGAAGCTCATCATCTTGAACTTGCACTGCAGCCAAGTAAGTCTTGGTCATATCAGGAGGGTTAAGGTGTGATTCATATATGAAATGCAGGTGCCTTCTTTGGAGTGAGCTTCTTCGGGCTGTCCTCTTTGACTGAACTGACTAGATGGGACCTCAGAAAACCAGCTGTGATGTAGACAGCTGTGTTATAGGCACCCACAAACAGATGAGCTGAATCTTGTCCTTTGCAACTGCATTCAGTAGAAAGCATAGTAGAGCGAGCTATTTGTAGGAGCCCGAAGCACAGCAGTGCCCTCTGCCTTGTTTTCATTTGGAAGTCGCAGCTTTTGTGGAGGAGTTTTCAACCTTAAAACTGGTAAGAAAAAAGTGACTTATTCAGAACCATTTACGTTATCTTACAGTAAAAATCAACAGTGAAAACCCTCATGAAATACAAACCTTCCTTCTTCAGGGCATGATTCAGTATAAGCGATTTTCCCTTTTCTCATTGCTGTACCCCTCTATTCAACTACCCACAGAGAGAAGATACCATGTAGGTGTCACCTTATGGGTTCTTCTCTGTAGGACTCTCCTCCTTGTCACTGTGTGGAATCACATACGTTGTCCAACAATAAGGAATATTTTGCCCTTATAGAGACACCATGGGGTCTCTTACTTGCTTAGTGTTTTCCTTGGAGCCAACATGAACAATAGTGGAATTTAATTTTGCCATTAGATTGCTTAAAATTTACTTTCATTCAAATATAGCAAATTCCTCAACCTCTGCAAAATCCTGGCACTGACAACAATATTTTCTATTGGGTTTTGGAATAAATTAGTTGCCTCTGAATGAAGGATGTCTCTGACTGATCTCCACTAAAGCAAGATTTACCTGAAGATTTATTGCAGCTTTGCCTTTTTGTTTCCCCATGGGAAAGTTCACAAATGATGCAGCAATCTTGTTCCAGTAATACTGTGCTTAAGCACACTTCACGGATTATTTGGTATTCAGGATGTTCCTCCTGTGTGAAGAGAAAAAATAGCCAGTTGGTAGAACCAGACTTAGATTTTCAAATAGTATGACAGTGAATGTTTAACAAAACACATCTTGCTTGCATCTCATTCAGACAATAACCACCCAGAAAGTACCTGCACTGAAATAAATGTCTTAATGTGAGGATTGCAAAGCAATAGAAAAGGGTGAGAGGAATCTCATTGCATTCCTTGAAGAACATTTATTTGCATTTTATTGGTGAGTAATTTGAATCACGCTAGTTCAGCGAGTTCCACCTAAACCATGATGAAATAATAAATAAATGCAAGAATCCTAATTCCTGGTTCTCTGCTTTACTAGGTTGCTTTTTGGATTTCTGGCCCCTCTGGGAAGATGAAATTGAGGTCATACCTATAGCAGCTGGCAATCAGTAGGAGCACAGCAAACCCAAACAAACCCAAACGGTTTGTCCACACACTGCTGTGGCCGCTGCATCGGGAGCAGCTGAGCTGTGCCAGCGTGGTGCTGTGCACCAGGGAGTGAACTCAGCCTTTCAACAAGGCTTATGGGCTTGGTATCAGCCCGGGGACCGCATTCCCAGCCCGACACTAACGCTGTTTCTGCCAATGCCCTGGCTGCTTTGGAGACTGTGGGCTTCACTTCAGAGGAGTTTTCAGGTTGCAGAACTGATACCTAGACTGTGTCCATCTCCACGGCAGGGTTAAAAGGTATGTGAAGATTTGCCATTTTTTGTGGTCTCCAGCAAATCATGTCAGATTCAGTCCCCAAACAGGGCCCACCAGTTCCAGTCTCTGATGATAATATTTGCTGTAATGTGATTAGGCCAGGGTGTGGTTTTAAAATCTGACTACAGCTGGAGCCAATGGAGATACTTCTGAATGCTAAGGAAGTCTTCCAGTTCCAAGTGCTGTAACTCCTGGAGGGTGAACAACAGATCCAGTGCCCTCTTCCTTCTGCTCCAGCTTCAGAGTCAGTGAGCCCAAACAAACCAAATCTGGCTTTGGTTTCCTGAAACCTTCCAGCTAAAACTGATGGTTTGTGCATGGCTTTCATCCCGGTACTTCCCAACTCCCAGTTTCTGTTTCACTTATTAGTCACCTGTCTGTATTGTAAGTAGCTTTAAGCTGTAATATCGCCTGTGGAGAATGAAAATAAAAGGCTTGGTCCACAGAGAACAGTTCTCATGTACAGCTTTTGCTGGGACTACATGGGGTCATTAGGCTTTTTAATACTAAAATGCTGATGTCTTTGGAAAGAGTGGAACCACTGCTCTCTGTGAAATATAAAGGGCCTGATCCCAATCTTAATTATAATGAAGTAAATGAATAGTGACTGACAGGAGCTCAGGAATTGCTGCACCATTTCAAGCCAGGAATCCAGCTCTTGCAGCACTGTCTTTGACCCTGGCCAGCAGTGGTTACGTTAGACGACGTGACAAGAAAGGCCTTAGAAACAATTACAACATGATCTGTCTATAGACAAGACTCCTTCCTAACCTCCAGTTCAACCTTTGATTTGTGCCTTGAAATACGAGCAACTGTGGCCATCTCTAAAGACTCAGATAAGTTACTTTTAGTCATTGTCATTTTAACTTAATTTCTGATGTGCAGTTTCTTCACTTTCAGTGAAATCAAGGTATTACATCATTGTAGCAGCCATGAAGTCCCGTATTAATCTCATGAGCCTGACAGACACAGTATATGACCTGACACAGGAGATCTGAATGGAAAAGCAAACAAAAGACTTCCAGGAAAGCAAGCGTGCCCTTATTCACTCCCTAAGTTAGGCAGGCGTTGTTTTACATGTGCACAGGGACACACTTGTTGTGTACATAGGAAGACTGATCGTATAGTGAACATCTGGAATCCATGCAAACCCCTCCTCAATCAAATGCTAAACCCCCCTTTTTATAGCATTCTGCCAGCTGTGTTCAAACACATCTGACATCATATCTGCAGCCCAGCTGCCCTTGTGCCCACAGGTCTCTGCTTCCCCAGCAAGACTCACTGTCTCTACTGAGGCAATCTGGAGGAAGAAAAAAGGAGAGGAACACCCTCCTGCACAAAGGAAAACTGAGCCGGTCATAAAACTTGTTCCTTTACAAGCAGCTGGGAAAAGTCACATACAAATCATGGTGGCTTGCTTGGGCAGAGATTTGTGTGAACGTTTCCTCAAGCTTCAAGTCACATGGATTTAAAGCTCTATGACTGACTCTGAACAATTCCCAATATTGAGGGAGTACCTGGGGGGAACCTTCTCCCTTTCATATGGTGTTGTAACCAGCACATCAAATCAAAAGTGACCCTGCCTGAGGGCATTTGTGGAGACATTTGCTACAGGGAGAAGAGCAGGAATATGACCAGAAGGAATGGACTGGGGCAGGACCACATAATGGAGAAACTACTACAGGCATATGGCTTAGAAGTGTTAGTAGGACAGCTCTTCACAGCCCTGGTCTCCCACTTCTGCTGTCCTGTACCCCAGTCTAAGTCCTGACTCCACATCTCCTACAACTTCTCACCACTCCGTTCCCAGTGATCCTCTACCTCTGCTCTTTGGTTACATTGCACAGAGTACATGCCCTAGTGGGAGAACTGCTCACCCAGTCCTGAAGAATGGAAGGAAAACAGCGGGGAACTGAACTGAACATATCCTGGGCAGACAACCTTAATAAAGCTCCGAGAACCCCACTGCTTTAAAGTGGAAACTGTTTTCCAGTGTCTGTGCAATTCACAGTACAGTCTAGGCCCTGTACTGAAAAAAAACAACCAAAAAACCCACAACAAAAAAAAAAAAACAAAACCAAACAAAGCAGTCTATTAGCTAGGAAACATATAAATCTTAATAAATCTATTTTTACAACAGATGTAAATGTTGCTGATTGACTAGAAAATAATAGAAATTAGAAACTGGGGGTTGTAGAAAATTGGTAAGAGGAGGAAAAGAACAAACACATAGCCTGCAGAATTAAGGTTTGTAAGAACAAAAGAACAAAGGAAATACTAATGATGGTGCTGCTACTTTACTAGGTAGAAATCAGAGAAAGGATAATCTTATTCAGTGAGGAAGAAAGTATTTTCTGTCTATTAGTAAAAAAAGTATTAAATTACATTGAAGTTGAATACTGCATCTGAATTACTTGCAAGCAAACACCTTAAAAGAGCTGTCTGAGGAGCTTGTTATATTGTTGATTGAGAAGAGCCAGAAGGCTGAAGGGAAACTAACTCTGGTCTAATATCTGGAATAGAGTAGGTGATATGACCCTGACATTCTTCCTAAGCAAAATAATGTCTGGCTAGTATTGCTTTCAATTAACTTAGAAAGAAAGGAGGCTAAAATAACAAAGCTGAGTTAGTGGGAAAAGAGTCTTGTCAAACTGACTGCAAGCTTATGACCCTATAAACTTGCTTGATAAAGGTCACAGTGTTGATATAACGTACCAAGTTTAGTCAAAGGATTGTAGTTTGGCTGTAGATGCCCCAGCAACACAACAAAACATGCTACACGGTAGTTACACTATGACTGCAGTCACCTCTTCCCTAGTGTGGCTGCATCAGGGTATGGCCACGTATCAGGTACTCAGGCTTCATAAGGCATTTGGCCTGGGATGCGTGCCATTTAGTAAGTGAAAAGAATGATTAAAATCCACCTGACACACCTAAAATGGATATAAATGGCTGTCTCACAGTATGATTATGGATTAGAAATCATTAAAAAGTACATGCATTTCTGGTGAGAGGCTGCTGAGAGCTGTTCATCTTCCCAAACTCCTGAACATGGCTGATGATCTGAAAGAAAACTTAAAATCATTGCTGATAGAATTTGTAGATGACCCGTAGAATGGGGACATGACGAATAACAAAGATGACAAATTACTGATAGGGGGTGATCTGATTAGCATGATAAGTGGATTACTATGTGTTTTGATACAGACAAAAAGCAAACCAGACATTCAGCCGCGAAGAATGAAGGTTCTGCTTCGACAACGGGAAGCAGTCTTCAAAAATGGCTCCATGATTATGACAAATGACTATGTGACAACAGGAGGGGCTATGGCAAAAGGGACACAGTAGTCCCTGCCTGGGTACATAGAGTAACTGGAGATTACTGAAATATTAGATATACTCTTGTAAACCAAGTGGATACTAAATAAATTCACATTTGAAGTAAGGGATACGATGAGACAGTGAATTATTTACTGTAACAACTTGCAAGGTTTGTTTCTAACTCCCTGTCACTGAAAAAAAATAATAATCATGTATTTCTAAAGGACTGGGTCAAACAAGAAGTCCCTTGGCCAATAATCTGCTCAAGGGCAGACTGCAAGACACCTTTTGATTTATAATCTATGAAGGCTGCTTGGGGGTGTTAGATGGTTTTTTCTTCAAATATTAAATAAGACCAGCTCCTGCATGTCCAGTTTGTGAACACCATTTCTGGAACTCAATAAAATTTCTTCAGCTATCATATAATATTAAAGGCTCTGTTCAAAGCCCATAGGAATTAGAAAGAGTTTTTCCATCTTCTTCACTGGTCTACGGGCCAGCCTTTTAAAGGGACATCCCAGGGACAGCGGTTTCATCAGTCATTCTGTAAAATATGAACATGGCAATGTTACCAAATGCTATCCCATTGCACTGAGATACAGCAACTGTATCTTAAGTTTAAGTTTATGGCTTACGGTGTAAACAAAAACTTCAGCTGAATTACAGGCCAGTACTTGCTTCAATATTTCCTAGGATCTTGCTTTTATGATTTTGTACCATTTTCTTATACCACTGAAGTGTAAATTTCATGAATAAATTCTATTATCTCTGGAACTTCACTGATTAAAAAAGGAGAACGTATACAGTTTCAAAATAGTTAAATTCATTCTTCTCACACATCACCAGAAGAGTTGCATGAGCAATCCATACTGAATAATTTACTCAGTAAATTTATAGTTTTAAGGTGACTTTTTAGAATAGCCACCTAAGTTATTAGCCACTGCCAGATGAACATTTTGTGGGGGCATATTTGCAGAACTGATACAAAACCCCTTTCCCCCAAATCTTTGTTCAAGCATTCAATATTGGTACTGTGGCATGACCACTTAAATAATTGTCTTTTTTCTTTCATTATATTCCTATCTACAACCCCTACTCCACCCCGTGAAAACACGAGCAGTCTTAAAACATTTTGCTGTCTGTGTGGTGAACAAAACTTCAGGAACATAGCTGTATAAAATATTTGCATTGCTGAATCCATCCTCTGTCTGAGCTCTCAGACACCGTGTCATCGAGTCTCATTCAGAAGGGATCAGGTAGAACACCAGGGGCTCTGGATTGCCCCTACACATCCCACTGCACAGCTGCTGAGGAATCTGCTTTCCTGGACAGATGAGGAATTCTAAGTTTGTAGTCTGTTTCATTTAGGCTGCTTCTTTCGATTTCCTGATTACACTTCTTGTGGAAACGCTGTCCTTCACCTTAAGTCACTCCCTCTCTTTCCTAGCATTTACTTCTCCAATATTTTTACAGTGAACAACCCTATCTACGTAGCCTTTGTTTTGGTAGACTAAACATGCTCTTCTCTAAGATAGTTTTCTCCATATCAGCTTAGCAATTCCTCTAATCACCTAGTTCAGATTAAATTTCTCCCTCAACTACCAGTTATAAATTTTATTCCAGGTGAAATCTTAACATTTCTTTGTAAAATAACACTCTCCAGTCTTTAAGTACCCTGCCTGAGACATAGCAAATGCATTGCATTTTTTTCTTCAGAGCTGCACTACATTGAAGGACTGTATGGGTGTTAATGACTGAGATGTCTAAGAGAGGTGATAGTTGGGTGCAGTACCACATTTTAATTGATCTGATGACAGAGCTTTTTGAAGAGATTCTTACCATCTCAGGACATTTGCTTTTCTGCTTTTTTTTAGTAATGCTGACACAAACTTCTTGCTTCATGCTTACTGCTTCTGTTTCAAACCAGAAGTATATGGTACCAAACAGCTGTCTTTTTTAACAGCTCTCTAATATTGCTTCTTCCTACAAATCCTTCCTTCTACTACATCCTTGATTCATCCAAGTCTTTCCCCACTTCTTGATTTTGTAGATAAGCTCCCAGCTTGCTGTAGAAAGTCTTCTAATTTGTTCTTCTGCACGGGCATTTGCTTTTTGTATTTTTGCATTTTGGCATATTCTGTGATGGATCTGGGTATGTTCTGAAGACTACACAAATCTCCTGCCTGGTACTAAGAGTCACTCCAACGTCAGCAAATATCAGAATCAGTTGTAATTCTATGCTAGCGGTTTTAAAGAAAGCATCATCAGATCTGTCCCAAAGTTTTCCTTTCAGGAATGTCACTGGTAACCTCTCTCCAGTACAGTAGTTTCTGTCTCAGCAAAAAAACTCTCTTTCACTCTCTGGCCATTTCCTTATGCATGTTATAATTTGTCTATTAATCCCTCACCTTTGCCATTTCAGTTTCATGTGTCACTATAGAAATGCTCTTAGAAAGTCAGCCCACATACACAATTTTTTTCCAGAAACTGAGCAACTGAAGAGAAAGATGATCAGAAATACCACTGAAAAAATATTTACTGGAATAACACTATCTTTAGGTGGTCCAGGAAAATGCTCACCATTTATTGGAACTCTTAGGACTTTATTACTTGGCATGACCGACTAAGTAAGCTTGATAGCATAACCTCTTCCCACACAATTTATGATGCTTTCTGTTTTCAAGCATTTTCTTGTTATTTGTGCCTGGAACGAGACCAAAGGAATCCTCTGCACACTTAGTGACTGCCCAAAATTACAAGATGCCTAATGTGAGCAGAACAGTGACTGTGGGGAAAATGAGCTTCTTCCCTCAGTAGCACATTGCTAAATTATACTCATGAAATTTGGGGAAAATAACAGTCTTCATAGGATACTTTTAAGCACAAACAGCAACAATGCCCTTTTGCTAGGGCTTTGAACGAAGTCTTAAAGCCTTCTTGGTCTTGACTTCATTTCCCTTTAGGCATACACTTAGCCACAGGGCCAAAGGTTTCCTTCTAAGCTCTCGATTTGACTCTCAGAGTTTACAGTTATTCATTAACCTCTGGTTTAAATCTTCCATCTTTAATATATTTTGCAGATGATAGCATAACACATCTGCACAGCAGTGTATCCTACTTCACAAAATATGCCTGCAGATGGAGTGAGCATGAAGATATTTAAGCAAACTGATACGGGGACAAGTGGGTAAACAGTTGAATGCCTGATTGTCAAAGCTCATTGCATGTTTTATCAGGAAAGGATCTGTCTCAGCAGCTGACAGGAACTGTCAAAAACATGCTGTATTTTGCATATGATAGCTTAATAATGATCACAGCCTGGCTGAAGCTCTCAAAGTTCAGGCCAATCAAACACATAGCTTTTAAATGAAAGAGCTCAAGAATGATAGCTCACTGAAAAGCAGCAGACTAATGCCTTTTTTTTTTAAAAAAAAAAAAAACACAAAACTGATTAGTGAATAGTATTATTCAGTGTGATGTCTTTTGCAAATAAGCAGGATCAAAAGGCCTTCTCCAAGTGTATTAAAAGGCTTATCATATTCCAGGAGAAGTGTACAGAAGAAGGTTGCCCACAAAGTCTAACAGGGAAGAATAGCAACCCTCTGGTTGTGGCTATGCAGCTCGAAGTTTTGTCTCTGAGGGGCAGAGGGCACTGCATGCTCTGCATCCTCTGCAGATCCAGCTTTAGAGATGACCTGTCACCAGAGCCATGCTACCTGGTGTTGGGGGTTGGGTGAGAAACCAACCCCCCCTGCCCATTCAGAGTCAGGGGGCCCAACGTGCCCTGGCAATGGTGCCTGACCAGGGCTGAGCTTGCATTTACATGTTTGACATGTGAATGGCAGCAGAGGTTGACCATGCAAGCTGGTCTGACAGCCAGGTTGGTGTGCGTGTGGGTGCAGCCCCTGTACTCCCTGTGCTGGCTTTTCCAGGGACACAGGCAAGCCTTGCAATGTCCACCTCAATGGGACAATGAGAATTCATTCTTGCTCCAGCAAACCAGATGCAAGACTAGGCTCGAGTCACATCAACTACATAGCATTAAGTGCAAAACAATATTTAGGTTATGAGTTTACTGGGAACATACCCATTTGTTGCCACAGAACCAGGTTCTTACCTACCAAGCACTGACAACTGAAGAAGAGAGGGAGAAGAGATTATGCAAGGGGCTCTACCATCTCCTGGGCTAATTTAAGAAAAAGTCTGCTTTCAGCTGTTTCTGTTGTTGTTTAACTAAGTGCAGTGAATGCATGTCCTATTCCTTGCTCTCCTTTGAAGCAGCTAAGGCTGCAGGACACCTGACCCAGGGTCAGTCCCAAGCTGTACTGCTATGGGCTGCTGCTCCATGGGCTCAGTGAACCATTCTTCCACCTCAGGCTGCACCAGCACCAATCCAGAGCAGTTGTAGGAACATCACCTTGACGTATTCAGCTGTCCCCCTTCCCATGGGGAAAGTGTCACTGGAGACACCCTCACACTGGCGATGGTGATATTCCCTGCTGAGGTGGGAACTCCACACATGCAGCAGTCAGACCTCAGGCTTGCACTCTCAGGAAGTGCAATGAACACCCTGAGGGCATTTCCCCAGTGTAACATGCTGGATAATACCATCCAGCTGTGTAAAATTCACATCTGAGGATGTAAATTAACGTGTTAAGGTAAAAAAGTCCCTTTTGGAGACCGGAATGCTTGAAAATCCAGATTTTGTGTCCACCTTGAAACAGAAACTTGCTGCTGGTCTAAGGTAGGATTGAGGTGTATTTCCCTTTCATTGCGATTCCTCTTTTTCAAAGGTTGACAATTTGGAACAGATGAATGTAGCTGGATGTAGATGAACGGTCTTTTATAAACATTCACTCTTCTTCTTCCCCCAAGCAACTTTTAATAGACGATTTGAACCACAACCAAAATGCTTTGCCTTCATAGTAATCAGGTTTCCATATTTTGTGTGTTTATTTGTTCATTTGTTTTTTAGGGTAGGTATTTTCTGTGCAATACTATCCATTGGTCATACGGAATTGCAAAAATAAGTCTCAGTACTGTTGTTTGATTGCTTGACTTTTGACTGGCTTTTAGTCCTGTTTATATGAATTATGAACTGGAGAGGCCTGCAGCCTGACCCTTCTCCAAGGGTGTTTGGCTACCTCTTCAATAACCCTTTCTTTTCATGACTTCTCAAAGCAAAACAAGCAATGAACTCAGCTCAAGGACTAATCCAGATTTTATTTTATTTTTCCTGAGAAGAGCATAAGCATAAAGAACACTTAATCAGGCATAACAGACAAAAATGTTATTTATTTTTCTGAATGATTTATAGTCCAGTTTCTTTTTTTGTTGTTGCAGAAAAGAAGGAGGAATTAAAGTAGAGGTTCATTACTCAAAATGGCAACAGTCCCATTAGGGAGGGACAGCAGAAGGAAAACATAGCCATAATTTTACTTATTTTACGAGACGTGAGCTCTTCCATACTTCTCTCAGCAGATGATGGTAAGTTCAATATAAAGAAATACAACACCAGTACAATAAATAAGAAAGAGAAGGATTACTTATATTGTCTCAGGAGCATCACACAGAAATAAATTCACTTTTTGTTACATTCTGATGTGCTACTCACATATGCTGAAATAGCACACCTGGAAGGGCATAAGGTAAAGAAACTCGAGTTGGAAAGGATGTTTCAGCAGCTCTTGCTTTTGTAACAGGAATTTTGGGGTCTACCCGCACTGCAAGGCAAGGGGCAGGCTCAGGCATGCTGAGCCCAAACTTTCCAGCCATGCTTGACAGCAATATTCCTGCAGTATTCAGCATCCATCCCATAAGCTGAAAAACTGTGCTATCATGTCAGTGCAGAGTTTACCTTAGCTGCTCTGGGTCTCTCTGTGGTATTTTCACCCCAGCGCAATCCATATGGGAATGAGCACTCCCACACGTCTACATCTTTGCAAAATGGCTTTTCTGGCCATGTTGTTCAGAGCAGCTCAGGTCATTCTGAAACTGCCTAAAGAACTGGTTTGATATTCAGAAGAATATATTCAAAGGAGACCGAGACGTTTTCAGACTGTGCTCAGATCATGCATAAACGGACCTATTAAGCACTTAGAGACCCTTCCTGCAGAAACTGAATATTTGCAACATGTACCCCAAGTGCCTTTTGAAAATTGGCCCCAGTGCAGAGGTACCTAATACAGAAATGCCGCTTTGCATGGGCTTCCTTTGTTTGTGGCTGCTCCCCACTTCCAATGTGAGCTGTAGTAGCCAAGACTGCCAGCTCTAACAATTTTCCGTAATTCCATTAGGTGCAATGATAATTGTGTGAAGTGTTAAAAAATACTTTGTTTGGCTTGTCTGCAAGCTGCTGTGATGGGGTAAAGAAAGGCATAAATCAGATGCTTTGTTTCCATTTTCAGTCTGTTCACTAATTGTAAAGAAGGGTCTAACCCCCCTTATTTGAGCCTGTCATCATCTGACAGCAAGGGAAATGTCCTTGGGAGGAACAAACAGTCAATCTGTGCATAAAGACAAAGCCGAAAAAATTACAACCCTGATAAATTACTGAAAATAATTATGAAAATTGAAAAATGAGAAAAAAAAATATTATGGGTCAACCAGAAAGCAAATGTTTTCAGGTCTTATCAGCAATGTAGGGAGTATAGCAGTATGCAGTCAGCACTTAAACTGACAACTCTGCATGATTCCTTGATGTAATTTGGATGAAGCTGGATAACCTGTGATTTACTAAACTCTCTCCAGTTAGCAAATCTGTTCAGGGTTTCCCAGCATATCAACACGATCATACCAGTGCGTGTCAGCTGCAGATTATCCTCTCGCTCTGCTCTGGGCTGTGAGGATATGCGTGTGCACAGTTGGGGATGTAAATCAGCCTCTGGCCTGTCAGGTAATGCACACATGTAACGAGTCCCAGACTGCCTGAACTTACCTTATAATGGCTGATGGAAAGAAACGATCATTCAGTTTATTAGTACTTCTTGACTAAAACCAGGCAGTAGTAGCAGTACAGGGAAAGCAACAGTTTTAGTGCTGGATGCTGCAATACTGCTAGAGTTTATTAGAATAAATCGAGAGGGTTTTTTCCTTCTTTTTAACTAGTTGGTTTATTTGGGGGTGGGAGGGGGGTGTGTCTAGGAAAAAAAAAAGTGTTCAGATAAGCTGCAAGGTTGGAATCAGGGAGGAAGAGCCAGGAACTGAATCCGTCTCTTGAGTTTTAGGCTAGCCTCTTCAATACCAGGTCATCTACCCCTGGAAATAGTGGATTAAGAAATTATAGTGCATGAAAATGAAGTAACTGTTTATTACATTTGTGTGGTTCTTAATCACTGCTCTTGACACAGCTGATATCTCTTTAGGAAAGCTGAGGTTAAGGAAATGTCAGTTGCTTTTCAGTCTGCAATGAAGAATTTATGAGGTCATATATTCATTTCCATGGTGAGAAAACTGATGTTGCTATTGAGAATTATAATTTTATTATATGATCGAGCAGCTACGTGGATTCTTAAAGCGGGAGTGAATGGACTATATGATCTTTAAAGGTTCCAAACAATTCTATGATTCTATGAAAAGTCTGGGGCTATGTACTTTGCTTTGGTGTCTCTAAGTTCCTCTATAAAGAAATCTGCTTAAGTAGAAATATGTGCCTCTAAATTAACAACAGTCTGGACCTTTTTGATTGATGATTCCCTGGATCTTGTAAAACCGGTAACTGATATGTGGTAAGGATCTATGCATGAATTACTTTGCTAAGCAAATTCATTACAAATCCATCACGTTAGTTGAAGGAGGCTTAATTGTTTGGTGATATAAGGAATGGTAAACAATCACCCCCCTCTTATAATACAGTAACAGGATGCTAGGGAGGGAAGGAAATGTTCTCCTCAGTTTGTTCTTAAAAGATAAACTGTCGTGTCTGGTCCAAAGGATAATAAAATACATTCACCCTTCAGATATCTGTGCCTGTCGTCCCAAACTGATTGCTATAGGATAGTTATGTTAAATGATGGGATCTCTTCTGCCTCCATCGCTTTTTCCTAATTCATTTACAGCAAAAGGTGTGTGTGTGTGTATATATATATATCTTCGTTAAAAGGTGTGTATATTTATATATTAATTTATATTAAAAGGTAAGGGTGGGTGGATGTGTGTGTATATATATACACTTCCCAGAAGTTTTGTTGTTCCCCCAGCAAGAAGATGGGAATATTAGAGCTAGGTAAAGTTTTTTTGATGCAAACAAACACAGAGGGGGAAGATGCAGGATATGAAACAGCAACAGGGCAACTGAGAGAGCCTTTCTCAACCTTGTAGCCTCCTCCTGCTCTTGTTTGTGGAGCCTGGCCATTGGCTTCTGGAGAACACTGAAGGCCCCACGGGCATACACAAATCTCCACGGCACTCTTCCATGGACTCTGTGTGAATCCCTGCAAGATAAGCTGAGTTTTATTTTGATGGTTTGCTTTCAGTGTGCCCTTAAAAACCTGGCAACCAAGTTTATCTTTAAAAGCGATATCTATGCACATTTCATTTATTTCCCAGTGACTGGTTATTTTCAGTGAAAGTGTCATCTTCAATATTTATCTGAGCTTATACCTTCTTCCTTGCAAATACTCTAAAAATGAGTTTAGATGACATGGTGAATTTGTGATGATTTATCTTCCACAATAGTAGTACTTAATCTGTTCAGACACCGGCCAAATAGTATCCAATAAAATGTATAGGGGTAGGACTGAGTCATCTTCGTTATGGCATGGGAGCATTTTATTACCCAAGTGCCAAGTGGCCTTTTGACTTTAGTGGAACTTTTTGTTGGGTAAAATGTTGTTACTTAATATGAGTAAGTGAAAGCAAATCATCCCTATCTTTATTAAACACATTATTATGTCCTATAACCACATAGATTCTTATCTTGCCAAGCCAATTTTAATGGGGTGAAAAGTTCACTTTTAAGGAGGATAAAAGAAAACAAATGGTGGAAGAAGGATCAAATATGCATCTGAGCCCAGCCTGTGAACACCTCTGGGCCTATAGGGTACTGGAAGACTCTGAGCTTGGACCATTATACGCTTTGATACTTACATTGGGGTGCAAGATAAATTTTGATACTTGGTGTTTATTTTCTGTTGGATCTGCCATGTCAAGTGGCTGGCAACACTAAGTAGCATTTTTTTTTCTTTGGAAAATGCTGGTAGGATTTAAACATTTCATATTAACATAACGATTTCTCAAAAATCTTCATGCATATTATTGCCATATTTTTCTCATTCTACTTTTTTTCATGTTGGTTCTGTCAGATGACTTAATTCACAACAGACAAATTGGATAATTTTTTAAACTTTGACCTCAGTTTGGGATGGTGTTTCATTTTGAAACCTCAGTATATTGTAAGTGATGTACGTTCTCTCTTTTTGGCCACATCTAACACAGAAAATCCCGATTTGTATTGAATTGGTTAACTTACTCCTTTAACCAGTTCTTAACTTGCTATTTACTGGGGTATTTCCGTAAGGAAGGATTCCGGTTAGGATGCGACCATTAGGTCACGCATTAACTGTCTCAAGAAGGAAAGTGTAGCATACGGGTAAAAAACTATAAACCAGCAGGTGATCTCTCTCACCAACCAAAGCACCAAGTCTCCTCAAATATACAATGCAATTTCCAGTGCCGGACAACATGTAATTCCAAATGTTCCTGACTAATGACTAATGGTAGTTTATGATACCATTTATGGAACAATTACCATCATTCGTTTTATACTGAGAGGATTATCAGCTTTTGGATTTAGAATAACAAAAACTAATTTCATGGAAACTGGGGAGGTGTAGAAATGTTATCTCCTCGTCTGTGTTTGTTCAGTGATAGCATTGTTTAAAGCCCATGATCCTGTCTGCATCTGCCACTGCAGCTGGCCTAGCCAGCTCACCAGCCTTTATTTAGCTAGATATTACAGCAGTAACATTTCATTACAGTTGTGCTTGGAAGAAGTCATAGTCCATTGGTTTTATTGAAGCACACTTCTAGTTTACTTCCATTTCAGGGAAAAGGACAGCTGTTTTAATATGTACTTGGTGGAACACCTAAAGGGTTTTAGTGTTAATTAAGTTGGGAGGAACTGTTTTTAACAAGCACCTTTTTGTAAATGTCAAGCAGCTCAATCACATTTCACTGTTATTATTCAAGTCAGAAATTAGCCAGTGCAAGCACCGGCAGGCTCAGAGCACCATGCAGGATGTTGGAGTGCAACTTCTTTGGGCACTGAAGAGCTGGTTAAAACTGCGGTGCTCCATGGAGAGGGGGGCACGTTTGGCTGGCAGCACATTCCTGTCCCCCTGCTCTTTCCAGTGTGTGAAAAAGGCTTTGATGTGAAAAAATGATTTCACATTTCTAACATTAATTCTAATAGATGGAGTCCATTCAGCTTAAAGTTCAGCATGAAACAGAAGACAGTGGGCTAGCTCTGTCCTCTGTTTACATACCACCTATAGCAGAGTCAGCCAGCAGGCGTATGGCATTACAGAGTATGCATCCTTGTGTTTTAGCATGACCATCTAAAGGTTCAAGCTTTAGCACTTCAGCTCATGCCCTGTGCATCTGCAGTATGCTGCGCTACTTGCTGTTTTAAGCCACAGACGGGTCAAAAATGTCAGCAGGTCCAAAACTTCATTGAATGCCTTCAAGCCAGGGCAGTGTGGTTTGCCTCGGCAGACATCCTCCTGCAAAACCCCAGCTCATGGGTCAGACTGTCCTAATGCTCTCTAGGCTGCTCTGCTGAATCCTCACGGGTCTGGGGGTGCAAAAAGGAGCAGCTACAGTTTTTAGGCACTCAATGAGTACGTGAATCGTTGCCTTTTTTTCTCCCCCGGTTAGCCACCTGATGGTGCTATTTAAGAACGTGTGAGGACAGACCAGGTGCATGAAAGCAGGCTCGCTGCCTACATTCAATAAAACCTACAGATGTCAACGGGAGCTTTGCCTGAGTAGTAACCGCGGGTTTGACCCTAGGATTTGGTGCATGACCACGCGTTTTTACTGCTTCTGCATAAATGCAGAAAAATGGCCACCTAGTCTACTTAATCACATGAAGCACTTAAATCTGTCATCTCCTCCTGCATGTTTTGGGGGGGGGGAAAAATTGCATTCACCCATGACTGCATGAAATTACTCCACAAAGCAGCTGTATAGACTTGCTTTGGTGCTGCTCACATTGGAATATTTTTATCACTTCAAATTCCTGTTTTAAGATTGAGGCCTTCAAAGCTGTTCTCATCTTACTGGAAGAGATGAAATACAGTATGTGTGTTGCATCAAGTCACCTGAACGTAACTTCATTTGTCTCTAATTGTTGATCCCCACTTTACTTCCACAGCATTAAGTGGTTAAGCTTTGCTGTTGCAAAGTGGTGTAATCACAGAACTTCACCTTTTCCAGCTGCTTAGCCTGGCCCTGGTGACAATGATGAAAGGGATGGTGTGCGTCTTTTTCACTGTACTTGTGATACTGTACCATATTTGATAATGTAGTTATTTAGTGGCTGAAAGAATGGTTATTTTTAGTATACTTTCAATTTAACATTACCAAAATGAGATAACTCCAGACCTTAAAAATGATAAAGAACAGGATGCCTTTTGGCAGAAGTGGAGATAATTAATTTCTTACTGTAATTTCATCATTTCACCCTCTATATAGTTATAAGCTACATCTCCAAACCCAGCTAGCTACTTTGAATGAAACACACACATGTGCAAACATCTGTTTATGTTTATGGTCCAATGGCATCTACTTACTGGGCCAGGAAACCTCCGTTCAGGTCTCAGCTGTGTAATATTCATTTGCCAGGATTGCAGAGTAGAATTAAGTAGATGGGTGACTATGTGAAAGTGTAAGTGACTCTTTGTGCTTGAGTGCTCCATGGGCAAGCAGGAATAGGGGCACTGTTAAACAGTTCTCTTTCCCTGCCTCAGAGCAGCAGTTGGACGCAATCCTTCAGCTCACTCCAGACAAGCTGTATTACAGCCTTTCATGCATCAATAGATAATATCTAGAAATATTTTATTTAACACATATTTTCCTGCTCTGAACAACAACAACCACAACAAAAGAGTGATATATTCATTTCCAATACCGAGCAGAACAGCTTCCCAATATGATTACTCTTTCCCATTGACAGAGGATTTCTGAACATAACAAACCATGCTGTTCTCTTTTGCCTGCAGAATTTACTTTATTTCTGGAGTTTTCAAGGGATTTCAAAGCATTAAGCAAGACACATAAATAAGAATATAAATGATAATATATACAAGTAACTGCATCATCACTTTAGTTGAACACTGACCTAGGACAGACCCTGCACTGTTGAAAATCCCAAATTCATGTAGGCATGTAAGACAGGCTTTTCTTGAGTTAACTGGAACTAAATGTAACCATCTATTCCTAAAATATTGTCTATTTTCTGGTAGGTAGCTGAATTGCAAATGTATTAGGAGTGCATATAAAGTAGAGAAAGGTTACAGTATGAGCTATAAAGCTGAACAAGCATCCTTTCTCAGTGCATCATGAGCACACAGTGCTATTGCTCATGTGTTATGATATGACCTTGGTCTTACACTGTAATTTTTTATTATCATATAGAGTGATATAAAGCTTACCCAGCTTTTTGAACACAGTCCATCAAATAACCGCCTCTGTCTTCTCCTCACATTAAAACCTGCAGTGATTAATTTCACTTGTAATGAAGTTTTATAAGAAACTTAAAAGCAGAACTGGTTTATCACCTGGGTTATCAAATCTCTGTTAGTGCCACTGGAGGGGTTTCAGAATATAAATCTCTGAGAAACAGATAAACCAAACAAATCATAATAATCTAAGATCAAGCAAGGATCCACAGTCTAGGACAAATAAAATCATCTTGCAGATAAATAGAGAAGCCTATCATAAATATCACTTTGTTTGTTTGAAAAGCTGGTAACAGGGATTGACAATTCCATTTTAGTTTGAAATAAGCACTGATCTAAAACTTCAAGCAAAGCAATACTAGTCTTCATTGATGGCCTAATGAACCAACCAAAAACAAGTTAGCAGGTGTCTTGTCCTGCCAGCTTCTGAGAAAAATATGTAAGATAAGTCTCTGATGACAGAATTAACCACTGAGTGAGGAACTCTTGGGATCTTGGTGGGAAATAGCTTTTCTGTCCTCCAGAATCCATTAATTTCACTCCTTAATCTAAAAAGCCCTAACAGAACAGTATATATCTCCATCAACCTGTTGCCTTGAAGCAAAAGGACTGCATGATTTTGGCAGAGACCCAAGCCTCAGGATAGTTCAGGGTTAAATCTGAAATATTCACTCTGACATCTTGCAGAATAATTTTTTGTTGGACTTCATGGAAATATGAGCAACCTTGCACCCTGCTGTTCCCTGTGCTGCATCGTATCCTCCCTCCCTCTCTGCTGGGCTGGCACCATGCCAACCATGTCATCTTCAGACTAATGAGTGATGGAGAGAAGTCTTAAACCTACTTTCTTCTTAAAGCATTGGCATCAGCACCAACAGAGACAACAAACTGGGCTAGATGAGCATTTGATATGATCCATTGATACCCTTTCTGAAATGCTGGCCCACATTCACTTTTCTCCTTTTGCTCTTAGACAAAAGTCAGCATGTCAACGGCAAAACTGCAAGTTGTCTCCTGCCACTTCTTTGTCAGCCTTACATCTGGATCTTGCTTCTGGTTCCTAAACCTCAACAGTATGGAATGAGGTGAAAATTCACAGAATCATAGAATGGTGAAGGTTGGAAGGGAACTCTGGATTTTATCTGGTCCAACTGCCCTGCTCAAACAAGGTCACCTAGAGCAGGCTGCCTAGGACTGTGTTCAGATGGCTTTTGTATATCCCTAAGGATGGAGACTCCACAACTTCCCTGGGCAACCTGTGCCGATGCTTGGTCACTCTCACAGTAAATAAATGTTTCCTGATGTTCAGAGGGAACCTCCTGTGTTTTAAATTTTGCCCAATGCCTGTGGTCCTGTCACTGGATGCCACTGAAAAGAGCCTGGCTCCCTCCTCTTTGCACTTTTCGTTCAGGTATTTACACACATTAATAAAATCCCCCACTCAGCCTTGTCTTCTTTAGGCTAAACAGTTCTAGCTCTCACAGCCTTGCAGGAGCCTCTTAAAATTAAGGAATGTCTGCAGCAGGCAAAGGAACCAAGAGATTTATAAAGCCACCATCAAAGGAATATATCTTCTGTAGTCTACTAATTGCATTGACTTCTCCAAATCAGGTGAGAGAAAGGGATGCGTTCCTGGAATTTTACAAATTGACTCTCTGGATTTGGATGGCTTTAGGAAAGCATCTATGCATATCCCATACAGCTACGGGGGAATAACCGCATCATGGATGGCACATGGCAGAATCCAAAAGGACCCTGGAGCGTTCACCCGCAGTCTTCAAGTCCCTCTTCATCCCTAGTAGACACAGAGATTTATGATGAAGTAGAAGCAGACTGGGAAAAGCTACACTGAAGCAAGTACTTGGCAAAATTTTGGTTCAGAGGTTCTCACTTCGAGATGAATAGGTTCTCCTTGACAAGTCCTTAGCAATGGCTTTGGGATCCAAACTAAATATCCTAAACAAAATCTGTGTTCATACCAACACTAAAAAGTAATCTAAACTGAAGATATTTGAACCTCAACCTTTAATAAAAAACACCTGGTTTTAATAAGCACATTCAGTTTTCAGCTACCTGTACATGAGACATTCGTATAAGAAGAAAACTGTCTTGTCTAGGACCATGGAGAATGTGAATATACACCCAGAAACTAATAAAATGACACCTAAATTTTAAGACTTAATTATGGCTTTGTTACAGACTCCTCTTTCAGATTTATTGGTAGTGATTTATAAGAGCAGCTGTGTACTGGAAAATGAAGAAAAATGGGAAAACTTGCTAATTTACTGCCCAAGACTAGTCAGTGGGAAGTAAATAAACTCTTTTCTTTCCATATTAGCAGTGGATAAGCTCCTTGTATTTGTGTTCATCTTTGACTATACCTTTAGCTGGTTTTCAAAAGGGGAGGTTTTCCCCATCCCCTTGCAGCTCAGCTCCCAGCCTGGCTCATTCTGCGTGCACAGCACAGCGAAGGATGGAGAGTATCTGAATACCTCAGCCACCTCCAGCTGCCAGGGGAATTTGAGGTAAGCTGAATGTAATTTGCACACTGGAAGTTGGCCAGCACACCAGGACTATTATCTCCAGTTTTGCAAAAAGGACTATGGGAATGTTAATTAACACAAGTGCCCAAGACCTTGGTTTTATGTGTCTTCTGGAGGAAGGACACAGGGCTGGAGAGAGGTGCAGAATGTCTAATGAAGACAGAGGGTAGTTAAGTTGTTGGCTTTCAGCTGGGGTGATCATGTGCTCAGAGGCATATGGCACGTCTCAATGATGGGAAGAGAAGGGAGAAATTACTGAGAGTCACGACCGCCTCGTTTTATAGCTGATTAGCTAGATGATGACTACCTGCAAAGTCTGAAAACAAGTAGCTTGAGTGGGAGTGATTAAGACAAGTATCTCAGCATAAGCCACTGCTCTGAAATATGGCACCTATATATGTGGTGTACACAACATAGAGGCAGTTTTGGCTGTAACTCTGTAAAGCTTCCCAGCACGTCTGGTGCCCAAAACCTTAAAAACTATTTTGTTCTCTAAGCTGTTCCCAGCCTTTTAAAGAAAAATACAAATATATATTTCAAAGCTGTTTGACAGACTTGAATTTTGGCCTCTCTTTCATTGTTTCTGCTAGCTTACCACCAAACTAATTTTAGACTGGAAATCCGCATTTTCCTCCTTATGTATATAATGATTTTCTGTATGCAAAAGCCAGAGTTTGGTTGTGCTGCAGTAAAGAATTCAGGCAGACATTAAGCATTGTCAGGAACTAAAGAGACAGAAGGTACCTCAAAGGAAAGATATGCTTATAAATGAGCTCTCTTCCTTATGAGTGAGCCATGTTCCTGTCCATGAGAAGAAAGCAGAGTTAGTACCAGTACATAGACATGTGACTGGGGGATGAACACGTAGATTAAGCCACCAGAGGGAGATGCAATATGCATTTAGCTGGAGTTAGAAGAAGAGTGTGCTTTATACCATGAATTCCCTTACAGCAGTTAAAGATAGCATAGTATTAATGGTCTTTAAGTCAAATGTGCAGGGATTTAAATTTTTATTTCCTAACAAGTAAAATATTTACATATATAACAAATAGAAATGTATAATATGTAACATATCAGAGGTATAATTGCCTTTAACAATGTGTTTGAGTCCCTGTTCATGCCAGGATATGTTCACATATATGCATGGCAGTTGCTCTGTGGTTCTAATGGCTCATGATCAAAGCTCACAGCTCCCACTCTGTCTCTGTAGGGTGACCAGCAGTGGGGCTGTGATGATATGGTGGCTCCTGGGTAATACAAATTCCTAAATTCTGGATGAAATGTTGACAGCCATGGGCTTGGGCCATGCTGCCACTTCTCTCTGTGCTCAAAGCCATCTTGATAATGTGATACTGGGCTTCTTGAGAACCTGTGCGAGCTGTGATTGAAGCTGACCTTCCTCTTCCCAGGGTATGAAAGGTGTCCTATAGCTCTTGGACATACGCTGTGTTAAATGGCTTACAGGTTAGGAAGATTACCCCCTAATCTGAGGCACGGTGGAAGGTCTTTGATAGCGAATATCAAGCACAGAAGAACTGCAATCATTTTGAGGGACAGGATTAGAATTTAAAATCTGCTTGACAAATGGGTGAAATGAGCTGAGAAAAACTGGATGTAGTTCAATGAAAACAGAGAAAAGTGAACACTTCTAAGTGGAGATAATGAACTGTACAAACACCGGATGTAAAACGTCTGCTGGGCATCAGCCCTGTGAAACAGGATCTGGAGGTTACCAAGGTTCACAGACCGAACTTGAGTCAACATTGTCACATGACTGAAAAAAATAAATATTATAGTGGGCTGTGTAAACAGGAGAGTTGCACATAAAAGTCACATGAAGTAATCCTTCCATGCAGCCACGCAAAGACAGTGCTTCTCACCTGATATCCTTGGCACTGTACTTTAACAAAGGAAGTGGGCCAATGACAGGGTATCAAATGCAGAGCAGCAAACATGCTCAACAATCTAGAAAATGGGTTCCTTTTGGAAGAACTGTGTAGCTTCAACTAGAAAAGAGAACCGATACCAAGGATATAAAAAGTTGCTCCAACGAGAGGAGGAATTTTTCTCTTTGTCCTCTGTGGCTTGGACAAAGATTAATGAGTCATTGCCTAACTTGCAGGAAAGGACATGTATGGTAAGCATCAGAAAAAAGCTGTAGGTGATAAATAGCTGGGCAACAGAAGAGATTTCCTTGAAAGGTGGTGAGATTTCCATCATTTGAGATATCAAGAACAACGTAAGCAAAAGAAGTGAGTTGATCCTGCTTTGGGGGCAGAGAAACAGAGTAGACAATCTCAAACAGGACCTTCCACCCCTACTTCCTGAGAGTATGAGAGATCTTCTTGAAAAATAAATGGGCTTCAGCAAATATTTGTTTGAATTAGAGCTACTTATAAAAGCAGTAGCATAAAATTAGAATTAGTTTTGCTGTATATAATCTTTCTGATTACCAGGTACTTTAAGATAGCAAATTATATTCCAGAAAATATGGTGGAACTAAGAATTATTCAGATTAGTCCAGAGACTAGAGTACTGAAGATGTATAGGGTTCAACCTCGTTCTGCCAGGCAGATGAACCACACAAATGAATAAATCCTTTCTTATCTAAATTCTACAACGAGGTGAACCGAGCTCATTTCTTTTCCAAGTAAAAGTAATGGCTTTTTGTTTGGTTTTTGTGCGTCTGATTTGAATTTAAAGCATAAACATCCTGGCACTGCTGTATCCTGGATCTGCGATACATTCTCCGAGAATAAAAGCTCCACGCCTCCCTTGTTTACACCCCTTCCTGGCAAACTCCCAAATGCCTCGAGTCTAATCCAAAAGCACTTCAAACAGAAACCAGAGGGCTATGGGGGGAATATTTTTTCTTTAACCAAACATTTCTACAGTACAATTAAATAAACATTTTTTTAAGGTTTGCTATTAAATTTTATTAGCATCCTACTGAGTAATACAGCCAGTTGGACTGCTTTAAGCAGCAAACAAACAAACAGTATATTGAAACAAACAGAAAACCCAACAGGACATATTCTGGGAGAGATTGTTCTGAGTGGGGCAGGCATCATCGGTAGGGCTGCAGTGCTCCCAGCTGCTGTGTCCCACCATATAAACTCCATGTTCTGAGGCCTTTTGTGCTTCCTGTTTTAAAAATAATTATTCATTGTGTTTGTGATTAATGAATCTTTTCATTTGGGGATGTCATTTTTTGTGGTCCCTTTATATCCTGCACAGAGACATTTGTTTAATGAATGACAATTACATGTTATTCCATTGTCTCAAGGAATGAAAGGCAGAAAAAACATTGTCTGGATTTTTTTCTTTTTCTTTTTAAATTTAGTAATGGAATCCAGAAACACAGATCCAGACAACTCTGGTGAAAACCAGTTTAACATTGTTATTAGTTCCATTGGGCCCCCTGGAAGGATTAAAAGGTTGGTTGTTTTACGTTACAAACCTCTCCCCGATTTACGTATGGCTGATACATTGGCCGCCTTGCAAGGCGGCAGCTGGTGGCAGAGGATGGGTGTGAGCACCCTGCAAGGGCCCTGTTAAGTCCACAGAGCTTGGGGAGACCCAGCTCAGCCGGTGCTTGGGTCCCTCCCCAGCACAACCTCTTTCCCTTGGTGGAGCCCAGGGGCCAGGTGAGCCTGAACCCCAAACCCCACCGCAGCAGGGGGTGGAAAAGTCCCCCCATGCTTCAGCTCAGCATCACGGAGAGGATGTTCCCTGGGAGGTTGGGCTGTCCTCTCTTGGCAGCCACAGCTGCAAATTTGAATCCAGAAATCGGATGCTCCTGGTTAGGAGCATGGCCTCATGCAAGCACATGTTGTGGGCACCAGGACTGCCATTGCTTTCTCAACGTTTCTTCTGTTCAGGCATCACTTCAGCAAGACTGGAAGTTTGCCCACATCTGTGGGGTTTTGGCTGCCTCAGATAGATACCATCCGCTCAAAAAGAAAGGACAATTAAAGAAGAAGAAAATAAACATACTTTTTTCCTAAAAGCATCTTCATTTCCTTCAGTGAGAATATTGACTGACTGGCAATAGAAATTAAAACAAAACAAGAAAAAACTCCAGAACTCAGATTTTAATAAAATCATTCTTTTGTTTTAGAGAGAGAAGTTTCCTCCCATGCCCCCACCTCCCCACCCCCTTCTTTTGTCAGAAACACTGCCAGACAGCTGCCAGCCATAGAACTACACTCAGACAAGCCAACAGCTTTTCAGATCTTTGGAAATGAATGTTGGAGGTACTTTGTTATGCTTAGCTGATTTATCTGGGCACAAAAGGAGCGCAGGCACTCTAATGTAGATTAAACAGACATTTTGGTGGTTGAGATAATTTCAATAGTGCAGTCATGGGATTCATTACTCAGAGTTATCCATCAGTTTGACGAGCCCAGAACTATGAAAAACAAACAATCCACAGTCTGAACTAATTTCTAAAAAGAAATAAAATTAAAAGAAAAGGAAAGGGAAGGACACAAGCACCTGCATCACATTGTGCTTTAAATTCAGCCTAAGGATTCTACTTAAGGTAACGGTTTGAAGCCCAGCGTTTCACAAAGTAATTTTCTCAGGCACTGTATTGACTGCGTCATGGCAGAACAATCTCATCGGGGTATAAGAACAGTGAAAATATTCAGCGCTGGGCTTTTCTGAATTACAATGAGGTGCAGAGCCGGAGCCCTGCTGGAAATCACTCTGCCATCTCAGAGAAGAGAGCAGGTCACTTTCTCAACCAGGGGACAATTGTGGCATCCCACGCAGAACCAAGCTTTTGTATCTGTAACAGTTATCTACTTCCCAGGGGCCGCCTAATTGCTGTTGCCATCAATCCCCTTGTCACCTGCAATTTCAATCAGTCTCCTAAAGGTTTTTCTACCTGGGTTTTCCCTTTGGTGCTACTTTCCCCTCGACAAAGGAGCCTTGGATATCTGTCATGCCAAATGCTTAAGCGATCGTTCCAGGACGGCCGGGGAGCAGCAAACTCTTTGATTATAGATGGCCTGTTGTATGTTAGATTAGGTATCTGCTCCACTGTGAAGCTAAATGATACAATGCAGGGGCTGAATAACTCCTTTCAGTCATGGTCTGGGGTTGCTGTAATCCTTTTTATTTTTCTTAAACTGTGACTAGCCATGTGTTTTCAGTTACAAGTAAATGCAAATCAATCCGTGTGATGTGGACATCAGGGAATCGTGCAGTTTTCTTTCATTCATATTATATTAGCTTTCGCCCACAGGATAACATGTGCACATGAAACTTGGGCTGAGGAGAAAGGTGGGGGGGGGGAAGGAAGGCAGAAATTACACATGCTGTAATTGCTCCCACCCAATATTATGGCACACAGGGCATTCAATATGTGTATTTCAACAAAATACAGTTCAACTGTAACTCCACAGTAGCATGACATTTTAAGTAACGTCAGCATGTGCTATGCAACTGCAAGCCCCCATGTTCCTCCTCATTATGCCTTTCCCTGCACAGACCTCATTCACTTTACAGATGGCATTGCTTACCAGTGGCTGGAACAGCTATGTAACAAACACACTGTCCAGGGGATGGGGTGATGAGCTCTCAGTCTAAATTTCAGTCCACAGCTCCAGCACCAGGAGATTCAGCATAAGCTACCAAACCCACATCCAGCAAGGGCTGCCCTGACTCCAGGAATGCTCCTCAGGAAGCCTACAGGTATGGGCACTGTAGTCCTCAGCAGTGCTGAGGGAGACAACACTCGAACATGCCCTTCTTAAAGGAATGAATTTTGAATCACTTCATAGAACAACTGTTACTTGACATTTAAACGACTGTTTCAGTTGTTCTGAAGTTTGTAATGAAAGAATAAAAATACAAGCTCGGCGCTCTTGAGGATAAGGTTCTGTAGCTCCAGTGATCTGGATGGAGCTGTGCAGATTTGTTCTATTCAAGGACATGATCTTAGGAAGGTTCTGTAGCTCCAGTGATCTGGATGGAGCTGTGCAGATTTGCTCTATTCAAGGACATGATCTTAGGAAGGTTGCATTTTATACTTCTTTTTGGCAATGCCTGGCACCAGAATCAACATGCAATGCAGCATTTTAAGGCAGTAGCAGGTTCCCGCTGTGCTTTTAATTCCTTTTAGGAAGTGTGGTGTTTATTTGAGAGCCTGAATCCAACAGCTGGAAAAGTGTGGGGAAAAGCATTCTGGACTAATAAAAAACCATGGGGTAACATCTGTGCCTGGGCTCACTGTGCTTTGCAAGGGGAAGCACTCACACAAGTCACTGCAATTAGGTCAGTATCCTGCTGAGGTGTGATAACCTGCAGTTGTGTGAACGGCTTTCAGAGACCCAGGAGGTCTCCTCTCAACCAGCATTCCTCTGCTTGTCCTGTTAACTTCAAAGCAAATAAATATTTTGTCCCACTAGTATCCTCTATTAGGTGGTTAGTGAATTTTAGGCATGAAATTCTCAACTCATCACCAAAAAGTATCTCATTTTCTGTTTTAAGGTGTCTGTGATTCAGAGGATCCCTCCCTAATGGTGTCCTGACTTGGTAAGTTTCTACACTTTGGAATAAGGACAATTAGTGCAACTTACTGAGACTTAGGACTTTGTTCAGCTTTCAGTCACCACTGAATTTGGTCCAAGGATACTGCAGTTTTGAATCATAAGCAAAAGAAACCACCAAAGAAAAGTAATCAAAATACTGAGCTCATATTTATTTAATATAATGATAAGCCTCAAGAGAGGATTTTATTTCCAAGAGCAGAGTTACAGGAAGATACCAACAGTTTTACTGTAGCAATTGCCTGGATTGGGGGTGTATTCAGCCTGACAGAGGTATAAAAAGAAGGTTGAGACTTAAAGATTTAAAGATAAAGGGAGAAGAACTAGAGCATAACGTGATGGAAAGATGATCTATTGAACAGAGCTGTGGACTTGTATAAGACTGTCACTTCTATAGCAGAAGGATAGTGCACATGGCTGAACAAAACCTGTAACCCTCTGAATAGTGCCTATACCCAATAAGGTCAAAATTAATGAACAAATATTGTCCCAGTGATGCAGGAAATAAATATCTCATGCTTTCACCCACAGTGGAAGGCCTCAGCTCCTCACTATTAACCATCTTTGTGGCAGGCTGTGCTCCTTTGTTTACTTAGCTCTCTCCTGTGAATCCTAAGCACCAAGTGCTTCAATATTGTCCTATCCAGTGAGTAATCCAGCATAAAGTACATACAAGCAGACTGATTTTTCAGATGGAGCCACACAATAGTTCCTTTTTAATTGCATTTGACATTACTGGTAATGTCTTGTGCAGCTCCATGCATAACACACATTTAATTGTACCTGTGTGGTAGTGATAACACTACAGCATGGTAATTTTCGGTATTTGTAGCATGTGGGAGCCAATTCATTCTGGGTGTTTCAATGCAGTTTATTAACTGGGAAGATTGGGTAACTGGAGCCTCCTTTATTAAAGTTATTGGCTGCCCTGTAGCAACGGAAATAAATTGTGATAATAGCCAGAACAAATTAGCTTGTGTATGAATTAGCCCTTAAATGAAAAGAGGAGGGGGAACTAACCTTCTCTTGGTACATAAAATGCCTTTACTCAGGAAGTACGAGTATATTGACAATTAAAAGTAAGCTTCTATAAGAAAAATTCTCTTCGGGTACCCCGCCACACCTTAGATGAACTTCAGGGCTGAGCTCAAGCTTAAGCCCCATGGACAGGCACTGGGAAGGACTAGGGGGGCTTCCACTTCAGAAAGCCTCTACCTCCAAATGCAGTGCAGGTCAGGGCTGTGCCTCGGCGAAAGCTGACCTTTGGTGGACTGGAAGAGCTGAGGAAAGTTGTGCAATGATAGGTCTGGAAGCAGTATAGCTGTGCCAGCTGGTTACTGCAGCTGAGCAGAACCGCCAGTGCTGCTCTCAGCCCTCAGCTGGTCATAGCCCCAAGGGCTGTAAGGAGAGGCACCCTGCACTGGCCGGCAGAGAATCTCTGTGTTTCACTATTTACTATGAAAAATCTCAGTGCATGTAAAGACCCTTCTGGCTTAGGTCAGTCAGAACTGACTTCAGTTTAATATTGTCACCATTTTTTGCCCAGTTGCTTGTGAGAGGTGCTGCTGTACCTCTTCAGAGATTTTGGGCCTTTTCTCAACTCCCTTGAGGCTAAAAGCGAGATACCCGGAGACCGACCCATGGAACCCAGCACAGGCCGCTCCAGGCTGTCCTGCCGGGCCCTTATGGCACTCCGCTGGCAGCGTGTCCCCACCAGCGCTCTGCCTTGCGGGGGGCACAGAGCTTAGAGGCCGTGGCTGCCTGCTGGGTGGGTGCCATTGCTGCCTGGTTGGGCTGGCCGGGCTTCAGCACCCTTAGAGGTGAAGTGCTGCGTGAAGTGCCATGCCAGGCCCTCGCTGATGCACCAGGCCAGGTCTGCCCACCCTGCTGGCAGCGCTCCTGGTCGATAGCACTCCCTGAGGGTTTCTTTTGGGGCTCAGCCACCCTCCTCCTGGCCCTGCCCAGGTCCCCTCTGCCACTGTGGCGCCAGCAACGGGCTCCTGGCAGCTCTCTCTGCTCAGGCGGGTGGTGTGTGAGCACCGTGCTCAGCATGCATAACGCATCCCCTAGCAGTTCTTGGGAGTGCATGAAAATAAAACAGGAAAGGGCTGATAGGGTCCTGGAGGCCAGGGCTCTGCAAGCACAGAGCAGTTTGCTTAGTTGACTGAAAATGCTGCCTGCACAAACCACGACACAGTCCCCAGTGCCCTCAGATGAACAGAAGACCAAAACCCACAGAAGTAACACATTGTAAGAAGAGAACAGGGTGAGCAAGACTCTCCCTATTGCCTTTGCTCACACCAGCAGAAAATCTACTCAGTGTCACGAGCCCAAAAAACGGACATACTTGAAGAGCGGGGGAACAGGAGACAATTGAACATGCCAATCTCACTTGGAGATAGAGTCCTGCCTCACCCTGAATTCTGACCTTGAACACGCTGCCACCGCACACCTACTAGGCTTTGTGGTGTTTTTTTCTGTATGTCCAGGTGGCCCCACAGCTCCTGTGCGGCACTAATTCTCTCCTGGGGGAAAGACAAAACCCCCGAGGAACAGATGTAATGGGACCTGGCAGCAACCCTACACTTTGAGCTGCTTAGATAAAGTGGAACAAACAAGCTCAAAGAAGAAACTGTTTTGCAACGCACAGAGGCCAGGAAGAGTGAACTGTGTGAAAAGGTAAAGACCCTGTTGCCAGTCTTTTGCCAGGAAGGGGAAGAATAGGAAATATTGTGGAGAAAAGAAGTAGATGTAGAGAAGGTCAACTGACAGGTACCTTTTAGGCTCTGGCAGGACATTAACGACTTTGTCTTCTTGGTACAGTGGAACATATTCACAGTGCCTAATTTTAGGTTAGGAACTGAGGTGTCTTATTTAAAAGCTGGTCTCCTTGAACTCCCTGGGTAATTTGCAGACCCACAGACAATACAAGAGCTTGGTATAACTCAGAGGAGGAGGGCTGCTTCCTTCCAGCCACTGCCCCTTCTTTTCCCCTTCAGGAAGCCAAATTAACTCAGAAAACAGCTCATCCTTCCTGTTGGCGGCTCGGTTTTCCCTCTAATGCAGTAGCTCAGAGGGTGAGACACCGAGTGCCAGCGTTGATGGGAGGCAGTGTCTGGCTGGGAGTGGGGAGGAAGGGGCACTCATCGTTGCTGTGGCATGAACACCTGCTAACTTGACCCCATGTAGCCATACCCTGGGGTGCTCCCAACTTGCCTTTGGAGGAGTCTCTCTTTCCACTGACCATGTAAGGGAATTTAGGGTGTCTAGCCTCCTATTTCAGACCCAAGGTGACAGTATGGATACCTTCCCTCCCTCTCCCCCAGCATGGTAATTCCGACAATAGCAGATGAAGGAGCAATGCTAAGAACCAGCATGGGTGTTTGTCTGTTCTTCCTTGTTTCAGAGAAACTGGCTGGGATTGTTTCCAGCAGAGTCTACTATCACTGCCACAAATCCTTTTTTCTTTTTTTTCCTTTTTAAATTACATCATGAAACAAATGTCATTGACAGGCCTGAAACTAATTTTCTATGAACAAAGACGATGAAATGCATTTGTATAAAGCAAATGCACAAGGAATGAGATGTCAAATCAAACCTAAACTGCTGTTACCTGTCTTCTCTTTAGTAACCTGCATGAGTGTTAGTTTTCTTAGATCACTCTCTAGCACTGTTCAGCAGGGCTCCCTTTTACCTATAAAGCACTTCAGCACTGCTCACATGTCTAAGATTCAATCCTGTAATAAACAACATTGTACGGCCTTTGGATTGGCAATGACTCTTGTTCTATTGCCTTAAGTGGGGCAGATCCTTACCTTCCTACAAAATATGTTTTAGACTTGGCATCAGGCATTTTTTTTTCAGCCTGGCTTTTATAGCAAAGACATCTGCATGGCCATTGTGTCTTGCCAGTCCTCCTCCCAGTACCATTTGGCCACATTCAAATAAATTTGTCAGATGGACAGAGCATCCTAAAAGGGTTGTGAAAGCTGGCTCTCAGATATAGACCAGCAACTCAGATTAGTGCTGTACAGAAGGAAAGGCAGTAACCACTCAGTACTTTATTTGTTCATGCCAAGAGGTGGTAGCAAATTTGCGAATCAGGGGTGTGTCTGATGGCCAATTAGCAAAAATGTGGTCATTTGCTTGCTCAAGGAACAAGTACATGTGGAAAGGGGATAGGGGTTTGGAGGGAGGGAAGAAAAACTGTTGTCAGTGCTTTGTCCTTGGAGAAAGCAGTATGAATTGTATGCATTCAACTTAAATTATTTTTAATAGCAAATAAAAGCACAAAGGTTTTCTAACTAAAAAGTATTTATCCAAACATCCCAAGCATTCTAACAGGAGTTTCTGTATTGAAGAGTCAGTCGCTGTTGTATGCTGGTCTGCAACGTTGAATTTTCATGTTTAAGTGGAATTTGCTGTCTATTATTCCTACGGTATTGGCAGAAAAAAAACAATCAGCTATTTAAATCAACAGTTTCTTTTCATCCAGAATGTGGGTGAACGTGTAAAAGTGGAAAGTAACAGAATGAGGCTGAAGGGCTGTGGATTCTGTCCCCTGCTCTGGCAGACCATTCTTTATGGTCTCAGGAAGGCTGTTTCTCCTCCCCATTTTACCCGTTTGGTTTGTCTTGCCTTATTAATCTGTAAAATATTCAGTTTAGGGACTGAATCTTACTATGACTGACCAATGCCTAAGCACAAAAGAGCCTTTCACTTCAGTTAGAAACGTTGGCACAGGTAAATAGCAAATTAAAGTAGAGATTTTTCAGCATTTAAGTGTAAATCTATTCAGAGGAAATCAGGAATTTGAAAGGGGGGGTGGGGAGTGTCAACAGCGTTAATTACATGTGTAGGAATACAATGGTAAGAGGGACTTGTAGTGTTAGTGGTCTCAGCTGATTTCTTCCATTCTTTCTTGTTGAAATAAATTCTTTTGGGCCCAAAAGAAAAATTTGTACAATTCAGAAAGTGCCTATCCATTTGTGGGTTTTTTTCCAGTCTTCAAGGTAACATGGGACCATATTGGAAATCCATAGCTGGATTTTGGAGGCAGGCTTCTGACCAGCCTGTTGAGAGCCTTTTTTACCCTCAGCTTCTGGAAAAGTCCTTTGCAGGAAACTGCAAGATCTGTGATTTCCCTTGGGCTGTCTTAAGAAATTCTGCCAATGACAACACAAAACAAGCTCCAAAGAATCATTCCCAGAAGAATTTAACTGGGTTTGCTTGGGAGGGATCTCCAGAGCAGGCTCTAATTCTGCAGAGCACCATCATTATGCAACACATGGTAGTCCAAGTAAGTCTTTTATTGGCATTTTCAACATTGTAAATGTCAAGAGACCATCATGTGACTTCTGTTTAACAACTCCTAGCATCAGGTGCAGTATCACTGCATAGTATGAGACATTCCCTAAGGCAAAGAGCTTCCTCTTAAAACCCAAAAGGCTGATTTAGCACAGAACTGACCTGGTGAGGTGCTAACCCAGGTTCAAGAACCCCCTGTTTAGGCAGTCAATCAAACAAGTCTTCGCTGCTTGCCAGTAAGCTAGGGAGGATTGTGAATCCAGTCTCAGACAGGGAGCGGTGAGCGGTCCGTGTAGAAACACACAGTATTTGCAGGGCACCTTTACTAGCAGTCTCAGGAAGCCAAAGAGTCAGTCCTGCTGATGTGCTTGCTACTCCCCTCAAGACAAAGGAGTGCTTCATCTTTACTCAACACCTCATCCAGCAAAGCTGGTTTCAATTTCATGCATCCTCCATTTTTCTTAAAGCAAAAATAAAAATCTGTCCTCGTCATCCTTACCCCCTTCCCTCCCGCCCCTCTTCCCCCCAAGAAGATTTGGGAATAATGCTTAACCAGGGCTTCTTTAATTTCAGGAATTGGTTACTTGGATTGAATTTCAGTTTGCTCAGTCTAGGGGAAAACCCATGAGCAGGAGAAATTAGTTTTCTAAATGGCGAGAACAAAAATGAGCTCCTTTATAAAATAATGCAAGTGCTAACATTCTAATCAGAAGAACAAAATGGAGAATAAAACTGATATCAGAGTGCCCTTGTGCCACTCAGGTGGGTCAGAGAGACCCTGAGGATGTTCTGACTTGTTGCCTACAATTCTTCTCTGATATAACACTGTGCTACTTTTTAATTCACCCAATTTTTTTTCACTTTGCAATGGAGATCCTGGTGTATGTTACGGTAGGAGAGTGTCGTGGTTTAACCCGGGCTGGTAATTCAGTACCACGCATCCATCGTTCACTCCCCCCTCACCCCGAGGGATGGGGAGGAGAGCTGAAAAGGAATGTAGAACTCGAGGGTTGAAATAATAACAATTTAATAATTGAAATAGAATAAAAATGAAAGAACGATAATAACAATGATGACAATAACAATTATAATGAAAAGGGAAAGGGAAAAAATAACATCCAGAGGGAAAGAAAGAAGGGAACACGTGGTGCACAATGCAACAGCTCACCGCCTGTGACTGATGCCCAGCCAGCCCCTAAGCAATGATCCGCCTGCCCTGGCCAGCCCCCCAGGTATACATACCAGGCATGATGTCCCATGGTATGGAATGCCTCTTTGGCTAGTTCTGGTCAGCTGGCCTGGCTGTGTCCGCTTCCCAATTCCTTGTGTCCCTCCAGCCATTTCACTAGCAAGGTCTCAGGAACTGAAAAGTCTGGTATCACAGCCAAAACACAGCACTGCACCAGCTCATAAGAAGATAATTAACTGCATCCCAGCTGAAACCAGGACAGAGGGGAACCTGTGCCATTTGTCTGACATAGCAGTTGTGGAGGAAAGGCATTTGTTGGGGAGAAATTTATAAACTGGCTTGAATCACAGCTCTGAGATCAACAAATTTGCTTTGCCTCTGAATTCTTTCTGAGGAAGGTGGGATACTGGGCCTCAGCCTTGCTACAGAAAGCAACACCTTTTGTGCTTTGTTTCAACAAAGAGGTGCAAAAGAAAGTAAAAAGAGGAGAGACCAGAATATCAAGGTAGCTAGTTAAGTTGCAGAACGACAATGAGAAACTGCAGGAGCTGCCAAACTTCCAATATTGCTATTCAGCAGAAATTATACAGTGACTTAAATCATGAGTTGTAAAAATAAACATATTCATTACTGAGTGAGGGGAGGTAAAGGAAGTCACCCCAAAACAAGAGTATACCCAAGGAAAAGCAAGCCAAGCAATATTGTTACCTTAAGAATATGTAAAGCACTCTAGCTTAGACCTAAAACAGGCAGTTAAACATAACAATGTCACCATTGTATGTATTTCTGCTATAATTAATTTCAACATCAGTGAGAATGCAGCTGACAAAGGAAACATTATTTTTAAAACAGAAAATGCTGCCCAGTACTGTATTCTGGACAGTATCAGAAAGTTACTTTTTGCATCAGTATATACTGTACATCTTAATTGGTAATTTTTTTGGCACGGGCGGTTGGGACATTATATTAAACATACATTAATTTTTAAAAAGGTTATTAAAAAAGTTAATAGCATGCCACAGACAACAGTATTTATTGATAATAAGAGGAAAGGAAGGTCAGACATGCAGAGAAAATGGCTATGGGAGAGACAGAAAGGAATGAATAAGCTGTTTTAGCCAGCTTTAGTCACCTCTCATTAGGAGAGTTTGTTTCCCAGTGCCATCCTAGTTCTCACCCTATTTCTCTACCACGTATGCCTCTTCTGCCTGGACTCCGATGGCATCTACAAAGCAGACTTCAAAAAGAAACCTGCAGACTTCAGGAACAGATCCAAGATGAGAGAATGGAGACTGTCTGCTTTGCTGAGGTCTGTAGGACTCTGCTGTGCGCAACAGAGCAAAAGTCCTCTGTTAGGTTTAACATTTCCAACAGATTACACAAGCAGCAGCAAAAACCAAAATCATTTTGAGAAATAAAAAGCATCTCTCTTAGGCTTTTTCTCTGTCAACTGTTAGACTTGAGTCTGTTGGAGAGTAGGAGAGTCTTTTCATTGTGTTTGTTTAGGAAGTCTCGGTATTTTCTGAGTGTGAGGAACTGGTCTAAAGGAGAAGTTACTCTCGTTAACTGGAGGAGATTGCAAGGTGCCTTGTGACACAGAGACAGCCGGGGTGGAGTCAAAGCCCAAACCTGTCTTTATTGACTTTTGCCCTGGACTTTCAAGGTCTGAGCCCTCTGAAGTGGCTCTGCTTTCCCTCCCACTGCCCTTTCTCCTTCCCATCCCGCCAGCCCCTCACGTCTCTCTCAGGTCTGCCGGAACAGCTTCCCCACTCACTCTCCTCAGGGTCCCCTCTATTACCCTTCTGAAACTCCATCTGTTCAGAGATCAACTCCAAAAGCAACAGTGATTGCTTCAAGGAAAGAAAAAGTCGTAACACCACCACTGCCTGCTAAGTGAAGACACCATGTGTGTAAGGAGGTGGTTTGGGATCCATCCAGCTGTACATGGTGGGGGCATGTTGAGCACCTCACAACAGCTTTCCATACCTCTGATGGACACACAAGCACATGTCCACTGCGCTGGTGATGTGCATGCGCCTACAATCAAGGCTTTTGTCACCAAGGGACTTGGACTCTGCTCACCCTGGTTTTCACCTCCTAAACTTGTGCCAGGGCTACAGCTGGTGCATGGGGGGCCAGTTCTTTGTTGCTTTTATTTAATGCCATATGGCTCCTGCTACTACTGGTCTGGCCATGGAGAGTTAGAAAGTATTAGGAGTCATTTCCATGGGATATGGATCCAGCATCCCATTCTGCTCCTCTCCCATGGCAGGGAAAGGGAGGATTAAACTCTGAATTTCCTAACAGTTTTTAAAAAAGGAAGGAATAATCTCAATGGTGGGTGGCATTAACTCCTTCAGAAACCCCAGGTTTGGTAGGCTGAAGGTGTCAGGGGAACCTGATGACATCTAGGTCATCTGCCAGAGCCCAGCTGTGGTCAGGAAGTCATTATTATCTAACAGCTATCAGGTAGCCCATATAAACTGAATTGTCTCTTTCAGGCTTCCAGTGGGTAAATATGCAGCCTGCAAAACTGCTGGTGTAACTGGTGTTAATTGCCAGTGACAGTGCCGGCTGTGAGGTGCTTGCTGTGTGTCAAGACTGAGGCATGTGGGCAGAAAATCATAATACAAAATCTCTGTACCCTGCAGCAGATACCAAATGGACAAACCTGAGCTATCAGTCCACAGGTGGTTAAGTCTGCAATAAATAAATAAATAAATAAAAATAAAAGGTGAGGTTCCAGGAAGCTTGTGAGCTATAGACAGGCCTGTAATGGCTGAAGTGTTTCACCAAAGCCATTGTCTCATGAGTGCGCTGGAGATGCTGTTAAGTGGTACCATGGAAAATCCAAGTATTTTTGACCAGAGTGGAAGCTTCTTCCAGAATTTTGGAAAAGATAAATGTTTAAAAAACAAGCTTAGAATGGCTTCCTGTGAGCAGAAGTATTTTTTCCCATTACTTCGTCTCATCAGTTCTGAAATACAGGGAAATGCTGTAAGCAGCTCTGACCTGCTAAGACTGGAAGGATGCTTATTATGAGTGACATGAAATAAATGGAAGACAAATAGAAAACTCACCTGCGGCATAACATTAACCAAGGACTGTTGAGCACAGGGTGAGTTAGCCTGCCAGACGAAAAAATTCCTCCTGCTGAAAGGAGGAAGGGGACAATATCTGTGGCAGTGCCGTATGGCTATGGTGTTGGTGTTCACCTCCCTTTTGCCCCTGATCAAACATCAGCTGCTGTGCCAGTATGGCCCCAAACCCGACGTAAGCAGCATCCCAGGGAAGTTCGTGATCCCCTTTGCAACAGAGGCAAGCCTACCTAACTGAGGGGGTATCAAATGTGGTTTGCCAGGCTCCAGTCCTATTCAGTCCCACCATGGTCTGTCAGGGGTGCCAGTATGTCAAAAAGGGGTTTCTTCCATAAACATCTTAACTTATAATCTTTTTAGAAAGATATTAAAGTCATTATCAGATTTCAGATGACTATTCAGCATACAATAGAGGTGTATAATCACATCCTAGGGCAAGATAGAACTTGGCTCTCTCCACTAAATAATGCAATTTAATTTTATAGGTTTCCCCCGCCCACCTTTGGCCATGTGTCGCGCTGTCCAAGGCATTGTGGAGATGGCCTGTATGACCGTGTGGAAGTGGTTCTCAAGTGGCAGAGGCAGTAACATGGCTTTTCCCCAGTGGGCACTGCGCGGCCACGTTGTACCACTGGGTTAGGGAAACAGCATTGCCGGTGTGCCTGGTTGTGCCCAGGCTTGCCATTTGTTGCAACATTTCAAATCCTGGAGAGCAGTAGGCAAGTTAGTCTTAAAAGGTTATGGGATGCCAGCTGGTGTCGTAAAGCTGCTCCTTACCAGCCTGACAGCAAAATCATCTGGCTCTCATTCACATTGATCAGGGCTCTTTTTTGCTAAGAAGAACAAGATTCCCTATCAAGCGTGATCCTAGTGATGCACAAACACTTTCTGTTTGCCACATCCACAGCTAATGTACTCTGTGTTCTGGTCAGAAAGCAAAGCAAGGGTTCATCCCTTCTCCCCCCGCTCTCTGCTCCACGCCCTTCACACATAAGGGTTTGTCTTTGTAGACTAAGCCTTAAGAAGCAGAACTGATAAAATATTCAGGAGGATTTTCAATGACCTCTGCTGTAAGGCTCCCCTCCATCAAGGTAACATGGGCTCAGAAGGGAAGGGTGAAAGAAAAAATCAGTCTTAATGATCAGCTTTTTTGATCAGCCAAATAAACGTAATTAGTTAATGCCACTTCATATGGAAAAATGTCCCCATCTGTACAAATACAGCCTTCAGATGTCCTGGCTTCTCCATTCTTACTTCTGGAGGAATGAGAAAATGCATAATGCTTTGCCAGCCCTTCTTTTGCAACTGCTGAGGAGCAATTGGAAATATAGTTAAGGGCCCAAGGCAGTGCACTGGGTTTTAAGAATAATCAGGATGCTGAGGAAAAAAAAAAGTCAAAAATGCTGCAAGAACCAGCAGGGCTTTCAGTCTGCTGGAACAAACCATTATAGCAATAGAAAGGATGCTGACTTTGTTTGCTTCTTTATTTTGGTGGGCTTAGAAACTATTTTCTTCCTCTTCCTTCAGAGAGAGAGAATCTTTGTCTTGCAACATTCAGCTGGAGAGCATGCAAAACTTTAGTTATAGATGGCTACAGTTTATTACCTTCTGGGAAATCTTTGCTGGGAAAGTAGCTTTTGGGCTTTTTTTTTTTTTTTTTTCCTGCCAATGGTTGTTACAAGACACACAACAGCTTGTACCTGTCAGCAAAACCAGTCCTTTTTCTTAACTGCCCTGCTGCTCAACACTCTTATTTCACAGTGTCAGGCACTGTGAGCACTTTAATCTGTTAAAAGGACTCTTTTTTCCTTTTAACACTGAACCCATGTTTTATTTATCAGTCTTTGATTTAGAAACGCTTAGAAGGCATAACACGTTTTCTAAGATGGATGACTTCTCCGTGGCTTTTGTATGTGTGTGTGAGTGTGTGTGTGCATAGGTGTTGTCGTCGTTGCTGGAAGTCCAAAGGAAAGCATCTTTATAAAGAAGTGCTCTCAGGCACGTAGTCCTAGAGAACTGCTACTCTAACAGTTCTCTGGGCACAGACACCTGTAAAGCTGTTCTGTAAAGGGACAGATTCAGCTCTCATTGAAGTTCATGGGGGTCTTTGCCTTGGCTTTAGTGGGCTTTTCTTCAGGTCCTGTTGAAAGAGACAGGAAGAGCACTGAATAAAGGGAGACCTAAAAACTGCATTTTGTTTCCAAGGATGCCTTAAACTCGTACGAAAATAGTTAGATTTATCATCTCCAGCTGACAGTATGCAACTTAGTCAGGGGGTTACAGAAACTTAATTTCCTAGCTATGGAAATAAAAACCCCTTGCCACCCCGCTGTGTTCAGTGTTTCTTTGGGGCAAGTATATTCCAGTCCAACAAGTTGCTCCTGTTCTTCAACCTGCCTGGCAAAAGTGTGAGCTTCCCCCAGCCCTCCCAGTGCCCCACATGAGCAGCATGACTGTGTCAAGAGAAACCTGGGAAACTCCATCTCCCCATACACAGACCAGAGAGCTCCATGCTGTGTGTCACAGCAAAAGACTCTGTCGGCCACAGAAATTACTTAGTGTAGGTGCCAAGGGCAGCCAAAATCAGCTGTTTTACTCACCAAGAGACAAAATAAGTGTGCAGTTTGCAACTCGCACAAGTTGCTGTAACAGAGAACGAGGGCCTTTAACACTGCTCAGTCATGCACATGTGCCTGGAGTGGATCCAAGCCCCCCGTCACCCTCAGCACCTCTGCCCAACGTGCAGACTATGTCAGTGCTACATTTCTCAAGGGACATCCATCCATATGTGCATTCATGTATGTGCTTTCTATACTGCAAGTACCCATGCCCCACAGTGGAGCCTTCCCTGGGTTTGCAATACCTTGAATATTAATCTAGTGTATAATTAGAAGCGTGTTAAATACAGTTCGGGAAAGGGAAAATACATGCTTCAGAAACTGGGGAGCTGACATCTGCCCCACCAGAGGCTAGCTTTGCCACAAGGAAATCCAGTGTTGAGGCTGCCCCTGGGGCCACAGAGGACAACGGCTTCTCTAGAGAGCAGCTGGGAGTAGGAGATGAATGTTGCTGCTATCCGACAGCAGCTGGGGAGATTAGTGTTAGTGGCAGTCGGGTGGCATGACCACCCTCTGACACCCTCGCCTCTTGGTGTAGCCAGCTGGGGTTTTACATTTGCGAAAAGAACAGCTATTATCGTGATGCTCTGAGCCCTTCCAAGTAAGAGTGAGCTCCTGGGTGACCTGCTCTTAAGCAGGAGGGCTGGGAAGTCTGGCCACCTGTTATAGTCTGATTTACACAGGACAAAAGTCAGTTCAGGATCAGATGTCCCTGGAAGGAAAGGGGGTTAGGGAGCATCTCCTGCAGGACAGGTAGTCATCAGGAGCACTCCAGTCATGTTATCTGTGGGCTCTGACCCTGAAAGAGCTCATTCTCTTTCTTCCAATCTAACAAAACTCCTTTGCTGCACACATTAATCCCACCGATGTGTGAGCAAATCCTGGGATTATCTGACCAGGGACAAGCCCCACATTTTCAAAAATCAAGGGATATTATGTAAGTGCTAGGTGTGAAACAGCACCAGTAGGAGTGAGATCCTTGTTACCCACCTGGTAAATGTCCTGCAGGGAAATTGGCAAACTGCTTCACTTGCCCTTCAGAAGCAAACAAGGCTGGGTCATGCCCACCACTGTGCCTAAGTCAAGAAAACCAGACGATTTTAACTATCCAAGAGGAAAACTGATGTGATATCCACTGATTCCTTGTATTGTATTTTAATACCACTATCCTTATTTACAGCTTTTTCTTCTGAGGCATTTCTGAAAGATATGGTTATAGGCCTGCAGTTAGATGGGAGATTCCTGGGGCTGGGGTGCCACCTCACTAGTCGAATAGGCTCTCTGTGCTGCCAGCCTGGCAGCTGCCGCAGGGTCTGTCAGATGGTCGTGAGGATGATGAGGTGTCTAGACCCTCTGGAAGTCCTGATGGCTCTTTGTCTTTCACTCACATTTCGCTGGGAAGGAGTTGTTAATATTTGGTTGCTTAAACAGAAGGTTCAAAACCCTCCCTTGATCCAAGCATACCGCGCGTTGGTCCCATCTCCAGCAGTAAAGTGATGTTTTCCCCCTGAAAATATGGCTCTTGCTCTACAGAGACAGCTCCATTACGTAATCCTGTCAGTCAGCTGCCAATCACTATGCTAACTGGGTGCCAAATACAACAGGAAGATAAGCATTAAATAGCTGTCAAATGGGGCCCTCTCTGTTCTCACCATCTTAAAATCTTCATCTTCCTTTTCTTCTCTCTTCTCATCTTCTCTGTCTGCTATTGATGTGCAGTTTTCACTTTCCCAACAAGGTCTCTGCAGTGAGGCCCTGCTCAGTGTCCTGCAGCTATTGAGATATCACTGAGGCTGGAAAACAGGGCTGGCCAAAATACAGAAGTACTTTTCAAAGAAATATAAACCAAAGAAATTACATTATTTTTATTTTGTCTTGTTTCATTTGGAGTCTTTCTCTACACTGTCCATTTGCATTAGGATGCCATGGTTGTTGTCCGTGTTTACTGACCAGCCAAGGACAAGGTCAGACCAAGGATCCTCTAACCTGTTAACCTTCCTCCAACAGCAGCAGTAAATTAAGGAAAAAAAAAAACTATAGGAAGCAGAGGAAATATAGGAATTCTTCCAGCTATCTGCAGCTCAGGGACTTCCTGAGCTGGAGGTAACATCTGGAATACCATAATTGCCCCTTGTAGACCTCCTACACCAAATTTGTTGATCCCAATTTGAACCCATTTGTACTTTTGGCCTCCACAACATCCTGTGTCAAAAAGTTCCCCCATGTGATTAATGCAGGGTGTGAAAATTTCTTCTTGTTTGTGCTAACCCTGCTCTTTGAGCTATTCCACCCACTGCCTCCTCGAGTGTTTTATGATGAAATGTACTTTAATTCCTTGTTCCCCTTTCATTCTTCATGGGCCTAGCACCTGTTGTTTCAGTTATCAAAAACTATGGAAAAGTTTGGTTTCCCTGTTTGCTTCCACACACTGCAGGTTGAAAACATAGAAACGTTTCCGTATTCAAAAGGTTATAAATAACCTTCTTGGAAAATTCTCCCTGTGATGTTTTGAATATTGCCAAAACAGAAGAAGAATTAGACTTATGACTTCATGGGAAATTCTGCCATTTTGACTTACTTTTCAGTTTGAAACACAACAGGTATAATTTTTTACAAAAATGAAACACAAAGTCAGTTTGGAGAGATCAGCATATTGCATTCCAAGAAAGCAAATCTGTCCAATTGCCTAAAAGTTGAAAAACAAAACCTGCCTTCAAATAGCTGTCTCAGTGAAAAACAGAAAAGAAAAAAAAAAAAAAAAGGAAGAAGAAAAAAAGCACCTTTATGCCAAATACTATACTGTGAAGTTTGGTGTTTTGACAACATTAGGCACTTCGGGATTTTTGCCTTTGAACTGACATTTCATCCCCTCCAAATAGAAATCAAGCAGCTTTTACAAAACATAGCTATCTTGAAGGAAACCATGCTTATAAAACTTTTACCACAAGGTGCTCCACACTGCATAGGTTGATCTCAGGAGGGAGAAAAGTGACTGGGATTTTACTTGTGACTCTGCCCTGTTGAAAAGTGTTGGCTTTACAGGCTGGGTCCCAGGTTTGTCACAATCTCCTGTTGCAAAGGAGCGAGTGCTCACTGCGGCTGGCGTTTGCAGAGACCTTGTGACCAGGGGGCTGCCATGCCATGGCATCTCCCTTGCTCAGTGCCAGCTCAGACCTGACATCACCTCCCCTCAGACAACCCAACCAGCTGTCTGGGGCTGGCGTCGTCTGGAAATCAGGTGACTGGTTGCTCCCTGAAGCCAGGAGTCAGGTGTACCACACACCTGGGAGAAGAGGAAGGTGTTCTGCAACGAAACCGCATTTACAGGGCCACGGAGGCTGGGCTCTGTGCCCTAGCAGTTGGACTGCATTCGTGAGCAGGCATGATGCCATCTTGACAGGTGGACTTAAGCGTAGGTAGCCAAAAGGTCACATATGTGCGTAAAAGACATTTGTTGAAAGCAGATGCTCTGAGCCAGGAATAAGAAATAGTCCAGAGCTCCCACACATCATTAGTACAGCATCATCCCCACCACTGGTTTAACAACAAAAATAGACATGAGGGCTGTGGTAGGTGAAATACGGCTTTCTTGATTATGGGTCAGTGTTTTATTTTATTTTTTTATTATTCCCTTTTGGCTTTCTTCTATGGAATGGGCAAAAAAGGGGCTTCCTAGATTTGGTAATATGTTTTGAGAGTTGTATGTGTCATTAGGGTAGGGGAAAAAAAGTACCACAGCCCAAATGCGCTTCGCAGCTTTGTATGTGGATATGAATACAGATTAATATGATATTAATGTAATGCAATTAAGAAAAAGCTGATGTTATTGTTTGAGACAGACATTATTTCCCCATAGAAGAGTAAATCAATTGCAATTATTGCACTTTCTGTAAGAATTTGCACATTTTACTCTAGGTCAGGTCTGTTACTGAAATGAGGTACTACTATATTTTAGCAAGACTGAACAAAGGGCAGGGGCAGTGACAGCTACAGCGTGTAACTAATCATGCTGCATGCGTAACCATTCAAGAGTTAATGAGGGACAAAATGAACCTAAACACTCTCCTGAGTCTTTACGTTCTTTAAAAATAAAATAAAATAAAAACAAGCCTGGGGAGGGGGGGGAAGAAAGAAAAAGAGAAGAGGCCAGCCTCTCTGCTTTTCCACTGAAGCAGCAGTAACACAAATCCTCTTCTGGAGCTATTTATTGCCACCAGTCTTTGACAAATTCACACCGTGACCCCCGCACCTGTAATGCGATACACAGGCGAAACAAAGGCTTGAAGGGAAAGGGCTCAGCTTCCTCTCCTTAATTACTTCATGCAAAACAAAAGCCACCCAACGGGTTGTTCGGAAGAGAAAACAATATCGAGCACCCTTGCAGTTGCTGTGAACAAATGGTGTGTAAGTAAAATTCCCCACCTGGAGCAAAGCCAGGGGATGCTGGTGTCACCAGCACCCTCCTCCCATTCCCTGTGCAGAAACAGAAATGATTTCATGCCATTTGGCCACCAAAAATCTTCAGTTCATGGATAGCTGTTTCAGTGCAAGGGGAGAGCTGGAGGCAGCTTCACGCAGCCAAGGCCACAGTGGAGACTTGGAGGAGAGGCAGAGGAGGTGATGCAAAACGGCTGCAAGCCCCACATCTCTGAGCCAGATAGGGCCAAAATGTGCTTGGAGCTGTCTGGGAGCCAGGCTAGCCAAGAGAGGGCATGTCTTGGCTGTGCTTTCCTAACAACTTTCACAAAAAGAGGTTTAAGGGAGTTGTGAATTGTGGCATGTTTGTCTCCCTGCAAATTACTTGTAAGCAAAAATTGGTTACTATTAATTTTGATTGCACAGGCCTTGAGTGCCCATGTTTATTTCAGGAGAAAACATACTATTAAGCTTAAAAGATCAGTATTCCCTGTGCTGCGTTCTTGCTGCTTGGTTGCAAACCTGAAGCTGTTTGGCAGCCCAGAGCACCCATGGCATCCCACCAGGTGGTCAGCACAGGTCTCAGCTGGGAGACAAGCAGGTTGCGGCTGCCACCTCTGGGCTCGGACCAGCGCCAGGATGCTCCTTTCCCAATGCAGTGTGAGCCACGGGAGGACTGAAGCTGGACTTGCTGGCCTGATGCTGGACAAGGGTGGAGGGCAGCTGTTTGCAGAGTGCTGGTCTCTGCTAAGAAGCAGTTTTATTGCTGCCTCCCAGCTGTGCACTGCAGCATTTCTGCAGTGGCCCATGAGAAAACCTTTTCCCGTACAGCTGCCAGACACAACCTGGAGGTGATGCTGAAAGCTTCATAGCTAGAGCTCACACTCTGGACTGGACATAGGCCTAATACTGTTTTATCTGCATTATAAAAATGAATATGTGCATGTGTGTGGGTATGCTTAATACAAATACTTGATATCAGAGAGTTAGTTTCCAAAGGACTGTAAAAGACACTTGGTATTTTTTTCTATCTTATGTTGGAAGACTTGCTGATATGTTTTCTTCTTTTTTAAACAAGTATCAAACAGTTCAAAGATCATGTTTTAAAGCTCTTTCATTTAGTCAGAGAAGGGAAAGCCCTAAATCATCCCTGTTGTGTTTTTCCACATTAAAGAGCAATAACTAAGAACAACAGGAGCTAATCTATTCCATGTTTTCATGTCCCTCTAGCGACATGTTACAGGAATGGCTTTAATTGTCATTTTGTCCTACAGAAAAAGCAAGCTTTCAAAAGGCACAAAACAATGTGGAAACCAAACTCCACAGAATATTTTCTCTGAGACTTATTTTTTTTGTGAGGAATTCCCAGAGATCACCACAGACATATTAGTGACAACAAAACCTTTACTTGGTCGAACAGCAAAAGTCTTCCAAGATTATGTCCTTTTGACTCATATGTGTAAAACTAAGCATCTAAAGCAAAATCCCTGTAACATCACTCACCATTTCCCATTGCCTTCACAGCACACCTTTAAACTGCACCAGGATTTCGCTCAGTTCTGTCTTCAGTCAATAAAATAATACAGAGCTACTATATTTCTACACAAAGATGGTATGAAGCATTAGTTGCAGTTGAAGCAGACCACTGCCCAGTCCTAGCTCTGCATTGTGTGCAGGGTTCAGTCCTACCACCACCAGCTCCTGAATGCACAAAGCACCACAAGAGACCCACAGCCTGCCCAAATCATTCCCTGTCTCTTACGGCTACCCAGGAGGATCTGTCTGTGACACAAACACCCCCTGAAGTATGTGGCTAATTGTTTAGGTGGGGTTTTTAAAGGATACGGGCTGATGGAGGAGCTGGACTCAAGATATCTGTTTTCTGACGCTGTGCTAACAAGCTAATTCCACTGGCCCCTGGCTGGAGAGGGAGATGCCTTTGTCCCTGTGAAGAGCTGAGGTTTGTGTTGTCCCCGAAAGCCTCAGAGGGAGCAAGATGTGCCAAACTCTCCTGGCCAGAGCAGGATACCCTATGACCCAATCGTCCTGCATCCAGGTCCTTGCCTAGCTCTTACTACATTTTCAAACCTCTACACACACACCCCGCGCCCCCCCCCCCCCCCCCCCCCCCCGGGTTAACTCTTCTTAAGAGGCTTATTAGTGGCTGTCACATGCCATACACCTCTATCCATACCCATGGTGTTTGCTATATCCATGGCCAGACCAAAGTGGCACTGCCCCTGAGAGAGTTAAAGCCCCCCCACACACACACACCCCACAGCCACCTCCCATCAGTGTCATGGGTGATACGCACAGATGTGCATGGATGCATAGAAAAAACCTGCTTGTTTTGAATAACATTGGCCCTACCCACAGGTTTTGTGCACCTCTTCCAAATGGTGTTTTATCATCCAAGGTCAGTACGCAAAAGCTCCAGAAGCGGCTTCTTCTCCTGACCATTGCTGGCAAACAATAGACAGAAAGGGGAGAAATTTCCCCTCCTTCTGCTGGGTCTGCCCCATCAGTACAGGGAAAGAGAAAAAAGAAAGTGTGATCTACACAGAGATATTTCAGACTGTCCCAGCTGGGAATCCAGACTCGAATGCCTTGTAAAACAAGCTTTTAGCTTAACAAGCCCTATCTATTTACTGTATCATATTGGCCTTTATGAATATTTCATGCATTCTCCCTTCTCCCCACTCCTTCCCACATTTATTTGTTAAACCGAACTTATTAAACCTGAAAAAATGCGTTTGAGAAACATTATTTTAAAGACTGCCAGGATGTTGTAGTCAAAAACATATTTTAAAGATTTAGCAGAATCAAACATCAGAGATTAAAGCAAGAAGAGAGCCAATTAACTATGTTACGTTTTAACAGAACAGTCAATAAGTCATAAACCCATCAAGTTGTCTTGGTGGTGAAGTGCTTTTAATCAGAGCTAGATAAAAGGTGTTCAGGAGACGTGTGCTATGTATTGAAAGTATCCTTAATGCATACATTTTTTCAACTCTACTCTTTAAGGTACAGAGCTTAAGGTCAGTTTGCACTACATATATATATGTATATATGTATAAATTACATATGTATATGTATATGTAATATGTATACATATGTATAAATTATATATGTATAAATTACACCCCAACAAAATGCAGAAAGATCTCAGCAGTGCAGAAATTGTAAATACAGGACAGACAGAACTTCCTATAAACAGTGTTTCTTCTTATTTGGCTGCACAAGCTGATCCTTCTCTAAAATTTATACTATAGGCCTTTTTCTAAATATACATTTGAACACAGCACATTCTTTTCTAGGATATGATCTTACAGTGACCACAATCTGTATTAATAATTTTGTCAGTAAGATTAGACTAAAAGTTTTTGCAGTTCTCCTTGCCCACAGCTGGTGGGTGACAGAACCTCTTGATGACGATAAAGTATAGATATTGCTGTTACAGCAAGCTGTGGGTCCCACTGTTTTTTTATTTGCCCCATTTTCATATTCTTTTCCAAGGAATGGTGAAATTAGCCCTGAGTGAAACCTGCCTGTATGTGGAAGTGGGGAAGAAAGTCTCCATGCAGCACAGGTTATGAAAGGGCCCCCTAACCCTTGTTCTTCTTGCAGGAGACATTCCAGTAATGGAGCAGAGGGATGTAAAATGATGTATTCCACTCACGTCATTAGCAGAGGAGCTTTTGAACAACGAACTTCATTTTTCCTTCCACTGCACTAAACCAAAATCCAGCTTCTCCAAAAAACATCTATGGAATTATACCAGCACAACATTGATGGCATGGACTAGAGAATTAGATTTGCTGTACTTAAAGGAAACAATTGAGGAAGATTACAAAAGGAAGGGCAAACTCAAAGTCTTCAGCTATCATTAAAACTATTCATTTCCGTAGCAAGGCAGAAAATTGGATAGTTCTCCTTCTGTTCATAATTTAATGGCTTGTGTTCAGTCACAGACCTACCTACCTGCTTAAAAGCAAATCATATGTAGCAGTGATGCACATTCATTACCATCCTCTCTCAAGATAATTTGACAGTTCCATGGCATGATGCCACAGTTGGTCGTTATCTCTATCCCCAAGTATTGCACTCTCCCGCAAGATGTTGCAGTGACAAAGAAATCGCTGGTAGCTCCATTTGGCTTTCTTCATCTGATCAGCATCCGCTCTGTGGGGAAGTGCTCCAGGGATTTTACAGAGGAATGCAGGTATAAAACAGTCTCACTGCTTTTGTGTTGGGTTTTTGTTTGTTTATTTGTTAGGGCTTTTAAAAAGACTTAAATATTTACAGAAGGAGCAGTTAACTGGAATAATGAGGTGGAAAAAAGAATCTCTCACCCTCAAATACTCAAAACTGCCCCCACTCCCTCCCACCAGCTGGCTGCTTCTTATCCACTTGTGACTTTCTCAGAGGACTGAGGGACATCAGTGAAGAAGATCTAGAAGGACGTTTATTCAACCCTCCAGCTTCCCAATACAAATTCGCTGTTATCCCAGTATGCTCCACTGCCATGGCCTTTTATGCACCAAGAGGTTAATAGCTTATCAGTCCATCAGTAAGTTTATTATAAAACTGATGTTAAAAAAAACCCACCCAAAACAACCTCCAACTCCATAATTTTCTGCCTTATTTTCAAATACCCCACCATTTAGACTTGATTTGCATGATGTACTGTGCATATGTTTTTTCTCTGTCTCCAAGCCCAGAATTATCTCCTATTGAGGCTGTATCAGCTGCTGGTGCTTGCAGATTGTCTTTGTCCTTTCCAACCTGCAAAATATCATCTGCGGAATCCAAATCACTGTCTGCCTATTCTCTTATCTTCCACTTCTTTTACCCATCAATAGCCAAGCTGTGCTGTTCGGTAACTATGACATATTGTAGGAAGAAACTGATAAGTACATCAAACAGCATTCACAGACTACACACAAACATGTGCCACTGACATTTTTTATTGCCTGTGACAAGTCACCCATCCCCACTCAGTCTTTCCAGATGCATAATGCAGATTTCAAGTCTGTGTCACTGTAGGTACTCTTTATTACAAAGAACTTATGCATATATAATTACAGCTAGAATTTGACAACCATATAAGCAGACAAAAAGTAAATTTCTTTCTAGTATTACAAAAAAAGAGACAACTGTGAAACTATAAGAATGGGAGACCTAAATTAAATATTTAATTGAGGAGCGGTCAGATAATCTGCTGTGATTTAATGGGAGCAATTTTTGTATTTGTAAGGGGAATTAAGATTTCCCCTTAGCTAAGGTGTGGCAACTGGCCTTGTGTGACTTCCACATCTGTTGCTCTGCAAAGTAACATCCACTTTGTGTAAAATACACGCCACTGATCTGGTTTGTGCTCCACATGACAAGGAGTTCATACACAGTTTGTTACTGAAGAGTAGTTGAAGAGGGGCAACTCTTTAGATGACTTGTTTTTGTGTGACCTGCTCATTGGCATCTGACAATGAAACAATCTCTGTATTTTCTGAACACCTACAGATTTCCCAGTGACCACAAGTCACTTAAATAGAAGTTCACAAAGCTTACTGCAGAAAAAGTGATCATTGGACCTCTTCTTTAGATTGAGGCTGGTTTTGTAACACAAACCATAAGTGTTATTCACTGGAGGTAAGAAAGAAATTTCTTGGGCTAACCTGGACTGCTCAGGAGAAAAAAAAAAAAAAAAAAAAAAAGGTTAATTTCTTAGTTCTCTCATAGAGTCCTCATGAGATTTGGGTAAATCGCCTAACCTCTGGTTATGAATTTCCCTCTGTCAAATGGCATTCATTCTTACCCAGGTGCTGTTCTTCAAGTTTTTTTGTAAATTACTAGAGAAACCAAACCAAGGCTAAACTTAAGGTCACTGCTCTAATGAGTCATGTACCTAAATCTGATCCAGTCAAATTTAGGTTTTTCTCTGATGTATCACTTAGATTAGCAGTTCTATAGCAATGTATATTACATATGTGCATTCACTATTCCCGCAGTGGCAAGACTGGAAAAATGTGATACAGGCTTTAATATTAAGTCAAGATTGCTGCAGATTAAGTTTCACATATGTTTTGACTATGGTTATATTTTTCACTATTATTTTAGTTTGTCTTATTCCACACACGTTCAAAATGTTAACTAATCTCTTGCAACTGTTAATCTGTAATCATTTCCCCACTACTGAACCCTAAAAAAGAGACTGTGGAAAACATGGAAATAATTATGAAATGAAGAGATACGTGTCTTATTTTTTAGGTTTGAGCTGTGACTGACAAGCGGTTCTGTTGTTCATAAAGGGAAAACATCTGTAAAGATGTAAGGCATCAGGAATGATAACCTCTGAACTCTCACCCCATGCTGAGCTCCAGTAAATGAGTGCACCTATCTCTCCTGCCAAGTGTAATGTGATACAGATGTGAAGTTTGCACCATAGGCTGTTCCTCTGGCTTTGAATCTTGCATTTAGATTGGGAGGATTCTTAAAACAGCAAATACAGGGTTACAAGAAATTAAAATTAATTATGTGAGAGGACTAACTATGTATTTTATGTCAGTTTTGAAAGATTAAAGATTTTTAGATAGTGAAACAAAATACACACCACTTTTTACTAGGGCCTTCAGGAAGGATTCCAGCTGGGTCTTGCAGGATAATATAAAGTCACCAGACTCTACGTAAATTTAAAAAATTCAGATGAAAAAAGCATAAACTAGTTTTATCTGGATAAGCCATTAACACCTGTAGCTGAACTGAATGACACAGTAACGGAGGTATTAACAGTGTGCAATATGACAGGGTAATGAAATAATTCAGCCCTCACTCTCACAAGTGATAGAAAGCCCTGTAGTTGTGCTCAGGTAGCCACATCACCAAAGTACAGCCACAAATCCTCCTCCAGTACTTGTCCCCCCAGGCCTGAGATTTGACAGGAAACACATTCCACAAACCTTTTAATTTAGCTTGGCCCTTTTTAATGAGAAGGGATGTTTTTAAACAGAATGTGCCCTGGTTTTCCTTCCCCTTCTAGCGCATGCATCAGCCAAATAAATATTATCAAAGGATTAAATATCTGGTGCTTCTCTAGGATATTTCATCTGAGTATATCCAAAGTGCTTTACGAACTAATTAATTCCCCAGTGAGAGCAGCAGTGACAGACACATTTTGCAGCTGAGCAAGCCGGGAGAGGCGGCAGGTACGGGGGACTCAAGGAGTCACTCACCAGGAGTGAGCAGGGGGCAGGTCTGGGAGTCCAGCAGTCCCCTATTCCATGGCTTTTCTGCTGGGTTTTCTCAGGAATTTGCAATTTATGCCAGACAGGAAAGGCAATTTCAAGCTCACGTGGGCAATGGACACCTCATCTCTCTCTCCCTGTTAAGTGACATCCACAGCGTCTCTTCACTATCATGACTAAGGCGGCAGCTGTGGCATGGTTCAGCTGTGCACACAAGGTCCTGCAGGCTTGAATCTCTCCATCCACTTTCCCTGGAGTTTGACCATGGGTCCCAGTAGGACAGAGCTGGACAGTGGTCTTCGACTTGCAGCAGACCAGTATTGCAAAGCGCAGAGTGTCTGAAATCTGCCTTCTGATGTCTCATTGCAGACACTTGAATTATGTTACTTCTCTGGACGTCAAAAATCAGTGCCAGAATGCACGTGATCTCTCTGTACCTGAGACTACAAGGGTTTGGGCAGGTTTTTTTCTTCCCTTTCCTTCTTTACAAAAATGTGTCAAAGTCATAATTTATTACAATGAAACTGTGAACATACAAAACAAAACTGACATCTCCTCACTTCAAATGCCTTTGCACCTAGAAGACAGGAGATAAAAAGGCAATTGATACGGGCAAACAAACCTATATTTTATATCTTTGTCCTGTCTTCCAGACTGTAATGGGCTGCAGTCTGAAGGTTGGAGGACTTCTGCATGATTTATATGCATTTTTTAAGCAAGTCTCACTGTTTCAGATTTGTAGCAAGACCAGCAGCAACAGGACCTGTGTTGGGGGGGTCAGGTCATTAAAGCACGTGATTGTGTGCAATTCCTCCCTGGGAGCCACTGAGTGAGCAGTGGCTGGGGTAGAAGTTTTGGACCATCTCAGTATGGCACTGCCCACTGGGAGTTTTTTGTAATTCAATGATAAGCTGATCACTGCAGAAAACAATGCTGCTCCCAGCATATTTCTTCAGTTTGATCTGTTACTAGACTTGCCTGCTTTTCTTGCCTTTTTTTGTTTTATTTTGCTTTAATGGTCATAAGTACATTTGCGCAGAGCTAGCAACGGTGGCCTCCGAGGCAACATATAATGCTGTACATATAGCATCAGCCTTCAAGCCCAGGCTCTGCTCCAGCTGGGCTGTGGCTCTCTAGATGTCATGAATAAATGCCAGGCAAGAGCATCCAAACATTATTTTAGATTTACCAAAGGAGGAATGTACAATTTATTCCCATGTCTATGCAAGTTCCTGGGGTTTTTGGAGAATCACAGACCACAGGCTGGTAGAACAAGGAACCGCATGATGACAGAATGATGTACAGCATCATTTTTCTGGCTGAATCCTGAATAATGAAGGCAATGAAAGGGATATCCAGTCTTCAGTTTTCAAGAGTCCTGGATAAAGGGTTCTAATCCAAAATATGGTCATTAAACTGACTGGAGTTTAAAAAACTTATAGATTAAGCTGTCAGGACTCTTGGTTTTCCATTCTGAAATGTAGAATATGACCCCAAACAGAGACAGCTTGTGCTGGAAATGGTTGTATAAATACACGTATATGTGACTGGTTTGTTCTGCCAGGATAGTGGACAATGGCTGTATAAGCCTTGGCATAGGGCTGCTGGCACTCTTGAGGAGCTGCTCTAAAGTGGAGCTATGGCATCATCCTTGATTTGAGCATTTTGATAAACTTGGCATTGAGTCTGAATCATGAGCTATGCATGGCATGGAATAAGCTGCAGCTGTACCCTGAAAACTGGGTCTGGACATTGGCAATGAGTAATGCATTGGTGTTACAGTGGCATCATGGCTCCAAATGCACTTAATATCCAACGATGCTGGGGTAGTATCTAGGGTATTAGTCTTGTACCTAGTTCTAGAGAGCTAAGGTCAGCCTTGCTGGCATCTGAATCTGTTGCCCTCACTTTGAGAGGGTTTGATGGCAGTAGGAGGTCCTCTCAGTCATGCACGCTACATGGCTGCGCCAAACCTGTGAACCTTTTTTTGGATGTGAACAATAGCATCACAGTACTGAGTACCTGGGGCAGGAAGGAAACGTTCTCTGATATTTCTATGCTGACAAATAGATGCAAAGAAAAGCAGGCAGCTTTTTTCCTCCACTGCAATTGCAACAAGATTGTCCTTGTTGGCAAGATGAGTGACATTTTTGCCTGTGTAATGCTTGGCAAGCATAGGAGGAAGAAGAAAGGGTTGAGACAGAATCCACTTGCAGCACTGTTCTGCACCTTCTTAAGTTCAGCTGGCCAGCAGCCTTCTCAGGAAATAAAAGCAATGGTCTGGGAAGCAAAAGAATGCACAGTAACAATAATGTCATACACACAAAGTGAGACATTCACAGCAGGATATTTATAAATTTTAATTTATATATAAATATATAATTTATATTTACAAAAAGCAGTTATTAATCTTTTGTGTGTGTTTAGCAATTGTTTTGCTGAATGTTGTTCAATGTTACAAGGAATATAAGTATTTGGGGATTATTTTTTAAATTTCAAAATTCAGGCCAGATTCACTAAGAACTTCTGACTCATATTCAATACTCAAAGACCATTTCTAAGTCATAAATGGAAAATTATAAATCTTCCTGTCCAGAGTGGATTCTGAGAAGTGTATAACTTCAGCCAAGAGGTGGTTATGGTGATGATCAGGTTTCAGTGGATGTTTTCCAGTTCATTGAAATCTGAACAAATAAAAGCTTAAAACAAACTATTCACATTGACAGTCACCTAAGAGTAAGTCTGAAGAGCATTTGCCATTGAAGCTACAGAATCACTCTAGTAGGTCTTTCTTGAAATTGTTTTCTTGAGCATTACCAAGTCTCAAAGCAAGAGACTTTCCTAGTCAGATCTGACAAAGGAGGATAATCCTGGAGTGGAGAGAAGGCAATGCAGGAGCTGCCCCATGCTCTTGTGCTTCCAGAGAAGCTTCCCTCGGGCCTGTACGTACCTGCAGGGAGGTTTGAATGCCCCTACAGCTGGGCTGATAGAAAGGAAACTTTAAACTATGCCTGTGCCCCTGGCTTCACGCTGACCCGAATCTGGGAGTTTTGGACATAGACACCGCCTTTCACTTGAGACACGGCACTTTCCAAATTGTCATGACCTGGAGCCCAGGGGGACAGCTGTTGCTGCAGTTGCATGCAGGTATGTGGGCAGGTCCTTTGGTGTCTTACATGAATGGCATGGGGTATATTTTCACTAATATCTACAGCAGGAACACAAACACATTCTGGACAGCAGCACCATAATTCAGCTCCTTCCTCAGAAGGACAGTGTTGTCCATTGTTTCTCAGACTTTTCTAATCCAAAGATTACTTAACCTTTGATACAATCTCTAAACTATCTTTACTAATGTTTCCACAAGTGATTTTCTTTATGACTAAACATAGATCAAGCTAAATGTTGGAGATAAGCTTACTAATTCTATTTTCCTTGCTCACTGACAGGCAGAGCTTTTGGTTTTCAGCAACAGTTTTGGTGCTTCCAGATGCCTTATGGTTTGCTAACTCATCAGTTCCCATGTTAAGAAACATGTAACACACCAACCTGCTGAAGTTCTCAGTGCCCTTATACTCTAACCCAGTGTCAATGGATGCAGATAACGATGAAAAGCAATAACCAATTTTTCACACAGAGACCAAAACAGTGATGGAACCTGGCAGGACTGTAGCTTGATCTGGGTTTTTTTTGTCAATGGTTGACACTCAGCAGTGGAAAGTCCACACATTCATTGCTATTCTTAGAGACGTTGCTCCTGGAACAAAACTGGATGTCAGCAGATGGAAAAAAGTTCTGGTCTTGAGTGAAATTTATAAACAAAATAATGGGCAGTAGTTGTGTTGCTGTAGCCAGACCAGTCACGTAACCATGGCAAAAACAAGGCAAAAAAAAAATAATGTAAAGAAGTGATACTCTTTTTAGCCAACGATGAAAAAATAAGCTCCATTTTGAATTAAGTAAGCCTTCTTTGGGTGAAAAAGATAACAGAACTGGGAGAATTTCACTTGGGTTTTGCTCTGCTTCTCAGCTGAAGTAAGGTTATCTTTTAATACTTAATGCTTTTGAAAGATTGAATTGGTCAAAATTATTTCCTCAGATTCACAGGTGAACCTATTGATTACTTGAGAGTTTTACAGCATTTTCAAGTGGTTCTATTTACAATGTTTGTCAGCCATAGTTCAGAACAAAGCATAAAATAATGTTGCTGTTAATTTGTGTATGAAATAGACTTGGTTTATCTGGACTTGCTGTGTAGTATATGCAAAAATCCTGGGCAGGTTCCTAGAGTAGTTTCTTCAGGTTTTCCTGGGTCTTTAAAGAATGACATGCTGAAGAGTAACTGGAAAGAAGATAAATGGACACTTCTCCCTAAAGTAAAGATAGGTGTAAACAGTGCCTAGGTCTTACTGAGAAGATCAGTACTTCATTGTAGTAAGCACTGTAAATGCTTTTTCCTTAAAAAATTGTTTATTAAAATTGCAATAGACAAAACAGGAAAAGATTGGAAGGGAAATGGGGCAAAATTCCCTGCTAACAAAGCAGATCAACTGCAGAACCTGGAATCCAAATCAAGTGGTTAGATTTTCAGCACCCTACAGGGTGAGTTGCCTCATGCTTTTGAGATTCATGGTCTGTCTCTGCTCAGGATGGCTGCAGTGAAAAGCTGGAGTGTAAAACAGACTTAGCAACTGTAGCAACAAACACAACTGTGCCCATTGTTTAAGCTCATAATGGCTGTTCTAACTCTTGCTAGATACCTACAGTTTGTTTACTCTTGGCTCATTGTCAAAGAGGATTACAGAATCCAGCCATTTCCCTGATTTCATCTTGTTTCCATATTCATTTCCCAGTATTTTAGTATATAGTAATCTTTCTTATTTCCATAGTTCACTTTTGAAGGGAAGCCAGATCAATTGTGAAAGCTGTTTCTGAGTGAGACCCAGAGTCTTCTTATTTTTCACTAGGGTCGGTGAAGATGGGAGGAAATCAGATGCTTTATACAAGGTCACAAAGTAAGTTCTTCAGGTAATGCTAGAGTGAAAGGTTCTCTTGACTTAAAAGCACTCAGTTTAGCTACTTAATTTCTGCTAACAGATTTTTTCTGTCTCTTCAGCCAAAGAAAATACTCTTCAGATTTTTTTACAACCTCTTTTGGGGGGGGGGGTTTAATAAAATATAATTATTTAAAAAATCCCTCAAAAATGTAAATAGGAAAAAGTCTCCATAAACTGCTGCATCACTTTATTTGTAATTTTTATTTATTACAGTATATGTGTTTGTTATTCACAGAGATTCTGGATCATCCTGGAGCCTACTGCTGAATAAGGCATTGAGATCAGCTCTGCTGCCCACCCCTACCCAATCTGAAGCTCCTCTATTAACTCCCTTCATGACATGGGCAAATCACCTATTTTCTCTGCACCTCAGCACTATTCCTGTTTTACATTTGGGGAGCCATTTCCACCTGATAGAGCTTATAACAGCAAAACATGTTTCTTCCCTGTTCCTTTTACAGAACCTGGTATCTTGGCAAAGTCTTTACGTGCTGCCATAACACAGGGATAAGGAGTTTTAAAAAAATGAGAGCAAATCAAAGGGAAAAGATATCATACATCATACACTAGAGTAGAAAGAGGCCCAAAGGACTGGTCATTATTCCCTGTGCTATTTGTAGTTAATGCTGGGAAAGACATGATTCTTCTCCACCATAAGCTCTTCTATGACAGCACATTTAATTGCATCATTTCAATCTTCTGCTCTTACCACAACTCTTATTCTTCCAAATAACTCTCAGGCAGTGGCTCTATTGGGAAATTCTGGCAGAAGCTCCCCCTGCTCTCCCTGAAAGAACAGAATGCTCTTTCCTCTACCCCAGTACCTCCCCTGGCTTCTTAGGATGATAAGCACTTTCTGACATGGAAGCCATCCAAATATCTAGCAACATGGTCAACTGAAGTCAACTGTGATTCATTCCACTTTTAGATGAGAGTATTTCAAGAGCGGGAGGTTGAGCATAGCACAGAAACCGTGGAGAGCAATGGCAAGAAGAGGGCAGGGATTAGCTTTATTACTTCTGCAAGGACCATTTCTGAATTGGAGGCTCTACTTTGTGAATACCATCCTTCTGCTGTGACATTCATTCTGTTACCATCCTTCTGCTGTGACATTCATTCTGCGGCAGGCTGTCCTGGGACTGAGCTGGATGTCTAGGACAGGAAAACTTAAACCATTCCTCGGTTTGATCCCTCTTCACTACTTCCCCAGCTACATTTCCCCCTCTCTTTTTGACAGCCATTCCTAAGTCTTTTCATTACAGGCCCAAGATCACCAGATGCTTTACTACTTTCATCCGTGAACAACATTTCCTACACCTTCTGCTCAAGCCAAACACAGACCTTCTTTCTCCTAGTTAATTCTTACTCAGTATTGTTGCATTTAACCCTGTCATCTTCCATTTGTTGTTCTTCCCACCCTCTGCTCTTGTCTGTGGTGACCTATCAAAATTCAGCAGCAAAAGGTTTTTGTTATTTCCATTGCTGCTTCTTGTTGAATTCTGAATTCTGAGATATAATTCATAAGGAGCTGCTGCCTATCAACTTTCAATACTCGTAATTGCCTATCTGCTGTGGTATAATCACAAAACCTTTTAACATTTCATTTTTCCCCCAGGAAAATGTATCCCAGTCACAGAAATGTGACCTTCAGCTCCTTTAGTGAATGCTGAAGGAAAGAAACCATTCAGATTGTCAGCAACATTACCAACCCAATTGTCACTAACTTCCCAGTCCTGCTCTTTAATAGCTATGTAGCCTTATTACCTTGCTGTTTACTTCAGCTTCCTGGGGACAGAGAAATGAGGGTGTTTATCTGTAATTCTCTTGGCATATTTGTTTCATCTGTTCATGTCAGAAATTCTGGCAAACCTTCTTCAGGACTCCATCTATAGGGCAGACCTTGGACCTTAGTGCTGGATTAACCCTTCGTGTTTCCCTTGGTTTCTGCTTCTTCTCAAAGCCAAACCCTGATTAAAGACAAAATTCAGTTTGTAGGAAAGTATCACAAACAGCTTGCCTTATCCACAGGTTAAAAAAAAATTTAAAAAATCCCCAATTCCTGCAGCATGGATTTCAACAAATGTAAAAATCCAGAGCCAGATCCATGCTTCACCTTTGCTCTGAACTCACTTTCAAAATTCAGGTACCCCTTGGAGGTTGATCAAGAGCTTCTAAAGAAACAAGTGTGGAACTAAAGATCTCTCTTGACTTCGCCATCAAGCAACAAGAGCAGGAGTCAGTCTTTTTCCAGACCGTTAATGGCACAAACGTTCAACATACAGAACATCATACTACTACGTATTATGGCTGCATGTAGGTAACAGTCACCGTCAAGGCAAGGTTCTACCCAAAGGTGGTCAAGGAAGAGGGACTGGGAGGGAGATTACTTGGTATGGGAATGGCTCCCCAAGCACATGACGGGGAAGGGCTGTGCCGCAGAGTTCAAGGCTGCACCATTACCAGTGTCTGGCCAGCATTGTTCATATAGGTGGAGGTGTTGCTGAGGCTTTAAATGTGCGGTCATATCAGAAAGATTTTAGTGAGCAGAAGGCTACAGTAATCTCCATGACCTAAGGTTTTATGTTCCAGCTAACCTTTGTCTTATGAATCCCCTCCATGCTTCTTCAACTGGTAGTGAGATTATTCACAGCTAAGATTACATGTGACTTTGCAGCAGCTGACAACATTGGTAGAAACAGCCAGGAAACCACAGCTGCAGTGTAATATCATGTCAAACAGGCACATAAAATAGCTTAACTGTCAAGCAAATTTAAAATCCCTAATTTCAGTTTGTATCCAATTGAAATGTGTAATCTTTACAAAGCTGCATTCATATGAGACATGGCATGAGGGCAAGGTTCTTCTCATGAGGCTCATTTTCAGGAAATAGGACTTCTTGGGGTCATCTGGAAATGTTACCTGTTCTGTGACATTCAGAAACTCTGGGGTCTCTCCCTCCCTTTTTCTATGGCACGCTACAGTTTATGTGGCTTTCCGGCTCTTTCCATGTATTTTTCATTTGTCATAGGGCGCTGCAGAGAGCTTGGTGGATTAGGAAATAGGACAGTGTAAATTAAAGATGTTCTGTAAACCCTTCCAGTGCATAAGCATTTATTACACACTTGTATCTGACTACAGAAGTTTGGACTTGGCATCTTACATGTTTCCTTCCAGGTCTAGATCCTGTATCCACAAATAGTTCATGAATTTTTTATTGTTACCTCTCTGTAGCCCCTGCACTGCTGAGATACGTAGAGTACACAAACAAGGAAAAAGGGGAACACATGGGAAAATAACTAAATTTGAACCAAGCCCTGAGCACTGAGAAGGAATCTGAAGAGCTCCTCCAAGTATGAGTCTAACTGCAAACACAAAAGGGGTGGAAGGATGTCGGTCTTTAAGGATTGTCACAAAAATTTGTGGACTTCTCTTCTGCCCTTCAATGATCTATGCGTTCCAGGCAGCACACAAGAGTTTCATCTTACATTTGAAGAAGGGGTTATTTGCCCAACCACTGACAAATGAGAATACAACCAGGTGTAATGCAAGCCATTTATCAAGTCTAGATATCCCTGAACATTCAGTGTTCATTTTAGCCCTCTTGGTTTCTATCATCTTTCTCTTTAATGCTTTATTTAATTTGCCTTACACGGTATTCCAGTTTGCTATTTTCAAGTTCCTCTCCATAGCTTTGGTTGTCATTTTAATTCCCTCTGTACTGTTATTGTGACCTCGGCTAATATATTGATGCCCAAATTGTCCTCTAACATTGTTTCGTCAGCCTCTTCTCCAAGTTACATTCAAACCCAGCCATGTTTCTTTCCCTGTCAGCTGATGTCCAGATTGAATTAGAAAGCACTCTCATTCCAGATTTAGAAATATATTTCCTCTACTTAATGCAATCTTATCTGTGTCTGGGTAATTAAAATCATCTATTACTACCACTCAGGTTCATTTACATGTTTTATCTTTTAAAATTTATGCAATAATTACATAAAATACTATGCTCCAATGGGCCAGCTGGATGGAGTACAAATAGTATAGCATATCTTATTATGGAAACATACCTCCAGCTACGAGCACTGACTACCATTTCCAGGCCTTGCTATGATCACGACTGAATCATCCTTCACAAATAAATCACCGCAAGTTTGTTTGTATATCTGCTTCTTTCCTCAAGAACTGACAAAAAATGTCTGATGGAGTATTCCTGAAGTTAAAGACCTGAGAAAGTTCAAGAGGTCTGAATGTTTTACCTACCCAGCTGTTCGATTCCACAGTTAAATCAATAACTACACCACGATGTAGGAGGGCATTGTAGAGAACACAGCAACCAGATAACAAGTGCTGAAAACATTACATAGGCTTTCTCAGCCTGAGGGGGAAACCAGCTATTGCTCCTTCTTACTGTAAGTCTTCCTTATTTCATAGACAGAAAAGTAATTCCGATATCATCTTTCTCACAATTTAAATTTTATTTCACTCTTCAGCAACTAATGTCCTTTCCTGTTTGCTCTTCTTTTCCCCCTTCTCCTTCTCCACCCTCTTTCACAAAAGCTCACCTCACCTCTTTTTTTCTCAGCATGCTGCTCAGCTCTTCCCACAACTTCTTGGGCAGTTTTCAAAGCCAGCAGGGAGAAGGCAATGAATCCTCTCCTCCCCCAGCCCTAAGTGAGACGAAAATAGAAGCATTGGAAAACCCTCCCTGAAACCCCCACATCTGGAAGACATACAGACTTGGTAGCAAAGTGCCCAGAGATGGCAAAGGCAATCCCCAGAAAAAACATGATTTCCCCACAACTGTTGTTTGCCCATGTTCCAAAGGCAATCTTCTTCACAATAGGAATATATTTTAACCTGTTCAAAGTAATTAACTGATATTATCAGCTTCAGTGATGGCTTGATTTTGAGACCTTCCGATTAAAATGGGTTGGGATGAAATTCTTCATCCACTGCTAACAGTATTTTAAGGGCTGGCTTTCTTTTGTGACGAGATTTTTGTGAAGCTAGACTATTTCAGCAATCAATATGAAAAGATACCAGAATAATATTTTTCTTAAAGCTTCAGTTTCTTGGGCATTATGGGTTTTTTTGTGAAATATATTATTTCAGTTTTTAATGAGTGGTCCTTGCTTTCCAGCTCTAAAGTTTAAAAAATACTTTTCCATACATATAGAAAAACTGTAAGTAAGTTGGTTTGACGAGGCACAGAAGATAGTAAAACCATCTAAGCAGCCTTAATTATCAGGTTACTCATGGCGCACCACATCTAAGGTGACTGAAAATTTTAGACTTCCCGTGAAAATAAATCAGCTTAGAAGATTATGACAGGTACACTCAGCCTCCTTTCACAGTCCACCCCACTCCTATTCATTCAGCTTCACACACCAATGAACAGGAAAAGATCTCTTGTGTTGAACCGTCCAGCTTCTTTGTCAAAATATTAAAAGCCTCCAGTGCACCACAGGGCTATGAATGACTTTCCAAATCAGGAGGAAGATCTGGCCTGTGTACTTAAACCTCTTCAAGCAGCAAAACAGGACAGGGAAAGGGAGCCTGAGATGCACAGAGTTGTACGTTGGAGCCGAGGTCAGTTTTGCTTCTGAAGCCTGATCCAAGTCAACGCCAATCCATCTGCTGGCCCCAGCAGAGGTGGAACATGGCAGTTGGAATGGCCATATCTGTTCCAGTAACACATGCTCGTGTTTTACCAAAGGGCTGCTAGTTAAAATATGCATCTTCTTCAGTCCCTCTCCTTCAAAGGCTCAGCTATTCATCCTCCATTCCTTTTACAAACACGTGATGAATACAGATCCAAATTCAGCTGCTTTTCTCAAGATCTGATATTCCTGACATCAGATCTCAAGGATCAAAGTAACATTCATTAAGTCAGTCCAGCATTGCCATAATTATGTCCTTAAATGGAATATGGTACTTTAAACATCAAAAAACACCTTTTTCATAAAGTAAGGGAACACTCGCTTCTCTTATTCACCTGACGGCTTGAGATGTTTGTCAGAAGTTTTACCAGACCAGGGAAATGCAAATACTGTTTAGATATCTTAAAATATGAAAGGGCAGCATGTTTATTAAGTAGGCAGCCTTTTATTTCCTTACCAAAGTATGCCATCATGTTCTGGGTCCTCAGGGAGACATTGCCAGGAACCATAAAAAATGCAGTTCCTAGAACTAAGGATTTCAATCTTTCATCTCTCTAGTGTTCAAGAAAAAAACCTTTACAGGAAATGTAAGCCTGGATGTTAAGTAGCAATTGACACTTGAATACAGCTGATTTTTTTAATCATTTTGATTAAGTCTATCCAGTCATATAATTGTATAACATGGTCATGTGGAGCTGAGGTAAAGTTCAGAAACCTACAATTAATTTTCAGATATACAAATTATTTTATGACACTAGTAATTTTTTTTCATGGCAGAAATGATGAGAGGTGGGAAGAAATGTTGTATCATATTTTTCTCTTCAATAAACGCTTATGAAGAGAATGAGAACACGGCTTTGTATATGCAGTCTATGAGGTATGTAGATAGAGGGCAGTTATAAATATGAGCAGTGGCATCTTACAGCAGGGTGTGGGGGAACATCCTGGGTAATCAATTTAAGCTGACAGTCACTATCACAAGACACATGATATTAGCTACAGTGACAGTGTTATCTGGGTGAGGGGAGGGTCAGTTTCCATTAGGAAACCCTATTTTCCAGAGATTTGGAACCTGACACAATAACTGTTAAAACTTGGCATTAAAAAAAGTTTTCCATTCACTAGCACAATTTCCCCTTGAAGAACTGATGACCAAAACGGAGACAGCTATTTTAGGATGGTTGAAGACGGAGAGGGGAAAACCCCACCCATTATAGTAATATCAGGGGTCTGTTTGCTTTCCATTAGCAAAAGGAGTTACAGACTTCTAAAAACACCAAACGCTTAGAAGCTGTATCAGCCAGAGCCAGCTCATGGTATAGGCAATATAGGTAGCTGCCCAGGGTAAGGGGACTGTGTCCTTTATATCTCAAAGAGGTAAAAACTAGAGCCGAAGAGGAGTGGAAAGAGGGGCTACATCCCCCACACGCAGCCACAGTCACACTTTGTCCTGCTGATTTTTTCTCCCTCCCAGGACCTGTTGAGCTGGGGCCACAAATTTGCTGTGTTGCAAGCACATCTCTGCACACATTGTCCCGGTGCACAACTTTCTGAGGCAGAACTTCGTCTTCAGTGCTCAGACCCAACCATCTTACCTGCTTTTTAAAGCCACCTGGATCAGGGCTTGGAGGACTGTAAAAGGAGATATTCAAAGGGCACTACCAAAGAGAAAGTTTATCACCCAAAGAGTAAAACAAACATGATAGATGTGATGAAAGAGCAAGAGATAGAAGGGCTGCTATTCCCAGTGACGGGCCTATTAATTGCGTACAGGGAGATTAAGTGAGCAGCCAAAAGGTCAGGCAGGAAGAGCCTGGTCTCATGACACCCCATCCAGTGCCACATCTACCAGACCTTCCTTCCTCCTGAGACATAGCAGAAGGGTTGTTTTTTCTGAGAAAGGACTGCAGAAATCATTGGGGCTTTGCCATGCAGCCGGGCCGCTCACAAAGCCTTCCAAGCTGTCACCAAATCAAATGCACATAATGCTATTAGTCTAGTTCTGAGAAGCATCTTTTTTCATTCCTTAGGCTTATAAGGATTTTTAACACAGAAATGCTCACTCTAAGGAGTAACTAGAATCTACCACTGAAAACTCTAAGCCGTCAAATTTTATTCAGAATGCTATTGAATATTTATCAGTTGAAGGATTTAAGATGGCCTTGATAAAGGGGAAAATCCTAAAAAGATAGGAATTTGGTTGGCAAAAAACATCTGGAAGTGGAGACAGTGATGAGTATCCAAGGTTCTGAAGCCGCTGCAATTGGGCTGTAAAACTGACAAACCCAGGATCTATTAATGAGATTTCTGGCAATTATTTTGCTAATCCCAACCAAAATTTAGAGCAGCTTCTCACCAGCACATCAGCATTTCTGGTTCTAGTCCTAAGTAGATCTTGTAAATGTAAAAGGCAGTAAATTCAGAGATAGGTTTTCCCAGACTTTCTAACAGCTCTTTAAAGTGCTGAAGTTGCTTTGGCTTCTAAAAATGAACAAAACAATCCAGGACCCCTTGTTCCAAGTGGTTTGCTCAACCCTGTCCTTACATTGCTAGGCTGCTATCCTCACCTGCTGAGCTGAATCCTGCTCCAGACTGGTGCTCCCATGGGAGCCTTCAGGTGAAACTCATCCAGCTGGAATTTGGAATTATAATAGGAAAAATGTGGGGGGGTTCTTTCTTTCAAACTTCTGCAGAAAACAGAGTTCTTTTTCTTTGAAGAGGTAAAATGGAGTTATAGTCTGACCTTGGAGGGAGTGTGAAAAAAAGCTCCAAATATATTCACATCCTCTGTAATATATAAACAAGGCTAAGTGTGATTAGCTAGATATTTAAAAAAAAAAAGAAATCATAAAGACACTGACACATGTTGAAAGTTCAATGCTTAGCTTGCCACTTGCCCCAGAAATTCTGGCCAAAGCATTGAAATTTGCCACCTTGGCAATTAGAGGCTTGTTCTGCCTTTTAAGTAGACAGGGAACTAAGCAGGAAAAAACAGCAGCAAGACCTTACATTTTTGAGATGCCACTGAATTGTTGAGCTGCCTCACCCAAGTTTCCTTAGAATTTGCAAAAAGCAGTAAAGTTCAGCTGACAGACCATTTCTGTTCCCTGTGTTCAGCCTCCAACATGCTCTTCTCTCTCTTGACTCGGGGAAGAGCTGTGCAAGAGCGCTACTGTGGTCTGCAACATTCTTTTAATGTCTGGATTTTAAACAGGTGGCAGTAAGCAAGATTGCCGGGTAATGTGATGATCTGAAACTAAGCAGACGTGTCAACAGCAAGGGGAGAAGCCGTTGGAGGGAAGGAAGTTTATGAATATGTTCAGTCATTTTTCACACTGTATATTTAGTATGGAGGTAAGCTTCAGCTGGAGAATGTATAGACTGTGGATAACACTGCTTGGGAGTGAGGAATGCTATAAGAGGGAATAAAACCCAAAAGAGAAGGCCACAGAAATTAATTACGCTGTTCAGTTAATGGTTCTGGACTAGTTCTTATTTGATTTAAAATCAGCATCGCCCCCTAGAATTATATCTGCTGCAGACCCAGCCAAAAACCCCTTTTCCTTCTCTTTGATGCATCAGTCCTGTTTTTAGTCTTCACAATTACAGCAGTTATTTATTTTGCTAAATCTATTTTAATTTATCCCTGAAACTAAAGGTCTCTCAATCTCCATTACCATAACAGTGTCACATTAACACAGTTTTTAAAATGTAAATTGATTTGTTTTGATTGATTTTATCTGACCTTTAAAAATGAATAAAAGTATTTAAATGGTGTAATAAACCACGTTCAGGAAGTTTAAACGTTCTAAAATACAACAAATGTGCATGGATTAGCTTAATAGAGTGAAGCAGTTAGAAAGTGGTCCTGCTAGCAGCCCTCTGTGCTGGCAAAGAGAAGCTCTTTGAGCTCTTATGAGTTTAGAAAGCTGCAATAACTTCAGCAGGGGGGAAAACCTACAAGAACAGCTAAAAGAAGGAAAACAGTGAAAGAGTGAAACATTGATTCTTCACATCTAGGGCACGTTAGGAATCCTAGTGAAGGGGCAAGCCATTCCCAAAGCTGAAATCCTAGCTTTAAGGCCAAAGATTGATATTTTTTGCTGGATTTCTGTATTGCCAGAATTTCATGAGAAGACCTAGTACCCAGCAAAAGGTGCACCGACACACAGGGTAGCAGGCACAGCTTGAGGACCAGCAGGTGAGTTTACGAAACCCTGTCCTGTTAAGAGCCAGACAGAGCTCACAGCTGGGCCCCCACCTGCAACCTGCCCTTAGTTTGGCCATGCAAAGTTACATGCAGTTGTTTTGCAGTGTCTTTTAGGGGCAAGGAAGCAGTACTGGCACGTGCACAGAGAGGGTGGTGCGTGTTCTGCCTCATAGGTGAGCAGGTCATTCCCATGCACAGTGGGTGCTTGCACAAGTGGAGGAAGAGCGCTGTGTTGGAGAACCTGGCCCCTGTTGCCCTTTGTTTCCTCTATAAAGCCAGGGTTAGTAAAACCTCACAGAACACAAGGAAGGGAAATACAGAAGTCATTAAAAATATGAAAATATTTTCCATGGAAGAGAGGAAATACAATAAAGAGCTTTGAACCAAATAAATACTCTTCCTCATCTTTTCAAACAAGTGATAAAATAAAACAGAAAGTAGGCAATAAAAAGTGCACTGAATACACAAAGCAGCAGCAGCCAACGATGAGTGTGTAAAAGGAAGCAGAGCCAAGGGATTTCAGGTTATTAAGGAAGAAAAACCAAGAAATCCAGAGAAGGACTTAGGCCACCCATCTTCATTTTGATTCCTAGAAAAAATCTGAAATAAACTGTTCCCTGGAACATAAAAGTGGATAAGCAGCAGACACTATATATTTGGCACAAGCAAGCTGTGTCACATTCATCTAACTTTTTTCTTTGACCAGATAAAGGGTTGTGTGAATAAGGGAGAGGCAACAAGCATATTTGACCTTAATAAGGCTTTTGACACTGTCTCACCACATGACATTCTCATTTTCAAGCTAGGCAAATACTGTCTTGATGAAACTAGTATGAGAGAGGTGAAAAACCAATTGGAAATCTATAATTACCAAGTACTTATCAATGGTTCATTATCCAAATGGAAGGGTGTATTGAGTGACATTCTGCAGGAGTCTGTCCTAAGTCTGCATTTATTCAATATTTTCATTATCAGGGATGATGGAATAGGAAATATGTTTATTAAATTCGCACAAGATATGGAGCAAGGAGGGACTACAAGCTCATTGAAAATGCAAAATGAAGTTGTCTATTGAAGGAACATTCTGAAAATTAGTAGGAAGATGAATGGAATGAAGTTTGTTAGAGGGAAAAAGCAAAGTAAATAATAAATATTTTGGCAGGAATAATCAAACACTTATCTGAGTTGGGTGGCAGTAGGCTAGGGAGCAATTTTATGAAAGACCCCAGGGTTACAGTGGATCAAAAGGTGGACATGAGTCAGCAATGTCATTTCCAGTTCAGACAGGAGTGCTGTGAGAGAGTATATCAAGTAATTCGTATATTTCACTCAGCACTAAGAAAGATTCTGTGAGATTTTTGCTGTATTGGAGCACAGTGCTCTGAAAAAGATGCTGTCCAAAAGACAGCAGTAAGAGTGGTCTGAATATGTACTAATACAAGCAACTGTGTGTGAGCCAAAAAACTGGGACTACTTATGCTACCAAAAAGGTGCCAGGGGGGTGCATAGTAGTCCTTAAGCAGAGAAAAGGCTGTTACAGGCGAGATCTGGTCTGCTTTCTGTGTCCACGATGGCTGAAACGGGAACTAACGAGTTCAAATTGTAGATGAGGAAAATTTGTGTTAGACACAAAGGAAACTTTAATGGTAAGGATAGAAAAACTCTGGAATAATTTACCCAGAAAAGTTGTTGAATCTCCAAAACAATGCTCATAGGCAAGACTGAACAATGAAGAGTTAAGAATTATGTAGCTATAGATGATTGCTAGGGGCATTAAGTGATGAACCTTCCCTTCCAGCTCTATCATTTTATTAAGTGAAGTTATAGACTTTCTAAAGAGGCATGGCTGAGCTAATGGAAATTACAATATCTGGAGGTGTAATTTGGGTGAGCTGAGTGCTCTCCCATGCTGGAACTCAAAGAACTGGGATATGAAATTACGAGAACAATTGCCAAAACTTATAATGAATGTATCCTTATAAGTCCCTATATGCAAAGAGAGAGAAAGAGGGAGAAAGGAAGGGGGCAATCTAACTAGAAAACAAATATTCTGATCAAGTATGTCTGATGCTTTAGAACAAATTCTGAAGGGAAGGAAAGCAACCTGAAACAAGGAAAAAGTTTTATTTGGGGTAGGTTGTATCCACCTCAGGCTTCTCTCTTAGTAAGACAGCTGCTGCTTCTTTAGGAAGAAATGCCCCCTCACCTTAGTACCTGGGAAATTACCAGTTAAACTGAGCAAGCTGGAAGTGAAAGCAAAACATTTAATTACTGAGGAACTGACTGATGGGGAAATGGCAATGGATGAGAGGAAGTTATTAATGAAGCTCCAGAAGGATAGGTCTTGGGACCAGTTTTCATTAGGTGGTCCGGCTTTAAAAGTGGGAGTCTGCTGATGACACAGGGTTGAGAAGCATCACTAATGACATTGGAAAACAAAGAAAGAATTGTAGTAGTATGAAAAATGCTAGAAATAGAATGTGGTTTTATAGCCAAAGTGGATGTCGTGTATGGAGACTGATGAGACAGCTGATTAGAGAGCTTATGTGCTGGACATAACAAAGAGGGAAAAGTTGGGGGGATTTCAGAAGCAAAAATAATTCTTTAATGAGTCATTAGTATGTTGTGGACAGAGGAAGAAAAGCAGCTGAAATAACAGATGGTATCTTAAGACATTCCCAACACTGAGGAGGAAGCATGAGTGCCATTGTGCAAGGCACCAACAAGGACTCAGTCTGAAGGCTGGATTTAAGGAGTGGATGCACAGAATATATCAGGTAAAGGAGTACGTATTTTGTGAATGGAGATTTATAGAGGTAGCCTTTATTTTGCAGAGATATATAAACCATAACAGAGTAGTAAAGAAGGTAAATTCACTTTCCTGAGAGATACTCAGGGCAGTAGCATGGTGACACGAACTCCAGAAAAAAAGGTTATTTTAGCTAAAAGACGATGCTAATACAAGATCAATGAACCATGAACAATTTTAGCTTTCAACCTCTGGAACAATATGATGATATTAGTAGTTGTGTGGATTTACTGTTGGATTTATTTATATTTTGGTCTGTTTCTGAACAAGGTTTCTAAATGGTATTATGTGATGGAATGAAAAACCGGACTCTCTCTTTGCACTTCCCAGCTGTGTGCTCCCACAAACCTTTCCTTACCTGGCTAGACTAAGCCAGTGGGATGCACTCTGGGGATCCACAGATTTGAAAGAAAGGTGCAGTGATACTGTGGCTGAGAGCAACACAGTTTGTTTTATTGCTATTTCAATCAGTAAGCAATTCCTTCCTGCCTTGACAGTCTCTTAAATGTGAATTCCCTGAGCACCGAAAGGAGATGGCCTGTTCCACGTAACAGTGTGCTTTGGAACTGGAGGTCTCAAAGCAGTTGTACTTACCAAAAGGGGAAACATCAAACAGCACACCCTCTCCTTCCTTCCTTTATCAGTGTAAGAAAGAGATTTGTTGTGAGCAGCCTAGTGTAAAAGTAGCTATTCTGAAATTAGGGGGAATGGGATAATGTGTTACTTAAAAGCCAGATGACATCCAAAATGCCAATCAGAGCAAGTAGCAAGTCCTGATTTCTGCTAATGTACCGTTATACATTGCCATATGCACAAGTACCAGTTTTTATTTCCTCTACAAACCTATCATGAGCTATTGCCCGTTAATTATTTACAGTATGCTGCTGATTACCTAAGAGCAGCACTCACTGCTGGGCAGTCAGACAACTCAGACTTTTAGAGACAAGAAGAGTAAACACCACAAAGTAAGCACCTGACATAATAACCAGCTTATCTTCTACTTCACTTATTAGTATGTTTCCACGTGTGAAGGCAAACATTATTATTGCTTAGAGAATAAGTATTCCAGAGCAACAATGCCAAGCAAACAGACTTGTGGCACACACGCTCAGCAACGGCAAATAAGAAGGGATTTGATCAGTCAAACTAAGCAGTTGGCCAGAAATCCAGTGAATATTTATTTTGGAAGGTTTCTAACAGCTCTCCCGCTGGGTCCACTTTATGCTAAGTGTTTCTAAAATGTGGCAATGCTGGTCAAACACCAGAAATAATCTGTATGCTCTTTCCAAAAATTCCAGCCAGCTGGTCAGAGAATAAAGGAATTTCACAATGTGAAGATTCATACTTTCTCCCTGCCTTCTTTATGGAAATATTTTGGCTAGGTTTAATTCTTTCTTATTTAGTACTATAGCATCAACAGATAGTTAGATGTTGAATGCAAATTATGAACTTTCTATATAACAATAAACCGATAAAATATATGCTGTGTCCAGCATATATTTTTTTTTGTTAAAAAAACCAAAACAACTCTTTATGACATTCTAGCAAGCACCCCAAAGGCCTATTAACAACCTACCGAAACTCACTTCAAGGCAATACTACTGTAACTGAAATCAGCTGTCTCATTGCTTCTGTGCAAGCCAGCACACTTGGATTCAATCAGTATATTATTTGCTCAGAAAGCTGGGAAAATAGGTTTATTGGCCCTGGACCCTGTAGTAAAGCTGTCACACCTCTCAGGTTCATAGAGTTTAAAGCCATGAGCACAAAGCCATGAGCACAAACCCAGTCTCATCCCCTATACAGATCTCAGACAGCCCTCACATACCTTTGCTAAATCCTATGCTTAGCGAAGGCATCTACTTCTGTCCTGTTGCAGCAAGGACACTCTTATTTGCCATAGTAGTGCATCATTGCTGTACCCATCCTTAAGTAATTGCCCTGGTTCTACCTGTGCCTTCTCTGATTTTCCAGTGTTATCTTTAAACCATGGATGCCAGAACTCTAACTTGTCTTTCACATTTAGCCAGACCAGCGCCAGAGGCAAAGGTAAAACCACCTCCTTGCTCCTACCTCTTCTCTCCTGTGCATACAGCCATGGCTCTTGGTAGACCTTTTGCCGTTGCAGCTGAAACATCCACAGTTTTCCCCTGTTGAGGGATTTTTAAACCCTGTCGATCATTGGATTTGGATTTATGACACAGTTCAATGCCAGTTGGCTTCAATGGTCATTGGATTGCACTCTGGAGGATTTCTGAGACACAAACAGCAGAATGAATTGGAGTACTGGATCCCTAGAGACTGACTTTAAGCAGTCTTATGTCTTTCCTTGGCTGTAAAGCTGCACAGTGGACGACTAATTTGCACTACTGTGGGAGTACTGTGTTCTAGTAATCAGTTTTTCAGCTTAAAAAGAAAGCACCACCTTGGCTTCAGAAGAGAAAAAAAAAATGTGGTGCAAGGTTTCCATTCAAATCAACATAATCTAAATATAACAGGCAGAACTCTGATTTACACAAAAGCAAAAGTCATATTTCACTCTCCAGAAAGGGAAAAGATTTTGATCTGGAACCTGCTGAATTTTCCCAACCAACAGCACAGAAATAGAAGATGTAGGCAGAGTCTTTGCAACTCCACAATTGTCTTGTGAGTAGTTATTGAAGGAATGGATTTTGTGAGAAAACTGGAATCTGCTCATTACAGGCTAAGTAAAAGCTTCTTCAGCTGTAGCCAACTGTGGTTTAATTTAAACTGCATTCATGTCGACAAAAAGCGTAGTGGCTAAATTGCTTGCACTAATCATACCCTGCCCATGTACTTTGCTTACAGATGGCCATTAATATCATGATGATGACCTGTGACAGACAGGCTGCAGTGTGTGCAACTATCCTATTTACTTTAGCCGGGATGAATCGTCCAGCTATAATTCAGCACTGACTAAGTGGAGCATTTAAAAGAACAGTAACGTGAGCTGCACCGTATATGAGAACACACCAGGCAGCTGGAGACGACTCTGCTGAACACATTGTTTTCTACATGTATGCCTTCGGTGGGACATATCTTGCAGGATGGGATCACATCTCCAAACACAAGATGAAGAAAAATAGGAAGGAGAAGAGCAGAACTACTCCATTTTGCTCTCAAAATTACTTTCCCCCGCATTTTTATGCATTAGGTTAGCTTTCTGGGACAGCTCTGGGTACAGAACCGCTATGCCTGGCAGGTGACAAATCCTGTCACTCTTTTAGACGGGAATGAAGAGCAGAGCCCCCTGCAAAACTGGAGTCTTCAGAAGCTCCTCTGCCCCTTTTATGATGAAGGAGAGGTGTTCCCATTCTTCTGCCCTTATCCTTCACTGGAAAATTGCTCTTAAAGGCTGCTTTGGTTGTGATAGAGTGTGATCCTGTCACACAGTTGCCTCATACTGTTGAACCTTTGTTAAATTTTACTGGTGGAGTGAACCATCCATTCTAAATCCAAAACTTCAAACCACAATAAACTACCCATAAAGCTAGCACGACTGTATTTTCATGAAATCTGTTCCTACATCCTGATTTTTTTTTTTACTTGTATTATGTGCACAGTAAAAAAAAACGATGATTGAATGATTTGGAGTAATGGGATAATGATCCTAAAGCAAGCAGGAACACGTAGTATCTGAATTAAAGATAGCCAGAAACATCATGGCTCTCTTTAACCTCTTTGTGTGCTCTACCTCCCAGAGGACTAGAAGGTTTAAAGTGATTATTAATGTGGCTAATGGGCAGTACATGAGAAATCAAGTAAAAGTGGATCTTCTAAGCCAGACTGAAGCTCCACCAATCCCAGCAGACCTAGAGGAGAGCAGAAGAACATAGGAAAACTAGTTAATGTTTCGCCTCGTAATACCTACTAACCTGCAGCCCCTGCAGATCAGAACCTTTTCCAAGTCAGAGATACTTTCAGTGCATTTAGTAACTCTCAATGGATATGTCTTCTGGGGACTTCTGTCCCATCTCACTTGAACTCTCAGCATCCATGATGACCTGTGGCGAGAGTTTCTTCTATTAAACTATATGTCTCATGAAACAACTGCCACCTCTAACTTGTACTCTGAACTTCCCACCTACTGGCTTTGCATCGGATCTACTGATTTCCATATGGGAACTTGTATATTCCCTGTTTTACTTGCCTGGCCATGCAGGTAAGCAGGACACACAATTTTTTGATTTGCATAACATGGAGAGCAAGCTATTCTTTATTTCAGATTTTCTGGCATGCAGTTGCATTACTGGCATCATACAAAAGTCCACCTTTCAACAGTTATTAACTATCTTATTTATGATTAATTGTCTTATCATATATAAAATCATAGCAGTATTCTCCCTTTTCGTCCAGTCAGAGAAGCCAGAGACAGACATGTAATTGATTCCTACGCTCCAAATGTATAAGATGAATGCTTTGCTGAATTTTTGTGATGGCATTTCAATGACCAGGAAAATGTCTGGCTAAAATTCATTCAAAAATATTTAATCCAGAAATGAAAAATTTTACCTCCAGTTCCTCATTCCTCCTGGTATTTTGCAAAACCAAAAATCCAGAACATTTCAAAGCCCAAACCTTCTTTCTGCCCCTTCTCCTGACTGCAGGATGTTGTGAGGACGAGCTGTACCCGTCTTGCACTTGTGGAATAGGGTGTCTGAGAAAAGGAAACTCTGGTGGTTTACCTCATCAGAATATGACAGCTTAGCCACTTTCTCTGTTCTCTCACTCTAATACTATGTCAGTTCTACTTACGATTCCCTTATCAGCTGACATCTGCAATGCCCTTTGTATTGTGACACATCATTGAAAAGATGGAAAGTCTTGAGTGGATGTCGTTGCCTCTCTCATTAACCATTACACTCTCATCTGGAGCGGTAAGCATGTTTTCTGTCTGTTCACCGGTGTTACTAACCCTTTATTTAACAGCAATTCTTGGTGCCTTGAAAGTAATCCCTATGAAGGATGATAAGCAATCTCGAGTCTCGTAACATGTTGCTGCATTCTGCCTGTGAACACGCTGGTCCAATCAGCTGGGCTCACTGAAATATCCAGACACACACACATGGGGTCGACCTGTTAAAGCACCCATGTGCCGTGACAGTGTGTGTGGTTTTAAGCTGTAGATTAGACATAAATTGTGTTATTCAAAAAGGAGGTTAAATCCCATGCACAATTCCTGGAGGTGACGCGTTCCATGTATTAACGTGGGTTGGGGTCCTAATCTTGGTTCCCAGCTACTGGTTCACCTGCCTGCCGAAGGGACACAGCAGCAGCAAGCAAACTGCAGGCCAGATCTCTGCCTTCTGATTGAAGCTGTGGTACTGAGTAGCTCTGGGCACTGGACAAATATCACAACTGGTCAAACACTGAAATGCTGATCTGTGAACATTTTCTGCTGTATTAGGTTTGCTTTAAATCACTGCTTGCTGGTCATATTATTTATACATACTGAGATATATCAAGGAGCTATTTGTTAACCCCCAAAGTTTTATGCATTTTACCATGAATTATTGCTTATTTGAAAATATCTACCGAAGTATGCTATTCATTATTTACCACAGAAAGCAAAACTGGTGACAGGTTGCACAGCTGACCACAAACATGCAGGGGTGACTGACGAAAGCCTGTCTCCTCTGAAGCAGCAGCACAGGTTCAGAAAATTCTCCACCCTAACTATAGTGAACCTATTTCCACATCAGAAAGATGCTTCTCATCCGTCTGGATTCTTGTGTGAAACAGTTTACCAAACCAAAAGAAAGGTCTGTGTTATTAAAGAAGGTTATTTGTAAACAGTAAAACAATTAACCAGAAATGGAGAAATGCTATTGCCACCCTAGTGTTTCAATTCAGATTTAACCTGGGCATGCAGGTGGGACCCTTTCCATCTAAGAGTCAAAAGTCAGGTTTCTGTCTCAGTGGAGACAGAAAGGCAGAAAAAGCTCTTTGGGTTGTTTAGTGTCACTGCAAAATGAGATGGTCGAATCTTCTCAGTGTTTTGCTAGAAAACTTGCAATTCCCAAGTGGAACCAAATCCCCTGCAGCTACAAGCCACAGGGGCTCTGCTAGAATCCATGCAAATACATCTATTCCAACCCAGATTTGAACTATAAGCCTTAAATCTAGTTTAAGAATCCAAACACTTCACAGCATGGGATGTTCTCAGGTTTTTAATTCGCCATTTTCACCCATACTCTGCTCACTGCTGCAGTACTTGTGTTGGTCGTCCACTGCACAGAAAAGCTATTGAAACAACTGAAAGTTGAATAAGTTATTCAGCCCTAGATATGGTAGCTGCGGGGCAATGCACAGAAACTACTCTTCTGCAACCCACAGTAAAGCTGTTGTCAAGAAAATGGAAATTCTTCTTGCTGCTGCCATCTTAGACATCACTTGTAACAGCAGGAAGAGAACAATTTTCAAAGACAAATCTGGTCTTTGAATTGGTAGGATCTTTTTCTGCTTCCCATTGGAACACAGGGGGCATTAGATGCCCAGATAACATCATTTCCACTGGAAGTGTCTGATAAAGATTTGTGTATCTGCAACAGGGTAGCGCATTCTTTTCAGACATGGCTTCTGGTTTAAGTCACTCTCCATGTTGCATTTTCTTCTCCGTGCACTCAGAAATCCGTTTATAGCTCTTATGTGACGTCCAGTGGAAAGTAACAGCTCTGGGTCAGTTCCTCAGGTAGCATAAATCAATGTGGCCGTACTAACTTTACTATTGCTGTCAAATGTAGCTGAAGGTCTGGCTCTGCTGACATTTAATTCCTGCATTTGAAACATGAATACGTGCACAAACACCGAGAGCCCTTAAATGAAATGTTTTTATTCAGGGGGAAAAGTACCCACTTTAGCAGAAACTAGCAGCCCTCCAGCTTTCAGCTCTTTCTAAATAACCCAGACAAGCAAATCAATCAACACTTTTTTCCAAGCTTACAACAGAGTGCAGTAGATTTACTGTAAGTACTAGGGTTTTTTTCTGCTGGTATATGTGTGTATCTGAGGCAAAACATAAATAACATAAAAGTTCCAGTTAATATAGCTCTGAGCAGGAATATGTTTTTTCTTTCATGTATGATTTTCATGGCTATATTCAGGCGGTGATGTTATTCATCTCTTTATTCTCAGTTCAGCAGAGCTGTCTGCAGGTGACACACAAGAGCAAGTGTGTAATCTGGAGTACATGATGGGAAAGCCAGGCGAATAAAACAACATCCATTTCCAAGATAATAGAAGATTTTAATCCTGAATTTCTCACATGTTAGTCCTCCAGTTTCCTGTCTGCAGTCTCTTCACAGGGTCTGATAGGGGAGGGAATCACCCATCACACTCTAAGCTCATTCAGTTTTGATAAAGAGGGAGAAAAAGCATGGCAGGGCAGGCAGTGGGGAGGCAATAGGACAACAGCTGGGGCCCCACCACTGATCCCAGTAATGGGCACATGAGGGGAAGAGCCAGGGGAGCTATTTGCTGTCTAAAATGAGACAGGATACAGCAAAGACAGTAATCCAGAGCACTGGCACTGAAGTAGTTGTACTGATCGTTCCCTGTCACTCAAACCAATTTTCATAGAATCATAGAACGGTTTGGGCTGGAAGCGACTTTGAAGATCATCTCATTCCAACCCCCTGCCCTGGGCAGGGACACCCCCGCCAGCCCAGGCTGCTCCCAGCCCCATCCAGCCTGGCCTTGAGCTCTGCCAGGGATGGGGCACCCACAGCTGCTCTGGGCAGCCTGGGCCAGTATCTCACCACATTCACAGTAAAGAATTTCTTCCTAATATCTAATCTAAATCTAGGACATAATGTGTACCCAAATCTAAGATTCATCCAAAGCAACCTGGGCTTGGGAAACAAAGCACCTTTTTGCCCTGATCCTTGGAGCCGTCCATCCATGGAAAGGCTGAAAAGCACTTCAGCTTGCTATAGTGTCAAACCCTCTGGGCTGGGCAGCTGTCCTGCTTTTAGCTAGGATAATTTTCTTCTTAGCAGCCAGTACAGTGCTGTGTTTTGCATTTAGTACAAGAATAATGCTGATAACACTGATGGGTTTTGTTGTTGCTTAGTGTTCATATAAAGTCAAGGACTTTGCAGTTTCTCAGGCCTTGCCAGCAAGAAGGCTGGAGGGGCACAAGGAGCTGGGAGGGGACACAGCCAGGATAAATGACCCAAACTGGCCAAAGAGACATTCCATACCATATGATGTCACGTTCAGTATATAAACTGGGAGGAGCTGGCCAGGAGAGGCCAGTCGCTGCTTGGGGACTGGCTGGGCATCGGTCAGAGGTGGTGAGCAATTGTATTGTGCATCACTTGATTTTTTTTGGTTTTTTTCTTTATGTTTTATTCCTCTCTCTTTCTTTCTCCTTTTCATTACAATTATTGTCATTGTTGTTATTATATTTAATTTCAAGTGTTAATGCATGAGTTTTACCTTCTTCCCAATTCTCCTCCCCATCCTGCTGGGGTGGGGGTGGGGGGAGTGAGTGAGCAGCTGCCTCATACTTAGTTGCCAGATGGGGTTAAACCACAACAGCAGGTTTCCTCTTCTCTCAGCCTTTTGAGGAAAAACAAACAGTAGAGCCCAGGGTTAATTTCTACTAGGTGTGTGCCACCCTGCTTACACTAGAGTCCTGGCCCAAAATGCTTTCTGGCTTTTTAGCCCTGAGATCTTAGCTCTCCTGGCCACACAAAAGAAGAAAAGGACACCAAGCAACAGGACACTGCTGTGTCTGAAAAGCACGGATGATGAAGCCTTTACTGCCTGAGACACAAATTTATTAGGAAGATAAAGAGGGGCCATGATAGATTAAATGTTGCTGAGAGATGAAGTAGATATCCTTAAGGGTCTGAGCGATTTCTTCATCCCAGGAAATGGAGGACCTATAATATCCTAGAGTCCATGTTTTCCTTGAGGGGAATAGAAATGCTGAAGAAAAAACCCTCACTGCAGTAGAGAAGATAATAAGGCAATTAAAGCTCTCAGTACTATTAAAAAGTTGACAAAGCACCAGGATTAGATGAAATACATCACTGAAATCAGTGTGGAAAGAGCAAATAAAATCGAAAAGCCTTTGGAGAAGAATTTTGATTGCTTACTAATGGCAATGTTAGTACCAGAGGATAAGGTAATTTCAGTATGTAAGGAGGGACCAAGGTTAAAAATGGGCACATTTCACCCGAATTTCAGGAAATTAGTCAATAATGTATCTCAAGATGAATTGATTTGAAAGGTCAGGCAGGATGGTGACATTGCTGCAAGTGGGAAAATTAGTGAAACTGGTCAGAAATTGCCCTTTGGCTGCCAGCCAAAGGTTCTAATAAGGTGTTGTGAAACCTTAAGAGAAAGTGATCTGTATTATCAAAATTCATAACTAGGCCATCCTTTCTGGCCACATTCTTTATACTCCAAATACTCTGTAAAACCCAAAAAGGTTATCCACATTCATCAGTGTACCCTCACCAAGTTTGAAAATCACTCAAAACTGAGAGGAATGGCTGATACACCAGAGGGTCATGCTGCCATCCAGGGGGACTTTGGCAAGCTGGAGAAATGGGCTGACAGGGACCTCATGAAGTCCAACAAGGAGAAGCATACAGTCCTGCTCCTGGGGAGAAGCAACCCCATGTGCCAACATATGATGGGGGCAATCCAGATGGAAAACCATTTGGCAGAAAGGGTCCTGGTGGTCCTGGTGGACCAGCTAACATGGACCAGCAATGTGCCTTTGCCATAAAGAAGGCTAATGGTATCCTGGGCTGCATGAGGCAAAGCACTGTCAGCAGGTCAGGGGAGGTGGTCCTTCCCCTTTGCTCAGCAGTGGTGAGGTTACACCAGGAGTCCTCTGTCCAGTTCTGGACTCCTCAGTACAAGAGAGACATGGACACACTGGAGAGAGTCCAAAGAAGTCCCAAAGATCATTAAAGGTCCGGAGCATCTCTCCTAAGAATGAGAGAGCAGGGACTGTTCACCTTGGAGAAGAGAAGGCTCAGGGAGATCTTATCAATGTATATAAATACCTGAAGGGAGGAGGCAAAGACGGTGAAGCCAGGCCCTATTCAGTGCTGCCCAGTAACAGGACCAGAGGCAAAGGGCAGAAGCTGAAATACAGGAGGTGCCGTATGAGTGTCAGGAAACACTTTTTTACTGTGATGGTGAGTAGTGGAATAGGTTTCCCAGAGAGGCTGTGGAGTCTCGCACCTTAGACTTGTTCAAAAGCTGCCTGGACACAGTCCTGGGCAGCCTGCTCTAGGTGAACCTGCTTGAGCAGGGTGGTTGGACCGGATGACCTCCAGAGGTCCCTTCCAACTGTAACCTGTCTGTGATTCTGTGACCTGTGTTTTCTGTTGTTCTTGTCCCACTGGCGGTTTTACATTATTTGATGTGCCCCATGATATCAGACAATAGCCTATCTGAGAGCAGATGGAAGGCGATAAGGTTTATCACATGTGGGTCTGTCTCCTGTCTCTGTCCCTAGGTGTTCCTCAGTGCCAGAAAATGGGATGCTCAGTCCCACCCAGTGATTCAGCATTGCTCCATTTTTGTGTAGCACAATTAACATGTAAATAAAACCTGGAACGTCACCCACCACAGTAGACACTGGCAGTGAGATTCTCTTTGGGCTTTGTATTCACTTTGAGAAGCAAAACTACAAGGGATCTCCCAAATAGGCTTCTGCCTCTTTGTCTCTCAAAAGCAGCAATAGCTAATGGAGTGTTTCCTGCTGTTGAAATTATTTGATTTTCTGATCTGATGCAAAATTGGCAGGTTGGCTGTAAGACACCCAGAAGAATTGATTTATCATGTTTGAAAGAGTCCAAAACATGTATTTGGCTAAATAAGTGAAAATTGTTCATGTTCCAAATCTTAGCTTAGGCTTAGATATATATTTTTATGACAAAAGTACTGAAAAGTAATTAACAAATCCATTAAGCAAAAGCTGGCTTCAGAATTAAAAGTGATTATTTCAGTTTCTGAAACTCTGAAAAAAAATAAATCACTATCAGAAACAAAATGGAGGGTATTTGGAAATCTTGGCAAATGGGTTGTTTCCATATTTAACCCCATCTCTTTTTATGTTGAACAGTGCTGGAAAGAAGGTGCGTGATTGCTTCCCGCTTACTTTTCCAGAGATAGAAAGAGCAACGCAGAAATATAATTAAAAGTTGTGGAATGCAATTTCAAAAAAGAAATACAGATTATCATAACAATCACTGATAGCAAGGACTAAATGGCTTCTGTGGAATACCCACTAAAAAGAAACATTTGAGGACTGAACATATATTATGTTAAAAATTAAATTCTGTTCTATGTGGGAACATTTTTGCGCTAACAGAGGAAGGAATTGGATGATTCAATGAGATTTTCCATCTCTAATGTTTATGATTCAATATATTAAATATGACTGAATTTCTATGATGTATGATGCATATAGCAAGCATATGAGATCCTGGAAAAAAAATCAGCTGGTTGGTGGCAGTATACTACTTGAGGTTCAGTGAAATTTAGTTGGAGGATCATCAAGGTGTCATAGAAAGAAAGGTGACTCCCTGAATTTTGACAGCCGCCTTTGCCATGTTACAGTACATGGTCTTTTTATGAGTGCGATGATGAGTAAGTTCTCTGTGCACATCAGCAAACTGAAGTCTTCCATTTTCAGAAAGTGTAGCTAAATTATGTGCATAACTACACAGGTGTAGATGGGTCCCTAGACTGGACAGCAGGTACCCGTGGCTCTCCTTTTCCCATTTTTTCCTCTAGTCAGACAGCAGTTCTGAACTTCGTTCCAAAAAGCCCTAGAGGGAGCAACCAGAGGCACCTGAGAAGGGTGCTCGTTCCAGAATGGTCCGTCACAGGAACCATAAAGAGAGGGAGCACAGGAACTAGAAGAAAACTGGACTGAAAACTGACCGTGCCCTCGCTTTCCCAAATTAAATAGGCTTGAAGTTCACTTATGGAGCATGGAGTGGTCTGAGGGGATTTGTGATACTGAAGACCTTGTAAGATAATCACTTTTGCCCCACGGCCTGCTCCATCCACCTTTTAACGCACCTGTGGAGCGCAGCGGCATGGATTGGAAGAGGTGCCGTCCCATTGCTGAAGGCTACCCAGGATAATTGCACTCCGGCTGGCTAGCTGATGAAGCTTGCCCAGGATGGTGTGAGAGCACTGAACTGGCCCCCTTGCTCTAGGACACAATCAATACTAAATTAGCCTTTAATTACAAGTCTTTTAATTATTCAGTGTTGACTTACGGTATGAAGCAGTGCTGTAAATCTTTTTAAAGCAAAAGCTTTGATTCCTGGTATTCTCTCATCTCCTATAGTATCCTTGTGCAGGAAAATATAAGACCCCTATTGACATCATTTCATAATTTTTACAAGACTAATCTAGGAGCCATGCTGCTGCTCAGCAAGGGTAATAATAAATTTTAAAGCCTCTGGCTGTTCTTAGGTGGCATTACCAAACAGAAAGTGTTTTGCCTGAAGTTTGATAGATCTTAATCGATTTCACTGTAGCAGGGAATAATTTTTATCCCCAGTTCATGAAATATTCTCCACCAAATTGCTCTGAAAGTGGGTATTGAGAACTACAGCATCGGTTACAACATAATTTAGTTCCAAATCTAAATCTATCTCTACCTAGACTAGATCTGAAAATCCTTGCTCTCTAAAAAACCTGTGGGTTTGGCTTTCATTGATAATGCACTCTGAGAGATATGTTTGCATGATAGATCTATAATATATCTAATATCTGTATCTACTTAATATATCTATAAAGAGAAAGATGTCGGGTTTGTCCTGGCTGTTTACTCTTTATAAAAGCAGTAGAGACTTTTCCTCTTATTTCATGCATTGCAATAAAAGGTAAAACAACTGAAAAAGTGAACCTTGTGACACTTGTGACAAAATTTAAACATTAAGTTTTAAAGTTATAAATGGCATGAAATTCAAAGAGCGGTGGTCTTCTCCATGCAAATAATTTCTCGAATCAGTATTTATGCATTTAAAGGGCTACAGCTGATTTAGGATGCTGGCTTCCATCCCACAGACAGAGAAGGGATGCTTCCCTCTTGCAGATTCACAGCCCAGGCTGGTAAGCACATCCCTCTGAACAATGCGAAATCTTCAACAGGTTTGGCGACCTAGCTGAGATCAGGTACTAGATGCAATAATAAAGATTATCTCAAGGACTCTGTTGTGCTTGGGGTGTTGAGATACCAGCCTGTGCCTTCCAGCGGCACAGAGTGGAAGGAGATCCTGTGTTTTCTGCTTCCCTTGATGTCAGAAGACCTGCCCCATTCTCTTCTGGTCCTTCTGTGTTTGCTCAGAACTGGAAAGCAGATACACAAACAAAAAAATCTTGGGAAAAACTGTACATTTTCTGCCACTGAAGACAAAAGCTTGAGCACTGGGTTTGGCTATGGAGGGCTATGGCTTCCCTGTAGCTTACCTAGCTGCCTGCCAAACCTGGCCACCTACCCTTGGGGTAACGAACCCAGCAAAAGTTGATGTAGCTGAACAGTGAGATTTAGCTGTTGTATCCTCTATGTAGTGGGTCTAGTTTTACAATTTCACTAGCATTTATCAGAATGATTGCTCTTCTTTGCTCATAATATTGATCTTTTATTTCTCACATTCTATAAATACCATAAAGAAAGAAGTTTTTTGAAAAAGAACAAGTAAATAAATCCCTCTGCCAAGATTATAAATTGTGTGTTACTGTGCATATCCCAGCACCAGCAGTTCAAGCATTAATGACTTAGCCTTTCTTAATCACTTTTTTAATTACAAAAACCATACAGAGCTTATTATCAACAAATTACTTTCTATAATTTCATTGTTCCTCCTCAAATCAAGATCATGTTGGATGTGTTAAAAATGCATATATACAGCCAATGCCAAACATTTGCAAAACTTAAATTTATTAAACACTTGGCTTTTATGTATGTCCTCAAAGCACTGATTTTTAGGTTATTTTTCCATCTTGTGCCATATTATCTTTTGTGCTCCAACATGGAACTTGATCCCAGTGAAGGCGGGGGCATAAAGTGGTAATCCTTTGGCACATTCTTTGCTGTCTCTCATTAAGACTGACAAGAAATAATTACTTCATACTTGTTCTCATTAATAGCTAAAATTGTCTTCTACTTTCTTGTAGTAGCAATAATTTACATTCAGTACTAAATCCATTAACTGGAGTCAGGTCCTCGGGTCAGAACTCCCATTTTCCAACTTCTCAGCTCTTTCCCCTCATCTCAGGAGGGCAGCCCCTACTCCCATACGGCAAGAGGTGCCCTGCAGCCACATCACTGCACTGTGTGATCCAGGTGTACGTGCTATATGGCATCAGCAATAATGGGAAAGCGTATAAGAACCTCTGCCTCCCAAATTAACCCATATTTGCTGTCCTAGGAGGAGTTAGGCTTTCCTCCGTTGTTCTGGTAAGGGTGATATATAGGCAGTGATTTGAAGCCCAAGTGAATGAGACCAGCTTTTTCCACTTGATGCCACTCTCTGGAAGCACATGCTAATGCCAAATCCACATCCTTAAAAATTCGAAGTTATAAACAAAGAGATGGGAGAAGTAGCACTGTTGGTATTATATGGTCCTGGAATGAAGTCCTGGAGGAACCGTCTGCTTGTCTAAACACTGGCATGATATGAGAAGGTAAAAAATTTAGCCTAGACTGTACTCTTACGTTTGGTGCTTCTCCCACAGATTTTGGTGAATCGCAGTGGTACTGCTGAAGTTAAAACAGAGACCCCAGACTCCATAGGTGAAGGGAGGACAAACAGGGAGCAATAGATCTCTCTGTAAAACTCCAAACTAACACTGAATGAATGCCATGGACTTTAAACAGTGACAAGGACTTTTGAAAGGCATACTTCAGTGGAGGAGGCTGGAAGCTTTCTGAAACTTCAAGAAATCTCTCTGAAGAGGAGAAGATAGTAATAGTCTTGTACTTAAGGCCTCAACAAGGAATTTGTGGCAAACTTTCCACTTTATGTTGCTATTTTTCTTAGTGGGACTTGGCTGAGTTCCAGCCACAATCAGAGAGGTCCCAGAAATCTTTGAGATATTAGAAATGAAGTGCGAGTTTAACAGATACCTAAGCTCACTGGAATTCCTTGCTAGCAGACTGACTTACATCTATTTATCAAGACTGAGAAAGGAAGAGGAATCATGGTGGGGTATTTTTCTTTTTTTTTTTTTTCCTGACAGCTTAAAATTGTTCAGAAAGCTGCCATTTAAGAAGAAAAAAAAGGCCTCAGAAAGGAAAATTTCAGATATTATTCCGACTCAAGCTGCACCAAGATAGCTTTGGGTTTAAGTGCCCATGAAGAGCTATAGATTTCATTATCCTTTCTTTTTCCTTTGCCCTGACAAAACAGACCAAACTGAGAGCTCCACAATAGCCATACTTAGAGCTCCCTCACTTCTGCATCCCCCTATTTGGGTGTGAAGGCTCAGAGGACGACACAGCTTTGTGCAACTATTGAACAGTATGAAACGCTTCCTCTTTCTCCCTGTCTCTCCCATGCCCCTCCCAAGCAAACAGGAGGGATTTCTATGAGCTGCTTACAACAGGCGCTTGTCCCCACCTGGTTTTTTTGGGACAGGGAAGCCCTGTGGCAGCCCAGCCCAGAGGCAACCAGTAGGTGCTGGAGGCTGGAAGTGTGGGTTAAAAAGTTTCTACACCTCCTTCTTCTGTAAGAAGGGTGATTTTGGTTTGCTTAGGTTGGCTGTTTGACCTGATGGGCTCCTTTCCCAGCAGCGTCGGTCCCTCCATTGGAATGCTGGCCAGCAGGAACTGCCAGTGGCTTTCCTGGCCTGGTTAGATCTGGGTGCCTGTGAGGTGAGCTGCAGGCTTCTGCCTTTTCCTCATGCCCCCGGTTCCCTGAGAAGGACTGTGAGGGGGTGAGAAGTCAACCTTAAATGTCTCTATGGGGCTAATGGGTGGATTTTAAGCTAGCTCTCCTTTTTTTTAGCATACACACAAAAAAAAAAAAAAAAAAGGTGGAAAAAAGGAGTTGCCATGTGCTGGGTATTTATATAAGGACTGTAAGCAGGGAATCTGTTTTAAGGGGGCTGTTTACAGTCCCCCCACTCCCCACAGTCCCCCCGCTGCAGCTGCTGCTCCCCAGCTGCCCAAGGGACAGGCATGGCCTCGTGGCACAGCGGGGATCCGTGGCCATGTGCTGGCCCTGCATGAAAGACAGGGCAGCCAGGGCCACTCGGTGCCCAGGCACAGCACCAAGCAGCAGCTCAGTGTTTTCCAGGAACTTTCCCAAATCTCCGAGCATTTTAATGTCTGCATTATGCGATACACCCTGCTCTTGAAACCACCGTGTAGCTTCCCAGCCAGTGGTCATTGCATCGCTGCCTCATTGCCTCGTGCTCTAAGGCTGTGACTCTGCTGTAGCTCTAACCAGCAAAGCCTGGCTCTTTCATGCTTTGTTTTTGCTCTGGAGAGTTCTGGTTTAACACTGATACATGCATACAGGGTCCGGTTCTCTGCTGCAAAGCCATCTTTTTCACTGCTCTAACTGTACATGTTGCTTGGGAAGTTGATGCAGCCAACCCTTCATGGAAATCCCACACTTCCTCCCAAGTAGCTTTCGGATGGTCAGAGGAAAATAAGTATTCACAGAACATGTTTGCACCCAAATTCTTGACAATGGCCAAAATGACCAGTGGGGACTGTGTGCAGCCAGGTATCATTAGACAGATAGCCAGGCAAAACTGTAAACAGTCAGACTTTCCCCCAAAGACTCCATGGCATATGCAAATAAAAGAAAATAAAAGATAATTATTTTTTAACTTAAAGATCATTTTTTACTTGCACGGTGTAAGTATTTATTGTCTCTTTTTTTCATTTTGAAACACAGGCTTTGTTAATTAGCAGGTAAGGTTTAATTTTAAAGTTTGAAGATTTTAATGTGAAATGTGAAAAAAAAAGAAAGGATTTTGATTGTAATTTCTTGGGTAAAAAAAAAATAATAATGCCATTGTAAAAGCTTGTCAGAGATTCAACTGTGACATTCAGGTATATCATTAAAATTTGCTTTACAGCCACTTGTGTTGTACTTCCATGCAATACTGTGAAGGAACCTGAAAGAATTATCCTTACTTTTTCCTGAGAAAATTAGCTTCCGTTCCCCTCATAGAAACATATTTGGAATTTTATTTTTCTCCTCATTACGTGTGATGGTTTTTCAGACAATTGGTGTAAACATACTTAAGCCTCAGGGGCTGCCTCCAAATTAATTGGAGCGATACAGGCCAGATTAGACGGGCTCACATGCAAGCATGACACGCGTGGTGGCAAAGCCGATTTGAGGTGCCTTATTCAAGACTCAGGACAGGTCATTTTGGTCCCATGGCAGTGCTGCTAATCGCAAGCCTTGCAGACAAAAATTTGCATCTGAATGCGGCTGGCCATGTCGAAAGCTTCTTAATTTTCCTTCAGACGTTCCTCCTGGCCTTTCTGGAAAGGATGAAGCAGCAGTGAGTTAACCACGGCTTTTGTGCCAGCGGGTGCTCCTGTTGGGTTTTTGGGTGATGCTCGTGCAGCATGGTTGTTTGTGCATGTGGGTTTCCCTCTGTCAGGGGAGGTCTGCTGGGGTGGGATTTGGCAGAAGTTTCTCTGCTGCCTTCCTGGAGATGCGAGGGGGTTCCCCACAGCTGGGCAGATGGACACCTCCTGCCTTAGCATGAGGAGGTCTCCATGTAGTCCTCGTGAGACGCCAGCAAAGCCCCTTGGCCACCTCCCCAGCACCACCGGCAGCCTCGGGGCAGCTGCCCCACACCTCTGCCTGCACTTTAGTCTCTTTTCAGCTTCCTCCTTCTGAGACTTACATGCTCAGTTTGCCCCCAGCTTGCTCTTCCTCATGGCAAATTTTGGTGGAAAAGAGGTGAAGGAGGGAAGCTCTGAACACATACAAGAGAGAAAAAAATATGTTGGTCTTTTAAGATGGCACAAATAATTTTAAACAAACAGGATCTCATTTTGATGCTCAAAGAACAAATGTGATTTCTTAATATTTGGGCTTTGCATTGTGGAAGCTTTTTCTTTTTTTTTTTTTTTTTTTTTCCTTTTCTACCCTAGCAAATTGCAGATGACACCACAATACTCCTTGTTTCTGAGGTGAATCTCACACATTTAAATTCCTCCGTCTATCCATAACTTAAATATCCCTCTGCATTAACGATAGAGTCAGTCACTGTTTATTGCACTATAACTGGTGCTGCGGCATAAATAAATAAAATAATACACAACAGTCAATTCTGCTAGCCCAGCATCATGTATCAATTTGCACTAATAAGTTAATTTCCGTAATTGTTATTCAGGCCTAACATAATTTGAGAGAAAAGAGGTCGTAATGGTCATGATGCCCTGAGAGGATTTTGCCTTGCTGAAGTCAACACATTGAAGCCTCTGAAGGATTTTGGAGAGAATAATGCCCATAACCTAATCATTCAGTTAATGTTATTACTCATTTTTTTGTTTTCCATCAGCGAGATACCCAGTGACCTCCTAAAACAAGACTGTCTTTGACACAGCTGCATCATGTTTGTTCTCTCCCTGCTCATTCCGAGTCTTTAAAAGTCCATGGTAGGTCTTCCAGTGGACCTTCAGAAGCATTTCATACATTTTAGTTTTGTGTCTATTTAGATAAGGTAGAGCACAGCAAAAGAGAGTGCTCTTTGTGCCTTGTAACACAAATAAACCTCCTTCAACTCACTTTTGTCCCTCTTGCTGAGAACCCTTCTGTTTAGCTAGCGTTTGGTTAAGTGAAGGGACTGAGGTGCAGTGCTGCTTGAATATAAGGCCCTGTTGAGCTAACTCAAGCAACACTGACATTTTTACAAAAAAAGATATATCTCATAGGGAATTGCTGGTGAAATGGCTATTCATCAGATTAGGATGTCATATGCTACATTTTATTTTGTCACTTAAAATCAAATGCATTTGTAATATGTACAGTAGTAAAATCAAATCAGGATTTAATCCATTTTAGAAACATGTTCTATTACAGGGAGAAATGTACATGGCAAACTCAGAATGTTATAGTGCATTTGCAGTAAATATTAATGACATTCTTTGGTGGCTTTATTTTTGCCTGTATGCTATATATGAGACACTGACCTTTCTAAATATTCTACACAGATAACCTGATCCTTAGTACAACAGTGAAATATTATTGTAATTATTGTTTGTACAACTATGGTACATGTTGCAGAAGATGTTTTGGATAAAAGTAATAAATAGATTTGTAGATTGAACTACTATGTCGGACTCCACAGTGGAGTTTTCAGTGATGACAGGAATAAAGAACTGTTTTGCTTGCTGTTCAAAAAACAGAAAGAAATGAGCTGAAAAGTAAATTACAATAATTTCATTTAAAGGTCATTTCTAGTGGAAAGAAAGCTTAGAAGATTGTGAAACAGGCATTATTCACAGAACTTTCTAGGATCCCTCCCCTGAATAAAAGAAAAAGTACTTGGTGTAGACAGAAATTCCCGGAATGTTTCTATTAAACTGAATTTGCAATTTCAGTGTGAGTTAAAGCTTCACTTTACATTTTTCATCCACTTTCTTTTAACGGCTGGTACTCCAGCTTCACTAGAACAGGGAGACTGAAAATAAAATAAATGAGACCAACAATAATCTTACAATATTTGTCTTGCAGGTGAGTTTGGAGATGCTAACAGAAAATACTGTCCCTTGAAGTTACGAGCATGGGGAGAAGCAAAGTGATCATCTCTTTGGACTAAATGAAAGCCTCTGATACATCCTTCCACAGGGGATACCACATTTCTCTTGCTGTTTCTCACTCACAAGGCAAGAAATGTCCATGTCCCCAGCCAGACACATAGTTGTGGCAAGAACATTTCCAGGGGGGCCTTCCTCCATGACATGCCAGCCAGACTAAAGAAGATGGCCACATCATCATGCCCCAGGAAGCTCAAATCTTCACCCACTCTCAAGGGTTTTGCTTTGAAGCTGTCTCTAGGTACAAGGAAAACATTGCTTAAGTAGAGCAGAAAAGTCATGCCAAGAAACCTGCATACCCAGCTAAAAGTTGCCTTGAATTGTTTTGTCCAGTTTCCATAGCCAGTTCGTGGTGGAACTACCACAGCTATAACCACCCATAAAATACATCACCTGTGGCATAACTATTGCCTCCACGTGTGTAGATCCTGGTGGGCACAAGTAGACCCTGATACCACTGGAAATGAAAGTCCTCAGGAAAAATGCATATGCTGTCAAATAAAATGCAAACCCAGAGAAATTTGTGGAAGCTTACAGAAAGAACATCGGCACCTGAAATCTCATTTGTTGGTGCTAATATTCACTTATTTCTTCTTTTCTGCCTAATTTTGCTTCATACTCTGCTGTGTCACTTTCCATTTTGCTACTCTGGTGGTAGCTCTTTGGTTGTTACAAAGCCATGCAAACTAAGAAAGAGCCACAGTGCATTTTTATTTTCAGACAGATGTTTAGACACAGCTGACAGTGAAATATGATTTCTCTGGAGTCTGTCTCCATCTCATATCACCCAAACAATGACTTAGCCTAAGTGACCCCGTTCAGATGCACTGATCTTGAAGTATACCCTCGTCTTTGTAAAGGTTCATAAAAAAACGTTCCCATCCTGTTTTCAGATACACTGCTCCAGTCTTACCTGTGACCTCAACTGGACTTCAGTAGAGTAACTGAGAGCAGAGCTGGAATGAAAACTTGATTTCTCAGCGAGTAATTCCTCGATTTTTCCAGTCAGTAAGTATATTTCATAGAAAGAGCTGGAAAAAAGGACAAGGCAAAGGGTTAACTTTTACACAGACCTTGACCTCACCTACAAAGGTACAATTTATAGCTTTCTAACAATCACTTAATTTATTAAAAGCATGGGGCAGCTCTGGCTCAAGGACACAGTTATTTGTGTTTCTTGCTTTCCTGAGGTAGCGCATTGTCTTACTCCCAACTCTCCTCAGCCTAGGTTTGGAAAGGCAGACTATAGAAAAAAGGGAACTACTGATGTTAAAAGCATCCAGTTTGCCATTCAGAGCCTTTCTGTTGTTCGTATACATGCCTGGTTCCTGCTAGTGGTTCTGGGAATTATGCATCTCTGAATTGATGGCAAAATGGACTAACTTGAAAAAAACGTGAATATGGAATTTTTTCTGTTAGCCGTCTCTTGTCGTTAAATATTTCTTTGCGTTCATCTACAACAAGCATAATGAGATAATTCTATTTACCATTCCTCACCAAGAAAAGTAATTAGAATGCAAGGTAATTTCCATAAAATGCATTATGACTTTAATATCAGTAAAAGCCACTTAAATATTAAACGCACAGAAAAAATATTAGCTAAATTATCATAGAATAATATGATCAGGTTACTTTAGGAGAAAAAAAAGTGATAGATGTGTTTTAATAAACTGTGCAAAATTATATGTATCATATTCTTGCTTCCTGTCAATTTTATTTAGAGTTAAATGCCATTGTGATAATTAGTTGGGTTTTACTGTGCTCATTAAAAGCTTTTCTAGTGATCACATAGAGGAATAACTAAAATTAATTTCTTTCTTTAAACTCAAAGAAATTCATCAAATGAATAAACAAAAAGCTTTTGCTGAAGCACAGACAGAGTATCATGTGGGTTTTTCCAAGAAGATAAGCATGGATTATGAGCACAACACTCAGGTCTGTGAAGGTTTGCATTTTGTACCAGTGCTGGCATTCTTGATTTACAGACAGGACCTCTACATCTGAAGGAGGTAGTGCATCAAATCCAGCAGTCCTTATTCAAGCAAAAGTTCAAAGATTTTCCTAGGAGTCCAGGGAAGGTTCCCCAGTGAAAATGAGAAGAGATCTGACTAACACTTCAAATTTTTGTACTTGTTTTTCCGGATGTGCAGACCTGTCCTGGTCTCTATAACAAGATCACATCTTTAGAAAATTCTCTTAAGCCTGGTTTTCAATTATAGCAAAACCCCTTGAGATGCATTGTGCTAGTGAAGTCTCTTTTCATGACTCTCTAGGGCTAAAAACACATTCCTAAGGAACTTTCACATCTTACTAGCATTAGAAAGTTTGTACATGTTGAAGACATAACTTCTGGCTATGAGAAATTACATTAGAAAAAGTAATATTTGAAGAAAGATGAACACTTCAAGATGAAAACCCCACAGAAATAAATTATTTCAAAATCAGCCATCAGTTTTGATTTCTATATGCACAAAGATGGCATTATAAGCAAATAACGTTTTTGAAATAACTTGCTGCATTAATTCAGTGAATTAGTCCAATGACTGACGATGCCAATAATGTCAATGAGATCTTCTTTATCGGGGTGAGTAAGCCTGATTCAGAGTCCATGTCATGTCAGAAGTAGCTTCTTCATTTCAAACTGGATCAGATCTTAGCTAAATATTAAAGGAATAAAAAATGTGAAAACAAAGTGGTAATGTCAAAGATATAGCCTATAATTTAACCTGGCTAAGAACCGAACAACTGAGCTCTTGAACCTTAGTACTCATACTCTTCCATTCAAAATGCTGCCAAAGCTAATGGAAAGCACCGCTTCTCTAAATACGCCTGTTAAACCACAGTGCTGTTTTGTTCTCCACAACAGACCTCTCCTGTTAGAATTCTAGAGGACAGACTTGCTTACAATAGCTCTATGAACAATTTCTTCCCAAGAAGATGCCAAAGTTGAGATGCAGGTAGGATCAGAACTGAGACTAATAAGAATGGAGTTAATCATGTCACCTTAATTGAAAAGTAGTAATAAAAATAATTGAGTTTAATACATAATTTAGATCATTGCGTGTTAAGTTAATGCATTCTGCTTAGGCTTTGAAAAAATTATTTATGTAGAGTTAAGATTTCATTTGTTTTTATAATGGAATGCTCTCCAATTGACTTTAATAACAGCAGTTTGTTAAATCAGATTTTGAATTGGTGCACAGATTTGAAGTTCATATGTTAATTTTTGACACAATATACTTAGCATTTATAGCCTGCTCTTAAGGTGGTTGAATATATTTTCATGAGATTTAATAATCGTTGTTGTCTTATATTACAGAAATTAAATTAGTTTTCTCTGCTGTCCTGATGAGAGGCAATTTGCCTTATAACCATTTTATTTTATTTTACTTTTAAAACAATGTGTTCTTGCTTTTGTGAATGAACTTATTCTTCAGCTACTGGTCAGCCTTCTATGACAAAATTTATGTTTATATTTAAGGTTCTTCCCAGATAAGCAAAGCAGCTCTGTTGTTCAATTGCATTTTCTCTTAGTGCCTTTTCTGACCCCTGTTCTTGCAGACAAGTGATTCTGTGCAGCAACAAAAGGTTCAGCTGAATTTTCAGCAAAACAAAATGGTCAGATTTCTAACAGTGCCTCATTTCAAAACCCAGCCAGGTCTCAGGTCTTTCTAATTTAGTGCTGAAGGACTCCAGTGTTTTGGGTTGCTTTTTTTCCCCCTCTTTTAAAGTAATTATTGAGCTAACTTGGTGTTAATGTTTTATGCCATGTTGTAGTTAGATAGCCTGTTCAAGAAACCCTTCAGAGCCCATGCTTAATTTTAAGTAGGTGGTTATGTCCTGCTGGCTAAGGTGTTCAGGTGCCTGCATAATCATAGAGCTCATTTGTAAACAGGGGTGTCAGACCAGATATGGGCTTTGACGAACAGCCTGGGAGCTCAGGAACTGTGATTCCAGATCTGATGCTTCATGGCCTCGCTCAAACAACACAGCCCCTTTTGCCTTGGGCATTCCCAGCACTTGGAAAATGTGAGATTCCTCTATTGCACCAGTGTAATATGGGGCTTAGCCAACAAATGCTTCAAAATATGTCTGAGACCCTTAATGGATAATTAAGATATACATGCTAATAGACATTACCAGCATTACCAAGCATGCCTGCACATTCCTGCAGCGTTTCACAGGAAGCTTACAAACTCTTCGCATTCTTACTGCAGTTGAGCTCCATTCTTTCTCTTCCAGGATACAATTCCAGGCCTTTTCCTACACTGATCCAATTTTCTGGATCACTTTTTCCCCTTCGCTTTCCCAGCTGGCTTTTCCAAGCAGCTGCACTCCCCAGCAGCACCAGTTACTTCTGTGTTTTAGCTACTCCCACCGGGAGCAAGTGACCTGGGAAGGTACGAGCAGCACCTCCTACCCTGGCTGGTGCCAGACTGAAAATGGGGTTTTCACATTTCTCTCCTGTTGAAGGGAACCAGACCTCCAAACAGACTAATCTCAGAGAAAACTGAGCATATCATGCAAGAACCACTTGTTTTATTAATTCTTGGGACTGCATTTCCTTTTGACAGAAATACGGAGTGACTGAAAGCAGTCCCTTGCAGAAGAAACTTTACAAGGGCAAAATGCCTTTATGTAGCTCTGGCAGTGCCTGTCTGAGGGCACTAACTGCCTTTGGCAAGTCCATTCACATGTTCCTTCTCACTCCACATGCGATTTAGTTATTCTGTGTATCTCCCTCCCTCATGTGCTAACAGCCATCATCAGTTGTTTTGATCTGTTTGGACGTGTCTTTGTGCTTCCTTCTGCTGCTGTAGCAGTGCCACTTGTGTATAAACAGGAGCTATCCTCCACCACTGTTGTCTTTTCTTTTATTTTCATTGATGCTGTAGCTTCCCAAGGAAGGAGGTTGGGAGAAATGAGCCACTAGGTCAGTAATTCCATCCATGAACATCACAGTAATATGCCTTAAACCACATTTTCTTGTGGTTTGTCCCAAGTCATTTGCCAGGACTCATATGATGGAGCTCCTGCAACTTCCCTTGGGAGATGATGCCACAGGAAAACAGAAAGGATTTTATTGATATTCAACAGACCTTTTCCTTTTGTTCATTTAATACCATTACTCCATGTTCCACCACAATAATTTTCCACACCTCCATCATGCTTCCTTCTTGAAAACACTTCCAGACACTTATGTTCCCTTTTAATCATCTCTTAGTAAAGATTTTGCTTGTTTTTAAGGCTCTTCCCCTGCTTGCATTCTGTCTGAATCCAGCCCCTCAGGGTCATACTCATCTTTTCATCCATAATTGAAAAGACAACCACTCTATACAGTAATGGGAGATTTTTTTTTCTTCTTTTTCCTCCACAGCTCACGCAAGCTATACAGATCCTTACTCATCTCTTCAGGCTCTAAGACATATTGTACCACTGAATTTTAAGCAAAACTACCAGACAAGATCAATGAGCTATTATGTTTTAAAATCTAGGGCATAAATTGGACATCCCTTTGTACATATTTTTACCTTTCCAGCTCTTCAGCAAAATGTAGACCTATTTAACGTCAAAACGTGAAAATGAGCCTCTAGATTCTTCTTTTATTTATAGCAGGGCCTTCCCCATGAAAACAAAGGCTGCCATTTGCACAGCAACATCTCAGAGCAGAATTTTAGCCCAGTGACTTTCACAAAGGCATCTTTTACCTTTTTCACGAAAGGCAAGCATTATTGCAAATCAGAGAGCCAGTGCAAGGCATATGCACCATTTGCGCCCCACTTGGACACCCTGAAATGAACTGTAGCATTGCAGCAACACTGTGCAGCACAAGAAAAATTTACCATTGCAGCACTGTCTTGCCAATACAGCCCCCAGGCCGTTCAGTGTGGAGTTCCCTGGGTGAACCACCCGTGGATCCACCGTTTGGTAGGAGAGAATGCTACTGTGGGAAAGACAAAGAGAGAAAAGTCCCTAACAAAAACCCTTTTCTGAAAGAAGTGTTTTTTTCTGAGTGGGGAAACATCATTTCTTACAGGTGCACTGTAATATTAGCAAGATTCAGCAGCAGCTGTCCGCTGGCGAAGGGACTCCAACTGCGCTGGATATTTCACATTTGCTGCAGGGTAAGAACATGCACATTGGTACCGTGGGTCAGGAGTAGATAGTAACTGCAGGCACAACACCAACTTGTCAGCCAGACTGAGCTTTTTGTCTTAGAAGCAGTCAGATTTTGAGACATTCTTTGGTAACGTGAATAGTTGGGTACACAGCTTATTATGACTATTTGTGCAGACACACTTTTAAATAAGCTTAGAAAGAATTACAGTAATGTGGTCATTGGCCAGTTGTAAATATCCACACAAAAAATCTAACTCAAAGACAGGAAAACTGTATAGGGTAAAGGTATCGTGACACCAGTATTGACCAAATTGGGGAGAAAAAAAAAAAGCTCATCCATTTTTTCTTTTTATAGTCCATCAAACTCCCATAAACATTAGACATCCTTCTGTGAAATGCTCTGTTTTAAGAGAAAAAGTGAGCACCTAATTATCTGTTTACAGAATCCCCATGGGTTTTGAAAGAAGTGTTGTGGTTTAACCCCAGCTGGCAAATAAGCCCCACACAGCCACTCACTTCACCAGTGGGATGGAGGAGAGAATCAGAAGCGTAAATGTGGGAAATCTCATGGGTTGAGCTAAAGACAGTTTAATAGGTAAAGCAAAAGCTGTGCACACAAGCAAAGCAAAATAAGGAACTGTGGACTCACAGAATGGTTGGGGTGGGAAGGGACCTCTGGGGATTGTCTAATCCAACCCCTGCTAAAGCAGGTTCACCGAAAACAGGTTGCACAGAGTTGCATCCAGACGACTTTTGAATATCTCTAGAGGAGAACCCACAGCCTCTCTGGGCAGCCTGTGCCAGTGCTCAGTCACCCTCAAGGTAAAGAAGTTCTTCCTCAAATTCAGATGGGGCTTCCTGTATTGCAGTTTGTGTCCATTTCCCCTTGTCCTGTCACTTGGCATCACTGAAAAAAGCCTGGCCCCGTCCTCTTGGCACCCACCTTCTTTTCCTCCACATGCTTAGAGATAACCTCCAGGATGAGCTGTTCCATTACCTCTCCAAGGATGGAGGTGAGGCTGACTGGCCTGTAGTTTTCTGGGTCCTCCTGGTTGCCCTTTTTGAAGATTGGAGTGGCAATGGCTTTCCTCCAGTCCTCAGGCACCTCTCCTGTACTCTATGACCTTTCAGAGATGGCGGAGAGTGGCTCAGCAATAACATCTGCCAGCTCCCTCAGCACTCAGGGGTGCATCTTTTTGGGGTCCATGGATTTATGGGTGTCAGGCTTGCCTAAAGGACCTCTAATGTCATCCTCCTCGACCAGGAGACAGTCTTCCTTTCTCCAGGCTTTATCTCTTGCCTCCAGGGACTGGGAAACAGCAAAGTCATCCTTGGTAGTAAAGGCTGAAGCAAAGAAAGCATTCAATAACTCTGCCTTCTCTGAATCCTCTGTCATCAGGGCACCCACCTCATTCAGCAGTGGGGCCCCATTTTCCCTAGTCTTCCTTTTGCTCCTGATGCACTTGAAGAAGTCCTTCTTGTCCTTGGCATCCATTGCCAGATTTAATTCCAAATGGACCTTAGCCTTCTTCATCGCATCCCTGCATATTCTGACAACATTCCAATGTTCCTCCCAGGTGGCCTGTCCTTTTTTTCACATCCTGTGAACTTCCTTCTTCTGCTGGAGTTTTGCCAGAAGCCCCTTGCTCATCCACGCAGGGCTCCTGCCCCCTTTCTTGATTTCTTATTCATAGGAATGCACCAATCTTGAGCTTGGAGGAAGTGGTGCTTGAATAGTTCACTTGGACCCCCCTACCTTCCAGAGCCCTAATGCACGGGATTCCTGCAAGCAGGTCCTTGAAGAGGCTGAAGTTAGCTCTCCTGAAGTCCAGGGTTGCAATCCTACTTATTGTCCTGCTCCTTCCACACAGGACCATGAACTCCACCATCTCATGGTCCCTGCAGCCAAGGCTGTCCCAGCCTTCACATCCTCAACCAGTCCTTCTTTGTGTGTGAGTACAAGGTCCAGGAGGACACCTCGCCTCTGGCTCCTCCACTGCCTGTGTCAAAAAGTTACCACCAGTGCTCTGCAGGAACCTCCTGGACTGTGTGTGCCCGGCTGTGCTGGCTTCCCAGCAGGTATCAGAGAGGTTGAAGTCCCCCATGAGAACTGGGGCCTGTGACCATGAGGTGCCTCCAGCTGCCTGTAGAAGGCCTCACTGACTCCCTCTTCCTGATCAGGTGGCCTGTAGCAAACACCCACAGCAGTGTCCCCCATGCTGGCCTGCCCCTTAGCCCTTACCCATAAGCTTCTGGCCCGTTCTGTACCCACCCCAGGCAGAGCTTGGTGCATTCCAGTTGCTCCCTCACATAAAGAGCAACTCCACCACCTCGCCTTGCTGGCCTGTCTTTCCTGAAGGCCCATAGCCAGCCATGACAATGTTCCAGTCGCCTTGCTGGCCTGTCTTTCCTGAAGGCCCATAGCCAGCCATGACGGCGTTCCAGTCACGCGAGCTGTCCCACCGTGTCTGTAACTTCAATGAGATCTGGCCCTGTGACCGCACACGGATCTCTCGTTCTCCCTGTTTGTTCCCCACGCTGCATGCGTTGGTATACAGGCGTTTCAGAGAGGTCATGGAGATGCAGGTTTCCCAGGAGGGGTGCAAGAGGATCCACCACAGCCACACACACCCTGGAGGTGGCTGGCCTTCTGGTTCCCATGTTGTGAGGCAGCTAAGGAACATATATCGCTGCTGTGGTTGGCCTGGCTTATTCCCTAGTTGGATGCAACGGCATGAGAATTATCACTTTGAACCCCACCCTGTGAGTCCTTCAGTTTAAAGTCCATCTCACCAAGCTGGCCAGCCCATTGCCAAAGATTTCCTTGTCTCTTCTAGACAAGTGGATCCCATCTCTCCCTGAGTGGCTGTAGTCCTCAAATTATATCTTGTTGCCATAAAACCCAAAACCCTCATGATGGCACCAGCCATGAAGCCAGAAGTTGGTTTGCATTATATGTCTATTTCTATACATTCACCATTTCCCATGGGCAGGCAGGTGCTCAGCCATCTCCAGGAAAGCAGGGCTCCATCACACATTACGGGTACTTGGGAAGACAAATGCCATAATGCTAAAAGTCCCCTGCTTCCTCCTTCTTCCTCCAGTTTTGTGTGCTAAGAACGATGTCATACGGTATGGAATATCCCTTGGGTCAGCTGTCCCAGCTGTGCCCCCTCCCAACATATCATGCACCCCCAGCCTGCTCACTGGTGGGATGGGGTGAGGAGCAGAAAAGTCTTGATCCTGTGTAAGCACTGCTCAGCAGTGACTAAAACACCTCTGTGTTACCAACACAATTTTCAGCCTAAATCCTAAACACAGCCCATACCAACTACCAGGAAGAAAATTAACTCTACCCCAGCCACAACCAGCACAAGAAGGAAGGAAGGAAGGAAGGAAGGAAGGAAGGAAGGAAGGAAGGAAGGAAGGAAGGAAGGAAGGAAGGAAGGAAGGAAGGAAGGGAGGGAAGGAAGGGAGGGAGGGAGGGAGGAAGGAAGGAAGGAAGGAAGGAAGGAAGGAAGGAAGGAAGCAAGCAAGCAAGGAAGGAAGGAAGGGAGGGAAGGAGGGAGGGAGGAAGGGAGGAAGGAAGGGAGGAAGGAAGGAAGGGAGGAAGGAAGGAAGGAAGGAAGGAAGGAAGGAAGGAAGGAAGGAAGGAAGGAAGGAAGGAAGGAAGGAAGGAAGGAAGGAAGGAAGGGAGGGAGGGAGGAAGGGAGGGAGGAAGGAAGGAAGGAAGGAAGGAAGGAAGGAAGGAAGGAAGGAAAGAAGCAAGGAAGGAAGCAAGGAAGGAAGGAAGGAAGGAAGCAAGGAAGGGAGGGAGGATGGAAGGAAGGAAGGAAGGAAGGTTGGATCTTTTTTTATTCTGAAGACAGCTTTCCTGCAGAGGTAGCGGGGGATGCTCCACTTTCAATTATCCAGCAGCACGTAATGCCACAGCGAAGGCCATGTCCTGTGCTATTCTGTCTCCTATGTGATGCAACGTGGCAGACAAAACTAGCAATGAATCTTCACATGTGTATTAGCTGGGTGCTGCAGTGGGTGCCAGTGTTTTCCTGAGCAAGCTTCTAGCTGCTGGCTACCTCTTATGTAGGAAAAGAAAAGACAGGTATTTTATTTGTGTCTGTGGGCAGAGAGAAGGAGCTCATTAGAATGTGACAAGTTTCTGGGCTGAGTGATACGGCACATGTAATCTAATTATCTCTGCTGGGGAATGGCAGGAGTATGCATGTAAAACAAGATTTTATGTGCATAGTTCAGTCAGTGAGGACTAATGGATTGATAATGGGCTGTTTGTTGCTGTGCAGATTTTGGCTCGCATCCACAGTGGGGGTACATTGGAGCAGATCCACTGAAGCACACTGATTGATACTTAGACTAGATATAAGCTGGCGAGTGTTTAGACTTATTTTCCATTCAGCGCATAACTTATTACACTGTTGTTTCTAAGTTTATCCATGCACATATTACAAATATAGCCAGATGTCGTCATGATTGTTTGCATTTCTCTGAAAAATGGATGGAAAGGTTCACATATTCAAAAGAAAAAAAAAGGATTATTGGGGGGGCACACTGTGTGACAGCCAAGGAAAAAGGAAGCTGATGTTATGTGGGAGAGACAGAAAGGCTCCTTGTTTCACAGGAGAAGCCAAGAATTCCTGTGGGGCATCCCAGACTCAGCAGGCCCCGCTTTAAGAAGGAAAATTTAAGAGAATCACAAGGAAAAGAAGGCAGGAATATGAGCTATGTTGACTTTTACACCACTGTATTTCTTGCCACGACAAAAGAGTGATTTGCTTCTGTAATTACATGTCCCTGCAATGACTGCATAAACACAAAATATCCACCATGTGGGAAGTCTGAAGAAGAAGTAGAATAAACTATTGGGGCCTTCTGGGACTACTCAGTCCTGAAACTGACTCCTTTTCCAGCTGGGTAGCAGAATAAGAACATTTGCCCAGGACACACTGCTAAGTGTGTAGACCAAAAGACAGTGCTACAGGCTGCTATGACCATGGAGAGTGCAAGACCACACAAGTCCACAGTTAAGGGCTACATTCTCCACATGTGGGTGAGCGTCCAGCTGGGAAGCCTTTCCATTTGGTGATTATCACAGATACCGAGATGCCATGGAAATCACTGTTTCTCTGATGTTTCCAAGGAAAGAGAAGCTAGATCTCTGGCACAAAGCTACAACCCTGAGCTCAAAACAGATATACGGAAATCAGAGATCTTAAGTACCTTAGGCAGTTCTGCTAAATTTGACATGAGCAGCCACAGTTGTGCATATTAGAGAAATACAACCAAAACTGTGAGAGGCTGGCTCATGACTGGCCAGGAACAGCCTTACAAGCATGCAGGAACTTGGCTTTTCATAGCCTCCACCTCAGCATGAGGCACCTGTCAGTGCAAAACACTAAAGTCTGATCAGAAAGGCATTGCCCACCCTTGTGAGAAGAGATGGGTCAGCCAGCAGGGAGAGCAGGAACCCATCCTCTAAAAGCCCACTCCTACACAAACATGCACCTTTCACTGCTTTGTGGGTGCCTTATCTGCATCACATCTCTGTGAGGTCTCTCCCCCAGTAGTCATGGACCCACTGTGCATGCAGAGAAGTTTTCCCCTTGAGAGGCAGAGAAGAGAGATGGGGAGAGCAAGGGCCTCACAGAGCCCACTCAGCACCTTGCAGCTCATTGACCTTTGTGCAGCAGCTTGAGCTGAAGAAGGAGCTGGGGAGTGAAACCCATTGTCCAGATTCTTCCTTGGACACCCCGTGCAGTTCAAGGTATGCTTATTTCCCCATCAAGATGTTGCAAAGAGTGTTATCAGCCAGGCTGACCGAGGGGTGTTAGTCATCACAGACAATCCCATCAAGGCATGGTAGAGAGGAGCTAAACCTTCTCCAGATTGAGACAACCATAGATATGTCACGGGTTTTGTCCATCTGCCCAAATGTGCCATTATAGGTTGGAAAATCTGCAGCGCTGATGTTTTCGTTCTGTTCTGCTGCTTTCCCTCCTGTACCTTTTATTTTGCTTTATAGTGTTACATGACATAGCATAATGCATTCACATATTTTACAACAACAACAACAAAAATCTTCTTTTGGATCAATAGCAAGCGTAGTATCCAATTGATATTCTTGGCAGCAGAGCAAATAAGCAAGTGCCTGCAGTCAGAATGTGTCAGCAGCCTTGGTGGCGGAGCAGTTCCTCCCGTAGGTGGAAGCTCCTTCACCTGCTCCTTAGAAAATGCATGAGCACGAGTTTCAGCAGGCATTCCCCGAAGGCTGAGATACAGTAAAAAAATGAGGATGTAGTGGGGAATGAGGAAGGCAACGGTTGTGTTTTGATCCCTTTAAAATACTCCTTTGTAACCAGGGGCATTAAGTCCCCAGTACTTGTGTTGGAGGAATTCTCTGCCACCCCTCAACTCAGTTTCTCTCGTTGTGCAGGGACCTCCTCATCAGGTCTCACCCTCTGTGTGAGACTCCCACAGTAGTCTGCAGCTCCAGAGCCTTGTCCTACCTCCCATGAAACGTTCCCCACATTTTGGGGTAACAGAGGTGCAGCTGTGCTCAGATGATGGTTTTCTGTGAGATTTCTTTCAGTGGCCCATTATAGAATCATTTAGGTTGGAAAAGATATTTGAGATCATCAAGCCCAGCCGTTAAACCAGAATTGCCAGAACATTCCATGACTTCCACATGCTCCTGCTAATGGAAATCACACTGATACACTGGAGGTGTTATTTCTCTATAAGCAACTTCATCCAGTGTCTTACCTGGTGCTTGAAATATCCACCAACAAACCAAACTCTATCAGAACTCCTCTGCAAAAATAATGGGATTAATCATACATAAAAGATTAAAGCCCCTAACTTCAGAGAAAGACAATGGACGAGTTGTATTAAAAATGGGACAATTCATAGTCTTATTGTTCACTATCTTCCATCCAGTGTCTTGTTGTCCTCCGCTTTGATTCTTCTCATACCCTGTGCTTTCTCCATAGCTGACTCTTGAATGTACTGTTGCAGGTGGGGTAACTCCGAAGTTCTGCTGTTATTAAACCCTGTGGTATGAAACCCCATTTCTATCTATCAAAGCCTGCAGTTTTATCGTGGCGTATGTACTGTGCTATTTGACGTGACTGACATGATGCAAGTTCAAAGTTTATTTTCTTTGGTAATTTCAGTGGTGTTTTCACTGGAAAAGCCTTCCATTAACAGCTCCTGAAAAGTAGTAAACCCCATATTTGCATATTAGTAACAAAAAGTCATTCTGAATTGCAAAATGAGCAAGCCATTCAGAGATGTTTGTTTTCCAATGAAACTTAAAATGATGTTTAATTATTTTTATTATGTCATTATTATGAACATATAATTCCTTATTAATTCATTAAAACAGATTGCACAGCTCAAAATGCTTTACTTTCATTGCATGAATGTCTCCTTAGCTTCATGTGACTGTTCATCAGAAACAAAAGCTAGGTGGTCTAAGACCACCTACAGTACAAAGTGAGTAGAAAATATCTGAAAGAATTCTGTCTCTCCTGGGCCTTCTTTGGCAAATGTGTCAGGAGGCTGCCTTTGAATTGGAATTTGGTATTTTGGGGGATGAATCGGTGTGAGCCACCAGGGACCTGATGTCCAGGCTCTGTCCAATGCCCTCCTTTGTACGTTACAAAGGAAGCTGGATTCTGCCCCTGCACCAAACTTAATTAGTGAAATGTAATGATGTTCATCAGATTTGGACTTTGAGCATGGAAAATGCTATAGAATAAGTATGCTGGCTTCTCAGAAATCCCAAACCAGGCATTTAATCCTAATCTCTCCCTGTCTGAACTCCTCACCTGTGAAATACAGTTAATATTCCTTCACCTCCCAAGGATGTTATGGAAATACATTAGTAAGTGTGAGACAGATGCTGAGGCTATGGAACAGTCCAGAAAAGCCCAGAAGGAAACTGGCAATTCTGTGGGCAGACACAGCCCAAACAGTGGTCAGTGAGTATGGCTGGAGCCAAACCTTGGGAAGTGGTAAGGGGGAGGAAATAAAGAATTTATTCTCTTTCTGTGACCACAATTCCTCTTGTATACTGAGTAAGGCAGGAAAAAATAGTACGAGTTAAGGACCCCATCCGAAGAGGAGCAAACTAATACTGTGCAAGCAATGTTGGTGGAAAGGACATAAAGGAAGACAGGAGTGTGTCACGCGCTGACCAAGTGCTTTTAGCCACCCCTCTGGGGAAGGGGCGACAAGTATAGGAGCTATATCTGGGTTTTTCTACAGGATGAAGCATCCTTCTTCTAGCTGCTGCTATGTTTGGGCAAAAATAATGGGGAAAAATCTGTGAACTCCAATATTTGGAAATCTGACAGGATCTAGGCATGAGCCACATGTCAAACTACTCAGCAAGATCAGGACTTTCACAGCTGCACTTACACCTAGCCAAAATACAAAATGCAAAAAACCCTGGAGGCATCTAGAAGTCTATACCTTCCTAAAAATGCAGACATAATTGTGAGAACTGGATTTTTTATTTTTTTTTTGTTAGAGCTCACTTTCCTCAAACTGCAATACAATAATAATAAGCTAACTTGGTCACCTTTGTCTTTTAGGCTAATTTTTATTTTTCAATCACCTGAAGGGATTTTCTCTGATATCTGCAGGATCTTTTTCTGTGTGGAAAGACACACAACCCAGCTAACTGTTCTCATGACTCTTGCAAAAATGGGATGCCTTTTTAATGTCATTTGGTTGAAATTGGTCACAGGCTCCAAAGGAACTGGACATGCGATGCAAACTACCTGGCAGAAGAAAGCAGGAAGTGGACATGATATTAATATCTAATTAGGCTAAGGAGGAGATATTCCTCCTGAAGGAAGGCATCAGAAACTTGTTATTAAATTAAATTGGGTGCATACTAAATTCAGCCCTCTTCAACTCACTTGGCTCAGTTCCTCAGAAACATCTTCATGACCCAGACCTCTGTCATTCTTAATAAGGAAGGCTTAACACCCTCAAGAGGGGGAAGAACAAGGGAACTTTCTCTGCCTCATTGCCTTCCTATACATAAACCTGTCATCCCAGGGAGCCAAGAGCTGCGCTTGTGACTCAAACCCAGACCCCACGCTGTAAGAGCATCATGCTTATCAGGTATGTGAAGCTGACTGAGATATTTATTAAACTAAAAACCAAGCAATGAAAAACAATTGACACAAAAGAGCCACTCTGTATGAATATGAAGGTCCTGTAAACACAAATTGAGCTTGCTGTTGATAGTCAACCGCTGTTCATTCAGGTAGTTGCAAGAAAACCAGTCAGGGCAACAAAACTGTTTGATGTTTCATCCCAGCTGCCCAATCTCAGCACATTGAGTACCAGCAGCCATGGTGGAGATTCAGCTGCTGTCTCCTAGGCTGACTCCTGGCCTTAAGAATGTAACCATGTGGGAGCTTAAAGCTTTGGGTATGCTGCTGCAGTAGTCAAGGAGGCATAAATTTTTGTAGCAGTCGAGAAAACCTGGGCTACTTCAGTAAAGATAATAGGAGGGGCTATATGTAATGGTTCCTGTCCTCATCTGCCCATCCTGCCTGGCTCTGTCCTTTGCTTGGAAGAGCTCACCTAATGCTGCAAGGGTGGTTGAGATGCTTATGCAGCAGCTGCTCACTTGCTAACAGCTTGCAGTGTACTTACTAAATAATTTAAAGTTGGTGCCAATTTTCCTTCCTAGGCTGGGCTGAAAACTACCAAGTGTCAGGACTACTATGCCTGCAAGGTCCTTACGGTGGTGGGTAGAATCTCTGCTGTCTGTGCTGTGGATGTCCAAAGCCATCCCTGAACAAAGCCCTCAGCTTTTGGCTACCACACCAAGCCACATGATTTTTAAAAGACAGCTGCTCTGGTATCTGACAAAAACATTTACAAACTAGATTCCCCCAGGCTGAGGTATGGCAAGCCCAGCAAACCCCTTGGGAAATATTGGCTCAAGCAGCTAAATGTACAAAACATTTCTGAATATCATTGAACTGTAGATGTTATTGCCGACGATACGAGTCAAATATGCTCAGTGTGTCAAAAATGAGTTACGAAAGTGCTCCAGTTGCTGTTTATGCCAAAGGCTCCTTCAGTTGACAGCTTTAGATAGCTTAAAAGCATAAACATTTTAGCACACAACAAGTTGCATTTCCTAAACTAACAACATTTTGAAATTACAGAAAAGATACCCATAAAATGCTTATGTGTAATTCTCCTCCCTCACATTCACTTTAAAGCACTTTAGCAAAGTAACTCTCCCCCATTGTGGTAATAAGAAAAGAACTTGTTTACAAATTGCACACTGAAATTTAAGTTACTGGTAGTAGCAACAGGTTTGTAGTGACAGGTCACTTTAGACTGGAGTTTAATTTATGAAGATTGCTTTACCTGAGGCTATGGTAATCTATGCCTTTGGAGTAATTCACCCTCTGCCTCATTTCGAATGCAGTCAAAGACTGTCGTATTTCACTATGACAATGTAATCACAGATCCACATTAAAAAGTCATTATTGTTTAGAATCCAGCTTGGTTTGAAAAACACTTACTATAAAATTCAACAGCCTTTGTAAATTACCCAAAGGTTTACTCAAGAATACAAGGTACAGTGATTTAAATCTGAAACTTACTACTTTATTGATTATATGGGATTTTTAGGTCACTGCATTTACGGGAAATGATTAGTGAGTAATCAAAGTAATAAACTCCTTGATGTTGGTTCATAAATAATTATGAATTGAATTTTATTTATCAAGTATTCTATTTTTTTTAAACCAGAAGCAAGGTATTCTCACAGATTATCTACTGCACTCTCAGCTTAAAGTTTTGCAGTGAACTTAAAACTTAGATGCACTTTCTTTTTAATTCTATGCTAACTTTTCTGGCAATGTTATAGCATGTCACAGATAGATTCAATCTGTTTCATGACGTATTACGCCTCAGATTTATATTCTAACTAACATTCAGCCATTTACCTATCACTGTACATATGGTGATTATTGAACTCCTGCTTATCTTTATATTGTTCAAGACCCTTCTTCTTCATAGTTTTTCCCCCCTACAAATTGAGAGAGTTTTAGCCCTGACTATTGTGCAAGAGTTTAAAACCGTAATAAAAACAAATGATGCAATGAACCAATTAAAATAGTTGTATATATATTTTTTTAATTAGACATTTATGAGCTGTGATTTGGATCAGATATTCCCAATGCACATGACATGCTGACATATAATAGCTGCTTTTGGGATGTCAGGTTAGCTTTTTATGAATGCAAATAGAAGTAGGTTTTCTTTTTTTTTTAATTAACTTTAGGAATAATTCTGTTGCCTCTGTTTACAATACAGGTAGACACATCAGTGTAGCTTACTCAGAAGGTTTGAAAGCGTTGCATTTAGTAGCAGTTGTGTTCAGATTTCCATAGAGCCACCTTATGTTAAAAGATTTTCATAATTGTTTTGGACTCCAGGAAAAAGTGAATATCGATAAGCTTGTTTACACAGAGATAGGTTCATTACCATGCTAGTGTCTGAACACACACAAGAACAAATTCTTGCTGGTAAATGAAATCCTGTGGACAGTGTTGTGCCTCCTGCCTGAAGCATGTACTTTTGAACTGAAAAATCCTTCTTTCTTCCTTGGAGTGAAAAATCCTTCTTTCTTCCACCCTTCCTTGATGCTGTGAAAAACTAGGCTTTGGACAGTTTTTTCTCTCAGACCATATGCTCGGAGAAGCTCTGTCCACGTCCCAATGACACAAAAGATTTTCACTTCTGCACTGTGAGATTGTTCAACTTCTAGTGCCTTCCAGCTTTGAGCACCTCACACAAACAGGTGATCTCCAATGCTTCAGGCAGTGGTATCAGATGTATCAACATGGAGATTACTAGCACTGTGTTCTTCTGAAGGGTCAGCTTCTCTGCATCATTGTCATGTCATGTGGTACAAATGCAATGCATCTTACTGCCTTAGGTGGCTTAGGGGAGGTTGTGTGTCCTGGTGGACATGACGCTACTGGGTCAGGTACTGCTTCTGCCCTGTCTGGGTGCTTTGGAAAATCCAATTCCTTTGTCTGTTGTCTATTTGGAATAAAGCCCATGTTGTTTAGATTTCTGTATACCTCACAGCTTGCTAAATGAGTGGGAAGTTATCATCTAAATAGGAATTTGACTCTCAAGTATTAATGGTGACCTGCAGCCATCGCTCTGAAGGAAGCGGTTGTCTTTCCTTGTATGGTATAGCCAAAGCATCATTAATAAAATAAACTTAATTGCTGTTTGTGAACTGGAAAAAAACCAAAATAGATATATGTGCTTGAAAGTTACCAGAAATCATAGGCACTTAAACTAAAAACCCTAACAATAGCTGCAAGACTCCTGTGAAGACAGAGAGAGCAGAGACACTCATTGATGATACCTAAATAACAAATTTCAACGTGCAGTTCTGAAAAGAGTTAATTAAAGAGGGATAATTACTTCAACTAGTGCCAACAAGCTGTTACTGAGTCCAACAAAACACCACCAATTAACAACTGTTGCAATTTTCTCATGTGGACCCACAAATGCGTGCCAGAGAAGTTGAACACTGCCCTGCCGAGCTTTGGCCTTGGTGTACATCTTCTCTTGAGAAGATTGCAGCGGTGGGGGCCCTGGAGGAGCTGCACTGCTTTCCCCTGTGCAGGGGAAAGCTTTCCTAAGAATTTGATTCAATCATTGCAGCAGGGCTGTGCACCACGCAACGCACAGGGTCCCATGCCCCGCCGAGGTTGTCCCCTCGCAGCGGGCTTGCTCCAGGCGGGCTCTTGTGGGGACATCACCCTAAAAGACAAGTTCTCATCCTCTGCAGCCAGGCTTTGAAGTAGAAAAGTGCAACTGAGTGAACAGGCGTCTGAAATAACCTTTTCTTAGTGTAACCCAGAGGTAGCAATTTTAACAAGGAAAGGCTTTATTATCTTTCCTGCTATTCAGTTAATTTTCAGTGTGCTAGCATCCTACTTGATTTGAGCAGAAACCTGCTCTAACCTCATTCAAATTAAATCTCCACATGTAATTTTAAAAGGGTTAATAATGAAGGATAGTTATTTTAATCAATGGTAACAAACTTCTATGGAGTCCAACAACATAATAGATTTAAAGCACTTTTTGAAGACCACTTTCCCAACAAACAAGAGATTAAATACATGAGTTGCAGCTCTAAATTACTCTTGTATGAATTACATGAAAATGGGCTCTTTAATGTAAAGGGCAGCATCAGTTTTTCCCTCTGAACATAAAATCATTCTTCTGAATAAGTGGCATTCTCACTGGGTTGGAGGCAGTGGAGCTTCCAGTCACTCTTACGAGGCAGTCTCAGGAAAGCAGTTTTCCTTAATTCCCTTTTAAACCAGTTCCTGTCAAGTAATCTCCTTAAGTTGTGATAAACCTAGTCCTGAGCCTGAACCTTCCAAAACCTAGCAGAACTGGGCTCTGAAATCACATTTTCTAAGCAGGTAAGTGTTTCCCATGAGAACTGTAGCAAGAAAGTAAATAATCCTCCCTGGTACAGTTTGCAATAAAGGTACCACTGAGAGACACGACAAACCTGCAGTTTGGAGAGGTGGTGACTAATATTAGCATAATTAGCCAACAGTGCTTTCTTCAGGGTTATCAGTTTCTAATTGAGGTACAGCTGTTAGGTGGAAGTCCTAGGTTGATTAGAACATGCCATTTGATTGAGAGAGGGACTAGGGCTTTTATTGCTCCAGTAATACCATCCTGGGCAAATACCTAATTGGTAGGAATAATTAATGAGAAGAGGGAAAACTTCTGCATATATATAGCCATTTCTGTGTTACTGCTGTGATAACTTCTCCCAACAACAAATCCAATCCCAGTAGGCAAGAGGACCATGGAGAAGGCAAATGTAGTTTCAGAACAACACAACAGCTGACAAGGATAGTTACATGGTGTTGTAAAGAACAGAAGCACTGGACGAACACTCACTGACTGCTAATGCTGCTCTTGTTCTTGATTTTTTTTGACATGAAGCTACTGGGGTTCTTACAGCCTTTCCTGTTGTCCTCACATCCCCCCACCTGCCACTGCAGGCTATTCGTAGGCACTGATATGATTCACAATCCCTTTGTCTACCACTTGCTTGGACAAAACCCCAATCAATTCAAATCAGAAATAATCTTTTGTGATTTAAGGATGTGTATGTTCAGGCTCAATGTTACTCAGTGAGGAATTGCACCTCGTGCATTAGGACATCTTTGCATACCCAGCCAGGTATAGATTAAAATGTGATGAAGCGGAGCTGGGTGAGGGTTATCCTGATTTTATGCTGATGTAACAAGCTCCTGGCTTGGGAGCAACTGCAGGACTAAAGCCTGAACTTCTCATGGGGGATGTGTGGGTCTCAAAGGGCCCTGATGGATTCCGTGACCAAAGGATCAGGCACATTTGTCTCTCATTTGCCATGTAAATGGCTACTTATAGTGTTAATATTAGAGGGGGGCTAAGAGTTCCCAAGGCACAGCAAAGCTTACTATAGCACATAATTATGTGCCAATCTTTCCTCTGCCATTGATTACTACATTATTTTCTGGGGTATTTTTGTCTATTTTGTTCTCCCCAGACTTTTCTCCTCCTTGAATAATATAATGCTTGCATCAGTTTTAATGAATGTTAAAGACCTGTCATGTACATAGGATGCAATATTTTCACATGGCTTAAGATCGGATTGATTTATATTAATTTCTGGTTTCTGTCTTTAAAAATAATAATAAAAGATACGTTTAAATGTCTTTTGACACATGATGTTGATAACGTTTCATGAATGCCTGTCTGGGCATAAGGTTACGTGCAATAGACAGGATTAGTTCCAGCATTCGTTCATCCAAGTCTCAGGAATGATAGCTTAAACAGTTAGGTCAACAGTCTGAGTGTGTGCTTTGGCACGAGTTAACGTTCATTTGGGCCTTATCTAAAAGGAGCCAGGTGTTAGTGTAAATTGGCAAAATACTGCTTAATCCCATTGATTTAGATAGCTTCTTTTCCTTTCTTTCCCACAAAAGGAAAAGATGAATGAATTCAAACTATGGAGATGATGGACTCCTATTCAGAGGCTTTTTGGACATATTTCTTGTACGTCTCAATAAGAGCATGGGCTGGTTTAGCTTCTGTGTTTGCTCTGCACTGAACTTTCATTTCATCCCACACCCTCTCATCTATATTTAACTTTTATGGGTGTGAAAAAATAAAGAAAATATCCTAGGATGAATGACTAGAAAAATCTCCCCTTTCCATCACACATGAGCAACACAGTGAGAATTACAGTGACACATGCAAAAGAAAAGAAAGGCCAGTGAGAGCCCTTCTCTCGGCATTCCTTTCTGATGGATTGTTTTCTATGAAGTGACCTTGGCTTTTCTTCCAGCTGAATGCTCAGTGAATCAAGCTTTCCTAAGAATTTGATTCAATCATTGCCAAATGCTGTTGTTTCTAAGAAGCAAATCAGCAACTATTTCTGCAGTATCTGTGGCATATATATACAAGAAACAAACAAACAAAAATCTATAGACAGGAAAGAAAAAAAAACTCACAATGCTATTAAAAGAGTGAAGAAATTTAAAATAATCAGAAGATAAATGGAATGGAGAAATACTCCTTCCCTCACATGTAGCATCATTACTGACCCTGATGTCACTTCCCACCTTCCACCTGGCCTGGCTGTGTAGTATAGTGCAGTGGCAAGCCAGGGCTAGATGTCCTACAGCCGCATTAGAGACTGAGGCAACAGGGGAAAGTTGTCTGTAGATCAAAGCATCTGGTCCCAAAGCTCTCTGCACCTACACCATGATCATTTCAGAAGCTTAGCTTCAAACACCACCAAACCCAGAGTGGGAGCTGTCTCTGTTGCTGATGGGCCAAGACATCTCCTGATGCTGTGTCCCACTGATGCAGTAGCTCTTCTGATGTTATCTCTCCATAACAGTCTACAGTTCATGAGACCTCCACTTACAAATAATCAAGCTAGAATAGCATAGTCTCCTCTAAAGTCTCAACCTCAGAAAAACTTACAGATTCATTTAATTTCTTAACCATTAAAACTTCTCAGGACAGTAAGGTTGAACACATGCAGTAAAGGAAGCAGCAAATGAAGGGTTAAAGTACTGATCAGACCTGGTCACTGTTGGCTTGTAAGAGAAGGCACTCAAGAAGCTACGGGTAAAATGACGTGCATCAGAAAGTAGAATATACAGCATTTCTGATTGTTTTCAAATGTCTTCTGACAACAGCTATCTGAAAAATGGAAGGTGAAAGATCACATTTTCCCCCATTGGAATATATCTAGGCCAAAACTTATTTGGTTTAATTAGTGATATAGAAATGCAAAAATAATAAAAAAAAATATTAACTGGCAAGATTCTTCATTGAAAAATAGCCAGGGAAAGTCCCTGAGAGCTATTAATTAAGTTTCTAAATATGTGAACACCCACACATACCTAAGGGGAGTGGAGAGCACAGTTTCCTGCCAGCTTTAGCTTCAATTCATTTTCCTTTTGCACCTACAAGTTTGCCAGCATAAATATTTCCTGGGGTCATTCAGTCAGCAAAAAGTAAAAATGGCAGCAGTTGGTTGTCAGTCAAATCACACCCATGTTTTCTTGCTTGCCTTCACAAACATTTCTGGCATTTCCAGCAATTCAGAGACATGTATTTTGGATTGCCTTTGCTGCTAGATGTTGAAAATTTACACAACATGTAGAAACGTCTTGGGTCAAATCTTCAATATATACCTCCTCTGAAAGCCAGTATGACAATAACATGAAACTAAATTGAACACTGGCTTGAACAAACGCTGCGCTTCCTGTTGTTTTCCTTTTCTTAATGAGATTAGTGCTGTTAATTCCTATGGCACGTTAATAATTTACCCAGGCTGGAGCTCTCAGCTTTTCCTATCCTGAGGACTGGGATGTAAACATTCTGGCTTGATGTTGCTAGTCATGCAAAGCCGTGTTTTGGATAGAAGTTAGTGATAGCACCAAAACTGGTTTTGCACTCTGTCCATCCCCAGGAGGGAGAGGGCTGGGGGCATTTCTCAGCCTGAATTCTTGCTTCCTTCTCCTGCCTCAGAATGTGTTGTCAAGGGGGCTAATTGCATAAGGGCTAATCACAGAAACACGCTAAATGCATGTTAGTCAATACAGATTGCTGTGATGTCTTATTAAAGCCAAGATTTCCGATAGGGTGTCACGGGTTTGACTGGGATAGAGTTAATTTTCTTTTTAGCAGCTGGTATAGTGCTGTGTTTTAGATTTAGGATGAGAGTACTGTTGATAACACATTGATGTATCAGTTGTTGCTGAGAAGTATTTACACTAAGTCAAGGACTTGTCAGCTTCTCATCCCACCCCAGCATCGAGCAGGCTGGGGGGCACAAGAAGCTGGGAGGAGACGGAGCTGGGACAGGTGACCCAAACTGGCCAGAGGAGCATGCTGTACCGTATGGCATCGTGCTCAGCGTATAAACTCGGGGGAAAGCTGGCCGGGCATCAGTCGGTGGGTGGTGAGCCATTGCATTGTGCATCACTGGTTTTGTATATTCTAATTCTTTCATCATCATTATTATTATTTTCCCTTCCTTTTCAAGTCCTATTAAGCTGTCTTTTTCTCAACCCACAAATTTTACTCCCCCCCCCCCTCCCCAATTCTCTACCCCATCCCACTGGGGGGGGGGAGGGGGGGGGCGGGGCAGGAGTAAGCAAGCAGCTGTGTGGGGTTCAGCTACCTGCCAGGTTAAACCATAACATAGAGGCAAACACGCTCTCCCGTGTATAAAAGGTGGAAATTCTTTGCAACTCTCCCTACATTTGCTGTTCATTTTCATTCTAACTACTGGTTAAGTAGTAATGATCCGGGCATAGGGCATTTTGTGAGGATTGATGACAGACTGACAGGCATTTATGGCCAGAGGTGTGTAGCCAAGGGTGCCATTAGTCCCAGCCGGTCATTAATCCCTGAGAATGCCCTGTGCTGAGATCGCTGTTGCTATTATTAGATGAAAATGAGAGCAAACAGAGGACTATGGATTTTTTTTTTTTTTTAATGGGTGATGCCGTTATGATTGGAATGTGTAAGGTGCTTCTAGGAATTAATGACTTTGCACATTAGGTAGTCCAATTGCCTAAATTATCCACACACTGCATGAAGCAGGTTACTATAATTAAACTGTTTAAAACTTCTTTTACATCTTCATTAAAAATGCCTGTGCTAAGCCAACACAGCTTTTGGAAACCGGAATTCCCAGCTAAGCCTGCCTGTTTCAAAATAGTTTCAGAGGCAGCATGCAGGAGATGTGAATTTCCTCACTGGACCTGCCACCTGTGATGAGGGGTACCCCGGGAACAGCTTGAGACCTCCCCAAAATTAAAACCTCGAATCAAGTCCTGATTCAGAGGGTTCTGTTTTTCTATGTGCCTGTTTGAGTTAATTCCCTGTTAGATCAGTCCCGAAGCAACAGGACCACACAAGGTAGCAGGATGCCTAGGAAGCAGCCTGGAATTAGCCAACAGGGAAAAGGATGCATGGGGAGCTGCTGCCTCTCTCTGGATGTGGGACACTACACACAGCAGCCCATGAAGATCTCTCTGCTAAGAAGGCTCTCCTGAAAACAGCTGTCTACACCCTTTCTGGTAACAGCTGGGTGGGGCTTATCCTCTTAAACCAGAGGTTATGGTGCTGTGGAAACCCCATCTATTTCATTCTAGGAATAGTCACTGGTTAAAATAAATAAATAAATCAACAAACAAATAAATCAATAATTGAAAAAAAGATCTTGAGGACTGGGAGTGGGAAAAAAGCTACGGTTGAATTATCCCTTGGTAAATTATGGCTGGATAGTAAATGGAGATTTCTCGTAATCAGGGTTTGAAGGTCTTGAACAGGGGTAGGGGCATGGGGCCAATCAGCAGAGCTAGTTTTAAGATATTTCTTCATGGCTTTTTCGAAGGAAGTGTACGGCATCTTCATCTGCAGAAGCAGGGAAGTGGATGCCAGAGCACAGGACTCTTAGAAGAGCTGACCTGTTCAGATGAAGGGTCCACCTGGCCCTTGTCCTTGCTCTACTGGGTCCAAAACCCAACCTCTAAGGAGCAGTAAGGGGCTGCCCTCTCCTGTTGCCTTTCGTCCTCAGGCTGTTGTGAGCTCCAGGGAATTCCTGAGCTTCAAATGCTCTGTCTATTCAGTACACCCCCACCCCACCCCCCCAAAGCTGTCTTCCAAGTCCTTTGTTGCATCCACAGTGACTTTCTAGCAAGGCGTCCCATGTATCTGTCACTGATACATGGTGACATGGATCAGTCCTGATATGTCTAATGACAGGTTGAACCACAACACAGAGGCAAACACGCTCTTCCACGTATTGAATGGGAGAACCACGTTTTCGTTTGGTTTGACCCTGCCACTCAGTAGCTTCATTTGACGGCCAGTAGTCCAGTACAGAAAGGGGCAGTGACCAGTCAGTCTCTGCCCAGCTTTTCCAGCCTACTCAGGCTTTTCTAAACCTCTCATATTCCTGTTTCTTTTCCAGACTGAAAAGTTCTAGCCCAACTAAGTATTTCTTATAAAAGGATCCAAGAGTAATCTTTGATGATAATTTTATCTGACTGCTTTGAAACTTGTCTGAGGTCAGCCTGTCCAAAGGAAAACACCCAAGCTTCGGAGTTGGATTCTTGCACTCTTATGTATAAAACTCAAAGTGAAATCAATGGAACTGCTTCTAAATGAAGAGTGGCAGAAGCTTCTGCTTACAAAGCAAGGTATGTATTACCACTCATTTGTTCTGCTCTGGTAACGTGGCAAGGACTACTTCTAAGGTGTACATGAATTGTAATGGTTAGGGCCCAATATAAAATCTTCTCTCTCCCATAGACATAATTCTAGTGGACAGCATCATGAAATTTGATCATTTCAGTTTTAATAGTCAGCTCTACAAATACGAGTCATTTAAAATGAGATTCCAAGGGAAGTTTTCCAACATTGCTCTGTCCTTGTCCAAACTTAATTTTGGTACCTTAATCTTTTGAAGTTTACCGATGAATCAAAATTAATTTGTCTGAAATCTGAAGCACCTTTCTCCCCCATATTATTTCTAATCTGGTGAAGCAGAATATGATAGTATTTTAGGTAGAAATAGTCTATGCCTGAAAAGTTATTGGGCTTTTAGTGTAAATCTTGCTAGTAAGTCTGAACTGAAGCATTGCATGACTCAGCCTAACTTTTTTTGCATACATATCAGTGCTATATAATAATAACAACATATCAAGAATCTATCCACACCCTTTTCTGAATTAATCTTGTCTACAACCTATTTCACCCTCCAAACAGACCAATTTGCATGTGTATAGGACGGCTTAATATAGGAATCCTTTTTCCTCCCTAATGTCTGTTTCATTCTTTGGATAATGGAGCCCTCAAGAAGCAGGGGCAAACAAATACAGTTTTCTCAATCTCCCACCTGAAGACTTAATAAAGGGAAGGAGATTGTGTCTACTACTTAGTACCACGGTGCAGAGAATAATGAAGATACGCATGTTGAAGGCTCTTCAGCTGGCACAGGGAACGCTGCTGTCTGTTGTCAGTGGAAACAGGCCAGGAAAACCCTTTGGCTGGGTTTGCAGTGGCTTTGATTTTTGCCACGGAGCACTCAAATAGTGAACAACACAGGTGGGTTCATATCAGGAAAGTGAAAAATCTGCCTTCCAGGATACCGCTGCACTTTATTGGAAGAGAAATTGTCAGTGTGCAAATATTGGTGATGCAGAACTGCCTCTGTGTGTAGACGAGCATGTGAGAGGGATGATTTTGCTGTGGATTTCTCTTGGGTTGCTTTTCCCAGATGGTATATAGCCTTGTTCTGTAATCTGCTAGATCTGGTCTTCTGTAAGTGAGTCACACTCTCAGGTCTGGTTTGTTAAGCAAGTCATGCCCGATGGCAACTCAGGCAGTCCCATTACAGGGGAGCAGGCTCTTGGACATTTTCCACATATCCATCAACTGATGGGATTTCTGGATCATTTAAAATTCTGATCTAATGAGAGGTGTGACAATCCTGCTTACAATACCTGACTTTCAGCCAGCAAAATGAAAACCATGACCTTATCCTGGAAGGCTCTGTGGTAAATATCAGATCAGGGAGAAGAAGCTACAGCTGGCTACACCTTTTTATTCCAGGACTATAAATGGGTTGTACTCAAGACAGAAACCTTAAGTCAAATATTTGCAATTGTGCTCAAAATGAAGTAGAACCTCACCCAAAGCAATTGGCTTGTATTGATTTACACCCAGCTGGTCACCTGGCCCATCACATTCCCCCTCTGTGAAATCTGTTGCACTGCCTTCTTCCAATTTCTCCTCCATTACATCCTTTTTTTTTGCAACCATATGTATTCTTACCCTGAATATGATAATTAAACTCAAATCAGGGTTTATGGCATGCTATTCAAATGCTTAGAATGAAACAACCAAGCCCTAAAAAGCTCATAATCAAACAGAAGATGGAGTAAAAAGTGACAACCAGCAGGTGAAGTGAGAAGTAAAATTGCAGAGCAGGGCTTTTCCCAGGACTCGGTGGCACCCTGGCTTTCTCACTCCACTTCAGGGGACCCAGTGGTCTGATACATGACCAGAGCTGCATAGTTTCTCTCCATTTTGCCACTTCTCTGTACAGTCCTAATTTGTAATTCAGAGGGAACACACATGGATGACCTATCTTTAGAAGAAAAACAGTAAAAGTAAAAATTTCTTTTATAAAGATTTCTTTCTTTGACAAGGTGGGGAAAGTCATCACAACACCTTTTCCATTGCTGTCCAAACAATATGCTTTTCATCTAGAGCATGAAACAATGTCATTCTTTCATGGACCACAGGCAAAAAAAAAAAAAGAAAAAAGAAAAAAAAGAACAAGTAAAGCAATTGAGATGGCAAGGAAAAACAGGCATCTTGGGAAGGGATTTGATCCAAAAGTAATACTGTAGGGGTAATGACAGGGAAAACAGTATAAATTCTACAGGGACACTCCTGATTCCTGGCCTAATTCACAAAGATTACTTGCCATAAGGTACCACTTGAGCAATGCAAAAGAAAAGCACATAGATATGATGGGAAACGTAAGCAGCTGACTCCTTTATGTGACAGTAAACTGGGGTAATCTATCCCTGTCCACTAATGTTTATAAACATATTGTAAACAAGCATAAATGAACAGCTCATCTCTCTGAGGGGACCAGATGCATCCTTAACACTGATTAAGTGTTTTGTTCTGCCTGAGTGTCTGGCAGAGGTTTATGCTCTGAAGCAGAGGGAGGGAGACAGAGTAATGACAGTTTCATATTCTTCTGGCTCTTTAACTGCTTTGGGGGATTCAGCAGGCAATATGACATGTATAATTCTACTGATGATCATTTTCTACAGCACACCGTGACACGGGATGCATTTTGCATGTCAGGTTTTTAAACCCCCTTCCCAAGTCTCCTTTCTTGCAGCAGCATCTGGAGAGAAGTGCAGAAGCAGGAGCAGCAGCTGCGCACGGCAAGGTCCCCTCGCCTGCTTCTATCCCCTCTTTGACATCACCAAAAGGTCTGAATGCTGAGTCAGTGTCATGATAACAATCGCAAATACAGCGCAATCTTCTTTTTTTTTTTTTTTTTTTTTTTTTTTTTGTGTGTGTTGGTATGCTGCCTCTAGCTCACCAGAAGCCTGGGCTCCAGCAATAGAGCTTTCATTTTTGCAGCTTCCCACAGAAGTTAGGGTTACGAATGATTTAATAAGTCACCTCGTTCATGTCCTGTGATGTTACAGTCAGTTCCTACCGTTTTGTGGGGTGTGATTTTAAGAGCTGGATTTTATGGGCAGTTCTGTGCTCCTCTCCCTCCCCATTAACTAAAGCCACAAATGCAGTTCATATGGACTCAGGTGAACTCTTTGTTGAGTACTGGGGTGAGGATTTGCTGCTGTCTGTGCACTTAGCAGAACAGAGATCAAAAAATCCAAGTAGAGCTATTTAATGGTGTGAAATCCTCAAAGCCAGCTCCTAAAGCTTTCAAGCCAGAGTGCTTTATTTCCCGGGAAGACCAGTCTGCTGTTTCTGAGAGCTTGGCTGGGGACCCCTCCTTGGCTTTTCTGCCAAAATTCCCTGCAAGAATGGAAACTGGTAGGAAAGGGTGAAAGATGGGCTTATTTCCTTCTAGAAACAGAGAGGTAGTGGGTACATTTTATAATGGTCTATTGCTTATTGGTTTATTTCTTTATCTTTTAGCCAGACCTGCTTTTTGACTACTTACTGGTAAACTCTAAGCAATTTTGTTGGAGTAAATTAATTAAAACAATACTTGCAATTGACTTACTCATATTACTTATATTGCCTTTGGTAACAACAGGAGGTTGCCTCTAACTTGCCTATATACTCTTAGACTTTTAACCAAACACTTGAAGAATTTCACAGGCCATCAGAAGCTGTGCACAAATTATAAGTGGCAGTATACGAATGCTGAATGTGGAAATGTGTTTATGTTTTCTGTTCTACTAACTACTTCTATTTGCTCTGTTACTGTGTACCTAGTCTATCTTTAGTTTAGGGTAAAGGTGTCATGACTATCTACTACTGACTGTGTAAACAAGACATAGCTTTGAGAAAAAACAAGCTAAAATAAACCCCAGCCATTTCTGCAGGGTAGTAAAACCTGCACCTCCAAAAATTACTCAGGCTGTGTGAGCACTGATATTGCCGCTTGCATGTCTTACTACCCATGTGCTTCCTTGCTGATAGACTGCAGGGTGTTCGGGCAAGCCAGGAGGGGAAAAAAACTGAGTGGCCAGCTCTGGGTGGGTCCATCGGCCCCTGCCAGCCCCTGCTTTTCTTTTAGGCTGAATAAACACTTGAGGCTGACCCTAGGACATCACTTCAGGTCCAGTTTAGGAAGAGCCCTGGATTGCTGCTCGATGGACAAAATGGCAAATGCTGGATTTTCTTATTGGGGGTGTAAAGACCACTGTCTGGGCTGAGGCATTTGGAAGAAGAGATTTCTAAGGGGAAGCATCTTTCTTTTTTAAAGGGAATTATCAAGGGGAAAATTCACAACAAAAAATACCTGTTTAAAGGTGCAAATGATGTAAAAAGTTCAGGAAGATTGATAGGAAATTTAGGGAAGGTTTCTTTCCCCTCAGTGACATGGAAGATGGATTGCAAGACAAACAACATTAGCTGCTTATATTCTCTTTTCCCCTGTCAGGCTTAACACATCATGCTAATGAACCTGGTTGCTCCTTATTTATTTGCACAGAAGTTCTACTGCACATATTAAAACATTTTTTCCCCTCACTGTGGATATTTTAGTATCTATTAGCACTAGTGATTTACCTCTTCACAGAAAGAAAAACTCAGTGAAAACCCCTTAACCCTTGGCTCTATAACGTAGAGAAGCAGATCCTCAGGACAGCTGAAATATCAGAAAACCATTAGTATGCCAAATCTGCTGTCTTCTCCATTTGTGGTTCCATTGCCATGTCTTTTTCCCATCACCAGTCAAGCAAGTTTGGAAATAAAAGGGGCAAACTTCTAGACACAGACTTGTGGAGCATCTTTGCAGGTTATCACCGGCAAAACTCTAACTATGTGCTTCCTGGTGACACTGGCAGCTCACGTGCAAGCCGGTCCCTAGCATCTGGGCTCTGGAGGTGACACTGAGGTCCCAGATCCCCCAACATCTGTATGGAGACAAAACTCGCTGCACAATTTAGAATCTGTATCCAACAGCCTCAGTATTTTCAGAAAAGGACTGTACTCCTCACCTAAAATAACGGGCAAAAAGTAGGCTTTAGAGTGAGAAACAAGCACTTCACAACCTTACTGCAGAGAAGGGAGCTGTGCGACTTCTGACCATTCAGTGCCTCAGCACACAGACAAAAGTGCCCAAATTAAAAGCTCTTGAGCAACTATGATTTTTGTTCATAACTCAGGTACAACTGCAAGGAAATTCAGATGTCTGTGCTAGTTAGGATCATTAATTACATTGATTACAATGCAAATACGAACTGCCTGAAGGCAGAATCTGGGTCTGTGCATGTTTTCAGCCAGCAAGTTAGCATCTAAGCAGAGTCCAGCCTCTCCTTATGGGAGGTCTTTCCAGCCAGTGGGAGAAGCAGCAGGCAGCAGAAGGGCACCCTATATTAGTTGTTGTGGGTCAGTTCCCTGGATATCATGCTCACTCTCCTGGCCACAACTAATTTTGATTTCCAGGCAGAGCCTCTGGTCTATACCTCATGTCTGGACTGTAGCTGTCAAAGAGGGCATTTTTCCTTCCTCTGGCACGGCCCAGAACGGACGTGTAATTTCACGTGTCTCCTCAGCCTTGACATGTAGGTGAGGTTGTCACTTGTAATCTAGGGAGGAGGCATTTCACAGTGAAAGCAGATGAAATGGAGCCTTAAATTTCTTGCAGACTTTAATGCATCAGAGCTAGAGCTGCTGCAAGGTGCTTGTTGAGTTGCCCTGCTGTCGTGGTTTAGCCCCAGCCAGTAACAGTACCACCAGCCCCTCTCTCATATCCCCCCTCCTCCACCCAGAGGGATGGGTGGGAGAATGGGAAAGGGATGTAAAATTTGAGGGCTGAGGTAAGAACAATTTAATAACTGAAATAAAATAAACCTGAAAGAACAATAATAATAATAACACTTACAATGAAAAGGAGGGAGAAAGGGGAGAGGAATGAAATCCAAAGGGAAGGGAGAAAAGAAAACAAGTGATGCACAGTACAACTGCTCACTCCCTGCTGACAGATGCGCAGCCAGTCCTCGGCCACCAATTTCCCATGTGCCCCCCCCCAGCCCTCTTGCCTGCAGGTCCTGAGAAACTGAAAATCCCTTGGCTTAGTACAAACATCACCCCGCAACAACTGAACCCCCCAGTGTGCTGTCAGCATTGCTCTGGCACCACATGCAAACCACAGCGCTGCTCCAGAAGAAAATCAGCTCTATCCCACCTGAAACCAGGACACCTGCTCTCATGAAACATGTTGCCTGTTGTGTGGTGCTGAAGGAATGTATCATGTTCTAGTGCTGGAAGGGTCATTTTTCCATTGTGCCTCTAATCAGCAGAGTGTGAGGAAGAGGAAGAGAGGCATAATCAGAAACCATACAAAAATGGCTCTGATTTCTATAATATACACATCTGGAAGCAATTACTACATTAATTAGTATATTGATTTTTCTCCTCTTCTGGCTATTGTCCCACTTAACTATTTGTTCAGCTTGATTTGTGTTATCTATTGCCATAGAGAGGCTTGGCTTTAAAGCTGTTTTTTAGCAGTTTAGAAAATGAGAAATAAATGGGAGAGGTTCTGCCATCCCTCACCAGGTTACTATGTGCTTGCAGTGAATGACTGTCCTAAAGAATGGATGTGGCAGTCAATCCTATGCAAAAGAAAAGCAATCCATGCATTTTGTTGGCTGGGCTGACTCTTCACTTTGTCTGGAGGGGTGCTGTCCATGGGTCAAAGGCAAATGTGACAGAGGAACACGGGTGTCTCATACTGTCCAGGTAACAGTGCGACCTTCTGGCAAGATGACCGCATGGACTGGCTTGCTCTGCACAGCAGCTGTGGGCTTCCATGGAGCCATGGCTTTGACACCAGCTATAGCCCTGAGAAGCATCTGAGCCTGTCTTGCTTGGGAGCCTCATTTGCTACATCTTAATTTGATCCTTCCTGGAAAATGTTTCTGGTGTCTTTAAACGATGCAGCCCATGTTTTCCTGTCTTGCTTCTCCTTCAAAATTTTGTTGACAACTCCTGCCATTTTTTTTGATCCATTCTTATGTAGTCCCTGCTACCATTTCTGTGTGTGAGACAATAACTATAAAAGATCTCACGATGCAACTTCCCCTTCACTGTACAACACCATGCGTATGGCAGGTTGTAGGGCCTCTCACTTGTGTTAAGCTGTGGGTTACCCACTGCTGTTATTTAATGCTTACGTAATGAAGAAAAAATTGGGAATGAGTAATGGTTATAGCTGATTTGACCTTATTTCGTACAATGTGAGGCCATTTCTGGCAATCGTGATCTCATTGTAGCTTTAATGACCTCATCTAATTATTGCTAACTCAAAGACCTTTAGTGCTTTAATGTGAGTCAGAGAATGCACAGCAGCAAACTAATGAACTTAGTGCACTGTGCTAGTCTTTAACCAGAAACAGGGATTCATTTGGAAAATTAGGAAAAAAAATACATTAGGGAGAGGAAGCTTGAGATTATTTCACATTTATTTCCCTGACTTGAAAGAGGAAATAATAATGACATTGCTGGAGGAAAAAAATGTAGATGAAAGTAATATTATTGATTGCTGTAAACTGTTCAGCTGAGTGAAAGGGATAGAGGAGCAATGTGTTGCAATTCTGGGAAGAAGCATGAAAAAGTACATAGAGTTAATTTATTTTTGATAGGTGCAGCTCATTTAGATTAGCCTGTGAACACAGGGAAGTAAATCACCCAACTTAGGAACAGAGAAGCTACTGGAGCACCCAACTAAGTGTTATGACAAAGCAAAAAGAGCATTAATTGCTCCACATGGAAGGTATAGAATTAGGCCATTTACCAAAAGATTTTATTTTAGTATACTTTCTCATTAAACACATGTCTGTTAATGAACAAGCTTTGCTCCAATCTGTTAAAGAATCAGAAATCTGTGTTTCCCACCAGCAGGTAGAACAGTTATTATAATCTATTAAACTCTGCAAATCAATGTTTTCCCCCAAAATATAAAAGTAGAACATCAATATCATAACACAGTGAACTTTAACAGCAGGGCACTCACTGCATATTAATCAGCTTTCAAAGAGGGCCTGAAAATGTCATGAGAATGAGTTGCTTTATGAAATTTCAATTCATTTCTGCTTCTGGCCAGATAAGGAATATTTAGAGAACAGGTTTTTGTAGAACACAACAGTAGTTCTGTTCCCAGTTTGGGAGAGTACCTGGGAAACAGTTTCCCTCACATGGAATACAGGACAGTTTCGTCACCTATGGCTTTTTTTCTGGCTTTTAGGTAAAAGTGGCTTTGAAATTTGGTTAAAAAATACCAGTGGAGCAGTTTTTTACATGGGAAATCTGAATTAATCTGCTTTTAAATGTTATGAAGAGCAAATATAAGCAGCCGTGTTTCCTGCCATCTTACTGGGTGACTTTTCAGCACCCCCATACTGGTATGGGTCTCCCAGCTCAGTGGCTCTTCTCACAGGACTCCCACAAGATGTTGGAAATTGTGTTTCTCTGATACTGGCACTCATTTTAAGAAGGCTCCAGATTTCTTCATTATGATCCTTAGCTGAGTTTTACAAAGAAGGAACCCTGGACACTGTGAGAAAAGTGGCTACCGAAGCCTACACACATGGTCTCCATGTTTCCTGGACCTGTGACTGGATCCCAGCGTGCCCAGGCACTGGGGAGCTCCAGGGACCGTGATGCTGTCATAGCTCACAGGGCAGAAATGCAATTGCAGTCCATTCCATCAAACGTTTTGATGCACACAGTTGTCATGCCAACTGGGAACAAAAGCAAGTTCCAGCAGATCAAAATCCTTTTCAGAATAAAGGCATGCTTTTCCGGCGCATGACTCATTGCTTTTTTCTTAAATTAATTAATAAATTTCTTGAATGCTTCATAAATACACTGTGTTTTTCTTGTAACTTTTCAGATCTATTGAGAAAAAGATTAAAACTGGTCATGTTCTTAGTTTTCCATTTCCTGGAGAAGACCAAGAATATAATAAAATAAGACAATTTAAGTTCTCCAGGTGCTATAAATGGTTTCTTGAAGAAGATTTTTGGACTTCATCAGTCTTAACCACGCTCATTTCATACTGAAGGCAAATGTCCAACATGGAGATTTCAGACGGAGATTTACACAAGTGGGTTATGAAAAACCCACCCAACTTCTGCCAAGCACTCGATAACCAGTAACCCAGCTTCACAGCCTTCCCCCTGCGATAAGCAGCATCGCTTCACAGGTGAAGTTTTTTGCAGTCCAAAAGAAGATGTGAGAAGATATTTCCATCACTGTTCCATTGCCCAGAAGCTTACACTCATGCTGCCTCCTGTGTTATGAAGGTGTCAGGGCATCTGCTCCTGCAGTGCTCCGCCACCGTCATGCTTTTTATGCCACCGTGCTGCTCCCCTGAGTGCCACAGCCGTTCCTGAGGATCTGGACCATGACAGTGAAGGCACACTTGTCGGGCAGGGAGGCTGAAATATATTTGGCACTGAGCATACAACACTCTCAAATCACCTTCCTACCCTGTCTGCCCTTTAAATCCTTACCTGTTTTAGAGAAGGAGGGTGCTTGGATGATGATTTTATTCAGGCTATCTACACTCATGCTACGAGATAGGCAGACAAGCAGTTCTTCGTTTCATTAGCATACAAATCTAACCCTGCAATTCATGATCCCAGGACTATTCATATCCAATTCTTGCAATTTTACTGATATCAGCAGGTTGAAGAGTAGCTGTTTAAATCCCCTATACTTAGACGTTTGGGGAGAATATGGCTAAGAATACCTGAAATTTGCCATCACATCCTTTTTTTCCACAGATATCCACGCTACTGGAGCTCCATGTAAACCCCCAGCACTGTATTGATTTTTGTCGGTATTGATTTTTATCAATTGAAAATTTGGCCCTTATGCTGAATTATAGAAAGAGGTAAGTCTTCAGAGTATCAGGAAAAGGGAATGTTATTGATCTTTCTTTACTTGTGGTGTTTTCACTCCATTTTTCAAAACATATATGCTTCTGTTTATTAAATAGAGACAATCACTGGCAATACTCCCAGTTTAGACACATAATTAAACATGAAATGAATCAGCTTTGCAATAAAATCCCCAAGCAATTTGCAGTTTTAATCATACTAAATTGGTCAAAATCAAAAGTTCATCTTTTGAAAAATACAAAACTATCTCCTTCCTCCACCAAAAGCCAAAGTGGTCCCAGCAACAAGAAGCCCTGACATGATTTCGGTTGATTGATTTGGAAAAAAAATTTCAGTGTTGGAAAATAATTTCTTTGAGGTGAATCAATGGTTATTCAAAACTCAATATTTAGATGATCTGATTTTCTCCGCATGGGATTACTAGGGACATGGGAAAACAACTTGCAGGTGGAATGGGATTCAGAGTTTAGTTTCTTTCATTTCGCTCTTTGCAGAAGCGGTAAAACTGGATGTGATCAAATGGTCCAGGTTGCTGATAGTAAATTCTGCAGTGATTCACTTCTGCTCGTGTATGCAATACATCCTGGAGCCCTCCCTGGCCATTTGATTAAGCACTTACTGGAATCAATTTATAGGCTTCCCCATTGACTCCATTAAGTACAATCTACACCAATTGGAGGCACTTGGGTGAAACCAGATGTAGTGTAAATCTGTGTCCATGTGTGCGCACGCATGCAGAGCACTCGGATCATCCAAAGAATCTCTGCAACTCTTCTGCTCACCTGCAAATAGTGTAGGATGCTTTGTATCCCTTGCGTTAGTGGATGGAGATACATGTTTAAGGCAGTAAGGTCCACAGACACAGCTGTAACAGGGAGTCAGGCCTCCAAGTACTTTCAGGTTGTTATTTCTAGAATTCAGCTCTCCCCTCCTCTGTATCCCATCTCATAAAGGTTAACAGGTGAGAAAAGATGGAAATTAAGCCAGAGTTACTCCCAGAATGTTTTGTCTTTAACCAAACATCACCTGAAATGACGATGTGAAGAAAAATACTAAGCGCCTACACTTCAACACGTGTTATTCTCAGGGTACAGCAATTTCTCTCCCTTTATAGTAGCAAATATAGATGTTCCTTCAGTAATGAATTCTGCCTCAAAAGCAACATTACTGCTTTTCAAAGAAATACTGATCCAAGACACTATTCCAGCAGAAGAGCTTTTAATTTTTCGCTTTTGGCTTGGCAAACCTCTTCAGTACGGGATGCTTCCATCGGCACCGAAGGAAAGGAAAGGAAAAGCAGGATGGAATGGTAATTGGCCTGTGCTGTGATCAAAAGCAGTAACACACAATGCCAAAATCTCCCTGCTTTTTCAGCACAGTTCTGATGGATGTGAGTACTTCTGCTCTGCCGTGTATGTCAGCTGTGACACTAAATAGAGAAAGCCTCTCAGCATACGAGGTCCTGATGTGTAAATTCTCATTTGGTTGGAAAGAATGGCTGAGGATGAAGTGCGACTCTCAACCGCACACTGTGATGTGAGCTTCCCTGCAAAGTATTCATCCCTACATGATGTACTGTGCTACGCTGCACAACTTCATATACCATTCTGCAATGTGGTACAAAGTAGCTACAAGAAAAATAATAAATAGAGATTATATTTTCTACCAGTTAAAGATGAAAAAGGAGCAAAATCTGGGCAATTCTAGCAACTGCATGTTCTGTACAGACACCACCGTGTAATAGGCTTCACAATTTGGAAATTCAGAGTGCTTTCCTTTTGCCCTAATAATTCTGATACAATATTTCCATTCAATCAATTCCCAATTAAAAGAATTTGTGACATTTGGGCAGACAGAATGTTACCTAGGATTTGACAAAAATAACAGGACTCACTGAATTTTATCTTCTGGTTATCTATAAATGAAGTGAAACCATATGAGAAAATACAGATCTGAAAACAGAGGAGAGAAAACCAAGGGTAAACAATTGCTTGAATTTTAAATTTGATTATTTGCATCTAGGATGAAGAGTATGTGCCCACCAGAACATAATATCACACCGGCATTTTATTATGCTTTTCTTTTTGTGATTACATACAGTCTAAGGCAAATGCCAGATGTCTAAGATTCTGTCTCTCTCTTGATACACAGTTTGGATGTGGGGCAGAAGAGATGAATGTACAGTGGGATAAATTATCACACTACCTATATTGACATCACACTGTTGAGGGCATCTGTCCCTTTTCGGTTGAAACCTGCCTTTCACTCTATGGACCGAACTGTGAAGGCAGAGATATCCTCACTGGGGATTAATTCTGTCCTTGTTGCAGTGTCTCACGGACTAGAAAGACCATATTCTTCTTGATTGATTACAAAGTACATGTGTTCAGTGCACTTGTGGCAGTTAAAATTACTATCACCCTGTCTTTCAGGTTAGTAGCTCTTTAGGGTAGGGTGGAAACATCCCTACCTACCCTACCCCCCTGCCTCCCTGTCTTTGTATTTCTATTAACCACAGTAGATCAAAGTATGCTTTCTTATTCCATTTTGATTGTAACAGGACTCGGGAGCAAGTTGAGACAAAGGATGAATATTTTTATGTATAGTATCAAAGTCTGAAGAACAATGGAAAATGTTAATATAACTGAACAAGGACACTTGGTCTAATAAAAAACGGAAAGGAAAACACATGAAAGCGAACAATAAATACATACGAATCCTAAAAACCAGAAGAGGAAATGAGGTCATTTAAGGTGGTTCAAGCTCTGATACGCAGCATGGACCATTTCACTCTTCTCCTGTATTTAGGAAAACATCTGCTTCATCAGGTGTGGCAAGATGAATGGCAGTGAGCCTTGTTCAGGTTTGAAACCAGTCTCAGATCTTTGTAACAAAAGTGTTGCTTCTGATTTCAGCAAGATTACCTCTGATTCATGTTGCTGTGAGCAAATGGAACAATTAGCACCAGACAACTTTACCACCTCCTCGCACACGGCTCCTGATCTCGCAGACAGTTGTGACATAACTCATCTTAAGCGTGAGCCCTCCACAAAAGCTGTTTTCATAACTCAAATTTTTCTTTGAACTAACTTCTGTCATCGTAAGCTGCTTCATTAATTCTGTAAGGCAGGCAACAGCTAAGGTGAAAAAAATTCAGCATCATCGTTGATGTCTTATCATCTTACTCTCCAAATACTTGCAGCCTTCCACTTTCTGCTGCATGTTTAGGATGGTTGTAAGATAAAATGATGAAACAGTAAAAAGGTCATATTTTAAAACTGTGTAATCATAAAATTATTTCTAATAATTTCTAATTTTGAATAATAAAATATCATATAATTACAAAGTAATAAAGAAGTAATAAAATTGAGTTCTTAAGAAGATTTAAAATGTAATTGCGTCTTTTAATGTTGTAATAATTATACAATTAAAATTGCAAAATCACATATAATAATTAAAACAAAATCTCCCGCCATGACAGTATCAGAGATTCTCACTGTATCAGGTTCACTAATGAAGTCTTTAGATCCAACAGCCTAATATAAACTCAGTCCTCCTTAGCTGGATTGTGGGGCTTGATTTTGACTGTGCTTAGGCGCAGTGCATACCAGGCTGCTGCTTTCTGACTGACACTGCATCCCTTTGGGTTGCTAGATTTGCAAGTAACCTCACTCAGCTTTCTCCTCATCCTGCACTAGGGGCTTGCCCCTGGTTTTTTGGCATTATAAGGCCTGCAGCTGGGTTGATGGGCAGCGCCTGGGGACATTCATGGATGTTTGCCACACCCAATGCTACCCTACTGTGCCCCAGTCCCAGCATGCCTCCACTGGCCAGCTCTGAGAGCCCTGCCTTCCAAAAACGTCACAGAGACCAATGCCTTAAAGTGCTGCAGGACAGTGGGATGGTCCAGGTTGGAATCACTGAAAAAAATGCAGTCACAGAAATATACACTGTCATTTTCTTATCGAATCTCAGATAATTTGTACTTTCAGATACAAAGGGAATTTTAGGCCTGCAGTGGAAAGGGGAATATATATAAATTCAGCTATATATTCTTCCTGTCAACTTCACAACTTCAGCAACTGTCCTTGATAGGTAAAAGTACACATGCAGGCCAGGTAACACATTCAGTTAATTAATGAATTAGACTAGAAAGAGGCAGAATCGACAGCCCAGCAACCAGAAAATTTTACAAAATCTACTTGTTCTGCCTGTTTCTTTGACCATTGTCAGATTCACAGGATTGTTTTGCCCTTTTCATCCTCTGAGCAAAAGTTCCTAATCAAACACATAATTTCCATGGTGTGGTTAAATCACATTTTAACTAACATAATGCTTGAGAAACTAATTTTTTTTTCAGAGTTGCATGTAACAATTCCTTAAATTTAAGTAAATACATCACTGCTGTTCCAAAAATGTGTTTCCAGAAATATGTCCAAGTTTAAAAAGCCCTAAAAGGATGCTTAACAACACATCTCCAGCTACATAAATCCAAAGCAATGGAGGATATGGAAGGGAACCAGAGCTTTTGAATTTAAATGACCAATTTTGTCAATGAATCAATTTCAGCAAAAGTGAAGAGAGCACAAAGAAAAGTAGCTTTAGGGCCTATTTAAGATGGTAAAAATCTATTTGTTTACACCTTCTTCATGCAGCCTCTCTCTAGTACTTCATCTGTATTAATTTTTGTGGCTTTCCAAAGTGTAGGTGTCACCTATTAAAGGGAGAAAAAAAAAAAAAGTTCAAGCATAAAGAGGAAAGTTTCAAAAAAATTTACAAAAGTAAGTTACAAAAAAAATATATAAAACCCAACAATTTCAGAGGTTGAAGATCTGTGGTGATACTCTTCCAGACAGGACCTGACTGTGCTTATGGATATCGTCTTTGACATGGTGTCTGATGAAAATAAAACAGTTATGGGTTTCATAAGGGGACAGGTACAGACTCACAGGCTGGTTCACATCACTGTACCTCAAAAGCAAAATCACAGTGAGCTGGAGGAAAGAGTGGGTGGGCATCCACTGAAACATCTCCAGCCTTCTTGACTTCAGTGAATTTTCATTTACAGAATGGTTTCTCATAAACTGTAACATATGTATGCACATGACCAGAATGCCAAGAGCTATCGCTGTGGGAAGGCAGGCCAAGGACAACCAGCCCTACATATTTCTAGCTGGTGGGAAAGGGTCAGTGAAGAAGACAATGTGTTCGCCTGCTGCTCAGAAATTGCAGGTGTCCCAGCCAACATTAGAAGAGTGGTGAGACCAGTATACACTGTGGAAGACTGTATCCCAGAGATCTGCAGTGTGCAAGCACTGTCCCGTTTCACTTGATTTGTATCTTGCTCCTACTAGCATCATTCGGTCACTTAATTATTGTATTGCAAGAAACAATAAAGAGTGGATGTCAGTCCCCTCTCTCCACTGAAATCGCGGTTGTTTGTGTTTTTAGGCTGGCCTCTGCAGGTTTACTCTATTCCAGCTTGAAGTGACCTGATCAGTTGTCAAAAGTCATCCACAACTTCGGTTACACATCAGGAAAATTTCAGCCACAGGTCTGGCTAATATCTAACACGTATCACTAGTAATTAAGCTGTTTGAGCTCAGGATCTCCTGAGAGTATAAATGAAAGGAATTAGACTTTTCAGAGAAGAAACATCCCAGTCTTTGTGATCTTGAAGGTTGCATTGGTTGGCTTGACAACAGGCTATCAGTACACAAAAAGCAGGGAAAAGAAATCTGTCCTATGTATCATTAGTGCCTTGTACTGTACCTCCTTTACCTACGGCTTAAGGACAGGAAACAAAGGGCTATTGGAACCTCAAGTTGAAGAAATAATCGTATTTATCATCTTTTCTTTTTATTCCTCCTTCTAAAGTCTCTTTGGTTGAAAGACATGGGAAAGGATTGCCTTGGAAATTATGTTGCTCTGAATTCTTCACCTTAGATGTATGCTCTCATCTAATCAGGGAGCTTTATTTCAGAGAATACTTTGGGCTACAAAAGATGCAGCATCTTATGATTACAAAATCTACCCCTAATCTCCCAATCAGCCATTCATTACCTCACATTAGAAACAAACAAATCCCATAGCAGGAAAGAAATCCAACCATAATTCTGCCTGATGCGTTTGTTCTCCTCTCCAGAGACAGAGATTCAGCCTGCAGACATGCAAACATGGAGCTTTTCTCCTCGCTGTGATTGCAGCAAGGATTGCACTGATTCTGATGAGTGCTGAGGCGCCCAAAGCAAAACTGGAATAGAAGTCAGGTCAAGCAGTATGGTCAAACAGTCACTGCACTGAATGGGGAACTGGCATGCCTACTTCTGTTCCCAGTTTTGCCAGGGACCTGCTCTGGTTTTGGGCAGGACACCTCACCTGGACATGTCTCGCTTTCCCTTCCGAGCTCCAAGCCACAACATATTCTCACTGGTTGTTCTGGTGCAGTGCTTCTCCCATTGAACTCAGCTTCAGCTGCGGCGATCAGCTACGATCATCCGTAATAGTAAATGTAAACGGAAACATCTCAGAATGTCAGCTCAGGCTTAACATACTGTGCATGTGTGTGTATGTTTATTAGCACTTGTTACAGTGCTTGCTTTATAGGGAAAACATATTCTCTGTGTAATAAAAAGTTTTGGCAGGGATGGAATGAAATTAAATTAGACGTTTGGTGCTGTGGAAGCATGGAGAGCCAAAGTATAGCTGTTTCCTCAAAACGTCTTACAGGACACATAAGATTTCAAAATACCTTTACAGAAAAGATTAGGCAAAACCAGCAAAAATAATAAATTACCTGTTCTTTGTACTGTGTGCACCAGTCACAAGAAAGAGACCTAGTAGTGAATGTCACATAGAGATATTTCATATCACCTTGTCCCAAATACAAACCCACCTGCCTCCAAGCCACCATGACTCTGCTAGGCTGCTGGCAACTCACCAGGGAAGCCACGCTAACCAGTCATACAGTCTTAGTATGGGGTCTTGACTCCTAAGGATGTTGATCATCAGCAGCCCAGCTGATGCCAGTGGCAGCTGGGTGCCTCGATGCACAAGAGCCGTGCTCATACACTTGCTGCCTCTCCGGCACACAGCAGTGGAGCGGTCACCGCAGGGGGAGGGCCAGTGGCCCCTGTTTGTGCTTCCCATCCTCTCTGCTCCTGCACAGGACAGCAGCTTGCTGTTAAAGTTACAAGAGGACAAAGTAAACCAAAGGCACTAACCCTCTTCAAATCTCAGTCTCTTTTCAAGACAGAATCATGAAGGATGACAGGGATGGGGGAATCAGACAGACAATCTTCAGTCCAAAAAAGCAAAAAGAGTTTTCTGTGGTTCATGCAGGCTAGACCTGGCAGAATCCAGAAGTGTGGTTGAATCCAGAAGTTTGATCAAAGGGACAAGTTGAACATGGGCAGAAACCTGCCATGCCATATTTGCTTTTGTTCCTGGTGAAATAAACTGTATTAAGATTAATAGAAAACTAGAGCTTTATACTATAAAAAAGCCTTAGATTAAGACAGTTAAATTCATGGCTTATGACATCTTCCCCGCCGTGTGCTATGAACATCAATGGAGAAATCCAAAAAGAATTGGCCGGTTCTCTCTGTTCATTCACAAGAAAAAAGAAATCATCAAATGCGCTTCTCATGAGTTGTAATATTTCCAGTCAATATCTTGCTGTAAGTTTAATCATCTTGAATACATACACAAGAGGCATTTCCAGCTCAGCCAATATGATTAAGTAATAAAGCTAGGTGTAAGAAGTTGCTATAGTGCTCCCCATCCACTAGGCATATTGGAATACAATTAATTCTCATTTTCAGGAACTGTATTTTTTATATATGCACTTTTTTTTTTTTCCAAGAATAAGAAGCAGCACTGTGTTATATCCTGGTACTAAAGTCTGTCTCCTTAGTTCAGAAAAATGTTGGAAAATAAGCTGATACCAGCCTGCCCTGTGGCTGTTGTTTTATTTAGACAGGGAGTAGTTTATTTTAATTTGTAATATTTGATGCACAGTGGGAGTTTAGAAGAGACTGCTCCGTCTTTCAAAGAACTAAATGGCATGCAGCAAAAGAAAATGTCTCTATGACTGCTTTAAATCTCTTGGGAAATGATGTATTGAAAGGTACTATCGTCCGAGCATTGACACAGATTACCAACCAAGATCTGGCTCCAGTAGGTCACCAATTACATCAAGGCAACAAAATGGCTATTTAAGTTTCAGTCACAACTTCACAGCAGGAGCCATCTCAGTGTTATTTATTCACTCTAATATAGTTCTCAATCAAACACCTTTTACTTGTTATATAGGTACTCATATGACTCTCCTGCATACTGTTCTGCTGAATGGCCTAGAAAGACCTAACAAATAACTACGGGTCAATCATGTACTTCTGCCCTGGGGATCGTGATTGAAAAGATCGGTATCACATTTTGGTCTTTCTGCTTGGACTGTAATTTTAAAAGTAGATGACACAACAATGCATGAAATGAGTTTTTAAAATTGAATGAAAAATCATTTTCCAATACACTTTAAACGGCCTTTGTTAACTCCCACGCTCAGGAACTTTAATGGCACAGTGCTAAGGGGCATATTCCTAGCTGATGCTAATCATTATATCTTGTATTTGCTTCAACAGTGTTTATACCAGCAGTGGATCTGGTTCAGCAATTACAGCTACAATATGTTTCCATTAAATATTTCCCCTCATTTCCTCACTCCTTATTAACATTGAAATGTCATTTATTGAAGCAGGTTAAAGATTTCAGAAGCCTTCATTTGATATGGGTTAAGTCCATGCAAGTTGCAGTCTCCTTTGCAATATTTTTGATTTTCAACTCGCACATCAGCTTTCATGTGTGCTCGGGTAGCGTGCACTCAGCTCCTTGTCACTTCCAGCTCAGGAAATTAAATAAATTAGCATTATTGGATTTTTGTGGCACTTTATGTCTTTGCTAGATCAGCTAAAGTCAAAATGGCAAAGACAGCATTCTTCTAAGTGAGAAGATGTCTCCACTTGGGCCCTAGGCCCATAAAAAATATAAACTTGTAAGCATACTCTCTTGTGTGCAGAAACTGCTGAACTGGATAGTCTCTGAGTAAGAAACTTCCCGGGATCATTTAGTGGGGACACGGGGTTTAGTTTACTTTACCATGCCAATAATTTAGCCATATTTACCATTGCAGTTGCATTCTGTACCCTATATTTATTGCACATTTAGTCACTATGCAAACTGGCAGCTGGCTACCAAATAAAACAGGACTTGGAGCACATTTTAATGCTGTGTGCCAAAACGCACTGCCTTTATTGGAAAGGATGAGCAGGCCTAGCCATGCAGTCCTGGATGCACCAAATGTGTAGCATCAGCCACGTAGATGCAGGACCTTTTCTAAAGTGGAACTGGTCCTAAGGATTTTCCAAAATGTACTGTACAAAGGTATCATTAAAATAAGAGAAAAAATACATTAAGCAGTGGTTCAGGGAAGAGTACCTCTGGTATCCAGTGGAAGCTCTACGTACCTGAAGGAAATTCTCTGAGTAACCATGTTTGTGCAAGGTTTTCTTTCTTCTCTGCTAGTTAGCTTTGGTTTCAGGCGGTGCATTCTGAGTTTTTGCCAAGATTTACTTAAAGTTGTCTTTATTTGTCTTACGACCAAGCCTACTGATTCACTCCAGAAAATCCAGCGCTCTGTGGTCCCTTGTCCTGGTTCAGGGATCATTCTCTGAAGGCACACAGCAGAGCCATTTGATCTCTTGGCAATACCTTTCTTGATCAAAAGGCAGACAATCACATCAGAAAGCTCCCAGAGGACCAAATGCTCCTCCCGATCTCTACTTAATCACTGCAGCCCTAGTTCAAGCCTAAGAGCATGACACAGAGATGGAGGGCTAGTCTCTTTTATCATCTCACTGTAGTTTTTAGATGCCGGGAATGAGGCTTTGACCAGTCAAAGCAGCAAACACTAGATTTGAGAAAAAAGCATGCAATGAGATAGGAGACTCTACTTAATTACCCAGCAAGGGCCACTTACTCTTGTAGGAGACTTACCTACCAGCCAGACTTTGTTGTGCTGCTGTGTCTATAAATACTTCACCTGTAGGCATCCCATAACTGATAGTAAATCTAGAGCAGAGGAGCCCCAGCACTGGTCATGTGGGTTATAGCAATGCCACTGCTTGGGGTCCCCCTCACTGTGCCCTGCAGGCCTGGCTGCCCTGTACCCTCTCTTCTGAAGGTGCCAGGTGAGAACCAGGTGTGTAAAGCACGCTTGGACATGGCCCGTGGACATTGCTACTGAGCCCGCATGCAGGCAGTCCATCACCACTGCACACACCGCCCTGGAGAGCGGCTGTGGTCCTGCAGTCCCAGGAGAGCAAGAGATGGTGGGAAGAACAGGAAGGCAGCAGTGGCACCATGTTCAGCCTTTTTCCACCAGGGGAAAAAGAAAGGAGGTGACTGAATGGTGACAGAGTATATTTCTGAAGCATATCCTTTTACAAACCATTTTGCTGAGAAGGAAGGGACTCACCCAGTCCAATGTACTGCAGGAGTTCACTTTCATTAGAACTAGATCCAGGCTTTTATTGAAAATGTATGTTAGTGGAAGGTTTGGTTTTCACATCCGTCTTCAGAAGAAAATTGTCAAAGTTCCACCAAGAGGACTGCAGAAGTCCAACTTTTCCTGAAAATATTCTGAGAAGAACCCCAGCACAATGGATATGAAAAAATCAGTGCTTTCTGCAGAACATCTCAGTGAAGGCACCATTCTCCAAGTTTTCCAGAAGAGAAAGCCTGTGCAGTTGTCATCTGGTTTTGATCCACCACCTGGGATCTGTCAGCTGAGGATCTGTGGCTCCCTGCCTGACACTGGTTGGCAGCAGTGGGAGATTGCACTGCCCCAAGCCACTCTCAGGCAGGAGAGTCTCCATACTTGGAGGTGTTCAGAGAACTACTGGACCTGGTGTTGGACAAACCGGTGGTAGCTGACCCTGCTCTGAACAGGGGAGGTGGACTGGAGAGAGGGGAGCTGGCCCACAATTCTGGTGTAGGATAAAAGCCATGTGGTACACGGCTATGCAGCTCTGGAGCTCCTGGCTCACTGGCCACTCCACTGTGACCAGGAGTTTTGGTAGACATAGGAGGCTAGATGTATTGTCCATCAGATCTCCAAAGACACGGGTCAGGTGTTGTTACTGCATATCACCTGAACTCTCTTCTACTTCAGAGACGGTCAGCCTTCCCTAAACTTTCTGAGGTTTATAGCAGACTTGTCACAGACTTCGGTTATTTTTTTTTTGTTTTTAAGCTCCCTAGGATTTAAGGACTCTAGCAACTTAATGGAAATGTTTTTGAGATATTGTTTAACAGCCTTTCACTTAACCTGTGCTCTTTCAGGGCTTTCCATCGTTCTTATTTCCATGCAGATCTCTTCTATGCCCTGAAGCAACCTTCAGATTATTACACTGGTATACACATACCGCTAATACTAAATGATTCTTTTCACTTGTGCACGCATCAACTAATCAACGTTAGGGACCTGCAGTCATCAATCTGAAAGCCTAGTTTGCCATCATCACCACTGAGGCCTATAGATCAATAAAAAGATGATATTGTTTATATAAAACCCAATAAACAAGACCTGTCTGAGGCTTACATATGGTTTCATTCATTCTAATAAAGCAAGTGCATCTCTTACGAGCTTTAGCCCATCAGATTTCGTAAACTGTTTATTCACTTCAACAATCACTGACACAAGGATATTGTTGTATCCACGTCTAGGTCAAGCAAGACTTACTTGATCTCATCCTATTTCCATAATAATCTCTGTCATTTCTCTAAGAATAAGAAGGTAAGGGCACTTTTATTGCCGCAATAAAAACAGCAAAGTGATCTTCTGATGGCACTTAATTAGATTCATTTTATCTTCTTTGACTGAGCATGACATACTGTAACCCTTATTTATGAAGTAAAAATGAATGTCTTATGGTTCCTAACACAATTGAAGAAGAAATTACCATGGTATTCAGCTTAATCTGTGTTTGTATCTGACATAAATGATCTTAAGATAAATTACAGGAAATTATTTTCTACTGCTGGTAACCATAACAACAGATGAGAATTGGTTCTAGTTCAACTTACTGACTGTTTCTGAACTCTTCCATAATGTGTAATAAAAAATTATAAGACAAAAGCAATCCACAGCCTTTCATTTCTGTTTGTATAGGAAGAATTTGTGAAGCACTGAAAAGTAATCTTAGATTTAAGTTAAGCTTCAGTCTTTCAACTCTCCATCAGATGTTGGGTGAAATGCATTTCTGTTCCAAAGTGCAATCGGGTGCAGATCACGTAATGGATCTCCCCAGGGAAGGGACACATGGCAAAGCTCAACGCAAATGATACCTCCATGAATTGTTCGGAAGTGAGCAAATAATGAGTTTAACTGGACAGGATTTTAGAAAATGCTGCAGATCTGAGCAATCCCGACAAGTGTTTTTGAAACAAGACAGTAGAAACAGGTAGTGAATATATCACCATGACAAGCAGATACTAAAAAAACAGATGTGAAAAGCTTGGAGGTTTCCAAGAAGTTGAGTTGATCAGGGTAGGCCACTGCAATGGGTGAGTTCTCAAAATAGGAAGAGTCCTCAGTGCACAAGGTGTAAAGATAAGAGTTTTCAAAGAATTTTGAGCTTTTGATTAAGCAGGTCTTTAAATATCATACAGTCACCAAGTTATTTGGATTGCTAAGGACTGCAGAAGTTCCCGAGTGCAAGATAAAGCTCAAAGCAGGGTTTACTACGAGATCAGACAAGGTTGCTCAAAGCTTTATCCAGTTGAGTCTTGAAAACCTCCAAGCAAAACTACAGTGAGAAACCTGCTCTACATCATGACCATCCTCATGGTGAAAAAGTTTCTCCTTATATGCAATCTGAACATCTCTTGTTTCATGTTATGCTTGTGTTTTCTCATTCTCACATCATGTTCCACTATGATGACCTTGGCTCTGCTTTTTCTGTGATCCCCTCTTAGGTACTAGGGTGCTGTTATCAGGCACCCTGAAACCACATCTCCTTCACTTTGAACTCCAGGTCCCTCAGCGTCTCCTCACAGGGCAAATGCTCCAGCCCTGAGCATCCTGTTGGCCTTCTGCTGAATTTGCTCCAGTGTGTCAATGTCTTTTTCATATTTGGGGGCCCAGACTAGCTGAAGTATCTAGATGTGATTTACCAAGTGCCAAGCAGAATGGATAATCACTTTGCTTGATCTCTTATCTCTTCTGTCAATACAGTCTGGGATGCTGTTGGCTGTCTTTGCTGCCTGGGCACATGGCTGTCTCACGAGTCTGTGAAGATGCTGATGACCATTTCAGCAGAGCTGCTCCCCAGCCAGTCGGTCCCCAGACGAATGATTGCTGAGGATTAGTTCTTCCCAAAGGCAAGACCTCATGTGCTTTAAAGCTCAATTAGCAAAACACGAGGCTTCTCCTGAACCACGCAGACCACTATGGCCTCGACTATGGAAACAGTGAGATCCAAGACAGGATCTTCCCCTACTTTTTGCAGTTAGCTGTAAGCACCTATCCATGTGAAATGATGTAAAGATTTCCTGGTGATGTTGACCGTGTCTCAGTATCTAGCTATGTCTCATACCATTTACTAGACACAAGCTAGGTCTTAAAAAGAACTGGTGACAAAAAGGAGTCTGGAAAACCATATCGACTGATGTATGCTGCCTCAGAACATCTCTGTATTCTTTTTTACTAATTTTTCTTTTAATATCTCTCTTTTTTTTTTCTCTCTCTGTAACTTCAAAACTATGTTCCCTGCAAGATGAGGGAAAAGGTGGATTCACACTGTCCTTCCCCAGTCTGCAGACTGACCAGATTGGCTCTGGGACCAACTGTGGCCAGCTAAGCAACACTCTCCATTGCTATGGCGTTTGTAGCCCTCTACTGCCTTTCTGTTAGCAGCATATTGTTGCAGCCTAGGGTGTTACAGTCACCTTCATTCTTTTCTGCAAGGCCAGTCATCTATTTTGCAATCCACCTTCAACCCAGTATTTCTGTTGGACTTGGCAATGGTGCAGTTCTGCCAGGTCATTAATCTACTCAGCCATACGAAAATCAAAATCATAGATCCACTCCCAGACAAGAGATACCTGACAATACCCATGACTTTTGGCAGAATTGGAGATGACAGGAAGAAGTTACTAACTGTTGTTTCGCCTCACCTGAGCCTTTGGATGCAGCTATTTTAAGATGGGGAGAGAAGCATTTTTAAAAGCCACAGGGTAAGCAGCAGAAAAAAGGGAAGAGGTGTGTTGGGTGGTCCTTGGTCAGAATAATTTGCTGCCCAGCATGTGCTAAATTCATTTAAGTATGTGTGTTGATACAGGATTATGGGGACTGCAACAGCCTTTGATGGATGTGCAGGCTTACAAGTGCTAGAGATAAGAAACAGTGCTCTCGACCAAAGAAGGTGCATTTTCATGCATCCACAGAATATGTTTACACATTATAGTGAGAGAAATCAAGAAAAACTCCTACCTGCACTACAATTAAATAGTTAAATGGTTGAAAAGGTGCATCGACACAAGAGCGCGGTGCCAAGGCTGAGCTGATGAACCCCTGGTGTAAACAGAACGGAGGGACTAGAACCAGTCCAGTTAGAAGTGCTACGGTTACTTGGCAGAATCCCTTCTTTCTGCTGGATCCTATGAAAATATTAATACACACAGGCAATTCCTAAGCTGATCCAGTTAGGAAAAATAAAAAAAAAGACAACTAACCAGTATGGGACAGCCAGTAAGTTGAAGCAGGTGCAAGAACCCTTGGCTGTAGTGTGGGGCACGACAGGCAAATCACAGCAACTTAAGTGTTTAAGGGACTGTATGAAACTTTATTTTGATTGCAGATTGTAGACTACAAAATGAGCGCCTGGTGCGTGACCTGGCAGGCAGCAGAACAGTCAGAATAGATCAGAAAGACAGGGGCACGGAAAACAATTTGGGTCTGGGTTGCCCTGATGACATGAAATTGGAGGTTAGACCACAAAGGGTGTGTCACACTTTCTCGTGTGTTCTGCTCCTATAAGGGATATGTATAGCAGGCTGCTTAAATCTGGACAGCCCTTTCAAGTCACTCATTTACACCAACCAGCAACCTCACGCATGATTACTGAAAGTAATTTTACATCTAGGTCATTTTACATCTGTTTACATCAGACCATTTGCAATTATGTCTTTCCTTTCTGAAAAACATTTTACAGATAATAATAAAATTACATAGCAATTAAGTAGTGAGTCATTACACCCTGTGGAAGCAATTCAATAGATAGCGAAGCAACATCCATCCTGCAGTCATTAATTATTTGGCTTAAGAAACAGACCTTCTTCCATGGAAGCATCTGAAGGTCACTGCACTCAGCCGGAGTATGTCTAATCCTGGCAGATCAACACACAGAACAATACAGTCTGTGTGCGCTGTCTTCCCTGCAGAAATAAATGATAAACCATTGCAACAAGAAGTGAAGGAGGTTCAGCTAGCATCGGAGTAATCAGATTCACTCTCCTTTCTCATGCAGTTCCACTGTACAAATGCAAAATCCACTAATGTCAGGTTATTTTATTGAGGTGATCTGGCTTAGTCCTCATACCTGTCAATGAGCACATGGTTCAAAAAACATAGTTCTGAAGTGTAGTTAAAAAAAACTTGTTTTTATCTAGCAATCCTCATACCTGTCAATGAGCACAAGTTTTAAAGAACCTAATTCTAAAGTATGGTCAAAGAAACTTTTTTCTATCTAGTATGTTCAGAGAAAAAAAGTTGGAGTCTCTAACTTTCTGACATACAAGCAGGATCAACAACAATATGACACTTAAAAAATTAAGACAGGAAATTCTTGATGATGGCAATGCTTTTTTATGATTTATAGGAACAGTTGCATTCCGACCTAATTTCCCAACTGAATAGCAGATGCTCTTTGGTAAAAAGCTGTTATCATTTTATCTGTTTTACAATATGTCATGTATATTTTGCCAATCATATTTTGGCTCTCATCACAGTGTCTGCTGTAATGCAATTGTAAGCTTGTTTAATCAGTTCAGCATAATCTGGTGCTTTCAACACTGCGAGCACGCACATGCACGCACACACATGCAGATCATACATTGCCCACGCTATTCCCTTTTGCCTTGTGAAACAGCGATGCATCTCTCCATCCATTTGTTAGGCAGAACCCACCTTTGAAGGTCTGTGTGAAGTTCTACTTAAAATGGATGGCACAATATGCTACATGATTTTTTACCTGGCTGAGCAGCTCTTCATTAAAAAACATGCCCTTAATTGGTGTTGCCTCACATTTGTTTTAAAGCAGATTATTAAGTTACACATAGCACAATGCACGCTGTTCTTTTGTAGTTTGAAATCGTGAATCAAAAAAAGCCACTTAAACTTTGTACCTGTGCAAATAAAGACTTTCATCTTCACAAGCTTAACAATTTATCCTCCCAAAACTCATCCATCAATCTGTAGACTTATTTCCCTTGAAAACACCTGCTATTCACTCATTCTGTTACAAGCTCTGGTTATTTCCAAGGCTGCTGACACCTATTTACATGAAAATTCCCATTTCACATATCTATTCACAGAGGCACATCCAGACTGAGCTCAGTGTGTTCTGCCCTACAGGTACGTTACAGAAGGTAGCAGTTGAGTTTTGTGCCTTCTCAGCCCTTTGTTTTTGTGCTGTCACCCTGTGATGGTTGTTCCTGCCAGTCCTCAGCTGAACTGACCACGAGTGTCCATGGTCAGTCGGTTTTACTGGGCCTTGCACATAAAACCCCCAAGCCAGCATTAATAAAAAGCAGTCCTCAGCACTTTTTTATACTGCCATTACACACTGCATGCTTTTCATTAAAGGAGAGCTAAAAACTTAGCCTTTCCCTGGCTATCACATCGTCACAGTCATGTGGTGTAAAGCTCCAGCAAAGCCCCTCTGATTAACAGCACAAGAGGCAACAATTTCAGACTTCTTCAGCTGTGGAGGAACCAGCATGCTTACACTAACACATTAAGTCTCCCTAAAATGAAGTTTTCTGGCCAAATCTTTCATGCTGATAGAAGGTAATGGAGGTAGAAGCTCTCATTGGTGTAACAAGGGCAGATGTCCAGGTACACTGCAGGACATTGTCTTTGCTTGGACTGCAGAAGGTAGAAATCTGCTACAGCTTGTGCTCAGGTGGTGACCACTTGGCTCACCCCAGAATAGCCTCCCTGAGCTCTAGTGCACCCTTTTCGACTCCTGACCTACTCAGTCCTGGGTAGTCCACAGATGTGGACTAGGAGTTGGCCAGGAAGCGTGACAAAATTGGTTTAAGAACTGAAATTTCATGAGATGTTTGAAAAGGAAGAATTTTGATAGAAACAGCTTATCTGGGAACATCTCCATCAGTTAACTGAGGTGAGAAGAATTTTCTTTTAGTTAATGATGCAGCAAAATCGCCTCGTGACAGAGGTCACAAGAATTCTCTTCCTCCCACCCCATTCCTGAAGAGACTCTATACTACACCTTGTGCATCCTTACCTCAGCTAGAGATGCAAAGCCTCAAATAACCCCACAGGGATATAGCTCTTAGAGGGTGTGATTGCTGCTCTGTCCATGGGAATGCATTGGGGAAGCACTGGAAGAGCGTTACCTTCGAGCAAGAGGTGCCCACGCTTAGGCACGGAAGGATTTAGCAAGCAAGCCTTGCCACCAGGGGCAATCTGCAGAGCAAGAACAGCGATGCTCAAGAGAAGTACCGAGTGCAGAGCCCAGATGATTTTTAGAAGATGAATATTTCAAAACCATTTGGACTACATCAGAAGAGAAGGGAGCACAGTACTGAGACTTCTAGAAATAGGAATGAAGCTGGGTGAGTAGTAATGGAAATCCCATGGAGTGATTTCTTTTGCCTCCCAAGAAAGGTTGGTGCAAAAATCTTAGTGGTGTACACATATGCCTGTGAGGCAAATTTTAAAGCAAACCTCATATTGTTCTTGAAGTGTTTATTTGCTCATCCAGCCAGGGAAGAAAACCCACCCTGTAATTTGTCTCAACAGTTATAAAAATCTGGTCAGAAGATAGAGAATGAAAAATTAATTTAAGATTATACTGTCTGCACTGGAGGGAAAGGCACAACCGCACAACCCTATAGAATTCAGTGGGTCAGGAACCTGCTTCATTTTTCTAATGGGAAGACTTGATTAAAGGAGGTCAAAAATAGCAGTCAATAAAAGTAAAATAACCTACTATGACCTTGTTTCAAATGTCAAGCTAATTTTGAAAATTATTATCAATGTTTTGCCAAAAGATAACATATACATGTTCCATTATATTATAATGCAAGTTACTTACTTAAAGTGCAGCACCCTTATTGAGACCAAAATCAATATCAAAATTTTTAACTTTCTGAAGTCCCTGTAAGTGAACAAAAAATTTTGATAATTATTTCTCTGGCTGTTCCAGTGGTACTTTAGAGAAAAAGCTTCCCCAAGATACTCCACTTCGAGTGGGTGTGTTTTCAGTTCTGCAAAATAGCAGTGATTTCACGATTTATTATCTCTAGAAATGATAATTAAAAGCTACAAACCAGTATTTTTTCATTCTTCTGTTTATTCAAGCTTCAAATCAGTAGAATACCTTGGAGGCAGCAGATTCTCCCCCCAGCCAGCTCTCACAGCTGTACTGAGTCCTTTGTGCTGTTTGATGCCTAGTGAGATGTCACCTTTTTTCTGGGGCAGTGAGGAGGAGGAAGCGTATTCCAAAGCCTGAGAAAGTACTAACAGTTTACACGCAAAGACGTCAAATGAGTAATGTGGTGGGGGAAGCAGATGGAGGTTCCTTTATCTCAGACATGTTTCACCTTTTGAAACAGCAAGGAATTTGGCCCAAAGGCAGAAGTGTCATATCTTGCCTCGTAGACATTTGTTCCCAAACCACTGAGAAATGCTTTTATCTTCCCCATGCAATAATTACAGGGCATCAAAAGGCCAAGAAGGCACTGAACTACACCTGACTTGTCATGGGGTTTGATATTTTAATATAACATGTTCTATTGTTGCTTCTTTCTTTGTTTCATTTTGTCCTTCAAGCACTGTCGTCTTGGGTGAAGCACTGCAATACAAGGCTATTTATCTGTGTGCTGGAGGAACTCCACTGGCTCATCCCTTTTCCTCACCCTTCTGAAAAACATTCTGCAGGACACACAGGTCAAACTGACTCTTTCAGCTATCTCACATAGCCTCTGGAGGCTTCTGGGCTTTCCTCCCTCCTCCCAGCATTTCTTTACAGATCTTCCCATCATTCACATTTCTGAATCTGCACACAACACCCATTTCCAATGAGTTATTACTGCACCCTCAGCTACAGCCTGTACACCAACACGTGTACTCCCACCAACACTGTCTCAGAGGTCTGCAGCGGCTCCTAGCTTTCAGTGGAAACTTCCTAATATATTCTCATCACTCACCTATGAATCCCAGGATTTACCCTCTGCCGAAACAGTCGATGCAAGCCAGCCTACGCCTGCACAGCCCATGGATGGAGTACATGCTCTGCTACCGTTCCCTCCCTGCAGGACATGTGTCAGCAGTGATAACATGCTGGGTGAACATGGTAGCGCAGATATCGGTCCCAACGAATACCTGCTGCTGTTCTGCAGAACTTATCAGCCCAGCTGCAGCAATTCACAGCAGTGTGATTTTAGGTTGGCAGAGGACATGGGCTGTCTGAACCCACTTTCCCATGTGAGTTGCAATGTGGATCAACTGCCTCTCAGACCAATGATTTTAGGAAAGCAGCAGTGTCATTACTGTGGGGATTGCTGATCCTTCACAGACCCCCACAGGGGCACAACTGTCTGCTTCAGCATCAGCGAGGAAAGAGCAGGACCCAGCATATCTGGCAAGAGGGACTAGCAGAGTATGTCAAACAGACAAGGAAGCACAAGGCACAGTGATACGACTGTAGTTTGCATAACAAGCAGAGCACACCAGCTGCTTGACCACTGTCGAGGGTATTGTAGGAAACTTGGCAGAAATGAACTATAAGGTTTCGCTGTTGTGGCTGTGAGCTGACCTGAGTCACGCAACCATAGTGTTCCCCAGCCTTGCAGCACCAACAGTGCACAAAGCTGGTTTGTGCTCCTCATAGATCCTTTCCCGGGGAAGTGTGCTCATTAATTAATTAATTGTAAAACACTGTTAAAGATAAGGATGTCTTCTGGTGTCTGAGAAAACAATAAAATCAAACCATTTCCCAGTTTATTGGTCTACAGGGTTATTGTAATCAGTGGAAAGACTAGGTGGTGGGTTGCGCATATTGATTCTCTGCCAGTGTGTGAAAGTGAAGATCTAGACACCAGCATAATAAATCTAGGTACCGGGCTGACATAATATGTTCTTGAGCTATGCAGCAGCTACTGCAAATGCTGTCTGCAGAAAAGAGAAACCCTGATCGATGAATGTCTTTTAATCAACATCCTTGAGGAACACTTGATCTCTCAAGGAGACAAAAAAACCCAAACCTGGTAGCAAACATGGTGAACATTCAACTAAAAGGATTTCATCCCTGCACCACGATTTCCATTTTCATAGAACAGCAAACAGATGCATATCTTTGCGCATAAAGGCCCAGACATCTTCCAAGACAGCGGAGTTAAATCTGTAGAAAAGCTCTTCATAATATATTTTTCTATGTGAATCTCCTCCTTATTAACCTCTTAATTAAATGAAATAGCTGCATGATACGGCCTGCTAGCTATATCACCCGAGCACCCTACAGCTTTTGATGTGCCAGGGAAAGGTCTTCATTCCCACCACACAGATGGGAGCTGGGGTACAGCCAGCTGAAACAAAGGCAAGCGAAGGGACCCTAAGCCCTGCTGTGGAGGAAAAGCCCCTGCCCCTGCAGCATACTGTTGGTTGTGCAAGAAATCAGCCAGCAAAAATGATGAACAGGAAAAGAAATGCTTGCTAGAGCTCGTAAGCAATGGCGAAGCTTGTGTAAACATCAGTTTTGGAAGTACTTTGTATATTTAGTTATTACACTATGGATGACCCGTGTTGCAAACCATGCTGACAGTCCTGCAGTACAGTTGGAGGGCATCTGGCCTCTCAGCTATAGCAAATTTTGTAGAAGAGGGAAAAGGCTAAGGACATCAAGCTGCGTTTACACTTATGTGGGAAGAAATACCCTGGCTCTGTTGGTGAGCCAGACGGCTTTGGTTCTCACATCACTGCTCATACTGCTGGATATTTTCTGAAGCAATCAGAAATGCTGTTGTACCATATTAGCTCCTCAAGACAGAGTCAGCTGCTTTCTAATTATAAGATATTGCCTCTTATTGGAACAGGGAGGTAGGTTTCTCCCAAGCAGTAAAACATCGGATCTGATCACTCCTGTTTTCTGTAGAAGGCAGGCAACCACTTTTACACATTTTAGGTATATCTTCCTTTTATATTGATGTGGCATGGCAAAATCCGATCAGGCTCAGCTTTGCTGTCATGGAATTAAAAGCAGAATTGTGCCCTCTGCAGCTAATATGATATGGATACCCTATAAACTCACTTTAATTTCCAGCCCACGTACCTTCTTTGCAAGTTAATGTGGCATGTTTCAAGGAGAAGTGAATGGAATCATGATGTTCAGAGAATTCTCCTGAGAGTTTCCACATCAAATAAGAAAATAAAGACTAGTATCTTTGTCCTGAGATCAGTGACAGGTAAATCATCATGTTCAGCATCCCTTCCTCTTGACCGCACTGCTTGCTTTTTGCAGAGTGAACTGAACTTGCAGGAATGTCCCAATGGACAGCCCTGAGAACTGGATCCAACCCATCATGGTTTAAACCACACCTGTGAATTAAGGCTGTTTAACACAAAACCTCTAAAAGATGCTAAACTGCGGGAATGCAAATAGATGATGGCATATGATGACTTTAAATTATAGTAAAGTGATCCATGGAGAGGGGGAAAACTGCTATCAGGAGAGTAAGTGAATGCAAAGAAAGACATTGGTAACCTTGATTTGCGTGCTTTGCTGATGTACTGCTCCTCCCCAAGGGGGAGAAGGGGAGGTGGATAAAAATAGAGTGACAGACTCATGGGATACAGACACCTGCACTCCAATATGTATAAAAATGGGTATAACTGTCCTCGTTTAGATCAGTGGTGATTCTAGACTAGCATCTAGTTCAACAACCTGGTCTCTGCATCTGGATTAGCTGCCTTCATGAGGGTGCCTACTTTTTTATCCCCTCCTATGCAAGGAAGATAATCCTACACCCAGCAATCCTTGGAGCAGGCAGAGGACTTTGCAACCCTGCTGCTTTGCCATTGCTTCAGGATGGCACACAGATGAGGAGGCACCCAGGACATCTGTGGAGCCATAGCCAGGCGTCCGCTTCTGAGACAGGCTGGCTTCAGGATTCAGTAACTCCATTGTGCTGTGGGCATTTACAACAGCATCTCTGCAAACATCATAATGTATGTGCTGCACTGGTGGCTGACAACGTTCAAGCAATGGCTTCACTGATTAGTTGCTCTCCTTTCAGAGAAAGGTCTCCTGGGGCTTTTCATCCCACCACCACCAGTGCAATAGCATGTGGAGAGATTTTGCTAAGACAACTCCCTCCCCTCTATCAAGCAGCTGAGTTAGGGCAATGACAGGCTGACCTCTAAATGGAATTTATATCATCGTTTTGTCCACATCAGACAGTGTAAATGTTCCTCCCTGCCTTGTTTTCCCTTTAGGATAAACTTTGCTGTTCCTTTCAGCTCTCATGTGATGAATGTGGTAATGCATTTGGAGTTTACTTTATGTATATCATGCCTACCTCATTTCATTCTTCTGCCAACAATCAGCCAATTTAAAAGACTTATAGCTAATGTTTGAGCCTTTTAAAAAAGCAGTGTATGCTCCTAATTTCCTTTAATAGTCCATTTTCATTCAATTTATCTAGTTTTCTCCATTCTCTGTAGACTAAAAGATTTCCTTTATATGCAGGCTTTCCTTGCAAAGAGAAGTTTATTTGGAGGAGGGGGGAAATAACATCCTTTAACTTCAGGCAGTTTGTTTTAAAGAATTATTTCCATTGAAAGAACAAGAGCAAAAATGTCTTTAAAAATTCTCTGTCTTCTTTGTGCATCATTTAAATGGAGAAATGTCACTCTTCCATTATGTTAATGATTTTTAGAAAAGGGTAAAAAATTTTTACCTGTAAAGAGCAATCAAACATCTCTTCCTGCAACAGAAAGGCATCATTAAAAAAAGAAAAGAAGAGACAAGTACATATTTAAATGAATGATCCAGTGTGAGGATACGTGAGAGTGATTTGTGTCTTGAAGCTCTGCTGTCACTTAGATTATGCCTGATGAGCATTTAATGAATGTTCACAGGAAAAGCATCTACACATTATTTTATTTGGGAACAGGGAAGGCAACAGTCATTTTTAGGGGACAAAACTTAATGGATTTTCTTTCAGCTTGGTAGGTACATTGACACTTGTAAATCCTTTCTAAGTGTGCCACTGTAATTATAAATCTTTTCGTTAGATTTTTCATTAGAGAACATTAAGGTAAATATTCTCTCCAAGAGAAGATGTATTTGGCATATAGGTTTTTAAAGCTGACATTTAAGTACTCACTGCAGCGTTGCAGCTGTTCAATAACATTATTCTTATTATTCATTATTTAGGGTTTGTACTATGGAATACACTGTTCTGCTTTAAAGCAACAAGACCCTTGATTTACCAATTACATGTAGTCAGTTATTACCTAGCAGAGAAAGAGAAGCCTGCGGGAAACAACATCTTGTCATTCTCCAATCCTGTCTCAGCAATCCTGTATCCATTCCCGCAGAAACACAATCTACAGCCCGGAACATTAACCAGCACGAGGGACAGCAGAGTGCTGTTCCTAGGTTTCCTCAGGACTGGCTTTGTGCAGAGCCCACCTGCGGTGGACGGACCCAGGCTGGATGCCAGGTGCCCACCACAGCCGCTCCATCACTCCCCTTCTCAGCCAGGCAGGGGAGAGAAAATACAACAAAAGGCTCGTGGGTCACAATAGGGAGATCACTCAGCAATGGCTGCCATGGGCAAAACAGACTCGACTTGGGGAAAAATAGTTCAATTTACTACCATTCAAACCAGAAAAGCACCTTCCCCCCATCCCTCCCTTCTTCCCAGGCTTAACAATTCCCGATTTCTCTCCCTCCTCCCCCCGAGCAGCACAGGGGGATGGGGAATGGGGGTTACGGTCCGTTCATCACACGTTGTCTCTGCTGCTCCTTCCTCCTCACACTCTGCCTTGCTCCAGCGTGGGGTCCCTCCCATGGGAGACAGCCCTCTGTGAACCTCTCCAATGTGAGTCCTTCCCACGGGCTGCGGTTCTTCACACACTGCTCCAGGGTCGGTCCCTCCCATGGGGTGCAGTTCAGGAACAGACTGCTCCAGCCTGGGTCCCCTGTGGGGTCACAGGTCCTGCCCAAACCTGCTCCAGTGTGGGCTTCCCTTGGGTCACAGCCACCTTCAGGCACCCACCTGCTCTGGTGTGGGGTCATCCCTGGGCTGAGGTGGGTATCTGCTCCACCATGAACCTGCCTGGGCTGCAGGGGCACAGCCTGCCTCACCATGGGCTTCACCATGGGCTGCAGGGGAATCTCTGGTCCGGTGCCTGGAGCACCTCCTCTCCATCCTTCACTGGCCTGGGTGCCTGCAGCGTGGTTGCTCGCATATGTTCTCACTCTTCTTTTCTGCTGCAGTTTTTTGGAAAAGATTTTATTCACCCCCTTCTTAATTAGGTTGTCCCAGAGATGCTACCACCATAGCTGATGGGCTCAGCCTTGGCCGGTGGCAGGTTCATCTCAGAGCTGGCTGGCATTGGCTCTACTGGACATGGGAGAAGCTTCTGGCACCTTCTCACAGAAGCCACCGCTGTAGCCGCCCTCTATCAAACCCTTACCGTGCAAACTCACTACACCGGCTCAGCCCTGGGAGGATGGGTGTGTAACAACCTAGCCCTGCACCCAGCCCAGTTCCCTTCTTACCTCCCAGCTGCTTCCCCTCTTGAAGAGCCCATACCCCATTTCAGAAGGTGCACCTCATCCCTTGCAAAAGCAGACCCATGCCATCATTACTGCCTTGGAGACATCCAAAGCCAGAGCAGTGGTGAGCGGTTTGTTGCAGACATGAGACTGTGTAGTGATGTTGCACGGTACAAAGTCTTCTTTGGCAAAAGCCATATTAAGAGCTACAAGACCTATGCTGGCTATCGATATAAACTGGTAATAAAACTTCCTTGTTTTGCCATCTTGCTGTGTGTTGTGTTACGTGTTTCACAGGAACCTGCCTTAGAAATCCTGCAGGATTTAGCAGCACGCTAGAGCACGCTTAGCTCTAAGCACACACTCAAGTGCCATGGAAATCAATTGGGAGTGAAATGAGGAACAGGTTCAGAGCCCCCACTCATCATATTCAGGGTCAGAAGATTATCTCCAGCACGCTCTGTGTGTTAATAATCAAAGTTATAGGTAAATCTAATAACATGAGCAGAATAGCCTATCCTCAATTAATCTGGGCATTACACTTACCAGCTTTGATCGAGTCACCTTGAGAATGACCAAGGTGAGCTGGAGTGTGTGGATCCTTCATGTATAGCCTGAAATGCAGCTTTGACAAAGCTCATAAGAAAACACTAGAGCAGAGAAACTTTTTAATTAACTTGGTCTAATTTTCACTTTTTTTTTTTTCTAATACTGCGGTTTCCACATCTAGACCTCTGAGTGGAGCAGAACGCTCATTTGATGGGTAAGCAAAATCAGGACAAAACTGATCCCTAGCACAGGGAAGTGATTTACTGAGAGCAGTGGACTGCTCACAGGGGAGCACCCCCTCCCCAGATGTGATAGACAAGGTGGAGAGGCTTGATGCTCAGCTTTTGGCAAGTGAACCTTAAAAACGGTAAATTCCTTGGAAGTGTTTTTTTATAACACAGCACGTGAGTCCTTAACATTGCCTACAGAGAGGAAAAGCAAGCAAGCCAAAAAAGGTGTCGAGACTTTTCCTCCCATCAAGGGAGGAAAACTGTGTAAAGTAGAACCCTCCCTGACACAGCATCAGGCTGCTGGGGAGAGTTCAAGCAGTTAAGCCTTGTTTTGGAAAATGTTTTGTTCTCAGCTGTTAAGAAAACACAGATTTTATTCCAAACATTAAATGCAGCTTTTAAATACAATTCAGTTCTTCGTATTACAATTTGCAGAGTCCCAGATGGTACCTTGTACATTTTCATGGTACTTAAAATGCTAATGTATTCCAACTTCTTCAGATGTTGTTTAACACACACGCAAGCGTGGCGTACACCTTAAGTGAGAGTGTGAATAAAGAGCAAAATCACAAAGCTAGAATCTGGATATTTTGTTAAATGTTGCCACTAAACCTCCTCATCATCCCTCTGCCCCTTAACCCCATCCCCTGCTACAAAGAAATGGAAGCATAACATCACATGGTTCAAGGCTCCTCTTTAGCAAGCTATAATTTAACCTCAGGTTATCTTGACATTCACATGCTGAACACTGGAACGCTTAGCACAAGTCATTGTGTAAGAACAGCTAAATGAGAACAAAAATACAGAGAAAGAGGTCAGAAAGGAAAGAACAATAATATAAGCAATTTACACATCTCTATAAAAGTGTGAGCGATTTTGTAACAGGCTGTGTTGTGTCAATACATTTGCTTAGGACATTAAATGTTCAGAGAAGTCCTAAAATGAAGCACTAGCTAAAGGTAAAACTGCAAATATTCGGGGAACGCTGAGGATGGAGGACACACAACTAATTGCACAATGTAGTAGTGGTCTGCTTAGGCAGAAGCCTCATATCTCGTTCCCTGTAGACCTTAGCATTTCTAGAATCTCTCATATCACTTCAGACCTTTACCCCTGAATCTCTCCCACCCAAAAATCTCATCAATACATCACAAATGTAAATATCACAGATACTGTGTTGGCAGGATGAATATTTTGGCAATGGGTTTCACCTTTCTACTCCTAACACCTCATGTCCAGGGGTAAATGATGAAAAATGAATAAATACTGAAATGATGAACAGTTACAAACACGGTGAGTAATTATGGGCCAGGTACAACATACTATTAAGACCCCTCATTCTTGGAGACAAGGTATCTGAGAGCACAAATGCTCCTACTCATGTGCACATCTGGTGCAAAGGAGGAGCCGCTCAGGTTAAGACAGTACCAGCCCACAGCTACATCTACCTGTGGCAGAACATGTGAGCCCAAGGCCAGTAAAAGCAACCAGACCCAAACTGAATATCACTTTGCACCATTTGTATTAACACATAGGCACAGTTTTTTTTCTCCTAGTGATGCAGATACAGATTTTCAGAGATGATTTTACATCCTCATTTATGGGGGTGCCAGCATCACCTACGGAGCAGCTCCGATGTGGCCCAAGCTTCTCAGTCTCACTAAAAAGCTTGCCTCTGTCATTCTTTGGCTTTTATATAGCGCGCCCTTTTCAACAGGAGCTCAGAGCTGTACAAGGACAATATACACCCGTTGCAGGTCTAGGAGTCATCGTAAAATCCTAGAATTCAAGTAGGGCTCGCAGCTCTCATAGAACTGAGCAATGGCAGAGCCACCACTGCCAACTGTCACCCTTAAATGCCTCTTATCAGAATACCCCATATGTATATAAGCTTTTTAGTCTGTCACTGGGTGGGAAATCATTAGAAGGGTTACACTGAAGTGGTATGCCACAGGACTTCACCAGAAAACCCTTATTCTGCTCCCTGACACCCCTTCTCCAGCACTTAATGCACAAAAATGGACTGGGTCACGTCCTTTTGCTCTGCGTGGACTTGTCTGTGGGGTTAAATACACAGGGAACCATCAGGTTGTGCAGCCTGATGATTTCTTCATCTTCTGCTTGAGATGTTGTGGATGACAGTGTAAAAAGCCAGCAGATCATGATAGATACCCCATCAGTACAGGATGACTCTATTATCAAAAATACTAAAATAAAAAAAAAAAAAGGTAATTATTTTCTGTGCACTTTATAGCCTCCCAGGAGTAACAGCCAGACACTCCCACTCACACAACACTCTAATATTTCACCGATCAAGGACATAACCCTGGTTATTTACAGACTGTAATGAGTGCCCATACTTTGATGTTACCATAAATAAGCAGGTAAAACTGCTGAGTTTCAAGAAACTCAGCTTGATTGCCTAGAAGATGTTATTATTTTAATAAAAAAGAATGGCATGTATAATGATTAAATTTATACCAAGTGCACAAGCAGGCTCCACTCAAATAGAAGTATGCAAGCCTTTCCGCACAGCTTGTGCTTTAGAAAATCTGCTCCATGATTTTCAGGAAGAAGTGGATCTCTGTTCAAACAACAGAAGGAAACCCTTCCCAGACAGTGCCTGAAAGCAAAGGTCTACCTGGTTGTGGTGGATTTCAGTAAACTACAGGCTCAGAACTTCTCAGATATGACAACACCTGTCAGATAAACTGTACTATGTAAACCGTAGGAGCCGTAAAGTGATAACACTTAACAGCACCAATCCTGCCTGGTAAAACCAAGCCTCAGATCTCTCCTCCAACCTTTACCTTTTGTCCCATGTTAAATGTCACCTGTATACATATTTCAAAATATCATTTAGGGTTACCTTATCAAACAAGATGCAGTTATTTTTTGATTGGATGGATGGATACTGGCAGATTTGAAGAAAATGTGACCCAAATCCAAACAGAGTATCTAAGAAACCCCAAACCAACCAACCCCAACCCTTCCCAAACCACTAAACAAGCAATTTCTGGACCCTTTTTTCCTCCTGTGACTTTTATAAGTTGTTGCTGTTCTGGGTGGGGTAACCCTTACGACATACATATATATATATATATATGACATATATATATATATAGCATAAAAGCTGTACTTTCAGCACAGCTTTCAAGACACATGAAGCTGAGGAACAATACCTGCATATGGCAGTGTTTAGCTAAGCTGGAGGGGTTTGAGATGTTCATCCCTTTTTACTATAAGAAAAGATCAGCTTCATCTAATTCCAGTGTTGAGCATCCCATACTTCAGGAAGACCTTAATAGAGAGACTCTTCTACATTACCAAGCAGTGCAGTCAGGCAGGAGTGGGTCTGCAGAATTAAACCGCTGGTGCTGAGCACCCGATTGATACCCACGTTGCAGTGGTGTAAGGGGCTGTCATTCTTGAGGACCTCGGGTGTCTGGGATCGAATTCCCTTTAGCAGCTGCATACTGGTGCACATCTGGAACATATCTTTCAGTTTAGTTTCTGCCAAAAAAGAAATCCAATTTGTGTGCTTCAAGACTGTTCTTTAACATCAGCCAAAGTGTGGTAAGCAGAAAAAAAACACCACCAGAATATGTGCTTCAAAAGAACAGCCTGATCCAAACTCAAAAAGCTGAAGAATATACATGCAGAGAGTCAGGATCAAAATGTTAATGACAACCTTGACAGTGCCGTAGAAAAGCTGGTGTCCATCAAAGGTAGAAAGGAGCCCCTCCACAAGCTGATCAAGTGAAGCCTTGCTTCTTCATATCTTGGAGATGCACTTGTTATACATCGTGCTACGTATGCTACATATTACATCAACATCTGTGCCTGTTATCTTTCAAAACTGCCAACATAAAAAGCTGGGCTCAGACACTGCAGGTTGAATTTATGTGTCCCAGTTTAAGATTGATAAAAGCTAGATGCACAAGTCTGAGCCAGTTACCCTGGGAACCCTTTATAGTCAACAAGAGTTTTCACACTTATGGGATGCAATTTCTCTGATCTTTCTTCGACGCTTGGCTTGGTACGAGAGGAAATCGCAGAGAAATAGATCACACTGTTGGCTGTAACGGGAGATTAGCACAGCCTGCTCAGACGCAGATCCACGGTGTTTGATCATCCAGGAAATGAATGCTGCCTTTCCAGGTATTCCTCTCTGTTTCTTGCAAAAGCTATTGTTTTGATGAAGTACACATATTCACTAATGAATAAGGCCTTCATAATTTTTGTATTTATGACACAATGAAGTGCAGCTCTCCATACAAAATCAAGTTCTACGCAAGGGCCAAATGGCATGGCAAACTGCAAATTAGATTTTGAAATGGCTGTATTCTCAAAGGTACTTGCAGAGACTGAGCGGCAGGAGGGAGGAAGGCCATATTTTACATCAACGCATACCTGCTCAAAACACCTTCTTACAAACACTGTCCTTAGACGAGTACTGCTAGGAATGAGCGTGTTGTGTCACGACTATTGACTGATTCACATGGTCATGTTCTTCTTAACAAGGGTTTGAACCTACTGCTCCTTCTTCCCAAGGGCAATCAGTCAGGGAGGCAGAGGCTATTTTGACATCCACGGGAAGCAGACAGGGCCAAACAGACAGCAAGTGTCCATCCTTCCTCTCCAGAGTGGGCTGTGCTGCAGTGAGAAACCCCAGCAAGAAGGAGCCTGTGAGTCCAATTTAACCCTTGTCTTTCCATTTGTTGAAGACTGTGTATGAAGGTTTACTTTTGGGTTGTTTTGGGGGTTTTTTTACTTATGTTTTACCAAAGGCAGCAAGTAGTAGAGACAAAATAGAGAGCTTTCAGACCTGACCCAGGTCTCCCAATAGCCCTTTTGATCTCCTGCTAGAGGAATGAACAAGACTGAAACAAATAATTGGACTTTGAAATTCCCTCTACCCTGGGTTTTCATAGTTTATCTTCTGACCACCATCCATTATGTTTAAACAAGCTCGTAACTTCTTTACGTTCAAACATAAAGTTGTTTATATCTCCCACCACTTTCCTACACACTGGTGTCCTTCCTTTTTGACACTTGAAAATGTTGTAAAAGATATTTTTCTTCCTTTAATAAGGTCTCCCATGCACATGTGTTCCCGTAAACAGCTCTATTTCTTGTAAAAATATCTGAAAAGATACTTGCAATTAGCTGCCTAATTTTTTAGCATGGGCTGGCATTCAAAATTTATCAGAATTCTAGTTAAAAAAAATATCCTTGGAGAGGTTTTACTTGTCTCTAATCTTCAGGACAAGACAAGATTCAGAAAAATCTTTTGATTACAGAGGAGCTTTTAGTTCTGACTTATCCTTCTTAAGAGGATTTGCTAACACTTACTCACCCTGTTTCTTCCTTGCAGGGTGCAGTCTTTTATTTCTCCCTAGCACATACAGAATGAGTTGTTAAACCTCTGTGCCTTACTATGCCATAAACTTCAGACATCAAAACAGAAGCATGCCAGGTCTGCAGTCAGGCACTCAGGGGATAGGCTACAAAAGTTCTCAGGGAAATCTCTGAGCAGATGTTTTTTTGGTGTGTTTTCTTTGCAATAGAAACCATCTGCTGCTTTGCTTCTTTTTTTTTTTTTTTTTTTTTTTTTAAGTCAGTGAAAAGAAAAAGCCTTATCTCAAAATGATCTGAGTAACTCATCAGAAATGCAGAATCTTCAAAAGGTGCACATGGACAGAGCATGTTTCTCATGCCTCTCCTGCTAATTACCAACCAACAGAACTCAGTCTTGAGCATCTGCTAAAAATGAAATTCTTGAAAGGTTCAGCTTCAGTTCTGGACACCTGTTTTCCCAGCCTACCACTTTCCTCTTCAGAAACCCAGATGTCCTGTGCCGCTGAGAGATTCTCCAGTTCTCCTTACCCCGGTAGGTGATACACGCTAGGCTGTGAAGCCTCCTTCCACACAGAAGCTGAAGAGAGAACCCGTCCCTGTACACAGCAGTTTTCCTACAGAACAGAAAGGTGCCTGTTGATTGCGCGGTATAGACAGATGATTTGAAGGACTGAATATGAGCCTAATGTATCTGATAGACATGTGTATGTGACATCAGGGAGAGACTGAAGGGGGGAGGCAGGCATCAGTCTCACATTTGTGTTTTACCGTGGCAGCCCCAGCTGCTAACAGACGGGGAAGCAGCACTTTCTAGCGTATCTTGCTCTGCCTGGCGTGTGAGACCTGTGGGCGAGTTTACCAGCCCCCACACGTGGTGTCTCTCTCAGCCACATCCCAGCGCTGTTTCAGGCTCAGATCTGATGCTGCATCGGATCCCAAACTTGTTTCCATGGGAAGAAAGCACACCTGAAAGCCGCTTTACCTGCAGCCTATGTGTCTCCTTAAATGCGTCCGTGTTGTCTGAAGGTAGGTTACACTGGATTGCCGTGCAATTACTTGGACATAGAGTTACGTCTGGGGTCGTGGAGGTCACAAATGAGCTGTCTTCACTTGGCACATGTGTGATGTACCTCTATCCAAATCTTGAGAAATAATTCAAATGGTAGTTCCATACAACAATTGTCAAACGGAGTCCAATAGAACAAAGGAGCAAAGGGAGCTGAACCTTTAGAGGCAGCGGACGGAAGATGCCTTTCTTCAGGACTAGAGCCAAGCTGCATATACAGGATAAGAATGCAAAAGAATATTCATATCCTAAATAAGTGTCTTTGACACATGGTTAGTTAGGCACATTGTGTGTCTAACTCTGTGTTTTAGCAAACAAAAAGATCACAGGCTAGACACAGCAGATAGATGGCTCACTAAATGCCTGTCCCAGTGATGGTCATGTAGCAGGACTGAAGGTATGAAGTCACAGACCAGCTCCCAAATACCGAGGGCTTGAGCTGAGGTGACACTGTGCTGGGGACAGCTTCCCTTAGCACCACACATCAGTGTTAGCTGGCTAGCGGGAGCTGTGCTTCTCTCTAAACCTGCCTGCTCCCTTCCTTCAGGCAAGGGGAAGCCTCTAACTTCTTGTACTGTTTGTTCTTAGGCGGCTGAAAATGATGCACCTGCAATTCCCAAAGGATTCTCTGAGGTGCAACAAACCATGTGCTGCCAAGGGACTGCTTCTCAGCAGGAGGCTACCCCATGGTGTGCACGCTCCCCCTCCGCTGTTGATGACTGTGGATCTGCACCCAAAGCATACAAGAATGTAATCCTGCCTGAATATCTGGTGTCGCTGACAGCCATATTACACTTTTGCAGGTTCATCTTCTTTGCCCAGCCCTCAGACACACACAGACTGTGCACTCGGGGAGCACAGGCGTCTTCTGCACGGACATCTCTAGGCAGGCAAATTGCTCAGCCCTGCACTACAACCCTTCCTTCCCCTTCGCACAGCGTACATCCCCCACAGCTTTTGCTCTGCTCTGCATTCTGCCATCAGCCGAGCCAGAAACGAGCTCCCCTGTTGCTGAGTGCCAGGGTTCTCCCCTTTAGGGTGCAATTAATAACTGAGCAACTTCGCGAAGAGATCTTTCTGATCAGTAAAGGAGATGAAGCGAAATAATACCAAAACTGCATGTGACTCACCGGTGGGTTTGCTATGCACGTACCAACCAGCAGTGCAAGTCCGTTAACGTGCAGGGTGAGAGCAGTGTCCAGGGGCAGTCAGTGACTTAGGCACGATGAGCACGCACCCAGAAGCTCTGCCATGCACTGTTCCTTTGTGATGCATCTCCATCCTGAGGATCCTGACACCTTTTTTGTTGTTGTTGAATGGAGCAGTTTTTTTCAGAGGAAGCTTTGACCCAAAATACCGCCTTGCCTGTTACCCCCAATTCCGGTGCAGGAAAAGCTGTTCATTCAGATGGCAACAGAAGAGTAGCAACGTACAGGTGTTACCAACCCTGAAATACCAAAGATTTAAGGGCTGCTGCATAGCAAGCTTGGGCAAGGATTAGAATGAGAGAAAATTTCTTTGTAGCTGGATGGCTCCTTAGATCCAGACTTACCTTCCTTCCGTGCAGGCACTCCAGCCACTGCTCCTGCTGCGATGTGAATTAATGGAACTAAATGGCTGTTGAGCCACTTGATGCTAACTTGTGGGACTGAAGGGAGCAATAGCTAGCTATTGCCTGTAGCCCAATTCTGCAAAGACAGCATGTGGTCTCCTGATGGCTGGGTTCAAGGTTATTTCCCAGCAAGGGCTGGTCCAGTTGGGTGAACATTTGGAATGGAATCATAAGTATTATCCATTTCTTATCCATTTCCAAGATTCCCCCAGCTTTGGTAATTGGAAATGGAAATTGCAAAATGAGAAATTGATTTCTTCTTCACTTTTGCCATACAGAGAGAAAAGAAATGACTGGCAATGTCTGTGAAAGGCTTCCCAGCCCACCCAGATCCAAAATAATGAGCTTTCCCAGGCACGAGGTAATTCCCTTTCTCGTGCTTTTTTTTTTTTTTTTTTTCCATAAATGCACATCTTGCTGCAGATAACAGAAGATTAAACTCCTCACTCTGAAACTGAACTATCACATCACTCACACAGAAAATATAATAGAAAAAAAATCCTTTTTCTTCTTTATTAAATGCCATCACTTAATTTAGAATGCAAATCAATATATTAATAAGGAATGTATAATTTTTAATGTCATCTGCGCAATCACCCTCCTAGATTGATTCTACCTTGAACTCATTGTATTATTGTTAATGACTGAAAGCTCACGCTGTACTTTATCAACCAAAGTCTGTCTCCAAGAACTTTCTAATTAGTGCTACTAATCACTTATTCCTTCTCAGTGAGGCTAATGCATTATTACAAAGACTTGTGAAATACATCCAACAACATATACGTCTTGTTAAAATGACACTCAGGAGATACCATTACCCACATCCATCAATGACGCTTAATCCATCACATGGAGATATTGCTTAAATACTGCTACCACAGTCAGCTGGGTGCAGGCATCTTCAGTGAGACCTGCTAGGCAAAATGCCTCCCTGCTTATGGCTCTGGCACACAGCCAACTCTCTTACATCATATAGCAATTAAAGTACCCTTACTTAGATAACAAGAAGTTAGGGAGGCAGTGGAAAGTAGCAGTGGAGTGGGACAACTGATGAAATTAGCTGCAGGAAATCTATTTTGTAATAAAACTGTTCATAAAAGCAAAATGTCATTTAGAGGCACAATTTCCATGGGGAATAAGTTTTTATGTCTGTGTGCATCTTTAAGGCAAGGAGGTTTTAGTTTTTCTTTTTTTTTTTTTTTAATACTTCTTTCATTTAAATGGCTTTATAGAAGCCCAGAATATACAGAGATGTTTTTAAACCCATGGGAATCTCATTGTGTTTTGTGCATGCTTTTTTGCCTTTTGTGTTTGGTTTTATTTTGTGGGGTTTTTTATTCAGGATGATTCAAGATGCTGCAGTCATTTAGCTGTGAGAAATACTTAGATCACCGGAGTGAAGATAATTAACAATATGTATAAACGAATACACCAATTTCTTTTTAAGTGGAAGAAAAGATACCATTTTAAACTGATAGGTTACACTGATGGAACCTGATTATTTTCCTTCTTCCCCTGCGTTTGAATACAAAACCACCTATAAAGTCAACTTTACAAATGCATAAAACTCCACACATGCCCCAAGCTCTCTAAAACCAATAGGGTATGTTACAATGCTCCTCCTTTTGAAGTGATATAAAATGAAATTCAGAATCTTATTGTATCTAAATCTCATGAAAAATTCTGGTATTTGTACAAAAATGCTTTGAAATCAGAGTGATTTATGAATGTTTATAAATAAACACAAGCTTAGAGCTGGGACCAGAACACAAGCCTTGAGCAGTTTGAGGGAAGCTTTTGCCGGCAGGAGCCAGATGGAGTCAGATCACAAGGGAAAGTGAAAATAGTGAATCCCTCTTTTTCCCTCAAGGCAAGGAGAATTTGTGAAGATCCCTGCTGACCAGAACTCAGCGTGTCATCTCTCTGCATGCTAGGTATTTTTTACTTCTATTGCTAGAGGTTTTTTCAGTGCTACCTCCTGTATCCTGATAATGTTACAAATTAATTAGCTAACCTGTGAAACAGAAATGTTACAGTAAAATAAAACTTCTCCACTGTGTGAATTAAGGGATGGAGGATAGTCCCATTGCTACTTGTAGTTTCTGAAGAGGCTAAAAAAAAAAGGTCTTAGTATGCAACAAACCACTCCTGAGATTGCAAAAGAACAATAATGAATATACAAAGGCAGCTTAAGAATATCAAAAGATTAATATTACAAAGAAAGGCTTTGCAGATCTACAGCCAACACTAACCCCACTGCTCTCCCTGTGGTAAGACTCATCTACAGCCTACAGACATTATGATGAAAGCAGCCATCCACAAGCATTCTAGTTATTTTAATTATTTGCACAGCTGCAGGGATGAATCTGTAGAAATGATGAAGATAAAACTGCAAATACTGGCAGGTTGAAAAGAGGGTGGTAACTCTGCATTATTGCTATTTTCCTGTCAGGATCAAGCTTTGCTCTTGCAAAATAGCAGGCAGTTGCTTAAGCTTTGTGTTAACACCTCAGTCAGCAGCAGAATTGTACCCAAGTTGCCATGACTTCTCCTACTATGTCCTTTCCTTGCCCCATCCTGCCCCACATGCTCTCACCTGCACAGCAGGGACTTCATGAAGTAGGAGTAAAGGTGTTTCACTCCACTTCAGGGATAGTCGAGGGGATACCAGACCTGGGAGGGCAGGGAACATGTCTGCTTTCCTTGTGCCACTGTATCAAACTCAAATTTTCCCTCTGGTACCCACAATTGTGTGCAGCCTCTGTGGGTATTTAAAACAAAAAAAGGGAAACAGATTTGCATACAGACAGGCAGACCTGCTCAGAGCAGTCCTGCAAGATTACAGAGAAAAGAAGTTCTCTCATCCTAATTAAAGCTGAAACTCACTTCCCATTATGAGCCTAATTACATTTCAAACAGATGCACTTTCAGTGTGTGCAACTGTTCTGGCATTGTGAGAGGCTGAATGGACTGTGGCTTCAGCTACAGCAAGGTTAGACTCAAGAGCGAGACAATTTCAGATGAAATCTCCATAAGCATCTGCCAGCTTGACAAGGGAAAGCATCGGTGAGCAGGCTTTTATATCAGATACATGTGCATGTGAGCTAAATCATGAGATCTGAAATTGACTTATTTTAATTGTTCTAGGGCTTCAGATCAGGGCAGGAAAGAGACAGGTAAAAAATCACTAAGCAATTGCTCATAAGAGCAAATAGCTCCACAGAAAAAAAAAAAAAAAAAAAAAAAAAAAAAACCCAAAAAAACCCCCAACAAAAACCACCAACAAAACATCCTGTGCCCTGCTAACATAAAACTGTCTGAGTTTAATAAGCATAAAGAAATCTATGCAAGAAGTATTAGAAGTCAAACACTCAGGGCTCTTATGAACTACTTCTGAGCCAAGTATGGAAGCAGTCATTCAATCAGGAAATTTATTGACAAGTAAGACTTGAAGAAAAAGCTGGGGGGTCTCTATAAGAGTTCCCTCAGCAGCTGAAAATATCATATTTCCATCAGACCTGGTACTGGCAGGCATTGCCAAAAGCCATACCTGATTATTGGCTTTCTGATACTGCAGTAAGCTGGGTTATCTCCGCTGAAGGCAAGGAGTTTTATGTAAGGGGTCTTGGACTCACCCGAATGTAGGAAGGGCCCTTGTGCTTCCACTGTCTGATCTCTTCACTTTGCTTACTGCAAATGACAGGGAACTGCCACGGAGCCGCTGATGCCTGCAGCATTGCAAACTTGTGCTTGAATGAACAGCCTTAGTGCCTCTGAATACAGTAGGTAGAAAACTACCACACCTCAAATGCACAGAAATCATTCAAGGTGGCTAGAAAACCATGGAAACTTTGCCGAAAGGAAATGCATTCAAAAGGGGATGCAACAAGTGGATTTGCAAATTCACCGCTAGCTCATTTTTGAATCCGCTTTTGAAATTGTTCCCTTTGCATGTTCTTTTATCTGCATGGCCAGTGTTACAAGCTTATGTTATCTTCCTATGCTAGCCAGGATTAAGCAGTGGACAACATCACGGAGATGGAAGGCACAACTTTTTAGGGTGATCCCTTTTGGTGTCCTTACACTAATCCCTAGAGCGTGCTTGTGTGTTCAAGAAATGTGTCTTGAGGTGCTGCATATCCAGTAGGAATAGCTACTACCAATAGCATCTTCAAAGATCATGACATTCATCCTGAAGGTGAATCCAGTAAACTAATTCAAGGAATACTGTGCTATTTTTAGCATCAAATTCTTCAGACAGTACAAACTGACCCAATCCTGTTCAATAGCAATGGAGCTATGCAAATTCCCATCAGGATCAGATGAATCGCGGGTGGGGATCTGGCAGAGATTGTGATCTGTAACAGAAATCTTAGTCAAAACAAATCCTTTTAGACAACCAAAAGTTTATGGCATAAGCTCATCTAGTACGTTACAGCTCTTGTTCTGCTTGGGGAATAGGGCTACTTAGTTCATGCCCTCAAGTAGCCCTGGAGGAAGAGGCAAGCTTCTGGGTGCACTTACACATGCCATCCCTTCTTCTCTGCATGCAAATATCAGTCTAGCGTATTAATGTAGGGTGTGGTGGGTCACACTTCATTTTGCCACTGGTCCTATTGTGCCTCCTGAAAAAAACTGACTCTTTAAATTTGTTTCTTCCACTATAGAGTACTTACTTAGCAGTGTGTTTTGCTCAGGGACTACAGCAATGACCACTGTTAGATACATATAGATAGATACACTCTGTCTAATTCCACAACTGAAGTTATATTGCAGCCAATATGAGATCTAGCCAGTTTCGTAATTCTACCTATACGTTATAAGGATTTGCCACATATTTTAATGTAAGTGCTACATATGTCATCAACTTTGTGGTAAATATGTCTATTTTTCCTCCTGGAATTACAGAAGAGAGAGGTTAGTGTCTGGTACATTCCATTATTTATTGTCTCAATTCAGTGCAATTCAATATATTGTGTTAATTTCCTTTTCCTTTTTTAAAAGAAATAATAATCTGTCACTGAGGTTGTAACAGCTCCAATGTTAATGGAATTGTATGAGACAATGTCATTGAAATTGGATCGGTCCAAATGGAATCATTACTGTTCGTCCATTCAGGTCTTAATGGCTCCATCAATCGATGTGTATAGGACAGAGCCCAAGGTGTTTTGAGGAAGCTCTGAGGTGCATCTCAGTGTGCTGAGCCTTTGTGCACCTTCAAAGTACAATAACATGAATTAAAAGGTACACTTCCAAAATCTCCCAGAGACCCATTAACTGCAGATCACACAGCAAAAGCCTCCTTCAGAGTTAACGTGGCCCATCACATGAGTGTTTAGTTTGTGAATCACTGGAAGAGTTGATCACAGGACTAAAGGGGCATCAGCGTACGTTTAGGGATCATTTACCCACTATACTTAGGGATTGTTTGTCCACAGATCTAGAACTGTGTGCTTGAAATTCCTTAGGACATTTTTTAATAAAAGCAATAATAAACGCACATAGCTACTGGTTTCTTTCCCCTGTTTTATATTTCACCCTTTTTGATACTGCTACAAATTACTGCAAGTGCCATATTTCATTACCCGTTTGCAAGCTTGGATATGTGGAAAGGCATTGAACACGGGGAACATCTGGCCTTGCTTTCTGACTGATGTAAAAGGAGGAGCTGTTCCGAGGGGAGGAAGAATGACTGTCCCCACACAAGCCAGGACAGTGCTGGGGATAATTCAGTTGGATGCATAAAACAGCCTCAAATCCTGGCACTAGCAAATGTCAGGCAGCACACCTGCCTGCAGGACGATGCTGCTGAGTGTGTCTAGTGGATTATGCTCAAGAAACTTGTGTTGGTGCTTCTTTGAGAGAGTTCAGCCCCCTGAGCCGCTGGTCTAATGCTGTACAGCATGGGGGAACTGGATAACACAGACCCTTTGGCAATGTCCAGGAACTGTAAATTGGACAAAAAGAGGTATATGAATCCCAGGACCCGTATCTGTGCCATGGCTTTGTTGACTTGTGAAGATGAGAGACCACTAGAAAGCACTCACTGACACACACACACACACACCCCTAACTCTTTACTGCGGGGATGTGGAGTGTCTGGGCTCTTTAGCATCTCTCCCCAGCAAGATCCTTCCGATGTGAATTTAATTCTAACTTTAGTTCTACTTCCACAGCTGGTCTTCAGCTTGGTGGTTCATTAATACTGTCCCATCACAGAGTTCTGAGTGATGCTTTTCTTAAGTGACATATTAATTTCTCTGTAAATAATGAACATGGGTACCCTGACAAGCTGGCAATTTCCTCAGCTGATTGTCATTATCATCCCCAGAATTTTTGTGCAACAGATTTTTTCAGTAGCATTTTAGAAAGCTGAAATGATATATATTAAGCTGAAGCTAGTCTCCTTTTTATCCATTGAGACACAGTCTCAATTTCAAGAAAATCAAACCTTTAAAAATTAAAAATTAAACTTAATGTGAATTTAAAACCCCCAAGATGTATCCTCGTGGTGTGCAATGTCATTCCTCCTATTTTCCTTCAAAATCCAAGAAATTTCAGTCTGCACTTGTAACTCTTTAGCCACACAGAAGCCCTGGTCTCAGTACTTTGCATTCCTCTTTTGGTCAGATAAGGCAAGCAAAGTCAAGCCAGGAGGGAGGTGCTAGAGTAAAAATTCTGAAAAGAATGAAAACCCAAAGGTCCCCATCATTGGAATTATTTTCTTAATGTTTTTCCTTAAATAGCCTCACTCAGCTGGATTTTCTCTAGTGACAGTGTCTCATATTAATCGATAGATGTCTGTTTGCTCTCCATTCACAGCCTCAGAACTAGAAAGAGCTTCACGCAGGCGTGAGTGAAGGTGCCATAGTCGGTATTGCTCAGACTCTCTTAGGAACAAGAAATGAAACTGCGGAGGAATTGCCCGTGAAAAAGGAATATAGTGAACAAAAAAATGGAAAATACTCACAGATGAAAATAAATTACTTTTTTCAAGCTCAGGTGTGATACAAGGCCAGCCCTGTGTGGGGTGTCTCATCCAGGTGCCATGTGTACAGACCAACCAACTCCTTGGGAGCCTGTCCATCTAAGTGAGCAGAAAGGTCCTGTATACTGCAGGGCATCAAAATCCCTCCGGTTGTTTTTATTTATTTCACTACCCAGTAATCACTCTGTATTAAATCCCATCGTGCCTCTTTGCTATCAGATAAAGAAGGGAATGAATTAGGCTTTGCATATGACTAAATACCTGTGATCAAAAGAAATCCCACTTTACCCTCTAAAGTAATCTTATCACGTGTGTATCTTGTCATTCAGAGTTCCGGTACATCTAGGATAATGCTTATGTTCTTACAGTGACATCTTGAGAGAGCACATGTATATCTCCTTGTGTGGCTGGCCCAGAAAATTGTGGAAGGTAGCCATTAACTAATCTTTTCTTTCTAATATTATGCAGCTGCTGTTGCTGTTTCCAATACTTCATTTCTCTTTCATTGCTTGATGGTACTCTCATGAGTCTTTGGCTGACCAAAAAGGACAAGACAGATAACTGGAAAATTAAAAACATACGCAGTCCTGCATCTTGGTATGTGGTCTGACACCGTGACAGCATCTTTAATCCTACACAGCTAATAAAGCCAACATTATTGTTGGCAAAACTTCAGGAACAAAGTACAGAAAATAAAAGAGCTTTATTCTCATTTAACTCACAAATGTGAGAGAAAATTCACCTTCTCTGTCATCTTATGGGTGAAAAAGGCGCATAGCCTGGTGTGCACATGTGAGAAAGAATGAGAGAAGACGTGAGAAAGGCAAAGGGATGTTTTGGGAAGCAAGCGTTTTGTATGGGAAGAACAAAAGTCCGAAATCAAAGTGTTTCAGGCTTGAAATGGAGCTACCAGGACTCACAGGGGGTCACAGCACGAGCGCCCGTGTGCCCATTTGCCTACAGAAAGCAGCTGGGGTTTCAGTGAGCTTCTGCCGCCCACGGGCAGTCACAGCATCATTTAACAAATGGATGCATCGTGCAAGTTTAACCCACAATCTCAGTTTTAGGCAGCAAGTTCAAACTGGAATAATTCAGCTTTCAGCTGAAATTTATCAGTTGACTGACTGATTTCCATGGGGTGCTTTTTAATGTAGAAGTTTTACCCCCAAAACCGTGTTGTATCTTAAGCATACAAAAGAGGGCCTCGAGATGTTTCTAAGCCAAATATCTTCATTTCTTCTTTCCCGTTACTTCTCAAATGAGACATAATTAAGCAGTTTTGCTTCTCGTGGTATTAAAAATAAAGACAAAACTATTTCAGCTATTTCTAGGCATTTTTTAGAAGGGTTATCAAAAACAATCAGTGGCAGCAAATGAGAGACAGAGAACAGATGGTATGGGATTCCAGATTCTGCCGCATTCCTATAAATGTATTAATTTACTGTTGAAACAAAGTAGGGGTTTTTATGTCATTCATAAATGGAGAGGATTACATGAAAGATTTGATCAGTGATGATAATGTGGTTTCTTTGGTAAATGCCACTTTCCACAAGTTTCACATCTTTACATTCACCAGATCTGCAAATTCTTTTCTATGGTAATCAAGCTGCTACCTTAGTAACACTGTATATAAAGTCAAAATATTAATCAGTAAGCCTTTCTTTATTTCAATATGTTCCTCTTCAGAAGTAATCCAACTGGAGCCTTTTCAACCGCATTGTAATTTATGAGCCAGCTGGAGCACAATACATTTTTAATAAAAATTAGGTACAAGCAGATACAGCGGATTAATAGTTGTATTATAATTTTATAGTTTTCAATATACACTGCCATAGAAAAGACAATCAAATATGGGGTCCATCTCAAGGATATAAAACGCAGTATTTATTTTTAATGGAAAGAGAATTTCATGAATTACTGAGCCATGAAGAGCTGATGAATGCACTGACTGTGCAAAACAAAGGACAACCAGAAAGAACAGGCATTCAAAACAACTGAGCACTACTCCTCACTTGTGATGTGGACACCTCTGAGTGCGCTTTGGAATCTCAGGTCTACCAGTTTGCACAGATTTATGTACAGTTTCAGAAATAACCTCCTTTTCTCAGCAGTCTACACAGGCTAGGTTTTTATTTTTTTTCATGTGTTTCTGACACACATTAATTAACAATTTATTACACAGGGGAAAATAGGAGTAAAAGCAGTGTTCGTAAATTGATTAAACCATTAGGAGAATTATATCTTCCTCAGATCTACTTTAAACTATATTGATAGAACTGAGTAGTGAAAGTGAAGCAGCTATAAATCTTTGCAGTCCTCACAAACTTTTAAAATGTGCATTCCAGGAGCTGATATATTAATGTACATCTCTTTCCACAAACAGCTGGGAAACAACAAGTTAGTCACTGTTCCTACTGTCCTAGCAACTCTGTGTGAAAAGTATTTTCTTTTGCTTCTAAAAATCCTGGGTTTTGCTCTGATATCCTTGCAAGTACCTTTAAATCCTTCTAGACTTACAAGTGGGTGTCTCCTTGAACCAAACCGTTGAATTATGAAATTGCTGAAGAATTACTTATTGTTCAGCATTTAATCTGAAAAATGATCTGGCAATTGAATCAAAGCACATCAAAGACAGTTCCCAGTAAGAAAAACAAATCTTCTAGGAAAGGGCAGCTCTTCTCCTCAGAGATGCTAATTACACTATAGCAAACCCCTAAATTTGGTGTGTGCTGTTCCTCTCCAGGGTTCAGGGGTGTGACATGAAATTGCTTTGAAGGAGACCCCAGCGATATGATTTTCTTCTTCTTTTTCTTTTTCTTTTTTTGAAAAATGAAATGAATGTGTAACAGAGGGCAGGAAATCTTCAAATACAGCATGCCAACAATGAAATCTTTGAAGGAGTACATACTGGCAATGTAAAATCTCCACTGGGACCATGCCTTCATCAACTAAAAAGGGAGACTCTCTGTCTGAAAGCTTTGAAGAAACCCCGTCCTTCTGAAGAGATAGGAAATCTTTGAAGTTATTAAGCATGCATTAATCATTTTAGATAGGTAAACTCTGGAATAAAACTCATCCCAACCTGTAGTATTCTTTCTCAGTGCTTTGCCAACTAAATCATGCAGAGCATTTCACTGCGGAGGAGATGGTAATAACAACCCAGAGTGAGACTTTTTGCAATTTGGGAGCTGAACTTTAGTGCGATGTGTTAAGTAAATTTTGGCAGCAGGCTGAAAGCATCATCTAGGTTAGAAGATGTATAGTAGGTATGAAAATATTCCTCTCCTGCATGCTTTTATCCACCCTTTCCGCACATTTCCATTTCTCAGAGAGGCTGGCAATAAGACATTACCCTGTGACAAAGCCTTTGCTCGGCCAGCTCAGCTTCACAGGGGTTAGTGATGGGTAAACCCCATGGACATCCAGGCACATCACCGCAGGGAAGGGGAGGCATTCCTCAGGAGGATGGCGGGTTGTCTGCACCCCCTGCACCTGCCCATCGGTCACAGCCGGGTGCAGGGAGACATGCTTGAGCCACACACAGCTTAGCTGGGTCAGTGCAGGGCTAACTGAGCAGAAAAAGATGGCTGCAAAGCTCAGCAGGTCACAGTGGGTGGTGAAATGGCTCCTTCTGGCCTCGGACAGTGTGATTCAGTGAGCCTTTAAGGGCGGAGAGCCTGGCAAGAAGGGAAGGTTGGTAACTATTAGTAATTTCTTTCTAGCATTAGTTAGACTGATTTTTCACAGCTGGCATCATAACTGCCCATGTGCTTGCACAGTGCTGGCTCTCCAGTGCCAAGAAAGTGCTCAGTTACACACAAAGCCCAGGTTAGGACAAGACCCTCTGTCTCATTGCCAAGGGCCACCTGAAGGAGGACAACCAGGAGGAAACACTGCAAGAACAACTCAGCTGGTCCATGCCCACCCTCAGCTCCCGTCAGATGGGTGGAGAAGAGGCACCAAGAGGCAGCTGCAAATGCAGAAGAAAGAAAACATTTAACAGCATCACTCAGTGATACATTAGGACAATTCCTTGCAGGCAAAGTGGTATGTTTGAATCAATTACCCTCCTCTCACCAGAGGTACTATAATTCTGAGGACAAACTGCTAATCCGTCAACTGGTTTAAGCAACCTGGTGTGCTTTAGCACAGCAGTGGCCTCACAGTGCCCATATGCTCTCCTTCCGCTGCCTCAGCCCTCCAGCCAGGGACAAGCAGCTGAAAAGCAGTGAATCATCATAAATGGTCACCAGTCCATAACCTCAGTTTACTGCTTTGCCTTTCTGCCCGCTGTGGGCCTGACAAAACCATTTTAGGGCAAGGCTGAGCAAGGGAGATTCATCCACACAAGGGTGGGATGGAAGCAGGCAAAACCAAACAATGATCCATCTGAGATTCAGTTTCAGATTAGGACATAGAAATACATGTGTCTACTTGTAAGCATTTGAACATTCATTAACAATATCTGGGTAGCAGGAGGAGACAGTTCCCTAAGTGTGAATGTCTAGCACCACTGCAGACATCCTAAGGCACCCAGGGCATCTACAGGGGTAGGTAAGAAAAAGGACCTGTCTTTTCCTGTAGCAACAAATGGAGGCCAAGCAGATAATTTAGGTCATCCAAGGAGGAACTAAAGTGAGCTTCTGCTGACTGTAACAGGTATTTAGATGCTTAGTTCACAATCTGACATCTACAAGGACATACTTCTTCTTTCAAGTGTCTTAAACTGAAGCTGTATCCCACTCCCAGAGTCTGAAGAAGTACCTGACTCATGAAAGCTCAATAGCTGTCCCACGGCCTTCCTGTATATGCCTGGTATTGTCTAAAGAACCTAGTTCAAGGGTTTTTTTACTAGGGAAAAAAACGCCAAAAACCAAACAATAATGGGGGATACAAACAGAAATAAGAATATCCAGCTTGGAAATATATACAACTGACAACTCTTGATGAGCCTATGGCCATACCTTAACATGAAAAGTAATACCATGGTGCTACATTTTGTACCAATGTCCAGGGAGAATTTGCAGGACAAAAATGATGAATTTCATTAATAGTAGTGGAATGCAGGTCTGGGGTTTCCAACAGGATATCTAGGGTTCTTTCGGTGTGACAGTAATACTGACATTTTGGCAGCATCTCATGTTAAGAACAATGGAGAAAGAGTGGAACCAAAATCTCTTTTCCATTGAGAAAACTGAAATGTAAGTCTACATTCAAAGTTTATACTTTCCCAATAATTACTAAGCTGAGGCACAAATTTGAACCGTGGAGCATTCTGGATTGCCCATGTCCTCACTCAGTCTAAAGTATTTGGTGGCAAGGGGACAAAGATGTTTTTATGTTTTCTCCCTCCCAGTCCCTTTTTCCACAGCTTTTGGCAGAGATGGAGTAGGACCAGGAGGTATATCTTGTCCTATTCTTCTACACAGTATCTATTAAAGAGCTGTGTACGAAGACAGACATCTGATTGAGAAAGCAGTCTCTAGTTTTCCCTCTAAAGAGGCCAAAAAGATGAATTCCTAGCATTCATTTTTAGTTTTTTTTGCAAAATAGCAGGAAGTTCTTTCTCACTGGCATTATGTAGTCAGTGCAGGCTATTGCCCTCAAAAGAGCAGAAATTGATGTCAAAGAAACAAACTCAGTGGTTCCACTAATAGCATCATCATCATTCTGTGAGTTGCTAGTGGAAGTATATTGTCAACTCTAAAGAGAGCAGTACACGCCACATTATGCAGCCTTTGATTATCCCCTTGTGGCCAGTCTGAAGGGTCTTATTAACAGTCAAACTAGTCACTGACTGCCCAGAGCATCCAACTGACAGAGACAGACAAGAGACAGGGACTTAGAGGAGAAATAAATTACAGTGGCTGGATGGGAAAAGCTTTGTCTCTTCCTCACAGCCAATACATAAAATGCACGTTCTTCACAAGCTAAACTCTAGATAGTGTATATCTGAGACCAGAGTATTTTTTTGGTAGAGCCAACAGTTACACGTTCAGCCAGACAGGTTTCCTCACCACCCGTGCCCAGCTCCCTGTACCCAGATGCTGAAGGTTAGGCACCACGCTGCGTCTACATCAGTGGCGAGCTCTTTGCGATGATGCTGTTTTGAAGTGAACCCTCTGTTGGGCCCCGCTTACTACAGGCTGGTTCGACTCACACAGCCGTTTCGATTCATGCACAGTAGGTTCCTTCTGGAGAAAAGCTGCCTTCCATGTGTGCTACTGAGGCATTCCGTAACGGGGACTTCTCGGCTTGTACCAGTACCTAGTCCTTTGGGTAGCCTTAAATCACAGATCTGGTGAGAATGTTCGGTTGTTGGGACCAGACAAAATCTAGCACAAAGTAAAACCCCTGAATCAAATAACGCACAGATACCGGGGCCTCAGCACCAGCTGCTTTGATCTGCTCATCTGCTTTTCTGGTGCCAAAGGAGCCAAATCGGACATAGCCTAATTTCCCTTCCACCACCACTCCCCCTTTTTTTCCCCTTTTTTTTTTTCCTTTTTTTTTTTTTTCCTTCCAAATGATGTGTGCAAGTACTAGCTATTTAACTAAATAAATTTCATGAGCTGGCCTTAATGTCTTTCTGGGCTATATTCAGATGGATAACTGGGATGATGAAGTTCAAGAAAATGGTGAGCTACTTGGAATGCCTCCAACCTGAGAGCTCCCCATACAGCCAGAGGAGAGACGGCTGTAATACCTGTCAGCCCTCTCAGGCAGCTGTGATGGGCTGCTCATCTCTCTCCTCTGACTCCCTGCTAAGTCAGAGGACAGCAGCCCTGACAGATGCTCACTTGTGGTCAAATGAAGTTAGATACCTGCAACTATCATAAGCCTACTCTGGATACCACTATATCCAGGCTGTGCCATCTGAATCCACCTCTCTGGGCTTCATTCTCCATCTATAAGAGCAAACTCCGACTGCCTTCCTCCTCCCTCCATCCACTACTGCTGCTGGCCACTTCAGAGCAGGACACAGTTCAGTCTTTAATTCATACTCCTGTTAACAGTGACGTGCTGGACTGTTACGCGGAACACGGCACTGAGTAGCACATTAATATGTGACAGTTTCCAATGCACCTCCCCGACCCTCTCCCAACGAGTCTAAATAGAAAATACACCTATGGAAAGGGGTTAAGCTAAAACCTCCAAGTCCAGAGTCAACAACAGCCAACACAGCTTCACCACAGCAGAGCTGTGCCTGCCGAGATTTGCTCTCTCAGTACTGGCCCAGGTGAACAAGACCCCGAGAACTTCAGTAACTCCTCAAAATAACTTCAGCGAGACCTGTGAAATAGGTTTTTAGATTTGCCTTCTAAATAACTCAATGTTCTGAGCGTGATGAATGATCTGAGTGTGCCCCAGACATTTGCCATTTAATTTTTGATCTTATATTAAATTAAAGAATAGCTGTGGTCACACATCAATTTGTATTTTCGCACTTCTGAAAAGCATGATTTGCAATGGATCATAAGCATTTTCTTTCCTCATAGATTTTTAGCATCCAGGCAGAAAAAATGCTCAGCTAGCCTTTAGGATGTAATGAAAAGCTCACTGTATATTGTCTCTTGTACCTGACACCATTAATTTTTTCATATTTGTCTTGTGTGTCACTTGTTTTACTAACTAATAGATCGTTCTTATTACAGGCATACCTTCACTGTTGAGTTATCTAGAGAAAGACATTGTTAATATCAATGAAGTCCTCATGGAACATGCAAATATCCTGGGAGAAAAAGCAATGCTACACCTGGCAGGAATATAGTTTTGTTTTTAAAAATGAGACGTGTATCTCAGACAGGCACAGAGCTTTGTGCAATGCTGAATCCACACTTACGTGCATTTTTAAAAATGCTCCCTCATGCCGTGTCTCTTTTTCTTCTCAGAGAGGATGGACACAGCCCAACATTTAAGATTATTCATTTTGTAATGCAAACATACTCCTGCTGCTAAGCGGTGGATTTCAAACCAGTTTAACAAATTACAAAGATCCCTTTTCAGAAGACAAATTATTTGGAATTATCAGCTCTGATGCACTGTTTAATTATGCATGCTTTTGTGCTAAGCATCTTTAAATATTAACGAGATATGGTTTTGCACTTCTGACCTAAAGAAGATCTGTAGTAAACTCACATGTCTGTTGGCAGTAAATCATCACAGGACTGCCATACAACAACAGCTCTTTTTAGACTAGGAGCTTTTCTGTGTTTTTTCGCTTTTGCATCATTGCCAGCACTATGGAAAAGGAATCAGGAAAATCACAACCCTGACAGAGAGCCCTTCTCAGATGAATGGGTCTGAGATGATTCTGGCAATCACTTTCTGTCTCCCTCTCAGTGTGAGAAAGGAGCATCTGAGAGCTGCTGAGAGCTTAGCCCCAGTGATGGCACACTGCATGGGGAGGGGGAGCTGGCTGGGGATGGGGCAGGGCTGGGCTTCCCTTGGGTCTCCATCCTCAAGGCAGACATCAGGGCCTTACCCTGGGGTCTGTGTGGGTTCGGACAGAGATGGTGCTGGTGTGTAATGGAGAGAAGAAAGCCTGTAAAAGAGTTAAAAACTGCGAGAGAGAAGATACTGAGAATATCACATTCCTCAAGTGCAGCTCGACTCCAGAAACTGGGACAAGGGTATGATCCTGGCCAGGATTAGCTGCACCTTGGTAGCCCAATCCTCTCAAATCAAATACAGATTTACACTGCTTCAGTCAACTTCTAAATAGATGCCTGAGCCATCCACAACAGATTCATTTTAGCAGAATATCACTGTTATTGATATCCTGAACACTTCCAGTTTCGTCAGATCATCTTCCACCATCACCAGGCCCACAAGTTTTGTGTGATTCCCTGCAAAACAGAGCAGGAGCCCTGGGGTACCTGGGCTGATACTGGCAAAATCAAGAAGGTTAATACTTAACAGCCAAACTTGCAGCAATAACATGCATGTGGGTGGGCTTGAAAGCACCTGTCTGAGCACAGAGCCCTGTCCATGTAACTGCTGGACTGTGGGAATGTGTTTCTGTTCTTGCTCTCATCAGACGTGACAGAAACCTGAACCACACCAGTGGCTAGTGAGAGCCTCACATAGGCATGGTAGATGGTACAGGGTCACCTCCCTTCAGCCCTGGGCTCCGTCACCTGCTACCTGAGCACCCTGGTCCTACACGCATGCTCAACAGCCTGTGCTGAATCCTGTGCATCCCCATAGAGCTGAAGAAGAAACAGCTTTAAAATATTGCCCAGGGCAGGTCCTCCCTGGAGAAAGAGGAGAGGGGAGAAGATCTGCTGGGCACAAAATCCTTACATGCCCTCTACCTGTAAAGGCTGTTTCTGGAGCTCACCTCCTCGTGTCACTGCACCATGTCCGTGTCCGGCTGTATTCAGAACTGCCTGATCACAAGATAAGATAAGCCATCCTTTATTTGACAAGACCTGACAGCAAAACATGCCTCACATATTAAAAACAGCCTCCTTTCCTGGCAGCAGATAGCATCTTTGCTGCTCACAAACCACTCACAGTAGTTAGAAGGTGCCTTGTACGTACAAGTGTTGTTGCCTGATATATTTAACCAATACACAAGCTCATTACCTCCGCTTCTTCCATGAAGCTTACCTATATCGAAAAGCTGTCATGGAGCAAAGCATTACACAAATACAGGGGCTACCTTGTAATTTTTTTCTGTGGTGCAGTGGCGCTTGCAGAGCCAGGCAAGGCAAGGCAGGGGTCTGGCTGTGCCAGGATGCAGAAATGGGCTTGGAGGCTATGTGGCAGTCAAGAGGTAGCACGGGCAGGAGGGTTTTACCCTGTCGCTGTGAAAAGAGCACCCATTCCTCACAGCCCAGCCCAGCTGAGCAGGGAATTATCCCCTTTTCTACAAGCAGTACAGCACTGGAAAGCAGCCTTGCCCCTAAAAAATATCTTTTAAATGGGCAAGTCAGAGCAGAGACAGGCCAGCAAATATTCTGTCAGAGCATACAGGTCTGCAGCATGTTGTAAGGGAACCGTGGCAGGGACAGGACATAAATGATTTACTTAATGTCCTGCAGGCAGTCTGCAGCAAATGAAGGAAAACCTGGATATCCTAAGCCTTCAGGTGGACTACCTGTCTCTGGAACACTTCTCCTTCCATGTTAGACTGGCCCCTCACCTGGGCATGCTCTCCAAGAACAGAGCCTCCAAACACTCCTTCCACCAAAATTGAAGGGATTTGCTAGGAAATAAAAAATCATGTGCTGATCTGTTACATGTGTGCCTGATGATGAATAGCTTCTGCTTAATCTCTACTGCAACAGAGGAGTGGCTACCCACCAGCACAGCGAGGAGGGAGCTGAGCAGGTAACGCAGCCCAATCCCTGTCTATTCCCAAGGGAAAGAGGACAGGCAGAAATAGGTGTGTGAACCGACCTGGCAGCACCAGCTTGCTCCCAGCCATCCCCTGCCCAGGGCTGGTTGTATGCAAGGCTGTGTCATGCAGCACACACGGCACTCAGACTGACCAGGCTGGGTCCAAGAGCCACTTAGACCTCCTGGATAAGAGGATGGAAAATGGATGGAAAAATGCAAAGCCCCAGAGAAGAACAACAAAAATCTGCAATTCAAATCCATTCATCCCTGAGGGACTGGTCAAACAACTGCTTGCAATTGCATTAGTGCATTTTAATATGTTAATGGGCCCCCAGCTGCTGGTGACTGCCCCATCAGCTGGAGCGTGTGGTCAACTGGCCATTTCCTTCTGCTGCTCTGCAGCACAGTCAGACAGGTTTCCTCAAGAGGGTTAAGTAAACAAAGTTTAAATCACACAGCAACAGACCAGGAGCGTGCTCAAGGTCAGTTATGATTATCTCAGCTCTAGGGTGGTAACTGGCTTGATGCATCAGGAGGGATTTTTCCTACAGATGCGATGAAACGCACAGCACCATCGCCAATGCTGCCCTCTGTTCAAAAAATTTGCTTGCATAATTTCAACCAGGTGTCACTGCAGATAGAAAATATTGGGATGTTAAAGAAGTTATAACATATGCTGAAGACAATAGGAGTATCTCCCATAAGTGAGTACCACTCAACATGAATAACGGCTGCAAGGTCAGGCCCCTAATGAACAATTGTCTAGCTGTGAATATGTACACTTTTTCACTCTGTTGTAGGCAATGCTCTCTACCACCTAATCAGGTTGATCCGTGAATATGATTATTCATTATCTGAAGTCTGAGAGCACAGAATTATGTATCTATGCAGTATGTCTTAATGGAAAAGCACGTGAAATTCTAATGTCACATAAGGTGACTGCATGATGAATGAAAAAAATACAGTACTAGTCTCAGGATTTTCCATGGGAGTGTGTTGAATTTAACAAAAGTTCACCTGGAAAAAAAGAAAAAAAAACAACCCCCCTTTTTTGGTAAGGTCAAAATAAAAGATTCAAATCCTAATTTTAGAAGAGAAGTTGCATTATGAATTACAATGCCATTTCTGATTCATAAGCAATACCAAAGAAGAATAAAATATTTTTATATTATAGAAATGCAACTTTTTAAATTGTGTTCAAACCAATTACCTTGAAATACTGATACACTGCAATGTCTACCAGTATGGGTTCTCCAAAATGACACAGGACTAATTCCACCACAATGAGCTCCTGCAAAAGAAAGAGCTGTAGCCTGTTGCTATGACTCTCCTGTTATCCAGTCCCCCAAGGATTTCCAGTGCTGCCCTTCTTTCCCTGAAAGGTGACTGCCAGGACTTAGGAGACTCTTCCAGTGATGAATGGGAAATGGGAGCCCTGGAGGAGTGACCTGGGCCCAAGGAGCCAAGGCTGCCAGGAAGAGCAGAGTGCTTCAGAAGCCTGAGAACATCAGCCCTTGAGCACCAGAGGCAATAAGATGAAATAAAACCATGACCTAACGTGATGCCAAAGGCTAAAGGAAAGGAGAACAAGCCATAAGCAGAGGGCGGGAGCAGTCCTGGTGTGAACTGTGCCCTTTGTACCCCATCAGGTTGATTGGGATGAGCTTGTGAGAGAGCCTTGCCCAAAAGAAGACATTAACTGTCTAATACTCTTTAATTTCCAATTCCCTGGTACCGACATCAGCTCTGTTCACACTCCCAGCCAGCACAGCTTCTCTGGGAGTCTGACCCAGGGGAAGGAAAGAGAAAGGAGAGTTAACAGAAAAGCTGACAATTTGAACTGGCCACTGGAACAAGAAAAGAAAAAAAAAAGGAAAAAAAGAAAAAAAAACACCAAAAAACCCCCCAAAACCCCAAAACAAAACAGGTATCCCACCTTCAAAAGGCACATTAGGGGGTAGGCAGACAGGCAGGCAGATCTGCGGGAATAGAAACGGATTCTCATCTAGTGGAAGCAGCATTTTTTGGTCTGAGTCTCTAATTCCCATCTAATGCTGGGATGTAGCTCCTGGAGACTGGATATGAATCTGAACTGAATCTCTAGGTACCAATTTGGAAAGAAATCTCAGTATAAAATTGATTTGGGCTCACCCCGCTTGCTGCAGGTCAATGTGCCTGTGAAAAAGAAGCTCCCTGAAATTCTCTGGGTATTTCTTTTGTAATAACAATGCTCTGCTTCCCTCTAGCTCCTACACCACTGTTTTCCTTCCAAGTGTTTGACTGTGGACCTCCTGGCCTTCACCTGCTCCTAATCCATCCTCACACGGGGAAGTCAATGAGCCAGGGCACACACCACTGCTGCAACCATGTGCGCGAATTGTTAATGAAGAAATGCAAAAGGCGTTTCCCCATTATATTCTTCCTCCCGCGCCAAGTTTTTCCTTGTTAATTAGGAGAAAAATTTCACAACTTCGCCACCATATAATTAAATCTTGCAATTAACATGTGCACTTAAGCCGTCGTTTTGAAAATGAGACTTATGCAGTGAAATCTACTTAAAGGAAAGCACCAGGATGGAGGGTGAAACTGCGGCACTGCGCTAATGATCCAGAAGACCACGGGATAAATGATAGGTCTCACTGACAGCACTCTGCCTGTCTGACGTGTGCGGGAAAAGGCATACGCTTACGGATGCTAATACAACACGGTACCAATAAAAGGGGAGCAGGAGGGAGGGTGACAAAAGCGGAGGTAAATACATTAAGTCTCAATTAGGGTAGTGACACGAGGGAGAGCTAAGGTTAATATATTTTAGGAGAAAGCCTTTCTGTGAGCTAGGAGTTGATCTCCGTGGGATGATGTGACAGAGGTGATGACAAGGGAAAAGGGAAGAGCTTTTCATTTTGTTAGACACTGCTTGGAAATGGCAATGCAGCCTCAGTGCTTTGTGGCCTGCATTGGCACATCTCTTCAGTTTCCATCACCCTCCAGGCGGGGACACCGGGTGGCTTTGGAAAATCCTGATTCAACCCCAGCCTTGCTCTTTGCTGCTACGACACCACAATAGCTTGGCACATCTGATCCACAGGCTGGTACCCTGGCTCCAGCCTGGCTCCGGCTCAGTGCCTGGGGGGGAACACGGAGGTGCCCACATGACTTTACCACAGCACAATCATTCAAGCACTGTGTCTTCAGTGTGATTTTACAGCAGGACTGTTCATGCATATACTAGCCAGCATGTGGCAAAATTCAGAAACCGGCACACAAATATTTTAACAAAGGTTGCAAGTTTTTGCTGGGTAGTTACGCAGCAGCAGGCCAGCAGTCTTGGGTCTCATTTGGTGACTTGACATATATAACAATACAATTAAAGTAAGCTTCAAAGAGGTAATTATTGCAGACTAGCGGTATTCCACACTGTAAGCTGGAAAGGAATAAAAGGCAGCAGCTGACCACCTACCACTCACCTCTGCTCCTTCATTGACAAAAAGGGAATTGCCTCTTTAGCAGCAATCTATGTTAACATTTTAATTGCACTGACTGAATCTTATTCAGCCACTACAGCTTTCCTCATTCTAAAACAATTCTTATTCAATTAACAAAGGTGCAGACAGTATCACAAAATAGTAACAGAAAGCCATCAGAGAAACAAAGCATTATTTTCTTTTATACTTCCTTACACCATGCACACACCACCACACTTATTAGGATGACATCCAGCATTCAGGCATAAAATCTTAAATTACAGAGTGATTGGGGCTTTTCAACCGATCCATAAAAGTATGCACTTAGCAAAATCTAAGGACAGGCAGAAGAGATGGATAACACTCGCTGCATCACCTTTTCAAGACAGCCACTGAGGCATGCAAAAATAAACATTTGCTGAGGTGAATGCTGTGTGCTGTTTGTACAATGCAACATGGCAATGACCTCAAGTAATAAAAATATCTGCAGATTTAAGCCCAGAGGACTATATTGCATATCAATAGCAATAAAACCAGCAGAAATAGAAATGTATTATTTATAGACCTATTTATAAAACCTAAATACCTCTCTAGTGGACCTACTTCTGTACAATGAATTGCTTTCTTCCCCCTCCTTCCTTTAGTAGTTTATATGACAAGGTAGTCCAGGACTGTACCATTAAGAGAGTTCTTCGTAAAAGATACAGAATTGGAATCAGGAAGAGATGCATCTCCCTCCTGCATAATCTTCCCAGTGACATGACCTGTGTTTCAGTTAAGCAGACCCACTTTACCTCTTTGGAAGCGGGTTTGCAGGGAAGCCCCAAGCCCATAGCATAGCCTTACTAGGAGGGCTGATTCTGCCTAATAAAGGAAAGAATCTTTGCCACTAATTTTGACAGCAGTATAACTATGTTATGCCTGAGTTTTTAGCTTTCCCTTCCCTTCCTTTTCTTTCCCTAAATGTGAAGCTTTTTCATTCAGTGACTGCTGAAATGTCAGCAGAGGGAAGGAAGGTATTTTCACTATCTCCTGTCACTCAGATCTCTCCTTAAAACACTCATGTTGTTTCAAATCTCACATTGCTTTTATCTCACTATCATTTATAAGATCATTACAAATAATAAATCCTTCCTGGGATGCCCCATTTTATGGACCAAAGCAATTCTGTGTTCACAGGGACAATTTTCCTTCCTTATATAACCCCTAGAGCAAAACTGCAGGTGCTGAAGTTATTTCACCAATGAAAAAAAATAATTACTGGAGACTTAAAAGATTAGGCTGGGGAAGGTAATGGATTATACTGATGGACTCAGTCACCTACATTTATTTGGAGATCCTAAGTGTCTTCAGATCTGACCATAAACTGAGTAACACACTGAGTAATTTAGACACTGGACAAAGACCTTTAAACAGACAGACGACTGCAAAGCTGCCCTAATTTTGTCTCCCACCTGTAGCCTCTTTCACAGACCCCAGCACCTAACCACTCCATGATGTGCCCCCCCGCCCCAGGGCCATGGCAGCCAAGCCATGCAAGTGGGAGGTGGTGCACCAAGATCGGATACTGTCTTTGTCCCTTCTTGCTGCTACTTGCCCTTCCAGTGAGAAATCAGGGCATTCGTACCACTGCATATTGCTCAGAGATCTGTTCACCTCCTCATGGCTCCTGTGTAACATGTGCCATCATCCAGGTCTTCACTGGATTTGGCCCACAAACTTCAAGCAAAGTTTCATCTTCTCTCATTGGATTGTCCCTTGATGTGCTGTTTTCAGAAGTACCGGGCTGAGCTACCAAATCCCATTTCTGCTCCTCCACTCCAGATGCGTTCAAATGAATTAAGTGAGACTCTGGCCCTTAGTGTGAGCAGTGAGTTAAGTGAGTTCAGATTAATTTGATCCTGTTGTGATTTGCAGTGGTGCAAATCTAAAAGTTTTACTTTAGAACTGTTTGGGTTATAGCAGTGTAAAACCAAGGGCTAGCAGCAGCAGAATTAGATTAGAACTTCCAAAATACCTGATTTTCATCTCCTTTGCCTTGACAAGTGAACTGGTCATCCCACCACTGCAACTTCTTTTGAAATTCTGGCAGTTTAGTTCCAAAGTGTGAGCAGGACTTGGGAGCAGAGAGACTGAAAGCTGAATAATCTAGTTTATAACATCTGCATGAAATACAGTTTAATTCCATCTGTCTAGTACAGAGGGGACTGAAAGCATTCTATATATATTTTTCAAGACATGCATATCGCTGGCCAAAGAACTTTACCAGATGTTTCAAATATATCTTTCCTGATGGAGGTGTATCCTTTTACATATGAATCTCACCCAGCTCTCCCACAGACTTGAAGCCAGCCCAGTTTTCTCCTAATGGGAAAAAGATCACGTTTCCAATGTCTTTCATAAATTTAACGCCTAATTAAGTTCCCATTAATGGGGTTGAGAAGGGCATCTTTATTTCCAGCACATACTTTTTGCATTTTTTTATTATTTTTTTTAAAAAAGAAGGTTACTTGGACTTCTATGGCTTTCTGGATTTTTAGAGGGTTTTTTTGTTTTTTTACTTTTTCTTTTTCCCTTTCGCAATGCAATTTTCAGGCAGAAGTGTCACCGCAAAGCTGTGTGCCATTAACAGTATCATTCAGTTTTCTGGTCTATTCAGATTTGTCAGCTTCTTTTTGTCTGGGGATTGACAGAAATAACAAAAAACCCGTTCTCGCCAGCTGAAAAAGGGCGATGCTGCCGAGCCAGCCAAGCGGCTGACAACAGTGCCACCCTGCGTCCCCACCAGCTGCGGGGCCCACCAGAGCCCATCCATCAGACCCTTATCACACACACCAGTCTCCTCCAGCTCTCCTGCATCACACCCACTAGCAAGGCTCCTTCCCTGATGCTTCCTGGCAATTATTTACTTTCTGAAGCTCCTCTTTAACTTTCTGCCAGGAGGTGAATTTATGGCCGCCTTGCGGAGCGCAGCCGTCAGAGCCGCACAAATAACCGTTCGAATAAGGCACCTTTCCTTAAACAGTTTGGTCCTGTACTTTGGGTAGAAATGGTTTGATGGAGCTGCAAATCAATATTACTCTGTAAATTTTTAATGTTCACACCATGTGAAATGCTGTAAATAAAATAAGCTAACCACAATAGGCTATTCTTTGTAGTTCATTTAAAAAAATGTCTGTTCAGCAGTATGGCTAACTACTCGCTGTAGATACGGCTTTAAAACTGTCTAGGCTAATACATCAAGACCAGAATTTGAATAACCTCTAGTGGCAGGCAATTTTTCAGAACTCCCAAATACTACAATAAGTAACACTAGAATTTTTTTTAAGTTATGTGCTAATACAGACAGGTCCAAAACTAAGCAAAATGAGCGTGAGATTCTTGCACTGGCATGTTTATTAATCCAGCAAAAGGTTTTTAACTGTTAGAGGTGAGCTCAGAGTGGAGAAATTGGATCTGGTTTTCAACCCTGGCCACACATAGAAGTCCTGGGAATTTGGAGCTGGGGGATTTCTCAGTACGTGACCCCATTATAGAAAAGCGTAGGTACCGTTATTGTTACCTTTAATCCAGGCTTTAATAATTTTCTTCTTCTGGTCCTAGCCCATCATGTTTCCGCAGATATATTTCACAAGAGGGAAACCAGTGCACAAAAAAGGAAAAAAAATAATCTATGCATATGTGGCAGCAAGACCCATTTAAAAAAAAAAACAACCCACATCACAAACCAACATCACAAAACAACAAACCAACAAAAAAGCATAAAAAGTAAAGACAAGCAACATCTGCAGCATTAAAAAGCCCACACCTTTTGTAACTTTGCTTCTTGGCTGTGCCTTGCCCAGAAGTATCTTGGCAGGAGATGTGTCACTATGGAGACAGATGGATGTTTTCTCCACCGGTGGTATGCCACTGACTGATTTGATGGCCCAGTCATAGATGCTGCCACATGGGGGACAGCAGTACAGCATTTAATCTTGCCCTGCTAGCAGAGTGAGCAGCAGTTGGATACAATATGCAAAAGCATGGCACAGAAGGACATATATGATTATAATTATTTTGTTATTATTATAATATTATTATATGATTATAACGATGCCATTACATCTGAGCACCCTCTTTACTTCAGAAGAAATGTCATGTTCAGCTCTCTTGGCCTTACACAAAGCTCAGGAGGGGAAACATAGAGGGACAGAGAGAAGTGCAAAGGTTTTCTTTGGCTTGAAGTTAGTTAGGAGGGAAAACAAAGACTGGCTGGTAAAATGGAGAAGCTGGTCAGCAAGGGCCAAATCCTGGTTTCTTTACTTGCATCCTAGCCCATTGTAAAATTGCTGAATAATTCCTGGTACATCCTCACTCTCCTATGGGGAACAACACACTTCTGGATCCCAGGTTGGCCTCTGGGGTGGTGAGTCCCATTTCCATAGGGTTATAGGACAACTAGGGCAGCTGCTGCTCACAGCAGCATCAGCTGTGAGACAAGACCAAGTTGCTCAGGGCTTTATCTAGTCAAATCTCGAAAAGCACCGAGGATGGGGACAGCACTGCCTCTACAGGTAACATGTGCTGTGTTTCACTGTCCCCAAAAGTTTATCTTCACATTTCAGTCTGAGTTTGCCCTGTTCCAGTTTATGCCCATTGCCTCTTGCCCTCCCACCAGGCACTGCTGTGAAGAGCCCAGATCTGCTCTCTTGCTAACATCCTCATAGGTATTTTCTATCAAAGCAGCTCATATTTCCTTAACATGGTTTTTGCATGGTCCCAATATTGGACCAAATTGCTGCTTTGGTTCCATTTCACTATTTCCCTGACCATTGCTCCTAATATCTGAGTGTCTTGGGTATTAAACCCTCCAGCAATAGCTCCTTCTCTCAATCAGAAGTACCTACAAATGCAATCTGTCTGCTCTTTAAATATGTTAACACACAGCTAATAAAGCTGCTGAAGAAATTCAACCCTCTTCTGTATTCTCACATCATCCCGCTACAAGCAGAGAATTTATCAGTTATCAATTAAGTGTTACTAGTGACATTTATCTTGATGTCCAAGCTACATGCAGAGGTGGTCTGTAAATGAGACTGGTAGAAAAGGCAGCCAGCCCTGTACTCGAGTCTCAGCAGAAGACCAGGGTTAGTCCTCAGCTCCATCACTGAGTAGCCATATGCCCTTACACCAATCACTGTACCTCCCTGGTCTCACTTCTCCAGATGTAAAAAGAGGATTTTAATATTTGGATTTTCCCTCGGGTGTGCAGTTCATCGCTTATGATGCATGCCTCCAATAATATCAAGGGCTCTATACCTATGAAGTAGAGCACTCCACAAAAAGTTTTTCTAATGTATTATGTGCTACAGCTCCATAAATTACATGTTACAGCAGAAAGTGTGGGTTGCAAGTCTGTCCAGCTGATCCTGCCATAACTTTTAATCTGGCCAGGAAGAAGCATCCTGGTTTACACACTTCTGCTTCTGTCCCAACTCAGGACCAAGTCAAAATCTCAAAAATCTTTTTGAACTTACATTGAAAAAATGCAGAGAAAGTCTTTCAGTATGCTTCATTCATATCATTGCACTTTCATTAAACCCTTTAACAATATTTTAAAAGTCAAACCACAACATTCTGGTGAACAGGAATTGCTGCTTCTCTCCGAAGTACAAAATTTGTCAAAACAAAATTGTTCTTTGAATCTTAGATAAATTAGGTCAACAGAATATCCTTTTTTTTTTTTTTTTAAACTTTCCTACCCGTTGTGCAAATGCTTGGCAAAGTCTGGTCCTCCCTAAAGACTATACAAAATCATTTGTTCAACCACTGGTAGCTGTTAGCTTCAGGCTTCCATGTCCTGCCACTGGCTTAGTGACTAAACGTGCAAAAGTACAAGGCTAAAACCCTGCTGTTCTCCCGTATTCCTCCAGCACGGTCACGGACTGTGATGATTACCATGGCTCTTGGCCAGGCACAGATCCAAAGAGGGTATGGGAAAGGGATAAAGGTTGGTGGACGTTCACAGTAAGCGTATCCCAAGCTTAAGGAAAAGAGTATGAAGCTGGTTTGAAACTTTGGCAAGTCGGAAGTGAAGGCCAGTGTCTAGGGATCATGCAGGAGTCAGTTATCAGCCAAAAAGGACACTAACGTATGGACAGTGAAATGGCAGAGGAGGAGAGGGTGAAAAAGCAGAATAAAATAATCATCTTGGCACTGGCATTCAAATGAGCTGTAATGTGACCACACTGCTGAGAGAGGGAGAAAAGTAATCCTAAGAGAGCAAAGAGCTGGAGGGACTGTGGATGAGGTGTGTGGATGAAAAGAGAGCACTATAATAAATGTGGGGAGAGATCTGCAGTACAGTGTCCAGATGTGAGGAACAGAAGCAACCTGAGCAATAGGCAGCGTGAGCTGTTCCTGTAGCCCCTGAGAGTGAAGGAAAGAGAAAGTCTAGAAGACACTAGGCTGAGGATGCAGCTGTATTCAAGCTGCATCCTTCACACCCTCACATGCTGTGTTTCAAGATTTTCACCTACAGTTCCAGGCAACATGATTGCTTAGGGCAACAAAAGAGAGGGGAGGCCAGGTTTCCAAAATCCTCAGCATCACAGGCACCCTTGACTTTCTGGCAATGAGTAACTAAACAAGTGAAACCAAGCTTGGAGTGCTGAGTTATGTCCTTATCACTGAGACAAGAATTAGAAGGAGATGGCATTAGAGAGAGAAGGAAGAAAGTGACTGAGACCAGAAAATCTGGATTTCCTCTCTGGCACAGGCTATGGCATAGCAACAGCATCAGCTCTTCCTTCAGGAGGACGGAGGTGGAGAGTCCCTAGACGTTAAAGCTCTGTCTGCACCAGGAAACTGACTCTGGAGATGATGTTTCTGGACAGTTCAGAATGTTTCTGGACAGTTCAGAATGTTTCTGTTTTGAAGAAAATGCTGATAATATGAGCCATGAAGATATGACAACCTGGAAGTAGACTTAAAAAAACCCCTCCAGGTTCTTATTACTTCTCTTATTTATGGACTCTCCTTGTGAATTTTAAGTGACTGGACTTAGCAGTATTCCTCTCTGGGACAGGACTTTCCAGATGCCAGATACTTTCACCTTTTCTTTTTTCAGGACGTTTCCACCACCTGAACACAAGAGATGGAAACACCGCAGAGAAAGAGCTAAGGACGAACAGATGATATGTCTGCATTTTCCATCATTTTAACTGCAGTTGTTAAAACCTTAACATCACAAGGGAACTCCTGACTTTATGGATTGTACATCCAACCAGTAAAAGCTACCAAAACGAGCGTCGGAAGAGATCACCTTGCTGCCATCATAGGAATAGACTTTTTAAACAATTGTAGTGAAGGAGTCAAATCAAGCTCAAAAGTCAAGCTAACTGTGATATCTTCTAGAAACAATTCAATGTGAGTTATTCTGCTGGGAAAGTGGAACCAAATAGGAATAAATTCAAGCCACAGCAGAACCCAAACCAGAACTGCACCAGAAAATAGTTATTGTGGATTTTGCTCCTTCTCCTTTGCTAGTCATTCCCCATCCTGACTGTAGAAGAGCAAGTGGACAAACTCACTGCTTCCATCACTCTTGTGCATGCACACACACGCACATATCTGTATTATCCTTGGAGCAAATCTTTCCTGTGTGAAACACTCCTTAATAGGGGTCTTACTATTCCTTGTGAGACTGGCTCTGTTCACTTGGCATTCAGGGCCATGTGCTGATTTGTTAATGTATAGATCTGTCACAACAAATAAATCTTTATAGTGTTATGGATGACATTATTATTTTTGATCAAGATTACGGCATTGGCTGGCTGATGTGGTTGATATCAATGCTTACAGGCTATCACCTACTCCATGAATATTAGTTTAAAAAACCCCAATGCAATTCAGAGCATGGTTGCATTTAAATATTAATGGCACAATGATATTGATGGTAACAGTATCTCTGAAAACCATGCCCTCCATACATACATTCATAGTATTAGGCAGCAGAGAGAGCACTTGCTGGGGGCTGGCTGCTGATTGCAATGCAGAAACATTCATGTGCAGCTGCTTGTGGGAGGTGGGAGGAGGGCGAAGGCAGGAGGGAAACTGGTTCACACGTAAGTCTGCATGCAACCACACAAACTGAGTTCCTACAGCAGGAGTAAAAGAAATCCTAACCCACTTGCTGTACTACGCCTGGGTGTCAGGTAAGGCTTGAAGAGAAAAACAGTATATAAGGAAAAAGAATAAACAGTGTGCCACATAAATAGCATATGTGCCAAATTAATTATATAATAAAACAGATGTAGCAAATTATATTTAATAATATTTGACAATTCCCCATGCAGCTAATGGTTCGTTAGAAATTACTCCCTAATGTTTTTAGGGACTGCTGGCATTTACAGTCATTTTCTTTGTCTTCATTTACATTGTTTGCGTGCTATGTGCAGTTTTTCCTGCTCTTTGCAGTTTCATGATCTTTCTTGGCTTCTGGGATTTCAAACATTATTTTAACTCACTAGCTACTCTAATAATACAATGTCCATAGGAAGAATTTGGCAAAATTTTTTTTTTAGGGGTTCATTCCCTTTTTCCTCTTCATTACGCAATGAAAGCCCATTCTACTCTGACATCTAAACCCTCATGAGACCTACTTGTTGCCAGACATGTAACTTCTAGTCCCAGATTTCATGGTATGAGCGAATAAAAAGGGAATGCATTGTGCCAGGCACAAAAGGCAATTCAGCTTGCACTGAATATCCTGCACTAGCAGATTCAAGTGATGTAACAAATCCATTTTAGCCGTAAGTTCCCTTTCATCCTAACTGTGAAATACTGTTCAAAAGCACATAAAATTATTTTGCACCATACCAACAAAATAACTAAAATTAGGATTATAGTCATTGTCCAGGAGGATGAATCAAGCCACATAAATGAATCTGTAAGCATTACTCTCAATGCCAGATACTCCAGAGAGAACTGAAGACCAAAAGTTCATTGCTTTTCTTCCAGCTTTACCAGCTATTATAATTTTAAAAGAAATTCTCTCTCATTACAAACTTTAGCTTGACTAAGAAATGGTGGACAAGCATGAGAGCATGAGTTGCCTTCAGTCCAGAGTAGAGGGGAGACAGAAGCCACATAGACTCAAAACAACAGGATGGGGACACAGATGCTGTAATATGCCTATAATAAAACCTGAGAAAAATTGTTCTTCTGTGGCAGAAATTCCAGGTTTGCTTAAAGGAGGGGAAATATTGCCTCTTTGCAGTTGCAAAAGTAGAACTCAACTTGCTCCTTGAGAAAACTTAGGCTCTGCTCACGTCTCCTTGCATTGATCTGCCCAGCCAGATGGGGACAGCAAGCAAAGATAACTCCAAGCGAGGTCCCTGCAGCATGCCAGTGGAGCTGCTGGTGGTCCAGGGTAGCAGGCAAGCTCTGTGCCAAGGGGCAGCCTTGTCTGCCTGACCTCTGAGCGGTGAACTAATTACTTCAGGTCACAGTTTACAAAAGTCTGAAGTATCGAATAGTAGAGAAATTGAATTTTTTTCTCTCATCATGGGCTTGTTGTGACCAACACTTAGTCCCATGCTTGATTTGGAACCAGATTTCTCTTACCATTTACCTATAGATTTTCTCCCATTAGTCCAGCAGTGTTTGTAGCTGGAGCCAACCAGCCACAAAATGGAAAGAAGCTAAACTTCAAGGGCTCCAGCTTGCTTGCAGCCAGCACAGCCATTGTGTAGTATCAACAAATGATAGGCCATCTGCTCAAGTCCTGCAGACCTGCCATAACCTCCTCAAGTCTTCCAGGAACAAAAATATTCATCATGAAGCTCAGATCATTGGTAAGATGAAGACACAGACCCTTTAGTGTTGGACAGGAATGAATGTGGCTTTTAAGAGGACAGATAAATGAGTGTCTCAGTGGGACCAGACAAAATTGAGATGACGAACTATAGTATATAACAATAATTCATTCTTCAATGAAATGGAAACAAGCATAGACACTGGTATGAATTAGTCCAGTACTGACTACAGTGACTATGTACAATGTTAAACACCCCTAAAAACAGGGAAAAGATCAGATTTTGGCTTTGGGGTTTTTTGGCTGTTGCGTATTTAATAATAATGATGATTAAAAAAAAAAAAAAGACAAAAAAAAAAGACAAAACTGGTTTCATGCTTGAAAAAGAAAAAAAAAAGCACACCTTGGTGCCCAACCTCCTCCCTTCTCCGTTTGAAGGAGACCATTACAATTTGTCAGGACGTGGCTGAGTTCAAAGTATTTGAGCGTGAAAGGTAGATGATCTTGATGTATACAGTGAAGTTTCACAGGGGACACATTCCCGGGATATAAGTCAGACCAGCTGCCATCTCAGGCACAGTTTTGATCCACCTGCATATACATTTTAAAGGAGGTGTGAAACTCATTCATATACTGGGCTGCTTCAAGGAAATGTATTTAAACATGGTAACAGAGTGAAAGGTGGAAAGATCTGTCATCTGGAAACGTGCTTATATCAAAAAAAGTGTCAGCTCAAAATGGCAAAACCTAGAAGTGGATAAAAAATGCAGAAAAAGATAAAGATGCCAGTCTCTCCCTCTGGGCAGCCGATGGCTGAGGGTAAGTCCAATTTGATTGTACACCATAGCCTTTTTTTTCCCTTCAAGAACTGACATGGGTGTAATTAAACACCAGTAACTCCAAAGAGCTTAACTATTTAAGTTACATATTGTCTGATTACCATTAGCCCCAGCTGGGCTGCAGCTTCAAGTTGGACCTTATTCAGCTGTCCTCCCTGATCAGCTTTTTGTACACCAACACCCCGGTCCAGCTCTTTGACAGGTTTAGGGTGTAATGCATTTAACGAACAGTAGAAAAGGAATTTTTTGCTGCTCAAACCCCCTTCAACGAAGTTTTTTGACCATGTCCAGATCTCTGGGGAACACCAGTTTCACTCAGGCTCTTGCTAACTATAACTCTAATTTGAAGCACTAAACATTTATTCTGGTAAGCCGCCCTGCTAAAAGATGACAGGAAAACGCAATCCCTGCCAATGTCACCGGGGCACCACAATTATCAGGGCTGTGCCTTGACTTACACAGAGAAAGCTCAGCTGCCTCCTGAAGGATACCACTGGTGTTTAGTTTTCAATTCCCAGGGTCTATCACACCATCTTGATGCTCAAAGACCGTAATTCATCTTGCTGTCATATCTAGCCATCACCTACGAGGCACTTTTCAAATGAGGTTCATCCTGCCTGCTAGCATAACACAGTCATCATCTGCCCTGTCATCTGAAAAATATAAATGTTTCATGCTCCACTAATAAATCTGCTACAATATTTGCTGTTGCTTGTGCAGTCCAGGGCCCTGTTTTATGGAATATTTATGAATCACTTGCCTGATGATAATGATCATTGCTAATTGAGAGCATCTTCCCGCCTCCCACCCCTGTACGTGGGGCAAGCTAGGTGTTCCAGTGTGGATCTGATCCGTTGTTGCTCTCTTTCTGCTGCCTTTCCTACCAGCAAGCCCAGCCAGGGTGACAATTCCCCTCAACACAATGGTGTGGAAGAAGGGAAACCCAGAAAAACGCAACTTCAAAAGCTTTTTGCCTGATTTCCCATTTAATGAGCGGAGTTGCAGGAGGAAGTTTGCAGAAGGAAACCATGTGTGATTGTCATCAGCCACAAAAAGCTACACCTCACCACCCCTCCACACACCTTTTCTTCACTGGCTACTGCCTTTAAATAACTAGTCGCACCACCTTATATATTTTCCTCTCTCCAACAGCTCATGGTTTGATGGCTGGCAGGTAGAAAGGGTTTCTGCGAAGCCACTGCTTGCCAGAGAGAACTTGGGGGTTGAGTAAGTCATCTACATGCTGGAAAGTAAAAATACAGAGGAAGCTGGGACAGTGAAGGAGGAGAGCTATGGTAACCTATTTCATTTTGCATTATTGCCAGACCTGGAAAAATGCCCTCTGCTCTGCAGTTACCTGCACTCAGGTGAAGAGGTAGTGAATTGCTTTTTTTGCTTTGAGAAGGTCTTGAGATAAGGGCCTAAGGAGACAGGATGGTTCCTGAGGAACGTGAAGACGTTGCCTGTATTTCAGTGGCACCCAGACACTTTGGTCAGGGCAGAGTTCCACGGTCTTAATAGCATAGTTGAAAAACCTTGATTCGTTCCCAAAAATTTTAGACCCAAAATGGGTGAGATAGGCCAGGAAAAGGGAGTTTTCTCCCTGGATTATGCAAAGGGATCTTGGGGCCCCAAGAAGTCAAGTTCTCTTGCTCAGTAGTGCCCAGTATTGCATGAAATAACAACTTAGACTGAGCTCAACAGTCAGACAAGAGCTGCGAACAGCTGCCCATGGACGGGCACGTCAGGAAACCTGCCCCAGGAACTTTGGAGAAGTCTGCTAGTGCAAGCAGGTGGTACCTGGCATCTTCGCTCTTGCTTCCAAACTCCGCCTGGCAAACCCCAACGTCTTCAGCATCCTGCGCATGGGCTGAAATCTGGTTGAAATTGCGTAGCAGGGTCCACCAGGGAGACAGGCGCACATGGTATCATAAATGTCATTTCCTGGAGGAAGCAAGATCAAAAAAGAACACGTAACCACTAGGCCCTCCTCCCTTTTGACCAAACCCATGCCTCCCTCAGTAGGGCTGAGTATCGATTTATTTTATGCAGGCAGTGGAGTTTGGTGGCTTAGATTTATGCTCCTTGCCCAAAGACAAGCTTGTCTCTGAAAGAGCACGAGTTGGTGAATCAGCTAAAGGCTCTTGCTCAAACCACTAATCATTCCAGTTCTTAAAGATTTTTAAGTCAGCTATTGACCTATATTATTCTGTCTTGAAAGAGATGTTATAAGCTGTACCACAAATTAGGGCAAAAAAAGCCTAATCAAGATTGGTCTCAAACCTCCAAATCTTCCCATTAAGAGCTGTTTCTATTTCCTATTATTCATTGTTTTGGGTGAAGAATGCTCATGAGGTATTAGGCATTTTATCGTTTTCTCCTCCATTTTAATTTTCACTGTTGCACATTTAAGTGCTAAAAGATCACGAGCTGTTTTTCCCCAAAGTTCTTTATTAACACTCATTATAAAGGAATGGAGGGGAAATGACAAGAAACTAAACAGCCCGGATTTTTTCTTCCGGCAGGACCTGCACTGGAATCTATTTTTCACCACTGGCAGGCAGCACACGGCCAACACTCACACGGACGTAAGGAAGATTCAGCCCCCAAAGTGACAAAAGACTACCAAATCCATCAGGGTTTTTCCACTTCACCTAGCTAACTTGAAAATCACCAACTGCTCACTTCAAAGTGAACGCAGCTGCAAAATGACGCAAATACCATTAGTGACAAGACTATATTTATTTATTTATTTAGTTTGTTTATTTATTTCTTTTTAAAGAGAAAAGTTTGATGTCCTGCAAAATCAGGCTGCAGGTGCAGTGAGTTCATTTTGCAACTCGCCACCTCTGGCACTGCAGGGCCAACAACTGCCCCATGAATGCACGGTGAAACTGAGCCCAGGCCTAGCAGGGATCCAGAGGAACAGCTTGGAGAGGTGACAGGAAAGGCAAAGTAAGGAACCCACATGGAAAACGGGCTGGGTAGGAAAAGATCTGCAATTGATTATTGAGCTCTAGTTGGTGTTATTTTGGAAACAATGAGGAAAACAGCAACTGGATTTTGTTCTGGTTAGCTTGATGCTCACAATGCTGAGAAACAAAGATGTAGTTACAAATATTTCATGTTGAGGTGTTATTAATTCTTCAGACTGGAAGATTGCTGTGATAAGTGTGAGCTTCTGTGTTGCTCTTAGGAAATTTTGATGACTGTATAGTATAAGGATGTGTGTTTGCATCTTTTAAATTATCAATCAGTTGTATGGTAGGTGTTCTAAAAAGCAGGTAGTGAAACAGATAGGATAGATAATCTCATCATCTCAGATAACCACAGCCATACTCAGAGGCTGCTCATCTGTGTGTATAGGATCTTTTGTCTAAATATACATGCAATACATATATTTACAGCACTTATTTTGCAATTGCATTTACAACAGCTTTAGCTGTGGCAGACATATAGATCCATCCTTCCTAGGGCTAAATCTGTAATTCATGCACACACACCTCTACACGCTAAACTAGTTCTTTTTTTTATTTTAACCAGAATCAAGCCTGGAATAGCTGAAAATGTTGTCATGAAACGGCATTGTATAATTTACAAGCTGCATTTGACATGCCATTACCAGAAATTTGTTCAAGCTTTTAAAAACAAAGAAACCTTCAGACTTCTTATTTTTCTGTCTTGTTAGATGTCCTAATTCAACTCAGAAAAAATTATGCTTGCTGACAAGCTTTAATAATACTGAAGCAATTTAAGTTCATTGAAACAGCTTAAAATTAAGAAGTGGAAGCATTCCTGAACATACGTTTCTTGAAACAAAAGAAAGTGACATGATGATTACAGAAATGGATAGAAGTGCCAAAAAGACTCTCTAAGCTTCTTCTGCACATGGTAAATTTCTGTGATCTTGCTGTTTTAGTCTCCTTAAAGCGTAATAAATCTCTGATAATTCCCATTCGGTGCTCTGTGTGTGCTACCCCTGACTAGAGGACAAGAACTGGAGGCCTTAAAACAGTTGCTCCCAGCTATTGATGGGTTGCAATTTTCAAGCAGCCAGCTGAAGGCAGGATGAATCTTCCTCTCCCCAAAAGCAGCTTCTCACTTCATTATAAAGAACCTCACTGGGGGCAGAGACTCAGGCATGTTAAGATTTCCCAGGAACCCACTGTGCAATTTCCCTAGCAATACTCTGTCTCCTGCATCAACAATACAGGGGAAAACCCAGAAAAATCCTGGTGGAACAGATGAAGCATGTGCATTGTGGTTTGAATTGATTCCACAGTACTCCATAGGCCAAACGCAGATTCTGGGAGATGTCTAACCACCCTGACAATGATTCAACTGCTAGTGCACACCATGCTCTGCAGAAAAGGGGATGCTGTAGGGTTTAGCCGCTGGCACCAGCTTACCACCAGCATCCTGAAGCATCCATACAGCACAGAACTACCCTTGGCTTCAAAAGGTTTTCTCATTTTCCAAGGCCAGTGCCAGGTCACATTCCCACTGTTTGAGCAGCTGCATGGCGTGCCATTCTCACATATGAAATGGCAAAAATCAAGCAGTCAGATGTCACATCTTGGCACTACAAAACCATCCATCATTATCAGCAAATGCAAATACGGGGACTTGAAAGGAGAAGCCAGCCTGAAGCCTTTTTCTGAAAAATCAAGAATATTCATTGAAAGACCCCTCCCCCACAGCAAATTGCACCTTACTCAATATATTGACCTTGGGTGGATAGATTAATCTCTTAGCACTCTCATAAGCTTCATTTACATTTCAGTAGGCATTAAACAATTAAGCCATTTTGGGATATGACTCTGTTCATCATTTATGTGTGTGTCTCTATGCCCTTCCACAGCAAACTTCTAGGACTTTAATGAGGCAAACAGGAACAAAAGAGGAGGAAAAAACCAAATCCATACAGTTTTTTAAAAATTCCTTCTAAGGTACACTGAATATTTTTTGCTCAGCCTGAGCATACCAGGGTTTTTGAATGCTGTGAAAAAGCGGCGGAGGGAATGATCTTAAAATATATTTCCAGACTTGATGAAGGAAACAATTGCAATGAAGTAATAATTTTGTAGGTGCTGTTCTACAGTCCTACACTGGTAACTTCAACTCACAAGAAAACTTATTTGACAGCATCTTATGTGACTGCAGTGAAGCAAGCGATCAGGCTCCACAAAGATGCACGTGATTTAGAGCTGGCATAGGCAAAGAGGCATGTATGTGATGTTTGTGAACGTGCACCCAGAAGACAGAAGCGCGGCCAGAAGAACAGAAGATACATGCTGCCTGGGGTTTGATGCTGAACCTGTCATATGGGTAGTCTCAAACGCAAAAATATTTGTATACCATCTCAATTCAGATAATATGAAGTACTGCTTTCCTTTGATGTTCAGGGGTCAGCTCAGGCACAGCTGTAAAAGAAATGGTCCCAGGAATGCATTGCTTGTATCAGCAATCCTCCTTGGCATTAGGAAAGTGGCCTCGGAGATGATGTGTTGCCTGACTTTTATCCAATAACTCTATTGAATTTGTTGTCTGACCTTTTCTTTCCTTTAGATAGCATCATCCATGGAGTAGTATATCATCATCATCATCCTCACTCAAATGATGCATTTCACTAATAGATCATTAGAAAGAAAGCTCACTCTGAAGATATACGAGTACAATACATCATGACAGAAAAGGGCGTACTGTTGATGTACTACTCAAAAGACAGCAGAGTCCAAAGAGGAGGAGGTCCAAGAGGAAGCAGGTTTAATTGAGAAGGGGTGACTACACAATAAAGAGCCTTTAATATTTCCTAACTTTGCATTATTGCAATCAGTCACAGCGGATGCTTATGCTTCTTGCTTCTTTCAGCATGAAAGAACCAAAAAATGTATTTCTTCTTTCCATCCTGTGTCACATTCCGGTTCTTGCACGTTAGCACATGGGGACATGTTTCAGCAGCTCAGAGCTAGCTTTCAGGCTTAGCCATGTCATGCAGTAAGCAGGAGGGCACTGTTGGTGCAGGCAGCAATGGACAGGGCAAGTCCTTAGTGAGTAGGACAAAAAAATTCCACTGGCTTGACAAACGTGTCTATAGTGAGTTGTCCTACAAGAGACACATGAATCCCTGCTTTGCAATTAATGTTGTGACCACATAGGTTCCTGCCCATGAACCATGCCCAAAGTCCACGCTCTGAGGTATCAGGTAAGCATCTCCTGGCTCTTCGTCACCTAAAGGTTTTTACGTAGCGGTTGGAGGGACAGAAGATTTGATATTCCCTTCCCAGCATTGAGTCATTTATCTTTGCTTGTAAACATTGCTTGTTGGCTCATCTTGATCTCATCTCTCTCACCATGTCTCCAAAACCCACCTTCAACTTGACTAACATCTATATTTCGGGTATAATTTTCCCCAAAATGTCTCTAAAACGTTGCTGCTTTGCATGTTCCAAACCAGCCATTTGTATTCAGGAAGCTACGACTTGCTACAGGGAAATTCCCAAAGGACACATCCTCAAATTCGCTCTGCAGAACTGCTCCCTGGCATGTTGAACCCATCTGCCTCTATCGACATAATGCATCGATTTGAAAGCAAAAGGACTTCGGTGCCTGGCCTAAAAGCCTTCACACTGGATGAGACAGCCGCCCCGCTGTCATTAGCTCTTTGCCTGCTTCATTATCTCCACCATGCTGGAGAGGGGCACCTGCAGCGCTGCGTGGGGACAGTGCTTGCGTAGCGCTCTTCCTCCCACCCCTCTGCTGTTACCGGTAATTTTGGTCCGTATCGTCAACAAGCGTATCAGAAAAGTAAAACACAATTAATTATGGTGCCAAATAGTAGCTTAATGCTTAATTGCACAGCCCACAATGAGGTCACAATTAGTGGGCAATCAGATAAGCTCTCACAGATGTATTATATAATCCATGAGCTTAATTCCTCCAGAGGTAGTCAGAAAATTACTGTTCATTAACAAAGTGGTTCCATTATCAGAAAACATACTTAAATCATCATTTTCCCCATTCTGGAAATAATGCTATTTCTTCTTCAAAGGGTAAATATGCTTTTAAGAAATGCTTCAGCTGGAAACTACTGTACCTCAAAAAAATCTAACGACAGATGTTCAACATGTCTTTTTTTCCCCCCATTAATAAAAGAGACAAGGAAATATTTTTTTTTTAACTCCATCAGTCTAAACCCCATGAAGTATAAAGGCAAGCCATAGAGATTTGCCCTGTTGTTCCTTTCGTGGACACAACTAAATTCTGCAGCTTTGTTCTGTAGCCTGCCCCCCAGAAACCAAGGCAGTGACATACGGAAGGGGCCAGGATCAAGCACAAAGGGTCAAATGTATTTTTCTTTATCTCCAAACCTTTTTAAAATGATTTACTGCCTCACTGTATGGGACATGAAAGGATAATGCTGTTTTCAACACTCAAACAAATGACATACTGGAACCGACATTTTTTTACGTACATTTATGCATCTTGATGCAGCCGTCTCCCTTACCCTGACAAAACCCCCACAGAAACAAATGGGATTGTTACCTGAAAGTGACTGCAAGATTGGCCCCTCTTTTACGACTGTTAAAATATATCGACTCTCTCTGAAAACCTAGAATTACTTCACAGAAGTAGAGAAGACATCCAACTATTTCACTAATTTTAAGAAGCACTAAATCATAGAAATGATTTCAGAATACATCTTTAGAGTTATCCTTAATGTTTTCTCATATCTCTCTCAGACTGAAATAATATAAAAATCCATTGAAGAATAATAATTGTCACATTTGATGTATATTTTTATTAACAGCACTATAAAAATTCAATTATGTAGCAAAGGGCGACAAAAATCTTTCTTTAAATTATGCAGTAAACAAAGCACTCAAAAAAAAAAAGAATTATTTGCTCATGTCATATGTTAAAAATTTCTGCTCCATTGGCTGAGGTATTTAAACTAATTTCCCTCTTTGTGTTTGGAATCAGACTTCTCCTCTCCTCTTCCCCTGCTCCAATTTCTCCAAATGCTTTCCTGGGGGAAGTTTATTTAGCCCAACAATCCGTGCCTTCCAGACACGGCCTTTCCTCTGTCCACTCTGCAAATTCCCGTATCTGACATTTACCATGGGAGGAAGAACACAGCTGTACAGATGGATTAATAACAAAATTAAGATGAAATAGCTCCCACAAACTGTTTCTCCACTGATAAATTTAGAAGTAACTACAGGCCACAGGGTACACTGCTAGTTATCAGTAATATCATTACTTAGGGAGATACCAAAATATACCTCTGGACTGCGTTTAAGTGATTCTGCCTCTGTCGTGCAGAGACGCAAAACCAGTTTACCATGCACAACAGGAGATGATCTAGCATAAAATGACCATTTTCTATGCTTATCATGCAGAACTAGATTGCTACTATCTTCATTGGGATGCACAGCAGAGCAGTAAGCAGTCCCCATCCTTGTCTAGTCAAACCAGGGCTCCACCGCAAAGAAAAGGAGGGGGCTTATTTGAATTCCTCCATGCTCCTGTAAGCAAATAAATGCAAAGGGAAAGGCGGAGGTGAAGCTAGATTTTGCCATCAAGTGGGAGGAGGAAATCTGCTGTTCTATCAGTACATAGGCAGATTTTTAGGTTTGGTTTTGGTGTGGGTTTTTTTATTTTTTTTTTATTTATTTCCTCACAACAGAAGGAGCAGCAGGAGGACCTGGGAGCTGGAACCTGCAGTCACTGTTCTGTAGGCAGTAGCACCCTACCTCCCCTTCCAAAGAAGAAGAAAACTATTCAGGAAACTCAGGTCCTGATTGATGACCACAGTGATTTTAGACACGGGTGTGAAACTGTCAGCTTTTACACTTCATGTATCTCTGTCTAACAAATAAACAAAACTGGTTTCTGCAGGTTTCACCGCAGCCCTTGGGTTTAGCGGGAGGGGTGTTATTGCTCCAGCAGCCCCGATGGCAGTGACAGGAGCATCAGTCTTCAACCTGTACCTGATTTCATCCCACTCACTCTCTTCAGCCTTGACACCTGCCATGCATGTCCAACATCACACCGCTCCCTCCCACGACAGCCTGCATCCAGGCAACGCCTCAGCACACCCCATGTGCACCCCTAAACCCCACCTCAAATTACAGCTGCAGTTTTATTGCACTTAAAGTCTTATCTGTGTGCTCCAAACCAAAATCCCAAAGGGACGGATGCAGGATTGACCCTTAAGCTAGCAGCAGAAGCTGGTTTCACAAAGCCACTTTCCATTGACCTCTGTATTTGTATTCAGAGACTTAGAGAAGACCCAAACTGCCAGCAGTTTCCCACTGCTCCATTCCCACCCTTCAGTCCACCTAACTTTAGATTTATCACATAGAATTTTCTCCTCCTGTACCTATTCATGGCCACACTTCCCTCGGGTGACCACCTGCCAGAGGTGGAGATGTTCGCCCAGATCTGTGCTTCATTCTTTGTGAGCCCCGAGTGTGCAGCGTGGAAATAATTAACACATATAACAAGGGAAGGGAGGGAAGAATAAATTATATGCAAATTTAGTCAAGGAGCTCCACAGAACTAATTAAATTGGATAGGAAAGCTGACAGTACAACAGCCACAGAGACTTCCCCCCACCCCCACCCCCCCCACTTCTGCTCACTAGAAGTCTTGCTTAGATGGGCTTAATATAGCCTGATGCAGAGCAGCTAGCTATACATTTATTTTTTGGACTTAAATGTCACATGTACCATGGATAAAATCAGTGCACAGGAGGCTTATTTAATGTGGGGGTGAAGATTATTTTTAAAAGTTAAAAGCAGAGAGTTCAGAAGGCATCTGCATACCTGTATTAGCAAAACCCAGTCCTAGCTGGCAGCACAGGTGGAAAAAACTCCAGTAAGAGATTGCCACCATGTAGGAAAAGCTGGGAAAACCCAGTGGCAAATCTCTTTGCAAATAAAAGGAAGGCAGGAGAAATAATCACCGTATTAAATATTCGGAGACACAAAAGAAAACTTACATGCTCACAAAATCAGCTAAGTCCAGCTCCAAACGCAGCGGTGGGGGCAGAAAAGACCTGTCCCCAGACCCTGCTTTTGCCCTGTGCCTGCCCCACATCCCCTGGCACAACTCCCACTTGCAGGGTCCAGCCAGGGATGAGCACATCCCTGCACAGCAGCTCCAGCCCAGCTGCCTGGGACATCCAGCATGGTCCAGGCAGGCACAACAGCCCTACCACTAGGGCCTTTTTCTGATTAAATACCAGTTCTCTGGAGACTTTGGAGAGCTGATTTCAGCCCTGGCTATAATTCCATTAACTCCTAGCACCTGAGGTGACATGCCCAGGTGTGAAGCTTAGATGATTGAAGGGGTAGATGAGCTTCAGCATAGAGTCAGAAGACACCTGTGGTACCTGCAAGACCTCTGTGAATCAATCTTTATGCCTCACCTGAAAAAATCAAGGCAGTGGCATTTCCTTATCTTGCAGAAATGCTGGGGAGAGGATGTTAATATGGATTACGAGGTGCTCAGAGTCTGAAGCAGCAGGTACCATAAAAACATCTTTATAAGACTGAGGTGTGGCCTGCCTCTTGTGCTGTGACTGGGGCCACACACAGCCTGCTTCTTATTAACAGGGTGGTTGCTGGGGGCTGAAGCTCCTGCATGGGTTTTAACCTACACGCTGATGAGGATGGAGCAGCATGGGGGTGCCTGACCCAGTTGGACTCTCTGAGGCCACAGAAATGGCATTGTATCAGCTATTCTGCTGGGGTGTGTGAAAAAGTCTCCTGTGAAAGACTGGAAGAAGAGGGAAGACTTATGGTAGAGGCTGCTGCTTTCACTTTGCCACAGTAATACCTCCCAAGTTCTGCAAGTCTCCAACACAAAGGCAACTCCCCTGCCTTTCTTTCTGCTGTGGAAAGGTTCCCCTCTGTGGTTGGCCTTCAAATTCCCCTGAAAAGGCTGAACACTGTCAGCCTTGTCTGCTTACCTCCCTGCTTTCCTGCACATCCACCAGTGTCCTGTAGCATCTCTGGTGTCTGCAGTGTAATCCACCAGGCACCTGGCTGTGGCTTTTTGGCTTGTGCAAGCATACAGGCACCCTAGGAGAGCCTGGTCATCTGCTTTATCTCTTGGTCATCGTGCTTCCCCCTAAACCTGTATTTCACAGGTGGGATTGCTTTTTGACATTTCTTTACATTAGAGTTGCCTTGTTTTCCACTCTTGAACTCTCTCCTCTTCGATCTTCTTTTCCCCAAACCTTTCTACCTCTTTTCATACCTGTCATTAACTCTTTCTATGCCCTGTTCTTGTCTCTGTAAGCGGCCAAAGAGGAGGCACGGTCTGACACACCATGCTGTTCCTCCACCACGAAATGCTTCCCTGGTTAGCTGTGTTAATCCTGGGATTAGCACTGAGCCGGTGCTAGTCACCACGGGGCAGCTGCAGAGAGGCTGGGGTGGACGTTACCTGGGTTCCTTTAGGAAGCTGCATGCCGTATGCAGAGCTACAACAGAAACTGGATTTCCCCTACACGGGTGTGCGCACCCCACTACTTATCTCAAACACCACCTGCAACAGACTGCTTCTGCCTGGTGTGCACTATATGGAAGAATAAGGACCATAATTTAGTAGCTAAAAACCAGGAGTGGCAGCAGTTCCCTGGGACTCTAGTACTTCAGATCACCACCTCCCTGAACTTCACCAGTCATTTCAGAACAGTTCATCCTAGAAGAAAAGGGAAGCTCTTTGGGATCACTGTTTGTCCTTGCCACTTACATGAAGTTAACATGAGACCTGTTATTTTGCCTTTCTGTGCCTCAGTTTCCCTGGCAGAAGGATGGAAAGAATAATCATGAGAACTCCTCTGCATGACCAGTGAGTACTTACTAAGCTCGGCCCTAAAACAGTGCTGTACCTCAACTGAGAGCCTCAGCATCTCTCCAGGGGTAAATAAAACCAGCATTTTCACTCCTCAGCCCCATAGCCTTCTCACTGAGACAGGAACAGAAGGTCAGTCTGAAATTTTCTATTTTATTTTAGAAATACTTGGCAGCAAGCAGAAATCAAAGAAAGAAAGATAAAGACCTTCTCAGAGTTATCTCTCTTTTTTCCCATTCGTATCATCTTCTAATCAAACCAGCATGAGATATCAAGCAATTACAATGCCATTTGCTCCCTGCTGGATGCAACAATTAGCCTAAGATATCTAATGAAAGGAATTAAATTCTACATGTTTTATAGCAAATAGCTTTAATTTTAATTACAAATCCCAAATACATCATCTTCAATAATGATCAGCCCATCACATCTGTTAGGGGCTGATGATTTTCCTTTTGCATGGTTTGGACTGAAAACAGAACCAGACTCTTCCCACATAAGAGCCCTAGTGAAGAGAATGGAAATTAGGGTACAGCAAGGATCAGAGCCCACAAAATCCCTACAGAATTGTCCAGAAACTGAGGCTGTTACCAGAATGCTCTTCATCTGCAGCTGTGAAGTATCCTTATACATCAGATTTGCCAAAGTTGCTTGGGGTTTGGGTGTATAATTCATTGCTGAGTGTCTGTTATATCTCCCCACTTGGACTCCATCCACATAGTCCATTACATCTCCAACTAAAGCTCATTTTAGCTATTTGCATTATTCCAGGTACCGGTCCCTGAAAAGGAGCCACCCGTTGGCGTGCGAACAGCGGTCCATTAGGAGAAGGTGAGGGCTCAGGGAAGCTCATCTCCCAAGCCTCCCCCTGTGCCTAGATGGGGAATTGGCAGTAGTGATAGGCAAGGAAAAGCCCAGAGCCAGATGCTGCCCACCATACCGGTCTTTAAGCCCACCAGCCTCTGCTCATGAGCACATAGCAGAGTTCACAAGCTGTCTCCAAACGCATGCTGATGATTTTAGATTCCCTGTCCTAGCAACTAAGGAAGTTTCTGATGGACCTTGCTTTGTGAGTCCGTTTTGCTTTTGTTCTGAAATCTCTGCAGCCAGCTTTGGCACCCAGGGCATGCCTGGCAGTAATTGCCAAATAAGCCGTGTCCCTTCTGAAGAGAAAAACATACTTTCCTAAGTCACTTAGACACTCCTGAATGTTTTACCTGAGAACTGTTTGGAAAAAGGGCTAAACTCTCCTCCCCAATATTGTGACTTCTCTGAGCACAGAAACAATTTAATAAAAAAAAAGAAAAGAAAAGAAAAGTGTATCTCTGGTTGAAAAACAGGCCATATTTTGCAATGATATCTTTGTAAATGCTCTATTGCTTTTTCTGGTTTCGTATTTTTATTTCAAAATACTTTGGTGAGGTAACTTAGTGAAAATAAGCTGCGTTAAATCACTGCAAGTAAGCCAATATTTTTATTTTTACCCGAGTTTGAATATAAGCATCACAAAAACATTTGGATTTTATTGCCAGGGGAGATTCATGAGTTCTTTCCAACTCTCCCATTCTGTGTTTATTAAATCCCGGGGAGTTATGCTACTGTGAAAAATACCCAGAGCAAATCCCTCCTGCCTGACAGCTACAGACAACCCAAAATTTCCCGAGGGGTCTCGGGGCTGTGCCCCATCACAGCCATCCCTGGTTCTTGTGGGCATCACTGAGCAGCCCTCTGATCCGCGATGGCTGCAAGAGGCTGGGTAGTTCTGCTAGTTCCTAAAGACCCTATAATATAGTGGGCGATCACTCCATGTTCACGGCATTGTAGCTGACCTTCATTTTCATGTTATGATATCTCTTATTCCCACAGGCCTCCTAACTGTTTGCAGGGCCTACAATTTATACCTGTCAGTTACTCTCAGCCACCCCCAAGAGCCCTGCTGTTGCACGGGCTTGCATTTTCAATTCTATTTGTTGTTCAGAAGCAGCAGGAAATCAGGAATTGGGAACACAAGTGAAAACTCCCAGTTTCTGTGTATCCCAGTATGACCGCCCACAAAACGCCACCCAATCTGCCCTGTGACACCAGTAGGTTCTGCCACTCCAGCCGTGCGGCTGCCTGACCACAGACAGGTCTGAGACAGTGCTGCAGTGCCAGAGAAATGCAATGCTAATCCATCATCCCTAATCTTTATCCACACTCCATCCGCACCGATTTGTCTCCTCCAGCACCCCGGCATAACTAATAACACTGGCGTTTCTAACAGCAGTATCATGCCGTGTACCCCATCTCACTCCATAATTCATACAGGGTGATTTATTTGCTGTGGACACACCTACAAAATATATTTGCTGTTTCCCTCCCCTCCTACATGCATTAACATCACCGAGTGCTGTGGACACGGTGCAGAGCTGCCCCCGCTGGGGAGGGGAGCTGAGCTGGTTAATCCCCATGGCACATCCCCGGGCAGGCTCAGCTTGGGGTCAGGAGCCATATAGCTGTTCGGCACCACGCTGCAGCAAACAGGCTCTGGTAGGACTTAGCATTTTCTCCCTACTTGCTGGGCAAACGCTAGACCGATCTGGAATTTTGTAGTGAGTGATTTGCTGGCTGAGATGACAGTTTTCCCAAAAATAACATCAAGAGATAGAAAGGGGGCATCAGAAGGAGCTTCAGGAGATCCTCTGGTGAAGACCATTGCTGAAAGAAGGTTTGCCAGTCTCTGGAAATCCTTGATAACATGCTTACTCTGCCCATCTTCTGCTCAGAAGAGGTGAAAATGTTTTAACCTCTTCTGCAAAAGAGACTCCACTTCTCAGCAGCCTGTTGTAGTGTTTTGCCCTCCCCCCACTTAATACAGTTCTAATATCTGACACACATCTTCCTTGTGGCCCCTTCCTTCTGCTCATGTACAGTGGCCATGGGCAACAACTAGCCACCATTATATATATAGCATGGTTGTATACATACATAATGTATGGTTTTTTTAATGGGAAAGTTAGGACCTTGCCAATTTCTTCTCTTTTCCAAGTTTTCTCTTGTCCTTTCTTTTTACCCGTTTACCAGTGGATGTGTACCTGCAGGTTTCAATGCATGGGGAAATGTGACACAATCCCTCATCACAGTGACATAGGGAGGTCAAGAACCCTAACCCAGATTAGGAGATGTAACACAGCAAATGGCCTGCAGAACCAAGCCTTTCTTACTCTTACCTTTCTTGGGGATTCCTTGTTGAGGAAGCTGTCACAACGTCCACACGCGAGGCTGGCTCTGCAGCCAGAGCATCGGTTGGGATCTCTGCAGATTCAGAGCAAGGAACCGAACCTCCATCTCCTCCATCCCTTGTCTGGAACTATCAGCTTTTACAAGGCAGGATTCCCTCCGCTGTTCTACACTTAGACACGCATACACACAAAATTTTAAGATCTGATTCTCAGTTCAACACAGAAAATATTAATTCAGAAATCCTCAATATCTCTTGTTAAAGTGAAATTTTCCTTTAAGAAATAATCCGATTCACAGGAACATCCCAGAACAACACATGTATGACATGGTACCTTTGTGCTGTACTTTGTTCCCCAAATCACTCTGCTTTGACCGTTTATACTAGTACTGTATGATCATGGAGCCGAGAGTGTTTAAGATGTAATAGCTTTACCCATCATTACTAGAAACACCTGACTCAGGGAGCTGGGATGTTTAGATTTCTAACAATATGACTGTCTCCAGAAAGCTCTAGAGTTTCACTGGCTCTTGGGCCTTAGGGTTATGACAGTGATGTACGGAAAATCTATCTCCAATGATTTAAAGGTTTTTAACATTTATTCTGCCATCCAACACATATAAGTAGTGACTAGGTCAAACTGAGTCTACAGATAGGTGAAGTGGGTAAAAAAGAAAGATCCAGTAAAAAGATTCTACAACTCTAAAGGAAAAATTTCCAAAATATATTTACAAATACTAGCATGTCTTATTGCATGTGTGATTTTGACCATCTTGGAAATGAGCAGGTGTATTATACTCTGCCTTTCATGGTGATTGCTAAGTGAAAGAGGAAAATGTGTATGGTGTGTCATCTTCCCAGAGGCCACTATGCTGCCTCCTGTATAACTTTTTTTCAATAAAGCGGATAAAAAAGAAGGATTTGTAAAACACCTATTTTCATATTTTTTTTATTATTATTATTTAAAAGCCCCAATAAAATAATATTTTTTTAAAGTCTGACACTCTTCCTCTGTGAGCAAGCTCTACTGATATGTGTTCATGGCAAGCTGCTACCCCCATTTCCCAGACATCCTCTGTTTTGTCTGATTAGACTATAAATTCTTAGAGAAAAAGATTGTCTCTCAGTGTGGGAACTCACAGAGGCAGGGACTCCCTGGCTGTCTGTGCACTGCCCAGCCCAATAATACAATACTCTTATAGAGCCCCCCTAGGCACTAAATATTACAGCAATCATGGGGAGAGAAATATAATTCCACTTTATGGACTTAGTGTCAACCATTTAAAATTTGAGTACATTTGATTTGAAAGATAACCCTGGAATGGGAAAAGGGAAGAGTTAGCTTCAAATTGTTACCCTGGACCTACAAACCTTGGTGACGTGGGCAGTGGAAAAATGACCACATCTTCATTCAGGTGGCTAAAAAGACGGGAGAGCGCTTGGTAGCTGGGTCCCATGAGATGCAGCTTGTGTCCTGCTGGAAGTTTATTCATATGGAAGCATTGCTGACAATTGCTTTAACAAAGGAGTGAATGGCAGCAAATGAAGTTTAATCCAAATGATTTTGGCAATCGATATACAGTACAGCCCTATGTTCCCAGTATTTCATGGTGGTATACTGGGAGGATAGAAAGAACATTGCCATTACCTGATGATGAAATTACACAAAATCTTTGCTAAAATATTCACACAACCAGAAGAAGGTCCTTGAATTCAGTGTGTTCCAGCCTGTGCCATTATTTTGGCCTGAGTTCTGGAGTTTCTTTGGGTTTCACCTCTTTTTGTTTCCTGGCCTGCACACCTATGCAGAGGAGCTAAGCGCCTTTTCTTTCTCCTTCTATACAACACGGCAATGCCAACCAGCTGGTACCTCACTGCAAAATGGTCAGTTGCTGTAGGCATGGTAGCTGCATGTAGGTATTGTCCAGAAATAGTCTTTATACATCTCTTTTTATGCAATCTTGATAAATGTGGCCTGCTTAATATGGCTAAGACGAATGAGCCAATAATTTCTGGACAAGACACCAGACAGGCAGACTGTTTTGATTTACAAGGCTATGTTAATAAATACCAGTGGCGCGGTTTGCTCTTCACGTTCCTGTATGCGTCTCTTGCTTCTGGGCTGTTGTCAATGCAAGGCTGTGAATTCACCTGCTGTTGCTGAGTTATGAGTGGGGAGGTACCGTAGGGCTGGATGGAAAACACTGTGAGAGGGCAGTTACCTGAGATATGCTAAAGATGGGGGGTTGTCATATAATGTAGGCACCATGTAACCCTGCAATCGATAGTACCAGAAAGTTACAGGGACTTCCCTGTGTCTCCAAGCTGGTTAATATCCAGAAATGCAGGGTTTCAGCAGTGCAACGTTTCTCCACATCTGCGTGGTGATTTTTTTTTATTTTTCCTAGGGGGAGTTTGTGTCGGTGTGGGAATCGCCAGATTTTGGATGAGTTGTGTCCATCAGAGATTGAGTTCCCAGTCAATTCCCCCTGGTGCTAAGGACCAAGGTGCAGTCAGTCCTCAAGGGCTTGTGATTCCTCCAAGGGTGCTGTGTCTGCTGCAGCCACCAGAAGCAAATGAGGACTCGTCTTATGTCACTAAGGGAGACCTCCGAGTAGGAGAGAAACTCTGCAATTAATATAGTGAGCTACATTAGGTGCCCAATTAGAGTGACCTTAGCATCTATCCTCTTCTGCAAATGAGACTTTGATTTCTGAGTCCCCAAGAAGGTGTGTTTGTAACCGAAATCCTGATAATTTTCTTCCTTCAGCCAGCTTTTAGTGCTTGCAGGTCTCCAGTAGGACTTACCAGTCAATACTACTGTAATTACATAAAAGATAAGTAAATATTGGGTCAGACAAGACACAGTGGAAATACTGTAGCTGATGAGGACTACAACCAGCTACCAATCCTGGCAAATTTTGGAGGAAGAACCCAGCTAGCAGAATTTCAAAAGAATAAAAAGAAAGAAAATACAAGCATAATTATTTAATTGACTTGTCATTATTTTTATTCCTTGAACTTTTATGTCATATGTCAATCATAAACTTTCAGCTTTTGAACTTGTCTCGTAAAACTGCATTTTGGGTGTGGTGGGTGGGAATAACACGAGAGAACAGTGAGTGTGACTCTCTCACTACCTTGTTCTCTCTGTGCATGGTGTCAGCAAAATGTTACACAAGTGCTGGCAAGAGTTTATAGAGGCAAAACTACACGGAAAGAACAAAAATGCTCAAAAGCCAGAGGCACATCAGAGTTCCTGCAACATCATTGCACTGGTTCATAATTCACAGAGAAAAATACAGACTGAGTTTTATTTCCATGCTTTCTCTGTAGCTGCACTTTGCCCTTGTTTTAAGCTACAGTCTTATTTCCTTTCAGCCCTCCAAAACCTCTTCATGGCCTCCATCTCTCTATCACTGATGTGCAACGGGTATAAGGGCTATTTATTGGCAACATCAACCTTTCACTTCTTTGGTAAAGCTAACGGAAGAGGAGACTATGAATCTTGTTTCTGTCATAAAAGCAGAAGTTAAAGAGGGTGCTGAGGAATGAAGGAGGCTCTGGTGGTCTGGCATTTGTGGTTTTCTGTTCACCTTGCTTCTCTCCACAGCTGGAAAAAGAGGATATTGTTTACAGTGCTGCCTTTGACATGGTAAGTGTGGATTTATTTTCAAAAAAGTTAACATTTCATCCATGTGGCTTCTCCTAGGAGAGAATTACACACCTCTACTCTGCCTGTGAATGGCAGCTTGTCCCAGATATTAACCTTGCCTCTGGCTTTAGCTGAGGCTCAGAAGAAGAGTATGATGACATCCCCATCACTCTGCTATTCGACCTGACATATGGAGCATTTCCACCCTTGCCTTTCTAAAGGAATTGCGTGGAGGCTGAGTTTGTAGAGCTTAAGGCTGGAAGGGGCTGTCAAAACCTGTCATACTATCCCCTGCCTCAGCCCAGCTTATTTTTCATTAGATATTACACAGACCCCGGGATTTACCCACAGCTCTTCAGCAGTGGGTCACTGCAGCAGCATTTTGTCTACCTACGGCATTGACCTCTGGGTCTGCTTCAGGTGGGTTCCTGCACATTGAGCAGTGCTGACATGGGTTGTTCTGGTACTGTGACACCATCTTCCATGTCTTTATATACGCTTTAGGAATTGTTGAGCTGATGAGCCTGCTGCTAGCTTTGCAGAGTCTCCAGAGACCCATCAGCAGAGGCAAGACATCTCTCAGTGCTACCGCTGCTGTCCTGCCTCCTTGGTCCTTTGCTACCATCACTGCTTCACCTCATCTGAATGGAAATTACTAGGCAGCCATCCCAGCCTGGTGTTTTCTGGCTCTCTGGTTTGCATGGCTCAGCAAGGCAAAGCAGTCACCCAGGTCCGACAGTTAAGGAAATTCTTTCAGGAATCATTGCCCATTACAGAAGCAATTGGAGCAAGGGCCAAAGCAACCTACCTGTCAGCTGGAGTGGCAGAGGAGATGTCCTGGACAGGAACATTGAGAGCGGCAGAGCCATCCTCCTCCAGCACCCCCCTGCAGGCACAAGGGTCCAGAGGAAGCAGAACCTATTTACTGCCATGCTGGGCTCTAATCATCCTGATACGGAGGTGATGTTCCTATTACAGCCATCCTTTAATCTATTTACCTTCACTGGGAAGTTCTCTAGTCTATTTAATTTCATTCAAAACAAAGTAATCAGAAAGCTCTTACTAGAATTATCTCCGAATAGCTAGACTTAGCTTTCCAGCTTTCTAAACTTAGCTCCTAATACTGGAAGTGTGGGAATTTCAAGCCTTGTGGTGGAGTTTGAAGACTGTTACATTCAATTTTTTCTTTTTTCTGCATCCCAGCTTCAGGCTAATGACTGCAGAATATCCACCATCATTTTAGAATAAATCTGTTAATTCTCAGACTTTGCAACTGAGTCAAATGTACGACATACAACAGGATTTTTTTTTTTACCCTGAAAAATATCCCATAGTTTAAGTCCAGACAAAATCTCTGCCACCACACAGTAAGACACTTGCTCAGAACCACAACTTCAGCTGAACCACACAGAAAAATGGGGAATATTGGGAATTCTGTTCTGCTTCCAGACTGCACAGCAAAGATAGACCTGTTTCTAAGGTTACAGATGAGCTCCAAGCTCCTACCAAATGCAATTTAATTCCATTTAAGGGTTAAAATTCTCTGTGGTCTTCAGGTGTCAGAAGTGTTATGAACACGTACAGGATTGTTTCTGGCATATTTTCACTTTTGCAGACAGGAGTGACAGTAACTCAGCGACAGTGAAGGACAGTCAGTGAGACCAGGATGGTGGAACAGCTAATGCCATGGCAGGAGCGGTCTGGAAAAGAAGCCTGTTTGCTTCAGTTTGCCACGCACAATTTGTCAAGGCAATTGCTTGTCCCAGCCCCAAAACTAAAGCGGTCATGTTTCTCCATGAAAACATGCCAGTGGCCCAAAGTCTCTCTCTCTCTCACTCTCTGCCCTCTACCCCTCTCTGCTTACAGAGGTATGTAATGAAATTAGTGCATCTTAATAAGCTCCTGTGCACCAAGAGATACACAGCAATGATCTGCAGGGAAACTTCTAGTGACAGCAAGCACGAAGTAATTCAGCTTATCTTAGCCCCACTATAAGCCCAACCACCTGTATTTGCCCTGGGCTAATAGTGTGGATTAGCTCATGCATCATAATTTCTCAAAGCAAAGAAAACTGCGAGCCTGAGCCCCCACTGGCGTGCAAGGGGAGGCGGAGGGAGGGAGACGGAGTGCTGCAGGTAGAGGTCTGTCCTGGTTTCAGCTGGGATAGAAGTAATTTTTCTTCCTAGTAGCTGGTACAGTGCTGTGGTTTGGGTTTAGTATGAGAATAATGTTGATCACACGCTGACGTTTTAGTTGATGTGAAGTAGCGCTTATCCTAAGTCAAGGACTTTTCAGTTTCCCATGCTTTGCCAGTCGGGGGGAGGGGCACAAGAAATTGGGAAGGGACACAGCTGGGACAGCTGACCCCAACTGGCCAAAGGGGTATTCCATACCATATGACATCACGCTTAGTGTATAAAACTGGGGGAAGAAGAAGGAAAGGGGGGATGTTCAGAGTTACAGCATCTGTCTTCCCGAGTAACTGTACACGTGACGGAGCCCCGCTTTCCTGGGGATGGCTGAGCAGCTGCCTGCCCGTGGGGAGTGGTGAATGAATTCCTTGTTTTGCTTTGCTTGTGTGCATGGCTTTTGCTTTACCTATTAAACTGCCTTTATCTCAACCCATGAGTTTTCTTACCTTTACTGTTCTGATTCTCTCCCCCATCCCACCCTGGGGGAGCGAGCAAGCGTCTGCGTGGGGCTTGGTTGCCACAGGGGTTAAATCATGACAAGGTATCTGGGATGGGCTCCAGGCAGACAGTTACTGTACTGGTAAGGACTGGAGGCTGACTGGTCCCAGATTCCCTCTCTGACCTCTGATGCCAGAACACAAGGACAGAAGGTTTTTATGCACACTCTCAGCAGGTGGCATCCAGGGCTGAGGCACTTCTTAGCACGGAACGGGATGGATAGACCATTCATCCATTAATTTATCCAGTCGGTCTTAGCCCTGTAAACTCTCAGCATCCACAAAATATTGCAAAGAGAAGTTTCTCAGCTTAATTTTACACTGGCAATGAAGTGCTTCTTTTGTTTTTCTTTCAAACCCGTCAAATGCACTGCTCCCCACTGCTCCCCCCCAGCGCCCCAGCTGCGTGTAGCAGAGAGCAGTTGCTCCTTATTTGCCCTCTATATGCCATTCCTCATTTTGTAATCTCTAATTACATCCTACCCAAGTACCAAATCTTTTCTGAACTAAAGCATCCTAGTCAGTGTAACCGTTCCTTCTGTGGGAGCTACCCCACATCTGGGTACCCGTGCTGCCTTTTCCCAGCCCTTCTCCCTCCTTTTAGAGATTAGCAGAGCCAAGCTGCACACAGTACTCAGCATGTGACTGTATAACATTTTCTTCTGTTTTCTTCCTAATAATTTCTAAACAGTAATTTGCTTATTTGACTGATGATCTGACCCTGGCATTTGCTGAGAGCTTAGCTGTCGGGGAAGGGGTGCAACAAAGCACCTTGGCATCGCTGTCAGGCATGAGAGCCCTGGCGCTGATGGGGGCAGGTATGAAATCACTCTGTTATACTAGGGGAGCCAAACTGATTTTCAGTCAGAATGTAGTTAGTGAAGTCATCAGGCAGGAGACCAGACTGACCAGGGCTTGACTGGAATATAGGATCAAGCTGCAACAAGAAATTGGTAGGGAGTTGCAAACCTATCAAAAAAAAAAGAAAAAGGAAGGAATCCTTCAAAGCCAAGAACAAAGCCGCGTCTGTTGGGAGCACAGCGATGAGCTAATTGAACCGTCTCTCTTCGTTCTTCTCCTCTTTGGCTACAGGAGCATCTGCTATCACTTAAAGGCAGCTCTCACTGTCACTTTCTCCTTTGGTTCACATGCACTTGTTCATCCTTTGAGCTTTAATCTTTTGCTATTGATTTCCACCCTGTTAGCTGAAATATTGTCTTGCTCTTTGAGAAAGGCAATCGCCCAGACCACACTATTGCAAATAATATGTACTTTGGAAAACAATGATTGAATTCCCATATTACCCGCTGAAGCAAAAAAACTCTACCCTGCCAAAGAGAAAATGTTCTGCAGAGATAAGATCATAGAAATTCATCAAACTGGCTTCAAGGTTTTGTGTGTGTGCGTGTGTGTTGATTTTTTCTTCTTCTTTTTTTTTTTTTTTTTAATTTGTACCACCCCAGAGAGATGCTGAGATTAAAATGTATTACCCTTAGACATGGGGGCTGACCAACCCAGTGAGTCCTGTTACTCAGACTTCAAACTATAATTCACACTCTGGAAATTGCAGATCCACTCTGAGATAAATTTCAGCTAGAGTGCAAAAGAGCCAGTTACTGTTTTACATGCATATTTAGTTTGTATCCATGTATATACAAATCTTCTGATAAACTGCCATAAATCTGCTACCATATGTTTCAATGATCCAAAGGAGAACTGTGTGAACATAAGGGGTTTTATTCCTCCCTCAAAATGTCACATGAAAAATAAAATGTATCTGTGCCTTATCTGGGTGATGTGTGGAACCTTTAAGGCCATCGATTCATTTTATTATTATTATTTCACTAAAACATGGCACATTTGATAGCAGAAGCTACTGTTAAATATGAGTGCCTCAGATTAGGTTTCTAAATCCATAGCTAAACATACTTCAGTAAAGTTAAGCCCAGCTTTTTTGATCCGTGCTCCCTAATTTTTGGTACCCCTGTGCTGTCAGTTTTGTGTTCTCCAGATTTTCATGGTGGGACGCATGGGGCTCCCCTGCTCAGATGCACACCAACTGGTTTCCCTGGTGAGGATACCGCAGAATTACCTTGGATGTTTCTGTCAAAGATAATAGAAAATCAGCTTGAATGAGCAGGTCAAGCTCCAGGGAGGAAGAAGAGCCGTCCAGAGAGCTTCCAAGAGGGGCATATGCAATACGGCATTAGTAGCAGAAGAAGTGAAGTAAGTGAGCTCAGCCTCTCCCACAAGCTCCCTGTTCACCAGACAAAAGGCAGTTTTTGCATCTATAGGTTGTGCTCTGAAGGCGCCATCACTGGGAAATCAGAGTCTGGATGGGCATTTCGTGATGATCCATCCTAGACTTCTGAATTTCATTTGAAGAACCGAGAAGACAGAAGGATGTCCAGCCCAGGCACTGGTGGCATCTCTCTCTTGTACTTCCTCTCTGAAATATTTTTCCTCGGTTGCAGGTGACCAGACATTTTAGCTATTGGATCTTGCTTGTTTTCATTACAAACGGTTCCTGTTTCAATACTATGTTCCTCTTCTTCATGCCTTTTCCTGTCTTTTCTTTTGTAATTATGTAGTAGTAATGGCTCCTAAAACTTTCTACAAGGGTATTACATCCATTATAACAGCAATTCCATTTTAGTAGCAATTCACATAGAATGGGAAAAGATATTAAGTTGGAGATGATGTTACAATAAAAATCATACCATTATAAAAAACAATATAACATTAAAACCTGTATTGTAACAGAAATCTTTTAATAAAAGCACTAAATAATCCCAACAAAAGAAAACCAGGGATGAAACAGCGTCAAATAGAGTTTTTTACTCCACACTGATTTTTCTTTGTTTTAATGTATTGATGGAATATTTCATTGCAACAGCTCCATAATTTTATCATAAATGTAAGCCATAAAGTATGTTTCTTGCAGGCAGTGTAATTATTTAATTTCCTTTCCAATGGTAGGAAAGGCCATGTGCAGTACATGGAAACAGCAGAGTGAATTATGGACTGGATGGAAATCCTTTCCTGCTTCATGGGAGGCTGCCTTTCCTGCGTGTCCTCTGCCAGAGGAGCCACAGCTGGAGCAGGGAGAGCTGGTCCAGGAGAACCTGGCCCGGAGAACTTGTGGCATGAAGGAAAGTGATGGCAGCATTGCCAGGAGTCCCCACAGGGCACAAGCTACAGCATGTACTGCAAAAAAAAAAAAAAAAAGGTCCCGATAAAGAGATCCTTTCTGAAGAGAAGCAAATGTCTGGTAAAAAGTCTGCTTGGTTCTGCAAAGCCAGAGCGATGCAATGCGGTCCGGCATTAAAACAGCTGCATCTTTAGCTTTTCCTTTGGGAGTGAAGGTCCTCTCCTCTTGGCACAGGAAAATGTGGAGAAAACTCCCTGATTTGAGGTTTGCATACATAGTTTCTACCCAGAATGAAGATGTGCTCAGTGTAAGAGAGGTGGGTGGAAGGGGGAGGGTTTTTTGAATTGTTTTCAAAATCATTCCAACATATTTATTTTCTAATTCTAAATGCAATTGAGACAGAGAGCTCAAGTGCCAGGATTTCTACCTTGGTTTGGGGTCCCTGTTCCTGGGGATCCCAGCTAAGGTGGAGCTCTGCAAATCTGGGCTTGAAGGAAAGTTTTCTGACTCCCTGGTTGCCTGTGCAGAGGTAGGAGCCCAAATTCCCATATGCCCAGCTGGACTTCTATTGCCCTTATCAACTTCCTCACTTTTTTTTCACACATCCTCCAGGGATTTCATTGTCTCACTGTTAATTTGAGGTGAATGAAGACTTTGGAACATGTAAAATCATACAAGTAATTTGTTCACATATAGTATTTTTCAGCTCTTAGTAATGACTTTTTCTTCATTTATTTAATAAATAATTGAAACACAAACAACCACCAATGAATTTAACTGTGGAGCTGGCAGTCCTTGTGATAAGCTTTATTTTTAATGAACTTTATTCTACCTCAGCCCCTAAATTTTTTTCTTCAGAATATTTTACAGGAAATACTAGTCCTTTAAAAGCCTGAAAAGCCTAGGAAGCCACTGAAATCTGTAATTGAAATGCAAATGGAAAGCCCCTGGCACATCAAATCAATTTTGCTCTTAATAAGAAACGGAAATAGAATATGACACAGAAAAGTCCTGATGCCCTACATAAAGGCAGGGCTTTTTAAGTGGTCTGGTGCAAAACAGAAATTCTTGTTTGCTGTAGTCACACTTTTAAATCACTCCATTATCGAGTGATAATGTGATACAATTAACAGGCTGCTGTTTGATTACAGAAGCCATTTTCTTCAAGGTACAAATCTTCCTTAAGACCATAACACAAGCATTTCCAAGCTCATTCCTGCCATGCCTGGCTTCATTGTATTTGCAACTGCTGCAAACAAATTCACTGCCAGGGAAGTGTCAGCTCTGTGCCTCATTACCCTCATTTTATCCTGTATTAGGATACCTGGGCCAGAGATAACCTCATGGTGCCCCCATTCATTATCAATGCCTGACTCTCATGATCATATTTCAGTGTTTGATCCAAAGATCATGGAAGTTAATGGAAAGATTCACCTTGATTTCCATCCGTAATTAGGGTGGAGGAGAGCAGAGAGGATTGACTTTTTAGGAACACAATGATTCTTCTAATCATTAAGTAGGCAGAGTTTAGCATAGTCAGACAAGACTTTCTCCTGGAAAGTTATAGAGGGAGCTTAACTTTCTATCCAAAACTTCCCTAGATAGAAAGTTTTGAATTACACAAGTGGGGTTATATGTTTTATTTGTTTTTCAAGAACCATTCTATCCAAATTTCTTTGAATTAACCTGACATAAACTGATCTATAATTTCATCCAGAGCACAAACACAAAGCTAGACAGTGGTATAGATTTTCTGATGCTTCCAATCAGAACATGGATAATTCACTTCCTAAAAATAAGGAAACCATCATTTAACAAAGAAAGCAATATTTTGTGATTGCAAAAATGTCTTCTGCTGGATTGGTATAAGAACCAGGAGGTTGTGAGGATGACAGTCCTGGCTGTGGGGACCATGTATGGTCAGAGCAGGGTCACTGGAACCATTCTGGTGTTTGCAAGCTGTCACAGGGTCAACCCAGCAAAGTCCTCCCAATTTCTGTCCCCTGTCCCTCATACTGCTCAGGTCAGATGTGATGCTGTTCCCCCATGTGCCCTGGTGGCCCCTCTGCCTGAGGTACAGAGCATCTTCTCTCAGCTCTTGAAGAAAACACACACTCAGTGGCAGGAGGGAGGCAGTGGTGGGATGCACTTCACGTATGTTTATGTCTGAAAACAATAAAACCTCAGTACAGTGCCATTTAAGATGCTGAGAGCTGGCTGGCATGTGTGACCTTGATGCACAAAATGTCATCTTCACTTTTCCATTTTCCTCCCTTAGTAGAGAATAATTACATTAGTGGAAGATTTCAATCCAAGAGCAACCTGTTCCACTGACATGAACGGAAATACTCTGGTGATTTCAGTGGCTTTTGGATCACGCTTGGGAGCCTTAATTCTGCATGATGCTGAGTAACTCCCACTGCGGTTAACTCAGGCTACACTTCCCATGAGGAGTCTGTGAAGCTCGACAGCTTCTGGGACGTTGGTCCCAGAAAGGATGGGAAGGTGCTGCAGGGGAAGGTGTGACTGCAGCCCTGGTAGCCACATGTCTGACTGACCTAAGAAACCACAGGGCACAGATTTTCAGATGTCTGTAAATACTGCGAGTGTGTACTCAGTTGATCAGCGTAAGCTGAAATCTTGGTTGTTATCCTGAATCCAGTGAAATGAGGCAAAGCTAACACGGCTGCTTTTATCCATTGTGATCGTGCCTTTCCTCACTGCACAGGCATGTTTTAACTCTGCCATTCTCTTCATTCCCCAAACAGCACAGAAACAATCTTTATTTATCAGTCCTGCCTCACACTGATCTGTTAATTATAAGGTTTAGCTGGTATATCAAGTTTATTTGTATAAATTGCAGAAAAAGGTTATGCACCAGAAAAGAAGAAAGAAGGGACTGAAAATGCCATTGTTCCAATCCTGCTGTATTTCCAATGAGCAGCATTTTACTTGGTAAATGATTGTCTATTACGAACTGTGCTGCATATTTTTGTCCCCTCTTAGTACCCATTCAACAAACTAAATATCTTGCTGTGGGTTAAATGCAATGTCAGATCATGCTGTCTCTCAAGAGAAATGTATAAATGTGTGGTTATTTCACTGGAAAAAATGATGCAAGTTCCCAGGCCATTAGGGAAATACCAGCAAGTTATATGGTATAAAAAATATAGGAGCTGGGTTTGCAAGCCAGTGTTCAATCACTGTAGCCTTGAACAGGAGGTTAAAGTCAGAGGGGGCAGTAAATCCAGCCATGGCTCTTTAACCAGTAGAGCCAGAAGCATGGATCTTGTGCCAAGAAATAATTTAAAGGTGAGGAAATTCATTTTCAAAGATAAATAGGAAAAAAACCAACTACATGTAAAGGTTCCAACCCTCGTATGTTGACAGCTATGGATGCGGCTCTGAACAGGCTCTGGGATCTGTGGATGTGCGAGAGGACCCATGCGCTGTGCTGATCGTGCCGGCCATCATTCAGCTCAGCATCCTGGCATGGCTCTGACTTCCCGCATCTCCATGACCCTGAGCAGGCAGTCCATGGGAGAGATGTTTTTGGAAAGGGTGAGTCTCTCCCATTCTCAAAACAACCCTTAGCAGAAGTATGTGGGAATAAGCAACAGGAAGGCTTCTCCCTCTGTGAACAAAAAAAAAAACCTCTACAATGAGTAAAAGAAGATCACAGGTGAAAGAGGAGTGAAGCAAAATTTAGTCCATCAGAATAAATAACTGACCCACAGGTATTCCTGAGTGTACTGTCCTTTGCTGCAGATAAATTTTAAAGTTAGCTCTTCCTCTGTGTTTTTGGGGGAGGACTTGCACCTCTCTGTCCTAGACAGCACAACACTGCTGAGGTTTGTTAAAAAAGACCATTAATCCTGGCTGATCTTTAGCTTCAGAACAAAAGTCCCCCCTTGGTCCCATTCACATCTCACTTATTCCTGCAAGTGTAAGACGCAGATGATGTGTAGCTTGGGGGTCATTGCAGGAGGGGAATAGAAGTATATTTGGCCATAAAGAACAAACCCAAAACTAAACATAGAAGAAAAGGACCTGGAGACCTGCTTCACTGTGACTGTATTTACCCCACAGAACCACAGAATGGCTTAGGTCAGAAGACACCTGTGAAGACCATCCTGTCCAACGCCCCTGCTTCAAGCACAGCCAGTGACAGCAGGTTGCTCAGGGCCATTGACAGTCAGGTTTTGAACATCTCTAAGGATAGAGACTCTGCAACCTCTTTGTTCCAATGTTTTACCACCCTCTTAGGAACACAGGCTTGAAAATTACCACCTGAATTATCACATCTGGTTCCCACATCACATATGATCCTTCATTGACTAGTACAAACCCAGTCTGGCTTTGTACAGATCTGTTTTTATTACCAAGCTGTTCCACTTTTTCTGACAGCCAGAAATCTTGCCATTTCCAAGTTGAGCATATTCTTAGCCCATTTGCTTTTGTGCCAGCGTTGCTGCTAGTTTAGGTAGCACGTCCTGCTCTCTGGCACTTAACGCTGTTACACTGCAGGGAGCTGCAATCCATGACCCCCTCTCCCTGCCCTTACCTCTGACATCCCTTGCTGCCTCCAGCTGCTGGCCTTAGAGCAGTTCAGAGTGAACTCCAGGCTTGCCTGTACCTCCTGGCGCACAGCCTAGTGCCTGGGGACTCTCGGTGACAGCAACACAAAATTGCCTCATCAGGATCAGCCTGGGTGGCTTCGGACTTGCTCCGCTCCTCACACTCCCTCCTGCCTCCCAGGTGAGGACCATAACTCATGCAATCCTTGACCACACAGGCAAAGACCTTTGTATGCAACTAAATCAACATTTTTGCAAGTCTACTTTGGTTCAAGTGTTTTGTTTGTGGTTTTTTTTGTTTTATTTTATTTCTTTTAATTAAATATTTCCCTTTTGCTCCCAGCAACTACAGTTATGCTGGAGCCACTTGGCAGTAAGTCTGAATACTACGCTAGGTATGAATGAAGGTCTTTCAGAAAAGAACAAAATCCATTTATTGAGCTGAACTTCATCGAAAGAAGCAAGCTCCATTCTAGCTTCATAAGCACGCACACAGAAAATGTAATTATTTCTTGGGAAATCCTGCAAACCTGCAGCTGGAATGCAGCGCAAAGCCTGAGCACAGAAACCAGGACAGGGAGGGCTGCAATAACCACCGCACACCAGCAAGGGGAGATGAGGCTGCTCCAAAGCAATACAGTTTCCAATCACTGAACAGGCCAGGTTTGTTTGCCTGCTTTCCTCTATAAAAACAAAAACTACAGTTCGCACAAAGACTCCCTCTTGCACAGGCATTTGATAGCAGTTTAATTGTAGCTAATAAGCAATGAGAGTAATTTTTTGTCTCCCATGTTTCTGGCATCCTGGTTCTCTGTCTGAGTAGGAAGAATCATAGAACCATTTAGGCTGGAAAAGAGCTTTACAGTCATCGAGTCCAATCATGAACCCAGGACTGTCAAGTCCACCACTAAACCATGTCTCTAAGCACTGCATCTACATGTTTTTTAAACACTTCCAGGGATAGGGATATAGCAAGCTTGTCAGATCCCATGTTTGGAGGGTGACTCGAGGACAATGTGTCCCTATGCGTCCCCCCCACCCCATGCATCTGCAGCCGAGAGCTGCTGTTCCTCCTGCATGCTGGAAACACTCCCAGTGCACACAGTGGGACAGTGGGTCCTATACCTGCAGTTCTCCTCTCCAGGTAATAAGTGGTCTTGGAGCACATACACAGCCGCACACAGCAGTGCAGAGGCATGTCCCCAAGGCACTCTCCCTGCATGGGGAGCAGCCTCGTTGGACACTGGCAGGGACAGAGAAGGCACAGCCCCAGCCACTGGCCCCACACTGGCAGGGCGTGCAGAAGGGGTATGGCAGGTCCATGATTCCTTCCCTCAGCAGTACAAAGCTCAGTCCCTCGTATGCCTGAGCATGTGCATTAAACAGCACAAAAAAATACCCAACAAAACCTTCTCATGAGCTTCTCTGGCTCAAGCGATGCCCAAGTTGTGACTGGGTTGTGGGTCAGCCTCTGTCCTGGGGTGGCACACACTGCTGAGTGAACCGGGGGTAGGAGGACATCACTTGCTAGTGACAAATCTTGTTTATCTCTGACCGACACTAAGGCACATCAGCCAAAACCTCTCACAGGCTCAGCTGAGTCACAGTTCACACTGCTCTGTGTTATCTGACTCTGATATCACAAAACAAGCATCAACAAACCATCTGTAGATAGGATTGTGACCCCTCGTAGAATTTATTATGCAATACTTGACTAAGACCTCCGGTATTATCACCCTCACTGATCACTTACGAGACCTTGCAGGCACAGGGAAGCCTGAGTGACCTGAGGACAGCCACACAGGAGGCTGGAAGCAGCACGGGATCTTGAACACGGAGCCTAGACCTTTATCTGTTAATCAAAGGATCCAGCTTTGGATCAATCTCTCATATCAGAACTGCAGTGCAAAGCAACTCCATGGCAGCTTTCACAGTCTTCATTATTTGATTGGCACTGATTATGTATATTATTGCAAGACAAAAAAACAATCAGTCAAGGCTATGTCTTTGTTCTCTTGCTCACACTGGTATCACTTCATCTCTCTCCCTCAGTGTGTTCATGGCTCTTACAACAATAGCATGTGAGCGTCTCATAATCTTTAATGTGCATGTCTTACAGCAGTCCAGTGAAGCGTGACAATATTATTATTCCCATTAGAAGATTAAGCACCAAGCAATGAAGTTTCATATTCACCGCAACTGTTTAAAGCCTTACCCCTGATAGCTAATTCCTGGGAATAACGAATAAAACACCGTCAGCAAAGTGACATCAGTGGGACTTACTTTCTCAAGCAGAAGTTAAGTGCCTGAATACACTTGTGGTTGTAGATGGACATGGCTTCTCCAGGCTTCAGCATGAGGTCTCTGTGGGAGCCAGCACTCAGCCCAGTGCCACATTCATGGTGGATGTCTGGTCCACCAAACCATCCTTGGGGAGCAGGGTTAGCAAAATGCTCAGTTGTTAAGGGGAGGAGAGGGGATATGGGATTTGCTATACTTCTGATGACATGCAGGGCTGGAGCAGCAAGAACATTGCCAGTGATTTTAGTCAAAGACTGATGATCTCTTTCTGCCCAGCTAGCATTCCCACTTGTGTGAAATCTTTGGGGAACAGAGGAAATTTCAGTGTTGTCAGCAATTTTCACCACTGTTTTAAAAAGTCTCTTCCTTTTCTTCCCGGAGTCATACAGTGTTGTGCTTGCAATGTTGCCACCCTGCCGCTTCACTCTTCCGAGACCATTTGGTTTCAGATGTGAAGCAATTATCTAAACTAAGCATCAGGGAGGGAGGCACAGGGGGCAGGGAGCAGGTTCAGCAAGTCAGACCTGAAACAGGAGTATGGCTCCTCTGTCCTGTAAACGAAAGGCAGCAGAGGACCCGTCTAATGGGACACCACAGCTGCCTTAACCCCCAGCCAAGCGCTGTCCTTGTGGTTTGCATAAAGTGGCACAGCAGAGTAGCCCGGTGTCTGTCTCAATTATTTGTATGGCATCCATTCTAACAGTAACTGAGAAGCCTTGTGATCTTTCATGTATTTGTCCATATAGCAGCCAGGTAAAGAGGTTTTATTATGCCCTTTTTTAATAGGAAGGAGCACGGAGGGTAAAGGAGATTGACAGTGTGTACCTAGCAGTGCATTCAATCCACAGACAAGTTTATATTTTCTAAATCAGACAATTATAACTATAATTTCAGGAGTGGGGTGTTTTATTTACTGAAAACCTACCCAGAGCTCCAGGTGGAAAATGCATTAAGATTTATGCTTGGTTGTAATGCCAGTAATGCGAGAAGCATGGAAATACCTTAGGTGGATAAATGTTGGAAGAGTCTCCTTTCCAGCAGGTATGCTATTAGTAGAGCCCATACTGCTACAGCCACCCAAGCCAGATTAAATCCATGTACGCATCCCTAAGCCAACCCTGGCTGAATGGAGACAGTAGCTTGCCAAGGACAGAAGTAAAATTTCTAATAAATTGGAGAATTGTTCCCAAAGCTTCCAAAATACCTGGACACCTACTGCATCTTAGCAGAACCAGACAACCTCCCATCCATTTGCAGTTGGAGATAAAAAGTCCAAATGCTTTGCATCAGGTGTTCTGAATTCTCCTTGCTGAATGAAGGCAGATTCTTAGTTATCAAATATTTACTAGATATCTAGTCCAGATCACACACCTGGCCTGAACGTTTCCCTTGAAGCTAACCTCAAATATTGTAAAAATACTGAAGTCTGTTTGATTGAGCTATATTGTTTAAGGTTATAAAACATGAGCAAAAGATGTAATTAATGGGCTGGCTGGTTACATGAATATTCCTTCTGGAAATATTATGGTGACATTTCTTCTCTTAATGCCTGAGTGATTTTGTTAAAGTAGTTGACTATTGTCTTATGTATTAATTTGAGGCTTGAGCGGGGAAAAGAAATGTTAAAAAAAGAAATCAATTTCCCATTCAGGCCCCAAAATCTTTCTGCAGCAACTTTACCTACTCTCTGAGGACTCTACAATATTCTGAGTAAAAAGACATTCTGTGGTGGTCTGTGGTTTAAATACAGGCAGCACTCCACAAAGTTTTTAAAAGATCTTATGAAGAACAAATGAGATTATAAATAGGACAGAAAAGTTCTGGATGAATATTCCGGGACTACAGCTAATCAATTCTGCACACATAAGACATAAGCAGCTCACCAAGCTGGTGCATGTATAGAATCCAACCCTAATTAACTGTGTGTGTGAATTCTGGATTACTGAAAAACCATGTGTTGTTAATTTAATAAATCTTCATTAACGTTGCAGGTAGCAGCGACTGCCACAAGAACCATTACAAATTGACCCTTTTCAAATCCTCATAATCCTGCACTGGAGAGATATACCTAATTGGGCTCATTAAAAGTAAACATTGATTGACAGGACCACTGGGATCCTTAAAAGGGCTGTGCGGTCGAAAAGAATCGCTGCGCTGCATTCCGGATCTCCGGAACAGCAGCCAGTTGTTCAATGCTTCTGCCACTGTCCACAAAACCAGCAGGAAAACTGACGACAGCAAATAGTGCATAAAGCAGCAAGGAAGGCTGTGGGGTTACATTTGCAAGTAAAAGGCCTTAAATGTGGAACATTTCCAGAGTCAGGTCTTATTCACTTCCACGTGGCTGCTGAGGAATGTATACCACACATAAATACGGAGATAAGGGAATTAAAGACCTTTGAACTGTGCTTTACTCTTGTTAAGGCTTTGGGGTGGTTTCTCCAATATTTTATGTTTTGTAAGTCATTAGCACCTGTGCAAAATGAGAGGAGGAAAAAATGGGCAAATCAATAGTGTATTACATAGACATCAGTAATTACATAGCAATGGGGAATTGGGCCTTGGGAATTTTCAATTATTTTCTGTTGCAAATGATGTTCAGACACCATTTGGGAAATCATGTTTCCGTCAAACAGTACGTATTTTGCTCGGTGTGGGTCAGTGTTACAGAGGTAATCAAATAATATGGATCTTTCTGGGCTTAAAAAAATCTATCAACCTCTAAATCTCCATTTCTGAGCCCAAGCCAAAAAAAAAATTATTGGCTTATTACGTCATCTGGTTGGAACAGCCATGTCATTGTGAATGCTCAGACATTGCCCTGGGCATCTATTTCAATGCACACCTTTCAGTGTGCAGTTTGCCTGCTTTTAAAGTCAGTCTCCAACATTTTCTTCCATAGAGTTTGCGAACTTATTTAATCTTTCTGTAGTCCAGAACTACACTGACACATGTCAATTTAATGGCATCTAAAAAGCCATTAGTTACCATGTTCTGGTAACAGTCTGCTTAAGTGTTCCTAATGTGCAAAAAATGGATAATAGGGTGACTTAGTGTAGATCTCTCAGAGCAGCATCAGATAAGGTGAGTTATCTCCCAGTTGCCATGATCAGTGAGAGCGCACACCAGCAGTTACTCTGGACCTGCCAATGTGCTGTTACTTGCTCAGCTGCCAGAGTTGCATGGCTTGTCTGAGGCTTTTGCTTCACCTACTGCCATCAGTTCTCCTGCACCAAAAGTGTCTTGGGCGACTAAGAGCCACAGGAGGTTGTCCCAGTTTGTCCTCTCAGTGCTTGCTCTGGTTTGTCACGGCTGCATGAAGCCCAGATGCAGAGACATTCCCACGCAGGGATACAGTAGCTCTGCCTCCAGGACAGGGAGCAAACACTTCTTCTGAACAGGCTGTCGTGGAAGCCTGGCAGGCACTTCATGTTTCATTGCAGCTTGAATGCAGTAAAGCAGTGGAAGTGTCAAAAAGGATTAGTGTGTCAGTAGTTCAAATGATTGTGGCACGAAGGGACTGAGGGCTGCCAAAACCAAAATAACAAGAAAGCGTCTCTGAAGGCACTCCTGATGCATGGTTTTGACAGATGTGCAGCTCCTCGTTAACTCTAGCAGGGGAGAGGGGGCTTCTCTGCAGCAGCCTCCCTGGCCTGGGACTAGAAGTAGGTTTGGGACAGACCAAACAGAAATTGTGTTCCAAACCAGCTGTCTTGGTCAGATATTTCTGGCAGTCTACCGCTGCAAGCAAAAGGGATGGGGATGAATATGCAAATAACACATCTTTTGCAGCTTTAGTCCTTAGCAGGACCCAGGCAGAGGAGGCATCAGTGATCCAGTGGCCTTCAGCATGAGAAACCAGACTGTCCCACTGTCAGAGGGTCTGCACTGTCACTGGAAAATACCTGGACACTCACAGATTGCAAGTTTGAACCCTCTGGCCAGGAGCTCACAGAGACCTGCTACAGGCACGTGCTGAAGGCCAGTATTCCTTGGCTGCCTGTACTGCCAGTGCAGAAGAGATTTATTCAAAAGACAGTTCAATTCACCCTCTGAATTCAACACTTTCCTCCCGTGCTTGCATGGGAAGCACCAGGAGAAGACACCTTAAGCAAGTAGAAATACTCCTCTGTTCCTGCTTTCTCCAGTTCACTGCCCTCCCAAGGATCCTGCTGCCAGCCAACATCTGCTTTGACCCAGCCTTACCTCTTTTTACCACTTAGTCTAAGAGCTGTGGGACTGCGAGCCGTGTCAGGGGCACCTCCTTATTTCTGCTGCACGTCTCGTGTGTGCTGCACATCCTTGTCCTGCTTCCCCCACCTCGGCCTGCCTGGCAGGTCGTCCCTGGACCATTCACCAAGAATGCAATAGCCTTAAATGCCGGCTGGGGTAACTTACACTGCTCAGACAAACACTTTGTGGGAATCTGAAAAGGAAATAGTGCCAAAAAAAAAATCCAAACACAAAAAGGTAAATGCAGTTTGTTATTATTGCCACTTGTGTTTCTGCCTGATTTCTTTGGAGCTTGTTTCCTGACAAAAATAGAGTGAAACCACTGTGTTAGATATGCAGCATAGCCCGTGCAGTGCTTGGGCTGCCTGCTGCTTCATATTTATTAATTGAGAAATCCTTGGGCAAATTGCCACTCGAGCCACAGCACTGTTGATAAATTCAGCAGTTGCTGGTACTCCAGCAGCATGGAAAGAAGCTGAACAAGATTGATTACACTGTGCAGCTATATCTGCAGAATGTTGATTATATGGTTTGCTTCCTAATTAAACATCTAAACATCCGTTTACTGAGGAAAGTGAAATTGAGGAATCATCATTTACAGCAGCCTTGTCTGGAATGTAAGAGCCAGTGTGAAAATTCCTGGACCACAAAGACATTGTACTGGCCAAGCCCTCTCCAAAAAGCTGCTTGGAGCTCACATGCAGTTTGGCATAACGAACGATCTTAAACCTTCTCACTCTCATGAGCAAGGGTGAAATGAAATTGAATGGAGAAGAAGCAGTAAAATTAGCATCTGTTTCAGTTACTCCTGTGGACTGGGACGGAGCTGTGACCATGAACAGGAGGTGCCACGGCATTGTGTCTCCTGGCATCGTCACAGGGACTGCTCAGATGCAGCAGCAGGACTTTCTGAAACAACGCCTCAGTGGAACAGAAATCTCCATTCCAGTAATCACTACAGTTGCTCCTGAAAGATTGCATGCAAGAAGCTCACCACTTAGAGGAGAGGCAAGGGGGAGGAAGGAGGAATTTCTTTTGTAATGTCTTTTCTCTTGTTCCCTCACTACCTTGTCTCTCCCTGACACTGAATCAGACATTTACAATCAGACCCAAACATAGAAATTACTACATGGGCTCAGCAGGATATCGGGAATATTTTCCCCATCACAGCTACACATTAGGTTTCATCCTGATCTTTGGCATTTAAGAGCATTATTTCTCATCTGAATAATTAAAAATCAAAGTAAAATGGCACTGTGGTTTCTTCTGTGGAGGAGCTGTGGAAGCTAAAGGATCCTACCATGAGAATAAACTACTATATCCTGTCTGGTCAAAAGGCACTAGGGAAAAAAAGTCACTAAAAGTTTGAAAATAAGAACCAAAGCAGCCTTTTATTTCATTTTCATTTCACCTGGGTGGTCCTCTGCCTGGTTGTTGTTGCTTATTATTGAGCTCAGCTAAGTCACTTGCACAAGTATGGTACAGTTGGTGGAAATGGGGTGAGTGAAGGGTCAATGGAAAGAAAGGCTGAGCAGGACCAACATCACTGACAGTGATCCCAGGAGGGAGGGCAGGCATGGTATGGAAGTAGCTTGAGGTTTGAGAGGAAGGACTGGATGAAGGAGGCAGCTCCTGGTGGCAAAGGCAGCCGATACAGTTAAGATGAAAAACCACTCCCCTGTGCCTTCTATCCCATTGGTTGGTGAATATATCAGAAAAGTCCTGAACCACTTACAAAAAATATAAAAAAGACCTAGGCCACACCCCACAAAACCTCAAGCTACTTGATAATTTCCTTCCTGGGTAACAGCTGCTTGGTTTGTTCCTTATGCCCATGCTAAACCAAAGGCGCCGTGGCTGGCTGCTCCAGCAGACCACCGTCCTCCCCCCCGGCCATCAGGGGCCAGCTACTCCTGCTATTCCAGGTCACATTTTAGCTGTGTATTTAAAAGCCAGTTTTCCTTCCTCCTAGTCTTCCTGAGATCATATTTATTCCGGTCTGGAATAGAAATGGAAAATCTGGGCAAGCCGCTTTAAGAATAGGTTAGTAGTATCCTTTAACAGACAACGTCTTCTTTAGCTACAAAGAAGGAAATTATGCTTTTTTGTTACACTTTTTTCAGTTGTGTGATTATTCTGCTTTATGATTGTACTCAAGTTCATGTTTGGACAAGTTGGTCTCAATTAGCACCTTTCATTGCATTTGACAGAGCTGCTTCCATTTGTAGCTGAGGCCAGATGAGGATCTACTGAATTGATTCTCAAAAATCCTCCTCTTGCTTCAAGCATATGATCTAACCTCCATTTTCCATATAGCTCTTTGTTAGAAAAAAGTTCACCATATAAACACAGCTCATCATTAAAGTATCTGTGGTACAACAGATGGTATTCGCAAAATTAAGAGGATGATATAAGCACCAAATGATTAGGATAAGGCACAATCAATACATGGGGAACGCATACAGTTTAGCTCCAAGTTTAGTGGGGAGAAGAATCTGTTGCATATCAGAGATGAAAAGAAATGACAAAAATAATGAAACAAATTATGTAGTACTGGACTGTTAAATACTACTACCCTACCAGGACCCCAAAGTAAGTAATATTAGGAGTTGACTATATGTGGCTTTCTGTAAATGAAAAGCATATGGTTTAAAGGAAACCATAGTCACTTAAAGTTATCGAGTTTATGTAAATAAAGAAAACAGATACAATAAAGTCTTAAGAGCAAGTTTCTCTCAGAATAAAGCAGGCCACAAATGGTTCAGTAATTCCCAAGGAGCTGGTTGGGGCTGATTGTGCTATTTAAGCAACGTGTCTCGTAGGTTACTAATGCGAGCAACAGTCTGCCTGCTGCATTTTAAATTACCAGCCACTGCCAGCCCATTGTTTTATGTGATTCCCCGTCTGAATAGATATATTTATTCATAAATAGCTGGCTGTTCAGTGCATCTCCCCCTGCTTTGTGGAACTCACTCAACAGTATATTTCTTTACTCAGCTGGCACCAAACGTGCCCTGTACAAGCTTCTGTGAGTTTTATTCAGATGTCCCAATAGTAGGTCAGTATTGGCCTGTGAAGCCTGAAAGAGGGTCAAAAATCAGTCAGTAAATGTTGCAGCTGGTCACCAGACCTCTGTAAAGAGCAGAAGGGCTACAGGGGTTTTTGAAGAAGCAGGAGGGATAACACCCCAGTTTGAGGCAGGCTCCTCTCCAGGCTGAGCGCTCTGGTTAAAAACTACCCTTGGAGCATGGCTTGATTTGCCATAGGCTGGTGTCACAGCAATGTCACCAGCACAGTCCAAAACTGCATGCTGTAAAATGCTGTTATCTGAGGCAATTTCCTGTACTAAGGTCTCACTGGCTTCACTGAAACAAAGGAGACTTTCAGCAAATGAACACTCCCAGTGAAGGAGCAGATGAGCTGCAGAGGTGAACTGGTGGCTCTCCACAAATGCCACCAGAACTGAACGTATTTAAGCCAGCAACAAGTGACCTGCGTGGTGTTAGTGCTGTAGGTAGCAGTGATGTCAATGAAGCAGAGACATTGGCGCGGAAGGATGTGACCGTGGTCTCCTCTGTGCAAGGGCATGGACGAGGAGCAGTGCCAGGGTGCCCAGGAGTGAGAGGCCACCTCTCCATAGCATAACCCACCAGGCAAGGGGATAAAGGTGAAAAGGAGGATCCATTTGTCTTTTAATAACAAGCGTTATAGCTATTCTGAGGACTGGAAGGTGATGAAACAGTCACAGTAGTAATGGGACTTTGCCACCTGATGTTTGTAACGCTGTGCGCTGCATGCAAACCTGAAAATGTCATTGTGCAACACCACCCTCAGCCGTGGGATCATACCAGGAGAAAAAGTTCAGATGAAGAACCTCACAGCCTGCAATGAAAAAACAGGGCTATCACAGGACTGGTCAGACTAAGGATTAATTCCTAATTTTATTCCCCTTCACTTGTGTCCTGCATTTGAACAAGAGTTGAAGGCTTTGTAAGACGAAGACTTTGGTATACAATGAATTGCTGAGCAGAGTTACTACCTCTGGTGCCTGGAGCAAAAGCACCCCTTGGGATGTTTGACAGGATATAATGTCTGCCTTGATGATGGAAACAAAAGAAGTCCTCTCGGTGGCAGATTTAGTCTCTTGAATTTACTGATAATGCACTGTCCTCTAATAAATCAAAATTCCACTTCACCCACACGGATGCCTGTTCTGTACACTGCTGACATACATGGAAATGCAAACCTCCCATAAAGTAAAAGAAAATGTAAGTGATTTTCTGATAAACAAAGAGAGACTTCAGAAGAAGGGAAAGAGGCTTGGTTAACATTTAAAATGAACTCTCTGAAACACAGTTACGGGCAGAGACAGCTGTAAAGAGGTGCTGGTGCAGGACACATGCAGTTCAGCTGTGCAGTTCTGCACCGAGGCTTTGATACAGGGGTTAGTTTGTACTTTAGCAAACTCTCCTTGCCTTTCCCCCCTTGCAGCTAAACAAACTCACCATAGAGAATTCGCATGCAGTGCAAGGTCACCCTGAAGAGACCTACCCCTCCCATGCATCCCAGCAATACATATTAAAATGTCATTCTGACCTTCAGGAAAAAAAAAAAATGTCTGCCTGAGCATAGGGTAGGTGTGATGGAGCTGGCTGGGCAGAGCATCTGCATCAGAACTTCATGCTATATGGAGAGGAACAGGCACCTACAGGATAGGGCTCATCTATGTCTGATATAGACATTTAAATTAGAGTGGATGAATTGCCCCTAAAAACATTTCTTCGTCTCACTTGACTGTAGTGGGAGCCTGGGGTGATGTACTGAAGGGGGGGTGTCTGCGGGGCAGCAAAAGTCAGAGCAGCTGAATCCTGCCTGACTTTGCACTTAGTGAGAGAGACTCTTTTCTGGGGTGGAGGAAATCCTGGGCAGGGTGAAAGCACTCGTGCTTTTGCTCCATCCAGATGAGCATGGATTTGCTGTCGACTTTTGCCAGTTGGCTGACACAAAGAGGAGCTGGAATGAAGCTGGACCTTTTGCAGCTTTTCCAGTTTAGATTGGTGAGCCCAGGAGGGAGCAGAAGAGGGAGGCAAGGGATGCTGCATTTACTGCACAATAGTCCATGTGTGAGAAGAATGGTGGGGAATAGGACAAAAGTCTTGGTGTCAGAGCACTTGAAACCCCAAGGCAGCTGAATCTGATGTGCACCCAGTGATGAAACCACAGACTCTGGCCCCACTCAGGAGGGGACCCAATCCATGTGTCTTCTCAGCCACATAAAATCAGATGTCTGATCCAAAGTAGCCACCGTGGCTCCCTGGAGAAAGCCTTCAGGGGGCGATTAGCTCACCTGTTTTAGAGTTTTTAGGATGGGATAACTGCTCTCTCTGACTGCCTACACCTCCCCTGGCTGCTTCCTCACCCCTAAGGAGGGTGATAAAGAGGGTGAATAAGGAGTATAAATTCTAAGTGAAACTCAGCAAAATACTGAAAGCGGTTTGAATCCACCCAGCTGTTCAAAGCAGACTGAGGGTAAATTTAGCCCATCAACCCACAACAGGGCAATCCTTGCTGGCAGGGAAACCCTCTGCTCCTCCCTTTCAATCCCCACCCCCCCCTCCTTGCAGGGAGCCTGGGAGGTGATGGGGGCTCCCTGGCCCTCAGGGAGGGGTTTCTGGAGGTGGAAGCCCAGACAAACAGCACAGATTGAAAGAAACAAAGAAACCAGGCTGTATTAATTTATCCTGGGGTCTCAGCTCTCCCTAAATCAGCAGCCTGTACAGTCAGCCACAGCCTGCCTGAATGTTCGTATATATCAAACCCGAATGAAATGTGGACAGAAGAGCCAAGTTCCGTGCACTAATTCAAGAAGCAGCCTGGGTGAAGGGATGCCAAAGTAAAGTGTGTCCTTCCTCCAGCTCCCCATTTCAACCAGCTCTCCCATTCCAGCAGCAAGCTGGAGCATGGGCAGCCTCCTATAACACAGGGCAGGGTGTGCAGGAGCCGGGGCGATGTGTGGACCCCAGTTCTAGGCTAGGCACGGCTGAAATCCAAAACCTCCATCCCCTCTGTGCGCTTCTTTGTGTGGGCAAGGAGCTGTCGTGTGTGACAGATGAAAGCTGCAAAGCAGACAGGTCAGTGCTGTGGCAAGGGTCAGCGCTATTTCGATGGCTGCGAGATGCTCTAATTATAGTGTTGGGAAGGCTGGGAGCTGCCAGATTCGATACGGGAATAATGTGGCACACGAGCTGTGGAGTAGACACTTGTTGTTTTGTTCTTAGTTGCTTAGCTCAGGCACAAAGCCTTTGAGGAAGGAAAAGCAATGTTAAGGTTCTAATTGAGTCCCAGGAATTCTGAACATATATATAATTAGACGTGGAAAAAAACTCAAGGCAGCCTTGTGTTTATTGCACTGGCTCTGCCTCCTGGGCTTTTGACACTGTGGTTTTCCAGCTGAGCTTCAGCCAGTTGACTGAGCTGTTAAATATCCTTCACCAGGACAAACAGCTGAGGAAGCCCTGCGGCTCGCTCAGGCACAGTGCCTTCGGTGGGTGTTGCTCTTCAAGAGGGTGCAGGCAAGTACGTGGCTTTATATATATTGCAATATTCCTCTGTCCTGCTTGCTCCATACTCCACTCTGCCTCATTGCAAAACTTTCACGGGGTTGCTCCTTGATGTTAAAGTATTTATAGCAGCATTTCCCACAGTTTTTAGCTTGATTAATCTTGACATACCCCCCCAGATAGCTGTGAGCTTCACAGAATGCAGAAACCTTTGGTTGAAGCATCTCAGAGCGGTCATCTGTCTGGCATAGTGGGTCATATTGTATGAGGTGGGATGAGCAGTCAGTTGACCCCGGTACTCAGCTCTGCTGCTGGCTTGCTGAGTGGCCTTGGGTGAGTCACTTTGCAACCTGGTGCCTCAGTTTCCCCTTCTGACAGGTGGAAAAAGCAGCACAGAGCCAGTTGGGTGAACTGTCTTGGAGACTTTGATAAACACAACAATCAGAAATAGGAAACAGATTCCTCAATATCACTAATGATCTACCTCCTGGGACTGCTGCCCTCTCCTTGCCTGCACCAGCTTTGCCTGTGCCTTACTGCTCCGGGGTCTCCCCAAGTGCTTTAGAGATCCCCACGCCACACCTCCACCTCTTCTGTGCTTCAGCAACCTCTCCTTCAACCATCTTTTCCCAGAAGCTCAGTGGAGCATATTACCTTCATTTTCTTTCTTTCCCCCTCCCAGAGATTCCTCCCCTCAAGTATGGGCTGCTGTTTGCAGCGTGGGCAGCCTGGCATGCCCTCTCCTCCCCTCGCCGGTGCCCACCGCAGCAGCCAGGGCACTGCCGGCTCCTCCTGGGCAGCTGTAAGCCCAATGGTAACAAAGGGCTGGCTAGACCATCAGGACATCATGTGTCAGTGATTTTCCCCAGCTATTCCTGCCTAGGAGAGAGGGTGCTTGTTCCTCATTTTTGCTGTAGTTATGCAAACATTCACACCACGCACTGTGATGGTTTCCTTTATTAAAATTTGAGCAATAGGAAAGAGCTTGGAAGCAGTAGCTTGCGTAATGCTGGAACACTGGAGAAGCATTAAGGACACATTTTGATCTATTTCCTCTAATACTATTCCTCAAGCAAGGATCAGCCACCTAAAACCAGAGACACTGTAAACTATGTACATTAAATACAGCTAAAATCAAATACACTGATACCCTTTAATTTTGTCCAAGATTGGGTTTTGTCAAATCCAAGGCCAAATTTATCCCAGAAGTAACTCCAGTAACAGCAGTAAAAATTGCACCAGAGAGGAACTCAGTCCATTTTCTCTTTTTTACTGACAAACGATTTATGGAAACTGAAAAAATGCTGATGGAAGCACAAGTACAAGAGGGGGTGCAAATGCAAAGCAGTCCCCTCTCAGTGGTCACCACAGCTCTTGTGCTTTGTTCCACTCTATTTACAAATTATTAAACATATTGACCACAGCTTCATGTTTTGAAATCAAGAAGACAAAGAATCCATTTTTATTACTTTATTAACCTTTTTTTTGTTTAACCTGGTAATAAAACTACTCAACTGTGTGGTGAAATCTCGATTAATATTTGCCTTAGCTCCAGGAGCCACAGAGGCAAATGCTCCAGCAGTTATCTAAGTCGGTTTCCTGGTAAAAGCTTTGCTCTGTTATCAGATTCTGTTATGTGCTACATAGATCCCTGCTTTACAGCCAGCATCATTTCAGGAGGTAGTTTGAAAGCTTTCAGGCTCTCCCAGTGATTGCTTTGCTTTTCTTTCACAGCAATTACAGTCCCTTCATTTAATTTCAATGGAAACTTTAGTGTTTTAGACCTTGCCCATGTAGCTGAATGCTCATCTCTGGATCTTATTTCCAGTCCTCAGGAGGACAGGTTTTGATGACCTAGTCTGATTACAGCATCTTTGACAGCCTTAAAGGAATTTGCTCGGGGGAAGGAGACAGCTGCTGCTCTGATGAAGGACTTTTCTGAGCAGGCCTCCCAAGCTAGGGATGTCAGTATGAGATGCTGTCTACGTTTTTCATCATGACCACCAGGTACGTCTAAAAAAGGTTTTGTGTTCTTACCTGCATAGGCCAGTGTGGAGAGAGCCTCTATCATAAAACTGCTTAACCTGCTTCTGTCAAAACGCTGTGGCTTCTTGGCTTCTTTTCCCTTATATTGTATATTTAGCCTGTCTGGAAGCTGTGGGCCAAATCTTTAGTCTGGTGTAAACTGTCATTGCTCCTGCAGTTTATACAGACTTCATGGCAGGAACAGACTCTATACTGTAGCTTTCATACAGCCCTGGTCTTAAACAAGCCTTATGACAATGAGCATATTACTTATGACCAAGAATAACCATTATTGGGAGCTGCAATGAAATCTTTTAGCAGTCATTTTCGAATTGAATCAGTACAAGAGCAATAGGACAACCTGTTCCTCTAAAGCCTATTTTGCCATCAATGTTGAGAACAAGGCAGACAACATTTCAGGTCCCAAACAACCCACTTTACCTCCAGAAAGGACATCTGATCTGCATAATGCTGTGTGTATCAGGAAAGCTCTATGTTCCCTTCCTAATGCCATTCCCAAAGCCATAAATTAACCTCCATTTTGCTCATGTAAAGCACCTAGAATGAATGGGTCATTATTCAGACAGGAATATTCTGCAATAAAAGGTTTTGACAAGTACCTGAATGTACAAAGTTCTATATAAGCTTCCTGGAGCAGCTACTTTACTTCTTGGGGACCAAGTAAAGCGAAGATTTCAGATAGTAGGGGTTTGCTTGCACATGCCAAGGGCAAGAGCTACTACTGTATGGACTGTTGGGCAGAGCCAGGTTTCGGGGGGATTCACCCCCAAGACATCTCCAGCATTGGTTTAGTAAAAAACTCCTGTGTAAGCAGATGGCTTGAAGGTCTGAAAGCTGCTTGGTACACTGAGCGCTAGCTTCTCCTTGCCCAGGCCAGCCTATTTCCACCACTACGTGCTGCCCCAAAATCCAACTCTGAACTGACAAGTGAAGGTGACAACTACCAGTGCCACCTGCTCCAAATTCTCCAAATTCCTTTTCATCTTCTATATTGCTTATTTATGTTGTGCATCCCCAGAAAAAAAGGAAGCGGTGCCATTTTACTGCCTTACAGGTATTTGATTCCTATTCAGTAAAGGCAAAGGATTCTGAAGCAGCGACAGGGAGCACAGAACATAGTTTCATGGCCACATAAGCCCACCAGCCTTGATTAGCCTGGCACTTTCTTCATCTTCTTCTCCAACACTGATGCTGGTTCACACCAGATCCTCCTGAAAAGCATGAAAGAGTGGTGGAGCCACCTTCCTCTGGTTTAGTTTGAGGAAATCCTCTCCTCTATTCCCAGATGTGCTTTTTGTATGTGCTTTAGCCAAGGGACATGTTTTGCACCAAGGAAAATTAGAAGGCTTCAAGAAAGCACGTCTTTCTTGAGACACCTGCCTATCTAAAACAGGAGAGGCACCCAACACCTGGATCACCTGTCACTCTCTGGTAGCAGGCTGCAGCCAGATCTGCAGCATTTGCTGCCACCATGACAAATGTCATGTAAAGTCACCCAGCACAGCCCGAAGGAGCCGAGGCTGGAGGAGCAGGTGAGGAGCAGGCTGGCTACTGGGCTTAGAAATGGGAACCAGGTGTCACTTTGCCGAAACGGGTGAATGTGAGGAAAATCCATTTAATGAAAGAAAGTGTGAAGCAGGCAGATATTTTCGTTAATTGTGTACTGCAAGCAGAGTGTATTATTCAGATTATGGTGTCTTTCATTGCATCAGGAGTGCCAAAATGATGAAAAGTCACCAGCTGTAATAAGCTAGTGATAGCAGACTAGGCAGTGGGAATGACAGATGAAATTGCTTGTCCTTTTGGCAGAAGCCAGCAAAGCCATAGCTCAAGAGAGCAGAGTGCCAACCTTACAGTCAAGCTGCGCCCCTCACGGTAACATTACTTTAACCAGAGAAAAATAGAAATTATTGCTCTTGTCAGACAAAAAATTTGATACTTGTGTTTTAGGATCAACTGTACTTTGCCCCAGTCTTTGTGTTTCATCTAACTTCATTTAACCAAAGAGCAAATGCCATTGCACATGCACTAACAAATTTCCATTCACTGCAATATTCTTTCAGGGGTGTAAGTAGAAAGGCAGCTTGACCCAAAGTGCCCTAACAGAGATAAGTTTTGTTCATTTAATGGAAATGTATAGGTCACATAGATGTGAGTAGCAGAGGCGAAATCCTGCCTGGGTTGCACATGCAGAACTCTTCACTAGAATCAGTGGCATCCTTGATTGTGGCGTAGGGAACAACCAGGTGTCCTTTTACTTTCTTCTAGAAATGTTGTACAAAAAAAAAAAAAAAAAAAAGACTTGTAAAGAAAATATGTCAGTCAAACAGAAGTCAACTTTTCTGTAAAGAAGTCTTATAGCATCCCTTGCTGATAATTTTTTGATTTGGACTGTCAGATATGTCCATGGAAGAAGTTGACACTATTTCCCTGCTCTGGCACTATCCATGCAGCAAGTGACAAATCTTGCTAAAGCCAGAAGTGTCAGGCAAAGGTGTTTCTACAGCTTCAAGGGAGTCACAGAAGCAGAAGAGGTCTTCCAGGAAGGAGTGGTGGCATCACCCTTCCATCACCTTCATTTTAGAGCTGGAAAGAGCCTTTTGGCCCAGTATGCTGCAAAAGGGTTCTGATATTTTCAAGCTCCCCCATACACAGGGAGAAATACTAACATGAGGTAAAGAGCATAAGAACACTACAGACTCAATATTTCTCCCAGAAATTTTTCCCACTTGCTGGAGTGGGCGTAATGCATAAAAGAGAGAATGCAAGATACTGAACCAGCTTTCTGTACCCAGAAGTTTTGCCTCTGTCAGAAATCAGCCATGTAGCCAGAATCGTATGATAGACCAAGAGCTCAGTTTCAGTTCTCCCTTCAGATGCCATTAATTCACCATTTCCATTGCTGTCCTGTGAAGATTATCCCTTACCTTTGCATTTGTCTAGCTTTAAAAGAAAAGGCAATGTAATTCCCATTGTTTCATTGAGGAGACTGATTGAAAGGCTCATACATTTGAGATGATGAAAAACATGCTGATGAAAACCCTTCGCATCAGAAAAAGTGCATTTGATGAAGCAGAGATGATTCTGACCAACATATATTAATCAGGTTTCCTCGTCCTGGACCAAATTTCCACTAAGAATGAAGGAGACAGAAGGGCAGAGGAGAGGGCTGTAACTGTTACAAGGCAGCTTGTTAGAAGCTGCCTCCTAAAGGCATCACATTTTAAGGATCTGATCCAAACCTGCCAGGGATCAGAGCTGGACCCCAGTTCCACACCCTCCAGTAAAAGCCAGTTCTGCTCATCTTGGTGTGAGCAGGACCCTGAAACGCTCCTGCAGGCACGCCAAAGGATGTTCTGCTCTGGAACAAAAACACAACTTCCATCTCCAGCTTGCTGTGCAAAACATAACTGGCTTTCAACCTGACTTATCTGTATATCCTCATGTCCACAAGCGTCCTTTGAAGTGCTGCCTGAATTTTCCCTTGCTTAGTTTCCTCGCCTCAGCTTAAATTGAGATGAAATTGAATATAGGCTCCAGAAGCACTTGGCCAGTTTTGGAAATTGTACCAATTACTCTTTGTTAAACCTACTTGTTTTAGTCTGAGAACACTAGCCTCCAGGGCTTGGAGAGGTGGAGGAAAGAGACTTACATACTAATTACAAGGAATTAAATCCAAAACAAATATCACCATTAATAGACTTAACTTCAATATAAAGTGGCTGCCAATGACAGAGGGATTTGCCACTTGCATTTTATATTCTCCATCATCCAAACTCTTTCCAATTCACGCATATTGTACTCATTTGGGCTTTCCCTATGCTTCGATCTGCTCTTTTCTCCATTTCTCTGTTCTTCTTTCATGTCATTAATCTAATCTAATCCCTTTCCAAGGTGACACTGCAAACAGAGCTCAAGAGCATTTACATCAGTGCCTTCAAATCATCTTATGTAGCAATTCCTGCATCTAGGTGCTTTACGATTCCCTTGGCTTCTTTCCTTCCCATTGTTGCCAGTCCCACTTGCTGCCCTTCTCAGGACCAGCTTGGCAGTAATGGCTACCAGGTTTCTAAAATCCATTAAGGACAGAGGCTCATGGAATTCAACAGGAGCTTTTTGATATCTGGGATTTAGACAAGACAGCTAATCCCCTTTTCAGGCTATAGCCTGCAGTCATCCTGAATTCTCATCAGGCAAAAACTCACCCTGGAAAATGGGGAATTGTTACAGAAAGCCCCGATCAACACAACAGAGAGCACAAAGCGATTACTGCTAAGACAGAACCCCTAAAGATAATTGCACTTTCACTGTTTCTAAGGGGGTTTCTTTTCATGTTTTTTTTTGCTTCCCTTTCTGTTTTACACCAGCTCAGCCATCCTCCTGCTGGCAGTGGGTTCATCCTTCTCATTCATGTCATGGCTGGTGACAGCCCTGCCATCAACAGCAGCCCAGATGCTTTAAGCGGGGATTCCAGTTCCACTCCTCTTTGTTCCTCAAATACAGAAAGTCTGTGGTAAAAGCTGATTCAGAATGACCTCACCCACTCCATCCCTGTCCATCTCCTACGACCCACATGAAAAGGGCTGGCTGAGGTGGAATCAGTGAGCCAACTGCAGATATTAGCATTTGGTTACTTGGTAACTCTTCTTCGATCAATACATGCTTTACATTTAAGATCCCAGTGGCAGGATGAACATAACAAATTAGAAAACCTCAGGTGGAACAAACCTAGTGGCTTATGGGACATTTCCAAAATAAAAATGCATGTTGAATCACAAATAATAGCTTGGCTGCAATCTCAGGAGTCTAATTATGAAATGGATGTGGAATCATTCTGTAATTATTTAGAAAGTTTATTTCAGCAGCCAGAAATCCTCTCTCTGTTTACTATAGATCGTCACAAGTATTCTGCGGTTATTTGTAATGTCTACCCGGAAAGACGCATGAATAAGAGAGGCAATTTTAAGAAATGGGGACAGATCCATGCCTTTTGTAAGTCAATGGATTCATGCCAGGGATGAATTGAGAACAGGTTCTTCAACAAAGTTAAATCATTTCTAACCAGTCCCAACAGAGCAGAAACCGCCGTGCCTTGCAGTGGGGATGTTCTCACCATAGCGCAAAACCCGATGACACATTCTGCTTAGTGCTTGTGTCTTTGCCTTAGAAAAGAGTTCCGTTCAAAACCAGCACCAACCCCTGCCCACTGTGGATTTGAAACCAGTGCGTTGGCCCCAGGAAGACAATCATCACACAGAAGGACCTGCTACATCCATTAACAGAGCCAGGGCTCTGCCTTCAGAAATGAATCCTGTTGTACTTGACCAGATGCTTAATCTATTCTTAGCAAAGGGCTAAAGATCCAGGCCCGCAGTTCCTGGGTGAATGGGTGGCCCCAGGTCTGCCTGCTGGTATCAAAGGGGAGCTCATAGATCTGTGTGATCATGAAAACTTCCAGTGCAGGGTGGTAATATCTAAAGGGTGAAGAAAAGGTCTCACTGGGGGTATAACCTTGTGGGTCCTCCACAGAGCACCACAGGGACTGTCGGTTCCACGTTGCGCTGACCGCACTGCCCTTCCGTGGGAACAAACACTCTGGAGTACACAGATCCCTGGGTGTCACAGGAATTAATGACTATACGGGAAGGAAAACTGATTGCTTTCAGCCTAGCTGGTTGCACATGCCAAGTGTTATCAGGTCATCTTCCCATTCATTGCTCTGTCTCCATTATGTTTGTTGTTGATCCTTTTTCCCCAACTCCACAAAAACACCCCATTTTGGAGTGGCCACCAGACAAGACATCAATCATGACCCTTCTGGCCATGGAATACACGTGGAAACACAGTCCAAAGGGATGAGTTTTGTCTTAGTGTTGGGATTTATAAAGTGTTTTTCTTCCTAGAAGGTCTGAGGAGCAGAAACGGTGCCATACAGCACCTCATGGGTGTCCTACACCTTTCAGCAGTAAATCTGTTTCTCCAGAGGCAGAAAAAGGAAGAAAGCACACTGCTAATTATACACTGTGGGGCAATTTGCCTTTTTATTTCCTGATGTATTCCCTGACTGGTGGAAAATCACTCTTGGCAAATGCAAAACTTACTTTGCTGCCAAAAGGTGCACCTCTAAATTATTAATCAAGAGCACACAGAATTGCGAAAGGTGGAATATTGAACAAAGGCTCAATTGACACTCTGGAAGTTGAAGAAGATATGGAAGACTCCCTTCTAATTTATTTATTCCTTTTCTGTTCTGTTATCCTGATATGCTGCTTCCAGTTACCACTGCACCCCGCACTGTATGGTATTACGTGATTTTGTTTTCAGATTGTTGGAGATAAAGTTACTTCATTATTAATATATATGCACTGTGCATATCCATAAATATTGAATATATACGTGTGTGTAAACCTACTGGAAGTGTTAATAGTTAAGATAAACGAAGTCCATTATCGCAATGAGTGACTATTTCTATGACCCTATTTGCAATAAAACCAGATTCAATGATAGGAGAAAATTGCTAGGTTTCAGAATAATTGAACCAGGCCAGACGAATTCCCACAAAGGCATCATTTACAAAGTACTTTGCTTGTCTGAAATATTTATTCCCACAGAAGGAAATGGAAAAAGAGTTCATATGGTTACACAGCTATCCTCTGTGTGTAAAATTGTTTTATCATGTTATGTTTATTTCCTAGACATCTTCCATTGGGGTATTGCAGGAAAATACTGGCTGTGCAGTTAGTTCCTTTGTGTGGACTGTTCGTATTTATTCACTGAGAAGTCAATCATGTTTTGTTCAGGCTTGTTTTGTTCTTCTGCTGAGCAAACACTTAAGAAAGCCTTTTCTTGTAAAAACTATTTGCATATACAATGCGCACCATTCAAAGTCAGCGCTACACAGATCGTTGAGATGTACCATGGGAAGTAGCTGAGTTCTTCCTGAAAATGCTGGCATTGCTCATTAAGACTGCAGTATATTGTTCGTGGTTAAGGACTCCGTCAGTAGTTACAGTTATTTTCAGTCTGTCTTGTATTGAAAGCCTGGCTAGATTTTTACTATTAGAAGTTCATAGCGAAATGCTTCCAAGCAATCTACAAAGAATTACTCCCAGCAATTATCCACTGAATAAATCTGAATAATGAATTCATTCACAAAAGTCACTATCCATTTGTGAACAATTAGCTGAAGAAATAGAGGTAACACTCATCAGCTAAATAATTCATTTATGAATTCTTTGTCCAGCTTTGCTTCTGACATATGTTGCATGAAATGAGATCAAAGCTTAGATGAAAAATTACCTTAAAAAGAAGGGCAATGTTAAAGGAAATTCTTCCAGCTTCCAAAGCAGAAATTATCCCGCTATTGTAACTATTATTTATTACCAGTGATTTCAGAGGTTAGTGAAGTTATTTTCCTGGAATCTTTCACTTCATGCATTAAACTGTGTTTTATTCCTAATGTATATCCAATTTTAGGTTGTTAAACTGCAATCAAAAGCACTTAGTAGGAATGGATCTGTCCATGTTATGAGATTTGAACTACTGACATCTTTATCTACTGAAACTTGAGTGCCCAGGTAACTACTAATTATTCAAGCATTTACAACCATTACTATCAATATAATTAACACATTGTGGGATAAAAGTGACAATGAAATTAGCATTCCTAGCATTTGGATAGCAATCTTTCATGAAAACATTTATAAACAGCCCAATTATTTTTTAATCAAATGAACATAAAAAATTGTTTACATTTAAGCGGAATCTAGAATTGAAAAGAAATGGTTTCTGGTATCAAAAATGATAAATGTTATCTCCATATGTCCACTTCTTGAAAACATCAAAACCCTTTGACATTTTTGCAGTGTTTTTTTTTTAAAGAAAATAGCAAAAGGTTTCTGCCTAATTGTTTAGAAAAATGTGAGGTTTTTTTTCAATACAACAAGATTCAGTAAAAACATAGGAACAAGTTTTTTCACTCATGTCTAAAAGCTCACGAGCTCGATGTTGTTCTTGGCAGGAATAAGGGGCTGCACAAGCTTCTTATGTGCCTTGCTGGATGACACTAGTAGAAATAAATGACACAATTCACACGAGAAAGTCAAAGCTAGATGAAGTGTAGAGATTGACTTCCCTCTTCCCACCTTGATCAGTGTAGCTGGCCAATGTAGGCACATAAATTCACTCCTACATTAATTAGTAGCAAGTTATTATCACAGCAGGAGGAAGAAGGAACCAGAGGAGAAGCTAGGGACCATGGTTTGGAAGACTTTGTCACCTTCCTGTCTAGGATCTACTGTGAACAAAATTTTGAAGAATTACTCTTCGCCACCAAAAGCTCAGCTTAGATATCCCAAAATAACTGCTGTGCAACACTTGCAGGACACACCAGAGAGGGGATTTTGAGAGCGTTTCACAAGCCCTGCAGCTGTGAGCTGGTTGCAGCATGAGGAAAAGCCCTCCATCACCTCCATGTACAGGAAAGAGAAGGTAAGGTTACTGGTGTTTAGATATGGTGCACTCAGTGAAGATCCCCAGGCCAGAAAAATCTGTTCTTCTCCATGTTGACAGTGCTTTCACTGCTGGAAAGGGAAGGGCTTGAGGACCACAGCCCCTGTAAGCACTGCAGACCCCTGCAGGGGCTGAGCTGGAGGAGGGCAGCTAGGCTCAAGGCATTGCTGACCCCCACATCAGCGATGGATGCCTCCTCTGATGTGTTGGCCCAGTTTTCTCTGGGGTTTCTGGATCTGGATCTGGGGGACAATCCCAATCCATCCCATCTACTCACCCAATACCCAAACCCCTGAAAGAAAGACCAAAACAGTGAAGCCCACAAAGCTGCTGTGCCCCCTGGTTCCTAGTGCCAATGTAAGCATCTTGCAACCCTCGCTCCACTGGGTAGGTGCAAAACGGGGGCCAGTCTGAGCATGCCATGAGAGAATCCATCCAACCACCTGGAAAATAACACAGAACTGGAGTGCTTTAGACATGTCACAGCAAATAAATAGCTCCAGGAAAAAAACAACAAAAAAACCTCAAGCTTGTGCTCGTAGAGACAGTAAAGCACAATATTTCAGCCGTCATGGCAGGTGTTTCTGACTGGAAATGGTATATTTGATGATGACCAGCCTTCAGCATTTGACAAGGGGCTGTTAAAGCCTCTTGAACAGTAAATCATCTCTCTTCCTATCAATAATCTTATTATAATATCTGTAGAAATGTCTAATGTTAAAACCCCACTTTATTACTATAATAATGGATCTAATTTGTAAAACATATAAAGTGAGGCCATAACTGTACTGGAGGGAGATGTATGTGATCCCACTACATCTATATCATTTCCTGATGGCTTTACCCACATATTTTGAATGGGGGAAGGATTAAAAGCAATCCCACTGGAAGGATTTTTGAGATTGGGAATGGCTTCTGGAAGGGAGATCCATGTGATCACAGAAATGCAGCAATCATTATTAAAAGAACAGCCTCGAGTTCACGTTACACACGTAAATATGTAGGTGTTTATCTGTGATTTGCTCCATTCAGGCCCTTTCCAGTTGTCAGGAAAGCCCTGCTTTCCAGCTGCACATTCAGTATTAGCACTATGTGCTATTTTTGGTTACGGAGTACATTTCAAGTCACGTCATCCTTCCCAAGCCAACACTGGTATGAAGGGTGGAAATTCTTCCTTCCACTCCTCTATCATTTGCTGCTGCTCCCATCTGCTCAGTGGCACTGCCTGCCTGGTCCTTGCTGCAGAGGGATCTCCAGACGCTTTCCCCTAGTCCTTCTCATTTTGTCAAGCGAGTGGCTTTCCAACCGAAGCTTTGTGTGGGAGTCTTCATGTTGGCATCCAGAGTACATGTCCCAAACATGTCCAGCCCCACCTTCTGATCCTAGTGCAGAGGAGTTGCCGGTAAGTAATCTCTTCATGGGTGATAGAGTCCTTGTGTCTAACGCCCAGAGCTTTCCACAAATGGGTTGTTTTTAAGGGTATATAATTTCCCAGCTAGCACTTTGGTAGGTTTCCACCTCTTGTCACAGTATGTTAACACCAGGTTTCTGTCTGAGGGCAGCATGCATCATCTGGCACTCTGCTTGATTTCCTTAAGTTATTAAAGTCTAGTAAATATTGTAAATACCACTTCCCTTTTAAGGTCTCCCTTGGCTAGGTGTTACCCAACCAGATAGTTGTTTAATGTTTTTCTTTTCTGGTGTGATGTTGCTGTTAAGTGTTTGGAAAAGTTCATACGGACCAAAGCCACACTAGGAGTTATAAATCTCTTTAAATATTTGAAGTTCAGTTTCTTTGGTTGTGACATGGGAGGAGCTGTCCTAACTAAAGCTATAACCACCAGTAGCCTGAACTGGGCTGTCCCTCCCCAAACCTGTTTCATTTTACACAGACTAGTTAAATATTCATTATGCCAGAAAGTAAGAGTGTGTGTGTGTGTGTGTGTGTGTGTGTGTGGCTGTAGCACAGTGATTAGGGCAGTCACCTGGTAGATGAGAGGTCCTGTTCCCAGTGACTGCTCCAATGAATATTTAAGTATTTCATATTAAGTATTCATTGGAGCAAGGACAAGAGCAGACTTCTCCCACCCCCAAGGGAGCACCCAAACACCAGGCTGTAAAGTCTTTCTTTCATTCTTTCTTTCTTTAGCTCAATGAATATTTAATTATTCAAGGCCAAACAAGACAGCTTCAGTGGCAGAGACTGAGATTCCCTGCTCCTATGTGTGCGCCATAGCCTTGATGATGAGGGCATGTGGATAAGAGATGTGGGTTCATATTCCTTTGGACTTAAAAAGAAGTTGGATCCACATCTCCCATACCCCAGATGGGTCTTACAGCTTCTGAGCTGCTGAATAAAGCACACAAAGCTCCAACACACACTGTCCCTGGTCAGGAGACAGAGGTGGTATGGGTTCTTGTATTATCCCAAGATCAGAGAAAGCATCCTTACCAGTGACTAGTTAAGCCAAAATCTGGTTTATAAATCCCTCAGGGGAACATGTCAAAGCTGAAGATGTTCTTCACTCCATGGCAGTTCCTGCTGGCTATGTTCATGTGCCTTTCTGAGATTATCCAGTGTGACGTGTAGGGAAACCCACATCTCCTCTGTGCTCTGAGGTCTGACACTCCCAGACTGTAGCTAATGGGACTTAATCCTGCTTCTGCAGCCCCAGGAGTGGGGAGGGGGGGGGGGGGGAGGGGAATGAAATGGTGAGTGCAGGGAAAGCATTGGAAGAGAAAAGTGTGCAGCAAGTGTATCTGAGTCTACAAATGGGCAAAAATAGCAGGCACTGAGGAGCAGGAAGATTAAAGCAGGAAGAATAACATGTAGGAAGAAGCATGCTATCACTGAGTGGGGAAATGACACAGAAAGGAAAAAAAAAAAGAGTGAGGACAGTGACCAGAAGGAGAAAAACCATCTGTGAAACAATATCCCTTACCTTGCTAAGGAACAGGGGGAAGGGGGAGAAAAAGGTAGAGATTATTTCAATCTTAAAGTAAAAATAAAATGTGGAGAATCTCTGCCACCCACTGAGATCTTTGAAAAGTAGATTTGCCACCTGCTTTCCACTTCCAGAGGGCAGTGGGGGCTTCTGAACTGAGATGCCTTGGATTCACTTTGGGGAGTTGACTGTGGGAGCATTCCTATGCAGGAGAGGGACTTACCATTTTTTATTATTGCAGCTATGTTTCTTATCATTTAGCAGAATCCACAGCAATCTGATTCTGTTACCAGAGAGTGCATGTGGCTTCCAAGCAAAAACCAGGAGAACAACATAATTGCAATATAGAAGTGCAAACAAATTGCCTTTTTGTACCCATCAGGATAATGTCCAAACCCCATACTGCTGCATAGCCTCGGTTGTCAAAATGGCAACACCGCATTCAGAATGGGGCTGCTTAGCTTAGAAGAGCACTTCAAAGGTGCTCCCAATGATATGGTTCATATATTTCATATCACATTTATGCCTGTTTACCCCAGGGCTGATGAGCAGCCACCTTCAGTAACTGTTCACTGCAATTCAGAGAAATCCTTTCTGAACCCTTTGCTGTCTGTTACTTTAACCAGCCTTTTTCCTAAGAAGACAGCTTTAGAGTACCAAAGATCTATGACAATGAAGGAATATCCATATTGTCTTGCTATAAATATTACAACGGTCTGACTATAAATGTCCGAACAGATGTGTTTCACACCATGTCCTTCGAGGGACATGGTAACATAGCCTCAAAAGCTCAAAGCTTCACCCAGATGCATTACTCCAGTTTGAACAGCCCTGTGTTTTGTGTTTTGTGATTAACTCTTTAGACAGATGACAGTAGCTATCCTCCTTCAATACTGAGAAAAAGGCCACCTGTGGACCAAGCCGTGGGGGAAAAGCGGAAAGCAGAGAGAAGGGTTCGATTTCGTGAGCCAGAAGTCACTGAACATGGTACGCTCAAGCTATTAAGCCTTTTGTTATGACCTTTCTAGCTTCTAACATGCACCCTGTCTGTCCACATCAGCTGCCCCCTCTGACAGCGTTATTTGGGATTTTGAGCTCAGCACAGAAGGGAGGACAGACAAGTTTTGCTCTGTGCACTGCAGGGTTGCATCTGGTCCGTTTGCTTGCCTGCCCTGGGAGGAGACGGGCTCCTGCATCCATTAGAACAGCCTCAGGGCTGTCCTCACAGCGAACTCCTCAGTCAGGGATCATTGTAGACCATGGGTTTGGCTGAACCTCAGGTCCACCCCAGAAGAGAAAAGGATCTCAGACCAAATTTAAACACACTTATGTCATTCCGGGTAACTAGGATGTAATGGCGGGGAGAGAGCCAGCCCTTTCATGCTTCCAAGCAGCATGCATGCCACTGGATACAATAGTGAAGGTCTGAGCCCAGCTGGCCCGCTGGGGTTAAAAGCAGCCAGGACATAACCATTTCTGCTAACAGGGCACCCAAGGAATGGTACAGCTAATGCAGCCTCTGGTCTTTCACTCCTGAGCCAAAATACGTTTGCAGGTAGGTCAGGTGGGAGTGACCTTAAGCACAAGTCTAGCAGAAGGGTCCAGTTTGCAGTTCTGCACATGCTATATAAAACCTGTAACCAAGAAAGAACTGTTGTTTCATTCTGATTTTCACAAACTGACCCAGCTAAGAAAAAATGTATTTAGTGGTAGGGAACTACAATTGTATTGTTTTGATATGTCTGTCAGTAAAAATGCAGGTGACAGAATGGTAAAATTTCTGGGTCAGCCACCTGTTTGGGCTGCTACTCAGCTGAAAACAAGGCTTGGTGTCTGCTGATGTGTCTGTAAACAGACCTCTCAGAGGTTTTGCAATACATTATTTGTGGTGCCTCCTAATGCAGAAGGGAAAAACTGTTTCTTGATAAGGTTGTTGACATGGCCTGGGCTTTCCCATCAAAACTGAACTCCTGGCAAGACTCAGTGAGTCAGCTCTAAACTCGTCAAAGCTCATCTAGCTGCTCAAGAGCAAGCTTTTGATAAGAGTGAATACCTCCTTCAGCTCCCTGACAGAGTCCGTGTCCCAGACTTAATCCTGCACGGGCCATCCCGCAGCCAGTCCAGCCGGGGGGGACCAGGTTCATCACCCGCTGGCTCTCGGTTCAGCACTGCCATGCTTGAGCTCCAGGGAGCTGCAAGGACAGAGAAGACTCTGGCTCTTTTCCATGAGGACATGAGAAGACATGAGAAATATCCCACCCTGTAATTCGTATTCTGTGTTGCAAACAGCCTATGATTTAGATGATTTGCTCTTCACCCACACAATGTCATTAACATAAAGGTGGGTAAGGGGAAGGCTGGGTGCATCACTCAAAGTTTTCCATTCTCTGGACTTTTTGTCCTGGGTTGTGTCTGGGCCCCAGCTGCCAAGCAGAGGCAGTTCCAGGATATCGTTGGATGAAAGTTGCATCTGACAGTGGGGTTTGCTTTCTTAACTTTCATACTTCTCTCATTCTGTTGGTCTTTCTAGAAATGCTGTGGAATAGAGAGGGCTTTTCTGTAAGAGCTGACTCCTCACCTCCCTGCAACAGCAGTAATCTCTGTCTCTGACCCCCCCATACAACAGTTTTTCTCACTTTCCTGAAGTGCACCTACACCTGCATGTTTGCACAGAGTGGGTAGATCATCATCTGACATAAATCTGTACAGCCAAAAGCAGTGTAAGAAGTGGTCCAGCATTTACAAGGCAACAATTTCAGAGACACTGCTTGGTGCTTCCTTTCTTATTCATCTGCTGCAAAAAGACCTTTCCACACTTCTAAGAAAATGTTCATTCTGTTTTCTAGCCATTGCCTGCTGTGACTACGTAGTGGGTAAGTTGAAGATCCACATTATAACCGTGAGCCATCCGTGGCACTAACCTGAGTTTGCTTTGTGGCTGCAGGGATACACTGTGCAAATACAGCCTCTGTACACCAAACATTTCATACACTGTTGCTTTTTCTTCTCAGCATATGAAGCGCAAGGTGTTGATGAGGTCTGTGCAGTATTTTAAGCAAGACATCTAGTAAAACAAATAGTGGAAGCAAAAATGAAATCCCTGAAGCTATTTTTAATTTAAATATAATTAATATATTTTATGGCAATAAAATAGGTACAGGTTTTTCACTATGATATGCAGGGAAAGCACCCCAAGCGAAACAATAGTTCTGCCTGCTGACTTTCATGTGTGGGGAACAGACAATTCATTTATATGCTGGCAGCAGGATAGAAATAATAAAAATAGTCTGTTTTTTCCTTTTTTGTTTGCAAGGATGTTTGAGGCCAGGCAGCCTGACAGAACCTCAAGCAAATATGTGTATCTGGATGTCCTTATGATGGTGATCATTTCTAGAGGCCCTGGCCCACATCCAGCCCCTGCTGCATGCAGTGCAATAAGGGAAGAGCAATACATATATACATACATGTATGTATACACACACGCAGAGCCATAGCATTGGGCAGCCAAAGGGCCTCCCAAGCAAAGGTCCCCATATCCCCTGGCTGTTGCTGTTGCCCAGGAAGAGGTTTGTAGGCTCATGCCAATGGCAACATCAGCTAAGGCAGTTATTGTGCTAGGAACGAGGTACTACAGGCAGGAACAAGGTCGTATAGGCCGGAAAGAGCCAGTTGGAAAAGGAAAGCCCGAATATCCCCCAGGTGACAGTGGAAATGTGTGTCCAAGACAGGAACTGAACCATAATGTCCTGCATCCCAACCCAGTGCTTTTCTCAGATGAGCTGCCTTTTGCTTAGACTGGGCATATGGCTAGGGCTGAGCGTGCTGTTCCAACAAGCAATGCAACTAACAGATTTAAGCATTAATTTTCTATTTGTAATCTAGAAAAAAGCAAGTTTACCTTTAAGCACATAATTATAGTGATGTGCTGAAGCTACTGTGAGCAATAGCTCATCACTCTTTTGTGGGTGGGATTATTCTTCCACATTATCTCTTATTCTGTTCCTGGACTGAACATATTCTGTAATTGACAGGATACAAGGAAAAGCCACATTTTCATCTGAGATCACCCACAAATTTCACATGGAAAGTAACTTTGGCAAGACTGAAAAAGGTTATAAGTACTTGATAGGAAAGGGCTGATGTGGAAAGCGGTTTAGCTCCCCCGCCAAAGTCTCACCATTAGCAGGTATGCTCATCAGGCAGGCCCCAGGCTTTGAATGGCAAGTCATCACCCAGGTGAGAACTGCATCATGTGGTGTGAGAGATCACGCAAGGGAAATACCAACTTCCAAGTCACAAATCTCTGCAAAAGCAGAAAATGGTGAATAATTCCCTGGCTAAATACCTTCATATAAACCATTCCTAGAATAATGCCAAATAAACAAGTTTATAAAAATTGAAGTCTGCTCATGGATAATTTGCAAACAGAAAGAAGGGCTAAATTCAAATGAATAAATTATTTGCTGCAAATAATTCACTCGGATCTATTATGGGACATTGATTTCGTTTCTGGTTAGCTATAAAATGACTGCCTATTAACATTTTACCTTCTCCCCATACACTTTTTGATACATTATTATGTGTTTCTTGCTTGGTTTTATGACTTTTACCTTCCTCCCTGTACATCTGTATGACAGTTTAATTGACTGCTGTGTATTCCAGGGCTCATAGTAGAAGCTAATTTAAATATGTTACAGCTAATGTTGGCCCTTTACCCATAATAATGCACACCACATTTTTATCTCCTTATTGATTATGTGCGTATGGCAGGAAAATAGCTGCACACTACGGATTTTTATTCAGGCATGAATTTGGCTTTATACTGCATGTTTAATACGCAAAGTGCTTTGTAAAATAATACTGACTGTGCAATGGCCATGCAGTCAAACAGAGCAGCCAGATCTGAATCAGACTAGATCCCCAGTACCCATGGTGGGATACATGCATGCAAGGGCTGGGGCACGGATGTCGGCAAACTAAATGTAGCCCATTGATCTCCACGCGTGTACTGTGTGCCTGACCTATGGCACTTTAAACATACGTGAACTATATTTTAAAGGCAAGAAAACTGTTTACAGTGCCCTCCTCCTTAAGACCCAGTGCAGAGGATGTTCCAGTGTAATTAGCACACCTAGCACTTAGAGAGAGGTTAAAACTACCAGAGCTTTCTCAATATGCCTCTCCGTTAATAGAGCCATGTTTTGGTTCTTACTGTAATTAACAGGAGCCTCAAACAAGCTGCACTAGCAGGGAAAAGGACAGAAATCTAGATCTCCTCTCTTTTATGGAACATTTGTAAGCATTAAATAATTAGATGAGGTAGCTTAATATTCTCCTAGTATTTAACTTAACATTTAGCATAAAGGTATAAAAAATAATTGCTGGAGGGAAACTTCAGATCACGCATTAGCTATGGTAATCCTGTTCTTATTGTATATAATTAAACTCTTTAAATGCTCCATTAGATGAGATCTTTTATACTCAACACCCTCCATCAGGAGGTGTGACTCACTATCACTGAACTGATGCCTACAGAAGTACGCACAACCAGAGCCTTGTGTACCCCGCTGTTCCCAGAAAAGTGGGACAAAGGCATCAGCGGGGGGTCAAATTTAGGAAGTGTTTAAGATGATACTAAAATAATGCTGCTTTCTTTTTTCTCCTCATCACCGTTCAGTAGATGACAGGTCATCATCTGGATTGCCTGTGCTCCTGTGGCTCTCATTCTGTGCAGTGCTGATCCTTGCTGTGAGTCTCTACTACATCAGCATGAAGCAAGATGTCAAAGTCCTGGAGGAATTTAAATCCCGGATTGTTATCTTCTTTCTTCAGATAAGACATATTGCTCAGAAATGCTGGAGCTGGTTTATGAGGCAGTAGCAATATCCTCCAGCCTGTCAGACATCTCAGAGCACTGCTGACCAGCACATGGCTGTGCAGAGCTCCCAGTCTACTCCAGCCACACACATGGAACATGTGAGCATCCACCTCGAAGAGCAAGAAAACCACCCCTGTTGTGCACTGTCCAGCAGCCACTTGTTCTCCTTTCTTTTTTCTTTTTTTCACATTAGTGGGCAATAATGTTAGTGCCTTGAGGTCCCACCAAACTCATGCTCCATCATCCTGAACAGCAAACAAGTATCTGAATTTTGTACCTCAAAGAGCTTACAAACTGCTGATACAAAGAGCTGAAGTCAAGAAATACATTGACCTATGCAGACAGCAGCAAGCTCTGAATAAAAGTCTCCTGAGTCTCAAGTCAAGGCTCTAAATACCAAACCATCTTTCTCCTCAAGTCTCCTAAGAGCTGTTCTACAAAATTTAAAATAAAGCTGAGCTGTTGAACAAACACTGCTCTGGTGGCCAAAGGCTTGGCGAGCTGCTATATTTATACACCTGAAACTATTGTTACTAAAATCCCCGCAAGTGGCTTTCTTGTTTCCCATCATACATTTTATTCCTCCATAGGCAAAAGCTGTTTCTTGATGTTTCACTTGATTCCCAGGTGTGAAGAAGAACAGGAAAACTCAATTAAACAGTACATAGTTTATTTGCCTAACATGATAAATAGCAGCATTGAATCCCAGGGTAATTACCAAATTAGCAGTTTAATCCTCTGGGTTTGATTCAGTCCATAAACCTCACAAGCTGAGCTTACAAGATTCATGATAGTTGTATTCAGTCAGAGGTTACGCCTTTATGCTTGGGTGTTCAAGGCCTTATGTAGTGGTAATATGGACTGTTCATCAAGCTGTGGGAGGCAAAGCTCCTTTTTCTCTCCATTGTCCCACCATAGCATGTACCTCCCTGAAGGGAATCCCTTTAATGGAGATCATGCAATCCATGTGGAATGGTGCTTTGAGAGTCTGGGAGGAGAACAACTGAGTGCAAGTTTATGAGCTTCAGCTGTGTTTTCTTCCTATATAAAGCCAGCACAACCAGCTTTTTAGGCCTTAGATTCTTGCCAGGCAGCACTTGATGTGTGTTTGGATTTATTTGGTATGATAAAATTGACATCAGAACCCATAACAGCTGAAGAAAAGAAAAGAAAAAGGGGGGGGAGGAAAGAAAACGCTGAAGAGAAGATGGAAGAGATGCCTGCAAGGCCTTGAATTCCCCTGACATTGCAATCCACCAAAAGAAAAATGGTGCTTTATTTTTAAGATATTTGGAAAAAAAAAAAAAAAAAAAAAAGGTCATACCTCCATACCTCTGCCCCAACAACCTTTTTCCAAACAGACCAAGGACTTGGCGGACATAAACACAAACACAGCATGCAGCCTTCTCACAAGAGGACAGTGGGCAGCAACTTGATTGAAAACAACTCAAAAAAAATTGCAGTCCAAGATAGAAAGAAGTAACTTCAGTGGCTATTCTCATGCCCCTCTTAAGATGTCAAAGGCCACAGCAATTGTATTTGACACACCACTGGTCTGGGAAGCAGAGGCTGCTGCAGGAGGAGTGTTTAGCTCAGGGGCTCTGTGCAAACCACTTGGGTACCCCAGCTCAGAGGGTAAGTTTCACGACTGCTTCCCTTCCCCCTCCCCCATCTCAGCCCTGCTGTTTAGGTAATAAATAAGAAAGGTTTAAACCCCATGTGCCGGTGAATCTCTGATGAAAAGGTTTAGATTGGTACCTGCATGGGCCAAGGGGGACATTGCAACTTGTTTACATTTTTGCAAACACAGATTAATATTTGTGATCTTTTTGATGTTCTTGTTGAAAATCTTGGGCAAATCAGTGCCATTTCTTTTTTGGCTCTGGACTGACACGTCTTCCCAGCATGTAGCAACTAGTCCCTTCAAAACAGGAGCCTTTTTTGAAGGGACAGTTCCCTCACTGCATGTCATGGCACTTTGCAACAAGAAAGCAAAACCCAAGCTGACAAGAACAGAGCAATCTCAAGAGCAAGAACAATAGAGTTGAAACAATCTATAGGTTAGCAGCCTGGTTTCAGTAACTTTAAAGCAAGTCAAAGGTTTAAGGTAAAACAGGAACTCCTCTTAGGACTGTGAGGGAAGATGCGGAGGCAGTGTGAAATCCATATGTGTGCTCACCATCCTGCACAACTCCCCAGTAGGTGGGCATGGGACCCCCTTTCCACTGGGTCTGCTTTAAATGGAAAATGGCCATGTTCTCCTTGCTGGGGCCCAGCTTTATCAGTGTGAGTGGGAACGGCTATCGCGTCTGGGCTGCCAGGGACATGAGGCAGAGGAACAGTTATTCTTGGCTTCTGCCTAGGCTCTGTTTGGGACAGTTTGGGACATGGGCAAAAGCAGCACTTGAGTTGTCTATTGAGGTCTCCCCATGGCCTTGCAAGGCCTCCCAGGTCAGGATTGTTTACTGTGGTCAGTCAGACATGGGGCAGGCTGCAGAAATCCAAAACAAATTTGCTACAAAGCCAGAACCTTTGCCATAAATAAAAGCTAAACTCCATTCCTGGGAGAGTGGTGGCATTGTGCAGGTGAAGAAACTGAAGCTGAGAAAGACAGTGCACCTGTGTGAGTGAATGAAGCAGGTCAGTAACAAGGCTGTGAATAGGTGAAAAAGTCCCAGCTCCTGGGGACTTACCTGTTCTAGAGCCTTCTCACTCAAGCTCTTTCCCCATTCATCCATCCCGCTTACACACACACACACTTTTTTCCCACTCTGCCTCTTCATTCCATTCTTTATCCATCACAGATCTACCCTTACTGCTGAGAGCTGGGTGGGATTTCTCCTTGTTCTTGTTTAATGCCGTTTCTCTAGCTGCAACACCTCTGTGAGTTTGGAAGAGCTAACAGGAGTCCTAAAGTCAGGGAAAATCAGTCATGTTGGGTGATAATTCCCTTGCTGACTGTGCTGGGTAATATTTCCCTTCAGTACAACTCCTGAGAATTGCCCATAAAGAGGTAAAAGAGGAGAGGGAGTACAGGATTTCTTACAAATGCTAGAGATGCTCACCTGAAAACTGGTGTCAGTTTGGGGAATTGCTTTAGAAATCAAGAATCCTGCAGCCAACCAGTTCCAAGCAATTATTTAATCCAGCTTGGAAATGTAATATATTAGCTTTAAAGGGCTAAAAGAGGGAGTGGTGGAGGACAGGACTCTTGCAGCAGTTCTTGAAGCAGACAGTGATGAGGTGGGCTTCCCAGGAGCAGTGCTGACAGGAGTCAAAGGGCCAGAAGAGAGTCAAAGGAGGCCTGTGCATGCAGATGGGCTAGTGACAGGGCCTAAGGGTAGAAGTGCTGCCTAATATCACTTATGCAATGAGTATGAAAGTAATGCACAACAGAAATCAGCAGACCACAACAGTACGGGGTAAGTGTTGTTTTGTCAGTGTTCAGTACATTCCTGCAGCGTGAACAGAGGGCAGCTGCCAACACCTCTTCAGGCAGGCTCACCACATCAAAGGCACCTGATTGCACTAGCAGGCACATCCATACCCATACGATTAGAGGAGATAGTAAAGGACACAGTGAGATGACATTAGATTTTTTTTACATTAACCTTTTAATGCACTCAGCATTAGCACTAGTAAAAAGCAGCCCCAAAGACTGCTTCTAGCCCCATTCCCTACTTCATGTCTCCAGCCCTGCCACGTCTGCAAACAAGTTAATGGAGTAGCAGAAGCCCTTAGCAGCAATTTTAGTTATTTCTGCCTTTTTCCACTTTGAAGCAAGCAGAAGAGCTGGCAGAGTGTGCTTAGGAAAAGGGTATTACCAGCTGCCCTCAAGGAGTAACTCGGGAACCTCTAAGATAATAGCATGGACTTGTTTCTTATTAATTCCTTACTCCAGGATAGCTGTTGGGAGCCTTTAGGCCCACCTCTGAAAAGAAAGGCTGACGTTACATGAAGAAAATTAACCAGCCGGCATTTAGAAAATGAGCCTGCCCATGCAGACTGTGGTTCCCTTTTACATTTGGTAACAAGCTGCCTTTCAGCTGCATGCTGGCATGGGAGCATCTTCTCCTAGCCTCCTATGGCATTAGGGTTCACTGCTGGAAGATGATACCAAAAGGGCTCAGGCAGCTTAGGAGTGTTGGCCATGTCCTTGACTATACAGGTTGTGGCGTGGAGATGCTGGGGAATGAGTTCACAAACTAAGGTGTTACCACTGACCTTGAGAACAAATTTTTTCTTACATTGTAATGATTTAAATTCACCTTCAAAAACCAGTCACAGAATATTGACTTTCCAAATAATTTATTTGTATATGTCACCAAATCATAAAAAGCCAATGCACTGTCCAGCAAAAAGCATCAATATATAAAACACATTATCAGTAACACTATAGTGTATCGTTTATACTGAACCCAGTCCAGCTCCTACTAAAGCCAAAGAAAACTTTGTCAGTCACTCCATTAGCAGAAGGATTGGACTCAGAATTTTTATTTCTAGGTGTTTACAAAGGGCTATATTAAAATGCTAGTAAAAAGCTTCCTTTTTGAGACTGTATCAAAACAATAATAAACTTCACTCAATCCTGTTTCTGTCAAATGCATGCAAATAAAGTTCCAAATCAGTAGTCATTACACTGCAAAAGACCGTACAAATCAAAAGAAATAATATTCAGAACAGACCAGGCTCTACCCTAAGCTTGTGTGGACTGGCATGATTCCAGCATGGCTCATAAAGCTAAGCTATATACACCAGCAAAGGATCTGCGCCTCTACTGCTTTCAGTGGTTAAACAAATTATTTAAGTGTTCAGTTTTGCCCCCAAATACCATTATGCGGGGACCTCTTTAGCAGCATGACACAGGAGTTAATCGAGACTCTTATAAAGCTTTTCCTACGAGGCTGTAAGAAAAGACAGTAGCTCGTGAACACGTAAGTCACAGGACATATATTTTAGAGAGGCTGAAATGCTTTCAGGCTCTGCTCTGACTTGTATGCAAGATCTGCTTCAGATCTTTGCAGGTGGTACCACATAAACCCCCCCAAACCTTTTAAAACTATGGGTGTTTACGAGCTACTTTCAAAAATGGCAAGTCGACAGAGATTTGGGAACAATCCTTCCTTCCCCACATGAGCCACGAGCTGCACAAAGCAAAGGGCCAGCTGTAGGGTATCTGGATCTGCCAACCTGGAAAGAAGAGGTTTCCAAAGCAGCCCCTCCAAACCTGGTGGCCATGCCAGCACCTTTACACGGATATCTGCACGGCTGACACAGGTGGCCCTCTCCAGAAGCTGAGTTTAGGGCAGCACATACTTCAAGGAGATGCTTTGCTGTGCATGAAGCCAGATGAGCAGGTGGTGGCTGAGCGGGCCAAGCAAAGGGTGAAAACGGTGTCAGCACTGCCAGCATGGGCACTGCCATGCTGGATCCCTCACATCGCAGCCTGAAAGCCGAAATCCCTCCTAGGAAATGCACTCGCAGTTCTCCTCACCACCTATTTCTGTTCTGATTTACAGCACCCCCCTGTCTCCCTCAGCAGCCTTTGTCCCCAGCAGGAAGAGATGTGAGAAATGAGGCCTGATCAGCTCAATGGCAATAAAACCCTCTGTGAAGTTTGAGGAATGTTTTTGGAGATGAAAGGACCCAAGGAAAGGAGATGTCAGTGAAACTGTTGGGGGTTTTTTTGTTGTTGTTTTGTTTATAAACCTTCAAAAACCTCTTAGGAGTGTACTTCAGATCACAATATATTGATTTCTCAATTGTGTGGCTTGGGCTGAAAACCAGCACTAGTTTTATTCCGAGAGTATTTGACCAGAATTGCTCTGATACCATCCATCTGCACTGGCCTGATGCAGCAGTCATCCCCCTGGAAGGATGCTGTTTAGCATTTTCTTAGCATCATTTAGCAAAAGGACTGCTTGCAACTCCAGAAAACTATGGTTTAATAAGGAGACTGTTAGCACCTTTTGAAGTCAAATGTTGAACAGCGGTTTAACAATGTTAAAACTGTATCAGCAGCAGAGACAATGGAACAGGTTAACGGACGCAATCAAGACCCAACGTGCTGTGGGAAGATGGGCTGTACTGCAGACACAAACCATGAGACCGCACGGTGTTAACAGGGAAAACTAATTCCTGGTGCTGCAGTAGTGAGGCTGTGAAGAGCTCTGGACTCTCTTATGTGGGATACCATGACAAGAAGATTTCCAAACATTTCCTTGCCTTAAAGTCTATGATTTAACCTAGTACTCATCTAACTTCACCAGGTCCCTTAAGGGACTGCTGGCACCAGCCTTGGGAACCTCCTAGAGCAACATGTCACTGGAATCAGGCCTGGATGATGTAAAGGGAAGGCTTTGACGTCGTACCCCAGACAGCCCAAGTGAGAACAGGGAAAATCTATGTCATTCTTTCTTATTTTTTGACAAAAGGTAAATTTTGCCATAGGAGCTGCAATGTTTCTCACATTCGTAATACCCTTCAGAAACTGTATACAAACCGGAGTCAAACTTGCTCAGCTCTGGGGCACAAAGGGGAAAGTAAGGAGGTAGTTTTGTCTTTTTTTTTTCTTTTCTTTTTTTTTTTTTTCTTTTTTTTTTTCTTTGGAGAGAGAGAAAAAAAAAAGAGTAGTTTTGTCACAGGACTGTCTACTCAATTCTGTGACAAATCACCCAAGACGTCAACAGTAACAATGGATCTTCATTCCCACCTCTGGGCTGGTCTCAACCCTCTCTTTACAACATAGTCAAGTGGAAAAGGGGAACAAAAAGTTCTCAGACTGGGTTTCCAGCATCTACAAATAATCCCAGCTATTTCAGTGAGCAGCTCTTGCTGCCAAGTACTTCATCTCCTTGATAAACACCAGAGCCGCCAGGCTAAAACATTGTTATTTAGGAATTTGGAGCCAAGTAGAAGAGCTCCAACAAGAGGATTTGAAAGGGATCCAGGATAACTCCATGGTAACAACACTTGCCATGTAGATGGAGGCTTGTGTCTCCCCAGGCAGAGGGGGAGATCAAACCTGTGCCTTGCAGTTAGCTGCCAGTGGAGAGGGCTGCAGAAGGACCACTACAGGCATTTTAAGTAGTTCACCGCTTTCTGCCACCCCTATGAAATGCAACTTTTCACATAACATATAACCTTCCATGTCTTTGGAGAGAAAAAAAAAAGTATTAAGAAAACCAAACCAAAATAAAATCATTATTTGACCAATCAAGAGGGCTATTCACACAGCCCTTCTTGGGTGCCTGTGCCCACTTTTTAACGAGGAGCTGGCAGGAAACCAGTAAGCATTAAATCCTAAATCCTTTAGTTATCTATGCGAATAGGATTTAGACTCTCACATGGATTCAGTCCTTTCCACTGTTGTGTGCAGTAACGGTTCAGGCAGTTATAGTAGCTATGAGAGGTAGAAAAGTTTAAGGACTCGGATGAATAGATTCATCTATGCTTGCAATAGCAGTTCAATACACTCTTTGGCATAGACAAAAAAAACTAAAGAGAAAGCATTGCTATTAAATACTCATCCCAACAACAGAATGGAAAGACATTTATGTGCCTGCACTGAAATATGCAGTACTTGCTATACATTAGGAACATTGCTGCCTGACCTCTCAGAAACAAATGTTAAGTTTTTTTGATAGAGTGCAGTTGTGTTTTTCCCTTCTACATCAGGAGTACATCAAAGTGCAGTTGTTAGCTTCATCAATTGAGTGTAATTTTGTCATCTCAAAAAAAAAATATATAAAAAATTTTAAAGTGTGCATCTCTGAATACTAAAATACAGCTTAGGTTAGTTTTCCTCTTTCTTATGGAGGACAAGGACAGAAACATGCACTTCAAGGCATTAGGATCATGGACAGAAACAGTTTTGAAACAATTTCAGTGCTCATGAAGTTATATGAGCATTTTCTCCCTGCATGCAGGTGTGGAAACTAGCCAGGCAAAAACCTGCCTCTCTTCCCAGATTGCCTAAGCATAAGGACACGGCATTTGTGGTCTCCAAAGCAAACATACCAATGAGATAAAAATGGGCTATTTCCATCAGCAAAGGAAATGGTCTGGGACATAAATTCAGGCTCTGGATACAGACAGGATTCCCATTAGCTCAAGGATGTTCACACCCAGGCCATTGATTAAGAAGTAAAGACAAAAATTTTGTCAAAATCTAGACTGGTTTGTCACAAAATACTCTTAAGTCTTGCCAGTATGAATGATCATCTGGATTTTTGTTACATTTATTATTTAAATAGTAAAAGTGATTTTACATGCAATATGTTTGAAATGGGGGCTTTGGAGAAGGGAGATGATAAAAGCCATATACACCCAAACACCAAGTTTCTATGTACTTTCTTGTAACAAATATTTTACAGCTGACATTCATTCTGAATTTGCACATTTGATATTGTATTTTCTGACACCCATCACATAGATCGATCTGTGATTTAAAGTTGTGCAGAAACCCAGTTTTCCTCAAAAAGCCTATACAACAGCCTGTGGCTCACACTTCCCTAGCAAAGGGACCCTGCATTCTGCACCCAGATCTGCCTAAAGACACTCCTGTGCACATCCCCCATTTCTCAGGATATGGACCAACCATCAACCTAAGGGCTAAGCTGCATGAGGTGCTAAAAATTGAGATCGGACCAATTATGCAACAAAGACTAAAAGATTCTGGAGGACAAATAAAGGTGAAACGTGGCTTCTTATCTCACTGATGAGAACCTTCAGGTGTCCAGGAGAATCCTAAGTGTCCTCTCTCAACCAGTCATGCATTTCACATGCAATAGCCATTGCACTAAGAAAACCCAAAGCCCTCAAACTAGGAAACAGTTTGTCTAGTCTAGCCCTCCATTTCAGAGAATAACACAGCCTGGGGCTTTCTAACCCACTGTTCACAGTGGGGGTGTAGAAGAAACAGAGCATGTGCACATGTTTTCTTAAGGTAAGTGTTCAGGTTACTTTAAATATAGAAGGTTAGTTTGGTTAGATTCTCAGACACCATAAATCAGCTTAGCCCTTCTGTCCCTCAAGAACTACACACTAACTTGCTACACCTAAGATCTGCTTGAATTTCTTCAACCGTTAAGACAATGTTTTAAAATTAATTCTCCCATCTAAACTTCCACTACTAAGTAACTGTTATAAACACATCTTTTTTTCCTCTTTGTCACTGCATCTTTTCTAACAGCAAATAAATGGCTTCATACAAAAGGACATGCTGGTTGTTTTGAGCCAGAATATTGTACTGTGTTGCAGAAGAGTATGGTTTGGCAACTGAAGGATTGATAGTCCTATCGAAATATGTTCTGCTTTTTGCCTGCAATACTGTTTTTACAGGATTTAATAAGACTATGTTCATTCCAGGTTCATTGGTCATTTAGGAGTCCATGGTGCAGAATTCCTGAATCAGAGGAAAAGTACTCCTTGCTCATGTAACATAACTACAAAGCATGTGGTCCTCTTCTCTGCAGCTCTGCTTCCATCCTGAGTACTACATAGGTTAAATCAGCAGTGTTCCACATCAGTGAGGAAAGGCCTTGAAGGGAAGTGTGGCTCCCTGTTCGTAACAGGACTAGTACAAGCCAACATCAGGACATTACCCACCGATATGGGAGGAGTTAGAACATCTGCAAACCTGCATCAGAAACCCATCTCTGCCCTTTGGAGGCTTTGCACTGGCCGGTGCTTTCCTACTCCACTCACATCACATCCACATCCACTTCTGGCTATCATAACCTCTGTATCCTCGCACAGATCCTAATACTAAGTAAGAAAAAGGCAGTGTAGAAAGTTAAGGCAAATTAATAACTACTCCAGGCCAAACCACCTGCTAAGAGAAGACCATTCATCCATATCAAAGAGCAGTGGAATTATTTCTGGCATATATCTGTGTACGTTGTATAGACACACATACCCCACCTGCCTGATACTAAATGCTTTCATGACAAGGTCTGTATACTCGAGCATCTGTCACTGGTTATTATAGCAACCAGTTTTCTAAGGGACCATAGAAACACTGCCATAGCATACGTGTCCTTCAGGTTTTAAAGGAAATCATCACGCTCTTATTTTTGCAATACTGTAAGTTCCCAGGTGAAAGAAACCTCACAAATTACTGGGATAAGAAGATATAAGCATTTGTGCCTTCATGAGGAAATTATATTCCAAACAATGGCTTCAATTGTTTCTCCTTTATAAAAATAATAACCAACAGCATTGCTCTAAAAGCTCAGGTGATACTTGTTAGCTTAGATTTTTCTAACCCAGTGTGGACTGCTGGCAGGGAATTGGCAGGGAAATTAACCACAGATGGTAGCCAGGACGTGGGGAACATATATTTGATATAGCAGAGTAATTGTGTGACAACAACCCAGTGCCTCGGAAAGCATCATCCAGTTGCATCCAACCAAGTAAGGCTGTCCCTGCATTACCAGGAATTTTTACAGGCCAAAACAAAGGCCTTTTGGTTGTGGTTTTAGCATCGCAGGGAACACAGCAAGTAAACAACTGCATCCTATGTTCTCCACCAGAGTGGCTCACAGCTTTGCGATGGGCAGCAGCAGGAGGGTTTGCATGGGCGAAGGCCACCAAGCTTTTTCCCCTGCCACTGTGTGAAAATAAATCAATACAAGTAGAAATGCTACACAAGGTTCTAGTTCTTTGAATACAGTTCTTGCGAGAGTGTTCCCAGAGGCCTGCTTTTGGAGATGGCAAATTGAAGAAGGCATTGAAATATCACAGAAATGCAACATTTGACTCAGAGAAACTCCTACTGAAGACACTCTGTGCTGGCTGGCAGTGGATGACTAAAAGCAGAAGTCAGAAAATACAGAAGAGAGACGTGTGTGAGAGAGAGCATAGGTAGGTATGTATGTCTGTGTGTACAAATAACACCACTATTCTAACACATTTTCTGTCTCGCATCACCAGGTTGGCCTGAGTGTCCAAGCTTTAGGAGAAGAGGTTGCAGAAAGCTATATGCAAACGAAAAAGGTGGGTCCAGTAACTGGGCATGCACAAGACCCCTCCTCCCCTCAAAAAGCCAGAGAGCTTCTCACCATGTGCTCTGCCTTCTCACCTGTTCAGGAGCTTCCTTCAAAACTAGCCTTGCTTTTAAGCATCACTGGTGCTTGCAAGTTGGGTGCCAGCCACACCCCACCTGGTCAAGTGAGGAAAGCTGGGGAAAACAGACTGAGATGCATGTAGGACTCAGAGAAGAGCCTCAGCCTGTTTTCAGTTCAAATGCCAACTCCAACAGCCAAAATGCTTGCATCCATGGATGCTGTGATGCAACTGGGGTTAGAAGAATTCACCCAGGTAAGTGAATTAGAGAAGCTAAACCTCGATGCCAAAGTTAGCAGGTCAGTCTGTATGTGTACTTGTGTTGGGCTGGACTTTCCAAAGGCTGAAGTGATGTATTTTGTTCCTATTGACTTCAAGATGGGATCCTGGCTGCCCCAGGTGCTTTAAAGATCCCACTTTTTGTCTATTGATCTACAGAACAATGAAGATAGTGTTTGGGTGACAAATGCTAGTGAAAATACTAGCCACGAAAGTTAGTACTTTTTCTACAAGAATAGAAACTCCAGGACCAGTGTTTGCTGCTCTTCATGGAAGTGGAAAGGAGGAAAAGATCCTGAGACAGGAGAAAAGAGAGGTAAAAGAGAGCATGAGCTCTGGACAGCCTCACTGATGGGCAGTATCTTCTTCCTTCTCAGAACCAGAGAGAAGGCTTGAGCCCTGGTGTCTCCGAGCAGGGATGAGAAGAGATATTTGCTACCTTCTGGTTCTTCGAAACCCTAGGCAAGACCAGGAACAATGGTCCCAACCTACATGTTACTTCAGCCTAAGCCTGACTTGGCACATACATAAAACATATTATACAAAGCAACAGCATGGGTCCATGTGAGGAGTAAGGCATGCACTGAAGTAATTTGTGGGAAGAGATATCACTGCTGAATCTCAAATTCAAAGTGAGATTGGAAGGAGAAGTAGTATCTTTTACAGCTGGAGAAACAGTTAGGCAAACATAGGAAACAGGCTGACTTTCAGGACCCAAGCTCTTCTTCAGGGCAAGAAGGGGAAGGTCATGCCTGCAAAGGACTTAGGTACCTGCAAGAGTGCATCTCTTATTAGACCAAATGAATAAAAACAAAAGCGCTACAACAGTCCTATCTCTGAATTTTAAACTGGTATTAACTAACCTGGTCTCCAGTTCCCTTTTCAGGAACTGCTCCTCTGATGTCGATTATCAACTACAAAAAAGCCACCGCTGCAAAACTTGCAAAGGTATTGCATTCCCTTGTGGGCAGAAATGATGCTGAAAAACACGATCTCTCTGCAGACAGCTGTGGCCAGCTGGGGCTGGAAGTGATGTTCCCAGGGCTGGTTCACTGCTTAAAGCCCACAGAGGGATTTTACCCTAAACCTATGAGAGCAATTTGGCTAGGGAATGTAATATTAGATTTTGTGCCCTAAAAGGGATTTGTTACGACTTTAAATTCTGTTTTAACCAAATGCTTAAGCTGGTACTTAACTTTAAACATCAGATATTCTCCAGAAGAAAACAGTAAATCTGCATGGTTGTGCTAGTCCCAGGCTGGAGCTCTGATGGGATAGAAGCCTGCTGTCTTCTCTCCCCTCCTTCCTATTTACCAGGTAACACAGCTCTCGTGTTGCAATAATTGCTGTCTCAACTCCAACACAGCTGCCCCAGGCAGTGCCAGTGTACTCACAAAAAATCTTCCTCAGCCTAAACTTAACTGCTTGCTTAAGTTTTCTGCTGAATCAGGATCTCCTGTGTAATGTGTAACTGGGGATAACTGCCTAATACTAGTACAACTCCACTTCTCCGCCATGCAAACCCACACTCATCTGAGTGAATCTTCTTAATTACCAGATCTACTTCTTGACTCAACTATCCACCTTATTTGTTGAAGCGCTGGCCAAGCAAAATTGAAAGCAACAACGAAGTCAACTCGTGAGCTTTGTGTAGATAACAGTTCTCCCTTTTCACAGCAAAACTCATCAGCCCTGGAACTCCTGCCCGTAAGTGGGGAGAACAGACCCATTCAGCACTGAACTACCTATAAAACAACTCAGCTGTTCAAGCTCCCTGCTATGTTTATAAATATGTACAAATAGCTACAATGCAAATGTTCACAGTAATTTTGCATACCTTATATGAAATCAATATCACAAGTAAATTCTAATACTCAGAATAGCATACAATGTTAGGGACCAAGTTACATTTATAAATGCACAATCATTATCACTATCTATTCAGCGTCATTTTTTAGTATGCAAGCTTCAGCAATTGCTAGCTACACTGCACTTCAGGAGTCATAAAAAATGTTGGTCATGCCACAATCTAAGAAGAAACAAAACCACGGAAATTCTCCACCATCCTTTGAAATGATACACAGTTTTTGACAGATACGGTACTAATACAGTGGCTTCGTGAAATTCATTAACACTAATCACCATTAAATATCAAGTCTGGAACATGGGTCTCTATGTTCTAAATGAACTCAAAATCAGAGCAGGAGCAACAGGTTTGTCAGCATTGTGTCCATACATAGCAAAAGCAGAGACAGTGGGAGTCTGTACCTGGACCAGCGCTGCAATTACCCAGAATAAAGTGAGAATAGGTGCAGCTTTACAGGCAAAAGAGACGAGAGGGGGAGAAGAGGGACTGGACACAGCCTCAGTTACAACTGTTGTTGTAGAATATTTTTAAGAAATAGCCTGGACTCTGTAGCCTGGTCTTGCTAGCTCAGCCCTCCAAAAAGGTCCCTACCCTGAAAGCCAGGGGTAGCCCGCAGCTCTGCTAGCAAGAGCAGGTTACAGATCGTGCCTGCGCAGGACAAAGTGTTTGCTGTGCCAATGGAGCATGGGGCCATCCATTCTCTGTATCCTAATGCAAGTATTTCCGCCAGCAATTTCTCACAGAGGAGGTGGGTGATTGGCAAGGACATCTGTTATAAGGAAAGAAACAATCTCACACACTCAATACCCTGACTCAACCTCAGCTCACACTACTGAATAATAAAATCTAGATCCTGCCCTGACAATTTGCTTACACTTTAGATCATACCACTTTTCTCATCTTGCAAAGAGGCTCGTGAAGAGGATCTTCCTAGCAACAGCTCCTTCTCATGGATCAGGCTATTTAGCAGGTCCTCCTGTCTGTAGTTCTGATAAACCTTCAGGAAAGCCAGAATGGTAATTCCCAGCCAAGTCAGCCAGGCAGCCCAGAGACCAAACTAGACAAAAAAAGAAATGATAAAGAGGTCAGTACCATATTATAAATCCAAAGTCAACTGTCCAGGTGAATATCAAAATCTCTTCTGGACCAAAACCCATGGAGTCACACCAAGTTACATCCATTGAGGTCCTGGCCCCATGTTTCTTCAACTCTGTCAAGTTATTTGTAGCTTAAAAGGAAAAAATTCTTTCATGTACTAGAAAAACCGAAGCAAAAATGTATGAAGTAAAATAATGAAAAAAATAAATCTGTGTAATCTAGGTGCATCCATTGAACTTCCCGTTTCTGACATTCTGGCCAGCCCAAAATTCCTGGGATTATATTATTTTTGTTACTTTGGAGTTGCAGTTTTTTTAAAGATATTTTTTAAAACTTTCTTCCCAGGTCCTTCAGGCCTTCCACTAGCCCTGCAGAAGTGTTAATTTTAAAGTATTTCCATTCAAAATATTGTTGAGAAAATCTTCTATATTGCACCCTTACATTCTGGGCTAACTGGTTCACATTAGTATGAACTCAGAGAGCAAGAGAAACCCACTACAACACACTCAGGTGCCTGGTGACACCTATATACCTGGCAGGAGAGACTGGGGCTTCAAGCATCAGATCTGCAGTAAGTCCCATCACTAAACTAGTCTCTCTCGCCTGACTCCGTAGAAATAATTACACTTTGATTGGTTCCAGTACTTGAATGTTGGCCTCCCTGCCACAGAGGAGGTTCATTTGTAGTAAGGCTTTCTGGCAGAAATTCTGTTTTAATTCTATGATGCCTTTAGCAAAGAAAGATTAATTGAATCCCTGTATTTCGGTTTTGACATACTGAATTTTCAATTAAAAAAATACAACAATTTAAACACTTCCAGACAGCAATACAGCTGTGCACATTAATAGCCAATTTAGATAAGCAACGACCACTATTTTCTGAAAGGAGTTTATGTTCCTATATAGCTTATACACTTTGGAAATTCTCTTCAGTATTTCTGCCCATACCTACAATTATCTCAGTTCACCAAGTAAAGAATATTTCAGTTATTCTACAAACCTTCAATAGAAGGAGATATTAATTTGGCTTTATATGACTATATCTAGACGATTGGAAGCTTTGAATTAATTTCTTAAGCACTTCATAAATTAAATATTATCTTAAAAGCATTCAGGTATCTGCTACTGCTGTGGTCTTCTATTTGACATGAAAAAAATCTACTTGCATTTAGCCAAATTCAGGGAAACTCCCAGACCCATTCTGATGTGTTGGAAGCATCCAAACGGAGGAAAACGGGTAGAGACTGCTTCTGAGTAAAGCCTACTGTAAGAAATTATTGCACTTACAAGGACATGTTTGCTTTGGCCAGTAAGTCCAGTCTATTCTCGGGGTTTTCGTTCTACTGTTTCAAAGAAACTGATTTGCCTTCCATAGACAGACTCATTCTTGTACCTTCAGCCAACTCTGCTTACTTCACCCTGGGTATCAGAAGACAATGTTGCAGGATTTTGTTCCCTGTTTGGTCCTTTCTTCAAACAGTCACCATCAGGATTCACTTTGACACTGCCAAGTTCAGCTTTTGAAGCCAAATGGTTTTCCCCTGGGGCTGTTATGCTCCCAGGCTCTTCCTGCTTGGATGTTTGCAGAGCTTAGTGGCTGTACCTTGCAGGCTAGCTCTGCCCAGGGACATCCTGAGGGTCTTGCATTGGTGTATCCAACAGCTTGGCTTGATCCATCTATGCTGTGATATGTTAATTCTCCTCCAGCTGAAGTGTTATGTGCATTGACCTTGACTCTTTAGGCATGGCTCCCTGTTAGAGAAATGCCTTCTCTTGCATATAGATTATCAGCTGTCCACCCTGAGATCACAAGGTGGACACAGACGTTTAGCTGCCATGAATTCAAAGCCATAGACTGATAATGGGTTTACTTCTGCTACCCTCCCACTAGCTGGCAGATTAGGAGCTAATGGCAAAATCCGCTACAAAATACAGCTTGGCCTTGGGCTAGCATCATATAAAGGGGTCACTTTTATGGCATATAAAAGCTTGTGTCCAAGATGCACAGTTACTTTCAAGGAGTGCCCCAGGCAAGCTAATGCCTCGCCCCATGCAGGACACCATAAGAAGCATATGAGTATGGGTGCAACTCTGCATGGATGGGGCTACCCTCAGTGCAGAACTTTTACATGCTCAACATGCACCAGTGCTCAGGTACCAGTGTTCATTGACTTAGAGCTAGCATATTTAACAGAAAGGTCTGACAGCCTTAGAGGTCTCATTCTCAAAGATTCATCAGAAAACAGCCCTATCTAAATGACAGTAATCTTTAATTATTTTCCATGGTCTGATATTTATACACCTCAGGCGACCTCAGGCAAACTCAGGGAAGGCAAAGCTAATAGCCCCATGATCTGATGCAGGTCAGACATTATTCTGAACAGCAATGAAGAGCTCAAGGACACCAGAGTATTGCAACTTCTGCAGAGGTCATCTTTTGGAAAAAAATAAATTTTCCATCAAGAGTAATAGGATCAGTGGCAGCGTCAGGTTTGCACATGTCCACATTCAAAACCGTCTATTTTGAATTTAAAATGCAAATGTACCCATCACTATCATCCTGATTCAGCGCTTACTAAAGTCAATGGAAACATTCCCATTGATTTCAGAGGAATAGTAGTTCAGCTCCAGCAATCCCAGATCAATGAGCAAATGGCAAATGAACTGGAATAGAACCACAATCTAGGCTGACCTACCTGTGCAATAGCAAACTGGTCGTAGAAAGCAGAGTTTTCTAAGTTCAGTTCAAGATCTATATCCTGTAATTCTTCACAGCTACCCAAGGAAGGCATTTGGAGGGGAAAAAAGAAAATTATTCCAGAAATCCCAAAGACGCAAACCAAATATAAAATGAAGCAGCATCTTAAGTGTGTTTCAGTCACAATGGCATATTCTATCAAAAGATATTTAGGTTATTGCAGTAACCAGGTGGCTTGCCAATCTTCTCTAAAACTAGGCTAAAAGAGGCATGTAATTGCTTTCTTTTAAAAAATATATGTATAATTTATGTAAGTGATAACACCAATGTTCCGTAAGTGGAATTTTAACAGTTACTATGAAAACAGTATACTTAAAACCTTAAAACCCTCTTCTCCCACTACCACCAAGCCTCCCACATATATACATCTGGCATCACACCAGGTTGGTTGCTTCACCCCTCAATGAAACAAAGTGTATGAGCCTCCATTACCTTTTGACTTCATCAGGAAAAGCCTCAGAAGAAGGGATTTTGTGGGTGTTTTTGTTTCGGATGCTCCAGCAAGGAGACGATACTCTGATGGTAAGATAGAGGCTGCCTACAGATTTTACAAATAACTTGGACTTTTACTGGTGTGAAAAAAATCCCAGGATTTTGAGGTTGTCTTTCTATCTCTTGGTTGATTTCTGCAGCCTCTTCTCTCTCCTTTTCAGTGGTGTCGGTCATCTTGGGTTCTTATCCGAATATTCGATTAGATGTTTTTTATAATTGAATTTTTAACCGAATATTCAAATAATTCGATTAATCGTTGCAGCCCTAAACAGAACATTTACTATGGCATTTTACAACATATGACAATGTGCAACATAAATGTATGCTTTAAGTAGTACGATTATTCAATATCATATGACATAAAATGTCACCTTTTCCTCGCTCTTCACTGTTCTTTCTTGATAAGAAAAGATCTACCTCAACCTATGTTTCCTATAAGGAGCATAAGCATCATGGGATACAGTAGACCATTTCAGGAGCTGTACATTTTGTGTGCTGTGAGAAAGTACCAGCCATCTGTACTTTGCACTTACAAAGTACTTTCCATTCTGTGGCTCTTAGGGTATCCACAGCACCGCTGCGAGGCCAGAATCTTTACACCAGGGCTGGATGATGGTGTGTTATGGCACAGGCAAGATAAGTGACTTGCCCGTTGTCACACAGTGGGTCAGTGGCAGAGCCAGGGCAGCAAGCCAGAAGCCCTGACCCCCAGACCCCTGCCCTGCTCAAAAGACCATACTCAGAACATTCCCAAATCTAGGTCTCCTTTGGAAATAAAAATTTTAAAACTAACAGATTTTTCTTGTGTATGATCTTTGACTCTTTATTAAAGAGACCTTGAAACACTGTGGGAACACACTTTTCTTTGTGGGCTACTAAATGCAAAAAAAAGTTTGATTTGCTTTTTTTGTTCCAGATGAAAAAATCTGGATTTCCACATTACAGATGCCTTCTCCCCCTTGCTCACCTTGTGTGCAATAGTTACAGTTTGCAATACCACTATCCATTTGTGCATACATGAAAAAATAAAGAAAAAAGGAAGAAAATGAATTCTTCAATACTAACCTATTTGGCATGCTTCCTTTTTCGGTAATTGCATCACACCACATGTTAAATCCTACGCTCACTATAGTGCTAGCAATAAATGTGATAAACACCACAAAGGCGCTGATCAGCAGATTCAGGAAGGCGTAAAAGAAAGAGCTGCAATAAAAGGGAAGAAAAATGTAACTCATAAACAGCTGAAAGACAACATCAGCAGTCTCTGTAAGCAGCATACACTGGGCACAAAGATCAGTTTCCATTTGAAACACATCTGCTTTAATTAAGAACACCTAATACACTGAAAAACTATGGATTATGACTTTGAGTCACATTACCTTCATTTGTAAGCGCTTTTGATTTTGATACTTTTTTTCACCATAAAAGGATGGGGCTTCAAATATAAATATTAAGTGGTGATTGTTCATACACAGCATGGCTTTCATTAGCTGTAATGATGAAAATCACCATTGTTAAAATAAATGTCATTAGCTCAAATTATATAGTAACTGGATCTAAAACTTATTTTATGACTGAAGTGATAATTGGGACAAAAATTGCCTAGGACAGAGAAACTAAAAATAAAAACACAGTACTGATAGCTATAATCATTTTAAGCAATGTAACAAAAAGAACTGCCATCACAGGACACAGATCTCCGTTGTATGGGCCATTTGCAGAGCAGGCCAGCTTCTCCTGGGACTTCTCTGGCTCTGGTGTCAGTATGTTATCTCTGCCAACTGAACACCAATTTACCTCAGCCCTGTTAATTGTGCCAGCCAGGCCCAGCCCCAGGCACAGTCTGTGTTTGGCATGGTATGGGGTGGGAGGCTTGCAGCAGTCCCATAAGGCCACAGAATTGTCCACTCATTTTCCAACCTTACTGTTTAACTCCCCCCCTTAATTCTAGCTAATGAAAACTTTCTCATCCTTCCTGCATTCATCTGATCAAGCCTTCCTTTAGTTGAAGCTGCTCTAGGTGGCTCCTGGAAAGTCCCATTATCTGAAACCTAGACATACTCTAGGTTGGAGAAAGACTGGCAACTCCAGGAGGCAGATCATCCCGTTCAGGTTAGGTGATAAGGGTGAATATGATGAATTTTCTATCAGTGCCACTCTCATTATGCTGGGGATAGAGGAGTCTACACATCCCAGAGAACAAAAAGTCATTTCTTTTCCCTGGTAGTTCATTAAATGAAAAGCCAAGAGGCTTTCTGAGTCCATGTTTGAATCCTGGGAAGGTTCTGGGCTGGACAGTCCTAATTTCTACAGGTTATACGTGGTGAGATATATGTGACTTCTGTCTATGAGGAGGTTATGGGCATAGAAGGTGCCATGCCGACAGACATCAATGGAGCAGTTATCAGGAGGAAGTCATTACCAGTGGGCTTAAGATGTTTGTTCCTGAGTTGTTGTGGCTTCAGCGGGGCTGTCTAGGCTCCCTCCAAAGTGACAGCCATCCCATCCCAACACTGACAGAAAACAAGTGAAATAAACCACCTTCCAGAAACACTTACAGACCATACTGGGAGCTGGATGCCAGGATGCCTAACTTGTAGTTCAACATTAAGATGGATCCTACTCTTGCCCTTTGGCTTCACTGGACTTGGAGGACTAGATCAGCTCACCTCCACCAGGTGCCAAGGTCACCCATAAAGCAGAAGGAGCTGGTACGAGCTCAGAGTAGAAGTGGCTTTGCAATCCTTGTAGTGAAGTATCTGAATTGTACCTCTACCTTTCAGCATTAACAAATGGCTGTCTAAAACCAGAATGGTGTGTGTCCTGCCTGCTTCTGAAAGATCTGGTAAAGATCAGACCTTCCTTCTTACTAGGAAGCTACTGTTTCCAAGCAGCTTCCCTCTTGTCCTGTTTTACCCTCCTGTGATGCTTCACGGTTATCTCATCATGCCCTCTTGCTCCATCTTTGGTCCCCATCATCCTTCTTGCCTGGAAAAATTGTCGTCCTGGTTTCAGCTGGGATGGAGTTAATTTTCTTCTTAGTAGCTGTTGTAGTGCTATGCTTTGGATCTGGTGTGAGAACAATGCTGATAGCACATAGATGGTTTTAGTTGTTACTGGGTGATGTTTGTATGAAGTCAAGGACTTTTCAGGAGGGGCACAGGGAATTGGGAGGGATACAGCTGGGACCATATCCTGTATCAGCCAGGACAGCTGACCTGAACTAGCCAAAGGGATATCCCATACCATGGGATGTCCTGCTTGGTATATAAACTGGGGGCGTGGCCAGGGTCTTCTGGTCTCTCTGGGGGACTGGCTGGGCATTGGTCAGCAGGGAGTCAGCAGTTGTACTGTGCATCACTCATTTTCTTTTCTCCCTTCTCTTTCCTCTCCTCTCTCCCTTCGTTATGAGGTTTATTATTATTGTTCTTTTGGGTTTATTTTGTTTCAATTATTAAATTGTTCTTATCTCAGCCCTCAAGTTTTACATCCCTTTCCAATTCCCTTCCCATCCCTCTGGGTGAGTGAGCCAGCAGCTGCGTGATACTGAGTTACTGGCTGGGGCTAAGCCACGCCGGCTGTGAACGGCGCTATACAGCTGCTAACAGCCCAAAGGACCCTGAAAACGCTCCGAAAGGGAGAATTTTCAGGGGCCTGCCTAACTGTTTTGAACTAAATGGCCACTTTTGGAGGGTGGCCAAATATCCAATCCAAATTTTGCTATTACAGGATTTTTATTGCTGGTTTCTTCCAAAAATTAACTAGTTCTGAACTGCAAAACTGAAAAAAAGCATCTAGACTCAGCTATTCCTTTATAGGTATCTGATCACCTGAGGAAGCTGAATTCAAATGTATTAAGAAGCACGTGGTTATATTTAGAACTTGTAAGTTTTAATATGGAAATGAGTTTCTAGTTTATACTTACTATAGCATGTTTTAGCAATAGGCAGCTTGAGACTGGTTGCAAAGAGCCAGAGAGAGAAAACACTGCTACCCAGCCCCCAGTATCACCAACATCAGGGTGTTGTATAAGCCCAGATGTGAGTAACAGCCATCGACTCAAAAACCTCTAGTCCAAATAGACCCAGACATGAGTGATTTGCCCTTGGCATGGTCCCTTATCCACGGGAAAATGGCTTTCCTAGTCTAGCCAGCCCCCAGTGCCTGCTCCTGCCTTCCCGCCTCCATGCAGCTGGATGTTTGGGGGGCCCTGGCCCTGTAGCACCCACAGGCTGGGTTACCTGCGCCAGGGGTCCTACCCAGGGTGGCAGGACAGGCCACCAGAGAGGAAAGCACAGAGCACAGCACCCCCAGGCTGCTGCCTGGACCACCGAGCCTCTCACCGTACCTGCTGGGGTCTGATGCCCCTTGGTTTGTCTGAGCACAGTGACCCACTGCCAGTGCAGCCCTGCGGCTGCTGCAGGGAGCGCCCAGCATTGCTCCCCTGTTGTAACCAAGCAATAGTTGCTCTCTGCAATAGTTGCCATGTCCACCACAAAAGCAGGATAAAAATAGAGGGGGGGCACCAACTGTTCCCTTCTTCACCCCACCCACCCCCATCCCGCACACAACCATATTGTTTCAAGGTTTTTCACACACACACACACACATCTGGTTTTGCACAACTGTGGAAGGTCCCCCTTCACAGGGACATGTAGTGGGACCATGGGGAGGAGGAACCTGCGAGCACCAGCCTCCAGCATCGCCCCATGGCCCCCAGCACCCTCCATGCCCACTGCAGCTGAGCTGCCAGGTGCTGCTCCCAGCCTGCCAAAGGGCAGTGGGTGCATTGCAGTGAGCCTGGCCCCCCACCCCAACCCCCTGCAAGGGAGCATCCTCTGGAGAGGGCCCTGGACACAGGTGGGGTGTGTGTGGTGTGCATGCAGACAGACGCAGGCAATATACCACCTCACCCCAAACCCCTGTAGGGAGAAGGATCATCTGGAGGATGCAAAGCCCAGTGCTTCAGCCCCAGGCTGCTCCCACTTGTCCCATCCTGCAGGAGGGATGGGCACCCCCTGCCATCCCCAGGGATACTTACTCCTCATGCCCTTTGCAGAGGAAGAAGAGGGTCCTCCAGGCCTGCACTGTGGCCAGCAGCAGGGAGAGGAGCCCGGTGAAGATGCTGAAGCGGCAGGCGGCCTCAGGCCCCCACTCCTGCACGGTGAAGCGCTGCCTCTCCACCGTCAGGTTGGCGTTGAGCCACATGCCTTCAGTGAAGAGCAGGCACCGGCCGTGGAAGTCGTTGCCATTCTCGGAGAGTGGCACCACCACGATGAAGCTGAAGAGGAAGGCCAGGAAGTAGCAGATGCACTGAGCGAAGAGGAAATTGCTGAGCACCATGTCCGCGGCTCTGCGCAGGCAGAGGGAGGGATGCTGAAGGGAGGGATGGAGGAGGGAGGGATGGAGGAGGGAGGGAGGCAGGAGGGAGGGAAGCAGGAGGGAAGGAGGCAGGAGGGAAGGATGCGGGAGGGAGGGAGGCAGGAGGGAGGGATGCTGGAGGGAGGGATGCGGGGTGGGAGGGGTGCGGGCCAGGAGGAGGGGGAGCGTGAAGGGATGAAGGGAGGAAGCCTGCAGCAGTAGGGGGTGGGGAGGGAGGATGCGCAGTGCAATGCAATGCAATGCCTCCTCCGGACACAGCTGCTGCCTCTGCCACGGCCGGAGCTGCCCGTACTGATGGCTCCAGAGCTTGCGGCGGTTGTGGAGAGGAAAAACGTTGTAGAGGACCCCTCCTTGGGAAAATCTGGCCGCTGATACAGTCTGGCGCTCAGGGGTTTAAATCAGTCCGTGCCTCCCCAGCAGGGCTGGGTACCACCGGCTCTCAGTCTCCCTAATGACAGGGGACACTGATGTCACCCATGACACTCACATCTCCACTGGAAAAAAAAAAAAAAAAAAAAGGCTTCATCCTGGCTGCTGGATCCCAGCAACTTTTGGCCCTAACTTGACATGGTGGCAATAAGAAACAGGGTGCACAGCCACCTGGGGACCTGCAGACCAAGTGGTTTTGTTCCTAGCCCAGCTGGTTACCCCCACAGCAAGATATTGCAAGTGGCAGCAAGGAATCACCGGAGGTGGAATAACTTTCATTAAACTTTGATGTCAGTTAGGGGCTGCCCAGGGTTGGGACCACCTGTATTTTCCTCTGGCTGTCAGAAAGAGTAAGTGTGAAAGAAAATAACCCTAAGGACCAGCTGGACATCAAGCTGAGAATGGACCAGCACAGTGATGGTACATGCGTGGCAGGCTTGGTTGCCGCTCACTAGATTCCACGGGGTGAGCATCCACCCCACTCTGCACTGCAGGGACCAGCCCCCTGCCCTGCACCACTCTTGAAAAGACATCAGAACATCCCCTCAGCTGTAAAACCCAAAACTGCATGGCCAGGATGCAAGAAAGCAAAAAGCATCACGGAGAGGAATGTGACTTGTGCTCAGCTCCCCCCTGCAGAAAAATCCAAATTAAACTGATCTCAGGTTAGGGTTGGCTTTCAATCCCAGTTTCATTTTTCTATCAAACATGAATCCTCTTTCCAACACAAGACATTGTAATTCATCTCCAGTTTGAGGTAATTTTCTAATCCAGTTTCCTAGCCAGTGTGAGATCAACTGCAGGTCTCAGATCACTTCTTAATCCCAGGGCTCATTTTAGGCACTGCACCACTTCCCAGGCAGCATTTAGAGGAGCAGATTTGGAGCTGGAACCCCAAATACAATGCACATGGGATTTCAGGCTTGTGTTTCCGTTGGGCAACAAAATTATTTTTCTGTGCTTTTTAGACATTACAGATACAGTCCTGAGGCACGTGCTGGGAGGGGGGAATTCTCAAAGAAGACATTAATTCAGCTTCATTGTAAATCATTTGTAATGTATACTATCTTGAAATCTTGCTCTATCAGTACAGGGAAAGTATAGTATGTCCTGCTTCTTGAATAAAAACTTTTGTCAGCATATATGAAATGTGTCAGGCCGTTTGTCTGATCCTTACCTGACTCTGATCATCAAAAATTGTATTTCTATTTTGCAAGATTATAGAGTGCTGACCTGACCCTGTGGGGATAGACGTGCACTCCTAACAGAAAAGATGATGCTGATATTTCAGTCTGGTAGTAAAGAGGGAAGTCTATGGATCTTAACCTTCCTTCCAAGAAGTGCTGCGTTCCCAAAGGGTTTTGTCCTTTATCAGGAAGGAAATCAGACCTGGACTGAGCTGGAAAACACTTTTCTTTGAAACATGACACATCAGATTTGCCAGATAATTTTTTCTGAAGTTAACTTGGGAGGTCTGCCCCAACATAAAAGCTCGGTTACTGCTTACACTGGAGCCCACAGAAGGGGCCAGCAGATGCCAAGGGCATTTTGCCTTGGGCAAGCCCAATGCTCAGATCTTACCACCAGCAAGCACAGGGCTCTGTTGCGGGAGGGTTATTGCAGAGGTGAAATGTGAGGGTCACTTGTAGAGCATATAATGTTGTCTGTGCTGATGAACAAACTCAAGCGACCATTTATCAGAGAGTTTCAAAAAATACAGTTAGGCATTTGCAAAGATAACAGACATGTAAAACAGCTGCACTTAGGAGGCTGACAGCTACTGAAGCACAGTTTGGTCAGATGGAGCAACCACACGCCAGAGTGAGCAAAGAGGTAGAAAACAGACCTGTCAACCATCACTCATCTGGCAGCTGCCTGAATTTGTCATATCCTTCTATTCCAAAAAAAATACCCCACAAAAATTTACACTAGGCTGGAACTTGGTCTCTGAAATATACAGCTGTTTTAGTGGAGTAAATTCAATGGTGTTTCAGAAAGAAGGCATAAATAGGCTTAGTTTCCTTACCATGGTGAAACTGGGGGAGAAGGGCAAGGTGACAATTCATTCTTTCTCATATCACAGAGAATGGAGGACATGAAATATACAGGTCAGGCAAAATTTTAAGTAAGAGGAAAAGATGCACATATTTCACTTAGCACATAATTATTCTGCGCCACTTATCACAGGACGCTGCAGAGGCCAGAAATGAATGCCAGTTCAAAAAGAGATTAGATAAATTAATCGGAAAAAAGCACATCAAGGGCTGCTAAACACAGAGCTGGGGCAGTAACCTTCAGCTCAGGATGTCCCTGAACAGCAAGTTGCTGGGAAGGTAGAGCCACAGAATGGTCACCCTGCATTTGCCAGAATCCTCCATTCTTCCCAAAGCCAAGCATTTGCTGCTGGCTCTCCTTGGAGATAGGATCCCCAGTGAGATGACCCTTTGGTCTAACCCACCATGGCTGTTTCAGCTTCTCATTACACCAGCTGACAGCTGGCTTACTGTGTCAGCTTTCCCATCTGAGTAGGGAGAGTTGTTCCTCCAGAGCATCCTGCAGTGTCTTGGCTCCTGTGGACATCTTTAGGAGGGGGTTACCACTGGAGCAGATGTGTGGTTCGTCCTTGGTCCCATTTGCACTGTGGAGGAAGCCAGTGGGGTAGTGCTTGCAATGCCCAGCAGAGCGAGGAGATGGATGTGTGATGAGAGGAGGCTGCCCATTGCCCCAGCTCCGGTGGTGCCAGCACCAGGAGGACAGTTCAGATGTTTTCCTACTGCAGCCCCACCATGACCAACATCTTGAATACAACATTCCAGGCCTCCTGCCCGCAGCTCAGAGGGAGCTTGCCTGCTCCAGGGCACCCCCCCAGGCTCTCTGCACAGGGACTGAACTCCCATCTCCTGCAAAGAAGAAACCCTAAGGGGACCATGTGTTGGGGCAAGGGGTTGAAGATGGCTTCCTCAGCATCAGGGAGGGTGAAGTCTAAAGTCTGTAAATTCTATTTCTGAGAAAAAAAAAAAGCCACAAAATTAGAACAAGCTGCACAATCAACTGTGCAGTGATAAGCACCACAGTGATAAGCAGAAAACCAACCTGGATAAATCAAGATCAGATGTACCATATTTGCCTGTATTCCCTTCAGCCCCATATCTCCTTCTAGCTGCCTGGCTAATCCTCTGTAGATCGAGTAACACTGTATGACTTGGACTGATGTGGAATGACTGATGGGGACTGTGGTTTTGGCTGTGCTACTCCATGATCCCTCTCGTCATTAATTATGCCACCTGACATGAGCAGTGCTCTCAAGTTGATATTTGTGAGGTAAGTGATGAATTTCCTCTCCTCCTGATAGCTCATTAGGACATGTTTTACTATGGGAAAATTTGCTGAGGAATTAATTATTCAGGCAAAAACATTTTTGTGAGCAACTTTATTTATTTATATGTTTATTTTACCTTGGATATATAATTTCTGTGGTCCATGAAAAATAACAGCTATATGTCCAGAAGGTGTCTACCATCTTGATACCAGTAATACACTGTTTATCTCTGGAGAGGAGGCACAGGGTGACAGTGGTGTCTCTGCAGAAGGGTGCCCAGGGAGCAATATGTCTGTATTCTAGGCAGAGAAAACCTGTCCAAATGGCTGCTTTTGAGCCAGCCCTTCAGTCACTCGAAGGCAACTTTTCCCTGATTTACTTGAGCTCAAATGGCTGCCTCAGCCCATTTTACCAAATGGTTTAGCAAATGCAATTTGCCCCAGGCTCTGGAGTCTGTTTTATTCAGACCCTCTGTTCTCTTTTATTATTATATTAATTCATTATTATTATTCCACAAGTCTTGACCTATGGTATTTATCCTCTAAAATGAATAGAAAGAATCCAAGCATCCCACATATCGTCATATGATAGTTTCTGCAAATATCGCTTTTTGGGAGAGGTTTTTCGTGTTAATCGCTGTCTTTAAAAAGGTGTCTGCCACTAGTTCAGAAGGATTATAGACAACGTACGTAGCTGTCAGCTACCTGTCACATCTGCATTTCTTCACAGCTACCACTGCATCATGAATCTCTCAGGGCATTTCATCTGGGAACATCTTGACATTTTGCTGCTTTTTGTGTGTGTGTGTGTGTGTGTGTGTGCAAGCATCTTTTTTTAAGTATCTCCATTCCGCTAGGAAAGCTGTCTTGTCTACAAGGAGGTTATGGGCATAGAAGGTGCCATGCCGACAGACATCAATGGAGCAGTTATCAGGAGGCAATTGAATGTCATTAATGTGTCCAGTTAGAATAACCTCTGAATTTTGATACCCAAAGGAAAACAAATGCATTCAAACCTATTCACATTCTGAACTGAATAAGGCAAGTCTATGGAAAAAAAAAAGAAAAAAAATTAAAAAAAAAAACCAACAAAACAAACAAACAAAAAAAAAAACCACTATAAAAAAGAAAAGGATGCTTGATCTTTTCAGAGCATCATTAACCCTAAGGTCTGAGTGTCAGACTTCACACAGCACCCTACAGCCTGTGAGAGCTATCAGAGCTAACAGGAACGTGGTCCCAAAGTGGCACATTATTTGCTCACCTGCCTCCCCTGTCCTCTTTTAAGGAGGACAGAGGTAATGACAAAGGTAGGACAAACACTAGCAAGGCTCTGATCCCAGTTTCTGCGCAGGTGAAGAGTGCATTGAAAAAACAGGCTTCAGGGGTGGACATATATTTTCTTTTGGCACCAAAGAGATGTTAGATAAGCATGGGAGGGTTGGAGACTTCTTACAAGAATAAAAGGAATGAAAGGGAGGAAAAAAGATGACAGAAAACAGATCAGCAAATTAGGAATCCACGGAGTCTGAGCAATCAAAACTCAGCCTGAGGATAAATGTAACCCTGCCCCACTTTAGATTAAATGGGGTCATTACATATTACATCAATATCATACCTCTGCAGCTTAACCTGTGTACTGCCAAAGACTGCAATATCACCAGATCCAGAAGTCAAGCAGTCACTGAGTTCCCGTGCATCTGAGCAGTGCTGGATCTGCTCAAAACTCTACACTTCAGAGCTTGTACTTTCTGTACTTACAGACATTCAGCATCCAAAAGTCCCTTGTGTGCATATTGCAGTTTGTTGCGGTGTTCTGCTCTATTTCAGCTGCTTTTTTTCCACCTGGACAATGACTGGGATGCACTATTTCCCTTGATAAAATGGCTGTTCTGTTCCTCTTTCTAATGCCGCTGCCATCTCCATAGCATGAGAGGCACAGGGCAGAACCAGCGGGCAAGGGGGTGGCCTCGCCAGCCACACGGCAGCAAAGTTCCTTGTGCTGTCCCCATCCCCTTCTCTGTTTCTACCTCTTGCAGGAAGGTGTGTTTAACAGGCATGATTGTTATTACATGCAGAAATCTAGTAGCAGTTTTGGGGAAGACCTCCAAACTGGTTTATTCTCAGGCCTTTACTGGTGACTGACACTTTGCAGAAGTGAGTCTGGCACTCAGAGCCTGGCGCAGGGGGTGCTCAGCGCTCACAGCTCTGACTCTGGGCCTTTTGAAAATGGTACTCAGTGGTCTTTTCTTGAAGATCACTCAAACATTTCCCAGCCCTAATATGACTTTGAAAACGAACTTCAGCCTTTGCTGGTTTTGGTTTTCTTTGTAAAAACATTTTTAATTTCTATCTTAACACGAGTCATTTTCCTGGGAAATTCTCAAGGTCAGTAATCACGGATCCACCACAAAGACAGCTGAAAAGCAGGAAGAAAAAAATCCCTCTGTATACCGCATGATGCTTTTAAATGAGCTATTGTGATTAAAAAGGGTTTAGGTTGCAGGGGAAGACGTGTCACAGAGTATGTCTGTTGTTCATTCTAATTAAATGTGTGATAAATTACATTTCAGGAAAAAAAACCCCAAAATTATCTCAAATCCTTGTCCAAGTAACTGGGTGCTACAAATCAGCATATCTCAATTAGTTCCAATGCTGCTGCACTACTTTATACCAAAGGAGGTTCTGACTCACCTGTCTTCACCAGTTTCTGTTCCACTCACATAGACATGTACGAAGAGCAGGTAATGGGTAGCATGCCAATTAATAACATGTAGTTGTTTTATGTGTGACATATTGCACCATGCATTGATTTTTAATCTGCTCAAACTAGCATTTGTCATGCAGGGTGAAAGCCTGATGTGAGAAATAGCCTCTTCATTTTCCCTGACAACTACTAACACGGAGCTAGTCTTCAGTGCTCATGCCGCAGGCAACCGCTCCTGCCAAAAATAAATGCAAAGACTGAGGAGAGAGATGGTTTGCAAAATTAAACTCTGTCTCAAAAGTGAATAAATCAGGACAGAGAGGCACATCCTTAATTCCTGGAGACAGGAGGAACTTGATGGTGACTGTTTACCTCTGATGATGCAGTGAGCAAAAAAGAATCCAAAACCTTAAGACGGGTCTTTGCTGCTGCCTGCGGGTGGGACAAGGCAGCTGTAATGGGAGGAAGTGGACTTAAACTGATTCTTGAGCCATAGATTAAGGGTAAAGGACAAGGGTCTTGTGGCTTCTCCACCACACAGTCATGTCACAGTCTGCATTCAGCATCCTGAAGACCGTCAGTCTGAGTAAAGTTCCACCACCAAATTGCACATTGGGCAAGCAGCTGTGAAGTCTGAGTGCCAGCCCCAGTAAAAGAGAAGACACAGATATAGAGGGAAATAAGATGACCATGGCCCTCAAATAGCTCCAGAGTGTATTGTGGCCTCATTAGTCACATTGCTTATACGTGAGATGGAGACAAATGTTCCCCAGCTCAGCTCCTCAGCTGAAGGCTCTGCTACTAACCTAATTATAGCCAGCAGGAGGTCTGACCTGGTACATCATCTTTCGAGGCTACTGAGAAAGAAATGGGGGAAAAGAAAAAAAGAAAAAAAAAGAGCCTCAGATCACCATATTCCTGGCTTGGTGCAGTTTTCAACTCAGCAGATTAATCCATATAAACCAGGTGGTTTTGCAGAGCCCCGTTTCCCTATTTCAATCCAAGCCAGAAGTACCTGCCAGCTAACCCACACGGGCTGGCCTTGGCTTATGCTGTGCAAGGATGCTGGGTAAGCATCAATTGCTGTCACTAGATTTAGTGATTATTGGTAATCAACAGAAAATAGGATAGATCTGTTTGGTTTTTAAAACAATAAACCCATGGGCTTTCTGAAGATCAGAGGACTCCAAAATGTCCCAGGTCATTATTGCTTTTTTAGCATTAGCCTCTCTTGTAACATTATGAGGTTTGCAAAATACAGTCCTGCTGAGGCTTTAGAAACATTAAAAGTTCAACTATTTATTCCCCTTCTCATTAGGCTATTTGTTTGTAATGTACAAGGATCAATTATAAAATGACATAATGGACTTTGTATTTAAAGGGCTGTTCAGGGAAGATAACACTCACAGCCTGGGTAAATCCTGAGGTCCCCAGAAGTCGCTGCGTAGCTGAGATGCAGCCATATTATGCATCAGTTATTGCCAAGGGCCTCAAATATTCTGTAGGATGCTAGGGAAAAAAACAAATAAACAAACAAAAAAAAAAAAAGAAAAAAGAGTAAATAAAGGGAGAGTAAAATAATGATTAGCAAATCAGAGATCCGCATGTGAGCTCAAAATTAACTACTTTGTATGTTCAAACAGAGGTCCCGCCTTGTGTCAGGGGTACATGCATTCTGCATTGATCAAAGCAGAGCTTCGAATACTTGACATAGGAGATGAAATACAGGTCTGTGATTTGCAAAGTAAAAAGACAACAACAGCAATAATGAGATATCAAAATAGATCTGAATGTCACACTCCTGGGTGCAACCATAGTGATACCTTATCCTGTGGCAGAGATGAAAAGACAGGGAATACGAGCTCGTTATTGTAACAATTACTTTAATAAGCATGTAAAAGGGGAATTTGGTGGGGGTTTTGCTGTTTCTTGTCATATTTGGTATTCATTTTCCTTGTGATTGATCAACAACTGATACATAATGCCTTTTACTAAAATGCACAGTATGAGCAAGATTTTCAGAAGTGCTTTGTGATCTTTGGATGTCCCACTAATGCTGTCTCTACACAGACAGTGACAGACAGACCCATTTGACTCTGTCTGTACTCTAAGCTTGCCATCACTAGAGCAAATTTAGCTAAGACATGCATTTGAGAGTCTCCTGCTAAGAGATGCAAGTTCTGCTAGCCAGGACACGTTGTTACATGGCTTGCAGAGCCAGGCTGTGCCCAGCCTGCTTGGCAGAGGAATTTGTGTCTGTCTGCATCCTTCTCTGCTGCTATGTCCTAAAGCCTGCCCCTCTTCAGAATGGGCAACTGAACAATCTCCAAAAATGACCCTTTCTAGGAAACTCAGACTGAGAATGGAAAAATGCAACACCCCAAAAATCCATAGCCTTACCCAAAAGATTTCTCTCCACTCCTTCAATAGCTACCAACCGCAATGCACCCAATTCCCGTGGGATTCCCGACCCCTGCCTCTCCCGAAACGCACGTGACATGGTAGAAATGACAAAAGAGCGAAGGAAACACAACAAACAGAACTTCTAGTGACGGTGCTGAAGGAGGTCTGAACAAATCACTTAACGTGAATTTCTCCTGCTGCAAAGGTCAGAAATGTCCATTGACAGTAGCTGGCTGATCTCCTGGAGCTGTTCTTCCCCTGACCAGCTCATCTGTAAGACCAATTTGTTTAAGAAAATGCTCTGTAGTCCCAAAAATTGTAAAATTTGTCTCTTAATTAGGAAGTTTCTGCATTCTTAAAAAAATGCTATATAAATATGAAATATCTTTATTAGCATTTAATGGAGAATTGAGTGCTATATTGACACCAGAAAATGGACTGTATTATTTTTATACTGTGATATGCAAATATACTCATTCTTATTGCAGATTAGGAAACTGAATTTGCTAATGTTTTTTAATAATGTTTATTATATTTCTCTGGCAGAAATACCCATTAAAATACCACTTAAAGAGCATGAAGACTGCAGACATCTGAAATTAATTCTGATTTTTTTAAAAAAAAAAGCAAGTTTTAAAAATTCAAATCTGCATTTTTCTGGTTTTACAAATAGCCCACCAAATCAATATTTCAGGAGAGTGAATCAATATTTCAGTACACTGTGATATAAAGTAAAAAAAAATTGGTCTATTAACATCTTTTTATTAGCGTGTCAATTGCAGTGCACAAAATTTGCACATATGGGTAAAGAAATTGTTTCCTGAAAATGTGCAAATTGCTACTTCACTGAATGTAAATGAAGTGCTAATTGCTCTTTGCAAACAATATTTATGCAAATTATGCCCTACTATTACAGAGCAGTGTGGAATTTACATTTACATTTGTCGCATTTTTTCCTCCATCCATTTGACAGTGCTTGGACATTAGGACTTGGGCTATTACTCACTTTCTTTTCAAGACATTTTATGGAGATGTGAATGGGTGAAGAATGGGAAAGGACCTGCAGACAGTAATATATCATGACCTAGAGAGGCAGACCTAAATCTGTTCTGTTATTCTGGTTCATCATTCACTAAGCAAAGTATTTGCAATAAATTATTTATATCAAATTTGCTTTTTTTTTTTTCTGTTTGCCTTTTGACCTATGATATGTTGGGAAATTCTTTAGAAAAACCATTTTAAAAAATGTCCAAAGCCATTTCTACTGTCCAAAATATACAGAAAATAACTGAAAGTAGCAGACACCATCAGACCAAACACTGAATTCAAACAGATATTTTTGAACTTTGGAGAGTATTTTTTACTGATGTTAACCTAGTTTTAAGAGTTTGTTCCTTTCTTTTTTCTCCCATTAATGTATCACTAATTCAGAGAAGCCAACACACCTTATCTAGAACTTCCCAGTCATTAAGCAAGAAAAAACTTCAATCTCTTAAAGAATATCAGTTTGGTAATACTCATTAACTGGAAATTTTCATCTTGAAACCTAGAAAATTCCCTGTACACTTATCAATATTGTATTTCCTAAGGTGAAATCCTTCTACCCTTGATATTATTAGTTTTCGCACCAACTTCAATGGTGTTCAATTAGCCTTTTAGAGTTCAGTTTCCTAAAAATTATTCTTATATATAAAATGTGACTTCTTTTTCTTTTTATGGTGTTTTTTCTTGGTTACCAGAACCTGAGGATCTCAAGGCTGCTGGCAGCTTGCTGCCAAAACCAGAAGGCTAAAGCACAGTGGAAGGGGTTGGTTCTGCTTCTTTTCAGGTTGAACAGTTGGGACACACCACCATAGCACCGAGGAGCCAGACACAGCACAATTTTAAAATAAATTGGTGGAGAAAGGGAAGGGATATGCCTGGGCAAGGTGGCCATGACTCTCACAAATGATAAGAATCAGCTTTTATTGCTCTCCCGAAGCAGGTGAGCTGCCTTCCCTGGGCACTGCCCTTTCTAGCTCCACTGCTATTCCTGGCTCCAAGAGTGGCCATATCACTGATGTCCACAGAATAAATTGTCAAATTCTTCCTCCTTTGGTAGCACTGACAGGTTTTGCTGTATTTCATGGCCATAGGGTTCCCCTGAGCCCAGGCAGCCCTCGAGGAGCCGCTCTCCCAGCCATGGGTTTTCAGTAAGATTCACTTTCTGTGCTGAGGGCCAGGCAAAATGGTAGCGCATCACGAAACCCTGTCTTACAGGACAGCAGGAAAAAAAGAAGCAGTGCAGAACTCCAAAGCCAGCCTTAAGTTTGCTTTTAGTTTTGGAAGACTTCTTTGAAACAGAGAAGAATGTGTCAGGCACAACCAGCATAAGTGGTAGGGCTCCAGGCTTTTCATTTTGGAGCATCTCTGAAGGTTTCTTGCTTTGAAAAGCTCTCCCTCCATGAATGCTTTCACACTCAGTCACTTCTTTCTCTCATGAGAGATGGAAAACAGCAATCACCTTCCTTTTTCACAAAGCTTTCCAGGATGGGTTCCTTGAACATCCATAGGAAGTATCATATCTTTTATATCACTGGTAGAGGGACTTTATGAAATTCAGCTATTTTAAGAGATGTATAAAAGCTCTTCTTCCAGCTTTAGAGATTGCTTCTGTTTCCAGGGCTATCCAGGCTTCAGATATTTTCCAGGGAAATTCTCAAACGTCCCTCAAATGTCGCTTTAGTGCAGCAACTGGAATTTCTTAGGACTTAGATACATAACTGAATTCCTCTGGCTCAGTGAGTTATCTCACCTCAGATGAGCTGCAGCAGCTGCTTCTGTCCACACCATAAAATGTCTTAATTCAAACACCCTAAAATGTTTTAATTCAAACTTGAGAGAGCTTTAAGCTGATGTGGTTAACACAAAAAGCCTCCTTTCCTTTTCCCAGTGCTCTCCTTGCTGATGCTGAATGCAACTGCCGCGCTTTTATCTGCATTTGGGACCGCAGGTGGATGCTTGCCTCTTTAGCACCGGCTTGGCTTTTTCAGTCACTGCCTCCAGCAAAAGCAATCTGCACAGGTTTTTCATAGTGACAAAGTACAGACAGACTTCCCTGCATCTCATCAAACCAACTTGCATGAATATGAAAAAAAGAGTTAAAATGCTGTGGTGTAAGTCACACTTGGAATAGGCTTGGCAACCCCCAAATAGTTTTTCAGCTCCTATTTCCTTAATTTTCTCCAAAGATCCTGCCCGGCTGCTGGAGGTGGGTCCCCTGGTAACACATTCTACCTTCAGTGAGTCAGACTGTGTTTATGAGCACATTTCTAATTACTCCAGAGAACATATGCTAATGCTCATTCATCTTCAGATTGAGGAACGTTGTGAGAGTCAGGAGCCATATGGCTCCCATCTAAAGAGAGGGAAAAGGTGTGTCAAGTTCCTTACTCCATTACCTCCCAACAAGATTAAATTTACATCCAAGGCTGGGTAAGGCTTTGGTGCCACCGAGATGAGGGCTGACACTGCATCCCACACAGCATGTGCATCCCTTCGAGCGGCGTGGCTCTCTGAACATGGACCAGAGCTGCGGGGCACCACGAGCCCCGTCGGCAACACTGGTGTAGCAAGCACAGCCCTGTCTGCCCGTAGGGCCTGTTTCAATAAATGCATAAATTTGAGCATGTCAGGTGTCAAACACTCATCAGCTGCTTAAGTACTCTGTCTAATTGGGGTGTTTTAGCATATTTTCCACATGGATATGTCCTCTTTGGTTCAAGAAAGCAATGTGAGGAGCAGAGAATGACTTGCAGTCTGGGGGAGAGTCACTGGAGTTTGAAGAACTTGGGTTTAGAACCATGGCTTAGAGGCTTCAGAGTTAGTTTCCTCTCCTCTCCATACCTAAAAGAGACTTGTTGGGGACAGTCACAGCAACATCAGACTTGGACATTTGTCAGTCCAAGGAAGTGCAGTGAAGCACACATCTTGCCCACAAAGGCAAAACCAATACCCTCTACCAGAGGAATAATGCTGATGCAATATTGCATCTAGTAACAATGAGGTAATGCTACATGTGATCACATCCCCATCCCTTCCATTTGGAAAGTCATTGTTTTACTCTCGTTTTTCTTTTGCTGTTGAGGGAGACACAACACAAAGTGCAGTCTGGGTTCAGCCCTTTCTCAGGGCTGGCAGGATTCCTGCTGAGGGCTGACCGCTTGCAGATAAAGTGGCTGTAGAGGTGTTACCAAGGGCACACTTTGATCTTCAGGTTTTTATTGCTGATGATGATATGTGAGAAGACAAGGATGTTGTTTGCTCTCAGACCTGAGATTGAATTTCTAGTGCTGGCAGTTAGGAAGGAAAAAACCCAAACACATGGGAACACGTGGCATCTCGTATGGCAACCAGGGGAATACAAAGGCATACCGCTATTTTTAAAGTGGATTTTCTGAGTACAACTGCAGTTTAAAATATATGTATAAATAGCAACCCCTAGAGCCTGCTAATGCCAGTCTCCTCCTGAACCAACAGCTTCCAAAAAGTTTTGGTAGAAGGTGTCAGATTCCCTAAGACCTCTCACACTGGTGTAAAAACAGTCTCACACACACAGACACATCCCGTCGTCAAAGCAGCTATTTGGGATTTGCACTGCAGTCACTGAGAACAAGCTCTGACCCAGAGTGCCCACGTGTAAGGGAAATCCATGTTTCCCAAACACATGAATATTTTATTATCCCATGACAAGTCCTCTGCTCTCATCACCCTGGAGCAGAGGGGCTGGTGCCAGCTCCACTCGCAGAGCTGGCTGTCAGTCTCCCAGCATATGCCAGCCCTCAGCATCATCACCCCACGGCTGAAATCCTCCAGTATGGAGACAGGAAAGGTCTCAGAGATGGAGGAGCATAAAACAGGTCCACCCCAGAGGCTGTTTGATGGTGCTTTTGCTCTCTGAGGGCAACCTGGGCAAGGGTGCTTTCCCTTGCATGAATTGCCATCTGGTCCCATCAGAGCACCAGAAGAGCAACTTCAAACTGAAGCAGCCTCACATTCATTCTTGTTTTGTTAAAGTGATTCAGGATTTCAGGTTATCAACATTTTTTTTTTAAAAAAAGACATCTAGAGAAGGAACTAGCTATAAAGAAGCAGTCACCTAGTGACCCAGACATTGCAAGAGAGGTGTTAGATGCCCAGACAGCAGTGGGATTATCTACCCCACAGAAGAGGCCGTGCTCAGTGCTGGGGGATAATTAAGCAGTGAAGAATACGATTCCTGAAATCTGAGAGTGTGGAGTGAGAAGCTGTCTGAATGAATGAAAAGAAAATTCCCTGCATTTTGCTGCTGCTGTGCTAATTCCTGATCACTGGGAGAAGAATTACCTGGCGTGGCAAAAACCTCCTGTCTCCCTGACTGGGTTTGTGCTTAATGGATAGCGTGGCTGCTGCAGGGGCTGTTCGCATTGCCTTTCTTTCCTGTCAGGCTGTAATCCCATTGCTTTGTTTGACATTGCAACAGAAGTTATTAACAAAAATGTGTTGCGAGTAGTGCTGCTTTGCTAGTATGAGTCAGGGTCTTCAATTGAGTGATAACTTCTCCAGTGCAGGATATAATTTGGAGGCCAACCCTGTCAAAACCCAGCACGCAATATTCCAAGACATTGTGTAATTTATATAATTTATTCAAATGACAGATTAAACTGCAGGTTTTATTTATTCCACTAAAGTCTGCCTCTTTTCTCCATTCCCATTTCTAAGCTGTAATCCTGGAGATGTTTTAAAACAAATATATGACCTACTCATCACTGTTCACAAACATCCACCAAAAGCCAAAGTTAGCCTTGGTTTTAGTCCTAGAGCAAACATACCGATGATCCAAAGGAAGGTGTAGCTTTAATTAGCCTCAACTTCTAACGTTTTACAGGACATAATTTTCCAAAAAACACTGTCTCTCTTGTAATCTTTTACATTTAATTTCCAGCTAATGACCATAGGCTAAATCATTTGCCTAAGCTCATGAAATTCATCTTTTCCCCAGCATTAATGAAGCCTGGGCAGGGTCCCATATTGTTGCTTTAGGGGAGAGTTTGTTCTTCTGTTCCAGGTACCTCCAGGAGAGGTTTGCTGTGGCTGGCAAGGGCCAGAAACCTCAGCAAAGCATCTCTTCCCAGAGTGCTTCCATGGCCATCAAACCAACTCCACCACTGGACTGTCTTTCAACATCCCAGGTGCTGTGTCCTCAAACAAACTTTTCAGAGGTTACTTTTTCTCTTCCTTAAAGGGGAAGAAATTGGAAGGAGGGAAAAATACATAAGCTAAAAAGGACTCTCAACAGCCAAGGGCCAGCTCGTAGAGATGTGTCATGGATAATTTGCCTCATAAAATCATACCGGCTGTAGACAGAAACTTTAAAAACTTACTGGACTTCTCTTCTTCTTAGCAACCTGCCTGTGTGGTTTTGTTTTCCCTGTAACAGTACACAGCTGTACTTCACCCCCACATACAGAACATTGAAAACAATTTCAGAAATTATTTCTGTCAGCTGAGCTTTACATTGAATAAGTTTTTTAATCTCTATAGTCAACTGCTTGTGGAAGAGACCGCATTACTCAAACCACAGTGACATATTCAATTAAAAATATCTCTCAATTAACACATCTGGGGGTTTTGTTTGTTTTATATAAGGTAATCCAAGTAAGTAAACATCAATCAGTCATCTGTTTTCCATGCTGAAGAGTTCCAGTCTGTTTAACTGTTCCTCTGTTTGCCTTTTTTGAGATCTACCTATCTTCCTTGCTCCATAGGATGCAGGGCATAAACATAAAAAATCTTTCATGCAAAGTAAGACAACCTTGAGGCTCATTCCCACCCATAGATTCCCCAGCAGCGTGACAGTAAAACTTCCAGCCGGGAGACAGAGGAAGGGAAGAGGTATGAACAAGAGTCTTACATTTCCAGAATCTCCCTCACCCTCCCTGTTTTCAATGAAAACTTCAGACACTTTGGTTACACACTGTTCAGAATAGAAATGTTGTGAATGAGACCAAGTACCCTTTTCCAACCTGCTGTAATAAGAAGCTGTGAGGTAACTACCTTTGCTAGTGGGTGACTGACTTCCTAAGGTCCCTTCTCGTACTCCTGGAAAAGCAGCAGTTTTGCTCTCATTGTTCCCGCAGCACAGTTCATATCAAAAATGCTCAGCAAGCTGCCTCTGGGTGAGTTTGATTTTGCACTTTTTATGGTGCTGAGTGTCTTCATTTCAAATAGAAAACAATTTAGCTGAAAACATGTAACTGTTCTTTGTGTCTAGAAAACATAATGCTCCAGTGCAGTCTTTGGCTCTAAATGTGCACCTATAAATATCTTAACCAGGCACGCAGCAACATGCTATTGTTCCTCCCACAGCAGCAGAAACTGCCTCCAACTGGGATCTTGGAAGCAAGGGAAATGTGAAGTGGATACAGAGAGGGAACCTATTCCTCTCCAGCTGACAACTCAAGGTTACTTCTGAAGTAAATAAAGTGTTGCTAAAGACATTTATCTCACTTTTCTGATAATAAAGTTGTGTATGCTGAATCTGGCTGCTTTCCATCAGAGAAGAGATGAACAGGTCAGAGGGTGGGCAGGTTCAGTGTGTTTTGGTGTGCGAGTGCCAAACAGCTTTCCGTTACGCTGAGGGAGTTTAACCTTCGTTCTCTGTAAGCGCAGACCACGTGGGCAAGGTTTAGCAGAAGGCAGGCAAATTCTCCAGGTCTCCCTTTCTGCAAAATATCTCCCTATTTTCATGGGTCATGGAAGTCGGAGGAAACACTGAACATCAACATTTCAAAATGCTGAGAGCCTTTGCATCTTCACAGGCCAAAGAAAAGCACTCGAAGCCAAAGTTATCTCTGCTACAACAGGACAGCTTCACCAGACTGTTCAAGCGTAGCTGAGAGCAGCTGGAGACCCCAGGTCCTGTTCTGAGCAGCTGGGCACATCTGGCTGGCTGACATACATCATTTACTGAGGTCCAGATCGACAGAACAGTTCTTCCTTTTGGATCTTGTAGGCTTTTCCTGTAAGAGGAGTATATAAACCTTCAGGCTGTGGTGTCATACCACCCCCTCTAAAGCAAAGAGTGCCAGGAGGGAGCTAAAGGTGAATATTTATCTATGAGATCATTTGGTAGCTGCAAGAGTGACCAAGAGCATTGCATATGCAGAAAGGCCTCCTGTGGGGGTGTTTGTATCGCCTCTGTGTGTCAGTAGGGAATGAACACGAGTCTTCCTCTGGCCTCTGTAACATTTGACAGGTGTCACTCTGCCACTTCTTTCCAGCAGAATTTGTAGTTACTAATGAAAAAGACAATTAAAATTAGCATGATTGCCTTTGCCTTCTAGGTCTAAGCACCAACCCTCCAGCTGGGTGCTGAATTGTTCATTCCAGCAGCAGCAAACCACGGTATGCCCTCCTGCTGACTCTCCCAGCTTCATGTTAAGTTTCCCTGTCTCGTACCTGTATACTTAAATAACTGTTCAAAGGCACAGCTGGGCCACTTCAGTGGGTCACTGCCTCGGGAAGGGGTGGGCCTGCTCTCTCCACCCCATCACTTCTTTTCCCCCATTCTCCTGCTCTTCTCCTTCACTTATCCCAGTCCTCAGAGGACCTCTTGCTAATCTCACACAACTGGCAGAAAATTAAGGTGGTTAAAAAGCCAGTTAATTTATATATATATATATACATATATATACACACACACACACTCTGATATATAGATTATATAAGAATTATATTTAAATTATATATAAAAATATAATAAACTTTATATTTGTCTTCTAGATAAGTGAGTCAAATGGGCTTACTGAAGAGTCAGAGAAGCATCGGACCTAGTACAAGGGAGGCGGCAAAGCCACGGCACTAAGGCTGGGGGTCGGAGAAGCTGAGCAGGACTGGCTCTGCCAGCAGCGGCAGCAGGTCAGTTCAGCCTTACTGGCAGTCCAGTAAGGTCCTTCATTAGGTAGGCTAAGGGAGCCAGGAATGAAAGGCAAGGAAAGCAGGTCCATCAGGATGTAACCCACTGGCTAAAAATAGATGCCCCTCTTTTGGCCGGCAGCTGCCTTCTCCACCACAGGTCTTCAACCATCACACACCGACAGCCTGGTCCTGCAATGTGGCTCACGCAGCAAAGTCTGGTGCTAACCAGAGCCCGGGAGATGGAGTTCTGAAAAGGAATAACCGCAGCCAATTCCCACACCAAAGAAACAGCAGAATTGCCCTCTTCCGGGAGGGCAACGCGATTTTCTGTGTAATGCAGGGGTGATGTCTCATCTGGGAGTCATCATTTAAGAAGAGGGCCAGAGAAGAGTGCAGCCATGAGGTTACAACATCCCCACATTGCAGGTGCTGCTACAGCCCTTGCAATGCCAGTCACCAAGGCAGACTTCTGTCCTCTGGGCTTCCCTCCCTGCGAGTCCCAGTACTTAGCTCCAGCAAGGGAGGAGGTGAAAGGCTTCACCATTAGTGAAAGGTCAAGCCAGGAATGATTATTAAATTTATAGATAACAGTGAAATGGGGAAAAGCAGGACCACTGGAGGTCAAAGCTGTGGAATGAGCAGTTCCTTACTGAATCTTTTAGACCATTCCTAGGTTGCATGGATAAAACAATTAAGTAGTATACCTGCAGTATCTAATATTTTAAGTTTGCTTTAATAGTCCTTTACATCATTATGATCAGTGCTGTGAGTGCATAAATATCTCCATCTCTTCAACATTTTCTTCTTGACAGGTTAGTTTTCTACCCACAGAGATATTGATGAGACACTTTTGTGCTCCAGATATGTGCATTTTTCTGCATTTTCAAATAGGAACCACTATTATCTTTTTGCAAGCTGAATATTTTTTATACATCATTTGCTAGTGACTAATGCATGCTTCAGCCATGGGCTCCAAGGACTGTCATTTATCTTCCATAATGACCACAAGTTCTTAAACAACCAGCAACATACTGGCTGCGAAAGATGATCACGGAAGACTCTTAGTTGCAGAGGATGAAAACAGAGCAAAATGGATATGGATATATTCCACTCTGGAAACAAAAATAACCCCTTTCTTTCTCTTGTGTGAAATGCAATGCAAAGGAAAAGAAGGTTTTAAATAATGTAAAAATATACGGTTTTATTTTTGTTTCTGTTCATCATCCAGAAAAAGCCAGTGTAGCTTCAGTTAAAATCAAAAACAGCCTACAATAATAAATTTTCTAGTGTGCTGGCTGCCTGTGATTTCTTACTGCCACTGAATATTTTCTATGTAAAGATTATAAGCAACAATACTTGTACATATGTTTAGGACAATGCCACTGTGGCCACAGGACAAAAAATATTAATGTTAAGCCAATGCTTCCATATGAAAGCAAATCGGATGCAGTTTTCTGCAACAAAATATGTACCCCTCTAAGAAGTCAGAATAACCATACAGCTTTTTGAAGCATTGCATTGCAGAAGCCAGCCAAGTTTGTGCCAGAACATGCAGCCACATCTCCTGGATGGAAGTTAACGAGCAATTAAATCTCCCCTTGTGTTAAACATGAGCAAGAGTGATGACATTACGGACAGAGCTCAACCTTCAGGCCACACAAACTGAATTTCGGTAGCTCTGCCCAAGCTATGCCAGTGAGTATGCTCAAGAAATAAATTCTGAGCAGTTCCTGGGTGGTAGGAAGCTATTGGGTCCTTACAAACATGTTGTATTTCCAACTGTTGTCCAAATCATTCCCAGCGACAGTATGGGCTCGTTTTTCACATGTTCCTAATGATTTCAAGTGCTGTTTGACCTTGATTTTCATGGGAAGGAAGCTCAGTGCTTGTTTGGATGCCTTCCTCTAAGTATTTCCTCTTCTATAGTTTTACTGGCAGCTCAACAAATAGTTTCCCTAGTGCCAAATAAGTTCCAGCTATGCAACAATTTTTCCACATGCTTTCAGATGCTATAAAACAGCTTTATCTCCATTCTGTGTCTTGGGGTTGAGTTATTTTTTAGTATCTTTCCTCCTATTAATAAAGAGCAATGGAGTGATAAATGTGCATTTTACGCAATACACATCACTATATATGTACATTGCTGCTTCCAACAGCGCAGCCACATCCTGCTGTATGCAGGCTCTATACAGCCTCCTCCTGTAAACAGGCAAACCCACAGAAAGCATAAGCCCAAGGAGCCTTGTGTCAGCACCATCAGCCAGGTGATGGGGCAAGCTGTCTGCAGGAAAAGACTAATCCAAATCTAAACAGAAATATCTCTACCTTCATTGGAGACGTTTCCTTTTACTAACGGTCACAGGAGTGCAGCACATATTTTCAGTCAGGTGTGCCTATAATCAGTATATATAAATAATATTGTCAGCAGATGATTACATGAATGGTCACCTTTATGTGGGTGTAAACTTGGCCAACATATAATTTCTGGTTTCAAGTACCTCACAGTTTATTTTATCAGTTTCTAGCTTATTTCTGATGTCCCTAAATGCTTACCCTGTCCACCTTCCCACACCTGTCTGCACAAGCCTGTTCATACTAGGGAAGGGTGTCTGGTAATGACTCTGTTTTTTTCCTGTCTAAACAGGCACCTTGCATCGCTTTTGGGTGCAGAGGTCCACAGTGGTAGGTTAAGATGAATTCTTTCTAAGCTGATTAGTAATTTGGAATGATTCATTTGTGGGTTGTGTACCCACACTATCTTTAAGAGATCAAAGAGATCTGATTTTCAGGGACTGAGAATTTGGAAACTGAAGACCACAGAAATTCAAAGTCTCAAAAATACATTTTTCCCACCTTTAAAAGTCATTAATTGAACATTATTAAGCCTGTTTTCATATTACATCTAGTGAGTGTGTTTGCCCAGGTATGCTTCTTTTGCTCCTCGAAAATATAGTCACTGATAAAGATGGATGGCTTTTGACAAGGAACATCAGTCATTTTCAGAAATCTGATGAGGCAACGGTGTGCTCAAATGGTTTTGCATGAGCCCAACAAATGCTGAGCTTAAAGAAGAATATCCTTGTCCGCATGTGTTTTGTAGCATCAGTAATACATACCTTGGGAGCATTTAATCTATAGTATCAACACTATTTATGGTGTCTGGAGTTTTACATGGCTAAAGTAATTACTGTGATAAATGCCAGCCATATTTTAAAATTAACATTGAAGCTTCCTTTGATTTAGAAGCAGAAGACACTTAATTGGCAAAGATGGGATTGCAGTAAACTCCTTTGCTATTTAGAGTCCGATTCTGCATAGCTGATGCACAGAGGGATCTGTATTTTCATCCTGAAGTCAGTTGGTTTTCTTGACTTCTGGAGTGTTGGAGTGGCCACAAGATCAGACCTGGTGACTGTTTTCCCCATTGACCTCCTGAGTGATTTCAGCTTCATCTTTTTCCATGGTGTAGGAGTCAACAAGTCTTCTGTGCCTCAGAGCGTAACCTACAGCGTAGCTGCCAGATGGACAGATAAATCTAACTCCATCTATTCCTCCTTTGCTGTGGTGACATCACACAACCAATATCAGCAGGGAGGCCCAAGAAGGGGCCCCAGCTTCCTTCAGACCACTTCCAAAGCATATTAATGTAGGCCTAACTCTTGTCAAAAACTCTTCTTATCACCTGGAGGTCACCAAAGGATTGGGAAAAGCCATGGGCAGCTTGGAAACTATCACCACCATCAATAAAATAACTGAATAACGATGTCCAAAGGAGCAGGTCCAGTCTCTGCCATGGGCCGCTCCGGTGTTGCAGCAGATCACATGCAGCCCCAGAGAGCTTTGTCTGAGGAAGGATTACAGGATAATGGTCAAATTTTTGCGAGGTGGCACCCCAACAGCTGAAAACACCATCCAAGATGGTAACGCTTCTTCTGAACTGGTAAAGGAGTACCCCAACTATTGAGCTATCAGAAAGTTGTCTGAGAAATGAAACATTCCCCATTTCATTATGATATTGTTAATAAAGACCTTTGGATCACATAGTTGAGCCAGTCATATGGTCGCTGCATTGAGAGAGGTTGGTCCTTGTCCCTCCAGCCTCCCTGCTTGCGTTTCCCCCCGGTATCAGCTGTATGTTTCTGTTTCTCTGGGGTGGGTTTGGTGGTCCTTGCTGAACCAATTGAACTCACCAACCTGGCGGATAACTGACACAGCAAAACAGTTGCATTGGCTCATGCAAAGGTCAGTCGGGTGACCAGGGGCTGCTGCTGGAGTGCAGGTGGGGGTGAGGAGGAAAGGAAGAGAGAGGAAGAATGAAGAGCTCTTTTTTGAGTGAAAATCAATATTGGTTCAGCCTGACTGTGTTGTGTGATCACGGTCTTTGTTGAGGGGGAAATTTCTACATTTTAGAGAACAGCCAAGGGATGCAGACTCTCTTCCACCTTCATCCTTTCAAATCTACTCCAAAGTCAAACAAGCTATAAACTATTTCTTGGAGGTAAGACAATATTTGGCGCTACTCCATTTTAGTAGTTATCACAGCAGAAGATACAAATTTTCATGCGGGAAAGGCAGGACAGGGAACTCTCCACTGCTCTTAGTTCACCTCTTTCCACAAACAGATACAGTTGTTTAAATGCAGAAAAAAAAATATGATTTCTTACTTCTGCCAAACAGCTGATCACTCCCGTAGTACAGCCCTGCCCCATTCTTCAGGATCACAGCCTGTAAGCACCAACTATTACTTGCAATCAGTGGATTATTGCTAACATATAAACTGCAGTATGAAGTGAATACTAAATTATATACAGGGAGAATTTCCCCTTCCCCCTCTTTATCACCAGTGAGTAAAAGGAGCTCATCTTTCATAGGCATGTCAAAGAGCTATAGTTCATGCCTGGGAGAGAATCACAGGACAGTTTTTATAGCAATTCAGGCAAGGGATCCCCACTATGCAAATAAAATACAGTGCATCCATGCAACACTTCACAACAGCCTCACTCAGTATTTCATAGTGAGGACGGGCAGTGGGTGGCTGTGGGGAGTCCCTCAGCTCCTGTGGAGCCACAAACAGGCTGCAGATCTCCTGTGTGCTCCTACCTGGGTTCTTCCAGCCCACGGGAGAAGGCAGGCTGCAAAGAGTAGAAGAAGATGGCCCCTGTCATGTCCATCCCTTGACCTCTCTCTGTGGTACGGTGCCTGAGCTCAGCCAAGGTTTTTCAACATTGTTTAGGCTATGGACTGTGCTTTCTACTCAGTCAGTGTACTTTGCCTCCAAGCCCTGCTCACAGTCCCTGATATTGTTAATAAAGAACTGTCCATGCTGTTTCAAAATGTGGGAAAGTTTCAGGCCTTGAACAGAGTCAGCAGATACCTGATACAATCATATATTCAGCTACAAGGTCTTCATTTAACCTGAACACAAACTGCAGGGCCTTTCCCTTTTTTCCTCAGGAATTACTCCTGTTTTGCATTCCAGAACACTTGTCACCCTGGCGAATATTAATTAAAAGTTGTAATTAATTAAAATGTCAATTAATTCCTTTATTTTATTCTTCAGGGTAATCTCACATTCTGTGCTAGAGAGAGCAGCGAGCGTACCAGAATGAAATAACCCAAATCTCAGTGTAAAGTGCTGCATCGTGGACCTTGACAGAAGCGATTGTCAGGCCAGCACTTGGTTCAGGGAGAGAGAGGGCCAGGGAGTGCATCCACAAAGGCAGACAGACCAGCACATTCCAACAGTTTGGGGACCACCTACGGCCAATTTACAAATTCTAGCTGCGATTTTACAAGCTCTCTGCATTTATGAGTTGTGATCATCATTTGTTGTAGGCTCACAGCTTCTGTTAAAGAGAGCTGGGATTGTGACTCAGTGACCATCTCTGACACAGGAGGTCATCAGGACCACAAGGACTGTGAGCACCCAGGCTTTAGCAGAACAACATCTGGTTATGGCCTCAGCAAAACCGTTTTTCTAAACCCAAATTCTATCAGGGTAGAAACCAAGCAGAAAATCACCAGTTTGGTCACAATAGTCACAAGAAAAGAAGGGGATGGAAGCTGAAACTAGGGAGTTTTTTCCACTGGAGCTGAAAACTTTTTGAATCAATGCAAATGTGAATGAGGAATAAAACTGCGAGAGTCAGCAGAAATGCAGTCGTTACCACGACGAGCACGTGCAAAGGAGTTCATTCTAGGATGGCCACAGCTTTGCTTTGTGGTATAGACTTATCCCAGGTGTTGCTGAAACAAAAGAGACATGTTGGTGTATTTTCACATGGAAATAGAAAAGAAGTGAACTTTCTATCCAGAATGTCATCATTACATATATATATATATATATATATTAAATATGGGTATTCTTATCAATCCCTTCCACAGACACTGCAATTAATCTTTAACTTGTTTTGAAAGGAGAACACCAACCACAGCATTAGCCATGGGAGTTTAATAATATAAGGAAAATTCCCATCCGTGTAAAATCAACATATCAGCATGCTGTTTACCTGGAATTGTTGATCTTCTACTCTGTTATGGTTTCATTTCCCTGTGAAGTTTCTCAAAAACCATGGTTATTGTGTCTTGCTTCCTCCTCTTCCTCTCCAGGGGCAGTTCTTTCCAGATCAAGGCAAACAATGGGTTTGCACAGCATCCTCACCAGACGTTATGAAATGCTCCTTTGTAGACCTTTCCTGTCAGCTCCCACAGAAGACTCTGTGGAGACACTTGGCCTGCTTTTAACAGTGTGCATGTTCCTTTAATAATAACTGAGTGCAAAATGCAGTGCAATATAAATACAGCCTTTCCTTCTCTGTTTTGTGGGTTTCTACAGTATTTTTCTAAACCCAGTTACATCATCATCACAGGCAGGATTTTTCTTACCAAAAGAAGTCAGCAATGTGACTAAGCAAGTCACTTTGGTGCTGTCTACAGGGCCAGAAGCACTTCCAATGCATCATTCACATCATTCTAAAGAGATGAGATGAACCATGGCCTTAAACGCTTTCTTTCCACTCACTGTAGCAGGGACCTTGCATGACCAGCTCTGAGGTAGACACAGACATTGCAAGCCAGGTGGGAGGCAGCTTCTTCCATGAGTCTTTATTGGACAGAGCAAATCCAGGAAACAAGCCTCATTTTTCCTTCTAATTTCACATCTGTAAGCTCAGTTCTGTAATGGTTGGGTTTCCCATAATACAGGACATTAATCTGGGTAAAAATACACAATTATTTTTCTTTCCACTAGTTTTGGATTTTATTAAAAAAAAAAAAAAAAAAAACAAAAAAAACCCGAGAGATAAAAAGTCATCTGAGATTTCTAAGGAGGTTTGCCAGACTGTACAAACTCTGTGACTATTTTGAAATTTAGACCAACGATGCAGTTACAGGTAAACACACAGAAATCACTTATTGGATTTGTCTGTGTACAGGTTCACTCAGGAGCTGCATTCATCTAACAGAGAAACAAGGGGACATCATGCCATAGTCCCCAAGAGCACCAGCAGCAGTTCAGCCAGCAAGTTTCTCTTAGCCAGACCAGCTCTGTGTGCGTCCAGATCATGAAAAGGGAAGACACAGTTCAAGGTGGGGACTTCGGAGTTTTTAATTTTCAAAGACTGAGCTGGGACATCTACTCAAACCAGCGCTGCTGCTGAGAGAGAGGAGTATGAAACAGCTACGTTAGGTGATGCTTCTGAGTTTGAGTTTTACTGGCTGAGCACTACAAAATGCCATCTTTAAAGCTCCAGCTGGGATGTCAAAGGACAGCATGAGTCTGTATTTCATTAGCAGCTAGCCCCATGGGTTGGCTGGTGGATCCTTTCACATACACCCAAAGGCACAACATACATCTCACAAAGGAGATGGTACTTGCAAGGTGCGCTGCAATTTACAGCAATTTGACTGCAAGCTGGACAAGGCCCAGGTAGCTGAAGATTGGTGGAGTGCAGCTCAGGCGGTGTGTTGCTTTTGCTGTCACCTGCAAACAGTCCCTGTCCCCACAGGTTTCTTCCCTGCTCTTCTGAGACCATCCACCCTGACAATGCCCACAGAGTAATGGGAGAGTAAAGCGCAAGATTATTGTCTTGACAGGACTCTTTAAATAAGGTCAATTGACTGGAAAAGGGAGCACCTGCCTAAGGCTCCTTACTCTGGAAGGACCCAGGCAGCTCTGCTGTGCGTTCTTATAACAGGATTTGTCTGAGCTTCCTCCTCTGATAGCAAAAAATGACTGTCTAACTGGGAAGGGCAGAGCAGCAGATCAGCACGCGGTACACTGACAAACATCCCGACATCTGCTGTCACAGATTTGCTGACAGCTGTTTCTGCAGAGTAGCTGGAAAATCTGATAATCCTAAACATGAAATTTCTTGTTATCTGTGCAAAGGCAAGTGCCAGTCTCTAATATGACCCTACAGGACAATCTGTAGCTTTGAGTAAATGCTGCCAGCTACACCTGGACAACTCCTTCAGTGTCTCCTCGGAGAACACACAGCTGGACACAGCTGTACCAGGGCTATCTCCCACAAGGTGACATGTGAGGAGGCACTTGTGGTCCCCAAGGGGTGTTTTTCATATTCCATAGTTTAATTTTATTGGCAGCTTCAGAAAGGATCCAGGCTGAACCCCTCTGCTGGAGTGAAGCCAGGAAAGACACATAACTGATGTGGAGACTCCATAAAAGCTCTAAAGACTGTGAAGTACAAGAACTTTCCTTTCAATGCGTCTTGGTTAACCTGGGTGGAAAGTGAGCCACTGCACTCCCGTACTCTCTGCTTAATGAACCGGTGTCCACTCGGCCTGTAACAGAAGTTGTGTTTAGCACAAACCTACAACTGGGTTTATTTTGCAATGAAGACCCATGGCTGCAGGTGCTCAGGGGATGCATGTGAGCAGGGATGGAAATCAGGCACAGGACTGTCTGAAGAAGACAGAATTCGGCTGGTCCCTGTCTAGGTTTAGCAGAAATATTCTCGTTTTCGAGAATTTCAAGAAATTCGAGTTTACGAGGGCAGTAGTGCTGTCAGACACCTGTTTTCTAATGAGCCCAGTCCTATGCTGAGACCTGGGTGTAACATTTGGTGGCTACAACTTATTTTAACTTCAAAGGTTAAGAATGAGAGCAGGCCAAAACTGTGACACGTTTCTCTTAATTATCTTTAAAACTTCCGCTCTCACTGTAAACGACACACAAACATGGATAATAGCAAGAGTCAATCCTAATCACAATTGTGCATTTTTGCAAATTGCAGTTATCTGCATGGCAGCCCACAATCAGTGGTAAGGCCAGAAACGTGTGAAATCCTGCTTACATGCATTACTTAAGAGGGCCATTAAACACAATTCTCATTCTTAGTTTCACAGATTAGTGAGTAGCTGCTATGGCCAGATGGCATTTCATGGGCAGATAACACTGAGGGAGAAGCAGAAGTTCCTTCTGTGATGGGCGAACTGGGCCCTGTCTGACAATTGGGATGATGTGTAATCCTGTAAAACACAAAAATCCTAAAGAAAAAGATTTAATCTCTGTGAAAAGCAGTATTAAAAATTACCAAGTGCTGTTGTAGCAAGGCTGTCAGATGAGCAGACAACAAGAAAATTTCTAGTCTTGGTGTTTTGCTAGTTGAGGACACTGTCCTGTGGTGATGCTTGTTCCCACACTGCTTTAGACTTTGGGATTGCCACTGGTGAGTCATGGGGATATTGCTCCAAATGGAACTTTAGCAAATGGGTTGATGCTTCCATCACTTCTAAGTTTGGTTATAAAGACATGATTTTCATGTTACAGATCTAATTTATGCTTCTTCATGACAAGTCTCTTAGACGGAGACTGCCAGTGCCTTGACAACTGGTGGTATTGTTTCCCCAAACATCTTGGCTTCTGTCAACAAGGCAAATCTGACCCTGTCTGACTGCATTGTCAATGAAAACTGCTGTCCTCATAGCATTTGATATGCATCCAACTGATGCAAAAGAGGCACCAAACGTCATGGTTGGTTCCTCCAATGAAAAAAAAAACAAACCAAGGGCCAATTTCAGAAGCCTAAATGCTAATTTTAGAAGTCAAATACATGTGGCTGATATATTAAAACCTGCATTTCACCGCCAAAAAAAAACAACCAGGTGAATTAAAACTTTACCTGTTTCAGGTGCCTGTGGGCCCATGTTATTTTTGCATACAGAGGCACATTCATCACTCCTTTTGCCAACTTTCCAGCCTTTGCAGGGTTGTGGGATGTGGAACAAAGCAACTCACGTAGGTGTCCCCTTCAAAACGCAGGGAATTGAAAAACAGAAGGGAATTGCACTTCAGTATTTACATACAGAAATTATCACCATCCCCAAACACACCTGAATATCACCTGGTCGTGTTTGTGCTATAGCAAAGGCAGCACAGGCCTGCAGCACAGCAATGGTAGCACAATTCACCTGCTCCATGTGGGTGCTACAAGAAAAGGTCCTTATGGCGAGGTAGATGATACAGTTCTCTGCACAGACCTCCTACTATGGCCTTACAGTGACAGTGATGATGTGCTACAAGTGACTTTGGGAGCTGGTCCCATAGGTGCCCCATGGTCACCATCACCACAGAGCTCAGCTCCCAAGATCTCATCCCATGGCTCGTTTCAAGAAAACAACAGAAGAGGATGAGTCAGCCCTGAAGGTACTGGAGTGGTGATACCCATGCAGCAAGCGAGTTTGCATGTAGCCTCTGCTCTTTCCCAGGTCTAGCTCACGGTAAACTGGGAGAATATCCCACAGCAGTGTGGAATGGAGGGATACACTTCAGTTTTTCACAGTGACAAATAAATCTGTTGGAAGTGCTATGCAAACATAAGGACGTATTTCCCATACAACTAAGACCTGATCTTGGAAGCGGAGCAGTCCAGCAGAAGTAATCATTACTGTCACGTACCTCAGACCATAATTAGTCCCCACACACAGGTTAATGTTGGAACCTTCCAGCCCGGACAGAGACTTCTTTAATTTCAGCAAAATATATTTTATTTCATTAGTTTATTACAGTAATTATTTTCGTTATTTCACATCCTTGGCGCTCTGTAATTAAGCCAGGAGCTGTGACAGAGCTTGAGTTACAGTGCAGCGAGCCACGCTTGTGTGTTGTTAAACAGGAGCCCGAAGGCCATGTGCCACCGAATGTGCAAGGTACGAATTTACTGGGCTGTAAACAATACCCTCGTGTGCCTTATTGGGAAGATAAACCAGCTCACAAAGCAGAGGATTTCAGGACTAAGGATAAAAACCTGCACTGATCCCTGGACTGAACTCAGGAACGCTGTACAAAGTCAGAATATATTAAAAGGATGCTACTACTTCCCTGCTACACCAGAAACACTACCACAAACTCCTGTTTTCTCCTTAATTTCAGTAGCATACATAAGATACTCTGCAGGTGTAAAGCAACGAAGTTTCAAGGCACCAGGTCTTATTTATTGAGCTCTGTGGCTTTCCACCAGCAGAAACCAAGAGTGGCTCTGGCCATCCCGTTTGGAGGAATACAGTGACAATCTTTCCAGCTGTGAAGTCAGCCTGATTTCCTAATCACAATCTCACAGACCTGAGAGAAGCCAAAGGAAATAAACTTCCGAGGCACGTGGACACTTAAATCCCATTTTAAGCATGAATAAGGTGTAAGTGCCTGAGCCTCCCTGGCCTCAGTGCCTTCACAGGCAGTATGGGTTCAGGATCCTGGCAGAGTGACCATCACTTTCTGTGTCCCCCTTTGATTTGTGCAGCTAGAGGTGTGTTTAGCCATAATAATAAAAGGTATACTTTACCGCCTTGATTTAGGAAGATGAGCCTGTTTCAAAATCAAATCACTGCTCAGCCCAATGGCTTTGCAAAGGCCAGGAAGCACTGCAGTGACACCACCCCCCCACCCCCACCCCGCGTGTGCTTTAACACATCGCTCACATGAGAGAAAATGATCCAGTTCATACCTCTTTCAGGGGTACTTCCCTTAGTATGTTTTACTTTGCATTTGTCCCAGTTAAGAGCACACGGACACTCGACGAGACCCTGGCTTCCCATGGCCCCAGCAAATCCCTTCCACCAACAGCCCCTGGCTGCCCAAACCCTGGAAAGGAGGCTTGGCCTCCTGGCTGTGCCGAGCAGCAAATCACCGTATTGTTCTACATGAAAAAGAGAAATAACATCAGCAAAGGGGGTGGGGGGGGATATTGGCATCTTTAGAGTTTTGGCCACCTGTGTAAGTACAAAGGCAAATTTCAGAGCTCTGTGATGATCTGCTAATTTTGCTGTGAGGCACAGTGTGGGAGCAGCTTCTCCATAAGCCACACAGGCAGTGCAGGGATCACCAGGATCCCCTCCACACAAATAACCATGCCCACATGCAGAGCTAGAAGGATCTTCCTCCTCATCTCTAGGTCATGTCAGTCTTCTTGCCTTGGGGAAAAAACGAACTGAAACCAGTACAAAAACCCCACAACAAATCCAAGCCTTGTCCCTTCGCTGTGTCTCAGTAGGAGACTGTGAACACTCCTCCTTACCACAGACCTGTCTTTGTGACTTTGGGGAACAAACACGTCATTTATGTTCTTATGAAGTATTCCTTTTTTATATACGATGCATTCAGACCAATCAATCTTCTATCTTGGTGGCCTGTTTAGAGACTTAGGGAGCTGGCATTGATTAAATGCCTATAATAGAGAACATTAATTTACCCGTCAGTGGAAAAATCACCATTGTAAATTATCCCAGTTGGTTTGTATATCACCAAATGATACACAGCATGTTCTGGATGTATGTACTGAACTGCACTCATACATAAAGCACATTCAATTAGCAGCACCAACATTGCTTCAGCCAGCCATAGGCAAGAGGTCTGGGTTTGATTCTGCTGCCCTCTTTAGGATTTGTACCTGGGACTCCCCAGACTAAGAAATGAAGTGCAAGCTCACTCAGTGTCTGAAGTCCCATAAGGAGCCCCCAGCATGCCATGGGACTGGGAAATAATCGTAATAACCCTTCCTTTTGCTCATCATGCTACACTGTCTGTAACCTAGTTAAGATGATTGTTTTGCCATAAAGAGGAAAATATTCTGTGTTTGTGGAACTACTGGAGGCTCCTTCACCTGTTGAGTTCATGGTCCCAACTGAAATACCACATACTATTCATATATTATGCCCTTAAAGCACAAGGAAGAAGATCACAGTGCCCTAAGGGGAGGGAAGAACTAGTTTCTCTTGAGCAGTGGAGCAAAATTAGATTTGCATTGCCCTAATTAAAAATGTTGAGATATGGACCCTAGGTAGGTATCTCAAGAGGAGATAGCCAGCTCCTTATTATGGCTGTAGAGGAGGGCATGAGGGTGAGAAAGGAACCAGCTGAGTGAGGAATAACTGCTTTTGGCAAAAGGGTAAGCAAGGAAATGCCCTGTATAGGCGACCTGAGTCATTAGGACAGAGATGCTCAGGAGCAGGTGCTGGGGGAAAAAGCAGGGAGAATATGTGAACCACAGCAGCAAGGAGTATGTGAGGAGCAAAAAAAAGGAGCTCATATGTCTGCTTAAAACTCTGACTTTGAGGCTTTATCCAGCCATTTCTCTACTTCATGCCAGGTTCATGCCCTCTGCCACTCTCGTGGCACTCTCCAGATGCTGCAGTTTGCCTCCCTCCTCCCCAACCACGGCAAAGCTGCAGCAGCTCCTGGGTCACAAACCTCCATCTCTCAAATCAGTAAATACCTAGCAAAAGAGAAGTCAAATTCATCCTGCCTTTCTTTTCCTTCCAAACATCCCACTGAAGGAAAAGAGATGACTTCAGATCCATCAGTGTTTCTCTTTCCAGTCTGACAGCACCAGTGTGGTTGCCCCAAGCCTGCCACCTTAGCTAGGTGCCCACTTCGCACCCTCAGGCACACAGGAGCTACAAGAGCTCTAGGTTTGGGCATTGCAGAAGTAAAGTCAATGCAGCCAGACCTCCCAAGGACTCCCTTACTCAAACCTTCTGGTGTGGGAGTAAAGATGTGATCTTTCTAACTGTCAGCCCTGCAAAATTAATCAAAGAGATGAAAATCCCCTCTGCCATTCATCACCACTGATAAAGGTCCTGCCACCAGAACTGAGCTCCCAATCTTGCTGCTGATATGCAGGGTGGGAGGTGACCCTGGGCACTCTTGCAGAGCCGCTATGGCTCTGACACACAGGTGCTGCAAAAAGCTCGTACACGTCAAGGAATGTCAAAGGCATGGCTTCACGTTACATATATCTGATAAAATTGCTTGACTTATGCAGAAGGTAGCATCCTTTCAGAGATTAAGGTCAAGATTTTGAAAAACAGTTTGTGATTGCAAGGGGGTCTCTTCCTGGGTGACCAGCTGAGCTACTTTTAAAGGCTCATATTTTCACAAAGAACTGAAGAGTATTTGGTAGCTTCTAGAAAACAGATCTTTTTCCAGGGCAGAGTAAACCTTTGGGTACAAACCCTACTAAGCTCCACCACGCTGAGCAGGCAGGTATAACCCAGCTGGAGACTGGAAGCTGTTGAGCATCACTAATTGCTGGGAAGAAAACTGGATGGTTCATTCATAGTCCAGCACTGATGTGCCTGTAACAGCTTCCAGGCTGGGGCTGGTCTCATCGCACTGGTTCTGACCTCTCAGCTGTCTTGGTCTAGGTGGGGAGTAGCTGAATATCCAGTGCTCAAGACATGTAATATCAGCTGTCACGTTTCCACAAACCCAGCCCAAAATTTGAGCAGTTTGACACTAAGTGTCCAGCATCTGCTTCACACTACCCGCAGTCCTTGCACAATGGGTTAATGTTATTTGCAGACCTCTGTGCTATGCACAAGTAAATCCCAGTGAATTTTTACCAGAGTGATTTATAAGCTGGGTTTAGAAAAACTCTGGACTCAGAAGTCTGTTGTCAGAGTTAATGGAGCAAGATTATGAACTGCAGCATCTTAGGGTTACAGTCACCTCTTGATGGCATCCACCCGACAGTTTCAGATCCAGGTCTCTGCTGTATTCATCCAGGCTGCAGCCACACTTCCAGCTGTGCCATGGAGATGCCTTTCCTTATGGACTTCAGGGCCAAGATGGAACACCAATTTGTTCTTGAACTTTCCATCAAAAGGCTGAATCGGTTGCAGCAGCCTGAGGTCTGTGTGACTTTGCCCTTTCCTATCATCCTGCAGAAACAGAGCAAACAGAGCTCTTTAGTGTGCAACTGGATGTTGCTACCCAAAATGAAGGACCGGAGGCGACTGGTGCAGAACCGGGCAGGAGCGCAGTGCTGTGCATGGCCGTGCTTTGTTTGCACCCACAGAGAGCAGCACGAGTGCTGCCAGGCCTCCCCGAGTAAGGACCCCGTGTAACACAACCTAATGCCACGCTACTAGATTAAGATGTTCATGTTATACCTGTGTACCTGAGAGTGGCTCAAACTACATGATAGAAACCCACTTAGATAAGATTGTTTCATCAGCTGACCAATTCCCATAGCTACTAAATGATCTTTTGCCTGTTTAATAAAAGATTCCATAATAAGGAAAAGAAGAAAAATGAAAGAAGAGGTCTCTATACAAAGGAAAGGCTGGGAAGAACTGCAAAATCTGTATTATCACCAAACTTTGCTCTCTGGCCCTGAGAAGCACAGAGAAGATATAAGCAGCAGGACAAAATGAAACAGGAGCATCAAAAAGCCACTTGAGTACCAAGAATGAACAACGTGTATAAAGCAAAATCCTGGCTAATAATCAAGTCATTGATATGTCATTTTCTGAATTATCTGGGAGCAAAAAGAATAAGAAATGTGGCAGCTTGCATACTGTGGCCCATGTCGGGAAGCAGGGCAGGGTCTCCAGCATGATACGCTAGCACTCTCCCTTGCGGGTCAAGACCAAGAAGCTGACCATGTCCTGGGCTTTAAAACCCCTTCGGTCCCCAGCCAGCAGCAGTAATAAAATGAGTACATAATGCCACCTTCTGGCTATAGCCGAGGACACAATAAAAACGTTGGCAGAAAGATAGTGTTCTGTCCCTCCTGCACTCGGGTGGGTGATATATATCACTTGCTTGTGGAAGTCAAATTTCTTTTGCTGACTTAATCCCAGAGCCAAAATCAATCAGACATCCTAGCTAACAGGATCAGGAAATGCCATAAATTATGCTGCCTGCAACCTAACAACAGCATTAACAGCATGAAGAAGGTGGAGGCTTTTTTTGATTAATCACTGTTTAAGTTGCCTAAAGGACCTATGAAACCTCCTGCTGGCTGACACAATGAACAACATTTTATATTAACCCATATAAGGAAATGTCTTTAAAAGTGATGGATTATGCAGATGCGAGACGGGGACTGTGTGCTGTGGTTACCTAAGAGCTGCATGCTGCATGGTGCTCCTTGCAGCAGCCCTCCCCACCATCCCCAGCCTACCCCAGCAAGGACACTTGTCACCCCAGCAGCAGCTGAGCACCCTCTGGAAAAGCCACACAACACAGTGAGTTGGATTGAGTTGGCTCCAGGCAGAGCTAGAAAGTTTATGCAAACGAAACGACTGGCAAATTTTGGTATTTTCTTCTTCTTTTTGTACACAAACCGGCAAGCTCAATACCTAGGGGAGGGGGTTAGGAAATGGACATTTCATCTACCAGGTTCCTGTGACACCTTGCAGAACCTCATGCTTTTTTCTGTGCTTGGAGATGCTGAGATGTCACCACAGTCTCCCTTAGCCCCAGTGGGATGCTGCTGTGCTGGCAGCACATCCTGCACTGGGACATACAGTGGCCAGGCTGAACGGAGTCATAACAATCCTGCCCCAAGCACAGGAACGTCCCCTTCTGGAGCTGTAGATGCAGCTTCCATCTTCAAACCTGTTTTTTTTCTCTATTTTGCATGAACATCTGTACAGGAGAAAGAAACCCTGGTTCCTGTTGCAGGGGGTGTGTTGAGGTGCCCATTTTCTTTGGTCAGGATTTTTCAGAGCAGCTAGCACCAGCCTCACTCCCACTGAAGTGAGATGCCTCCCATCCACTGCTCCTACTGTTTGTTCTCCTAAGAAGTCTCAGCACTTAGAAAATACACTTTTATTTTCACTTTCTTGCTTAAAAAGATCTACTTCTTGGGGTTAGGGGTTTTCAGAGCATCCTCCCTTGTGCTGCATTGCACACCATCATTTTAAATCTACATGAAATGGGCAACTAGCCCTTCTCAAGTGGGCAAAGCTGCAATTTACACTCCTTTTGCTCTGGTACTATCAAATATAATGTATGCAAAGCAGCTGAGAATAAAGTCCCAGAGTTGAGATAAACTGTTACTGTTGCCAAAACCCCATTGTCAGATGAGATCGTGGCTAGACAGATCCTTTAGAGTTCTGCATAATTTTAGGTGCACAATGATCAGCACAGCCAAAGCAGTTTTCTCATTGTTCTTCCGCAATGAGCATTTCTACACAGGCTGAAAATTTCCACTGACATAATCTTTTGATAGTAATTTATCCAAAGTGGCAGAGTGAAAGTATCACCAAAGAGGTAGAAATCACTAGTGGACTTCAACTCTGCAAAATTTTGGAAGGACTTTTTCTAGTTAAACTTCATGATCCTGGGATGAAGGAAGTATCTCAGCCTCCTTCCTAGCCTCCCAGGCTCATGTATACCTCCCCATCCCCACTGAACACCAGGCAGGGCCAGTAGCTTCTTGCACTCTGATTTAATTCACTTTCCATGTAGTCAGAGACTCCAGAAAGACATATTCCTCTATTTGTCACTTCTCTAGGATGACGTCCTGATGGTTATTTATACCTTGATGCCAGGCTTGCTGCTTAACCCCACTGCCGTGTCCAGGACAGCTCTGTCTGAAGGGCAATCCTTCACTCAGCCCCTGCTTTCCTCCCAGCCCCTCCAGTCACCCTAACTCCCACACCAAGCTCCCACCTCTCCTGCCATTGGGACCGTCTTCAAATGGTTGTGCTGGTTTTTTGCTTACCAGAGACAGAAGGAGATAATTATCCATCACTCCCATGCTGTCTGGGAGCTTGGTGAAGGCACAGGCTTAGACACACACAAAGCAACCAGACCTTCCTCCTGCAGCTTAAGGCAATGACTCCAGGGACAGCCAGTAGAATCAAGGCAAATCATCAGCAGGTCCTGTGAAGAAAACGAAGTAGCAAGAAAATATTTCACTTGAAGTCTGATTGAGAAAATCCCCACAGGAATATAACTGGCCTGAGACGATGTGCACCTGTTTGAGAACTGACTCATCTTCAGTTTGCTGAGCACTGACAAACCCTGGAGGCTGCATCCTCCACAGAGAAACACTTTCTTCCCTTTGAGGCTTGGAATGCCCCAAGCCTGACACAGAGGCAAAGAAAATACGTAAATCAGCAATACAACAATTTACGCCTCACATTACATTGCCAGAGAAGGAGAAATGCCGTTTGGTTAAAAGGCTGATCTTTCCCTTCTGGAGCCGTGATTTCTAAATCACGTATTTCACTCTCTGCATATTCACCAGCTTCAAGCGAGCCTGGCCAGACCTCCCGGCCAAGGGTGTGTGGACCTCAGCCGCTCCCACCACCGGAGCTGCGTTTCAGTGCAGGAACACACCGGCGTGGAGCGGCAGGCTGTGCCGCAGCTCCTCTCCTGCAGCTTCGGAGCCATTCGGGCTTGCCTTGCCCCCGGGGGGCTGAGGGTGCCCATGTCAAATGCCCTCCTCACCGGCTCTGCCAATTAAACTAGACAGTCCGAAGCTTTTGCCTTTATTAATTGATGCAGCAAGCACGTAATTAAAGGACTCCCCATCGCTTTGCAAGCTTATCCAGCTATCTGACCAGGTGGAGCCATACCATGCACCTTCCTCCCAGCCTGCTACCTGCTTTTCCAGCTGCCAGTCATCAAACATCCCCCCTCTACCTGGCCACAGGATGACGAATGCCCTCCTGACTGCTCTGCACATCAACCACCCAGGAGGTCAGATACCCCCTCCGCTGCTGCCTCCCGGTTCGTCTGATCTGGCAGATGGATCCCTCCGTGTCTTTGTCTGCTCTGACCTACTTCTCCCTTTCATCATCTGCCAGCTGAATCTCTGGGGTGTCTGACTCACCACAGATGTGGGGATGCTGTGCCTGGCCCCACACATCTCTCCTGGCAGCAGATTAACCCTTCAGTTTAGGTATGGGGGTGGCCTGCACCAATTTCCCCAGCCAAGCTGTGATCTCTTCCTTGCTGAAGCCAACAAATGTCAAAATCACCCGCCCTCACACCACCTCCAGCATGCTGGCAATGGCTCTCCCATGTTTCTCCATGGGATGGGAATCTTGGGGCAAACAGGACCCATTGCCTGGGAAGGCTGCTGGCTGAGGAGTCCCTGGGGTACTGGCATGGGCATCCATCCATCCTTCCCCTCTGTGGTTGACAGGAGGGCTGGATTTAGATGGAGATATTTCTCATATCATGCCAGAACATTTGGTGTCCTGGAAGGTGACAGCGAGGTGCAGGGGACACTGAAGACAACCACGATGGCAGATGCAGGCTGGTCCAAGCAGCTTCGACCACAAGGACCCCAGGAAGTGTGGAGCAGAGGCTCCCAGGCTGAGCCTGGTGCATTGTGGAGGAGCTTGATGGGCACTGCTGGAAGGAGCCTGGGCCAGACCACCAGCCCTGCCATAAGGCTGTGAAAAACCAACTTGCAGACCTGGCTGGGGCTTTTTTGAGGTCTGTCAGAAGGATCACAACCATCCATCCTGTTGTGACACCTGCAGAAATCCACTCATCCCCTCTTTTACAGCCAGCAGACAGACGCAGCAGCAAGCAAACAGTTGCTATTGACTTCTTGCTACAGCTGTGTCTCCACCAAATATCAAGCACGCAAAATGTGCGCTGAACTCACCAAGTGCTTTTAAACTGCCCCTAGCTGGCAAGAGGAAGCATGGGAGGAAGGAAATATTTTTTGCTGTATTACTGGCTGTCTTTCATTTGCGCCGCACAGTTATTTTGAGGAACTATGGAACTGAGGAGCTGTGTAAGTAACCACCGTTGTGTCTCAGCTATGGCAAATGCACATCCTCTGCCCCACACAAGTGTACTCTGGCTAGACATGGGTTTAGAGGAGACTGTGCTATGTGGCCTTTGAAATGTGTGTGTGTTGCACAAAGGAGGATCCATGGAAATCCTTTTTTCCTTGCAAACTCCTCCATACCAGGGGCTATTCCCAACAGCAGACTGGAGCCTACATTGTCTGTATGGGGCAGGGGGGGCAAGAAGGCAATCTCTCTCCAAGGCATTCATAGTAAAAGGTGAGAGATAGCTCTGAAATGCTATGTGATGATATATCCTCAGAGAGAGAGAATCCGTAAAGACGGTTTTACCAGGAATGTCTGAGCCTTTGCACAGGTACCATTAAGAGCTGGATGCTGACAGACATGTATTAGCTCAGCTGTAGGGTGCTGAGCCAAGTCTCTGAAGGATTCAGCCTGAGTCCAGGTCTAATTTCTTCTTGCTGAGAAGTACTTGTGTTGAGTCTTAGCATAGACACATTTAACAGAACAACCAGGCACTCCAACACTTAATGCGAGAGTACATGCACAGAGAAAACAAGTGAGAAGAATTTTGATTAATTGCTGTGTATTCACTTGCCATTGCAGTGGATGGAATATTTCCTTCAAGCTTTTCAGAAAGACAACATGAAAATGTTTTACACAGCTGACTGGTTTCATAGCCAAGCCCATTTGCTGTTGGTTAAGTCCTAGCCTCATGTTAGTGAATGAACAGGACAAGGAAACGCATCTTTTCACTTCCTAAGGCAGCAAAGCTCGTTGATCTAGCATAAAAAGAGGTGAACTATAACATTAGCTAGTTTAGATAGACTCAGAGAACGTAGAATCCCCCTTTAAAAGCCTGGCTGTTGCACAAATCTTCATTTTCTGCTTTTTTTCAAGGAACATTCTCATAATTTATACCCAAACAACCTAATCAGAGATAGTGTCAACTCTGCAGTAGGAAATGCAGAAACCCAGAGCTGAGTGCAGGCAGGTACTCTGAAAGCAAACACTTTCATCTTGTCAGGAGTGGTTTGTTTGTGTCTTATCCAGAACTGTGAGGAACCATAACCACAAATACTTCACACGGTACTTTGAATTTAATAGCTCACATGGGCTACTGTCTGAATTACTGCCTTTTATTTTATGACTGAATTAATATTATATACACAGGAGCACATTTAAAATACCCAACAGAGTAAAAGAAATGATTGCTGTGTTGAAAAATATAAATTTTTATGCACAGAAGTTATTAGTAAAGCCACATTCCCCAGTCCATTAATGTGCACACATTTAAATTTTCCTTTTTTTCTTCTCCTTTTGACCTTTCTTTTCAGATACTACAGCATGTTATCTTAAAGCTTTAATAAAACAGTAATTCACTCATGCTTTTTATGGCCTACTAATTTGTCTGTTGTGCCATATATTGGGTTTCATAACTTTTATATGCAAATCAATAAAAACTCCTTTGATATTTCATTTAAATCATTGAATAATTAACACATCCCAGCCCCCGTCAGCTAAACTGCGACACAGAGAGTTAGCACTCACAAAACTTCAAGCAAAAGAGAGTAAAACATAAGACGTGGAGAAAACCATCTTATTTGTAAAAATATAATTAGAAAAATTGTGCTTATGAAAAGGAACAGGAGAGGAGAAAAATCTCATGCCTGATAAAGAATAGCCCTGGATATGTATAGTAGTTGCAAATGGGAAAAAGGGGAAATAAAAGCAGACAAATATATTGGAATAAACCTCTTTGAATGTTATCTGAGGTCTAAGGAATGGAAAATGCAGTACAATGCTCAAGGTTCGGGGATTTCTCGGCTCCATCCATCGCCCCAGGGCTGTACCTGGGCTGTACCAGGGCTGTGCAGTGCAGCCCAAGGGTTCAGCAGTGGCATGCACCAGGCTCGAGGTGTGCTGCTCTTTCCTGGCTTTAACCCTTTTCCCCATATCAGCAAAATTGTGGGACTGTTCCTGACCCCTCCAAGCATCAAAGTGCTCCTGGCTTCCTTTTTAGGCTGGTTTCTCACAGAAACAAGAAGGTTGCAATCCTACCGCTGCCTATAGGTCTTCTCCTGGTAGCCTCTAAATCCAGGGGCCAAGTCTACATTTCAGAGAGTGGTAAGATCTCAAAAATATACCAGTTCCTGCAAGTGTCATGAAAAATAAGAGATCAAGCAAAGCCAGGAGAGACAATATGTCCTAAATGCAAAGGCTCAAGTCTGAGCCCATGGAGAAGTCAGAAGTGAGAGAGAGCCTCTGGTTTAGGCATGACTTGGTGCTGGGCTCATATTAGGTATCAAGCACATCAGCTGCCAGCCTTGTTCCACAGGTCTGTATTAAAAAAACACCTCTCCTGGTTAGTAACATCCCACCGGTTCTGAAGATAACCCTGGGAATGTGAAGCCTGTGCGAAGGAGCCCTTAGGGCATGCCAGAGTCTGCACACAGCCTGAACCCCAGACATCAGGGGGCAGCTCTCTGGGATCCTCTTTGCTCGGATGTTGCGCTGCCTGCATGGCTACACAACTAAAAACCAGCTCAGCAGTTATATGGTGTATATTTTATTAAAGAGAGAGAAGATCTGATGGATGTTAAGCCTCAGCCACTTGGGAATCTTTATATCAGTGAGGGACTCTTTCGTGCTTGCTGATCAAAGCAGTTAAAAGGTGTTCCAGTCCTCTGCTCCCTGGATTGCCTGCGCCAGCCAGAGCCAGGAAAGGAGACAGCAAAAGTTGCTGGTGCTGTGCGTCATTGCTCTGAGTCTTGCTGGGAGTCACACAGTAAGGAGAAATCCTCAGTCTCACTGCCTGAAGGATGGAGGGCTTGGTCTGTGAACACCAGCTCACAGCTGGCCTGGCTGCACAGGCTCACTTTGGGCATTAGCATTTCATTGCACTAGACTACATTCACTGTATTGCGTATTTAAAGGTTCTTGCGACTCAGTCTGGTGTTGGGCTGTGCCGGTCCAAAGCTGCCTAAGAAGTCAAAAAACCAACTCAAGATCACTACACAGTCATTAAAACACAGAAATCTTTTGAACTGTGCACACCGGCATTGGTATTGTCTCCTGACTTTTACCTGCTGTACATGCAGAAGGAAGAATTAACTGAAAAAAAATTAAGGACAGACTTTGTCTTTGCCTTCCGTTAAATAATGAGTATTTGTTTAATTAAGATCTGTGATATCACATTAACAGGAGAGCATCATACTGAAACAAATATTTGGATCAGTGAACGATGCATATAACACCATAGCGTTTTCTATTTGTTTATGTCAACCACTGACAGAGTAAGCCATTCTCCAAAGGAACAATGGCTTACTCAGAGGATGCCGATTTAATTCTCTGTCCACACAGAGTTTTGCCCATGATATCAGGAGGAACAGAGGCAGAGCAAGCCGCATGTTGGCTTCGTCACCTAACAGTGAGGCCAAGAACAGGCAAAAAAATATCTGATCTAAAAGGGCACGTCCACACGTTACTGAATGCTTATATTGCCTATGGAGTGCTAGGACACAGGGCTAATCGTTAAGCAGATGCATTCAGGGTTGAGGGTTCACTGTAAAAGCTGCCTGGTTTTATACAGGCATTAGAAAAGTGCTTTTCACCACTATCTTGGAATAATTTCATGTTAATCCTTTAAATGTCAACTATTGAGATGTTTCTATGCTGCACTTCTAACTTCCAAGTTATTTCTGTTAAATTGTCGCATACACCATTTAACAGGTTCTGTGCTAAAAGTCCCATCTTTTTTAATATTGATTTTCTTTTGCATCTTTGCAGCACAGAATTAGCCAGGGCTTCCACTCAGAGTCTTGTCACTGGTTTGTCTTTATTACTTCTGGTACATTTTCAATGTTTTACGTTTAAATTTGTGCACTTTGTTTTATTGTGCTTGCAACCATCTTAATTTATTTTCTGTGTCTGTTTCTTCCTTCTAGTTAAAACGAATACACTCAAAGGCCATCCACCGTTACTGAACCGAAGAGCACACATCATGCAGGGGAGTTCATTGGGGAGATATCTGAGGCTACCACATAGAAGTCTGAGTCATGTAGTTGCCCTTTCAGACCTTACAGACTACTAATCCCTCAATTTGGGGTGAAGCCTGGCTGGTTTTAATCAACTCATGTCTTTGTATGCTCCATCAATCTCAAAATGGGTAAGAAAATGGCTTATTAAATTCTTTAACCAGTAGCATCCCTGTAATTAAATGAGGCCCAACAAAAAATGTACTGCAATAAACATTTTATCTGCTTCCCATCCCTACTAAAGCCCTGAGCTTTAAAAAGCTTACCCAGGTGTGTCACACTGAGCACTGGGCCTCCCCTCAGTGGTATCCAGGATTGTAGTTACAACAACCATGGGATCAGGGGATCACAGTGGGACCATACCAGCAGGCAGACCCTGACTCCCCACAAGGGTGAAATGGCCTGATGTGCTTTGCTCAGGGTTTGTCTCACCAGCTTAAGTCCATAATTACTGGCTTAGAAAGCTGCAAAGCACAAATCCAAACACAAACCACAGCATAACTGAACCTCCCTGCCTGCCCCAGCGCAGGGATGCGCCACAGGAGGTACCACTGACTTTGCACGAGATTACACAGAATGCCAGAGCTCTCTTTTTTGCCTTGAATCTTTTATTTTCCCCTTGAAAAACTCATAGATCCCTATAAACCACATTCTACCCAAAAGCACAATCAGTTCTTAGAGCATCTTAGGTCTGTTTACCCCTTAGGTGCCCAAACCACTTGGCAATTCCACCCGAGCTCGAGGGCTGCTGAAGCCACAGCTCAGCAAAACTGGGTCATTCCCAGCTGTACCACTGGCCGTGTCCTTCAGCACCAGTTCCCTGATGGTGAGAGCTGCTTCGCCTGCTTCCCTCTCCCCAGCAAAAGGGAGCTGCAGCCCAGCGACCCTGAATATCGGGAAGGCTCCAGCGAGAGCCACTTGGGAACCAGGAGACCAGCAGCCAGCCTGGATCACAGGGGTCCATGCCTGGTTTAACCGGGGCGTTGAGGAACCTCGCAAGCCCCCCAGAGCCGTCAGGCGGCACGTAGAGGGAACGGCAGCAACCGGAGCAGGCAGCGCAGAGGTGCGGGACGCCGCAGGGAAGGCTCAGAGCCGAGCCACAGCTCTGCGGGGAACGGCAGCTCCTCGCCCCGCTCCCCCTGCAGAAGAGGAAAGCTCGGCTCTGTAAACCTCCCTCCCAGGTGGGCTTAGCAACTGTCCCGGTTTCAGCTGGGATGGAGTTAATTTTCTTCTCATTACCTGGTGCAGCGCTGTGGTTTGGATGTGGTGCCAGAGCAATGCTGATAGCACACGGCGGGGTGTGTGTGGGGGGGGTGTGTGTGTGTCAGTTGTTTCGGGGTGATGTTTGTACTAAGCCAAGGGATTTTCATTTCTCAGGACCTGCCGGTGAGAGGGCTGGGGGGACAGGGAGAACTGGGAGGGGACACAGCTGGGACAGGTAATCTGAACTAGCCAAAGGGGTATTCCATACTATATGGCGTCATGCTGGGTATATAAACCGGGGGAAGAAGAAGGAAGGGGGTGGGGGCATTCAGCATTACGGCATTTGTCTTCCCAAACAACCATAGGCATGAAGGAGCCCGGCTTTCCTGGAGATGGCTGCCTGCCCATGGGAAGTGGTGAATGAATTCTTTGGTTTGTTTCATTTGCATGTGTGGCTTTTGCTTTACCTATTAAACCGTCTTTATCACAACCCACAAGTTTTCTCGCTTTTACGCTTCTGATTCTCCCCCAATCCCACCGCGGGGGAGTGAGTGAGCGGCTGCGTGGGGCTTGGTGGCCAGCTGGGGTTAAACCATGACAGCAACGCACACCAAAAAGCCATACCCAGGGACATTATGGACTTACAGACCCAGGAGGTTAATAGAAAATGACTCATGGTCAAAAAATGCAATTACAGGTGAGCCTTCAGGCTGCCAAAAGGCAGGTAAAAGCGAAACTAGCACCACAGGGCACATAATCAGCTGGACTAAATGAGGACAGCTAGTGCAGCCAGCAGAGCTGTGCTGGCTAACTGAGAAGCCATCCTCCTCCTCTTTGTATTGGAAATCCGTCAAAAACATAGCAGGGATGCACAACTGGGAGTACAGCAATGCCCTGGTTTTGCTGAGGGCTCTTTTTAAATTTGTTATCATCTCCTCATGGGAGGAAAAAAAAATAAATTAATTCATCCTCTCTTTGAGCAATTGCAGTCAAAGCAAAAAGCAAGATTAACCCAGGTTGTCTCGTGCTCTAAAATTGTATTCTTGTCACTGCTTGACCAAAGTCCCAAACAAACCCGATTCTCCAAACAATGACTGCTTTAATACATACATTTACCAAATGCAAGGGTTTTGCTTTGCTATTAAAGTTTAATTAGTAATTAATATTTATGCAGCCATTGGCTGGAATTCTGCAAGTCACATAAATAAATATTAACTTTGGATGATTTAAAAAAAAATATCCTTGCATCCTAAATTTATTTGTGTGACTCTCTATTACTTATTCATTAATTCATGTATAATTCCACCTCCTCTTCATTCCAGATGGAGTGGGAGGGAAGGGGGGAACTCCCGTGGGACTGATGTGCATGGTTTTAATTCTCAATTTAGTCTCTATCACTACAAATTAAACGTTTAAAAATTCTAAACAGAGTGTTTAGTGATGCTGACATGTTCAAATCCATCAGTCTGCAAGATCTGGCATTTCTTTGGGTATGTAATGGTACAAGTTGAGAGCAATACACAGCACCTCAGCAGAAAGGCCACATTTTATATTGTGCTTTTGGCCAGTGAAGGAGTCCCTGCATCTGAATTCCCACCAAGGTCAGCGGGTCCTTTGGCTGCTCCAACGTATGGGTGAGAGGAACAATCAAGGACTGAGGCTGCAGCAAGCTTCTGAATTTTGAGCCCTGAAAATGTCAAAGAAGCACTTTTAGGGGGGCTTATTTTGCTATTAATTTTTGGCATGCCATCAAAAATTTCCAGGGCTTCTCATCCCAGAAACGTCTGATTGGGAAATTCAGGCTGGCAGGAGCACACCATCACCTTGGCCACGCAGGTGGCCCAGTTGCACACACCACCCTGAGCACTACACGTGTGCCTGCAGCCCAGCTTTGGCCCCCATGCACAGGGGAGGAGTGCTGCTAGCTGAGGGACCCTGGGAACCACCTCTCCATCATCCTGCCATCTCCAGCCAGATGCATTTTGGCAAACTCTTGGTATGCTTTCCCTGGATACCTGCAGCCAGGATGGCTGAGGGGTGGTGCGGGCACATGTCCCATGAATGCTGGAGAGACAGAGAGGAGCACCAGCTAAAAAGCACCATTATAGACCAGCTCCAGTCTCCGTGGCTCAGTATTTAAAAGCAGGGGGTCGGGGCTGGTTTCTTCCCCCACCGTGCCTGGGCCACTACCAAAGCCCAAGTCACACGTGATTCATCTCCCCTGGGGCTCCCATAACGCTCTGATGTGTGACAGCCCTCAGGAGCCCCAATTCCAACAGGGTAAATATCATCTGAAAGGGAACAACAAATGGTACGGGGTTAATTACTGCAGGGACTAACAATTAAAGAACAGTCCTTGGGAGCAAACAGTGGTGCAAGTGATGTACAAGTGCCCCAGTGACACTGCTGGGCTCATCTCACAGCTCCAGAACCATGTGAGGAGCAGAGGAGAAGAGAAACAGCGCTATGGCACATACAACTGGATGGTGGGGCTGTCTGTTTAACAGCGATGCAGCGCAAAAAGACTTGGACAAGAGGTCTGGGACCAGATGTCTGAGAGACCATGAGTCAGTCTGCACGTGTGCGTGCGTTGCCTCCTTCCTGGCTGGGTTTGGGGTCGAAGGACTGCTGCAGCCTGGCTCTGCGGGGCTGGGATAGGAGGAATCCTTAGGGTCTGGGATACACCAAAGTCAGGCAGGAAGGAGAAACCCTCTGGGTACTGACAACCAGCAGAGTTGGCTTCCCTTAGCACGGGTATCTGGCCATGGGCCATGACCATTGAGGCAGCCCTTTGCAGCCAGAGAAGGGGAGTGAACACAGCTCAGCACTTTTAAGATCACAAGAAGCAAAGAAGCTACAGACATGTTAAATTTCTCCAGCTGTCCCACTCCAAGGGCTGTCCCCTTTAGACATCTTTCTGCTGTTCTTTCTGAGCTAAATGCAGTGACTTCTAAGGAGTCACCTCCTGCTCTCCAAAGAGCTACCGTAGGAACATAGGCTTGTGTGACCTGAAGACCCCGATAACCGGGGGCTATGAATTGTTGAGAAACAGAGATCCTTCCAGTTTAAACTACACTGTGTAAGCTGCCTAATAATCAAACAGCACCACAGGGTAGGACATTAGACAGAAGATATGAGGGGCATTAAGACATGGTGTTAGCAGGGTTTTAGGGTGGATTTTGCACATCTTCCGAAGTGGACATTAAAACCCACAGTCAGGCATTTAAAAGTCCTGCAGAGATCAAAATCTTCCAGGAGCTAAAATGACACCTTACCTGTATGTCTGCTCCTAGGGGAATGGAAATAAATTGAGGTGCTGGCTTATACCCACAGCAAACCCCAAGGCACTGAAAGCCCCCACTTCTTTCTTTATCTAGAAGGAGAGGAATCCCTAAAAATAGCAGCAAACTGTCCACGTTTTCTTGCGATCACTTGCCTTTTGTCTCTGTAGTCTCCTGGCTTGGGAGACTCACCAGAGTAGTGCTAGTGTTACAGCATGCGAGGGGCACAGAGCTGCTCATTTGAATCACGAGCCTGCTGCCTGGCACAGCCAGCTCCCCGCGCTGTGCTGCTGCATTCAGGAGCTGTGTGGATCCAGATACACTTCTATTTTCTGATTTTTCCATCCCATTTTGTCAAGGCAGTGATGGCTGGAAACACTTGTTAGTAGCACAATTTCTGCCTCGCACTACCTGAATTCTGCTGATAAGATTAAGCTATACTCCAAGACCTTATCGGTTTATATTTCACAGCTACCAGGCAGCTCCTAGAAAGCAGCATTGATGCTATACGGATTCCCTCTATCACAACTGGGTTGCCAATAAAAATGTAAAAGTCCCTTAAAACAAGGCAATTTGAGGAGATGGCAAAGCAATTCCATCTAGGTCTACGAAAGAGTTTATATATTGTGAAGTAGGAGATAGCAAAGCTGTAAGGTTATTGAGCCATTTAAAGTAATATCCCCCATTACTGCAGAGAGCCCAATTCATCTGGGATCTCATGTGGGCCGACAAGGGTTCTAGCTTCACTTCACTCACACGAGCAGCATGCTCCAAAGACAAGGGATGTGAATGCATCAGCCTGCAGCAGCTGGAGTTTTGGAGGGGCTGCAAAACTCTTTCTAGGGAATAGGAGAGTATGCAGAGAACCCCAAAGCACCTCTTCCTTTCTGGAGCCCAAAGCCAGCCCTAGGAGGCTGTGCTTTCTCAGTTTCACTGGCTGTCCTGCGATCCTTAATCAGCAGCTACTGGTTTCCTGCTCCTACCTCTTTCTTTTTTCTTTTTTTTTCTTTTTACTTTTTTTCCCCTCTTTTATTTTTTTTTCTTTCTTTTTTTCAGGTCCTGGAAACAGCAGGCTGGAAATCTGTTGTGCCTCAGAATGTGGCCCCCACTGGGCTGGGAATTTCAATACTGTATATAACATTGTAAACATTGTATTACCTTACCTGATAAAACTTCCAGGTAGACGATGCTTGGCACTAAGAGACAACTTGAGGGCAGATCATGTCTGAAAAATTAGGGACATCTTCATACACCTCCCCACTTCATCCAGCTGATGGTTTGTGCATCATGTTTGACGCAGCAGATTATTTCTCTGGCTCATCACCAGTGCATGATGGAGACAGAAATGACTATTAGGACAACACCTGGTGCCCTACCAAGTGAGTACTTTATGCCTGTGTTTAGCGCTGAGGACCACCCCAGCTCGGTGTGGCCAGTGGAGCCAGGGAACCAAGCAGGTAGGTACTCCGTCCGTGCACAGCCAGCACCTCGAAGAGGGCTCACACAATCTGAGACGAGGCCTAGAACTGTGCTGCTCTGTTGGAAGAGTTGGCCACGCCAGGGAGGAGTGAGGACCACCCTGCCTGACTGCTGAAAGCCCCAGCGGGACCCTAAGCCTGCCCTGCCCCACGCCCTGAGCAATTCCAGCCGCTCGGTGCCTCAGTTTCCCCAAAGGCCAGCCGGGGACCCCAGCACTACCGCTGTGTCCAGCCCCCACCGCTGCCCGAGTCAGGGCTGGAGCGGGAGGTGCTGGCGGCCACCCCGGGTGGCATCAGCCCCGCAGGGCTGGCAGGGCAGGGCAGGGCAGCGCGGGCGGCGCAGGGCGGGCAGCGCAGCGCAGGGCGGGCAGGGCAGCGCAGAGCTGGAAGAGCAGTGCTGACAGCACAGGACGCGAAGCGCAGGGCAGGGCGGGCAGCGCAGGGCGGGTAGGACAGGGCGCGCAGCGCAGCGCAGGGCGGGCAGGGCAGCGCAGAGCTGGAAGAGCAGTGCTGACAGCACAGGACGCGCAGCGCAGGGCAGGGCGGGCAGCGCAGGGCGGGTAGGACAGGGCGCGCAGCGCAGCGCAGGGCGGGCAGGGCAGCGCAGAGCTGGAAGAGCAGTGCTGACAGCACAGGACGCGCAGCGCAGGGCAGGGCGGGCAGCGCAGGGCGGGTAGGACAGGGCGCGCAGCGCAGCGCAGGGCGGGCAGGGCAGCGCAGAGCTGGAAGAGCAGTGCTGACAGCACAGGACGCGCAGCGCAGGGCAGGGCGGGCAGCGCAGGGCGGGTAGGACAGGGCGCGCAGCGCAGCGCAGGGCGGGCAGGGCAGCGCAGAGCTGGAAGAGCAGTGCTGACAGCACAGGACGCGCAGCGCAGGGCAGGGCGGGCAGCGCAGGGCGGGTAGGACAGGGCGCGCAGCGCAGCGCAGGGCGAGCAGCCCCGGCCCCGCCGTCGGGCTTGCAGCGCCCTCTGCTGTCCCAAGGCGGCTACTACAGCCAGTGCCGTCCTGCGGGGGGGCGGGGGAGCGTTCCGCACACGCAGCCTCAGGCGACAGAGGGGACGGGGACAGCCGCATTCCCACCGGGAGGGGCTTTCCAAGCTCCTTTCCAAGGGCTGGGAATTAAGAGGAATAAAAAAACCCCACCACACGTTAGATTAATTTCCCAGAAAGTACTCGGGAGGGTGAGGAGGAGAGAAATAGTGGTCGGTGCCTGGTCCGGCACACAGAGCTGCGGTGTCATGTGTCCCCCACACACCCGCTTTGCTGGGGGCTGCGTGACACGCTGCCGCCCACCCACAGCGCCGTGCCAGCGTGGTCTCAGCCCCGAGCAAAGCTCCTCTGCAAGGGCACGTACACAGGCTCGTCCAGCACCGTCAGCACCCCCACCCCTGACCCCCCAGGGCTGGACCTCGGTGCCCTGGCACAAGGGGACACTGGCTTGGAACGGGTTTTCTTTCTGAGAAGCAGCAGCTGCCAGCTCCAGCTTGAGACATCCCGGGCACCCCTCGGGAGCATACACCCCCTCTCTTTGCTGTTGGGGTATAAGCCAGACACACTTGCTCACCGATTAAAGGCAAATCCAGCTTGTTTCCATTTTTTCTACAAAGAAAAGTAGAATGCAAACGAATCAGTTTAATATCCCCACCTTAGAAAAGGACATCCTCACCTGCAAACAGCAGAGACATATTCTGCTGCATACGCAAAACTTGCAGACTTGTTAGAGACTTTACTTCAGAGTGGCAGCTCTGGGCAAGGTCATTTGGTGAAATATGAATAAAACTTATCTTATCACTTAGAAAACACAGGGACAACTCTCAAGAACCACTTCACAAAGCATTTCCCTGCAGGGTGTGTGGTTCCTCTGGAATGACGTGGCAGCCACTTGTGGGGCAAAGCCTGCAGGGCCATATGACTTCTGTATGGTAGTAATTGCAAAGACTTTGGAAATGGAATCAAATAATAATAAAAAAAAATCTATTTAAGACACTTTTTTGATCCCCCCTGAGTCTGAGAGTGCCCTTCTGCTTTTACTGTGTCCATGCCCTCAGCATTCCTGCAGGCAAGGGATGCGCTGTTATCTCCGTGTGTACCACGGGGAACGGGGAGACAGAAGATGTAAGCACAGGCTTTTCAGCAGCAACTGGCAATTCTGAGCCTCATGGTTGGGATATGCTACTTGAGAGAGCCCTACTTACAGAGGTGAGGGTGGCAGCTTTGGCTTGAATCCAGTTTAGTTGCCCTAAGCTAAACAATCAAACATGAAGGTGCTTCAAAAAAGCATAAAAAATCACCAGTCACTGTTGAAATGTCAACCCAAATGACTTACCCCAGGTTATACAGGGGAAACAGGGATGGGGCCAAGCAAATTGAACTGCCTCCTGAATTGCTGAGTAGGATCCAGAAAGCCCAAGTCTCCACCCATTGGGACACTGGACATCCTCACAGAACATGTGTCTGTGGCACCCAGCACACAGAGCTCAACTCTTGTGTTCCACACCCGTGTGGCTTCCTAACAAAGCATGTCAGCGTGAAGGGTGCTGGGGTTAGTTAATCATCAGGGTGGCAACATGCAAAATTGCGTGTTAGAACCAGGGCTCCACTGAGAGCAGAGGTAGATCCCATGAACTTGAAAGCTCCCATCTTCTTCTCTTAAGCACCCTTCACAAACGTTAGCATCCAGGCTTCAACAACATGCTGCCCATCACTAACTGACACCTGTTATTATAATATCTTTGCTGTGTCATCCAGAGTTGACCTTGGGAAAGAGATCTAATATATATTCATAACTCCATTTAATTTCATCATTAGCTCTTCTGTATACCTAATCTATCACCATAACTATGTCAAAGTGGGAAGCCTGCAATTTCCTTGCCAATATAATGTTGATGTAGTAAGAAGACATCAGCGGAGCGGTTACCAATCTGCTGTTCTGCCTTCCTGACTCCCCCACCTGGGGACAGCTGCAGAGGAGACAGGTTTTCTCTCTCAGCTATGCCAGTCTGTTAAACTGAATGAAGTCATTGGGCCACCAACTACTCTGTCTGTACCTTGAATAAGGTTGGGCTTGAAGGGGAATACTTCACAAAACTACCTTTTTTTAAAAATTATCAGAAAGGTGTTGAGAGAGCATTAGCATCATAAATCACATGGCAGCAAGGAACTGACATATAAACCTCCAGATGATTCCAAGAGCATCTGGATCAGCAGTTAGCATAGGGTTAGCCCTGCTGAAGGAAACCTGTTGATATAAGAATAAGGCTTATCTTTTGTACAGCTGCCCGCCCGCTGATTTTAAGATACACCACGAAGTCACAAAATCCCCGTGTAATGGACAGAGAAATCCTGGTCTGCAGAGCACAGTGACAAAACTAAGGTGGTAGCAGAGTGGAGTCCAGGTCCCATCGCACTGTTCTGCTCACAGCATAATACCATCTCCCATCACCTCCAAGAGTGACCAGCGGTATTTGGGTCTAGCTCAGCCGTAGTTCTGATCTGTATATCTCAGGAGCACTGGAACCGCCATCGTGCTCACGGGCACCTTCCAGCACTTCAACGCCTGATCCCGACAGCACCCTGGTGCTCTGAAGAGCTTCATGACCCCAGCCAGCCAGCCCTGCTCTCTCCCGAGGTCAACTGACCAAAAGCCTTGCTTGTAGTCACATCTAGGAGAAGGGGGAGCAGCTGCCAGCTGTGCATGGCTACGTGCAGAGGGACATGCTGCAGCTCCTCTGCTGCACACACACAACCAGCACCTGCACAAAAGCGCCATGAAAACATGGTCCTGGGACTTCCTGGGTAAGGCAGGGGCACAAGCCACCGCCAGGACAAATTCAGTCCCTTGTTTCAGAGAGATGTAGAGTCTGTGGGCTCACTGCAAAGGGGAAAGAGCCTGTCCTTGACAGGCAGCAGAGACAATACAGATGCCAGGGCGGTGTGCAGAAATGCTCAGAGAAACTCCGTGTGCACCCAAGAGCTGGAGATGTGCACAAACATAATTAGGAAGAGCCTCTCCCAAGGCAGCCTTCACGAAGCAGACGCAGAGCTGGTTCACTAAACAGGTCCGGAAAAGCCCAGAAACACATGAAAAAACAGCAACCAGAAGCTGTTTACAAGGAAATGCAGAGGAGGACAAAGGACAAAGCAGAGGAGGAAAATCTGGTGCAAAAATAATGCACTGCAAGTGCTTTATTTCTGAACGGTGAAGGGCAGGGTATACCAGCACACGCCACACAAGTTCATCAACATTAATTAATGCAAGAGAAATCATTATGTCAAAGCTTCAGGAAAGATGAGGGGAAAAGTATTACTGATTTGAACTAACAGGGATTAAGAAGAAAACAGAAGGTAAACCAGCAAATGGACCGATGCTAAGCAGGTTGGGTTCCCAGGCATTTCTCAGCATCACACAGAAAAGAAGCCAAACCTGCCATTAAACAAAGCAAAATTAAAGCTTGGCAGGATCCAAATACACCTGAGGAGATTCTAAATTACACACAAGATGTTCAGACACTCAAGTACCTTCTTTGGCAGCACGTGAGACAACGGGATATATCACCATGGGTGAGAGGGGCTGTACAGCTGCCACATGGCATCAAGCAGAAGCTGAATGACCAAGTCCCAGGTTTGGGACATGACAAGCCTGAGAAGGGAGGAAGAAGCAACAGGACTGCCATTGGTATTGGATGCAGCAGCTTCAATAAAATTGTGTAATTTTGTAATCCAAGTGAGGCCAAACCTGGCATGAAATATTCATATGGTAAAAATATGAGCAGAATAAAAGCATGCAGCTGAAGCAGACTACATCCCCAGTCTCCTCACACCCAGGCTGCTAAAAGATTTTGCTAGAAGACTCCAGTCTTCAAACACATGAGAAATCGGCAGGTACCTCCCTGACCACACCGCATGTTAAGAGAAAATATAATGAGCACAACACAACTGGCAAAAGGCAGCTCAAGGCAGAGTCTCCAGCCACGGCACAGTTAGCAAGGCAGCAAACAAGCAGTGCATTTGAACAGATCCAAGCAAGCTAAACAGTGCACTGAACACACCTCCATCCAAGTGCCTACCACCAAAGAAACGTTACCTGACTTGGCAAAAGGAAAAAAAGATATTCCCAGTGTTGGATGCCAATGCTGGAGATTGGCACGAGCTTCCAGGCAAGGAAAGCAGACTTGTTTTGAGCACCAGGATCAAAGTACAGATGGCTGAGACTGTCATTTGGGATCAAAAGCAGAGATGCCACCAGGAAGACACACTAACAAGACTCTCAGGGATCCATGTCACTGCTGATGACATTTAGGGGTAGAGATGAGCAGACAGCTTGCTGGAAGCTGTGGTAGTTAAAGGGTACAGCTGGCTTTGCCAGCCAAAATAATAGGGAAGCGATTGGACCCGTCCAATAATACCAAGCTGAAACTGTACATTGCTGCACTATTTGCTTGGTGATCTTCTGAAGGCAGCCTGGAAGAAGTTCAAGCCAGGGCAAGACTAACCAAGGAGAAATCAGCTGCTAAAGGTCATGAAGGAACCGTTGCTGTGTGCCCCAGAAGCATCCTCAGCACTTGCTACTCAAGGGGGCACGTGGAGCAGTGACTTGGTCAGATCAGCCTGGCGAGGTATCCCTGCTGGAGCCAAGCCTGACTGATCCCACAAGCATGCCTTTGCCATACTCCCCAGCTTACCAGAAATACTGCATCAGGCGGCTCTTCTGGCAGTACCCAGCCCTCTCAGCCCCGTAACAGCCAGCTGGCAGCCCTGGCAGAAGCAGCCTGTCGCATCACTAGCCTTTCTTGCAGCGCTATGGACTGGCCTTGCCACCAGCAGTTAGTCCCCAAGAAAAAGGCTCACCCCTCCGCTCAGCTGACCCTCTGCCAGGGCTAGCCAGTGGTGCTCAGGACCAGGGATGCTCAGGACCTTATCAGCACCCTAGTGAGTTTTAATCAGCGGAGAAGCAGCCCCAGCAGCATGGTACTAGAGATTTCTATGCACTGCCTGGGCAAGGGGACACCCTCTCATAAAGGCTGGGTGCTGGGCCAGTCACCTGAAGAGGTGGTTTTGCCAGCAGTGGGTGAGGCAGTTGAAGATTAACCCCTGCTCAGGGCCACTCTCCATGGATCAGCGGCAATTTTCCCATGCACATCCCCTGCAGGCAGAAACACACCATTGAATATGGAAAGCAAAGTCCTCCACACGGGGCTTTGCTGGTCCCATGTCCAACAGCTTCCCAAAGTCACTCGCTGTTGTTTTCCAAGCCTACAAGTGGAAAAAATGTTACATGGAAGTGTGGATAACTGGCTAGCTGAAAAGGGTCACATAGACATAGTTCAGCTGGCTGGACAAAAATGCACATCGCTCTCAGCTTATCTGAAGTAAAGCAAAAATACACTGTCTTTGGCTGTCCTTGTTACACAGTAACAGGAAGATTTTGGTGGGAAAAGAATGTTGCAGGTGGGAACAGATAACTACAGAAGAGAAACTAGGGGCAGGCTTGATATTTAGGCAACTAACCAATTGCCTAACAAAAGCTTAACTTTTGTAATATGTATGAGCTAATTATAACAAGATGTAAAAGGTGACTGTAAGGGACAATAAACGAAGTCTGCTGATCACCATATTGAGTGACTGTGTCTTCCCTCCATCGCGACATGGAAGGAGTCACAGCATGCTCAGAGGAGATTTCTAAAGCAGGCTGAGGAAGGATGGGGCTCCCAGCCCCGCAACGCAGGAGGAACAAGGGGAGACCCGGGGCTGGCAGAAGCTGGTGGTTCCTCCTCAGCATCCCAGCAGAGGATGAAGCCCCTGGGTGCCAGTGAGAGGAGAAATCCCCCATGCCAGCTCCCCGTCTGCTTCCCCTCCTTCCTCACAGAATGAAGCTGCGTTGCCCGGTTTTAGGCAAGCCACAGCCGAGCCCAGCTCTGCAGCTCTGGGATGCAGCTCCCTGGGCAGCCGGGCTGCATCCCAGCACTCAGCAGGGTAACCAGGATCTGCACCAGGCAGAGGCATGGGATCTCTTCAGCTAGCCAGAAAGCACAAGTCAGAGCCTGGGCTGGTGTTTCTCCAGCTGCAGGAAGGCAGGTAACAGCCGATGTGGCACAAAGCTCATCCGTGCAGGGCTACACTGGCAGCACCTTCAGCGCATGCTTGGACGGGCAGAAGGAGTTTATGCAACATCTGCACTTTGTGGCATAGCATTCTGGTCTTTCTGTTCTGGAACTAAGAACCCTAAAGCTGCATTTACTGTATCATCAAATCACAGTATACAAGAGGTCTGAGGAACTGGGAAGTCCCCACGTCCCTGCCAAGAATGCTGGTAGGTTGTCAACCCAGTGAATAAATTACGGCTGGAGCCCTGATAAAGCAGAAATGCTCCTGAACTGTACCCTCACTGCAAAACCGGTAGCAGGAAATTGCACCTTTGAAATGTTTTTTCCACCAAAACCCTTTATTTAGACCACTGATCTCATTATTCAAAAATAAATCTTGGGGATTAGGGGGGAAGAAAATAATCACTGAGGGTTCTTTAATGTCAAGGGTTGGATTCTAATCCAAGCTGTGCACGTATAATTACACCAGCCTCAGGCGAGTTGCTTCTGCTCCACACCCACATAACGGAGAGAGTAATGTGCACCCCCCCATTGCAGCTACCATATGCACTCTATGCTGGTGCTCCAGTATGATTGGAAACCCAGACAAGTCTGCTTCCTTGGTGTGCTGCGGCTGAGCTGAAATCACAGTGGCTACAGTGACGCAACTTCTAAGATGACGCTAATATTCTTAGCTGAGCAGAACACTCACCAGCAAGGCAGGAATGACACATCTGAGAGCTGAAATACTCCCTTTGTGAAGCAGATACAGCAGAGCAGGGCAAACACATGCCCACCTGGGTCACCTCTGAACATTGCTCAAGGTGGAGAAGCTGAGTGATGTGGGACCTCCCAGAACATGGCACCACTGCCAGCCAGCACCCACCGTGGTGGCTTCTCCTGGATGGGGCTTTGAACACGGACACATTCCAGCCACCACTGATGTGACCACAGATAAAAGAGAAACAGATTGTAATGGATGCGTGAAATGCAACCATTGATCTGCCTGTTCCAGTGCTCTGAAAATAAACTTTTGTAGAGCTAAAAAAGAGAAGGAAAAAGAAAAAGGAAAACTAGAGGCAGCACTTCAATAACACCCCATGGACATATTTCACCAACCAAAAAAACCCAAATTGAATCTTTTTACAGAAACCAACCATTCAAAAGACACTTTGTCCAAAACTCAGTTTCCCTTTGTAAAATGAAAAGCACTTTGCTGGGACTTTTCAGGCAGCCCCAGTACCTTGCCCATGGAAGGAGCAAACAGCAGACGTGAGGAAACACTTTCTGTATTTAAATAATTTCATTTCTTTCCTCTTCCTTCTATATTCTCCAAGGAAGAATGTGCTTGTGATAGGCTCCAAAAGCCGCAGACATGCCCTATCTGTGAACTGGAAGGCACCAGGCTTCCTGTCTGTCAGTGTTGTCGCTCTGCACTGTCTGGTATTCTGTACAAATACATCTCTGTGTGCAAGAGTAATGTCTCTGCATCTCATGCACAAGAGGAGCCGTGCTGCCTCTGCTCTTGCTGATGCAGCCCAACATGGCTTGGTAGCCTCCACTCTACCCCTCTCCCCAAAGATATTCCTTTTATGTGACAACACTACGAGGAAAAAAGTCTTTCCTTTCAGTAAGTGCCCATATCCTTCTGAGGCCAGAATGAGAACAACAAAGAAATGCTTTTTGATACCTTGGCATCTACTTGGTGATAGCAGCGATAGTTGTGATAAGTTTGCCAGCCCGTCTGGAACAGTGCAGTGGGAGTCTCTGCCCAATTCCTCTGCCTGCCCACAGGACAGTGAATTAAAAACTTACCAACAGGTCCTGGCCCAAAGTAGTTAGCCCATCCACACCACTGGAAGATGGATACTTGTTTGGGTACTCCAGAAGAGTCAAAATGAGCCCAGCTGTCCTCTCTCAGCACCTTGTTTGCTCACCCTTTCTCATTACCTGGTTTGCTGTATGGAAATAGCCAGTCCGTTGAGCTGGTGGTCTAGCAGCTCTGAGCATCCATAATTCAGTGTCTGCCCTTGCAGTGTTAAAAATTATGCAAGAAGTCAGGTCCCACATTTTTGGTTTTGCCTATCTGCGATTACATGCCATCAGCCAGGTCTTCTCTACCCTCCTAGACGCCACTGGTGGCAGAAGCTCAGCACCACTCAGCATCATGCTCATTTGACTTTGCAAATATTTTCTTCCACTACAAAAATACTCTTTCCTGGTCTCAGATGCCCACTAATTGCCATTTGGAGTAAACACCTGCAGCTGACTTTTTTAGTTTTTTCCTCCTCTCCTTTCCCTGGTAACATTATGTTCTCCCAGGGAGGAAAAACATTAGCTTGGTGCTTGGGATGATTCAATTACTCAGCAGTAGGTCAGAGAGAAAAATAAACATTGAATGCTGCTTCTTGTATCCACTAAACAAAAGCCTTGCTGGAGCACAGATGAACTGGAATTTCAGACAGCATCTTAGGACCAGTAGTCCTAAACTACTGAAATAGTTTGTAGTTTGTACCCTTCTTTAGAATGCTTCATTAAAAAGGGGGGGGGGGGGGGGGGGGGGGGGGTTGATTTGCAACCTGTGGCTATGCATCCATAATCTTAAAAACATCTGGATTCATTACTTATTATCAGGCCTAAATATTTTTCCCCACTACTTGGAGGGAGGTGTGAAATTCAGCTAACATACAAATCCTGAGTTTCATTAATAATCACATCTGCTTTTGGAGAGTCCCATTCTCCTAGCAGATGTTTGCATAAACTAGAGGCAGATACAGCCAATTCCCACAACCTTCTTCCCAAGATTTGTTCAAAGGAAGACTGTGTGGCAGCATTTGCTACCTCAGCTTCACACTTTCGCTGGCTGTTGGCACACATGAAGTGTTGCAAAAGCTGCTGAGGATTTGTATTCACAGGAATTCACACCAGAAATATTCATGCTGTCATCACACTACAATAGGAGAGAACAATGCGGGGAGGTCCCATACAAAGAACAGAAATCATGCCCAGCCAATTAGACCAGATAAATAATGAATTAGAAGTAATGCACTTCTAAGAAGTGTGAAAATATTAACGCGTAGCAGGAACAGGGTGCTGAACCGTGACCAGGGAGGAGGAAATGATGCAACCAAGTATTTAAGCTAAATTTTGGTGCAAAGCCAAGGTCTCAGCTCAAGAAAGTCTTCATTTGGCCATCACCTGAACACAGAAACACCCAGACTTTCTTCTTCAGCACTTCTAAGGCATCAGCACTCAACCTCAGCGCCTGGGCTTGCCAAGATTGAGCAACCCAGCGTTCCACCCAGCTCTGCCAGAGCAGGCTCAGCAGCAGAGCTGTTGGCTTGTGCGCCCAAGCAGGCAGAGCACATCTTCCAAGCCTGTGGGCACAGCTGCCTGAGAGTGGCCACAGAGGAGGTTTGGGTATTTACAACAGCCTCGTACTCACAGTGTGTAGCCAGGGAAGCAACGGGAACTTCTCCCTACATCTTATTGCCAGCAGGACCTGGCCATTGTGCTGGTGCAGCCCAGCTCCCTGCCCTGAAACGCTGCTTCTCTGCTGGAGAAGCCAAGAGGGAGGTCCACGTGGCAGGACACGGCAAGCAGAGACATGAAAGCAGGGTGCTGCTCTGCTGCTTCTGGCAGGGCACCCCCCGCCGTGTCCCCCTGATGGTCTCTGTCCCCCTTGTGTAAGCTCCTGGGGACACGGGCTCTGGGTGTCTGTGACACAGTTGGGTGTTGATTGAGGCATGAGCAGGTCCCAGGGAAGGATACAGCCACCAACAAGCCCTTTTGCTCAGGTGTGCCTCCAAAATGCACTTTGAGAATAGTCTGACCAAAATCATACCTGCCTGAAGTGCCTTCAGAGAAGAAGACTTAGTTATTCTTACAAACTCCTGGACTGTTACAGGTAACATCACCCCAAAATATCTGTTGTTGCTGTCTGAGCTGTAGCAGCTCTTCTCCAAAATGTTCTTCCCATGGTTTAAGGAACGCAAGGGATGATGAAACTGTCACAGCTCCTGTTTTGTCACATCTTCTCCTGTTTTGGCAGTGCCGAATGTAATAACCTCTCCCTTTCCAGAGCCACTGCCAGGCGGGTTTCTGGTTGAGTTCTCTGTTTACTTTCTCTGGTTTTTAAGGTGTACAAATCAGCACGGCCACGTTGACTTACTTCCAGAGCAGGAGCAATAGTGCAGTCCCTAAACTAACTTACATATGTACTTTTATGATAAATCTGAACTGAGATTTGTATTTATATTGGGAGCTCCCAGGTTACAGCCACTTCCCAGTGTGTTATCGGAGCTGGATGTGGGCATGGGCCAGCCCTCCCCTCCCTTTGCCAACATGCTCCACTTCCACAAGGAAAATACGCCAGTGGGTAGGACAGAACAAGTTGCAAGAGAGGGCAAGGGTGGACAAGTGGCCTAAGACCCTGGAGCAATGAAACAGTCAGAGTACATGCAGCCTTAGACGCCTCTCAGAGAGGGGGACACAAAATACCGTGTGTGACATCTGACTCTTGGACTATTTTGCTTGATTTTCTGTGTGGGGCCTGGATCAAATCCCCCTCAGGTCAACAGAAGTAATTCTGGTGATTTCAGTGGAACCTGTGTCAACTTCAGCAAACTTTGTCAGAATAGACATACAGAGATCATCAGAGCGATGGTATATTTTATTAAGATCCTAATTCTTTAGTTTTAGTCATTAAGGAAGTGTTTTCTTAGGGACATACCCAATTTCTCATGTTTCCTGTACTCAAGAATCACAGCAGAGAAATGATACTTTTAAATGTAATAACTCTGCTGGCTTATTTTTCTGCTGTCACATCTTAAATCACAGGGGATAAGAACCCAAAGAAAAAGCCTGAGAACTGAGATAAACCTCCTCCTCTTAAGATACCTGCTGGTTCAATATGTGCTTAGTGGGATTTGCAGGTACAGACTATCTAATCACATCGGTGGAGTGGTGCCTACCCACAAGAACACCAGCCAGAAGAACACAGAGCAACACTTTGCTATGGACTGATCAGCGTGGTAGGACTGGGTGGAGGAAGGTTGCTCTGTTCTTGCCTTTGTTTTTCTTCACTATAACTTTTCAAATGTCTCTTGTTTGGGCTGAAGTTTTATCCACTGTGTTCGCATTTCAGGCTGAATGTCTGGGGAGACAGTCTGGCTTTCAGAAACACAGCAGAAAGGAATTTACATTTTTCCAGCAGCAAGGCTAAGGCGGAGGAAACGTTGCTTTGCCCTTGCAAAACCCAAAATTTCCTTTCTCACACAGTTTAAGGACAAGATGTGGAACTAAGCAGTGAAGTAACTTTTAGGTCATGAACCCAGCCCATGAAAACCTGTCCAGATTAGCCCGTTCACAAGTTACCTCCTGACTTTGCTGCTGCTTGAAGAGGGACAAAGAGACTGCAGAGGGAGAGTGGAATTTCAGACGAAATTAAGGAGCACTAGGCTAACCTTGCAGCGTAATGCCAGTGAAACCTTGCCCTGCCTCTCAATGGATCTCTTGCTTCCCTGGGGAAAGCCTCAAGGTCACCAGTGTTATCCCAGCACCTTCTTTGCTTAGCCTTAAAGCTTCTTAAACCCTAACTGAAGCTGCAGGCAGTGCCAGTTGGATGAAACCTAAGTTCCTGGCAAAAAAAAGAAAAGACAAAGACACAAATTGGCAGAAGGCTTTGTGGGTACCTGGAAGAAAGAAAGGAGATTCAAGACTTGAAATTTCTGCAATCTCCATAACGTTTAGGAGATGTTTCTGTTCAAAGAAAGACATGGCAGAAAGCTGGGGAAATGTTATTACTGCAGGCAGAAAGGAGAACTTGAATTAATTGCCCAAGCACTCGTGGTGAGCTATCACCCACACCTAAAGTGGCTCTTGGAAGTTTGGGGTGCCAAAGAAGCAAAGAGATGGAGAAGCCTGAAAAGTGGGGGCCACTAGCAAGAACAGAGTGAGCTATCAGGTTTTTTATTTTCTCCCTTCAGCAAAATACAGTTTATTTACCCAACTAATCCACATTTCTGAGTAGAAAAATATCTCCCCAAACAACAGAAAGCTTAGTTTTCCGAAGCTGGGTGCCCAAGTCAATGTTTTACTAGGAATCTAATCTAAAAGCTGAGCACATGCCTTGTTGCTGCCAGTCAAGTTTTGGTAGAAATGATAGAAATGTAAAGAGATACACACATGTAAAATACCTCCTTACTGAAGAACATGTATTTGTTGCACTAAGGGTACATACACGAACATGGGAAGAGCACTGCATTTCTCTGCCTGACTCACCAGCAGTACCCACAGCAGATGCCAAAGTGCCAGAAGTTTGGAGGATGTGTGTGGGTAACATAGGGAGGGCTGATCCATCTCAGATGCTTTACTTCCCCTTTTTAAGTTCACAGGAGTGCAGAGCAGATCTGATTCTCTGATTCATACCCATTTCAAGTTGATACCCATTGCCCCCAGCGCTGCCTGCACAGGAAGAGCATTCAATCTGAAGGTCTCACTTCTCTAAAAACCATTAAAAAACCACAGACTTAGACATATGATTTTCAAAAAAAAAGCACAAACAAACAAACAAAAAAAAACCAACAAAAAAACCCAGACTGACTCCCAGGAAAAGCTGGCCACCAGACCGCTCAGGTCCCAGAGCAGAACCCAGCACAGATCTACAGTCTTCTCCTTCACCCATGTCAAAGGCATTTGCACTGTCAATGCCTAAACATAAAAAAAGTCTGAAGCCTGAGCTGCAAGAAGCGAGGACTCTTTGAAAAAACCTAGAATACGCCTGTCCTCATGTTCTAGGAAGGAAACCTTATTTTCCAAAGGCCTGCATATTCAGTGCATATTCATTTCTGGATAAACGCAAAATGACAGATACAGTACTCACAGCTCCTGCTCTGGTTGTCCACAAAAGGCACATCCTTCGCATCTGATAGACATTGCCTGTCCTGTAAGCCTCCCTTGAAAGGTTCATAGGAAGCATCCTCCACTGAAAGATAGGTCCTCCAGTGCAAACATTTTTCAGTGTAGCCTGATTTGTGTCCCTTCAGGGGATTTGGTCTGGTGAAATCAGACCTACAGCAACAGGATGAAGTGCAGAAAAGGTAGAGACAGGTAGCAGTGGCTGGGCAAAGTAGTGTAAAGAAGCACCACTCTGGTCATTCTAAGTTCATATGCTCTTGCATAGTTGTGGTGAATTGGTTGGCACCCAAACTACCTAAAAGGAGGCAGAGTAAGAGTTACAAGCCTTGCTTAAAAGGGACTTCAGTCTCAGTTGGGGATGCAGACGCTGAGCCTTCCAGACCACCTAAAGCGATGCAACATAGGCAGGGAAAGCTTGTCCAACACTAATAAAACAGCCCCTGCAAGCCAGGCTAGCAAGGGTTAAGAGTCTCATAGCTGCATGTCCTTGGGATTCAAATGAAGCTGCAAATATGTGGTCAGAGCAGGACGATGCAGTCTCCCACCGGGCTGTTTCACAGACTGGATGATCCAGGACAGAGCTGTGTCCACATGGCTCCGCTGTGTTGCTTTCCTGTAAAGAGCAAAAAAAGCACATGGCAACTAGGAAATGCAAGTCAATTATAAACCAGAAAATCAAATAGCAGTGCCATCTGGTGTGATCAGCGTCATTCGCTCCCTGTGCACAATCCAAGTGCAAAGTATATAGATGGTAAAGAGCTGTTCTAAGATATTCCCCATCTTGAAACCGTCAGGTTGTGATTTCAAGAAGGGAAGAGGTCATCCTCACAGGCTCTCCAATACCCTGGGAAACGGAGAGGGTTTGGAGATGGCAGACACACCATTCTGGTTTTTTTTTTAGTGAAGTGGTTTGAAAGCTCAGCCCACTCAACTGGGAAGCTTTGGGATGCCAATACAGCCTAAAAACCCCAAGCAAGCACCTTGTCTGGAATTTGCACTCTCACCCATTGTACAAGCAGCCTGGGTAACTCCCTAGACCTCCATTCACTGCTTTAACAGAGCTGATTTTAATGGAGCTGTGCCAATTTTGAGGGGTACACCCTTCCACTGGGCAACCACATTGCAAGCAAAACCTGAATGAGTCTATTCGACAGATCAGGCACTTACTGTTTAATTATACAGATGAGTAACACCAGTGAACTGGTGCTTTTTCTTTGCTAGTTTGTTACAGGGGAATGAATACGAATTAGGCTGTAAAACAAAACAACTGTGGTGTAAATAGTGTAATTGCTGTCTTCTCATCTGTGGTAATCAATGATCTGTGAGCCATTTTACATGGCTGCCCCAAGCCACTTCACTGTCTTACAGTCTGGGGGCAATAAACAACTCCTTTGCAAATGACAGAGAGGGAGATGTACTCACTCCAGTGTGGTACCCAGAGAGAGAGCTGTACTACATCGATGGGGATGCTGGCAGTACGGAAAACTATGCCAGCACTCACTTGACACAGAGAAGGGATGGACAAGCTGAGGCACACAGTAGCACACTTAATATAGGCAGGCTCTCATTTGATAACTCTACTTAGTAAAGTCCCTGGGAGGGATGTTTACCAGCGGTCACAGTGTATGCCCAACTGCCATGTTTTAGGAGAAGACTTAACTGGTTGCCACTTATCTTCAGCAAAACACTTCAACTCACAGGTATGTGAGGCTGAAGTTAAGCTGAGGCCAACGTGTTTTACTAACTTGGGGGACACAAGGGGACTGGGATGATTTGCAGGATCTGGAGGAATATTTGGTAAGTGGGGCTCCTTCTTCATGACAAAAAATCAGCTGAAGGTGCAGCCCCGAAACCCCCTGAGGGCCATGTCTCTCCATGCAGCACATGATGTCCTGGCCTCAGCTTCCCCATGGAGCCCTACGTGTGCCCTAAAGAGTAAGTGGGGGGATTTAGACAGTGATTTCATGACCCCTTTAGTCCAGTGTTCATCTTGACCACTGCTGCAAGGCCCATCCTCCTCCCCCTCGGTGCAGGCATTTGGGCAGCTCGCAGGGGAGCAGGGCTGGGGGTCCCATCCCTCTGGGCACTGCCCCGGTCCCCTCACACCTGCAGAGCCACATGGCTACAGACATTAGGGAAGACAGTCAAACCAAAACCCAGCCTGCCCTGCAGAGAGCTGCCCCAACAGGCCAGAAGCAGAGGAAAGCAGTGCTTTGTCAGCTGTTACCCCAGGATTAGGGACCTCACTCGGTCTTTTCTCAGAAAGTGGAGAAATGAAATAGGGCTGTGGCTGGTTTGTCCCATATCGCTCTGGGGTGACAGGGCTGACCCAGAACACGGAGCAGCATGGAGGGTCCCAAAGGTCCAGGCTTCCTTCTTATCCAGTGGAATATCTGAGCCTCTCCCCCTCTGTGCAGACCAATTGCCCAATGCAATGCAATTTGGATGAGAAAGCCGATGCACAGTTCCACTCAAGCCAAGGAGAAGGGACTGTCACGCTGCCAGCATCACAGTCACTCCCATTCAGGCCTAAGATACCCCGTCCTTCATCGCTGTCCTCGGGGGAGGCAGAGCTTTCACCCCGGAGTGAGAGACAGAGCTCAACCCCCTTCTTGCCAACGACACAAGCACAGCCTCCTCCTGCAGCTCTGGCTCCAGCTGCGCTTCCTTCCTCAGCAGCAGTTGGAGCCTGTCAGGGTGGGCGCAGCCCCCAGCGAGGTCAGCCCTGCGTGAGAAATCAAACCGCAGCTGCAAAAATGGGAACTAGAAATCAAGTGCTCAGTCTGTGGTCGCTACAGCACAGATGGGTATAAGAGCGTGGAACGAGCACCTGCGCGGCTCTGCCTGGAGGCTTCTGAGCGCAGCACCGCGTTTACCTGTGCTCAACCAGAGCCCTGAGTGCACCGTGCCAGCCTGCACATGCACTGCAGGGAGCTCACCTCCAGCTCAGCTCCGCACACTGGCTCCAGCCTCAGGAAAGGCATAACCCTGAACCACAAACACCCCCAAGACAGGCACGGTTTGGTGTGAACCACTAAGCACCCAAGCCTGTGCATAAACGGTGTGCTTCAAAGTGAAGCTGCTCTGCCTTTGCCATCGCTGGGCACACGCACACACACACACAGAAGGTGGGTGCAGACAGGAGCTACTTGGCTTCACAGCATAAGTCAGTAGTTGAGGCAGGTTACTAATCCTCAGGTCTCTCCTTTAGGCTCTTTGCTCTGGCACAGCAGCATCCTGCAGGGTTTGAGCACACCCGGATACTCTCACCACAGACCAGGACTCACCACTTCAGTGTCCATTTGCAGCGTTACTGGTTCCTGCGCTGCAACTGCGATGAGAAAGAAGGAACCTGGCAGCAGTCATGCCACACTCCCAGCAAGCCTGGCACAAGCCATACTCTCCCAATTTCAGTGCTATTGATTCTCCTCCCACCTGCCTCTCCCGCATGCATGGTGCTGGTCTCTGTTCCCCAGCCCTGGGGCTGCCCTGTGGTTCCCCTGGCTCCCCCACTCCCTGTGGTACTAGCGGGGCTTTGCAGGGCAGCATTGAGACCTGGAAGCAGAGAGGACATGGCTGCCTGCTCACCTGCAACCCTATTCAAGAGCTAAACCAGCTGGCAAGGGATGTTTTCATCTTGTTCATTTAGGACAGCTAGAGGAGGGGCTTTTTTCCTCTAAATCAGCATGAGTTCGAGAAGGGAGTTCACATCCAGTTACAAGCACATGTGCTCACATCTTGGCTAGAAATGATGGCCCAGCTTTTCCCAAGCTCACCTTTCCAGTCGTAACAAGAAATTCCTACCTGGCCTGCAGTTGACCAGCATGGCTGGAGTTACTGCTGCTTACAAATTGACCCTCAGAGGGGAAATCAGTGGAGTCTCTGCTGATTCCACCAACTGCATATCTGACCTGCATGGTGTAGAGTCTTAAGGCATCATTTAAGCTGTCCCTAGCTTGTATTTAGTAAACATGGTGGGGGGAGGAAAAAAAAATGTGCAGGCATCCTCCCAGATTTCCTGATACCACAGCTCATAGCTGTTTCTTTCATAATTGCCAGCAAGCTTTTTATATCGTCCTGGAAACAAGAGTCAGTCATTTGTCCAGACAAAGTGCATCACCTTCTGTGATCATTCCATCAGTGCCGGATGCCTGGTACAGCAGGTGTGGGTGCCCAGACCCTCCTAGGACCAGCGATGGCTTGGGTGGAGTGATCACACAGTCTGCGAACAAACCCTTTGCGCATCTCACTGAGAAGCTGGCAGGGATCATAACCCAGAGCTTTACAAAGGAGCAGATCTCAGAGCACCTAACACCGGTAAGTAGGACATCTCTGTGCATGGGGACAAAGATACCCATCTCCAAAGGCCTTCAGGCACCTAATGGGCTCCGAAACCCAAGTCACAGCACCAACCCAGCACAGCAGTATGGCCCGATGCTGGCTCTCCTGTTTGCCCCTGTTATTTCCCCAGTGGCTGTGCCACACTAATACCTACCACAGGAGGAAGTGTGATAGTGGGGTTTTTTGGGTTTTTTTTCCACCTCCGTGCAAGGTGAAAACCTTGAAAACCTTCTTAGACTTCTTTGGGTTTGATCACTATCAGCACCTCCCTGCCCCCTCTCAGAGCACCGCAGCTGGCTGGCAGTGCTCCCATTTCAAGAGCATCCTGTCACACCCGTATCTCTGGGTCACCAGCGTGTTGTGTAGCTGAATGCTGCTCTGCATGAGTTGCTGCTTCCAGAGGCTCTGAGGTTCTCTGTTTTTAATCAGATCCCAGATTTCCTCCCCCTACACTGATTTGTGATCCTAAAAGTGGCCAAGATTCACATCTTCCGTTTTGGCTTCTCAGGGGGTATAATCTTATCCACAGCAGATATCTAATGAACCCCATCAACCTCAGTGCAATGACACTGTCTTTACCCAGCTGTAACTCCAAACAGCACGTGGCCATTGATTTCATACCATGTTTCAGACACTTCATCACACTTCTGCTTTTTTTTTTTTCATTTGACACAGAGTAATCTCTTTTCTATGTCCTGTTCACACCAAAATGAGGGTTTCAGAAAAAAAAAAATTAAAGAAACTTTTTTTGGCCTGAAGAAGGCAAAAAAGATTGAAGTTCACAAACCCACCTCCAAGTGGAAAACTGGAGCCCTCCACAATTCCCCTGCCCCTGTGTGGCAGGGAAGCACCCCACGCTGCCTCCTGCGCCTCCAGGGCAGTCCCGCAGGCTTTATCTGCCCCCTCCCATTCCAAGGGCCTGACTCCTCCGGCATTTCTGCTCACCTCCCACGTTACAGGCAGCCTGGACCTTTCTGGGCTGTCCTCATCTGCTCCCGGGGGAAAGGCGAGACTCTCCCCCTCAGAAAGCCCAGCCGCGAATGTCCAAGCTGTGGAGCTCCCAAGCGTCCGTAACGCTGCCCGGCTGAAAGCCCGTTGTCCCTGTGCTGGGTACTCAGAGCAGCCAGAGCACACACAGCCCTGCTGAGCTCCTCTAATTGAAAAGCATTTGCCTTATGTCCCTTCTCCTTCTCCTGACCATCAGAAGATCCCCCAAAAACCTCCAGGATCAATCAACGGTACCAATTCGGAGATCATGCTTGTAAAACAGAGGTGAGACGTCAACCCAGGGACCTGCACCTGCTTTAATCCAGCTGTCTGAAGAAGTATCTCACCCCGCAGCCCAAGCCATCAGACCACGCACTTCGCCTGACTTGTGCTCTGTGGACAGTGCCCTGCTGTGTCTTCACAACTCACTTGACCATTGCGAGGTGATAAAAGCTGGCCGGCATAGACAGGCCCATGTGCACACTGCAGCACTGGTGTGCAGTGCTCTCCAAGGGTCCAAGGCAGCCCCCTCGCTGGGGAAAGGCTCCAGCTGCCTCGCTTGAGCAGGAGATCAGGTCATGGCCCCGGTGAACTGCAAACCCACCAGCTGCACAGGGCTTCTCTGCACTCGAAAACATAGAGGTTTGTGTACAGAGCATCATTGCAAACCTTCAGAACAAAAGCCAGCAGCTCACCAAGAAGCTCTGTGTGGGTATCACCAGCAGTGACTATCTGGGAAATATCAGTTATTTCCAGCCAGAGGGCTGAAGGCAGCTATTACCGTCCTGCTTGTCATCAAGCTCCTTCAGTGCAAAAAGACTGCAGTAGCCGCATGTTCCTAATGGTCTTCATTTTGATGAGGTAAAAGAAAACTGATCTTTCTCTTATTTCTCTCAGGCCCATAGGAAGCTGAGCTCCGTGCAGGAGCAGCTTTTGCTTCTTTACTTATGAGTAATTCAAGTTTGAACTCAGTTTTCAAAACACATGTCTCACTAGCTAGGAGCTGCTAGACTCTAGTTATTCTTAGCCCGTAAGTCACTGTGATAAGAAGCTAAATGAAAGTGATTCCCAACAAAAAACATACTGAAGTGAAAATATTTATCATACTGCTTCTGGAAATGAAGAAAGGCTCTTCATTTTCAGGGCGAAAAACACACTATTTCTGTAAGAAACCACTTCGAGGTTGAGGTTTACTCATCTGGACTTCCTGGAGTGAAAATAATTGCAAGGTGTTTGTAAGGGGCCCTGCCTCCCTCCTCCCATCCGGGATCTCATCTACAAGTTTGATGGGGAATTCACAGACCAAGAAGAGCAGCTGCACCAGACACACGGGTTCCCAACCCAAGGGAGCTGCCACGGTACAATACTGCCCATGGATGCACTGCATCTGCGGGGAGGGGATGGTAAGAAGTCAAATGAGTAAATCCCATGCCCAACATGTGAGATTGGACAAATGTGCTGTTCTGACTTGGTGGTGTCTTACCCCAGCGTAACTACTTCTAGTAGGGTGAGCTCAGCACAGAAACAAACCCTTTTCTGGCAGAGCTTTTGATGCAGGTAAATGTGAGCTACCCATTCCCCATTCATTTACAGCTCTGTTCACCGAGCTGGAAAATAGAGCACAGCACCTACACACCTTCCCAGCTTTTGTCTTACAAATTTGTTAGATAATGTCAAGCTGAAGCTTTTGGGCTTGTCTTTTTAAAAGCTGATGACAGATTTAAAGACCAGTTTTCCTAAGCCCTGCACAGATTTCTTAATAAATAAAACTGAAGTGAGCATAACAAAAGATATCTCTCCCTGTACATCTCACACTGCTTGCCTCCTTCGAGCATCACAGCAATACTTGGATACATGAATATTCATTCAGGCAGTCCACAGCAGCTTTCAGCAGCACTGCCAGGATCTGGTCCGACTGCCTACAGGATGGCCTTTGGGATTCAGATCTTCCTCTGCTCTGGGGAGGAGTTACGGGTCTGTGGCCAAGCACAGCCAACACTGCTGTGATTTGTGGGATCTGCGCCCTGCTGCCAGGAGCCGTGACATGGACTGCTCATCCTTAAGATTTGGCAGCCTGAAATGACCCAGGCTTAGCGTTTGCTCCAGCCACACCGAGAAGTCCTGTTGGGGGAAGCGGGCCCCAGAGCTACCAGCCCCGCTGCAGCCCTTCAGCAGGCATGGTTCCTCTGAAACCTGTGTGAGACCCCAGTGCAGAAAGGCGACGCTGGAAATGCCTTGCCAGCTTTCCCTCTCGCGCCAGCTTCTGCCACTGGTGCGCCAAGGGGCAAAGCTCCCCCGGCCGCTGCAGCCACACTTCTCCCTCCTCTTTACACCGGCTTCAGGTCCCCTCTGGTCGCTGTCTGCCAGACACTCAGGAGACACAGAGCACTCGAAAATTTTACAAAGAACAGATCAGGAGGGCTGGGCCCACAGGTCGCCATCGCATCTGCAATGAGTTTCTCTGGGCACACATGTGCCAGCGCTGCTTTGGCTTTGCAGCTGCTGACGAAAGCCCACTGCAATGACCTGTCCTTCATGCTGAGCCTGGCTTTGCAGGGAGAGGACTGGTTTGTCCAGCCTGGAGCAATTCTCTGCACACCACCAAGGCCACAAACATGATTTTCTCTGATCATCAAAACAGTCAGGCACAGGGCAAGGCAACATAATATGAATGAAACAAGCATGAGGCAGCCCAGACTGCTAACAGCAGGGAAACAAGAGCTAGACAGTGACTTGAAGGCTTGCAACCAAGCGAGGGGTAGAACATATCCTGCCCTACCCTAATATAGCTCTTGCAAGCCTTATGACTCAGTGGTTCACCATGTATCACCACTCCCTCCCTGGTTTCCTCCTGCAACCAAAAGAAGCATTTACTGCTGGCCCACAGCAATGTTAAGTAACAGCCTTTGCCATGCTGGTGGCTGCCTGGCCCCATAAACATGGGGTGGAGATGTGGCATATTCCCCCTGCAGCCCACCTAGCTGCAGGAGGGGACACGTCAGTCCATACACGGCCGAGAACACAGGAGGCAGGTCCCTTGAGTAGGCTCCAGGGCTAAGCACGCTGCTTTCTGAGGTTAGCACAAACCCCTGGGGCTCAGTGCAGCTGTTACATGGCTGGAATGAGGGAAGGGACTATTATGAAAGCAGAAGCTCAAACCAGTGAGATGCAGAAAGCTGTTGGTCCTCCTTACCCCATCCTACCGTTAACCCCAGAGCCTCTGCCCCAGCTCTGCCATTCAGATCTTAATCAAATTCAACTCAAAATTAGTCTTTCTTCAAGCAGTTTTCTGATGAGTAACCAAGTCACATCAGTGGCTGAGTCATAAGAAGCAAACCTTTGTGCAGTGAGAGCAAGCTATGGAAACTCCCTGTCACATCAGCTTTGTGACTGCCGTCTTCAGATATTTCCAAAAAGGCAGCTTCTCTGTACCACAGTTAACTCAAAAGCTGTCAGTGGCAGGGGATAAATGTTTTGAAAATGTTAGCAAATGATTAAATGCTACCTTAATTGCAAAGAACAAAAGCAGAACTGCACAGAGGGAGGCAGGCTGGTTTGCCTTGTCCCGTGGTACGTAATCCCGTGGGGACAGAGGTCTGAGTGCTCTTGCAGACCCTGTTGCCATCGTCCTCTGTCACCTTGGAAGAGTCAGTGTCAAGGTCTAGCACCAATCTGAAGGTCAGTCTTTAAAAGAAGTCTGACGCTTGGTTACTGAGCTCTTTACAGCTCAGGGGGAAAAGGCAAGAACACTTACGGGGGGACCACGTATGCCCCACGTGTGGTATGGGATCATAATCCTGCCTTTGACAGCAGTGAACACTTAGGCAATAAGGACATGGCATGCTAATCCTAATACTTTTCTAATCCATGTGCAGTTTATGGGCTTTCTGGTCCACAGTTTGTGTTGGATCTTTATGATTAATAGCCTGAATGGACCTTTCTGCCCTGAATTTCTCTAACCACTTTTTAAAGCCCTTTATTCTTCAGCATCTACACCAGAACAGTGAGATCTACATTTTAATGTCAGGCTGTGTAAAGCAGGACTTTCTTTTCTTTGCTTAAAAACTGCAATACTGAAAAAAAAATGAGTCCATTTTATGAGCCCAGGTTCTCATTTTGCAGAAAAAAGTGAATAATTTTGTTCTCCATTCACCTTCATTGCACTTAACGACATTGCAGCCTCAACCACAGACCCTTTCAATCACCCCTCTTCCTTGTCAGCAAAAAGTCTTCTCATGAGAAGTGGTTCTACTCCCTTTACCATTCCCATTGCCCTTCTCCACATCCTTTCTGCTTCAGCTTGTTTTTATTTCTTTCAGCAAGGAAGTTAAGAACTGCATGCACTGCTCTGGGTGTGCAGCATCCTAGCCGTGAGTGCAAAACATTTCTAGAGTAGCTTATTATGTTTTCTCTTTTGTGCTCTTTTCCTGTTTGAACAATACCTAACAACTGATTTGCTGTTTTCTTTCTGCTGAGCATTGAGTTGACATTTTCATAGGGTTATACATGATGAGTCTAAGCTCTTCTTTCCGAGTGGCAATAGCTAATTTTAGACCTCACCACTGCGCGTGGTTAGGGTTGGTTTGTTTTCCTTAAGTACATGAATTGCATCTGCTGTTCTACCATTCAGCCAATAACCATTATGAGATCCTTCTGTTAATCTTTACTGTCAGTTTTCTCAGTAAACTCTGTATCATCAGGAACTGCTGTCAATTTCTTATTCACTTCTCTTCCAGATCACTTCTGAATACACAGAAAAGCAACCCAAGATAAATCACTGTAGCGGTCTATTAGTCCCTTCCTTCCCAGCTGTGAAAACTTTTTCCTTCATACGTTTTAACCAGCCATCAGCCCATGGAAATGGCTTCCTTTTATAGGTTGATTGATTGTTCCTTTTATATTTACCCCTTTGACCACTGATTTAATCCTCTGTTATTTTTTTCCACCAATTTTCCAAGGACAGCCTGAAGTTTCCCGTATATTTTTTGTAGACTTTTCTAGATCCCCATCCTAAGGGACTTTGCTGTTGAGCTCTTCAGAAAATCTGCCCGTTCATCGCCATGTGTCTTCACAATGTTTGAGGAATGTAAAGAGTAAATACTAAAACCAAAAAAGTAAATTTACAGGAATGTCACAAAGCCTCAGAGTAAATGCTGATGGTAGTCAAATGTTTATGTATTTAGAGGCAAAGCCATGTATTGAGTCATACACGTCACCAGCTCCTTTGCTGGAACAGATCTCTGTGCTCTCGGACTGAACACTGAAACGTACACAAAGATTTTGATGTTAATAGAAAATGTTTATGTGTTATTATGCCATGTGACATGGTGCCATAGGAGACAAGTCATTCATGCCAAGCTCTGACAACTGCCACTGCAAAAACTCTTGCCTAATGCTAATCAATGAACTGAAGGTGATCAAAATGCCCAAATAAAAATTGCTTCACCCAATAAAACAAATGATGATTTAGCAAGAGTCTCACTCTGGTTGCTTTGCTCTCCAGGTACAGTCAATTATGCTAACAAAGGTTGAAAAGTTTGCGTTGTACACACACACTGCATCTTAAGCAGATGATCTCCAGTACAGCAACCCAAACATTCTTTGCATTATGAGCATAACACAAAATGAACTGCACAAACATGTTACATCCCCACAGAACTTTGGGGGCAACTTACAAAAACTATCGCTAATCTGCATACTACCACTGCTTTACATGCTTGAGCAAGTGCCGTTATTCTATTGTTGGAGTATCTCGGGCATCTAAGGATAGGCTTTAGAAGTTGTACCTTCCTCCTTTCTACACAAGGAACAGAAGTGCAGGGAGTTAGTCTGTATAATTACCATAGCATGGGCCTCAAGCTACCTGTAAGGCCCAAGTTCTTCTTGGGCTGCTTGTTTGTTGGCCCTGACTTCAGCCAAGAAAAGGTATTTAAGAGAAACAGAGCTTACAGGGATAGGAGAGAGAAGCGATGAACCAGTTTGGCATCAATAAAGTATTTTTCTCTAAAATGGTGGCAAAAATGTTTTCTGGCTTTGTTACTGGGCTTGAAATTGAGACCCTTTGGCCTCATAGCAAGATGTACTTAGCTTGGCCAGGAGAAGACAGAGACACAAAATAAGCATTTCCTTACAACCAGAACGGTAATGGGAAACAGGCTGACTATTTCCTCACAGTGGATCCAACCATGGCCCTATTATTTGCGGTCAAGCATGATGTATGCATGTACAACCGCCAAATTATCAAATATTCCAAGCTATTGTTGAGCAGAGATTATGGGGTCAGCCTTTGTTCTGCTGCATGCCCCAGCTGTGAAAGAGAGCCTTTGTAAAGGCAAATGGCCTGCTGTTTGTGTCACTTTCCCTCCCCAAAATGAATTCTGCATTTCTCCCAAAGACACACACTAGGTCTAAGTCTTGCTCTCACAAAGGGACTCTGTCTGGGTGCCTTTGCTCAGAACACAGGTTTTGTTTATCAAAACTGCTCATGAAATTTGGTGCCATGTTGATAATTAACATGCAGAACATGCTGCCTCTCAGCAAGCTAGGACAGTGGAAATGGTGATCCTAAAGGAGAAGGAACCATGCCTTTCCCCACCATGGTACTTCCATCCTCCCACCAGCTCAGGCAACCTGGCTAGGTCAGTGCTGGTTTAGCACCAAGCTGTCTTTAGAAACAAAACCCCCCATGCTTTGCTCAAAACAAAGACCTTCTGGGGAAGCAGTGAGACAGCCTTTTGCAGATATCATACCTTTTTAATCAGTCTTTTGATAAGTCGCTTAGCTAGGACTGTTGCAGACATGGTTTCAAAGAATGGATAGTGAACCAGGCTTTGCAGATGTGAAGGGCTACCTCCACCTATGAGGAGCAGGCTGGAAAAAAGCTCAAAAACATAAGACCAGCTGTATGGGGCCACACCAGTCTCCATCCAGCTAGCCTTCAAAGCACTTACATTCAATCTCTGTAAGTGGTCGAACCAGATGCCTCGCAGTTGCTAGTGCAAAGAAGAGCAGATAACGATACCCACCCCTAACACATCCTCAGCCTCTAGCATTTTGCAGCTTAGGGACTTCCAGAGACAGAAGTGTCATCTTAATAGCCCTCAGTCTATTTTTCTTCCATGATTTGGTCTTCAATGATTTTTAATAGCCACAAAATCCTGCAGCAGGGAGTTTCACAACTTATGTCACGTTATGTGAGGAATCATCTCTTGTTATATGCCTTGAACATTTCTTCTACTAGTTTTTTTCTGAGGTTCTAATTCTTTTGCTGGAGAAGACACTAAATAGCTGGACTGTGTTTGCTGGATCCAGCCACAGTGCCCTACAACTTGTAGGGCCCAAGCTTTTGCAAAAATCCTTTCCCAGAGATGTAACATTATTTTTGCTGTATCTGCATCTCTAGTATTCTGGTGAGGGCAAAGAGATAGGAGTTGTGTCATCAATGTAGTAAATTGGCTACACTTAGTCCCTGTAACACACATCTTAAGCTGGTTGGTCCTTCTTCTTGTGGCTGTGGATTGGTCATCCGAAGGGTGATGGAGGGATTTTCCATTACAAGAGACAGACAAACCTACATAGCCTGTGAACTTTCACCTCCTATCTCAAAGTGTATGAAACACATCAGGCATACAGGATGCAGGGGAGAAAGGAAGCCACCAGTGAACCAAAATCAATGCGTGAGATGTAGGCTGAGCCTAAGGTATCTGAGGAACAAGGAGGGAACCAAAGGAGGGGTGACCTATCCAAAAGCACCCCACCCCACATTGTGAGAGCAGCTGTCCTTGGTCACCACCCAAAATGGGAGGGCATAACTATATTTCACAGCCTTTCTTTACTCCTTCAGGCCACAGAAAGATGTTTGAATAAAAGGAAATGAGAATTTAGGACCAAACCCCTTTGTGGTCACTGAAACTGGTGTCTGCTGTTGCAGGCAAACCCCTATTCAATCACTTTTCATGAAGCAATGAAGCTCCCTTTTAACTTAGCCTAGGATTCTTGGCCTTTTATCTCCTGACAGAGATATCATTTTTCTGACCATTAAAAAACCTGTTCTCTTCTCCAGTGTAAATGTGTTCATTTCTCATTAACACCCATTTGTACTTGGGCCAGTACAGTTCACAGGCTTGAATACCTGGGGGGATCTTGCTCCTGCATAGCACTGACATCATTCCTGAAATACTCAGAGATGATCACATCCCCTCTCAACCCTCATTTTGTTATGCTATATCAGCCAAAGTGTTTTAATCTCATGCTGTAAACCACCACTAGCATTCCTTTTCTCAGCATCTGTTCCCCTTTAAATTCACCATTCTGGGAATTATCGAGAATTACACACAGCATTTCAAAGGATGCTCCTGGTTGAATTATTGGCAATGGGGACCTGAACTCCAGCAAGATGGACTTAAAAGCGGGCAGCTTTCCCACCAGAGCTAGAAACATTTCCAAGCTCTGGCAGACATAGAAATCTCTACCCCATCTGGATAAGAGACAGAGGCAGGGAGCCACGCATTACCTGCACCCCCAGTTTGGCTGAGAGACGTATATCCCACCACCAAATGGGACACCTGGATGAATATTCTCTTGAGTTCATAGCTGGTTCCCTCATTCATGGCAAGTGACAACAAGCATGGCTTTGCCGTGTACCTGGAAGAGTACCAGGCAGGCTGAGGAACAGAGATTTACAGCAAAGCCAGAGCACTGAATCAGTACAAAATTATGTCCCGTTAGTCCATGCTTTGAATGTGCCTGAATAATCAGCGCCAGAACTACAGTGCTTTAAAAATCCATTACACAGGAAACACAGCCATTAATCCTAAACTGCAATTAGGAAGAAATCTGGGGGTGAGAGGAAGGAGACTTTAGCCTCTTCTTTAACTGCAATGGATGCTTGTTCTGGAAGCTTTTAACTTCTTTGAAATCATGTTTGCGATGCAATTGCTGTTGCTGGGGAAATAAACGTGATGGCACAGGAACAAAAAAATGCTCTCAAGTGGGGAGTAGGCAAGAGGAGCAGATGAGTCCTTATGAAACAAAGGACTCCCTTGCTCTCCAAGTGTTGTCTCTAACAAAACAAAATATGAGGCAGAGTGACTGAAAACATCTTAGAAAAAATGACTGTGCTTAGCTACATTATATAATAGGACATCAGTGAGTCTTTATCTAAACTACACAATCTGAGGCATTTCACCCATTCTATGTGTCTAGGCTTCATAAATGTTGGTTGGGTTTTTTTTATTTTCCTCCCGTTGCAACTACTGAAAATGTGTGTCTAAATCCTCATGTATGTATGCACCATCATTGCCTTACAAATACTAGATTGCTTCCCAGTGTTCTTAATCTTCTGTGGTGCAGGGAACACTAAAACACAAAGATTATTATGTTCTTGGTATTACAGATAATATCTTCGTCTTTGAGGCTCTTATCTCTCCCGGGGGGGCCCCTCCCTCAGGAAAATTCAACCACCGCCACTGCTTTGCAACTCAAAACCAAAAGCATTTTTCTTCTGTGTTCTGACCTTTGCTGTAAGCATTGCAAAGGGCTGAAGTGAAGAAACAAAAGACCAGGAATACTTCTGTGCAGTACATGCTCTTAAACCTCTAGCACTGCTGGAAATGAGTCCCACTTTAATCTGAGCAGGGACAAACACAAAACCAGCTCTCGTCATCAGACCTTGGGACAACAATTCCTGCAGCTGTGCAGTAATGACATTCTCAGCTTGGCAGATCTCTTATCTAAAACTCAGCTGCTTGGTAGGAAGAGGAATCTCTGCACAAACGTTCACGTCTCTCAGACATTCACAAGCTCTGCTGCAGCCCTGCTCTCATGTCATAAGCCCCAAGTAAAGGTTCCAGTCCACCTGAGAGGCAGGGCACAACTGTAGGTAAAAGTCTCAGAAACCTCATGTGGATCCCAGAACAGCAAGAAAAAAGAGACCAGAATTAAAAAACTTTGATCCAAATATTTGGCATTTAAACTAGATGATCGTTGTAGGTCCCTTTCAACTGAATTATTCTATGCTATGCTATGCTGTGCTATGCTACTCTGTATTAGTGTAGGCAATGAGAAGCATACAAGCTAGGAGTGGTTTGGCAGTAGCTTGTTCCACTGAAAAAATTGCTTTTTAAGAGCTCAATTCAGCCAGGGCAACAATCTCCCCAAGCTTCAAGGCTGCATCTTCTAGCTGCAGTAGTGTTTCTTTCCACCCCTTTTACTGTGGGACCAAGCAACCAAGGACCAGCATCAGCGTGCTGTTGAACAAAGAGGCTTGCCATCAGATCTTTTGCCTGAACCAAGGCAAAAAAAAGTGGCTAGCTGTGGATTAGAAGAGAAAAAGTGGCTCATGATGTAACCAAAGAAGAATTTGGTCCATGGGGTGGATTTCTATTTACACATTTCTGATCTAATTGGTAGTGATAGCACCAAACAGAAATGGCAATTCAGGCAGACACTGAACAGCACCTCCAGTGATCACAGCCACTCCAGGCAGGCAGATGAAGAGCCCAGGGAGGGTTCAGCCTGCTTTTTGAGGATGCAAGGTTTCAAGGTGCAAAGCACACTGCAGATACAGGTCCAGGGAAGCAAATCAGCTCCTGTATCCCCTCGGCCACATCACATGCACATCCAGCTCTGGACACACATGCACAATGTGGCTTTATCCCAACAAAGGAGCATTTGTGTGTTCACTGTTCGCCCCCGCACTCATATCTGCTTCAGTCAAAAGGGATTTGGGTGAAAATGAGGGGTATTTACATAGAATTTCATTTTCTTTCCTTGCCTTGTCTTTGTTGAGCTTTGTTCCTCATTCCTACATGTTGATGAGAGCCTTTATAGCCCAGCAGTTATAATTTATCTTCCATAAGCAATTTTTAGGGCCATATGTACTGTCACCCTCATGTCCAGGTCAGAAAGCATGACTGACAAGTGTCAAGCATTGGGGTAAGGATGAGTAAAGCAGTGACACGCAGAAGGGGAAGAACTCCCTTGCTGTCTTTTATCGGCCCCAAGTACAAGGTCACAGTGAGCTGCAGGTCTCCTGCATGTAACACAGCTCCCGAGCCTCCCTGCTACCCCACAGTCCTATGGGTATGGCTGATAAAGGGATTTAAGGGTCCACTGGCCAGCTGCCCCAGCACACACAGCCACCACGGGGAAGAGGCCACAAACCTGATACTGAAAATGCCTGAAATGGGTTTATACGTGAGGCAGCATGAGGGGAAGCCTCAGGGGTTGCATCACGGCCAGAAGCAAGGTGTCCTGCCTGCCTTCTGCACGGCCAGCCCTGCTCACATGCCAGGGCTGCCCCAGCGTGGAAGGGGAACAGACCAAGGCAAAGAAGAAGAAAAATGCACTCGGGTAGGAAAGATTGGGGTTCCCTGTTCCCCATCACACACCCAAGTAAGAAAAACTTCCAGAGGAGGGGAAAAAGGCTAAAGCAAAAACAGCAGCAAAAAACAATTACTATCTCCTAAATAACAAATAGCCCTTTCAAGATCAGGCTTATATTCTCAGAGAAAGATTCCAGGGGACACATCCATTTTTCCTGCTATGTAGATTTGTAAAGCAAATTATGTACCCACCTAAGCACTGCACAAGATGCCACTTAGAAACATTTATTTTGGATAAAAGAACTGAGCCACGGTGGTTAACTGCCATCCCTGAGAGATGCAGTCCTCTTCCATTTCTCTCCTCTTCCACTAAAAACAGAGGAGCGTTTTATGAGCAAACGGTAAAACCTCAGGTCTCATTTTCCAATTTGAAGTCTCGGAGATGATCCGCACCATGTTCTTACCCTATAACTATCCTCCTGTCTCCCGCAATCACACTCAGTGGTCTAAGCTCGGCTCTTCCCGGCTTGCAGCAGCCCTTTGCAAAACACTTTATCGTGATTCTGAGGTCAGCTGTCCCCCTCTCCCCTACCCATGGTTTTCCCTGTCGGGTTTTCTCGCTGGATGAGGAAGCCGAGTGGCTCTGCCTGAAAGCAGAGACGCCTGTTGGAGACAGCACTCCTGACCCACAAAGGGAAAGAAACTTTCCCACCAAAGTCTCCCCGCTTGGCCGACAGCATTTAGCTTCACTCCAGTTTCACCGCGCACCCGTGGAGCCGAGGCTCCGTGCTCGGGGGGGAGGCGCCCCCCGCTCTTTCCCCAGCCGCTGAAGGCGAAGCGCGGCAGTGGCGGAGGCCGGGGCGCAGCGTCCCTGGGCTCTCTGCCCGCCCGGCCAGCCTGTCCCCAAGCTGTCGCGGTTCCCCGCTCGCCCCCAGCCCCCAACTGCAGCCCCAACTGCAGCCGGGGCGGGGGGCGGCGGGAGGCAGGGGGACCCGGGGGGGGGGACCCGGGCGGGGGACCCGGGGGGGGCGACGAGGGGGGCGCAGCCCGCTGGGAGGGCTGGAGGCCGGGAGGGCAGCACGCCCGGGAGGGCCCTTGCTCCGGGGAGGCTCTGCCCGGACCGCTGCCCCGGCGAGCCCGGGGGAGGCACCGGAGCTGCCGCCCGGGATATCCCGGCAGGGCCCTGGCGGGGGCGGCGCGGCGGGACCCCTCACCGGGGGGGGAGAAACTTCGCCGGAGGGGCCGGTCTGGACCCCCCGCCCCGCCGCACCGCCCGCGCTCCGCCCCGAAACCGGGCGCGGCTCCGCGGTCGGGCAGAGCCCGGCGGCTGCGGGCTCCGGCGGAGGGTCCCTGCCCGCCGCACCGCGCCGCGCCGCCCCCCCCGCCCGCCCGTCCGCCCGCCCGCAGGAGGCCGCCGCGGTAAGGCCGAGCGCCGCGGGGACGGGGGCGGGAGCGGGGTCCTGGCGGCCGGGAGAAGTTGGGCTGAATCGCCCCCCCTCCCGGGGGGCAGCCCGGCGGGGCATCCCCCCCCCCGGCCCTGCCCCGCTCCCAGCCGGGCTCAGGGAGGAAGGACCCCCGCCGGAGCCCGGGCGAGCGGCTCGGGGGCGCTGCTGGGCGCCGGCTGGACGGCGGGGGGCCGCAGGTCCCCGGCGGGGAGGGATGGTGGTGGTTGGGGACCCGGTCTGGGCTGCAGGTGTGACGGTAGATCGCACGGCTGGGACGTGGTCCCGGCGCCGGTTTGGCGGCACATGGACCGGTGGGGGTCGGTCCGGGCTGCAGATGCAACAGCGCAGCACGTAGGTGGGACGAGGTCCGGATCGCAGGCGCGGCGATGGAAGGTACAGGTGGGAGCTGGGCTGGGCTGCAGTTGCAAGGATGCCGTGTGCGGGCTGGATGTGGTTTGGATCGCAGGTGCAATACACAATGTATAGGTGCGACATGGTCCCCACGGCCAGCGCAGCGGTGCGACGTGTAGGTCCAGCGTGGTCCAGATTGCAGGTGTGACAGCGGGATGTGCGGGCGGCATATGGTCCTGCGGTGCCTGCGTGTGCCAGTGCACCCACTAACACATAGCGTAGGCTGCTGGGTCTGCTGCTAGCGCTGGGCCGCTTGCAGGCTTTTATTTTGAAAAATTCTGTTATCCAGTGGTTTTCAGACAAGGTTTCCCAAGTCCTGCCAGGGTTTACTTGCATACTTCTCTCGTGCCTCATCCTCCCTTTTGCTCAATAGCTCAGCAATGATGAAGTGGCCTCTTGCAACATCAGCACCCAGAGCTGAATTCCAGAGCTTGGGGGTGGGTAAGGAGTGCTCCGATACACTGATCTTAGGAAATAATACCCCAAAACAGTGTTCACGATCCTCTCTCCCCATACCAGATCGGCATTGTGAACTGTACATCGTTTTTCTCTGATTCCTAAGACTGAGGAATTTCACTGAGTAAACATGCTGCAGGCTGTGAAACATGTTAAGCTCCCTGGTACACTGCGAGGACTTCTGGCCTAAGTCAGTTAAAAAGAAAACTTGGGAGTCAGCAGAGTAACAGTAAGGTTGCAATTGTCCTACTGAACTTGCTCAGAATTTGGGCTGTCTGGCCACTAATCTCATTTCTCTTCAAACCACTTAAGCTTGTCTTTCTACTACACAGAGGAGCAGTGGCTGCCAAAACTGGAGGGCAAGGGGGGATTGCAGGAACCTAAGAGGATATGTGATTTTTTTTTGGTCCTGTTATAAGTTAATAATCCCATTCTAGGCTGTCATCCAAGAATTTTGCTTCAAAAATGCGAGCAGTGTACAAGACCCATTGTGTAAAAGATAATCTAAATGTAGGACAGGAAGGGACCTGGCAGGTCAGCAGATCTAAGCACTGAATGATAGTATGCATGCGTTATTGCACACCGCTGTAGTTCATTTGTTCCCAGGCTCCCAGGAAGGGGACGTTTCAGAACTTTATTGAACTGATACTATAATTCCCACCCACCCCACCCTCACAATATATGGCTTTATCTTAATTTTTATTTGCACTATGATTGCTTAGTTCTCCCAGTCTGATGCTTTTCTCTCTTATCAGTCCAGAAATGAGAGTTACATGCTTTTCTGTTTGCTGTGCAATGCCAAACAAGCTAGAACTTGCTGTCTGCTTTCATGAAGCGGGCTCCAGCTTCTGCTGATCCCTGGCAGTCGTGCACTGGGCTTCTCGCTCTCTGACTTCCCCGTGGATGAGCGGGGCTGCAAGGTCCAGCTGGTGCCTCTTGTGCTTTGACACCCCACCCAAAAATAAATACCTCACCTGGTAGGTACTGCAATTAACCTCCTCCTCAGGCTCCTCCTGTCCTGTGATGGGGGTGGGAAACTGGGATTTTCATCTCCAGATGTCTGTCCGACTTTTGTGTTCTGCTGTCAGCTCTGATCTTATTCCAGCCTTCTTATTAATCCCATTTTTATTGTGTATCCCCATGTTCTGTGCTGGTGCGGTATTCTCCCAGTTTTCTCCCACTTGCTGTGTCATGAAAGGAGACGTTAAGTAGGATGGGGTCGCCTTCACTATCCGTAGTGACCCCTGCCAAACTCAGACTGACCCTTTCCGCGGGACTGGCTGTCCAATCCTTTCAGGTCTGTACCCTATTTATTACAAATAATCATTTTTTCTGTCTTAACTCCTGGTTTCACTGAGCTGCGTAGCAAGTGGCTGTGCTTCAAATGTGTTGGAAGCTGAACTCTACCCCTTTTTTGCGTGCCAGGTATGCCGGATAGGTTTCCCAGAGCAAATGACTAGAAAATTATTCTTATCAAAGCAAACAAAGTTGCATTTTGTCCTTCTTTCTCCCTCACCATTTTCTTCCATGTCTTCAATTATTTTTTTCCTGCAACAATTATTCTGTTGATGAGGGATTTTTAATCTCTCCATTGTACTGTAACCAGCCGTGAGTAGAAGATGGGCATAATTCAGCAGTGGGTAGCAATAGAATGCCATAGATTAGGCAGCAAACAATAATCACAGAGCTGGAATAGTTGCAGGAACTTCAGACATACTCAATGTTCATATCTGAGCTCAGATTTAACTCCCAGTTGAATATCCTTGCTCTTAATATTTGCAATAAGGTCTATCAATAATGATTCAGAGGAAATACCACCTACAGATTCAACAAAGTCAACTCATAGGATCACACTGTGGCACTGAACAAACCCATCTCTGTTCAATGCAAAGTACTACAGTTTGTAGGTACAAACACATCACAAGAAGATATCCCTGTTCCAACAATTAACATTGTACATTGCTTTTTACCTAACTAGGTGAAAAACGGCTAAATATTTTGCAGAGCCTAGGCACTGCCCTGCTGCGTGATACCCCTGGTGTTCGGTGCAGGAGGGAGGCTCGAGAATAACTATGTGCTACTGGCCTAATATATTATAATCCCTTTGGTATTATCCACCGAACTCCAATTTATTCTGGTGTTTCTCAGCATTGCATGGGCAGCAGTTTACCATACAGTGCTTGTAAGCGTTGTGCTGCAGAGGCTGCCTTCATCTCCCAGTAGCCAGAAAAAGCACTGAGAGAGCACCAAGCAAACCATCTGTATCTTAATTATACAGAGAGCTCTTGTGTCCCGTGCTGTCAACCAAGATGCTAAGACCAAATTGGGAAAGGAAAAAAGTGACATCGAATTCTGAGCCTTGGCTTTCACCTTCTAATGGAGGGCAGTATCTTGGTAGGTCTGCTGTGAGGTTGTCACAGTATTCCAGTTGTTCCAGTTCTGCGGATGTGCTCTATGAACTGGAGCGAAACGCAAAACGGGTGCGCTTCAAAAAAGGATTCTCAACATTTGTGTGGCTTCTCAGGGCCACTCAGGTTCCTCATTAAGGGCAAGTATCATCTGGTTCCTTTTTCCTAGGAAAAAAGTAAGTAGTGAGCAACAGCCAGGCCTTATGATTGCTACCAGATATTGTTAGTGGTAGCTGAGGAGCCAATTTTATGGAACTGAATGTGGAAACAAATAGGAGGAGGGTGTGTGGGGTTCACGAGCCCCTGAGTCATAGCTTGGCATCTACAAGAGTGGCTGCAATTAAAAGTAAGTGGTTGTACGATGTGGCAGGTGAACATTTGTTGCCGTTTTGTCAACCTAGCCTTTCATATCTGTGGAAAACATCAGGAGAGAATCTAACAGCCTGATGTTTTTCTATTTGATGTGATGAACAGGTATCGTTCACAGATTCAGCTGTTTCTTCTAGACTGATACCCGAGCTGACATTTCAAAGTGCTGGGAATACTGAAGTCACAGATCAATGAAAATCTTAAGCAAGCAGTAGTGTTTGCAAAAGGCTTTGTAGCATTTGATGATGTATTTCAAGGTGCTCTGAGAAATCTACTGAGCTGATAAAGGAGACCCAGCAAAGCCAGAAGGAGGGCTGAGAGCCAGTCGATGAAGTCCTCATCCCTGCATCGGAGTCACTCAGCTGATTTCCAAATGTTTAAATATCCTAAAAGTAGTGGCTCACTTCAGAAGGGATATTGCTGCGGCACTATATCCAGTAAAAAAAAGTAAAGGCGAAGGAAGAGCTGCCAAATTTTAAACTTGGTGGGGCACAATGTTGAACTTGGCACAGCTATAGCAGGTATCACCAGGTGGTGCTACTTTGCATGGAGTTCCTGTGTGTGTCTCTTACCAGGACCATTATTTTGCCTCGGCTGAGGTGTATATGGTATTAATTTGGGGGAATGTTTAAGGGCAGAGGAGGAATTTCCTCTTTGTATTGCTGCTCCATCAGAGCCAGTTGGGCAGGTGTCCTCGATCGATCCATCCTTGGTGCTGGGAGGACTTTCCCAAAAGGGACATGAGTGGAACTCCGGTTGATAGCTTGTGTAGCTGCTCACAGAGCACCCACAGGTTCAGTAACACAGAATCTCCCCAGATCCAACTTGCAAAGCCTGCTGTTGCTTCTGCTCCTCCCAAGCTGATGGTTAATGCTGACGCAGGACAGCACTAATGGCAGCAGGCCACCTCGGCACTGTGTGGGTCTCCACTTTTCCAGCTGGAAAAGCTGAGTCACGTTTTAACAAGCGAGGACAGCAGAGGAATTTGGAGATCATTCCAGGAAAGTGTGGGAAAGGAGGCACACTGCAACTATAAAACCTCTAAATGTAGTTGTAGTTTAAAATGGAAAATGTTGGTGATACTGCCCAGGTGGAGGTCAGATGAAGTTGGAGACCCGCAGGTCTGCTCCACTTTCCACCTGCCCTGCAGCAAGCCTGGCCACAGGGAGTCATGGCTGCCTGCCCCTCCTCGTGTTCCCCCCCCAGGTGCCAGCCCTGTCCCTGTCCCAGGGGGTGCACAGTGAGCTCATCCCTTGCTGGAGACACAGCCCTCCCCAGCCTGCCCGGGTGGGTGGTGAGGATGAGGGGAGAGCCCCTTTCCTCTCTCCGAATCAATGAATGAGGATGGCGGGATCATTTCTATTTATTTATTTATAAATGGGGTGAGCAGCTATGTTTGTGTCAGTGTAGCTAAGGAATAACTTTGTTACCCTCCACTCTGTCAGTTAAATTGTATTATTTTTAATAAGGCAGCTATCTCCGTGCTGCTTCTGTTGTGCTGGTTTCCCCTATCTGGGAACTGTCTACTCCTCATCTGTCCTGCTTTTCTGTTAAGTCATTGCACAGCCTTTGCTGAAAGCAGTGAGCTAAGCCTTAGCATTGTTTTCCGACAGAGACCCCAGGTGGAAATAGAAGTTCCCATAGTACAAGGTAGCAGCTTTTTGTGAGCAAGGGTTTTCTTCCCACAGCCTCCCAAGCATCCACACCGTGGCACATCAGCTCTTTCCATTGCCTGGCCCAGATCAAGGTACTTCACCTAAATAAAAGGATGGTCCCTGCTGCCAAAGAGTTTACTCTGAGGAGCGGCTGCAGCCCCTCACGGGCTGGATGTGCAGCCCAGGGGGGGTGGGGAGGAGAGGTGAAGCTGCACAGCCCTCCCATACCATCGGTTCTGCACTGGCCCTCCTGCAGCTGCACTGCAGTGCTGCTGCCCAACACCAAGCGCGTTCCCAGCCCTGCAGCGGGTCCCTCGGGCACGTGGGGTGGCATCGGGGGATTGCGGGGTCTAGCTTTGCAGTCTTGCCCCCTTTGCTGTCCACAGCTGTGGACCTTGGGGGGCTGCCTCCTCTGTGTTAGTTGTGTGAGTAAGCCTCCTCCTGCCCCAGAAGCAGCCACAATCTCCTTTGTGTGTTTCTAGCTCAGAAAAGGCTGATTCATTCTCTGAAGCAGATTAATTACTGCTGCTATTTAAAAAAAAAGAAAAAAAGAAATCCTTTATAGAGTTGGTCAGCTTAACTTTCAGCTGTGTGTACAATGCAGGAAAGCAAATGTGCTCTGAGCAAAAAAGTTTGCAAGGAAAAAGAAACTGTAGCTTGCGATATTTACCTGGCGCTTCAGCAGCGGGCTCTGCAGTTCAGGAAGTATTCATGACTGTGTCTTCTTGACTTATATGACAAGTGGTGCAAATTTGAGCCCACCATGAAGGTGAACTGGGGAACAAATATTTTTATTGCATTATATGTTTTATAACTTGTTTCCCTTCTGGTTTTCATCATGCTGATGTGGCACCTGGCTCCCCAAGTAGCTTGCATCCAAAGCCTGGCTGAGCTGCTCCACTTCTTCCTTGGAAGGCTGCTTTCCAGCCTGCTTGGCTCTGCTTACTTGTTTATGCACTGATGGGCTGTAGTTCCAGATTTCAGAACAAGCTGTCCAATATTCATGAGTTATTCTGTATTTACCCAGTCCTGAGGCTTCTTTTATAAGCCCGGGGATAAATTCCGGGGTTTGTTATTTCCATTTCTGGAAATGGACTGAACCTCCACAACCATTGTCAAGCCCTAAATATGGCCTCTATCTAGAAGAAAGGTAAGAGAAAGGACAACCACAAAACTAAATTGATTTACAAACCTGTAATTCACAAACCTCTGTTCTGATAACAGTTGTAAGCAAGTGTTGGAGCAAGCCATATATGTAGAGATTAATCAGTTATAAAACTATATCCTAATACCAGTTGTAAACTTATTTATCAGATAAATAGAGTGATTTTCCTCTTAAAGATTGCTGACAGCCACATGCTCAGCTGGCGTAAAGCACTGCAGCTCTTTGGACTATGCAAACATGAGGGTATGGCTGAACAAGTGATTTCTTTGTAAATTAAAACCCAATATCAACTACTTGTTTCTAAAGAGATTTTAATTATTATGTAGGAAAAACTAAAAGAAATCAAGGTGTTGGTAAAATATCCTGCGTGTAAGTTAGACTTACGCATATGTAGGGTCATTTTGCCCCAGCATGAGAATTTCCCACCATAAACCTCTGGCAGGTTGTGACATATTAAAATTCGTGCACATTAATTCCAAGACTGAGTTAGAACTGGAAGGATAGTATCTGGGAAGACAACTTCAGGTCACCTTGAAACAACTGGACTAAGTACTGTAGCAAGGTGAAGGTTAAGCCAGTCAAACGTTCTAGGATTACTGTGTTAGAAAATAGGGATTTCAAACTTTTTCATTCAGCAGTAGAGAAAATAGTCTGAAGGCATATTTGGAGTGGATTAGTTTTGAAATCATGCTAAGCCACTCTTCCACAAGAATTTATTTTAAACGGCTCAAATGCTTAATTTCTTGAGTCAGCAGCTGAGCATGTTCTCTGGTTACTCTCAGTAACGTTCGTATTAATACAAGCTTGCAGGAGAGTACCTGGCAGTATCTGAGTCTGTCCTTCTTAAGGTGTGCAATCTGTACTTTGCCTGTGCCATTAGGAATCCTGCTATAGTCACCCTTATCTGAACAAAAACATTTGGGACGTTTGCTTTCCGGGCTGTTCCACGAGGTGAGATACCAGCCACCATGATTCATCATCAGTGGTTGAATGGAAAAGCTGATCTGGATAGGAAGGAGTCATGTTTGCAGCCTGTTTGGAGAACAGCTGGAGGAAAACTGCTTCCTAATCTACCATTCTGGTGCCCTGGTAGCTTTTTTCAGCAGGGACATCTGTAAATGTTAATACGGATCCAGGGAGCTCTTTTTAGTGGTGCCTAGAACCCTTTCCCCTGTGGGCATCCTACATCAGACTGGTTTTTAGGGAAGAGCTATTCCCTGCCTGAAGATCTTCATCCTTGTGCAAGTGAGGAGGGTTTGTGTCTGTGACGGAGAAGCAAAAGGCTAAAACCTGCACAGGATCTGCTGCCTCTCTCCCTCTGGGAAAGGGCTCAAAAGGTCTTCTTTCTGTAATTACATCTCACTGCTGCAGCACCAGCGTGTGTGCAAGGGAGCAGAGTTCAGCCACCTCGACAGGCTTCATCCTGGCAATTCCCAAGCGGTTCCCCTGCAGCCTTAGCACGGGTGTAATGTAGTTATGCAGGATAAATAAACTGGATAAATATCAGGCTCCTTACTCAGCCTGTGCTTAAGAGCACATGCATCCTTTAGAAATCCATGCATGGGTCTGTGCCCTTTGCTCTGGGTAGAACTGCTGGTGCAGTTTGGAGGTTTGGCAGAAAAAAGCATCGTTGTCTGTCCAAAGAAGGCACCAAGTTCCCCACGGTTAATGGTTTAATCTCCCCAGCTGGAAGCACCCTCCCCAAAACAGGATGTTTGTTTTGTTGCAGAAGCTTCCTACCAAAAGAGCTGTGGAGCGAATGTTTTGGATGTTTCCAGATCGACCCCAGGGAGGGAGCAAACCGGCTGCTTTCACAGTGCTCTCCCAGTGCCTGGGAAAGTCATCACTGGCCCACCCCACCTGCTCCTCAGCTCTTCTGGCATCTCCTGCTGTCCCCGTGGCAAAGGGTGATGCTTGCAAAGGCCAGGCACCTTCCCTTCCTTGTGGGCAGGGCGGGGATTGGGCTCTGCCTCTAAATTTGTATGTCTTCACCTGGCCAAACCTCGTTTCAGTGCCCCTTCGGTACTTTGACACTGGTCCTTCTGGTTGTTTAACGCAGAGTTCAGTTCTCATATGAACGAAGGAGTGTTGTTGAATTGTCTAGACTTCTTCCCAGTACCCTAATTTTTCCCTTATATACACGTGGTTGTCTTCACTGGCTCCATGGGAGCCATAGTACCCAACAAACTGGTCACAGAGATGCAGAGGCAAATATTACACCTCTAATTCTTGAATAATGGCTGTGCTGATGTTTAGTAATTTAGTAGCGGATGCTACTAGGCATTTTAGGCAGTATCACCTAAAAAGAGCCATCGCAGCAGACCTCTGGCTGGCATCTCTCCCTGGGAGCCAGAAATGAGCTGAGTGTCTCCTTTCCAAAATCCTTGACACAACTTCCAAGAGAAGCCACTGGCACAGGAGCTGATTTGTCATGTAAATGTAGAGCAGTGAGAAGACACTGATGGCTGTAATTAGGAATAATCTAATTCCTAAGGGCAAACAGGGTGTATTTATTTATCTTTAATTGGATTCCTGCATTTTGTGGACCCACCATGTGGACAGGGGAGCCGCCACGCTGTGATCTGGAGACAGCAGAGCAATACTGGAGCTGTAGACTGTAGATGGTCTCGGCTCTTTACATAATGTGGGACTGAACGACTAGTTCTTGAATTAATCTGCCTGATTTTGATGTAATTCCTATCCAGAGTACCACCAAATCATCTGCCAGAAAATCGGGGTAAAAATGGGCTGATTTGCTGGGGGGGAACCACTAGCCCTCTCTGAGCAACCTGAAAGCTGCTGGGACAGAAGCTCAGACAGGAGGGGATGGATCCATAAAAGGATTTATGCCTTTAACACGCTACATCCCTGTGGTTGGGGGGCAAAGTTTTGCTCCCCAGGACATCACTCAGCTCTCCTGGAAGGCAAACGTTCAGACCCCACCCCCACACCCCTCTCCAGGCATGTGGGGCTGCTGCTGCTTCCTCCAGAGGAAGAGGAGGCGAGGGGTGCTGAGCATCCCCCACTCCCCAGGCAGTGCCCAAAGCGTTCGGTCAGAGACGCAGCCCCATGGTGGACTCTTCCTGGTGGTGCCATCAGAAGCAAACACCCTTGCTGGGGCTGAGCTGGGACCACCAGGCCGGTGGCGGTGGCAGGGTGCTGAGCGCGGCGGGGGGCAGAAGCATCAGTACATGCATCAGCTGCTCCCGCAGCGGCTGGCTCACTGCGGTGGGGTGTGGGCAGCTGCCTGCAGCAGCGGGCAGGGCTCTCAACACAGCGATGGGGGAGCTGGGATCCAACCCCCCTCATTTTTCTCAGCTGCTGCCCATTGCTGCTGCTGTTCATGTGCCGTGGGGCTTGCAGGAGGGGGGCTGCAGCCCTAGAACCGTTTTTTCTGCTTTTTAGCCCATTTTCTCTGCTGCTTCTGCTTATTCTTCATGTGTACATCGCTTAGGTGATGCAGCCTCTCTAAGAACGTATTTCTGGCCTATCTCACAGGTCCAGACTACAGATGAGACCTGATGGTCGCTGATAGCCCTTTAAATTTCTTCCGTGGTTGCAAGGACAGGAATTTGCCATGTCAACAATCCTTTCTCTGCAGGATTTTTTTTTTCTCTTAACTTTTTATTTTTTCCTAAAACCCGCTGTGAGCCCATCCTGCTCCCAAGAACCAGATTAGCAACTAAACTTTACAGGACTCAGGGATTACACTTCAGGAGTGCATGTAATGTAAAGTGACATTCATTTGCTGTTGTAAAACCCGTTATGAATTAAAGTTTGTCTTGGATTGTATAAACACTCCCTCAGAGTGCTTCCTACAGCAGGATGGGGAGATGTGCAGAGTCATTTCCTTGGATATTGAATTGTTATGGTGAAATTGCCTTAATTAGAAAACACATGGGCAAGTTCATCGCTTTAAAGGCGAGCTGAATTTGGACCGAAGGGCAGACAGATCAGTGCATTTCTAACATCGGTGGAGCTGTGTTCGTGTCCACGAGGGTTGAGTTTCCCCACTAAGGCAGGAAAACTTGCTGTGGGCTCCAGCTTTTCATCTAGGAGGTTCAGTTCAGGGTAGAGACCTCACAGAGTAAGAAAAAACCAGCATTTAAAGGCTGACCACCACTCTGAGCCAGTCAGGAGGTATCTGCTAAAATGGGCCGTGTTGAAATATTCATAATTTAATAATAACTAGCTTGCAGTTAACACCTCCCAAAAGGCTGAATGGATGCGTTTTACAGCTGTGGCTTGCAAACTAGTTTCCACGTGACATCTCGACCAGAGAGGCATAGAGGTTTTCTGTTGAAAAGAGCTTTTCAAGTCTTCGAAGCCTGCTTAGCTCATAAAAGCTGGGCTGGACTGAAGCTCAGCAGGACCTTAGGGTGCCCCAGTGAGAGCAGGATTCCCATCATCGAGCCCCTGCCCAGAGGAACACTGCCTGAGCCTCCAACCTTTGCTGTGCCACCCCTCTCCTAGCTGCCAGTGTAGGGCTGGGCAGCCTTGGGTTGGACATCCTTATTATTTAAGCTGTCCTGGCTCTTGCAGCATTTCAAAGATCTCTGAGATCTTGCAGTGTTTAAAGCCCCAGTGCCACAAAGCCAGGAGACAATCAACAAATGGTTACAGGACTGGTGCCACAGCCAGGAGTTTGGCTGCTTAGACCATGGGACTCGTGGAGAAACCTGGTCTACTGGGGGCTGATGGGGTCCATCTGTCAGAGAAGGGGAAGAGCATCTTCAGTTGTAGGCTTGCCAAGCTGGTGAGGAGCACTTTAAAGTTGCGGTGGGAGGGGAACCTCAATCCATCCCACTCCTACCAGTTTGATGCTGGTGCCAGCAATAGATGCCCAGAGCCTGGAGAGGGATCGCAGGTCAGCAGGAGAGCACCTGAAGAACAGCACAGAGGAATTACAGCTGCTCTGGCTAGTAAGTCAGCTTCCTCGGGGGCCCAACTTAAATGCAGGTGCACACAACGTAGGGAATGAACCAGAGGAGTTAGAGACGTGCGCACCCCTGCAGGGCTACAATCTTATTGGCACCACAGAGATGTGGTGGGATGGCTCCCATGGCTGGAGTGTTGGCATGGGAGGATACAGGCTCATTAGGAAGGAGAGGCAGGGGACTTCAGGAGAGCAGACTTTGGCCTCTTCAGGAATCTGCTTGGTAGAGTAGCCTGGGACAAAGCCCTGGAGGGAAGAGGGGCCCAAGAAAGCTGGTTAATATTCAAGGATCACCTCCAAGCTCAGGAGCGATGCATCCCAACAAAGAGGGAGTCAGGCAAAACCACCAGGAAGCCTCCATAGCTGAACAAGTCACTCCTGGGCAAACTCAAACACCAAAAGGAAGCCTACAGAGGGTGGAAGCAAGGACAGGCAGCCTGGGAGGAATACAGAGAAATTGTCCGAGCAGCCAGGGATCAGGTTAGAAAAGCTGAAGCCCTGATAGAATTAAATCTGGCCAGGGACGTCAAGGGCAACAAGAAAATCTTCTATAGGTACATCAGTGATAAAAGGAGGACTAAGGACCCTCTCTGTGGGCCCCTAGTGGGGCCAGTGGACCCTCTCCAGAAGTAAACGAGAGACCTGGTTACCGGGGATGTGGAGAAGGCTAAAGTAATTAATTACTTTTTTGCCTCAGTGTTCATTGGCAAGTTCTCCAGCCGCACCGCCCCGGTCACAGAAGGCAAAGGCAGGGACATGGGAGAAATAAGAACTGCCCACTGTAGGAGAAGATCAGGTTCAAAACCATCTAAGGAACCTGGAGGTGCACAACTCCACGGGACCTGATGAGATGCATCCACAGGTCCTGAGGGAACTGGCAGATGAAATGGCTAAGCCTCTGTCCATCATATATGAGAAGCTGTGGCAGTCTGGTGAAGTTCTCACTGACTGGATATTGGGAAACATAACCCCCATTTTTAACAAGGAAAAAAAAGGAAGACCTGGGGAACTACAGACCAGTCAGCCTCACCTCTGTGCCTGGCAAGATCATGGGGCAGACCTTCCTGGAAACTATGCTAAGGCACATGGAAAATAGGGAGGCGATTGGTGACAGCCAGGGTGGGTTCACTAAGGGCAAATCATGCCTGACAAATTCAGTGGCCTTCTACGATGGCATTCTACACAGCAGTGGTGGATAAGGGAAGAGTGACTGACATCATCTACCTGGACTTGTGCAAAGCATTTGACACTGTCCCACATAACATCCTTGTCTCTAAACTGGTGAGACATGGATTTGATGGATGGACCACTTGGTGGATAAGGCATTGGCTGGATGGTCACACTCAAAGAGTTGTGGTCAACAGCTCAATGTCCAAGTGGAGACCAGTGACAAGTGGCGTTCCTCAGGGATTGTGCTGGTATTGGAACCAGCACAGTTTAATGTCAGCCACATGGACAGTGGGATCGAGTGCATCCTCAGTGAGTTTGCTGGCAACAGCAAGCTGTGTGGTGTGATCAACACACTGGAGGGAAGGGATGCCATCCAGAGGGACCTTAGCAGGCTTGAGAGGTGGGCCTGTGCAAACCTCATGAAGTTCAACAAGACCAAGTTCAAGGTCCTGCACATGAGTCAGGGCAATGCCAAGCTGGGCCGAGAATGGATTTAGAGCAGCCCTGAGGAGAAAGACTTGGGGGTGTTCGTTGACAAGAAACTCAACGTGACTCTGCAATGTGCGCTTGCAGCCCAGAAAGCCAACCACATCCTGGGCTGCATCAAGTGTGACCAGCAGCTCAAGGGAGCTGATGCTCCCCCTCTACTCCACCCTCCACCCCAGACCCTACCTGGAGCACCACGTTCAGCTCTGGGGCCCACAACGTAAGAAGGACATGGACCTGTTGGAATGAGTCCAGAGGAGGGTTGTGAAGATGATCAGAGGGCTGGAGCACCTCTCCTATGAAGATGGGCTGAGAGAGTTGGAGTTGTTCAGGCTGCAGAAGAGAAGGCTCCATGAAGACCTCACAGCAGCCTGCCAGTACCTAAAGGTGCCGACAAGAAAGCTGGAGGGGGACTTCTTACAAGGGCCTGTAGGGATAGGACAAGGGATAATGGTTTTAAACTTGAAAAGGGTAGATTTAGAGTGGATATTAGGAAGAAATTCTTTACTGTGAAGGTGGTGAGGCACAGGCTGCCCAGAGAAGCTGTGGGTGCCCCCTCCCTGGAAGTGCTCAGGGCCAGGTTGGATGGGGCTTGGAGCAACCTGGTCAAGTGGAAGGTGTCCCTGCCCATGGCAGAGGGGTTGGAACTAGATGATCTTTAAGGTCCCTTCCAACCCAAACGTTCTGTGATTCTATGAAAACCCTGCACAGCTGATGTAAGGTACAAGGGACTGTCCCCACCACCTGCCACCCCCACGCTCTCTATCCCACCCACCCCAGCCATCCTTCTTCCTCTTTTTTTTTTTTTTTTTTTTTCCCCTCCCCACCCCCCTTTTCTTTGCCAGATCATTTCCCTGCTTTGATCATTTCCCTGCTCTGCGTCACCCCAGGCCAGGACCACTTTCATGTGATGGCGCACAGATGTGCGGTGCGGTGCAAGCCTTCCTCCTTCCCAGCCCATGGGGAAGTGTTACCCTCCCAGCGGCCAGGGAATGAATGGGGTGACAAATGACATGCAAATACCTTCTCTGGAAGCTATATAAAAGTCACTTCCTTGCCTTTCTGAAGATTGACATTTACGTACTATTAGACGCTGATATCCTGTTGAACTTTCTTACAGCATGCGATTTGCAGAAACGCTCCTATGGGGATTTAGGCTTTATTGACTGAAGGTTCCTTGGCAGAGAAGGAGAAAATGAACTGGCTGGAGAAGTGAAGGCTCACACAGCCAGCTGAGAAGGATCCTTCTGTGCAAAAGAGACAAGGGAATAATTTGGCTTCATCTCCGAGGTAGGAATTTTTCCCTCTGCCTGTTTTTTCTGTCCTTTTGGCATCCTGTGGAGGTGTTGAAAAACAAAAGAAAAAAAAAGCAATAAAAGGTTTTTGGCTCTCATAATAAGTTGGTGTGACAGCTTCCCGCTGAGCAGGAGCCGGGAGAATCTTAGAAAGTTACCACTGCACTGCTCATGTTGCTGGGTAACAGTTTCTGTTTCTCACGTGACCCCCAAATCATAATAATAAATCGCATCCCAAAATGCCGAATGATGCTGGAATTGCTGGTAGGTGGAGGTGCTGCCTCGGCCAGCACGCGAGCACTGTAGCAGGGGCAGGGGGGGTCTCCAGACCCACCTTACACCCCATCGTGCTTTTCTTGGGATCAGTATTCCTTCCTGGCTGGGGTCAGGATGCCCCGCTGGCTCCTGTGGCTCTACTAAGGACAGCAGGGAGGAAGCCCCGGTGAGCCCAGGGTGCAGCGGGTGCAGCCCCATTTGCTGCAGCGAAGCTGAGAGCCAGCGTTGCTCTGCAGGGGGCAAGTGCTGGCTACCACTTGGCATCCCTCTGGCATCTGCCGTGCCCCCAGAGGCCTGTGGTGGCATGTGAGGATGCCGCAGGGCTCGTATCTACGGTGGAAAGCTTTTTAAATTGGTTTGGGTGACTTGGCACTCAGATAGGGAAGGCTGGCACCTTGCTTCTAGCCGCCGCGGTGGCAGTGGCCATTTCCAAAGCTAAGGTCTGACAGCTGCACCAGTCTGATTCAAACCTGACTTACTGGGATAAGGTAAACTGCTTGTTGAGTGTCTTCAGACAGTGTTATTAAACCCATTTGAAGGTAAATTAGTGCAATCTGTAAATATAAATAAGGGTTTAGATGCCACTGAAGATCCTAACATCAACATCCTTCAGCTTCCCAGTTCAGCTTGATTTGTATGTGGTACCTGTAGCAGCCTGATGATTTATTTACTTGTTTATTTACTGGTGGGGAAGAAGTCACCGGTGATTATTTTTATTGGTACAGTTAATCCTGGTGTAATCTCACCACTACCAATACATATTGAATGGACACATTTACCCCATGTGCAAGACATCACGCCACATCATAGCTTACAGTTGCCCAGGAGAGAGAAGCTGTGCCGGCACACAGTATCCTAATAGCGGTGGATGGGACTGAATCAGGACAATCTGTTTTTCCTTTCTTTGTGAAAGAATAAGCTATAATGGAAAAATGTGTGTACATTTATACTGCTATGGCCGTGGTCCTTTATGTCTATGCACTGAAGTCCTTTTCTGGGGGTTTGCTGCCAGTCCCAGCCAGCAAATGGATGGCACAACTCCCGCCCACCGGCTGCAGCAGGCTGTGTCCATGCTCCCTCATCTGCTAAAGGCAAAACGCTCCCTGCCATGGTGCGGTGCCTCTGAGGACACTGCCAGCCTGAGATGCTCCATGAAAGCTCTGATTTGAGCTGTACTGAAGTGAAGCATAGTGCATCAGAGACTTCTTGAACTTCTTCAGTAACGCAGAGCAAGACTGGGCACTCATTCCAAGACCTTTTAATTTTTAAAGCAGAAATCACTCATTCTGGCCTCTGATACAGGTGAGGATCAAGAATGCGTAGATCGCAAGTCTACTGAGGCTACTGGTTATGGCAGGAAAAGGATGGAGCAGCAGCTGCTTTAGGTGCTGAGGCAGGATCTGTTGAGCAAACCATGCCTTTTGTTTGCACACCTCGATTTCCCACTGTACCCTCACCATCAGCTCCCCTGGGAGCCTGAGTGCGCTGCTAGTTCCTACCGATGCTAATGGGCCCACACCAAGGGGTCAGATTTGTTTCTACAATAGAGATTTGTGGTGTCCCCCACACTTCTTTTGGTGTGTGGGAGGATGATTTCATTAGCCTGTACGTACACAAGCTGTTCAGAAGCTGCACAGGAAAACACAATAGTACAAATGAAAGCAAAAGGAGAGCAGGAAGAAGCTATCACGCTTCTGGAAGTGGCTTCGGAAAGCACAAAGCCAGGATATTGTTTCTTTTTAGTGACTGAGTAGTCTGACATGTTGCAAAATACAAAAGCTTGGCGTATTCCCAGCAGCAGAGTGAAAATTGGAACTGCCCAGAAGCAAAACCTACCATTAGCAGCCAGCCAGGCAGAACGGGCTCCTGAGTGCCAGGAAATGGCACAGAACAGAGGAGGGGCTGAGCAGCAAGAAAGCTTTTCTTCAGGGGCAGCGCTGTGCCCCAGCAGCCTTGGGGAGGGAAGTAGAGGGCTGCGAGGGTCAGGATGTGGGGTCACATGCTCTCAGACTTCTTCAAATTTGTGTGTGTGGGGTCAGGATGCTCTCAGACTTCTTCAAAGGGCCACAAGGAGCTGCCATTCCCCCCATGCCCCCCCCCCCCCACCCCATCTTGCAGCATGGGCAGCAGGTCTGCTCCCAAAAAATCAGAACGGTTTTGACTAATTTTTCTCCCTGTTGTTTTCCCTCAATTATACTTAGCTGCCCTGAGAAAACTCTTTTTAGATGTCCTCCCAGGTCCTTGCTGTGATCCATGTCATCCTGGAGGCATGTAATAATTTAGACTGAAAGCTGTGCTGTGCAGCTCTGTTCTCCACAGCTTCAAATGATAGAGAAAGTATTGATGTACCCTGATTTATCTCCCACAGATGTCATCTCCCTAGGAGCTGACTTGAAGGACAGAGGGGCACAGAAAACTGAATTTGGGAAGCACCTGACTCAAAAAGAAAAAAGGACGAAATTTTATGAACTGTGTTGGATGCATGCTGGGAACATCACAGCTTTGCAAACCCAATGATCCAAAAAGCTAGCACCATGAACCACAATGTTGCTCTGGCTGGGAGCAAGAGGAGAAGTCTTTATGGTGCCTTTATGTTTCCCGAAGGAATCTCTTCAAACGAAGAGTATTTTTACATTGATGCTTTTTTAGCCGTCATTCCCCATCAGGCTTAACCAAGCTCGGAGGGTGAGAAGCAAGATGAGGAGAGGGTTGCATTTATCATGGTGAATGCTGTGAGCCGTGTCCCCATGGCAGCAAGCACAGATGCACCATCAGGATGTGTGCAGGGAGCAGCACCCAGCACCGGTGCCTCCTTCCGCTGGGGAGGGCAGACCATGGGTGCTGCAGGCATGGTTGAGTGAAGAGGCTGGGGACGTTGTTTCCACCATCACATCCTCCTCTATAGCCTAGGCAGCAAAAAGCAAAGCTCCCCATGTCTGTCTACTGGCAGGAGGAGAGATGTTTTCAGTCTAGCGTCTTGCCTCTGCTGGCCAGGGGACTTTCCATCCCTCAGCCAGCTCAGTCTGAATGGCCCCTGTGAGACAGCCAGATAGATGCATTCCATTTTAAGCCCTTATCTGTCTCACTCTGCTGAGATCATTTACTTGCTAATAAGCTCCTGTGGTCAGAGATAAAAGGCTTTTTTACCAGCCCTGTGAGGATGTACCTGAGTGGCTTTGCAACACTGTGGTTCATGGAAAATATGGAAAGATGTTGCATTCATAATATATCACTCATATCTGTGTTTGTAAACAGATTTATCACACCATCTGCAGAATCATACTGCAGTCTCCTCCATATTTATTTCATTTCAATTTATATATACAGCTCCTGTTTATTTTATTCCCTTTTTATGATTAGAGACATTAGCTGCTTTTTTTTTCCTTCCCTACAAAAAGAGTGCACTCTCTGTGGGAAAGAATATGTAATCAATCCAATTTGTTCATCTTAGTGCATAAAACCAGAAGCTGGTACTGTTTGGAGAGGTACCTGCCTGGACTTGTGTCTCATCACTTCACATCTGTGTGGAGCAGGTGGGGAGGAAAGGATAATTCTGAACAAATCTGTGGGTAAACAGGATGTTCTGTCAGTGTTTCCCGTCTCCTGTTGCACTGGGTGGGCTTCATTTCCAGAAACCAGCTAAGCCTGAAGTCAATAATACCACTATGCCTCCGATTTTCTGTAGCTTCTTCATATATAACGAAGTATTTGTACAACTGTTGAGCAAAAAAGCCAGCCAGCTTTGTAATCTGGTTTGGTAAGACGCATTTAGTCAGATGCAAATTTTAGAAAGTGGTTTTCTGAAGTATAAAAAGAGAGAGAGGGGAAGCTTGCGGTCAGCAGCCACTTCTGCAGCCCCTTGGCTGAACAGCACGAGCCCTGGCACAGCTCCAGGCAGAGCAGAGCCAGGAGGACCATCCTCCTCCAGTGGTTGCTCCTGCAGGCTTCCTCACCCGGCGGGAGCACGAGGCTCTTCTGTGCACACCCAGGGACCAAATCCAGGTTCTCTGCTCGCTGCACGCTTTCACTTTGGGGAGAGGAAAGAGCCTGGGCACCAGCAGAGGCAAGAGGAGGGATGGGTCCTACCCAGTGAGCTAGGCCATGGCCCCCGCTGCCAGCACTTCAGTTTGTGCCCATCCCCTGTGCAGAAGTTAAAAACCCAGGACAGTCAGTTCCTCCTCCCAGGCAGGAGGCTGAGGGATGTCAGGTCCTTGCGGAAGCCACCAAAGAATGGGGCTGGGTGGAACGAGCTGTGCTGCACCCTGGTCCGATGGTCCTCGGCACTGCCCCACACTGGAGGCCTGGCCTGGACCCCAGGCACTGGAAGAGTACTCGATGTGCAGCACAGGGCAGGATTTGTCCACAGCTCCTTGGGAATGCCTCTCCAGTCCAAGACTAAATTCGCCGTGGTGAGAGGGGTACGGTGCTGCCTCATCAGCAGGGCTGTGACTCGGGCAGGACATTTTCGCTTCTCGCCCTCCAGGAAGGGAGGATTTCACTTCTTTGCATCGAGCCTAACCCAGATTCCTGGGCTTGGGAACAGAGGAACGATTCAGGGTGACTAACTCCAACAAGAATTTTACCGAGAGTGAGCAAGGGCTCCGGGCTGCAGACAGTGATGACAAATCTTAGAAACTCAAGCCTGTACTTTGGCAGGAGGGTTTATTGTTTGGGTTTGTTTTTTTTTATATGATCCTTTTTATTACTTGTCAGCTGTACAGTGTGTTCTCAGATGGTATATTCACAACTTCATGTTTTTTGATCATGACCATCATTTTTTCAGATAACAGAACAGTGAACAACTGGGCGCTTGGCCAGGTCTTTCCCCATTGAAGCAAAGTGAAACTCGGTGAGAGGGTTTCTCCGGAGCTCTCTAAAAGGATTTTCTGTGACTGTATCCCACAACCTCCACCACCTCTCTGGCCCTTACCGAACACAGCTTTTGATGCTGTGAGCTGAATGCCCCTGCCAATCTCCCATCATCACCTTTTCCCAGGGGAATTGTTCAGGCTTTCTCAAATATCCCATCCTATCACACTTCACATCTTTCCAGGAGGCACGTTTAGGCCTACCAAAAATTAGTGAGCAAACTTTCTGGCAGCGCATTTGCCGAGGGGTAACTGCCAAGATGAGATTTAGGGTGAACCAGCCGCCGTGTGGCTCTGCCGTGGAGAAGCCGCCAGGACCTCTCTCAGCAGTGCAGTCCCCAGGAAAAATCACAAGGCAGGCTTTAAAGTAACGGGATTATTTCCAACCGTTGTAAATGGTCTGTGCTTCATCTTGGTTTTCTGGCAAATAAAACCTTTGAAAGATTTCTCGAGTTAGATTTTCCAAGCCTTTTCCCTATGTGCTGCAGGGCTAGAAACCCTTGTGCTGGAGCTGGTAAGGGAAAGTGAGAGTCTCCTAGAATCCCTTCAATCCCACAGGTGCTGGGCTTTGGGGGCCAGGTGGTCCCCAGGTTATTTTGAGCCCTGTGGGGCTCACCAGGCCAGGGAAGCAGAGGTCTCAGTGCTGTGGCAGGGAGCATCAGTGGCTGGCTTTGGGTCCAGCAGGTTTATCTCCCTTTTGTGGGACAAACTGTCCTGTCTGAGAGCAATTCAGCTTTCAAACATTTGCATTCAGGTTTGAAAAGGACTTGCACTGTGTAGCTTAATCACTGTGGGTCTGAAAAGTAACAGTTCTGCCTAAAACCATAAAATTTGGCCCCAAGAGTTAACTAGACTTGGCTTTGCTATTTCTCTGTGCTGAATCAGCTCCTCACGCTGCTAACAGCGTGGCTGAGACTGGCCCGTCCTCCAGGCAGATGGGCCTCGAAGAGATGCTCCCTGTCTCTGAAAAGACATGCTGCTGTTTTCATAGCCTCCCACCGCCGCCCCTTCGCTTGCAAGCTGGTGGGCTCTCACCTAATCATGTGCAGGCACCACGTTTTGCAAACGTATTTGCTATTACAGCAGGCGAGAAGAGATTTAAGTGAGTGCTGTAAAACTAACCTCCACATCAGTCAAAAGAAACAAAAGCAAAAAATAACAAGGATCTGCTCAAAATTACTTCTCCATCCCATTACAAATGCTTAGAAACTGCGTAGCCTCTCCAGCACAGTGCGATTTTAAAGCGGTTTAATGGGCGTTAAGTTGTTTAGAGCTGATAATGCCGCTTCCAACTTCATCCTTTTCCTGCATGGAAATAGGTAGTGGCTATCGACTGGTGTAAATCGGCTACTTTAAAGCCGTATGTGCTGGCTTAGATGTGCTAAGAGTCTCTCTACAGAGTTTTCAAGGCCTGAATAGAATGTGTGTGGTTAGGAAAGGGATATATTGAGTTTCTTCAGCAGAGGACTGGTTCCAGCGTGTGTGCCCTATGTGCTGGAGAGCTGGGGACCTGCTGTAGTTGAGCTTTACATCGTGATCGCTACGAGAAAAACCCGGGCTGCCAGAGGGCTGTTTGCCAGTCCAGACAAACTTCTCACTTTCTCTTTTCTTTTTCTTTCAGGACAAACTGTTCATAATGTCAGTCAAAAAGGAAGGTGCCCACAAGAAGTGGGCTGCCCTGAAGGAGAAACTCGGACCCCAGGAGACTGACCAGTCGGAGGCTAACCTGGAGAATGCTGAGCCAGAGCTGTGCATCCGTCTCCTGCAAATGCCGTCAGTGGTGAACTACTCCGGGCTGAAGAAGCGGCTGGAGAACAGCGATGACACCTGGATGGTTCAGTTCCTGGAGCTGTGTGGGCTGGACCTCCTCCTGGAGGCCCTAGACAGGCTGTCTGGGCGAGGAGTGGCCAGGATTTCTGATGCCTTGCTCCAGCTCACTTGCATTAACTGTGTGCGAGCAGTCATGAACTCCCACAAAGGCATCGAATACATTGTGAACAATGAGGGCTACGTCAGAAAGCTCTTCCAAGGTGAGAAGACATCTTCCTGCTTCATCCATCGCATGCAGCATAGGGAGGGACTTTTCTGTTGCTTATCCTCCTGCCCTGCACCAGGCTTCTTGCAAATTGTTGGTTGCAAGTGATTAATGAGATTGTTTTCTTCTTTAAGATAATGCTGCTTTGAAATCACATGGGCTTCCTTTGCCACCCAATGCTATTTCCACACAGATATCTTCATAGTTTGCTGAGAAGCCATGGATAAACCCAGCCTTAGCTGTATGCAGGCTTGAGAAGTCTTCAGCCCTTTGGTTGTCAGCAGACTTTTGCTTTTTAGTCTCTGTGAGCCCCAAGGGAAGAGTGAGAGGAATTAAAAGGGCTTGGAGACTTGTTCTCTGTAAAGAGGAGGGAAGGTGGCATGGTTTAGACTCCAGACAGCCTGTTCTCTGCACTGCTCGGTCCATTCCTTTTAGAAGATGGTAGGTAATACCACTTGCTTTCCTTTACCATTCACTTGGCTTGTCGTTAGGTATGAAACTCATCAGGGCATCTCCTAGAACTTACTGTACAGCAATTAATGACGGTGGTGCTGGGAAAATAACTTCTGTGCTGCTCCACAGAGCTGAGATCACAGCTGTGCCCAGAAAACCTTATTAACAGCTCTTTAAAATGCATTTAGTCTGAAAGCTAGCTTGCTCCCCTCTTCGGTTTTGAAGTCCTCTTCCTTCCTCTCCTCCCTGTGTTTTCTTAACCAGTGTGAAATATAAAACTGGCATTTTTCTGCTGCGAAAACAGGGGGGCACCCTGGGCTTTTCAGCAGTTGAGCTTCTTTGTGCGCTAAAAAATGAAAAATCAGATGGTCAAATCCACTTCCTCCCAGCTGCCGGGGTTCACAGAGAAAGAGTAGTGGAAAAAAGGGAAAACATGGGGACTGGTTAGAACAATTGGCCTACTTGATATGCATATTGGGTATTTCTGCACTAAAAATAAGACTCATTAATGGAGGAAGATGGTTCATCTGCTGTTCTAGAAAGGACCCATATGTGAAAATGGGAAAAAAAATGCGTGACTGAGTGCTGAGGCCTTGGCTGCTGTTGCAGCATGCCGCTGGTAGGTGGAAGAGATGAACAGCTACAAGCAGCAACAAAATCCCAATAGGATACCTGTAGCATTTACTGTTTCCACTAAAAGTTATTTACACGTCACGTAATGCTATTGGGATGGGATGTCTATACATTGAGAGATTTGTATTCCTATCTTCCATGCAGTGGCTCCACTCCGTCTTTTTTCTACCACTGATCATAACCCATGTAGCAGAAGACACTGAGATTCAGAACATTAATGTAATTGTAAAATCTTTTCTGTTTTGTTTTGTTCTTTCTCCAGCACTTGATACAACTAATGTCATGGTCAAAAAGCAAATATTTGAACTCTTGGCTGCATTGTGCATTTACTCATCAGATGGCCACGCTTTGGCTTTGGATGCCTTGGACCATTACAAGGCAAGTGTTGGGCTGCAGCAGGAGGTATGGCTCTGCTCTGATCCATGCAGGTAGATCCATGTACCACAGAAAAGGTCTGGGAACTAAGGTCATTTTGCATCGTTTTTGGTAAGAGAGGCAGGGATTTATAAGGTAAAAACTGTAGGAATTTGGCCTGGTCAGCATAAGTCCATGGTGCTGCTCTGTGACTTGTCTGGACAGATGACTGCCAACCACAAAGTCCTTTCTGGCAGGAAAAGCATTACCAGATTAGCAAAATAGATGGTGCCACATCCACGGGTTTCACTGGCCACAAGCTGAGGTAGGTGCATCAGTTATCAGAAAGCATAAAAGCATCCAAGAGGAGTTTCACTGCCTTTCTGTGCCAAGCAGACCCTGTTTCGTAATGGAGGAGTGCTGCTCTTACCTGTATTTCCCCATCTTGTGCACAGTGGGATAAACTGAGAGATCTTAAGATCCTAATTCCAGCTGAGAGCCTGCACCAAAGCGGTAGACATTTCTGAACAGAAATATCACGTGTGTTATTAACAGAGTGTGAAGAACCAGCAGTATCGATTCAGCGTCATAATGAACGAGCTCTCCAACACAGACAACGTGCCATACATGGTGACACTGCTGAGTGCTATCAATGCCATCATACTGGGGAAAGAAGAGCTAAGAACAAGGACACAAATCAGAAACGAGTTCATAGGTAAGGATGTTTGTTGAGTCTAACTTTCTCTGGAGGAAATCACTCGCCAAGCAGTTTTATTTTCAGATGTATCCATAAGGTGACTAAAGAGGGCTGGGAAGCAAAACTGCAAATATTAAAGGCAGACTTTTTTTAAATTATTTTTTGGTTCTCTTCAACAACCTTTCTGTAACCACTTTTTTTTTAACTGTGCTGCTTTCCCGTAGCTTTGATCTTTTCTGGAATCCCAGTAGTGCTGGATCACTTGAGCTTCTTCAATAAATTTCTATAACCAACCGTCCTATGTAGCCGTATTTCTGTATATTGCAACTCCTATTAACAGTAAATCAGGTTTCTCCACCCTGTGTCTGCTCAGCTGAGCCACAGAAACTGCCCTGTGATTCAGAAATACTTTCCAGCTGCTTGAATACCAGGATCCTAGGTACCGTTGTTAGGACCTGCCTCGCATAATACACACATCTGAGCTGGTAAGCCTGGGAACCGTTTCTCTCTGGAGTTCATCTGACTGATTTTAGATGTCTGCTTTGTGACTCATGCCCCAGAAGTGCCTGTGTCCCTCAGTCACTCCAGGGGGATGCTCCAGTGGTTCACGCAGCTGCAGGCATGTGTCCATGGGCCTCTTCATTTGCCAGATGACCCTACCCACTTTGACAGATCCATCTGAAGACATTTTCACTTTTTCTCTCTGCAAAAAGTGTTCATGAGCATAACATTATATAAAAATCATAATAGATCAGAACCAAGTAGGTCATAATGCCAATATATCTAATTTTTTTCTCTCCCAGGGCTTCAGCTGTTGGATATTTTAGACAAGCTAAGGTAAGGATCACTGTTTAAATTTTCTTTTATAAATAAGATTCACAGTAATGTAGCTGTGGAAATGTAATACTTATCAGCCTTTGGTTTTGTGAAGTGTACCTGAGTAGGGTGGGCCATGCCTGTGTGTACCCATTATATGGGAACCAGAGGCATTAGGCCGGTGTTAAGATACTTTTGCCAAACACAGTGTCACGGGACAAGCTGTTGGTGCAGATGGCATTGACAGAGGCTCTGGGCACAGATGGAGCAAGGCTTAACAACGTCCTCATTGAGGCTGCATTTCACACTGAACCTGAAGAGATGCTGTGGGCTCGCTGAGCAGCTTGCTGTATCCGAAACACCTTCACTGCTAGTGTTGGTCCCAGAAGCATCCAGCTAAAACAATTTGCTAATTTGTATCTGGACAGATCTGTCTTCACAGGTTCTTAATTTAAAAATTATATTCTGTCAGAATTCCCATGATAAATCCTAGGATGCATTCTAGCATGAGTTGCAGTTATTCATGTAACCGGAATGGCTCCATCCAATCCCATAAAAATTAGGGAAAAGAAGATCTTTCAATAGTGCCAACCAGCAAGGGTAGTGTTCCTGCACTGAGTGGTCTCAAGAGTGCTGAGAAAGTTGACTTTAGAGTATTTGGGAATTTTTTAATCCAATTTTGAGTAACAGGAAAGGAAGGTTTTCAAACAGAAATATGACTGGAATATTTTCAATTTGTCTTGACTTTAAGAAGAAGGTGGCCCGGTTTCAAAAAGGTGGAAATGCCACTCTTATTACAGCTCCAAGGAGAAACCCATACAAAGCACACACTGGGCCATGTCTATGGGTGAAAAGTCCCATTCATGTCTATGTGCTGGCTGTAGAAAGAGGTACATTCTGTTCAAGAAAGGGTGCACGCACTGATGGCATCTGATCCTTTATAAATAAGGTAGTTGGGCACTTTCAACACCAGCTAGCTGAGTCTGAGAGGCAAAGAGATAAAAGCCATTTAAATAAAAGCAATCATCTGAAAATCAGTGGAGGGCTCTCCAGTGAACATGAATGCTGTAATATTGTAGAGACATAGAGGAAGACGATCTGCTTATCCAGTGTGATACCTTTGAGGAGTTCAAGATAGAAGATGATGAGGAATTATTAAAGATATGTGACGGGATAAACATGAATGATCATCATGAGGTCTTTTCATCTCTCTTCAATAAAGTAAGTAGACCCCCATGTGGGGCGCAAGGTCATGCAATGGCAAAGTTAACACACTTTGCCTGGAACCAACCTTGCTATGATGGAAAGTTGCCGTGTCTTCCAGGTGAGCCGCTCTCCGGTCTCCATCCAACTGCTGTCCATTCTCCAGAGCCTGCTGCACTTGGAACCATCTCACCACTCCAGCCTCCTGCTGTGGGAGTCCTTGGACGCAGTAGTGAACAGAGCCCTTTTGCTCGCAAATGACAGTAAGAATGACATATCCAGCCTTGCACTATCCTCTTATTTTCCCGTGTCCCACCCACTGCCCACAAAAGACCTTCCAAAATGTGCAGTAAATAATCCATGGGACTTGCTAAAAGCTGAACAGAAGCTGTGACAAAGCTACACCTCCCGCACAGGGTCAAGTCTTGATGTGAAGCCCCAGCCATGCGGATGCTCATGAGAGCTTTAGGCCACGTTCAGCGGTGGGCTCGGGGTTCATGGCCATGCTTTGACGGTTAAGCCCTGAGCTTTGGGTTGTGGGAGTCAATGGGAATCTGTCCTTGTTGGCATCCTGCCACTGGTGCTGGCTAGTCTTGCTGACAGGCGTGTTCAAAACAGGGTTTGTGGGCCAGGACCATGGGAAGGAAATTGCCTGGAAGCTAAAAGTGCAGTTGTGCAAAGTGGCACCAGGGAGTGGGCCCTGTGGCTTTAGAACTGCTGCTTGGTGAGGGCTGGACAGCATGAGCCAGTGCTTGGGGCTCATCTCCTGCTCTGACCCCGACTTGTTCTCTAGTTCAAGGGAACACAGTTGAAGAAGTCATCGAGAGGCTGCTATCTATCAAGAAACATTCAAACAAGCAAAAGCGAGCTGAAAACCGGCTGTGTGGGGGTGCAAATGAAGGCATCCAGGCTGAGCTAGAGCCATGTGCACATGCAGCGCAGAGCCCAGCGGGATCATCAAACCCCTCCAAGGCACCAGCAACTCCCCCAGGGCCACCCACCAACGAAAAGATCTCGTCCTGCCAGCTCACAGCCTGCTGTGCTTCACCAGAGACTTCTAACCCCCCACCCAATACTGCTCCCACCCTGTCACCTCCACCTCCACCCCCACCACCTCCACCCCCACCCCCCGGCATGGCAGCTGTGACCCCCACATCCCTCACGACGAATGCACCTCCAGCCCCTCCACTCCCTGGCGCCCCTCCACCCCCACCCCCGTTGCCCTCCATGGGTGGCATCCCTCCACCCCCCCCCCCCACCCCCATTGCCTGGCATGGGTGGCATCCCTCCACCCCCACCCCCACCGCCATTGCCTGGCATGGGTGGCATCCCTCCACCCCCACCCCCATTGCCTGGCATGGGTGGCATCCCTCCACCCCCACCCCCATTGCCCTCCATGGGTGGCATCCCTCCCCCTCCCCCACTCCTGCCCGGCATGGCAGGAGATCATATAGAAGCCGTGGTGGCTTCCCAGTTCAGCTGCCCTCTTGGCTTGGGCAGGCCTCCCCACAAGACGATGAAGACACCAACGCTGAGAATGAAGAAACTGAACTGGCAGAAGCTGCCCTCCAACGTGGTGAGAGGTGGGTGCTTCTGGCATAGAGTCACTGCTGCTTCAGGGGTGACCCAGTGGGAGAGACACTGTCTTTGAACCTGACAAGTGGGGTTGAGTCATTTAGACACAGAACTCACCTGATTTCCATTACATCTGACCTGCAGGGTTTCAATAAATAAAAGTAACATGAAACGACTAATATAATATAATAACCATTCCAACTAAATCAGTAGTTTGGAATAGCTTGTTTATAACTGAAATACTTTGAAATTAAAAGAAGGGGGAGGGATGGGAATATTTCCCTAATCCACCATGACATGGCTTAGGCTTGAGTTCTCAACAGGCTCAGATCTGGGTGCCCCAGACTTTTGTTCCCCTGTTCATCTATACTTGTAGCTGAGTATATCAAATTAATGAGTAAGAGTGCAGGTAAGGGTCATAACACAGTTCAAGAAGGACACTGAAAGAATTGGAGAGCCGTGAGAATCATTGACTTGCCTCTTGATTTTGGGGTTACATTTCCCTCTCCTGGTGGTTCCAAAGAGGAGCATGAAATGTGAGAAGCCAGGACACATTGTCAGCTTTGACCTAGACAAGCAAGGCAGGGAATTTGGCATAGGTGAAGCTTAAATAAGGCATGTTTTCAATCACAAGAGCAGTTCATGGTTGGGATTATTTCAGTAGAGACTTCTAGAGGCACATGTAGGTGACTTTTTTTTTTTTAAAAAAAAAGATGTTTAAGGAAGTGCAGTGGGAATTAATTCAAGCAGTCCTATAGCCAGCATTATACAATGAGGCTCGATTATAAAATGAAAAATGGAGAAAAGCCACAGTCAGAAAATGTCTAGGTTGTGGCCAATCCTTCAGCTAGCATGTGAGGAAGCAAAAATAACACCAGCCAGGGGACTAGAAAAGAAATGTCTGAGGTCCTTCTCGTGCTGACCCAGTTTGCCTACCATGGAGAAAGCAGTTGTATGGGGGGAGGTGGGGCTGTATGGCCTCTGTGTGCCCAGCACTGCATCCCCTTACCAGCACATCTTGGGGTAAAGCACCAGGTTTAATTACCTTCAGGCCCTTTGGACCCTGCCTGTGGAACTTGCCCTCCTCAAAAATTAGCATTTGTCCAGGACCGATGTCTCTTATTTCATTTGTCTTCTGAGAAGTATCCCTTCTAGCAACTTTGCCCAAAAGCCAGGAATTTGCAGCTGTCCCTCTAGCCAGTCTGAACACCTTGTCTTTTTTGCAGAAAGTCATTCAATGTGGGCTTCAGTGAGCAGCAGCAGTGAGGAAACTATAGAGCCCAATTACGCAAGCATAGAGCAGCTCTTTTGCTTTCCACAAGCAACCCCGAAGGAGAAAACAGCAGCACCAGTGAAGGCAGAACCAAAGGAGGTGAGGAGGTCCCTCTCGTTCTTTCGAAAAAAGATCACTGCAGACAGCTCATCTAATACGAGATATCTTCTTTTTCTTTAATGAAGATCACATTTTTGGACTCCAAGAAAAGTCTCAATTTGAACATATTTTTGAAGCAATTTAAATGGTAAGACATGACCAATTTTCATGACAGTTGACAAAACTTTGAGCAGGTTTTGCATAGTATTTGGAAGGTCCTCATGAAACCTATTCTAGCCAATGCACTTTGGTGGTCTGTGTTACTGAAACATCTGAACATTTCCCAGTTTATCCTACACTGTCTTAAAATACTGAATTCAAGGGTTAATATGTTTCTACATACAAAATTCCCATATGTTGGCAAAGGCGTTACATCTCCATGTTACAGATAAGGTTATGGCACAGACTCTTTGGGTGACTCAGGCTGTGAAAAATCTCTGGAGATCAAATCCCTCCTCAAAACAGGGCCAATGCAAAAGTTAAGAATTAAGTTTTCTTTTAAGGTAATCAAATGCCCAGAGACAGAGATCTGGGTTGCAGGATTCATCTCTGGCCTCGAGTCATTTGACCAGGGCAAGAAACAAAATTTGGGGCATAGCAGGTATCCACGTCCCATTTCAAAGTTGATCATGGAGACATGTCTTTCCTTTTGGATGATTGTGGCTCTCACTAGGGAAAGCATGGAGCACTTGCACAGATGCACGTCTCGGTAGCATGTTATTGTGGAAGAGGGGTCTTTGGGTGATGGCTGACTCTGCCTCTCCTCCCTGCAGCTCCAACGAAGAGGTGGCTGCCATGGTCCAGAATGGGGACCGGACGAAGTTTGATGTTGAGGTTCTGAAGCAGTTACTGAAGCTGCTGCCTGAAAAGCATGAGGTCAGGAGAAAAAATGCTACCCTTAGTTTACAGACCTGAACATGCAGTGCAGTCCTGCAGTCTTGACTCTTTATTTCCCATTAGATAGAAAACCTGAAGGCCTTCAAAGAAGAGAAATCAAAACTAGCAAACGCAGATCAGTTTTATCTTCTCCTCCTTCAGATTGCCAGGTAAGGATGTTGGTCATGAACTTCAGCCCAATCTTTTTCTTGGTTTACCTCTGGGAAGTTTAAGTTTCTTTCTAGAAGCCTCACAGACCAACACTGGGTTATAGCTGGTGGAGCCCCCCTTCCAGCTTAGAACTATCCCTTTCCCTGTTACACTTAGAGGAAAGGCTGTTGCTGCTCCAGCACCTCCTCTCCCTCTGAAGTAGCAGAAGGTGGCCCAGACCCAGGGTCAGACCTGCCCGGGGAGGTCCCATATCTTACTGAAAGGTGGTGCAAAATGCAATGCCAAGACGAGGGAATCCATATCTCACACGGTGGTCAGTCTTCTCTTTGCTGATCGCAGTGCATCAGCAGAAACTACATGCCCACTGGTCCCTAAGGCAAGCAGCAGCCCTTCACCTCCCTCCACAAGCCACAGACACTGGTTCAATGTGGATGTGGTTGACAGCGTTGTTGTGGGATGGCCAGACTTACCTGTGATGTGGGAAGAGGACCGCCGTGCCAGCCAAGATCACAGTGCCTTTAAGGCTTGAATCGATCTCTGTCCTTAGCTACCAGCTGCGCATCGAATGCATGCTGATCTGTGAAGAGACCACTGTTGTGCTGGACATGATTCAGCCAAAAGCTGAAGCCATCCGGAGAGCCTGTGAAGGTAAATGACTTGATTTTATTTCTAGATGTTATTTATGACAGGAAACTTTAAACGCCCCAAAACTCCCCTGAAGCTTTGCAGGGATACTACCCAGCCCCTCCGAAACTCCCCCATGGTCTATTCACTGGTTCACTGCAGAATACAGGAGGCAGCTATAGGTACCTCCACTGATGGTCAAAGCACTTAATAAGACCAGAGATCGTTTTCCCTCACCCTCAGCCCTCTTAATCTGCAACAGATGTGTTCCCCTGAAACACTTTCAATGGTGAAGCATGGGGAGCTTGTCAGCCCTTTCAAAGGAGCTGAATTTAGACAGCAGAGCTAGCCTTTTTACAGCTAATTCATTTGGCGTTTTTTGCCCCATGAAGACCTTCACACAGCAATTTTCTCTGCTGCCAGAAAAGCACATCGCAAACTTCCCCCAGAAAGTAGTGATGCTTCAGTTTTTTCCTTGCCTACAAATGGAAACAGAAGAAAAATTTTGTTATTTTGGCCTGTAAGTGGCTGATGCTCCAGTTTTGTGTGTGGAGAGATTGTTCAATAGGTTTTGGCCTCCTGTGGCAGAAACCTCAGGTCCCACTCCACTAAGAGCAGGGTGCTTTCCTTGGCACTATCAAGTGCCGCCTGTCCTACAGAGCCAGTTCACCCAACTCCTGCTGGGGGTTTCTCCAGCTGGCCTTACAGCTGCCTGCTGGGATAAATTGAAGCTTCCCCCTAAAAGTGTCTTCCCAGCAGCCCAGTTGTCCTTTTTGGAGCTGTTCCTGGCTCAAAGCTGAGCGCTTCAGAAAGTACACCACTGCAGCACCCCGTCATAAAAGCAAGGACAGGGACTGTACCCTTCATGCCCTGATAATCATCTCCACCATGCAAGACCAAGAACAGGGTGACCGTGTCTGGTTTTAGCAGCTGGCAGATAATCACAAGGCTGTCAGAACTGGCCTCACTGCACAGCTGAATGGAGTCTGCAAGATTAAAATTGCAGCCCAGTTACCCTCACCCACACCAGGGTAAACTGGAGTACTTGCAGGGAAGGCAGCAAGTTGATGGCTGTTAGTGAGGAGGGTCCAACTCCAGGTTATTTTCAATTGGGAATGAAAGACCAGATGGAAAGAAAGAAAGAAACATAAATCAACAAAACCTTATACAACTCCTGGAATTGCATTTATGTAGAATCAGTTTCTCTGCAGGTTGGGCCTTTGGGCCACAAAGCTGAAATACCAGATTTGGTTTGGTTGGAATTCAGAATCCCAAGTTCAGTGCAGTTTAGGAAACATTCTGGTGTAACAGAAGCTTTTGTTTAAAATTCCTTTATGTTTTTCAGATCTTCTGAACAGTCATCGCCTCCCACTCTTTTGTCAACTGATTCTCAAAGTTGGAAACTTTCTGAACTACGTAAGGACTTCCCTTGTCATGTCCTCTCCCCATTAAAGTATGTGGATGATCTCCTTTAAGGTTGTAAATTGGATGGGCACGGGAGTTACATCTGCTTTCTTTCTCTTTTGCAGGGAAGTCACACAGGTGATGCCGATGGGTTTAAAATCAGCACTTTACTCAAACTAACAGAAACCAAAGCAAACCAAACCCGCATTACGCTGCTCCACCATATTCTGGAGGTACCACTATCAAGTCTTGGGTGACAGGGAAGGGGGAGGATTTTATCACAGATGAACCATTTCTCCTACACTACTTTCAGTTAATGCCACAAGCTCATGTTTGTATCCTCCCTGGCTAGCTGCAGTGTCACAAGTTGGGAGTGTTCAGATCACTTAGGCTGGTGGAGGCTGCTCGTGGCCACTACTCAGGAAGCTCCTTATTTTAAGACTTGCTGCTTGTGGGCGCTACTCAGGAACCTCCTTACTGTAAGACTTGTTCTGCTTTCCTCCAGCATCATTCCCCACAATGGCTGGAACTTCCTTTTTCATGTTTGTGCAATCTGCATATCATCAACTGCAAACCGCAGAGCACATGGCTGCCAAAGCTGTCCCGTCTGGTCTGTACCTGTTTAGCCCTTCTGCCTTTCCATGACCTCTTCCTTTTCCAGCAGGCTATGCTCGAGCTTTTCATGCTCCTCTCCAAGCCTCCCTGGATTTCTTATTCCCTGTTTTTTCCTTTTTTATCCATGCTCTGTTCTGCTGCCTTCATTCATCAAGGTCCCTCCATTCCAGTTATGCAAATTCAAGCCCTGCTTTAGCTGGCAGTAGCTTCAGCAAGCACAGCCATGAAAATAAATAATGTAAATAAGATTCAAGCCCTTTTGATACCCCCCTGGGACCTAAGGAGGTGTCAGACTGCATCAAACCACAGTCCTACCTCTTTCACGGTCAAGAGTAGGTGTCTCAGAAGAGAGCAGAAGAACAGTTCAGGAGCAGGTCAGGTTTGCTTTGAATTACTATTTCTCAACATTCAACCCTCTTATGTGTGTCTATAGTCCAGGAGCAATGCCTTTCCTCTCCGAACATGCCATTCCATGTTGGATGTGGCTCAGCTCTGCTAGGCAATCAAACTGCAGAGGGGGGCAGCGGCAGGACGTGGCACAGCCATCCATCCTTCCCAGGCACTTCTGCCCATGTCTCTTCCCCCCCAGCTTCCTCTCTCAGCTCCTGCCACACAGCAAATAACAATTCTTTCTCTGTTTTGCTTCAGGAAGTAGAAAACAGCCACACGGACCTACTGGAACTGCCAAAGGATCTTGAATATGTTTCAAAAGCAGCAGGGTAAAATTGTGTGTCACTTCCTTTGAATTAAAAGCAAAAATAAATCTCATACACATCAACAATGTACCAGAAATTAGGACATACGCAGCTGGAATAGCACATTAACAAGATGGCATCTTAGTTTTAACCAAAAGATTTGCCTGATGAATGTTGAAACCCCTTTAATATATAATAGTTCTGGGCTGAAATTTGCAGAGTATTCAGTTAATGCTGCCTCCTGGGCCCTTTCAAAACCTGCATTGCCTTTGTGGTAGCAGGAGCTTGTGGAGGCTGGCTACCCAGAAGCATTTATGCCTTCAACCAGGGAAAGTGAGCTAATGCCAAGCCCTGCGTGTGGAGAACAGCCCTTTGAATGGGTGGACTTTTTTTGGCATTCATCATCTCAGTACACAAAGTTGTAGGTAGACCTGGCAGCCTTTTCATAAGTGCTGCAGAGAGAAGCTGTTTTCTGTGAGTTTGGACTGTGCAGAGAGCTCAGAGCTCAGGTTTCAGTTCAGTGAAGTGGTGGGAAGCAGAAGGACAATCAACCCCCCAGCTCAGACTTGTCCATTCTTTGGTCCTCGCAAGATGCTGGAGTGTCAACTAATGGGGGGTATCTGTGTGATTTCAGAATTAATCTTGATATTATACGCACGGAGTCTAGTACCAATTTAAAGAAGTTGCTGGAGCTTCAGCGAAAGGTCCTATCTTCAAACGACGATGTGAAACAACAGTATGAGAAACCTATCCAGGTCAGAAGTGGAGCTCCCTTATATCTCCCGTTACACACACAGAGGCAGCATGCAGTACATAGGCAGCTGAGGAGGCTAATGAGAGGGTGGAAAATATTGGTGCAAGACATGCTGTCAGATGTGGAAGTAGGCTGTGATGCCACACAACCCATTGGTGTCTGCCAGCTCCACCCCAAACCTGGATACATTGGTGAGGCCGTTTCTTAAGGCCTCTGCCCCAACTGCTCTCTCCATTCTGTTCTATGACTCCTCACTTTGAGTGAAGATGTCCACCCTCTCCCTCTGTGTGGATCACTTCTCCTGGGATCAAGCTTGACATTGAGATTTCCATGTCTTGCTCAAGCCACCCCTGTAAACTAGCACAGCACAGCCAAGAGCAAAGATCATCTGCAAATCTTCGTTTCTTCCCACCTTATAAGCTCTGATGCAGTTACAAGCCAGGGCTCAGAGTCCTGCTCCAAGCTCTTAGGTTGACATCTTTTTTCTCTTTACGTGCACTTCACTCATTGTCTTCTGGATAGTATTTTACTGTGTATATTAAATTCATTTCAGGATAGCATTGATGCCTCCAGAAAGCTCGAAGAAGAATTTGAAACCATTGAAAGGAAGAGAGAAGAACTTGCAAATTATCTCTGTGAAGACCCAAGCAAGTTGTCTTTAGAGGACATATTTAGCACCATGAAGACCTTCAGAGATCTCTTCATCCGAGCCCTGAAGGTTGGTGTCTGCACACGTGATGCTGAGCATCCCTAGCACTGGGGCATGCCTCTGTGCTGACAGACGGGGTGGGATGGGCACCTGAGTCTGGGCAGGGGAAGATGCTGGTTATAGCCTCCTCCTTTGGGCGCTTGGCATGACATCACCCGGTGAAGAGGTGCCTGATCCCTACTCCACTGTAGAGTCATGCCGTGCTGGTGCTCCTGGCCTGGCACAGACCCTGGTGGTTTGCAATTTTGGTGCAACTTTAGCTTCAGAGGTACAAAGATGCTTTGGAGTCAAGTATGTAAATTTTAGAGGACAGGGCTTATAAAACTTAACTCTTTGCTGCAACCTGAGCAACCAGACTCAGAAAGAGTATGTGTAGTAAAAAACCCACCAGTTTGGGGGAAATTGTGGCTTCAGTACCTTCCACTTTTGCCTCAGCTAAAGGTCAGGCAGAAGAGCTCCACACTGGTAGGTAGCTGTGTCACCACTGCCACCTCCTCCAGGGATGTGGCAGCTCTGGCCAAGCCAGCGGTCTCCCTCCCACCCTCTTGGCAGGACAGGCTTTATTTCCCATGCCCATTTTATTTGTTGTACAGGTTAAGGCCAGAATTTCTCTTCTTCCTTTGCAACCATCTGTAGATCTTTCTCTTCGTCGGCTTTTCTAGCAGACATTTAGCCAAACTTCTCATGCCCCTGTTACATTACCGCAGGAAAACAAGGACAGAAAGGAGCAAGCTGCCAAGGCAGAGAAGAGGAAGAAACAGCTGGAAGAGGAAGAGGGCAAGAGACAGAAGGGAGAAAATGGAAAAGTCAGTGAGTACCTGAAAAGGCTTCAAAAAAAGAGAGATGAGGCCAGTAGGAGCTCTTTGCTGGTCCTGCTTTAATGGACCAGTAGTGGTAATTTATTTTGTGGATTTCCAGGTGCTGGCTGACTAAAGGCTTTTTTAGGTGTCTTACAGCCGTAACTAAGGATTGACTTTTCGCAGCTGCAGCTGGGCAGAGAAGTTAATTTTAGGTTTGCTGACTGAACAGCAGAGAAAAAAAAATACCAAATCGAAACATTTCAGTTAACTTTTCCAGTTTCTAAACATATCTTTTGAATCCCAAATCTAACAAGAAACATTTGACTTCTCCCCTCTCTAAAATCCCCATATACACTTGAATGGTCTCTCTTTACCAACTACTGACATCCCAAAAACCTTGCAGATTTTAACTTAAATCTGCATTTCTCCAGATGGAAATGAAAGGCACAGCTGGAAAGTACAATTGGAAGTAGCTGAGAGGAAAGAAAAATCAAGATGCTTTTCCCTCCAAAACAAAAGGCCCCTACCGACACGGGGAGAAAACAGGAGGTGTTTCAAGGTCATGGTACAACCAGGCACAGGTCCGGGCAGAGCAGGTGCCACCGGTGCCAGCCTGTAGCACCCAGACTTTGGGGGAAACCCTTTGATTTCAGCCAGGACACGCTGCTGTGGGGGCATGGAGCATGGGTTTCTCCCAGGCCTGGGGCATCAGTGCCTTGCTTCTACCCAGTGGTTGCTCGTACCAGAACAGCAGTACCCACCCCAAGCAAGAGCATCGCTGCAAAGTCTCCTTCTGCCCCATCTGACAGATGCAGTTTTAACACCTCTCTCTCTCTCTCTCTCTTTATCCCAGTTAAGAAGGGGCTGGTGAAGCAGGAGGAGGTGTGCGTCATCGACGCGCTGCTAGCCGACATAAGGAAAGGTTTCACGCTGAGAAAGACAAAGAACAGACAGGAGTCGGATGCAATTCCTAAAACCTTGCCTGCAGAGAGCTCAGAGGAGACCCAGCCTGGTAAGGACACAGACCCGACTGTACCTGCAGCTATTCATTCCCATCTGCCTCTGAGCCTGAGCCAAGGACACAAGCAAGAAACCTTCACATTTGCATTTGGGGCATTTAACTTAAGGAGGCTTTGCAGCCATTGCTGCAGAGAAGAGGAGCAGAGAGCCCTGAGCTGTTGCCAGCCGGGTCTGTCCCAGAATTAGCAGCAATTTAGAGCAGCGTGGCCTTGTACCTGTGCTGATAAACCCTCCAAGAGGCACAGCCCATGGGTCAGCCACAGAGCCATGCTGGTGGGGCACACGAGTGCCTTCCATGCTATCAAGTCTCAGTAGCACAGCTTGTCACTGCCTTGGGGACTGCTGCACCCTGTCTTAGTCTACATTTGGGAGTCTAAAAAAAGTCCTTAAAAAAGATGAGAAAACTCTATTTGCAGAAGGACCAAAATCCTTTAGATGCTTGTTAGGAGGCAGCCCATGGGTTTAGCTTTTATTTGATGGCTTGGCTTTGGTGTCAGTCATGTTAGAGAAGTCCAAGGACATTGGCCTACCACAGAGCCTGACTTGTGCCCTGTGGTTCTCCTTAACCTGCTCTGCAAGGGCAGTATTAGGCTGGATGATGAGCAGTTTTGAAGTCCTCATGCAGCCAAGCCAGCAGTCCCACCTAGTTTAGAACCTCACAGGTGGGTTCCCTCTTCCTGCTGTAGGCTTTCAGGTGCCCTTGCAAGTCTGGGGGCTTCCACGGAAATCAGCTGGTTGGCAGCAAAGACACAAAAACAGCTGCTGAAAACAGAGGAGGGGCTTTGCTGAGCTGGAACCTTGGAGTCCAACATGGTGTATAAGGAGGGGAGGTGCAGGGAAGATAAAATATTGCTGCTTCTGCGTAGCTGCTTTAGGGTCAGCGCACCCTCCATAGGCAGCTGGCTAGCTTCTAACATCTCCCAGTGGCAGAAACACCTTGGTTGATCCTAGATACAACTCTGCAGCTGTGGCTGATGGCATGTTTTTGTTTAAAGGAAAGAGCATTAAGGATCCGCAAGCAGCAGGAAAGCAGATCAATGATAAGACCAAGCAAAACAATGATGATGATCGTCCCTCAGAAAGCACTCGGCCCTCAACCACTGCCCTGATGGAGATGAGTGGTGATGTTACAAATGCCTCAGATTCAAACCAGGCATCATCTAAAAACAATGCTGGAGGAGGTTTGCCACCAGAGTCCCGGACTCAAAGGCCCTCAGTAAGCTTGGTGGAAGTTGATGGGACCAGTCAGCCCATGCCAGACACCATGATGGAGCAGGCAGGCAGCTGGGCAAGCCTCCAGCAGAGCACAAAGAGCGGCTCCATTGCCTTCTCTGCTGCTAACGTGGGCACGGGGATAAGGTTTGCAAGCAGCAGTTCGGGCACTGCTCTGAGAGACCAACTCAGATGGACCAATGGGTCCATCTCAGAGAGCCAGGACAAGGAACACCCAGCTGATGGCTCCGAGAGCTACAGTCTGGTGCAGGAACCAGAAACTCAGTTGGGCAAGACCGGGGTCGACCCTGGCAGCACTCAGCCTGCTCCCTGTGATGAGGCTGAGTCAAAAGAGATGGCAAAGGAAAATGAAGACCCTGGTACAGACTCACTGTTGGATACCTCTCAAGAGAAGTCCTTCTCGGAGGAGCCAGCCACCGACTCCTCCTGTTCAGCAACACTCCCCCCAGGGCAAACTCACACCGACAGGGAAAAGCAGAGGCCATCTGGGAAACGAAGGAAGAAGAAGAGGCACAGCAAAAGCTACTCAGGTAGTGTATTTCATGTGTAGCCCTCGGGGATTGAGTTTTAACTGGGGAGGCTTCCTGATGTGTTTATATATAGATATGTTCCTCCCCACTTTGAGGTCCAGTGCCCCCTGCCCCTAGAGCTACACTGTTCCATGGAGCTGTTACGGTTTTTAAATCTGAATGAGATTTAAAAAGAAAAACATAAACACAGTTCATTCTTTTGACATTTCTAAGTAGTTTATAAAGAGGTGATGATGAATCAATAATTAAAAAGCCCATTAGACATACACAGTAAAGATGGCAATAAGCACATCTGTCAAGTGTGCTGAAGACAGCTACAAGGCACAGTTATGTGCAAACAAGAGCCCCATTAGACTCCAGAGCAGTGATTCAGAGCAGTTAATACTGGGTACTTAATCAGTGATCACCCCCTCTCATCTACTTATAAACACAAAGGCAGCAACATCAGTGCTGCTGTGAGGTTGCAAAAGCAGTTTGTCAGCAGTGACCTGACAACCTGCCCCAGGGGAACTTTAGGTGGCTCCTGAACATCAGGCCCTCAAGCCATCACTGCAGGGTGAGGGGCAAAAAGTCAACAATTCAAACCCAGCATCTTGCTGATGCTTCTGTGAAGGACAGTGTTTGGCCAGCTGAGTCCATCCCTGGTGCTGGGCTGCCCTGCCACTGCTGGGAGAGAGCTCAGCGCGGGAGGCATGGAGCCACCCAGGCCTCCGCCTCACAGCAAATACCCACAGCTGGTCCCAAACCTGGGAAGTTCGTCCAAGTCCCTCAGACTCTACCGAGCTGAAGCTGCCCTTGGGTGGGTACTTTAATCCCACATTAGAAGTGCTTTATAGGGAAGACACATGGGTCTGTCAGCCTTTAGAAAGGTACAGTATACTGTCCAAAGCCTGTTTTCTGCAAGATCCTGGGGTCAAACAAATAGGCAGAAAAGTGGTGGAAATATCTATTTATTAATGTTTAATGTTTTCCCTTCCAAGGAAAGGAAAGGAGGGTTTGAATACCTGCTGCTGAGAAAGACAGCATGGAATGAGCATCTAGCACAGAGGGACTCACCCTTATACTGCCAGCATGCCCCGGGGCTGCAGTTATTTATGTTTCTAAACACGCCACTTTTCCCTAGTGAAAAACAAGCCACAAACCAGAAGTGGTTTCCCAGAGCAGTGGTTCCTAAACTTGCTTCCCAGAAGGCAGCAGGAGGAGCTGCAGCAATGGGAGCACACCAGGCTCCCAGCCCTGGTGATGTTTCCCCGACATCTGAAATCAGTATTTCTGGCTTAAGGAACTGAGCTTTGCAAAAGCCGTGGGGCTCCCTGGGCATCCAGGGATAGCGTGTTAGGAACCTCTCTGCTACTAGACAATATTTTCATCATGGAAAATCTCCTGTTGTTACATTTGCCTTGCCATGATCAGATATATTTAGTGTCTCTCTTTTGTTTAAAAGCAGAGATTGAGACTGATACTGGAGATAATAAAACAAAAAAAGGTTGTGTGGTACAATGAGGTATGTAAACTTGCAAAGGTGTTTTTGTGTGAACTAACCACAGCATTGGGACTTTACAGACCTAATCAGTATTCAGTGTATTAGCTAAGCTTTTTGTCTTTGTGTCTAATCACAAATACATGTAAAATAAATTTGTTACTCTGATTTTTACCCTCCAGTGTGTTGATCTTGCGTTGAGTGGAGTCAGTGCTGATATCCCCTCAACACAGGGTCACACCCCACGTCTGTCCTCTTTGTCAGCTGCAGCCAAACTGCCTTTCCCTGCAGATAATTAAAAATCATTACTCTAACCAAGTGAATCCAGCTTCCCGTGATAAACAAAGTCCTTGCTTTGATCCCATTATTTTATCAAGAAAATGCAAAAATGCAATTTCAGTACCTACCTCCTGCAAAGAACAATGTTTGGTTTGCTTGTGGGTAGCCACTTCCTATACCACTGTTTAAATGCAGGTATCTAGAAAAGGGAATAATAAACAGGACCCAGGGAGAAGTATTAGTTGGGGCAAAATACCAGCTCCATCTCAAAGCCAAATTCAATTCCAGGGTGCACACAGACTAGTCCATTGGAGCAAACAGACCATGCATACTTCTTCTGTGCACTCATGCAGCTTTATGGGGTGGTGGGGGTATGTCATTTGACTTCTGTCACCAGAAAAAGTAATATCGGTAAACCAAATTTCTAGTCAAAGTGTGTACCAAGTTTCCTGCATCCTTCACTGATGCTGACAACATACCCCTCAAAATGATGCCCCTCAAAAGAAAACTCCAGACAAGGAGTTTCAGGATGAGACCTTCCTTGGCAAAACTTTGCCTGTTTTTACAGCAAGTGGAAAGAAAAGCAAGAAAAACAATTGAAACACCCACTGTACTGAAATTGCATAGTTACGCCTTGTCCTTTCCATGCTGATGAGCATCTCTTATGAACCGAATCAATAACGTCAAATCTCTGTCTCGTTTTCTGAAAGGAATGTAGTTACTCTCCAGCATCCCCAGTGCCTGGGGCTGGGACCCCAGCCGGGACCCCTGCTCCTGCACCGCCTGGCAGCCCCAGCCCCTGGCGTGATAAAACAGAGGAATCTCTAGGTTTTCCACACAGGATTGGTTTTGCTCCTGTACCTGGAGCATCATTGCTAGCAAGAGAAAATGAGGTATTGAGTAGTTACAGTCCCGACTACTCCCACCTTCCTCTTGGCCCTTTCCATGTTGTGTCACAGGATTACATCAAGTGGAAAAGGGAAGTAATTCTGTTTGTTTAAAAATCCTGGGGAAGATTTACTGCAAGAGCAGAAACTAGTAGCAGTGAAGCATAGGTAAGAAGTATGTCAGGAGCAGGGGTCATGCTGCACAGGGAGGGAAGCTGAAACCATGAGTTAAGCATAACTGAGATTATGTATTTTTTAAACACAAGGACTCAGGCCTGCAGACTTAAAAGAAGTTATATTTGAAAAGAAACACAGACAGCTTTGCATTCTCCTTAGAAGACATAGGAAAGCAACACAAAGGAATGCATGGACAAACAGTACCTTTACGAAGTGACAGAGTCAGGCAGGAGTTTCAGCACATCCCTGAAATGCAGTGCCTGGCACAGGTCCATTGCACTGGCAGCTCCCACCTGTGCTTCAGTGGCAGGAAGGCAGAGATGAGTTGCACCTTAAAACCTGAAATTCCCTTTTTCCTCCTCTGCCATCTCTATGTCACTTGGAAAGGTTAGCAGAAACAAACCCCATATGCTTCTTTTAGTCTCCAGCCACAGTGCTTCCTCACCCAAACGCAGCTCAGGTCCATCCCTCTTGATGTGACAGACTCAGCCAGCCTAGAGTGCTCCCCATCAATATTTCTTCCTAGGATATTCCACCTGATCTTTTTTTATTTTATTTTTTGTCCCAAGCACACATGGTCTGTTCAGGTCAAAGCACCAGTTCTCTTTTGGTACAGGATATTTCTCTCTCTGGTGGAATTTGCTGGATGTGGAAGTTGCGGGTTCTCAATGAAGCTGCAGTGACCTTCTTGTGCAGCTCCAGCTGCACAGCTCAAGACTTGATCCCCTTATCAGTTTTTAGAGCTTCTATAACAGCAGAAGAGTAAGGGTAGGAACAGCCTGTGACTCTATGAAATAATATTTCAGAACAATAACAGACAAGATCAGTTGTAAACAGCAACTGACCTCTTGCTTCACCTTGACTATTTCTTGTTACGCAGCAATTTCTGTATTAATGTTAATGTGTTAATGTTCTCTGGATGTCAGCTTCCACACCCAAAGAGTGGTATTCCACATTACCTCCATATTCTCAAAATAAATGGTTTAGCTGGTTTTCCTGTGGAATCAAGGCACTGGTGGCCACACTGTGTTTGTGTGCACCCTGGTAACATCTGAACTCATTTCCAACCAAATCTCAAAAGAGCTTGAAGAAGGCCCATTTAACAAAAGCTGACAGTCAAACAGAGGAGGGACTGTACAAATGCCTGAACTCGGGGGTGCTCTGAGTTCCCTTGCCTTAGACACTGGAGAATTTCTACAGAGAAAAGTTCATATCTATTTGTGCAGCTCCCTTTTTCCTCTCCTCCCATCTTTATGTCACTTGGAAAGGTTAGGGGAAACAAAAGTCTTGAAAGCACAAATCCATAAGCAACCAAGCTTTGGCAATTTCCTTGCTCACAAATCTGCTTGATTTATTACCTAGAAAATAAAAGAACAAACCAAACCAGGAGCATAGGCCAGTGTCAAAGACTGCAGCCTGGTGAGGAGGAAGGGAAGGGGCAGGAGGGGGGACACAGTGCTGGGTGCCAGCAGATGTGACCTCAGTGTCCCCCTGCAAAGACAGCAGCATTTAAGAGTCAAGGTTTTCCTTTTTTTTTTTTTTTTTTTTTTTTTTGTAATTGTTTTCCTTTAATTCTAGAGGAACAGATGCTTCACCTCCCCTTCTGCAGCCTCAGTCTGTTTTCTAACAGACCCCAGGAATGTGATCAGGCTAATGCTCATCTTCCTCTCAGGCCTTTTCCTTCATGTTTGTCATTAGAAAAGGTATTAGCTTTGGTTATGGTGTGAGACAGGCTCTTAAAAACAACAGTGTGCAGCCCCATCCTTCGGACAGTCCTGCTAAATTCGCTAGATCTAGTAAGTTCAGCAACTTATTATCTAGAAGCATATTCCAATATTCTGCTTGGAAAATATCAGACTAATGTTGGACTGAACTAGCACTCCATTTGAAAGCAAAGTTGCCCAAACTCTTGAACATCAGGAAACATGTCCTGGAAACATGAGGTTTTTATTAAGTACATAAAGATTTAGCTCCACCTGGTTTTAGGTTATCTGAGGAACATGAAACTGGTTTCCCTAGTAGCAACCCAACCATGCAAAAACACATCATTTTCACTTTCTAGTTGCAAATAGTTTGTATTTCCTCCTCCTCCTGCAGGTGTCACGGCAAGGCAGAAGAAATAACAGAGGCCCAGTGAACCGCTCGTGTCCCCGGAGCACTGCCAGCTTCTCAGAAGCCAGGTTCTGCATCACCAAAACACCACGGTGGTCACCTCTGCCCCACCAGGACACACTGCTTCACCTCGCACAGCCTTTCACTCCTCTCCCCAAGACCCAAAGAGCCTCCGCAGAGACTTCGGATCCCTCAGCCTGTGCCTTACGCTGGGCGCTCGCAGGAACAGGGGCCGGTTCTGTGCATGGCCAGTGTGGAAGAGTCAGACCTCTCATCTGCTGGCCTGGAAGCCAAGTCTTTCAATTTGCTCTTAGGCCAAACTCCTCTTGAAATGACAGCTGAGTGTGGCCCAAGAAAGGACGGCAGTGTTTAGCCCTCAGAGAAATTTTAAAAATAGCAGTGCATCAAGTAAATTAAAGGTATAGATTAAGCAGTCTGTACCATCACAGGTGGAAGCATACTAACTCCCTCTTCTCACTGCCCACTCACGATTAATATTGGACCAGGTCCAAGGCCCAGATCAGACAAATGTATTTTTACTCTCAACCATTCAAAGCAAGGGAGATCAGTTACATGGGAAAAAAAGGTTAAAAAAAAAAAGGTATATATTTTAGTAAGCATATGGCCATATAAACAGTGTCTGGTTCCTGTATGACGCTTATGTGCAATTAAGTTGAAGCACGCCAGTAGTCTTGCAGTAGTCTTCTTACATGCACAGATGCGTCCATCAGCTTTTGGAGAACTGGGGACCCAGTTCCTCTTATTAGAGCAACAGAAACAGGTTTTCCAGAGTACTCTATCAGATACATTTTCAGCTCATCCTTTAGTAAATCTCTGGGTTTGAATTCCATTGTCAGCTGCTTGCACTCAAAAGTCTTTGTGTTCAAGCTGCAGAACGCATGGGTTCATGTTACTTTTGCTTTAGAACTGAGAATGTGCAGTATTGTGTTTTCAAAATTCAGAACTTTATTTCTCAAGTTTTATAATACTATTGTATCATAGTTTTGTACATAGCTGTCCATTTAAAATGATCTATATTTGTTGAATCTTTGGTGTGATACTGTGCTGAAACATGAATCAGGTGGAAGAGCTGGGTGCATTTAAGAACTATGCCTTCATATGGTAACTCACTGTGGCTAGACTAATGTTCAGGCTAAAGCTTATTTTGCTTTGCTTAATAGGACTTGTCAATGTCCTTGTAATACTGAAAACTTTGCTGGATTTAGAAGTTAAACCAAGAATTAAATCACTGGTTTATTTTGACCAAAGCATTGCTATGAGCATATTGAAAATTGGTTAACAAAAGGAAAGATGAGTTGAGAGCAGAAGCATGGGCAGCTTCAGTTCAGGAGACCCCACAGGGCGGCACAGACCCGTTGCAGCTGCAAACCCGTTCCCGGCTGGCAGGAGCAGGCAGAGCCCCCCTGTTTCCTGCAGAACCACATAACCCACCCCAGGTTTGACTTGCAGAACTGTATCACATTCACAGGTTTCCCCTCTTTTCCCCCTCTTTTCCAGTCTCAGAGCACGTTGCCCAAGCATCCTCCTTTTGCTCTTTAATCTAGCTTCTCTGTTCTCAGGTTAGACCCTAGGCTACAGAAAGCTCAGCATCAAACACATTTTCCAAGCAGCTTTGCAACCTCCGTATTTCCAGCAAGAGCCTGCAGCTCAGGCTCGCAGCGAGCAGCCAGCCTCCTCCTCCCCACCCCGCTGTTTCATCAATAGGAACAACATCATTTGGAGATTCAGGAGTCAGGAACAAACAGGCTCTCCGAGTGTTACCTGGGGAACCTTACCTGCTGATGCCCAGCAGGTTGCTGTCTTCAGATGCTGCAGCGGGTGTCCACTTCTCTCCACCTGGGTCTTTCAGCTACCCTCATTTCCACCTAAAGAGCAGCTCTTTCCACACAGCCAGAGCTTCTATTGCTCTGCGTTCTTACCTTGGCCTTCTAAAAGAGGGTGTTTGGCATTATCTTGCCACTGCCCTGAAGAGTTTATGGAGAAACGGGTGATTTTGAGCCACTGCTGGTTCTTTGTTCCATATTCATCTGTGAAAACTATATTAAATAATCTATTCAATCACATCTCAATAAGCAGGCTGAAATAAGCTGCTCAATAAGCAGCTCTGCTTCCATTAAAGTGATTACTTAAGTACAGGGGAACAAAATCAGAGTGGGTCAAAGAAAGATGTTCAACTGGGATGTGCAGATTTGCTCCATTTGTGACCTTGAAATAAAGTTCATGATCCTGAAGATTTTTCAGTGGTTGCAAGACCAAATTAATTGCTGGTAAAAACAATGTAACTTGCAGCTATTTCAACAGGTCTGTGGTCATTTGAGCCGACAATGAGTTTGGATCTCAGAAAAAAATTCTTGTGGGGTATTGCAGCAGCTGCACATGGAGTCCAGTATATTCAACCAGGCTGTGAATGCCACAAGTTTCTAGCTGCAAAATAACTGCATATTCCTTAATTAAGCATTAGCTACATGATAAAATGATATGGAAGAAATTGGCAGAAGTCTTTTCCAAGTATTTCACATCAGAACTCAGATACGTTTAATAGTATGGGGTTTCAGGGTTAGGTTTTTGGGCTTTGTGGTTCTTTTTAAAATTCCAATACTGAAAATATTTCAAAGTTTAGAATAAAATAAGTACTTGGAAAGTTTTCTTCCTCTTGTGGGGATGGGGAAGACCTACAATTCACCAGGATTTGTCCATCAAAGTCCTATATTTTCTGCATAGTTTATAAAGCATTTAAGCATACGATTGTTGTATATGCTTAGTAATAATTACCCATTCTCTTCTCTCAAAGAAACAGAGATGTATAAATGGAGCTGCATCTAGTACATGAGTACCACCAGAGTGTTGCACTGTACTTAGAGCATGACTGAAATCTGTGTCCGAAGTTATGCCGGTATCTTTTGGTTTGAGTGTACCATTTGGTCATCTTCTACATTCAGTAGAGCAGAGGGGGCTGAGAAATACCTTCTGTTCTGGTTAGAAAGAGAGAGGATAATGGAAATAAAAGAAAAATTCATGAGTCTATTTCAGCAAAATTATCCAGTTTTCATTCTATCTAAACATAAAGCCTGGATCTACAGCTTTGTATTTCTGGTTTTCTCCGCACCATGGTCAATTGAGTACAACATACAAACACCAATACTAAAAGTCAGCACTACAAATCTTAGCTTGCTCCTTCTATGTGATAGAAGTCACAGCCATGAAATATGGGCAAAAATGTTAGTCATGGGGTTATGTTCACCTTTCAACTCAAAGCAAATACAGACATGAACCAATTCCATCCTAACACACATTTTGTTTGGTCACAATCAAGCTGTGGGCAGCATATGAGAAACAGCTTTTCCATGTCTAGAAGCATGACTACAGAGGGTTAAAAATGGGGCAGTGATAATGACAGACAGCTCGGGGTGTTTGCAATTACTACACAGTGACAATCTTGCAGAATAACCACATTGTTTGCAGGATTTGCAATGGAAATGAGGTCCCTAGTACAGGAAAAGCTTTCCAACTCCTTAGTATAGAGCAGGTACCAGACCTTAAATACTAGCGGAGAATTCGATCACTGCAGGTTAATCAGCATATTCAGCACTGTAAGTATAACTCCTTCATCCATGCTAGTACTGAATTCATTATTACAGATTCTCTAATGCTGTCTTTGCTGCAGCATGAACAACTCTTGCAAGAATGGTGTGTGACAATTCATACAGAGCCAGGTGTCAGCAGGAATTAGCAGGAGCTCTGCCCTCCCCTAATGGAGACTTTAAGCAGACTCAGCTCACATTACTCCAGACCAGAAGATAAGAATCACTCTGCGACAGTCAGCTCCTATCAAGTCAGTTTAGATTCCCTCCCAGCCTGCCAAAGTAGGTTTCTTCTATGATCAGCAGTCTTTGCTGATGATACCTACACTACGGTTACGGTCGGTTTGCCCTGCTCTGGGCATACAGAACCTAATGTCTTTGTTTAGTACTTATACAGCTTCATACAACATAATCTGCAATGAGTTTAGTCATTAATGAGTGACAATTAAATACCAAATCCATCAGAATAGATGAAAGTCACAGCTACTACAGAGAGATAGGGTTTGCATACGCAAAAAGGGTAACAGATCTAAGATGTCTACTGCTGTGATCCTTTGAATCGGATGAAACAGAAGACTCGATTTTGTAATCTAAAAGAAACCCCCAATAACACACAATTTACAGAAGTGATCCTTTGAGGCCAACAGGCTTTTTCTGTATACTGCCATAGCTTGTAACCTCTATTCTTTAAGGTTTTCACAGCTCAACTGGACAAAACCAGCTGATCTGACCTACAGTGATGGTGACAGTCCTCTGAACGGGAGCTTGGACAAGACCGTTTCTAGGGTCTCTCCCAATCAACATTTCTATGATTCTCTGTTAAGCAAGAACCAGACACAAAAGAAGTGGAGTAGTTCAGAAAAGATAGGAGGAGGAGATCAGAAACTCTTTCAGGTCTGTACATTAGTCCTCTTTGGTGAACTGGTATCATAAACTCAGAATATGCCCCAGGAGTAGTGACTACATTCACCATAGTAGCAGTCTACAAACCCATCCTGAATCACAGGACAAATGATTTGTTTTTCTAAAATATCTCCTGGATATCTCCTGGAGAAACCCCAGGGAGAACCCAAGCGTTTTTCTCTCTACAGGTACTTTCAACCGTTCTGCTTCACTCGTAGAGGTCTAGAGAACTGAGGAGAGACCCTGACCTCCCACGGGGCATGTCCGTGACACACACGGCAGCCTGCAGGGGTCTGGGTGCCGACCACAGCAGAACTGCCTGTAGATCAATGACAGCCAACAAGGTAATCTCTTCAAAAACCATGACCTATTGCAAAACTAGCAAATGTCCAAGGATTATCGCTATTCTATCCCATCTCTAATCCCTTCAGCTATACGAGCCCCAATTAAAGTAGCTAAAAATCCTTTCCGTTTTGAAGAGTTCATTCCTACTCTCTACAAAGCCTTCTACAAAGTTAATGCTACAATCCACCTTCTCCCAGCCTCCTACTTGTCACAGCCCATCCCTGTACTCTACATACACCTTTGCATGGTTCCTTGACTGAACTGCCTCACTGCTCTGTCCCAGGGCACAAAAATCAGCCAAGGGGTCTTAGCAGCAGTCTCCCCCAATGCCTGCCACCCACAGCTGCTACTGCTGATCCAGCCTTCAGCTGCAGCAGATCCCAAGGCTGCAGATCCCAGCAGCTGCCAAAAAGTACAGCCAGTTCCCTTAAAGGGCTTTTTCATTAACTATCACTAGGACTGAGCCCATAGACATTGAGAACACAGACTTCACAAACCACCCTCCTCCAGGCAGCAGCAGAGGTAGTTACAATGTGAAAAGTGAGCACTTTTACTTTGTTTCTGGCTGTAACCAGCATTTTGAAAGGAGAAAATGGAGGCCCAGCAGTAGCTGGATCTTAACAAGGGAGAGGCAGGTAACTTGCTAGATTGCAAAGACTAAAAAAGGGTTTTGCATGCCAGAGCACTGAAATGAAATACTGGGAACTTGGGCTATCAGGATCACTGATTTTCTGTCACTGGCTTCCTGTAGCAAGTCATTTCTCTGTGCCTCAGTTTCCACATCTGTAAATTCCTTTTGACAACTGTTGATGAAAAATACCACAAAGGAAATACTGTTAGTAATAAGAAATAAAAAAACCCACACCAAAAACAAACAACAACCAAAACATTCCTCTCTTTTCTGACATCATAACATTTGTGACAATATTAGAGTTAAAAAAAAAAAAGAAAAGGGTAGCTTTCAAAGAACTACTGTTCCCCTAAGACCTCTCTGAATCCAGATTGCAGAAAACCCTTGGAAGCCACTAGGAATGTTTCCGAAAGGAAGAGGGTGACCCTTACAGCAACAAGATTCCTTGTGCAAGAAAAGATTAAGATCTCTAGTTTCTTCTACCTCTGATTTTTATCCTTGTAAGAATCATAAACTTCAAGAATAAATTATACCCGTTGTAAAGTCAACAGTGAAGACTATCACGCTGGGATGCTCTTAATGCAAGCAGGTCCCTGAATCCACACCATCGCAAGTGTAGCCCTTTGGATGGTAACAAACAATAGCTTTGTACTTGTTAGGGACAATTTATCTCCATAACTGAGTGACTAACCTTCTCCCTGGTTGGGTTATACAGCCTGTAGCTTGCTCCCAGCCATTTGGTAGGCAATACATCTTCTTACACTCAAAAATATCTTGCATTGCAGATACTGACTCTTGTACTTACACTTTTGATGGTTACCTTGAAAGTGCATGGGGCACAGTTTTTAAACAATAATCTCCCGCCTCCAAAAAACCCTTTAGGAATAGCACAGAGGGGAAATAGCAAGTTTTTTGAAGCATTCACTGAAATCCCTGTTTCCAGCATGATAATCACCAATAAATCAACTATCAACTACAAGGAAAAGAAAGTTTGACAAACATAGCCCCATATCAGCCCATTGGTATCACTAGAAATTAAAAAATGAGAGTGCTTACACAACCCAAGACACAGAGGTATGATTTTTTTGGATCTAACTTAAAAATCTAAACCCTATACCATCAGAATACAAGTTATTTCTAGGCTAGTGAGAAGTGTGCCTTTTTTGATGTGTCAGTAAGCAGATGGAAATGAAAGCCTGTATTGTGGCAGTCCTCAAACATCAGCAGCTTTCCCAATAAAACAAAAGGTAGAGTAACACAGCAATGAAAACAGCTTCCCAGTTTATCGCAAATTAATTAATTTCAACTGGATCATCAGAACTGGGCTGGGGTATTGAGTCAGTCTCTGCTCCCTGCCCTGCCTAAACGGTGCCAGCCAATTACCAAGCTGTTGGAGCTTTCTGCAGCATGTTACTCCTTGTCTGGTTGCATTGAGATGTGTCTGTATATATGTATATATTTACCAGAGGTGGATTTTTGCACTTTCTAACGAGAAACTTCACACTGAAACATTTTATTTTTTTTTTAATATAACCACAAGCTCATTTGAAGTATCAGCAATGTAAGTTACAACTCACTTGAAGTTACACCAAAGCTTTAATCTTCCTAAGAGCATGGATTTCTCTACACAGTCTCAAAAGTGTCATCTTTGGAGTTACATTATCATAAGGCTATTTACCATTCAAAGTATGTTAGCTGTTTCTTGTGTGATATTACTTATTTATTAGGATTTTTAAAAACAAGACTTTGCTTTACACAAACCCTGTAGCAATTTAGATGAGCACTGATTAAAAAAAAAGGGCTTTCTAATTAGTAGTCTTTTACTGATTCCTCCTATAGCTTAATTAAAATAAATAAGCAGCAGAATTTTAACATGATTATTTCTAATAAGATTTTTTTTTTAATCAGCTCATTTTACTCCTAATATTTTTAGTAGAAAGTGGCTTATTTTTCATTAGGCTTTTTCATAGTGCTGAATCCCTCAGTTGTCCTGCTAGGGTAATTACAGACGCCTGTACAAGTTTAGCACAAAGATTGTGAAGTCCTAAAGGGATATATTAAGTTGTTTACATAAATTAAATGTAAGCTTGCTTTACCTTTGGGAAAGAGTTAGTGCTTATTTGTGCAAAAAAACATTTATGGAAACCAATAAATTAATTCAAGCAAACAACAAATACAGTTAATACTAATTTTCTATTGTAGGCCTTTGGCTTAGTTATTTTAACTGTTTCCATTTTTTATGTAAATCAAGTGTTATTTTCTGGTTGATTTAACATTTAGTAATTTTAATCTAAGTAATTCTTACAAAACTAAAATTAAAAACACAAATCAAAAGTTTTATTGTTTTCTTTTGCCTTGGATCCACTGGTTCACAATTTTACTGAGGCTGTTGTAAGAGCTGGACACTATTATCAGTAGGAACTGCTAGATTTCAAAGAGAAACTCTTAAATTATAGGAGATGCTTTAGAGGTGTGCTATGAACTAGAGATGCATCATTGTAGGTTTTAAAGCAGCTCCCTTAAAGAGTTTTGCCCGTGTAAGTCGTTACTTAAAATTGCTGTGTCAAGAGGAAAATGGTCATTCATAAGTATTAATCTATTCCTTTGGGAACATAACAGGGTGTATATATTAAATAAGTCTTTGATCCTGCACTAAACATAAACATGAAAGTGCCCATCCAGTTAACTCCATTAAAGTTGCCAACACTAGTAATGCATGTTCTGTTAAAAACTTGTGTAAGGGTTGGGATGATAGTGGTTTTATTTCTGTCTACATAGAGTCCCTAAAAAGGCTGCACCTACTGTGTCGTTTCTGGAGCCTTAATAGTTTGTCATTGCTCCCTCTTTAATGTGTGTTGTTGATGAGCATTGCTATAGAAGTTAGCTAAAGAGAGAAATCACAAAGCAGCTACAGCTGCTGAGATTGTGTCCCAGGATGCTGTTCCTCCGCAAGAGATGCAAGTGTTTGCAAAAGAACGTGTTCCTCCACAAGAGATGTGTTTGCAAAAGAATGGTTCACTCAGTCAAGCAAACAAAACCAAGCCCTGAGCCAGCAAGTACTCTACCAATTTCGGTAGGTCACTTCCATGTTTATAACTGGGCATACATACAAGATGGGAACATCTGCATAGTCTTTTGCAAGAAGCTCTGAGAGAAACCCTATAGTCTCAGGACAAATGTAAAGATTTGTGCTAGATAAAAATTTTGTTGAAGGGCAAAGACCACCTTACTCATGTTAATACTTCCCAGTCATTTCCCTGTGTGCTCACAGGTCCCTAAGCAGCTCAGCCTGAGTCCTCCTCAGCTGTAGCTTGTTTAATTTATTAGGCCATTTGGAGAGTTTTTACCAAAATCCCCACCCTTCTGCACTCAAGGTAGGTTGTGGTAACATGGTTTCTCAGGAACAACTGACTGTGTCCCTGCTGCTTAAGGAGTCCCCTCTGCAGAGTACCTGTAGCAACTTCCATAGGAAGCATCCATTTACCCCTGCAAAAGAAAAATCCCACTGAATGGCTGAGCAACACGGGGAAAAAAGCAACCAGGTAGGTTTACTATGCTGATAGCATTTGTTCTTCTTTTCTTTATGTGTCACAACAGGAAAATAGAAGGATGAAGAGAAGTCAAAAAGAAGCCTTATGGCCAGCAGTACTGCTTCGCTCCTGACTCACACAGCTGAAACCATGATGTGTAACTTGTGAATCAGAAAGAAATATTTCTGCCATTTACCTCAATGGGAAGGTCACTGTTATTTCTGTTTGTCTGTGGGATTAGCAGTAGCCAGCAGCTGCGAGGAACTTTGCTAATTCATGCACCTCCTCATTGTCTTACAGAGCATGACAATGGGACAGGAGCAAGCCACAGAGAACCTGCTATTGAGCATGCAGTGCCTAAACAACCACAAAACGCCGTCCAGAAGATCTGTTCAAAAGGTGAACAAATGCATTCAAGCTGATATGGACTTGGAAGAGAAGAACTCCAGTGTAGACCTGAGCTTTTCTCCAACTGGCCTTTTCAGGAAGCCACAGCAATGTCCAGGGAACATGTTACCTTCCCAGCACAGTGTTCCCTCATCCTCCCAAGGACAGTCTGGCATGCTGGCTATACTGCCACCCCCTCCACCCTTACCCCCTGGGCAGAAGGTGCTTCTTCCACCCCTTCCCGTGCCTGGCACAAATGATCCGTTGCTCCCACCTCCCCAGCCATGCAGTAATCCTGAATGCAAACATCTTCCTTGTGGATATGGGGGGCAGCCCCACCCTAAGAAGATGCCGACAGTGAGGATGAAGACATTTCACTGGCAGAAGCTCCCCTCTGATGTGGTGAGACGTATGTGCTTCTTTGTTACGCTGGGCTGATCAGGTCATTTAGTTGACAACCAAATAAAAACGCTAATGCTGTGGGCTAGGCCTTGACTCAGTAAGTCAGGTCACACAGCTGGTCCCATTACTGACAAAAAAATAGTAATCACAAATAATTATGGAAAGCCAGGCCTTTGCCAATAAATGGAGGAAATGGTAGTTTGGCAAAAGTGCTGAACTGAGGCTCTGTGGCTGCTAAAATTATCTTCTCTTAACCTTTCAGTCTCAGTTTGTTACTTGTTAAAGTGATATTGTGAGGCTGCACTAATTAGTTTGCAAAACCTCTGAGTGCGTTGAGTAGAAAGGTCTGTTCAACAATCGTGCTCTGTGGTTCTTGCTAATGAACTCCTGGTGCATCACTGATGTCTTCCCAGCTGAAGCTTTTACTTCTTAATTTTTTTTTCTTGCACAGCCAGAAGATGCATCAGCCAGGATCTGAGACTGAAAGTTCTTTGTCAATAGGGCTGGGGGATATGTACCCTCAGGGTAGGATGCAGCTTCCAACTTCATTTCATACCAGCCATGTAATTTGTGTGGATTTCTTCCCCCCACTCAATATAAGGTTTATGGTTAACACACAGTCTGCCAAAGAGGTTTGTAAGTTCTGCTCAACCTTCAGGGAGACAGCAAACATGTTTCTATTTTGCTGCAGCTTTTAATATTCATTCCACACAACACAGGTCTCATGGCTGTTCTCCATTGTGCTTATCACCAAGAAAGGGGGACATCAGAGGGTAAGAACTTGCTGCTATGATAAAGTGCATAAATACACATGTAAAAAAAAAAAATGGTTTGAGCCACAGTCTGATTTCTTGGGCAGAGATACAAAGTCAGATTCATTCCCACTTTCTTCAGTGCCGCTGTTGCAATCTCTGCTAAAGAAAGAGGAGGTGAGATCCTTTGTGAAAGATTCAAGTGATGTAGACAAACTCATGTTTTGAAATGCCATGGGTTCTGGTATGGTTCCTGATGATTCTGGTAATAATGCTGGACTTGGGAGTCCTTATCTCTTGCAAACAGCAACATTTACCTAATTGGATGCAACATCCCCTGCTTGGGTACCACAATTCTGCAACGTGTAGCCGGTCAGGAATAACAAGAAGGATTTGGAGCAGCCCATTAAGTTCATCTGCTGTCTTCAGTTCAGTGAGTTGAATGTGGTGGTAGCTTTCCAGGTTTAATTAGCCTGCAGACCTTTGGGATGCTATCTGTAGGAGCTGCCACTCTTCTATAATTAACGTCCAGATTAATGAGTGTTATATTTCATTCATTCTCTGAAGTGTTTTCCCTTCCACAAATCACACTGCCTCGAAAGTATTCCTCTCTATCTGTGGTCCACCTTGAAGTGTTACTCTCTCCCAGAAAGCCGCTCCATGTGGACTATGATGCCAAGCAGCAGCAAGGGTGTTGTGGAGCCTGACTATGCAAGCCTGGAGCGACTTTTCTCTGTCCCACCAACAGCACCTAAGGAGAAAACTGGGCTAAAACCAGAGAAAACAAAAGAGGTACTCTAGACTGCTCGCTTTTGGTAGAGACTGGCAAAATTCTTCGAAGTGAAAAGCTTATTCATTCTTTATTGTTGTCAATTGTTTATAATAAGAAAGTTTGAAATATTTTTATATCCATTGCCTAAGTTTACCTTAAAGAAGCACAGGAGAAGTTTAGAATTAAACATGTTGAAGTAACTCTGCCGAGGGAAAGGTCTTCATCTGAGAGAGGGAGGACATGGGAATTTCAGTATTAATTCTTGTAAATTGGAATATTCTAGACAACTCAATTCCCTTCTCTATGCTTTTGCCTCTCTCTTTCTAAAATAGATCTAATGACCTGTACTGTTGTAAATAGCTATGAGTTTGATCAGTGACGATTATTACCAGAGAAGAAGGAATGTTGCCCAACAAACAAACAAAAGCTCTAAAATGTCTGTTAAAAATCAAGGTAAATGTATTTCTAGCTGACAGGGTTTTTTTCTTTTCACAGATCACATTCATAGGTCCAAAGAAAAGCCTCCTTCTGAGCATATTTCTGAAGCAATTTAAGTGGTAAGATTTGGAGCCTATCATCTGAACTACTTATTTTATGTGTCTATGTGTTTATTTAGACATTAAATGAAAAAAATTTACCAGAAATACTTAACAACCACTATCTTTCTTTAGCAAGGAGTGAACATTTTTCCTTTTTTTTTTCTTTTTTTTTTAACTAATGAAATGTGTCAGTCTCTTCCCAGACATTTAATATCATGTCTCAAACTGGTATTAAACCTAAAATGAACTACTAATTCCTAAAGAGACGGTATCAATAAATAACAGCAAAATCATGCGGAAACATATTTTTCTTTGTTATTATTGACATAAGTATCAACTGCCAGCAGCAACTATTAGTGAAGATTCCTGATTGGAAGTTTCAAGTTAGTGAACTGATTTTTAAGAAACCTCTCCAAGAGTTCAGATCCAAAATTGTATATGGGTTTTATTTGCAGTTTTTCTATAAATAGGAAATAGTTTCTACAATTAAACAAATGGAAATTTACCAAGTCATAGTCCTCATAGGAAGGGGGGGAGGAAACACAAGAAAGGAATCCGTACTAGTTCTTGGCAAAATACCTCTACTCTTCGATTCCCTGAAACTACTGCAGGATGAAGATAGATGTTCTGCTCTCTCTCTGCCCTTTGTGTAACAGCCTGTGTTACCAGGGCTTCAGAAAGAAACTCAGCCTAGAAGCTCTTTTGTGTTAAGAATAACTCAGAATCGGTCAGAGGGACTTTTTCTAACTTATTTTATTGTTTTTTCCATTGCAAACCACTTCTTCGTGGGGAAGAGCTGTGCATAGCCTAATCCAGTTGCTATTTCCTCTCTCTGCATGACTCCCTGGGCAGCACTTACGCCCTCCTGGGAGCAGCTGGTGACCGTGGGATCAGAGTTGAGCCCTGCTTGCACCCCCGAGGGATGAGGCTGTTCTGAGCCAGGTGCTGCCTCTGTCAGCGCTGGTGGCTGCAGGAAGCCAAGCTCTCCAGAGCCCAAACCAGAGCAGTCTGGACTCATTTCAAAGATATGTTGTCTGCCTAAGTTTCAGGCAAGGATTTTGGGTAAAACCTTCGGGGATCTTTATAAATGCTTCTCAGCAGGAGGAGAGCCGTTGTTTTTAGCCTTGGCTTTGCTGCAAGCAGTGGAGAATTTCAAAAGTAAATCTCTTCTCAGTGACGCTGGACACTCACAGGAAAATGAAAGCCTTCAGGGTTTGTTGTGTAAAGATGAACAAAGCCCGGAAAGCACAACTAAATTATGAGGAATATTGCTTTAGGCTTAAAAAAAATCCTTTGCTTTTTCATACCTCTACTGTACTTCTGAGGACTGAGATCCAAAAAGCAATGGGAGGCAAGTACATAAGAATGACTTCGTTTACTCTCACAGTGCTAGCTGAGAGATTGTTATGTTCTGTTTGTCAAGCTACTCCTCCCTACGCTGTTGCTCCATAGTACTTCTTTCTTTCCTACAGCTCCAATGAAGAGATTGTTGCCATGATTCAGAAAGGGGATAAATCAAAGTTCAATGCTGATCTGCTGAAGCAGCTACTTAAACTGCTACCTGAAGACCACGAGGTATCTATCAAATGCTTTATTCTGATTGAGTTTAGTGTGTTTTGTGCTCAGCTTGAAACACTTGCACTGCTAAAACAAGAAGTTATGACTGGATCCCACATCTTCCTGCACCATTTTGGACAATGACCTTCCCAGGCAGAGCGGTAGGAAGGTTGCCCCAGCAAGAGTCTGCCCTCTTTGCACAGAGGTTGGGCAACCCAACACAGTTGGAAGACCCAGCACAGATGAAGGCCAAGTACTGCTCGCTGTTCCCGTTATTATAATTAGGTGGATGAAGTACATGAGCATTTGTGGGTTTAGGTGATTAAAAAGCCTTTCAGAGCAGGTTTCAGTGAGGAGGAAGGACCCATCTTTTTAAAGGGATTGCTGGACTTCTATGGACTATAGCTTGCTGAATCTCTGCCTATAGATCAGGGATTCATCCTGCAAGATGCTGTACAGATGCAGATGACCTCCCAGTCAACCCAAAACCTACATGTTTGCCCTTGCAGACCAGTTATTAAATGGAATTTATTGTTCATCTGCCTCACTCCCATTGCCTGTGCACATAGCAAGTTCAGAAAATCCAGTTTCATGCCTGTGAAAAGCAATGAGCATCAGAAATATTTGTGTGGTTATTTTACTGTTTTATTCCCCATTAGATAAATAGCCTGAAATCTTTCAAAGAAGAAAAATCAAAACTAGCAAACACAGATCAGTTTTATCTCCATCTCTTAGAAGTTCCTAGGTAAGCCAAATTTTCCTTGTCTTCAACCCGCGAGTGTGGTTCTTGTAAGATTATTCCATAAGAATTAAGATCTGTTTCCTGTGAAGAGGGATGTTCCTGATATTCAGTCTTCAGAATAAATCATCTGACTGCTGTTTGTAGAGCTAGTTTGAGAAACTTTTCCTTTCAAAAGGCCAAAGAGGTTTTCAGACACCTTTTGCAAACTGCAGTTAAATTAATCTTGGTATTAAAAAAAAAATCTTGACTGTTGTACAGTTGTATGGCATGAAGTTGCAGACTGAATCCTGCCATCAGGCTGCTGATTCACTCCACCACTGGCTTAGATTCCAGTCTACCAAAGAGAGCCCACAAACCTGTGAGTGAATCACAGCAGCGCCTGTGCTTTCACCACCTCCCTCGTTTTTACCAAGTCAGATGAGGTGCACGCAGATAAATTTTCATGCTGTTCATAAAAACATGGTAATGTGTCATAATTCATAGCAATAGCCCTCCATAAATCTGATCAGTTGCCATGCCACAACCAGAGACATCTTTTTCAAAATGTCCTGGTGAAAATGTGGGTTTTCATCTTTTCAAACTTATAACTAGCTTGAAAAGTACTTTAGAAAATGTTTTCATGGTTCTTCCACAATATTAATCCATGATGAGGCATAAATATCATTAAAGGATACCACTGCAAAAATATTTTGAATTTCTTTTTTGGAATTTAAAAGGAGGAACAAAACTGCTGGCTAAGGCTGCCCAGGAACTGTAAAAAATTATGGCCTCATTATGCAAGGAAGTCACTGCCAGATGTCAGTGCAACACAGCTTTCTGAAAGAGGAGATAATTGTTTCTAGGACGCTTTTGGAAATATCTGAGTATTTGATTTATTTATAATTGAGTTCTCATGTCAGAGCATTAGAGAGGACATAACAATGCTGGTACTGCGCTTTGCCTAAAATAGGTGATTCTTTTGCTGAATACAAGGCAATTAATCAGGCCTGTGTGGAGGGTTTTGTGGTATTTGTTCAGGTTTTTTCCACTGATCTCTTTTAGCTACCAGTTACAGATTGAATGCATGCTGATTTGTGAGGAAACAAAAATTCTGCTGGAGTGTCTGTGGCCAAAAGCACAAGCCATCAGGACAGCCTGTGAAAGTAAGTACCTCGGTGCTGTGCCTATGCCCATGTTCAGTCATAGGAAGCCTCTCTTCTACTTCAATAGCATCAGTGGTAGTATATGCTATAATCTAATCAAAATTAAACTTCTAACTGCTGAATATGTACCAAACTTCAAAATGATTCTGCAGATTCCTGCTTCTAGAATTCATTCTGCAGAATTGCAATTCGTGCTGTCCTGCTCTGAAGGGGAGCTTCAGTTGACATGAATGACACAAACCTCTTTCCTCTCCATGGGTCTGCAGAGAAGAAAATTTCCTTTATGTCAATGCCAGATTCTGTTTGCCTATAGGTTAAACTTTTGTGTGAAGTGGAGGCTTTTGTCCATAACAATGAGTCGGTTCCAGTTTTTCCTCTAGTGCACACAGTTCACAGTCCAGTGTAGCTCTGTGTTGGAGTAGACCACAGTGATGTTCCAGAATCTGGTTTGGCTTCCAAAATGAACATCCCAGATGATGTTCACCAGTGTTTCAGGAACGCCCTCCACACAAAATTAACCTTGGTGTTAGTTTTAAATCAACTCTTTCTTGAAGTTACTCTTGGATTCTAGTTTCAGTTCAATGGTTTGAGGGAGTCATTAACCTGTTGAACATTTAAACTGCAAAACTTCTAAGTTTGCACATAAAACTTGGCTATACCTGGCTGTCTTGATGTCCATGCTATAGTTACTCTTTATTGTGTTGCAATCAACAGCGCTCTGCAGTCCCACCCTGTCATCCCCATCTCCCCTCCATCCTGTTGCATGGCACAGCATTTCTATTCTAGTTCTGCCAAAAACTTTATTTTACTCCAGATTTTCCTGTAAAATGCATTGCTTCTGGTTATCACTCTCACTAACAATGACACAGAGGCAAAATGCTCTTTGCTTTTCTTAACCTAGAATAATATGTGCTGGAAATGGGGGCTATAGACTTTTGCAAGCTTATACACTTTATCATATGTGGTTCTCCCTCACCAGGAGCTGCACAGATGACACATCTACCCCAAACTTGATGGGAAAACTAGTTTTCCATCTATTTGTAGAGAAGAGATCACAGTAGAAACATTCTGCTTCCATTCAGCAGATTTATTTCTGTACTGGTATATTTCTAAATCCATAACAAGGGCTTGACATAATACTGGATAAGAATTTTGTTACTCCCACTGTCAAACCTAAGGAAAATCCTATTTCAGACCATGTAATTTAATTTTTTGAAAATGTCTCTCTTTTTATTCTTCAGCACTTCTTACCAGTCACCGACTGCCAGTTTTCTGCCAATTGATTCTTAAAGTTGGAAACTTTATGAACTATGTAAGTAAATGATTTCTGTAATTGCTGTATTTCTAAAGATAATAGAAAACACAACTGGAAACTGAAGGAAGGACTTTTTTCTCTATTTTCTAGGGGCATCATACTGGAGATGCTGGAGGTTTTAAAATTAGTGCATTGCTCAGACTAACAGAAACAAAAGCAAACCAAAGCCATGTTAATTTGCTTCACCATATTTTGGAGGTACAAGAAAATTGTGAAATTATTCCTCTGTGTGTTGTCCTCAGATATTCATTCCCCAGAAACTAAGGGCCTTTGACCTCAGTAGCACCCTGCTGTAGGTATCTGGAGGGTGAGCCTCTGTGTGTGAAATATGATGAAAATTTTTCCACCACTCTCTATACAGATGGTATCAAATCCGTATGTAGTAATGTTTAGAGAGTTACACTGTTTCCTTTCTTAAGTTCACTTAACATGTCTGCTTGTGGTTTCCTTTTTCTTTTCCAATTGTGTTGGCATGTCTCCCAAACACATCTGTCAAGTTAAATTAATTTTAGTGGTATGAAGACAAAATCTCAGGTCAGCTTGCACACTGTGGCAGCACATGGGATGTAAGCCTGAGAAGTTAAAAGAGCCTTTTGCTTTCTTTTTAAATCCCTGTGGGTACCAACCTGAGAAAAAGAATGAATGAAACTAAATTTACCTCTATGTTTATAAGACTGAAAACTAAAGTGTTGATTTTTTAGTCCTGATGTTGTCCAGCTTAAAAACTTCCATACTCTTTGACTGAACTCTGCAAGGTAACCATTTTTCACTTTAATTTTAGGAGGCTGAAAAAAACCACACAGATCTGCTGCAGCTTCCCAGAGATCTTGATTTTGTTTCCACGGCAGCAGGGTAAGACATTGTTTGTTTTTGTCATGTATGAATTGCCAACCTCTTTAATGCCAACAAGGACCTGAGTCATTTTATGGTGGTGTAATAAGGTCACAGAAATTCTCTGCTGTAGGAGAGAGAGGTTCCCTTCTAACACCAAACAGTGCTGAGATTTATAAATCAACCTGTTTAAGACCTTTTTATGTGGAGCTCAGTGTGACTTGTCTTTTGGAGGAGTAAAACTGTATAAATAGTGAACTCTCACATTTTCAAGGATTGAGTTCTTCTTCCACATATTTCAATAGAAACCTATCTTTCTGGAAATCTCTCAGTCATATTCATGTGCAAGCCCATCAGGAGATACGTGCACAGACCTGGTCTAAGGAGGTAATGATTGGAGTGACTTACCGGCAATTGGGGAACCTTAGGAGTCCCCAAGCTGAGTATAAGCACAAGTTTCTAATATATGTGGGTAGAAAGAAAAAAGTCTGTTTCTGCAGACTTTCCTGCACGTGCCTGAAAGCCTCATGAGTCTAACATCAGCTCTTTCTGTTTAGCTCAGAAGAATCACATGGAGATATGTTAAACTACACAACATTTTCTTAATCCTGTTATGAAGTCATAGGAACTTTTCAATGTTTTAGATTTCCTTGTAACTAGAAGCAGGGGGTACCTTTTAAATCTGGAGATGGATTAACATTTTTTAAGAGGTTGCTAAATTATTTTTTAAAAGTATTTTTACTCAGTAATACAACAGAAAAGATGGCTTTTGTGAGTTTATCTGTGCAGAATTGAAGTTGGATGTTGTTTTGAAACATGAATCTTCTTTCAGGTTGTGTCATAATAGAAATACTTTTGTTACCTGAAGTTAAGTCTTGCTGGTCAATGATATAAATGTGCTCTTTCTTATAAAATAATTGCCCTCTAGTTTAGTCAAACTCTCAAACTTAGAAAATTGATTTGCTAATCAACCTGTGGAGAACTGTTTACAACGCAGATCCTGCAAAGGACTTTTCTAATGCTGCTCACATCTGGATGCACCATGAACCATCGCATCAGGTTTTGTTAATTCAGTATGTTTTATCTGGCAGAAAGAGCAGGTCAGAACCATAGAAGATGTTGGTTCAGCAATGTACCACGTGAGCTAAATGAACTCTGAGAGGAGACACGGTTTTGGACTATAAATAGATTACAGAGAAAAGGCAAAGAAGGAAAAGAACCAACTAAAGGACAGTATTGGCACAAGGGAGATGACTGCATGTTACCTATGAATAAAAATAGGCTGAAATTTTGGGGGGAATTTTTTGAATACTATGACAGTGAGGTTCTTCCACAGCCTGTCCAGGGAGGTAGTAAGGGCAAAAGCACAGATTCTTTCTTAGATGAGGGTTTGAGCACATACAAAAGGGTTTATATAAAGGAGAACTACTTGCAAAAGCAGGGTCAGGGTTGGGCAATTAATTCTACATTCATTTGCAGAGATGATACTGTTCATAATAATATTTTAACTCAATGAAAACAAAAGGCTCACCCCTTCAATTTATTGTCCCTTTTGTGGACCTTTCAGAATCCACTTTGACGTTATACGGGCTGAGGCAGGTACCAATTTCAGGAAACTGTTGGAAATAGAGAAGCGTTTGGTTTTGTCGACAGACGATTTAAAAATGCAGCATGCAGAATCTGTTCAAGTAGGTAACATGGGTGTGACACGCTTCCCATCCTTCTTCCTAAACACTTAAAATCTCTTCTTAAAGGCCCTGTAATTCAGGTTGCATATGGACATAGAGCTCTATGGGAAAGGGATCATAACTATACTCACCCGCACCCTGGTGGAAGGAGCATCCCAAATTTTCCTCCACTTCTGTAATGTGGTATTGTGATAAGGAAGCAGCTGAGGACCAGTCACCTTTGTGTGTGGGCACAAGAAAGGAAGGTCCTAAAAACTTAATGTAGGATGCAACTATAAATATGTACCCTGCAGTACAGAAATATGTTTTGTCTCACTGCCCTTTGGGGGGGGGGGGGGGGGGGGGGGCGGGGAGCGGGGCAGGGGAAAGTGAGCAGATACACTTTTTGTGTGTGTACATACATCCACACACCCTAGGCTTTCATGTTCTCAAAACAGGATCACTTAACTAAAGCTAAAATCCTGGTGCTGTATCTCCCCAATCTTCATTGTCAGTTTTAAAAAACCTGACTAATCTGTGTTAACTGGCTTGAGTCTTCTGGGCAGCTCAGAATATGCTGCTTCTAAATATATATAAATTGTATTGCCAACTGTGTCTCAGGGCAGCCTCGATGCTTCAAAGAGCCTGTTGAAGGAGTTTGCCACCATTGAAAAGAAGAAGAAAGAACTTGCTGATTATCTTTGTGAAGAAAAATTGTCTTTGGAAGATGTATTCAGCACAATGAAAACCTTCAGAGAGCTCTTCCTCAAGGCCTTACAGGTGGGTGTGCATTTGTGACTGTTTAGAAATAGTTCGAGAACTTTTTTTTTTTTTCAGCAACCAAGAATTTTTTTGTTCTTCTACTCCAAGCTGGGCTACCTAAACCCTGACTGCAGGAGTAAATGAAAGTAGCTGTTCATTTGCTTGCAACCTGCAACATGAAATGACCATGTGGGCAAATATAATTGGGGGTGGGGGATGAGTAGGGTGTTTTGGGGTTTGGGGTTTTTTTGCTATGGAGAGCTAAGAACCCTCTGAGTTGTTGTTCCCACTGTAAAATTATTAATCAGGCCTCAGTTCAATAGGAGCTCGGTGATGTGTGAAAGAATGAGCAACCTGACATGCTTTATAGCCTTCATAATAGGCAAAAGGTAAATTTGCCAACAGCCAGCCTAAGTTTACATGTAGGTATTTCATTGTACTGGCTAGTTCAAAAAATAGGTTTTTTGTTCCCCTCCAAAACCATGAATCTCCCAAGAGATTATATTTGGCACTTCATCAACTTATAAGACTTGACTCCTTGCAATAAGGAGTACAAAAACAGTAGCTTCACCGTAAAAGTTGTGTAGAGCACCTCCCAACTAGTAAGCCCCCAGTAAACCTCCACTTTGCATCCCCTACTACATACTTCAGACCTGAACTAATGTACTACCTCTAGGGTTTTCTTAATGCCAGGTGATAGTGGCTTCACATTTATATATTTTAACAGCAACAATCGTACGCCCTCCTGTGCTGGTTCCAGGAGAGGCCCGAACTGGATCTGTCTCCTATAGAGGGAATCATGCATATTACAAGTAGTACTGCAGTATTGCAAGAATGCAGACAACTATGAAGGGCAATGTCAAGGCAAGAGAGGCCAAAGGAGTGCTTTAGGGCAGATTGTAATTTCAGATGAAAATAAAGGAGCTTCTGAGGAAGTGTTGAAAGATGAAAAATATATCCTGTACGGTTCCCACTACCTGCTTCTCTTGTGAGGCACTGGACTTCAATTTTGCAAGCAATGCAACCCAGGCTCCAAAATGATGTGATAGCATGACAGTCTGGAAAATAAACCCTACAAACCCACAGATCCTTTGGCAATGCACTTGATCCTTAAGAGTTCCTAAAAGTCTAGGCAGGAAGGAAAGAATTAAGAGAGTGAAGAACATAATGGCTCAGTATCTGTGAGCTATACAGGAAAACTGCTGTGAAGGGTAAATCCAGCAACTGCAGTTCTTCAGAGAAACAGTCCCAATAAAGGTTATGTAATGTCCTAGTACAGCTGCAGAAGATTAAAACTACTTTTTTGGGTGCTGCTTGTTCACAGCCAGGTTGGAGCAATGAGAAAGAAGCTTCTTTCTATCTACCCAACATGTAAACTCCCTTTCATCCTATTTTTGGTTCCATTTCCCATCAGTCCCTTACCTCAAAGGTACCACAGCTGTTAGCCACACTGTATGCATCTGTTACCTCCATTGCAGACCTGTAATATAATCTCCTCTCCCTTCTTCCCTTGCTTTCTCCCGATAAGTGTTGTAAAGATACTGTCTGTGCTTGAAACAGCAACATGCTGGTAGGTTGAAGGTTTTAATTTTTAAAGCATCTTTTTGTTCTGTGATTTTGATTTTACACTAGAATCAGCCACATGCATCATCTCTTTCCAGTGTTGTTTGACATAAGCTTTATGGTTAAGGTGTAACTTTTATTTTGAGATGAGTCTTCCATGTAAAGCAGGTCTCTTAGCACTTCCAAAATTGTTAGTGCTATCCTTCCATTCTTGCATCAGCTAAGAAGCAAAATAATTTGATAAATAGTGATCCTTCATGGCTCCTAAGCTTACCTAGAGAGATTTTGAGTTTATTATTTCTTGGTTTAAACCAAATGTTTCTCCATTCCATAAGGATTCTTTATGGTCTGTTATCCTTCAGGTAACAAAAACTGAGCTACACAAATCAATTTACTACAATAAAAATCTGCCCTCTTCCTCTCCATCTACTTGAAGAGGTAAAAAAAACCCAAAAGTTTTTCAAACATCCAAATGATCCCCAAAACTGACATAGTGAAAAGAAACTGGTTTGTCACCCAGGGCTGATGACTGTCTCATCAATTCTCAAAAAATAAAAGGAGCAGATGGCAGGAGGAAGGAGACAGAAAATAGCTTCCCAGCTCAAAGATAAAAAAGAAGAATTTGAGATACACTGTGAACAGAGTTGTAAAATTGTGGGCAAAAGAAACACTGTGTGATTATAGGGGACTGGGAGAAACATTAGATTTCTCTTGGCACTTGCAGCTGTTTGAACAGGGGAGCTCCCAGCAAAGAGGCTGTCTAATCTCAGGAAAAGGGGGGAAAAAATGTTAAACAAGATTTGCTCTAGGAAGTACCCAGTTGATGACAGAGGTTATACAGGCAGCTTTGCACAGGGATAGTTCCTCTCAGTGCTTCCCCAGGATAACTGAGCTGGAACAGCTGCTCCTCAGTAGGGTGCATATGGTGTTGGAACAGGATGTGCTTTAGATAGTGTGGGGATAAACAGTTGTCATGGAGCATCTTTTAATTCAAAGATCAAGCAAGTATCTAACATCCCACAAAGAGCAAATCCAAAGTGACACCCCTCTTTCATTTAATATCATTCATACAGCTGCCTTCAATAACCCAGGAGATGGAGAAGGGATTGTGACTATTCATTCCTCTGCCTTGCTAGCACTTTACCTTGTTGGGCTTTCTTGTGTTGAAGTGACTCTTAAAAGTGTGTTTACATGGAATTGTTATATGTATATATATTTTTTTAATTGCTCTGAACAATTTGGTTCAGGCTTGCTCAATCCATAAATTTATTCCTAATGTAACTCAGTTTGTTCTCAGTACTCTCTGCATGTGCTGCTCAAGTAGCAGGACAACATGCCCCTCAATTCACCTCCTCTGTTCCTTGTGTTACAGAGACATTCCCCCAGGGCCCACAGATCTGCAAGTCTCTTAACAGCCATAACATCTCAAATTCCTGCTGTGTCTTAGTGTGATGTCTTTATCAGGCAAGCATGTAGGAGGCATACGGTGATGGAAGGCTTTTAGTCTCCATAGGACTTCACCGCCTGTACCTCATTCCTTCAGATGCACCTTTGATTCAGGGCAAATATATCCTTTTCTTTCTTTGTCATGAGTATACCATTTTTCTCCTGTTTTCTAGGCATCCAGTGAAGGTCCCCATAACCTTGAGCCTACAATGTTCCTATATTTCAGAGAGACTAACTATTAATGTTCGCAAGTCTTCTTTACTTGTCTGGAACTTTCTTTGGACCAAAGAATCCTAGGTTTTTGCTTTCTATAAAAGCTCTAAGAAACTTGTGCATGTTTCCTGGGGTGACTTCAGTACATCTAACGGAAATAGTGGCAGATAATCCACAGCAATCAACAAAATCTATCACTATACTGGGAAAATATCTTTCTGCTGCTAAATAAACACAAAGGAGACCTGACATGTCTCATCAAGAATCATATCTGCACCAAATAATCCACATCTTCCTGGAAATTATTAAATTTTATAATATCACACAGCAGCACCCTCCTCTTAACATCACAAATCTTTGACAGTAGGCCCAATACCTACTCATCTACCTACAACACACAGACTAGCTACTGACTGGTTGCAATCAAAAGCAGGCCAGCTTCCAGGTGGTGATGGCAATGTTCTGATGGTCATTGCAGCTCTGGAACAAGGGCTGCATAAGCTTTTAAGAAATGGCTTTTGTCATCTTGGTCCTTTGCTACAGTTGTCCCAGTTGTCCAGAACTATCCTCTCCTATGATTGTGCTACTTATCAAAAGCCAGAAATACTCTTTCACTGAGTAAGGGTCTTCCTTTATTAGGAGTAATTGTTAACTTCTTTCTCCTCTGTTAATCATATCACCTTGGTACCAGCAGCTCTGTGGAAAAGAGAGTCCTGCCTGCCTGCTTAAATCCCAACAGAATTTTGCAACTGCTATCAACCAACATCCAGCTTGGATTCTGCCACTGAACACTAGTGCAGAAATATAGCTGGCAAATTTAATGGGTCCCTGAACAGAAACTGTGAATTGCTGCTTGACACAGTTGAAGAGTTCCTGAAATTTCCGTTAGAAATCCCTGAATACAAACAACATAAAATCAAGGTTGCTATAGGATAAATCTCTAGAATAATAATTAAGCTAAACTAATGTTCTGTTTTGTGGACAAAGGGACTAATTGAGAAAAACGCATTTCAGTCCATAGTTGAACATTGCAGTTAAAGCTGATGAAATAGTTTGCTGGTAACATCATCATATGGAGAAGGTCCAAAGGATTGACCAGGAAGCTTTGTTCTGCTATTTACCCTCAAACCCCAGCAGCTGAGATTTTAGGTGTGCATAGGGCATAGTCAGAACAGTTATTCATTGCAAACTGAGAGTTTCTTAACCAGCTTTTCCTTCAGTAACTCTTTTTAAAATTTTTTTAATTTGTCATTCTGTCTGAATGCAGGAAAATCAAGAAAAGAAGGAGAAAGCTGCAAAGGCTGAGAAAAGGAAGAAACAGCTTAAAGGAGAAGATGCTAAAAGGCTAAAGGGAGAGTATGGAAACAGCAGTACATAAACAAAAATTAATTCTGGTTTTATTAGACAGTCTTTTGTTAATTAGGAAGATTTTACTTGTTTAGCTGTGGCTGATCTAACACAATGAGAGTGATTTGGCCATGGATGTTGTAGTAGTCAAGCAGATAGTATAGCAAGACATCAATTTTCAAGTGCATGGGAATACCTGGAAGAAAACATGATAGGGATGTTAGAAAAAATCACTCCCAATGAGCAAGGTATTACTATTTTGCTTAGAGGCGGTGATAGCCTGCTATTGCTCTGAATAGCTGTTGGAAGACTTTCAGGGATGTACGAAGTTGCACATACTTGAACTTCAAGCTGTGCTGTGTCACTGTGGTAGGCAAGTTGTGTCATGAGTTACTGTCACCACAACATTTGCTTTTCTCTGATTAGAGGTCTGATTCCTTAAAATGGTTATGCGTGTGCTTAAAGGAACATCTGTGCTTTGCTAAAGAATGGCTGATTGACATAAATGCAGAAAAGCATTTGCTGTGCTGGGCCTCCTGGGTGTCAAGCATTGCTAGTGCTAACATTGGCGCATGTGTGTTTTAAAATTTTATTTTGGCAAATACTTGTCATCCAGTTTTCTTGAAGATTTCAGCCAATAACGTTTGGTTATGATTCTTGATTCTTCAGATCACCACTGCAAAAATAGCATTAGTAACTCTGAGTAGAGTTCATGTAAATATTTCACTTGATTTTCACTCCTTGGAAAACTGGTTTTCCATGTATCTGGTGTCTAAATAAAGGGCCTTCTTTTAGCTGCTCTTTCACAATTACTCACCTTTAGAGATACATACTAAAAATACGTAAAATTCAATGAAAACTGACCAAAACAAAGTTTTCAATATTGTCTTGACAAGCTGTACTGCAAATGTATTTTACGTACTTTGCAATCATAACATGCTTAATGTAAAGCTGCAGATTAAAATAATAAAACTTTTTGCTGTAAATACAGAAAAGTTACTTATTATATGGTAAAATAAAATTATAAAGCAACATTCAGCAGCTGTCAGGATTAAAGGTGTGCTTCAACCCTGTGAGAAGAAGGAGCACCAGACCAGAATAACCTTCTGCATTTCCAACACACAGTTTAGATGGAAATACCCTTATTTTTGGTCCTTTGCGAGAAGGTAGATTTAATTCTTGGGATATAAACTTAAACATAACTAAGCATTTAGACTCTGAATTATTTCTCAGTACTTATTTTAGAAAACTGTATGTAATACTGATGACAATGAGAATCAGGCATTTTTTTAATTCTATTTTAATCTCTATCAGGATATGGTGACATGAATTACAGAGGGTATCAGATGGCAAGATGCTGGAAGTCAACATTCTTCAGACGATGTAAAACCTTGTTTTCTTTTTTCTTATCATATAATTAGCAAGTTATTTCCTGTATTTTCTGTACTTATTTTCTGAAGGAGGGAATGAAAAGACAGTAAATCTGGTGAAACCCTATTAGCATGTGCTAACGGGATTATCAAAGCCTGGTTCCATAAAGAATTAGGTACACCTTTAACTTCACACGTATCTCCCTTGGAGCCAGTGATACACAGCACACAGGGTCTCCTCCACACAAATCTTTAAGGCACCAATCCTACAGTCTTTGAAGCTCTGACCTTAACTCCAGTCACATGCTCTGTCAGTGTCACTGTCTGGTTTACCCAGTTGTCTGAGGATCATTTCTCTGCAGTTGACAGATCGGCTACGGACAGCACACAGCAGCAAAATCTCTCAGGGCAGGTAATAATCTTGCTCTCCTGAGGTCAAACAGAAGAGGTGAAGGTAGACACACCCGTCACTGATATATTAACAGATTACAAGGGAGGGCTTGCAGCTACTGAAACTGCTGAGAAATAAGCTGAGTCAGAAGTTCTTACCAAAATTCAAATGTATGGCATGATTAAGAACATATAGCAATATCCTACTTGATTCCACATATTAAAAACCTCCTTTCTGTGAATAAAATTTAAGATAGGATTTCCAAAATAATTTGGTGGCAGGGACTCAGACATCTATGGGTTTTTTTAACTCCTCTGAACATGTTTACATACATATTTACAGTAAGGTATTTTTTTCCCCCCTCTGCTTCATAATGGATTAAGCAACTATTCTGCTTTATTTTCTTCAGCCTCTGTTGCAGCAGTTTCTGTTACAGCGCATTTAAATTCTTCAGAAGAATTGTATCAGATACCTGCAAAGATCAATTCTATACGACATTTCATGAAAAATCTCATATAATATATTACAGTGCTATTTCAAGAGAAATAACATATAGGGGTTTCTTTAGCTAACCAAGTAGAAAAATGAGCTGCTGCTAATGGAAATCTGGGGACACAGCTTATGACCAATGTACGCAACAGAACAAAAACACTTAAGAATAAAATATAGAACTATGCAGTTAAATATCTGGCGAGAATTTGTGTATAACACTCTAATACTGTAACTGCAGCAGAAAATGAAATGCTATAGAAAGATGAAGAGCAAGTAAATTTTGATGATCAGTACAGGAGTTCCACAGTATAACCACCATCATTACTTAAAGAAACCAACTGCAAAAGCAGACCCTCAGTCCAATTTCTTATGTTGATATATTCAGGGTCAAATACGAGAGCTTTTCTTCGGCAAAATTCTTATTGTCTGTACTTACAGAGGACTTATTCATTTGGCTGTAAGTAACAAATTGGTATATAATAAAATGTCATCAGCATAAATTGCTCTTGCAATAATAAATGCATCTAGTGCTTAAGAAATGGAAAAATAAGCAAATGTTCTGCTACTAAAAGCTTCCTGGTTACTGGGTTACTGTTGTATTGCTTGGATGTGCTTTTTTAAAGCACGTAAGAATGGTTTTAAAACTGTATTAAGGGTAAGTACGACTTTCAATGCAACTGCATTGTACTCCAGCGTGTATTTGTAATCCAGGATGTATTTCACTTTTGTATGTTAACTTTAGTAAACCGAGCTAAACAAATGTACCTGAATCTGTGAGGCTTATTAGTTGTAGTTTTACATCACATAGTAGCAAATAAGATCCTGAGTAACTGCTTTCCCTGTGCTGCTTGTGAATACAGTCCTGGTATTTTTATTTTATTTATTTTTGAGCACAACTGAAAGGACAGACTATCTGGCTCTTAATCTCTGAAAGAAGATGGTGAATAAATGAGAAAAAGCTTCTTAATTGCATCTGGCAATATAAAAGTTAAGCAGTTAATTCCACATGAACTCTAGAAAAATGCAAAGATTTTTAATTAATTTATTTTTTTTTTAAGCTTGACCCTGTGCCCTGGAGTTCAATGAGTTTGCCACAGTCCTTTTACTGGGAGTCTGGCAGACTTCAGGTCATGCTCTCACAGGCATAAAGGAGCATAACCATATAGCAATGCTCCTTTAATCTTTTTTAGAAATATACATCCCCCTGCAGAATCTCCAACTCCTTATATTAGCTGGAGAGGATTCAAATTGATCTCATTTCATTAAAACATGTTTTAAAATCTTTCCACAGGCTTTATGCAATCTTACTTCTGTACACATTATTTAGTCAGCTGACATAATGTGAATAAGTTTCTGGTTTTGCTATCAACTTGATTATTTTTGGGGCAGAGAAAGATGCTACATAATTCAACTGTTGAGGGCTCACTCAAGGATGCCAGAGACTAAATAAAGTTCCTGTTCATATCTCTAGTCAGGAAAAACAGATCTGAAGCAGTGTCTGTCACATCCCATCTGAGATCCTTAATTCCTCAGTCAATCTGCAGTGACGGTGCAGATAGTGTTTTTGTGGGGCATTTGCTCTAGTTTATACATTTGCTGTTCATGAGAGAGGGACCTGGCAGAAAAGCAGAAAACCTGATGTGAGACCCCTCTCATAGCTTGACACAACAGGCTGAACCATGGGATAAATTGCATGTGCCCACTCACAAACATGTAAGTGATTACAGAGTCAGGTGGCAGCTGAGCAGCTCTTTTAAGTGATGCTTAAGTATTCGACCTGGGCATCTAAGCAGGTGAACATGTACTTTTTGAGGGTTTGGGCCAAGGTCTTCAGAAAAGATCTACAGCACTGGGATGCACACAGTTAACTGTAAAGTTGGTCTAACTCAAAGCAGTTTATGTTGAATCATTTTTGCCTAATCTCTTCTCAGAAATGTCCAAGGACACAGGAATCCTGCAGCCTGGACAAGCTGCTACTGTGCTAAGACAGTGCTAAAATGCTGCTGTGCTAAGATGCTGCCCTTAGGAGTAGTGTTGGAGCAAAGCTGGTCTTATTCACAGCTTCCGTTTCAAGCTTAATAAAGCTTTATATGTCAAGTTAAGTCCATGTTCATCAGATCAGTTGGTTAGTCTAATAAAAGATGCAAACACTTTTCACCCTATCCATCACAGAGGAAACATGTTACCACTTTGTTTTAATTTGCAGCATCCTTTTACATATTTGGAGGCTGCTACCACCTCACTTCTGGTCTTCTTTTTCCTAGACTAACAACCCCAGTACTTTCAGATGTTCACCCTGGTGGCTTTCCTAGTTCTTTCATCCTAGGGTTTTCCAAATCAAAAACAAGTGTTCATGCACTTGTGGCTCTCTTCCAGATTTTCTTCAACTGGATCTCATCTTCCTCACAGCACAGTGTTGGATCTCCAGCAGGGCGGTTCAGCAAGGTTGAGGAGAGTGACATATTCCTGAATTTTACAGGTTGTTCTTCCATCTCAGCATGATGTTTGACTCCTTTTGCAACCATGTAACATTTTGACTCCTATTCAGAGAAGCATCTTGGTCTCCAACACAATACTTGTCACTTCCAGCTTTGTGCCATCTGCACATTCAATAAATGCACTCCATTGCACACTCCAAGTCTTTCATGGAAACAGAAAAACATGAACCTCAAACAGAATGTCTGCGATTTGCAATGCACTTTGTCCAAATAAATGATTCTTTACTACTCTCTGTGTGCTTCTGCACCTGTCATGGTCCACTCAGTGGACTTGTGATGGTCTGTTTACTATGACCTCAAAGCACAAAAAATATCAAAGCGACCACGCCAAGGGGTTTTGTTTTGATCAAACAGCACAACATTACTGTTTGCCCGTAAAGCGGCGTGCTATAGATAAAGTGACAGAAAGGGAAGAAAAGGTAAAGCAAAAAGAAAAGGAAAGAAGATTATAGCTACAACCACGGGTCCAAGGCGACCCTATGGTCCCAGGTCCAGGCAGTGTCCTGCCGGTCCAATTGTCGTGATCTTTGCTGGGGAAGATTTCCAAAGTTCAGTTGCTAAGGAACCATCTTTTATGCCAAGCAACACACCTTGCTCCTCCTCTGGCCCATGGATTGCTGTCAGTCTCCATCTTCTCAAGCAAGGTTACCACGCATGTCCAAAGAGGAGTGCCCGAGGCATGGTTTGCCTTAAAGGCGGGTAGCTTCAGACCAGGAGGTGTGTTTTTGTATTATAATGCTATTATAATGAAGAAAAGTTCACCTGAAGTTCAAGTTTTCTGGTTCATGCTACAACAGTGGTTGTGATCCATCTTCTGGACAGCAGTTATGCGGCCTTATTCTAGTTGTTCCTTTCAATCCCAGGTAGCAGGGAACGGCACAGTACTCCTTGTACCATGCAGTTCTCTTCCCAGAGTATAGTTGTTGCTTTCAGTCCCAGGTAGCAGGGAGTGGCATAGTACTCCTTGTACCATGCAGTTCTCTTTCCCAGGGTCTTTGTGTCTTGGCGTCCATGAGGGCCGCATTCCATCTCCAGGTCTCTGTTGGCAATGTTGAGACAACATTGTTCTCTTTGGACTGACTCTTACAGCACCATTTTGCTCTTTTTATCAGGGCTGTGAATAAACAAGTACCTGGTAAAAATGTAGTGCTGAAAAGAAACAGTATAGTTTTGGTTACTTTATTCTGCAGTAAATCTAAAGTGCACTGCTTTAATCATGTGGACATATTTGGCTCCTATTAGTTGCCTTAAAGTAAAAAGCATTGCATTTTTTTATCTGAGAAGGCAAATACTTGAAAGTTGTTCTGTGAAACTGCAAAGGTCAAGCATTTTCAGGAGAATTGGGTTTAATGGAAGAGTGCTGAGGAGCATGGAGTTCTTCTGAGAGGCTGATACTGATTACTGAACTAATGGTTCATTCCCTTCTTTGTCAGTACCCAGCACTAGTGACTCATTAGGGCATGGGGACAACTGCATATCTGCAGCCCCTACAAGTCTCACGCCACACTGCATGACCTCACTCTTAATTTCATGTATTACTCAATTGAAAAGTCAAGCATTTGCTTTTAACTGAACAAAATCTACCTTGAAGATTTTTTTTCCATCTCACACATCAAAACGGATTTAAATCCATTGATTTCAGCAGACTTGAGTTTGCTTTTAAATTGGTATAAGAAGAATAATGAATCCCTTCAAGTAGTGAACTGCTTCATATTATTTCTATGCTGAATTACATAGTTTGAACTTTTATAAAGAGAAGTGTTCCCCTGGTTGATTAGTTTGCTTGCAAAGTGCTCAGTAATTTATGTAAAACTGTTTACAGAAATGGAAGCTTTGACATTGTTGGCACTGGAAAGAAAATACAGCTGGAGTTTTTGACCATCTCAGAATGACAGTGAATCTGACTACAGAAACGCTGAAAAGAACATAGAAAACTTTTCAAGTTTGCGACATCTGAAATAACATAAGAAAAAAACCCAGAATACTTTAGAATTCTTTCTGGCTATTAAGAGGAAAAGAAACTGCACCTTTCTTTGCACAAAAAACCCACAGAAATTTCCACCAAGCCAGTCACTTTGAAGATAAATGAAAGTTATTAACATATTCTTTGTGGCTAAGGGTCACAAAGAACCAATAGCTGAAAACACTGTCATCTTCTGTTAAAAAGGCCAGATTCTCTCCTTAAGCAGGACAATTTACATGTAGTCATATTAGGACAATTTGCTTTTTTTAAAAAAAAAACCACAGGTAAAGAGTAACCAAAAATCAGCCAAGCAAACAAAAAAAACCAGCAGTAACATTACTCTGGGAAAAGATTTGACTTCCTATGCTAATAGAGGTACAGTACAATAGAGAGAAAAGCCATTCAAGAATGACAATGCTGAATGCCATGATAAATACAACTCTAGGATCCTCTCTGACTTCAAAATGTAGCTGTATGCAGCTTCTTCTGCAGACAGAGCATCAGGAACATGTATTTCTTGCAGCAAGGGTATTTTTATATTCTAGCTGTTTGGAGCTGACCCGCAAGCCACGAGTTTTGAGAAGAATTAGTGTGTGTGTGAGGAGGGAACCAGTGACACCACTGCTACATTTTGCTGTCTTTGGTGCTCTTGATTTCAAATTGTAAAAACAACCATAAACATAATGCCTGACAAATACTTATTCCACAACAAGATGGCACAATTTCTATTATTTAATGGACAAAATTATTTTGCTATTATGCAGCATAAAAAATCTGAAATATTTAATGGAACAGTAAAGAAAGCTTTAGAGGAAATTTTGAAAGACAATAGAAGCCAGAAGGGGAATGAAACTGGGGTAATGTACAAAAGGGACAAGCAAAAGTAGAAACAGATCACTCTGGCTTTGGCTTCCTTTACCAGTTATCAAGATAGACCAAAGCCAGCAGACATGGATTTCATTAAGACACCCAACATGGTACATAGTATGGGGTGAGTACGATTACAAAAGGTGGCTAAGGTATCAAGTAAAGAGAATTGAAGTCATTAACAAGAATTTCTGTTGCATAGCAGGACCAGGCTATCTGCAAATGGTGGAGGAGATGATAGACCAGTGCAGAATTTTTTCAGACGAGGTCGGTGAGCTGTGAGTTCATGGCTGTGAAGAGAAACATGGCCATTGCTGGCTGTTCCCATATCAGATGGAACAAGTTCAGGTGTGACTGGTCTGGGATGCTGGGCAGCTCTAGACTGGCTAGTACCAGGGCAAGAAGCCCAAAGAGTTTGGTGTAAAGCCTGTGCTTGAGGAGTTGTGCCCAGACAGTTGATGAATGTTAGACCACAGGAACCAAATATCTTAAAAGACTTCACAGTAACCTTCCATCCTTACAAATGAAATAATGGTTGAAATAAAAGTAAAGTTTAAAATTCTATAATACAAAATTCTGAAACCCCAGCTGGAGACTTGTCTTTCAGGCCATATTAGATCACATATGGCATGTGGCTGTGATTATATACAAGAAATGCCAAGTAGCTGTATTGTGCATGCGAAGTGTCAATGGCAGAAAGAGGTAGCAATATTTCAGTGTGTGAGATACCAAGTAGTGCAGTAGTGTGGGAGAGGAGCTGACTTTCATCGCATATGTGAAACAAGTCCAGGAATATTTTAGGTGAGGTATTTCCAGCTGAAAGGAGAAGACATTAATTCCCATGCGTGGACCATAGTGTACAATTCTAGCTGCCCATATTCAAGAAACATGAATCAAATTCAGAACAGGTGCAGGGCAGGCAGATGGGAACAACTAGCAAATCGAGAGCCAGTCCTTAGAGGAGAACAGTAAAAAATTTTGGCTTTTTTCTGCCAAACAAAAGAAAGCCAGAGACTAGATGCAATTCCTTCTAGAAATATATACACAGGAAAGGGAAAGGAAGAAGTATTTAAACTAAATGGCAATGTCAGCACAGAACATATGAATATAATTTTGCCAGAAAGCTGGAAATTAGCACAGGCTTCTCACTAGAACAGCTCTGGAACAGTTATTCAGTAGGAACAGCAAGGTGGTGTATAATTTAGTTGACCACAGTAGCAGGGGAAACAAGTCTCAGATAGTTGGAGCTCCCTTGCAGTCTTCTCTTCCATATTTATCACCTCCACTGATCAGTGCTAAATACTCAGCTGCAGCATACAGAGTGAAAATTTAAATTTTCCCTAACTCCTTTTCGTAGAGGAAATATTGCAAACACTAGAAATTAAGTAGAGCAAGTATCTACTCTGTTTGCCAACATGAATGCTTAACAGGTGCAGTCTGCAGTATGTTCTATACTATTCCTATACATGCACATATGTATATGCATACATGTATGTGTATATGCATGGGTAGATGCTTGTGTATATGGATACACGCACACATACAGAGCCCACATATGCATGTTTGAAATGTGCTGTACATTCTGCTATATTTTTATTTTTCAGGAGTGCATTCAAGTATTCCAGTATTTTCTTTCCATCCTTATAGCAGAGTAACAGATTGTTACAAGCACTTTTCTGCATTTTGACCGCTGCATACACAATGTATTTCAGTGATCTCATATATATCATGGCATCTCACCTGAGCCACAGTTCGAGAGAAGGAATGTGTCACTTGAAAATGCTGAATTTCTGTCACTTGCTTTCTTGGTAGGAATCACATGCATGCATTTGCTAGGAGGAGTGTGCAAGCAGCAGCTGGCGCAGTTGCCCCTGCCTGAATATGCAACCTGGTATGTTCTGCTGGTGTTTTGCTTCTCTGCATGCTTGTGCTGCAATGTGCGTGCATATATATGCCTCATGCTAACAAAGTTGCATGTGCCTCAGGCAAGTCAGCAAGCTTACACTTTTCAAGTTGCATTTTTTAAGCTCCATGCCTGGAGCTACAGGACACTTTAAAGAAAAAGTCAAGCCTAGGGTATGGCTCATGCATGAGGAAGGGTTATGGGTGCCAGGTGCTGTCTGTTCACCTGTGGCACCAGGGAAGTGGGCACATAAATCTGTCCCTGTGACACAGCTCCACGCGCCTCACTTGTTCATTTGTCTCACAGCGATGGTCCTGTGTTTTTTCAGGTCACTGTGTGAGTGTACATGTGGGTGTGCATCTGTGCCTCATCAAAACAGTCCCGGGTATCTCAGGCCACTGGGACAGGGTCTGTATGTGCCTGTCAGCAGGGTACGTGCCAGTTCAGTAACAACACTCATAGATATTTTAGGCTAGCATGCATGTCTGTCAGACTCAAAGTGCGCCTGCCCATGTTTCTCAGGCCAGCGGGTAGATGTTTGTGTCTCATGATCCACGTGTGCCAGAGCAGCTTGTGTGCCTGTCCTTCTCTCTCTGACTGTTATGTTTCACAGGATACTCTGAGTGTACCTCTGCACATGCCAGGTTACTTTGCATATGCAATTCTCTGTGTGTCTGACAGCAACAGCCCAAAGTGCCTCAGAGCAACATCTTTGTTGCAGTGACCACAGCCCATGTTCCTCAGGCCAGTGTCTGTCTGTCTGGCAGCGACACAGGCTCATGCGCCTCAGGACTCTGTGTGTATCTCACAGTGACACAGCTCCTGCGCCCAAGACCAGCGCATGGGTTTGTCTCATGTCACTGTCACACACACCTCAGCACTGCTCGTGCATCTCACAGTGACAGCCATGCACCTCAGGATGACACATGGCCAGGTGTCCCTGTGACACGGCCCCACGGGCCTCAATCTGCCTCAGAGCCATATGCTGTGTCTCACTGTCACACAGACACATGCCTTAGACCCCTGACAGAGTGACACAGCTGCATGCCTCAGACCCATGTGTGAGTGTGCCTCTCAGTGACCCAGCCCCACATGAACCAGCGCAACACCTACTGCACGTCCATCTGTACCACAGGCCCGGCTGACTCAGACAAGCGAGTCTCGCTGAGTGTAACACAGGCCCATGTTCCTCTGAGGCGTCCCTGTTACAGACATGCCTCAGGACTGCATGTGCTCCACAGTGCCACTGCCTCTGTGCCTTGGCAGCTGGTGTATACATGTGTGTGGGGAGACCATGTATGTGTAAGGAGGCTCTGAGTGTGCAAGCAGACTGCATGTGAGGAGACTGCATGTGAGGAGACGCCACATCTGAGGAGACTCTGCGTCTGAGGAGACTATGTGTGTGAGGAGACTGTGTGTGTGTGAGGAGACTGCATGAGGAGACTGAGGAGACTGCATGTGAGGAGACTGTGTCTGTGATGAGACTGTGTGAGGAGGCTGCACATGTGTGGAGACTGCACATGTGTGAGACTATGTGTGAGGAAACTGCGTATGAGGAGACTGCGTATGAGGAGACTGCATGTGTGTGAAGAGACTGTGTGAGGAGACTGCATGTGAGGAGACTGCATGTGTGACGAGACTGTGTGAGGAGACTGTGTGTGTGACAAGACTGTGTCAGGAGACTGCATGTGTGATGACACTGTGTGAGGAGACTGTGAGGAGACAGCATGTGTTACGAGACTGTGTGAGGAGACTGCGTGTGAGGAGGCTGTGAGGAGATTGTGTTGTGTGTGTGGAGGCTGTGTGAGGAAACTGCATGTGTGTTACGAGACTGCGTGAGGAGACAGCATGTGAGGAGACTGTGTGTAGACTGTGAGGACACTCTGCATGTATGTTACAAGACTGCATGAGAAGACTGCATGTGAGGAGCCTGTGTGTGAGGAGACTGCATGTGTTATGAGACTGTGTGTAAGGAGACTGTGAGGAGACTGCATGTGTGACAAGACTGCGTGTGAGGAAACCACGTGTGGAGACTACATGTGTGAGGAGACTGTGTGAGGAAACGGCACATGAGGAGACTGTGTGTGTGGAGACTACATATGTGAGGAGACTGTATGAGGAAATGCGCATGAGGAAACCACATGTGTGATGAGATTGCGTGTGTGACAAGACTGTGTTTGAGGAGACTGCCGGTGCGTGGAGACTGCACATGTGTGAGGAGACTGTGTGTGAGGAAACTGCGCATGAGGAGACCGCATGCGAGGAGACTGCCTGTCTGACGAGTCTGTGTGTGAGGAAGCAGCGCGTGCGTGGCGGGTCTCTGTGAGGACACTCCGCGTGTGAGGCGACTGCGCGTGGGTGACGAGGCCGCGTGTGCGTGCGCGGGACGGTGCAGCCGCTGGCGGCGGCCGAGGCAGCCGGATCCGAGCACGTCAGCGCGCCGCGGGAGGCGGGCGGCGGCGGCGCCGTTAAAGGCCGGCAGCGGCGCCGCGGCTGGCGCGTAGGGGCTGGGCTCGGCGCCGGAGCGAGGCAGCGTGAGGCGGCGGTTCCAGCCACCCTCTCACCCACTATGTCGGGCACCCGCGCGTCCAACGACCGCAGCAGCCACCCCGGCGGCGGGCTCAAGCGGGCGCGCAGTGAGCCGGGCGGTAACAAAGTGACGGTGGTGCTGGGAGCGCAGTGGGGGGACGAAGGCAAGGGCAAGGTGGTGGACCTGCTGGCCACCGAGTCGGACATTGTGTGTCGGTGCCAGGTGGGTGCCGGGCCGGCTGTGCCCGCCGCTTTCCCGCCCTGTGCTTCGTGCTCTCCTCGGCCCCCGCTATACCCCTCGCACCCCTCGGCCTGCGCCGTCCCTCCCGCGCGGTTTCCCTCTCCCTCCCGTGCGGGTCTCCCACCACCCCCCAGCCTCTTTCCCCCCGCCTGCCTTTATCTTCTGCCGCTCCTCGCTCCTGTTGGTTTTCTTTCTCCCCTCCTTGCTCCTTACTCCTCCTCCCTGTCCCCTCTCCCACAGCCAGCGGTGGGACGCGGCTGTACCCCGGTGGGCAGCCGTGTGCCCCCCACACCCTCCCAACCCTCCCCGGCTGCGCCTCGAAATGCCATTCGGAAAGAAAAAGCCCTGAACTATAAATACAAATAGCTGACCCTTCACGATAAGCGACACAAGATCCCGAGGTACCAGGGGGCGGGGGGGGGACGCCCGCCTGGGGCGGGGCGGGCAGCGCTTCCCGGGAAGGCCGGGCCGGCGGAGGGCGGCTCTGCGGGCGCTTCCCGGCGCATCGCGGCTGCGGAGCCGCCGCCGCGGGGCCTGGCGTGGGGGCTGCTGCTTGCTTGCAGGAGTGTAACGCTGCTTGCAAGGGCGGGGTGTGTGTCTGCGGGCTTGTTGCTGTTACGGGAAGAAAAGGTTATGAGTCGGCTTGAGGAGCAGCTGCTAATAAACCTCATGAGTTTTCCCAAGTTTTACTGCGGGGGCTTTTTGGGATAGGGAGGTTGTGTTCACTGTGAAACGCCTGGAAGCGTATTCTGAAAATCTTCTGAAATGGAGCGTGAGTAAAATGGAAAAAGCGAGTTAGGTAAAAGTATAAGATTTAAACAGTTTGATGAAAACGGGAAACATCTTATATGCCTTTGCTTATATGGATTTTTGAATTGAGTATAACACACAGGTTCTTAAAATGATTGATTTGCCTAGTATAAACCAAATTAGACACAAAGGTGATCCCTAATATTGGTAATAACTTTTAAAAGACTGTTTTAAAATATTAATTATGAATGTATTAGACCAATACAGGTATAATCTCTTCAGTTGTCCCTGTAAACTCTGACCACATTAATACTAGTCCGCTTAGTCCAGCTCAGTTGGTATATACCTCAAAATGTATTCTGCTTTAAAGTGGATGATAGCTACTGAAAAGCTCCAGATATCCTTGAATCTGAGATAATAAATCCAAGGATGTTTGTGTAATTGAGTGTATTACATAAAGGTTGTCATGCAAGTTAAATATTTAGAAGGTAGAGGAAGTACTTTAAATTGGGACATTAAACTAGTAAGAACTTGAAACACCTTGGGCAGAAGTTTTCCTGCAAAAGTTAGCTAATGAATATGTATTACTGGGGTTATAGCTACTTTCCCATTTTTATTCCCCCCTATGTGTTGCTAGGAATTTATAAACACGGGGCTTGGCTTGTAAGTGCTTTGGTGAGAAAACAAAATTGAAGTTTTAGCTGAGGTGCGTTTTGTATAGACCCCAATCAAACAGTGCATTCTTGTGGGTTTACTGTTATTACTGCAAGAAGTTGTATTGGTTCTTTTTAGATCCACTTTTGAGGGATGCCCTGAGGCTGCTTTCAGGATAGATTTGCTGTCCATCCAGAGAAGTCATTTGCTAGTGTGGCCCCCAGGTGCAGCCTCAGAATACCCTTTGAAGGATTAGTGTGTTAACGACAGGCGAGATGGCTTAGAGGGTTTGATATGCTGCTGGGCATATCTGCATCATCTTTCTGTAGCCTGATGATGAGACCAGGATGGAGGGAAGGCTGGTGGATCTAGAATACCATGGGACTCTTTTCAGTATAGCATTTGCTGATACATGTGCATACAGACTGTGTATGAGGCCACAGTAGTATTACCAATACACTGATTTAATGGAAGTGTCTTCAGAATTGAGTTTAGAGAAGAATATAATTTGAAAGAGAAAATGAGTAATCATTTACCTTTGAGTAGCAAAAATTATGCAACTGAAGGGAAGAATGGGATTATTTATTTTTTTAATATGTAAGTGTCATTTCTGTGCATTTGGCAATTTTGAGGATGCATTTTAAAAAGATGCCATTTTAATAATTTCGTATTTCATACTTTCAAAGCCAATCATGCAAGCAGATGATGTATGATTTTTGCCTCTGCTAGAACTCATGGGACTGTTAGTAAAGAGATGCACGTATCTGAGCATGTGGACAGGGCTGATGAGTTCTGTCAGTGTGATAATGGTAGGTCATTAACTTACAGATGTAGTTGGTTTGAGAGGGCCTTCATTAATGCTGTGTACTACCATGAAGAACCTCAGTGTCTGAACCAGAATCTTGCTTGCTTTACATTCCTCCTAGGAACTAAGAAAAACTTGTAGTGCAGTAGTGCTTGCTTAAAGGAGATCCACCAAATGTCTAGCCTACAAGATTTAGATAAAAAGTTGGGACAAGTTCCATCAGGAATTTTTTGTGGTTTAGAATATGGTGATTGGCAAGGTTTCTCATGCCCTGTCCACTCCATTTTCTGAGGGATTGATGAAAAACAGTGTTCAACAGCTTGTTTTAGCACTCAGCAAAATGGAAGTAGGGAAAGGTAGAAAATGAATGTCTGAAAGAGGGGTGTTTGTCTTTTTAAAACAAGTCTAGATTCATCTAGATACATCGCAGTAGAATACTCCTTGAGCTAGCATTTTAAAAAAGGTGGGATCCATCCTCCTGTCTGAATGGGAATTTAAATTCAGGACCAAATCTGAGTTTGAAGAGCTTTCTCAGAATAGTAGTTCCTTAATAGTTCTATGAAAGGAAATAATTTTCATTAAATATTTCTCAAGTATTTTTAGTGATTGTGTTGATTCAATGAGAAAAATCTGTGACAGCTAGATTGCTACAGAAGAAATGAAATTGTGTTTCCTGGGACACTGAAAAGAGAGGCAAGCAGTCAAATGGGAAGGGGAAGCCCTTCACAGGCACAAGGGAGGCTTCAAACTCTGTTAAAAAAAAATCTGCATTAAAACCTTGGCCTTTTTTATTTTCCTGAGCTTTCAGAATTTAATTTCACATGTCTTGAGTCTCCATTTGTTGATCATGTTGTTTCAGTTTTTCTCAGTACTTAATTATATATAGTCTAAGTCAAAATGAATTAGTCACACAGCATAATCCACTTTTCACATTAGCAATGCTGAAATATGTGTCATAATTTAAACATGAAATCTGAGTTCACCTGAAGTAATTGATTTCATTTCACCTGTATATTTGAAGCTTTCTTTGTGAAAGAGGCTGTTCAATTAAGGGTAAAAGATCTCAATATTTTCATAGATGATGTTGAACAAAACTTTTCACAGGCTGCTTTCATGAAAATACCAGATACAAGGGCACACATACCCATATAAACAAGCAGAAAAAGTATAAATAAATTGGTAACAGGCAGTTTAGGTTGTTAAGGAACTGAGTAGTTTGTCTAAGTTCAGGTTGTTAATTGAGAATATCAAGAACATTTTACCTCTAAATCGCTCTTTCAGCAGGCAAAGGCATTCAAAAGCAGAAGGATGGAGGCCAATATTTATTTCTTATTGTGGCCTCTTGGGGCGTAGAACTGTCACATTATGCTGTGCAATACTTTTAATCCCTGGTAGATGTTCAGGGAAGGGTACACTCAAAGATTTCAACTGCAGATGTCTCATTTATATGTTACCTTTAAAAACAGGTTTTGAAGTTTAAGTCTTTTAACTGACAGAGTATCAGACATAAAGAGGGAAGTTCACTTTGTACTTAGCTTCTTAGCATGTTGTCATGGAAGAAGTCCTAATGTAAGCTTAAGTAATTTGAATATAACTTAAAAAGAGAGGTTTGGCATTGTTCAAAATGTGGGTTTGGATTGTGATTTCTTTGGTAGCAGCTCATACTTCAGCTGTATGTTTCTCAAATCACCTCATGTGTCGTGTGGCTATCTTCAACTTCAAAACTAGAGCTTGTGGCTGGTTTTACCTACCTGGGTTTTAATTAGATAATTTCTCAGATATGGTTTGGAGCACAATCAAATAGTCAACTGTCACAACTGCTGAGGTGATGTGCCTCCAGAGGCACCACTTAAACTATGTCTGTTCACAAAAAGTAGTATATAGGACTGCTGTAGCAAGCTCAGAGTTAACTGAGGACAGCTGGTGGTTGTGCAGCTCTGTTTCCTTAAAGTGAGAGTACGTAAGGTACACTTGCAATAATAACTTTTGGCTGAATGTATTTATCGTGCCATTCTGTATGGCTGTGAATGGAAAAGGAAATGGCCTGCATTGTCATATATTGCAGAAGTACTAGGCATATTTGTCAATAATGGTAAATTACTCATGAGGCACTTTCTCTTTTATAATTTGTGTGTGCCAAGAATATCTAGAAGTTCCAGTTGTAATGAAGAGTAAGTAATTCTGCCTTTCCTGATGAAGTTTTCTTGTGCAATAAATTGTTTTTCAACAGAACATCCAAAAATACTGTTAGGAAAATGTCCCATAAAGAATTTGATAAAATAATTGAAAGGGAGAAGAGAGAAAAAGATTTTCCAAAGCTCAATGTGAAAGATACAAAAAGTATTACTAGTACATTAGTAGAGCCACTGTGATAATAATACTTACCTGCGGTGGGTTTGATTTCAGTTACTGCATAGATTGGTAAAACAGTTGTGGGACAAATGCATGTCTTTCCTTCATACCAAAACCAGTGACTGTGATTCAGCTGTAGGGACTAGTCCAAGACAGTTTTAAAGATTTTTTTCAAGCCTTCATTTGTCACTGCTGTTTCAATGTTGCCCATGACAGTGCTGTATGTGTCAGACCTGTGACACTTCTGCCTTCTGAAAGTCTGGAAACAATCTGCCTGATGTTATCAGCATTCCCTTCACAACTGGTATTGAAGAAGCAACACCAAATAGTGATGGCAGTAAGGCGAGCTGTTACTAGATTTCTTGATGCTCCTTATATTAATGTGCTTTTATTTTTCACTAAATGTGCAGCCACTTCTTGAAACATTTCCTCTGTTGAATTCTGTTTGCTTTCAAGTGAAGAATTGCTTTGGTTTTAAAAAGGGATCATCTGATCTTTTGAGGCAGATGGATAAAAAATACAGTTTATGTTAATACTGGAGAAAAGCTGAGGAGGCTGAAAAAGGTACCAGAAAAACTTGCTGTTAAGGTCTTTTGTGGTTGAGTAGTTCAGTCATTTGGACCAAAGAGATTTAACCAAGTCATGCACCAGGGATGCTGAGTTGCTAGTTTTCTTGTAGTGGATGTTAACAAGTAAGATTGAGAGGGGCTAACTGGTGAGGAAAGGCTAGCAAAGGTTTGGGTTTCAGATACCACTGCAATGTTAAAGAACAGTCTAGGAAAGGGTGAAGGGATGTGCTCAACACTTACCGTACAGATAAAGGTTGCATATTATTGCCAGTTTTCTTATTCTAGGTTTTAATGAATGCAAAGTAAATACTATATATTTTTTTTAAAATGGTACTTTAAGGAATACAAATGAATGTAGTGTGAGCAAGTAACTGAGTAGTAAAACCCCAGAAGTGGCAGAAATGCCAGATGAGATGTTTTTCGCAGTGGTTTAGGTATGAGACAGGGTGGTTTCCTTTTGTTCCTCTGTTGTGCTGCTGACATGGCAGGGCAAAGCAGCCACGTGTTGTGACTGTCCCTGTTGATCATGGGCTGCTGGAACTGTTTGCAATGGGGATTAAATTAGGGCAGTTTTATGTGATGATTATGTGGGGTTACAGGGGCTTGTTGGGTACTGTTTTTCGCTGTGTGTATGTTATCATGTGTTACTCTCCTTTCAGTGAGATTTAACCCTGATATTTAGCATAATTTCTCTCTACAGGATAAAGTAGTGTGCAAAGACTTTAATCTCCTAATGATTTAGTGCTTGATGATCTTCAGTGAAGAGATTGATGACCTTGGAGTCATGAGTGTGCAGTGACTGCAGGACTGTAATTTTTGATTTCTGTAGTGTGTGGGAAGGTTGATAATCCTATTTGCACATACATGTACAATCATACAGGTGTATTCCTTTCTAAGTATTTTTTGCAAGATTCCCTGCAAAAAAGCAAGTAGGTTTTATTTTGCTATTCAGCACAGGAAAGGGTTCATTAAGTGCGAGTAGTTTCCTTAGCTACAATAAAGAAGTCCACCCTTTCAAATTTGAAACTTCTTTATAGCAGTCTGTCACTTATAAGGTATTTTATCCCAATTTTGTTTTTCATTCTGCTTATACATACTTATGTACTATGTTACATCATTTTAGACTTTAGAACAACATGGTGACTTTGCTATTTTAAACTAGCCTCTCCTTTGGGCATCAGCGAGATCATCTCAGGACCACCAGGATTATAAATACTGTATGAGAAGGTCAGGTTTAAAGTTTCCAAATCTCCATAAGAAAGCAAGCTTAATTTTCAATCCCCTTTATAAAGCCTGATGAATTTATTATCCTCTACAAGCATCAAAAGAAAGCAGTGGAAAATTAAGCTGAAGTGACATCTGTTCTGTTTCATTCCTGCTGTAACTCACTAGCTGTTGTTAACTTTTCTTATATCTGTAAACAAGTTATGTTCATATCCTTGGATCATATTACTTCCCACAGGGACATGACTACACTTCAGAAGAGAGGACTAAAGATGAGCAGATCTGTCTGGGTTTTTCATGTTTGATTTCCTTTATTTTAGGATTCTGCTAACATTAGTCAGAATACTTTTTCCACTATAGAATTTTCTATCAATATACCTTGAATTTGTTATTTTCTTAATACCTTCTGCTGGAGTTAAGTGTGTGTGTGTTGCTGTAGTAGGTTTTTACATGGTTTTACCACATTTTAAATTCAGTTTGAGAGCAAATAGCTAAAGTTTAAGAGTGTCTAGTTTGCCTACACTGACTGCTGGTTAAAATCTGAGTTAAATTTGACCTGCCTTTTCCAGTTGCATTTTTCAGATACTTAGAAAGACCAAAGCATCCATATAAGTTAGGGTCACTTTTCATTTATAGTAAAGGAAAAATAGTACATTATTGCTACAAAATATGATATAAGCTTCAGGTCTTGATATTTGCACTAAAATAATTCTATATATTTCTTTAAAAGGTCAAAAGTTTTGTTCAGCTCTTTTTTCAAGAGTGTCTGCATTTATAATCATACTAATGATCTCATTAAGCTTTAGGTCTCCTTCCATGGAATTCAGGAGTTTTTGAAGAGATCATTACTTTAATAGGGAAGGTGGGATCCTGTGAATTTTGTTCATTGTAAGAGACAGTGAGAAGAGACACAGCAGGAACACCCTCAAACAGAAGCAGGAACGGTTCTGTGCAGAGTTGTTCTTACTTGAAACCTATGCAAACATTCTTTGGAAAGAGAAGCAAGGCAAACTAGGTTTGGCTGCTGATGATTCGTCTTAGGAGACTAATACTTGCAACTCACTCCAGCTCTTTGTCACCACTGTAGCTTTAAAAATCACCGCTCCCTCATTTCTTCTGCTCTAAGTGTACTTTGGGTTATTCCCTAACCCAGTTCTTGCCAATGGCTTGAGTTAAAAAAAGTTATGATCCATTTCTTGGAACTAAGTTGGGTGCTATCAGGCAATAGTTTAACTGGAAAAATTAGCCAGAAATAAATTCCCATAAAGGAAACTGTAACAAGCACCTATGGCAGCAGCCTCCCAGCTGGAATGTACAGTATTCTCAGTCATCTGACTGAGGCTTTCACACACAGGTGATTTTGTGATGTTGTGTCTAAGGGTCTGAGTGTTCAGAGCACTCAATGCATTGCATTTGTCTGTGTTCATTGGTTTAAAAAAAAAAATCTATGTTCTAAACTCATTTGCAGTGGTGTAAATCAAGAGAAATACCATGAAAGGGAATGGATTGATGTTATTGTAAAGTTCATGTCAAAGCCACTTATGTTGGTAACACTTACTAGCTACATTTATACAAGTTCCAGGCAGTTGCTGCTGTAAATTAGAAATAGCCATCATTAGATTGTCAAGAGAAGAGACAGTTTCTGTAACAATGCTCCTTCTTGTTTATTCAGAAATACATACAAAATGCTATAAATGGAAGAAAATTACTCAGTCCAGATAAGAAAACTGCAGTATTTTGTAGTCTTTGTAGTATGATGAGAGGTATTTGGCCTGCAGATGCAGCTGAATTTCAGAAAATGTTTTGCTTTATTGGTGGATGGAATTAGTAGAGCAGGGACACTTCCAATAAAGAGATAAACAGGAATCATAGCAATTGTTTCCAGATGCAGTCTTCCCAAACTGCTGGTTTGTGGCTGGTATTCCAATTTATACATTTTAAATTTATAGATTATAATGCCAGAGGGGATCATTTTGTAATCTTGTCCGAGTACCAAGGACACAGTATTCTAGTAGCAGTTATACCACCGCCAAAAGGAGAGGTAATACAATCTCTCTACTCCTACTTGATACTCCCATTTACACTTGCGAGCTTTGCCTTAGGCGTATCAGCCAGTACTGCAACTGTGTTCAGATACCTCCACAGGCTTCCAGCATAGCTGTCTCCCATCCAAAGTTTGGCCTACCTTTTTGTTTCTAATTCATTTATTCTAAACCTGTTCATGATGTTTTATATGCTCACTGCATGTAACAGTTGGCTAGAGAGCTCAGGCTGCTGTGTGCTGCTGGTATACCACTCAAGTGATAGTCTGTTGGCTGCAGATCTTCAGTTAATGAGTTTGGGGTTTCCCCATTGCATTGATGGATGTTGCTAATGAAGAGGATGAGATCTGATCACTGTGGGACCCATTAGAAACCTACCTGTTCTGTCTTCATCCTCTAGTTACAGTTTGAAACTATCATCAGGCTTTAAGGTGTTCTTTGTGTGCTCTGTTGATTTTTCATACCCATCTAGTTAATCAAGTTATGTTTGGGCATTGTAGGGAGCACTGAGCAAATGAAGGATGTGCTAACCAGTGGAAACCAGTAGAGCATCTGGAAACATTCCTCCCGCATGTGCAGAATGCAGTCCCCTGCAGACTACCTGGCTAGCAAGAACAGGCAGAAACACATCTGAGCATGAGGACACATTTCATTCCTATTCAAACATGTATCGTAAGGCTAGCTGGGAGGAAAGGGTTCCTGCTGCAGGTACTGAACAGCCTCTTTGCTGCTTTGAACAGAAATTCTGTTTCTACTTTGGGATGTTTTGATATCAGAGAATAAAGAGATTATTTTAAAAACAATACAAGACAAAAAATACCCCAGCTTTTAAATGGCTGAGCACTTTGAAAGATGGATTTGTTTCTTCATCTTTTTTGTAAGTTCTGCCACAAAGATTGTGTTCTTTTCTTCCGAAGTGTTCATAATTATTAGTTCCCTGAAAGATAGTGTTTATACCAGCATACAGTTCTTAACACTGGTAAGATGTAATACTTCTCAATTTAGTGTATTGATTCTGTTCTTGTGTTCACATACTATGGAATAGTAATCAAAGCACATCACCTCAGTGCAAGAATCCAATATCGCAAGTAGATCAATACATAAAAAGCGTGGAAATGCATTTTCTTTTTAAATAAAGTGATGTACTGAAAAAATATTAAGCTGTTTTATGAGGCAGCTTAAGTTCCTCTATCTCCTGGTACTGGGGACAATATGTAACTTTACACTTCAATTATTGGAAGTCTGAAAACATAAATTAAAATCTTACAGAAAAAAATCCAATTTATATTCAAGTCCAACTGAAACATTCTTTAAAAATAATTAAAAAAAAACACCCCAAACCTTACCATATAGGATTACTTTGCTCTGAAAATAATGTCTAGTATGTTTTCTATTGGTTAACTCTTGAAAGCATATTGCAGCTCTTTCTATTAACTTAAAGGTTGTTTTCCAACCTGGAATGATGGGCATTTTAGGTTGTTGAATTTAAGCCACATTGCTGGTGGTCTGCTGGATTTTAGAAGAAAGGAAGCATAGCTTGCAGCACCACAAGGTAATAGAGCGTTCCTTAGGCAAAATAAGTTGAAAGTACACATATTTAATGCTTTTAATAGAGCCTTAACTTCTAGCACTTTCAAAGTTAATAACTGATCTGTTAAGCAATGTAGGTACTTTGAAAAGGCTGAATGCTAATTTTCTGCTGCAGGCTGTTGTGCTGGGTTGACCCAGGTTGGATGCCAGGTGCCCACCAAAACCACTCTATCTCTCCCTTCCTTAACCAGGCAGGGGAGAGAAAATACTACAAAAGGCTTGTGAGTAGAGATAAGGACAGGGAGAGGTAACTACAGTTGCTGTCATGGGCAAAACAGACTTGACTTGAGGAAAAAGTAGTTTAAAAATTAATGAGAAACAAAACCAAATCTTAAAAATACCTTTCCCTAACCCTACCTTCTTCCCAGGCTTATCTTTACTCCCAAATCTCCTCCCCCTGCAGTGGAACAGGGGGATGGGGCATGGGGCTTGCAGTCAGTTCATGACATATCTCTGCTGTTCCTCATGCTCTTCCCCAGCGTGGGGTCCCTCCCATGGGAGACAGCCCTCTGTGAACCTCTCCAATGTGAGTCCTTCCCACGGGCTGTGGTTCTTCACACACTGCTCCAGGGTCGGTCCCTCCCATGGGGTGCAGTTCAGGAACAGACTGCTCCAGCCTGGGTCCCCTGTGGGGTCACAGGTCCTGCCCAAACCTGCTCCAGTGTGGGCTTCCCTTGGGTCACAGCCACCTTCAGGCACCCACCTGCTCTGGTGTGGGGTCATCCTTGGGCTGAGGTGGGTATCTGCTCCACCATGAACCTGCCTGGGCTGCAGGGGCACAGCCTGCCACACCATGGGCTTCACCATGGGCTGCAGGGGAATCTCTGGTCCGGTGCCTGGAGCACCTCCTCTCCATCCTTCACTGGCCTGGGTGCCTGCAGCGTGGTTGCTCTCACATATTCTCGCTCCTCTCTCCAGCTGCAGTTGCTGGTGGTTTTGGTTTTTTCCCACCTTCTTAAATAAGTTATCACAGAGGTGCTACCACTGTTGCTGATGAGTTTGGACCTGGCCAGCCGTGGGTCTGCCTTGGAGCCAGCTGGCATTGGCTCCATTAAGCATGGGAGAAGCTTCTAGCAGCTTCTCACAGAAGCCACCCCTGTAGTCCCTCTGCTACCAAAATCTTGCCACACATACCCAAAACAGCAATGCATGACTTCAAAGAAAGTTATATTTTTTGAGGTGCCTGATTTCAGTGTGAAGAACTGTAACACCTACCAAATAGTTAGAAACAAGCATTTATCTGCTCTCGAACTTTAATGTAGTTGATAACAGAGAACAGCAGCTATGGCTGCACAGGCAAAAACTATTGCTGTTTCTAGGCAGTGCCTCAAAGAAAGGATTTTTTTGTGCTCTCTAGAGATGAACTTCCTAAATGATATTTTGATCTTTTTATTGCTATAATGTGTTACCTGTCCTCTTTTCTTTGGCATGCTCAGTACTTTCTAAAGTCCTACTTCATTGCTGCAGTTTGCTGTACTTGATAGCCCCAATCACCTGCATCTGGTAGGTTTCCTGCATTTGGTACATCTCATACTAGAGTCGCTAGAGATTAAAGTAGATTAACAGAGGGACACAAGTGTTGCTAAACATGTTGGAATCACTGCAGGAGCAGTAAGGAGGGTTTTGGATTGAAGTGGATGCTAATGTTCAAGACCCTGCTGTCATCCCAGTTGAACTCTTAGCCTTTTGGAGCTTTAACAGCCTTCCTAATGGTTCCTTCTTGGGAACAGAACTTTCCGCACCAGAATAGCTTAATGAGGATGCCCAGGCTTTCCAGATTTTGGAAGTGAATGTTAATTGTTATTTCTGGTCATACCATTTTGCGATACAGATGATGCCGCAGTGGCACTGATGATTAGTCTGTCAGAAGTTGTTGCCTTAATGTTCCCTTCATTGGAGAAGTTCTTGAAGAACCACAAAAGAAGGTAGATACCATCTCTAGAGGTCTAGGAAAGTTCAAATAATGAAAGATAAATAAAATTCAGGGGAGATCAGTGGTGCACAGCCCAGATTCTGTGAGCTGGGTCTGGGTATTAAACAGAAGCTCATGCAGAGGTATATTTGAAGCAAGGTCCAAGCAGAGATGCCAAAGGTCTCTTGATCCAAGTTGAAGCATCTTGGTGGTCCAGAGAATACTTACTGGGGGTGTTAGTGTTGCCATCACTTTAATGAAATACCATTTGAGGAAAAGAAGTGTAGTGTACCAGGTAGTTCTCTGCACCTTCAATCATGTAATCTTTAGGTTAAGCCCATGCAAGTTTTTAGGTTTCCCTTATGCTTTGTAAGCAAAAGAAGTGGCTCGTGTAGACTCTCAGAACTCAAGTAAAATTAGAAAAGGAGTAGATACCTTGTAATATCTGAGCTATTTGACTGCCAATATGCTGTTAGAATAGCTATGAATGTGAGAAATTACTGAGAGGACTAGATAACAAAGTATCTCATCACATCAGTGGTATATTTTGTAAGTTCAGTCCTGTCTGTTGGGCAATTCAGTGCTCTGCTACAACTTTATATTGCAAAAATGTAATGAATTGAGCTGTAAAAATACACTCAGAAGTCACTTTTTTTAGGAAATGCAGACCAACATGAGCAGTGCACGAAAACGGTTCCAGAGTTATCAACACTAGCTTTAAATTAGAGAAGTGCTGTTTTATAAGGTCAGTCACTGAATTCTTGATTTATATTATCAGTCTAGAGGGACTGAAAGTGGATTCAGAAATTTTGGCAATTAAAGGATGTATCATAGCTGCTGATGTTTCTGTGCTTCAGCATTTTTTTATGTATGTCAGCTTTCACAGCTGATTGATCAAATGTCTCTTTTTAAGCATTTGCCAAGGAAAGAGACCGCATTTGTCTGGGTGTCAGTTATTCAGGAAAATTTTCAAAAGCATAAGCATTCTCACGCAGGTATATCTCACCTTCTAAAATTTTAGGATACAAGAAAACACTTCTGGCTATAATTTAAGAATGCTGTTATTTCAGATTGTGAATCCTCAAGCCTGATTTCGTTTGTTCATATTCATGTTGATTAAGGAAAGCAGCTTGTAATAACTGTAGTATGAGTTGACAGCAAATAGTTTTGATGAAGCCTGGTTCCCCATTTTTTGGGGAAACGTGAAAGTTGTTATTTGTAGAAATTACATCAGTATTAGATGGAGTTCACTCTTCTGAAGTTTCCATCTTGCTGCTGTCTATAGGCAAGCAGAAAAGGAAAGCTGATTGTCTCAGATATTACTACCACTTTCTCAAGCCTGATTCTGCTATAATAAAATTAACTCATGTTTCAACCACTGCATTCCATCCAGTCTCAGGCCTCTTAAATATCACGTAAAGGAGTCCCTTGCATGATTTAATAGCCTGCTAGATAGTTCAGTACCTTAAACTAGATCCGGGTCCTACAACTGACTTAATGTATCTGGGAGGCAGGCTGAATACCCAGGATGGTTCTGCTTTCTTCAGAAGTCTCTGGACAAGTTATAACTCTGTATTAGCAGGACACTTGGGAGTCCTTTCCAGCTCAAGGATGAGCTATGCAGCAGTTTGCTAAATCAAGTGAGATCTGTGCATGCACCAGTTTGTTACAACTACTCAGCTGCCACTTAGCAAGCAGATTATCTGTTTAAACTTCATTGTTGAGCTGGCATCTTCCAAAACATGAGGCTTACTTTTGTCATATTTAAAGGCATATTAAAGGCATCCCATTACTTTAAAAAAAATTGATTTTTTTTTAAATAACCTGCAGCTTTTATTTTCTTAATGTTGTGTTTCAGTAGATATCCACATTTTGAAAGGAATGTCAGTTGCTATTTTTCTGTATATTATATGCAAACAAATGGGCAAATGAGTAAATGAAGAGTAGATGAAACTGTTGAAGAACATGTTAGATTATTAATTTTTATAGATGACTGTCAGTTTTCAGAGTTTTCATAGAACAACTCTACGTATTCAGCCAACACTCTTATTTATTTGCAAATTACCAGTGACAGTTTCAGTTCTACTTCCAGTAGATGACTTCATTCTAGACACTTATACATCATTCATGTATAATCCATGAAGATTTGTAATCATTTTGAACAATGGAAGGCCTATAGCACCAGGGCAGACAAGTACTCAGATTTCCCAACCTTATCATTAGGAGAAAAAGTTACATCATGACAGAACAGCAGCAAACATCAAGCCTGTTGAGAAAACCAATTTTTAAAACTCTTTACTCTTTCTGTTCAAATCAGCTCATGATCTTGATTTACTCACCTCTTCCCAAGTTTGTGTGTTCAAGTCATCATTCTCTTTTAAAGCTGTTTCTGAAAAACTAGTTTCTTGAGGAAAATACCAGCTCCCATTCTCAGGTCTGGTAGATAGTTGTGTAAGGTATGAGTTGTAGCAGACACCATACAGTGGTGGTGGTGTTAACTGGGAAGTTCATACCTTGACAAGGAGATTTTGTGAAGCTGCAAAGACTACGTGTACTCCCAACTTTATGCAGACCTTCCATCTTGTTAGAAGCAGTAGCTGTTTGCAGGTGGGCAGGCAGGAGGAGCTTCCATTTGGAAGGAAATACTGGGTGTTGTAGGTTTAAACCTGAAGAAATGACCATGCACAGAAGATGCCCTGAAAAGATGGGACTGTGTAGGCATGTCAGAGACAGGACTCTGTGGGTGGTAGTTCGATCCGGTTTTGTTCCCAGAAAGTTTCAGTTCTCTTCTAGCTTCTGCCACCACTCCTGCATTTACTCTTGCTCTGCCCCAGTCCTAATGGTGTCATTCTGCTTTGTAATTCTACACAGTCCTGCTGAAATCTGTCAGCCCCCTAATTGTCCTGTCTGAGCCTTTTTTTCAATACCACAGCGTCTCCAGAACCTATAAGGTGGAGAAAACAGTGACCTAAGACATGAATATATAAAGACAGAAAGATGATCTTCTCAGATCATCTGCTGAGAGTTCAGAGTGGTGATATAAGACTGTTAATCTTCAGGTGTTTCTTTCTGTTGCAGGGTGGGAATAACGCAGGCCATACTGTGGTTGTTGATGGGAAAGAATATGATTTTCACCTATTTCCTAGTGGCATCATTAATCCAAAGGCAATTTCTTTTATTGGTAAGACTATTTTGGAATTTATTAAATAAAATAACATCACATGGTGGGTAGCTGCAACCATATTTTATAGTAGCAAGCAAAGACAGACATATAGGTAACTGTTAGATTTGCTTTAGCTTCAGCTGTCTGACGTTTATTTCACTGCTGCTTTAACATGAAGAGTTACACTACTTCCAGTATCAGTTTAGTTTCTGCTACTAGAAGACTGGAAGTTTCTTTCTATTGTGTTGTTCTTCCTTATACTTCATGGTACAAGTTTGGAATCCATCCTCTACTTGTGCACTCCTTTTATACTTGCAGAAATATATATGCTATTCTTTGAGGACACAACCCCAGCACTTAAGCTAAATAAATAACATAACTTATGTCTGGCATCTCCTTACTGACTTTCCAGAAACAGGCCCCAAGATACAGGGCTCTGCTTGGAGGGCTGTCATCCAGCCTCCTTTTTGTTCGCATTACCAACTGTTTAAGGTGATGTTGTATTTCACTGTAAAGACACTCAATGCAGATGGCATCATAAAAATGTTTGCGTTGCTTACTGGACCTTAAGCTCGTATTTAAGTGGTAGGCAAATTTAAGCCTTTTACTTGTGACAGAAAAATATATACAAAATGTGCAAGAAATGAGTGTTAAGTTTTAGTGAGTCATGGTGTTTCAGTTTTGTTTCATTTTATAATTTCCAAATGGATGATTTAAATGCATGAAACATACTTTTTCTGTCTGCTAGATATGGTGTATTGTCTTGCTTTCTGATTTACTCCCTTGCCGGTTAGTAAAGACTATAACTTAAGTTGTCCTAAATTTAGGGTGAGGCAGGCTCTTGCATATATTTCTGACGTTCCCAAGAAGGAAGCAGCAGCTGTTTCCAGCCCACTACATCACTAATTTTCCATGTCTCATCAGCAATGCTCTGTATTGCTTGTGGATTCGATATTGTAGCTCAAAAACAGGGAGAAGGCATTGCTAATGTATTACAGCACTAGTTTGAGCTGAGTTTAAAACAAATATGTGAATATTGAAGAAAACTTAAATATTGTCACACAGGCTTGTCAGTGTTGTAAGGCCACAGGCTTCTTTGAGCTTTTACAAGTGAACAATTGAGGCTGAAGTTGTGGTTGAAAGTCCACCACAAAGAAAGGCAAGAATTCGCTTACCTCAGCTGGCTTCAGAGCAGGCCCAGCATTCACATCTGAAACAGGCAGGCTCTGTTTTCTCTCTCTTTTAGCAGGCTTGTAGCTGCTTACCCAAGATGAGGATTTATCTAAAAAGTTCTCAAGATCGCTTTGTGAGAAATATGAGAAACTTGGTCTTTTTAAATAAAACTTCAGGCAGCAAATGTTTAACATGCCTTACATCCTACAAATGAGTATTTTATTTCCTGCTTTAAAATAAATAATTTATGTTCCTAAAGGTAATGGAGTGGTTATACATTTACCAGGCCTGTTTGAAGAAGCTGAAAAGAATGAAAAGAAAGGTTTGTATAGAGTCATTTTTAACCTTTCTTTATACTGGCAGCAGGTTGAGGGGTTTTTTTAAGCCTTTGTTTCTGACCATAAATACTCAATGCAATAACATTCTGGATTTTAAATAATGAGGAAAACCATATTAAAAATGTTGAATTGTATTGTAGTTTTCAGACAGATTGTCAATAGCCATCTTTTAATGGGTTTTCAGGGAGTTTTATAGCATTTGATAATACTTTAGATAGTTAATAAATTGCCACACACTTTAGAAAAGCTTCCTGTCACCTCAAAGTGAGATGATTTAACCCAGAGTTTCTGTGTCCCCATTTCTGTGCCCAAATGTAAACTCACTTGGTTCTACTTTGGGCAAGGCTTTGGACCAGATGACCTTCTAAGGTCCTTTGCATCGTAAATCGGTTTATGATTGTATATATAAAAATTCTCTACTTTCTGAGGCACAAATGAAGTTTAAGTGATTTATCATATAGTGATTATGCATTAAATAAGAATGTTTCCTTAAAATTAGAATTATGTGTAAGCCACACAATTCTGGCATTAAGAAGAAGTGAGTATCTTTATCCGTAACAAAATGAGAAAGCTGGAAAAGTAAAAAATGAGAAAAGTTTAATAAAAACATTGCTGATATTTGATACTATGGTTTATCCATTTTGTCTTTAAGAAGCTATGTGAACTAGAAGAAGGACATAGAAAAACTGAAAGCAAACCTCAAAAGTCTGGCCAGTCAGCACAGCTGAAATCCTGCTTTTCTTTATATCTTCTGACAGGTTTAAAAGATTGGGAGAAAAGACTGATTATATCAGATAGAGCACATATAGGTAAGTGATGATGGAAGGGGAGAAAACTCACAGAGGTTTGCTTAGCTTATGGTGCTAAACTACGTTATTACTCCACAGAGCGGTCATTTATTTGATCTAATACGGCTTCTTTATATGTTGTGTATCTAAAGCATAATCATAGAATTTGTATTCACTAAAGAGTAATGTTTTACATGTTTTCACAATGTTTAAGGAATACTTGCTTTGTTTTCATGTAGGGGAGGCCTGTGCACTATCAATGATAACAAAGCCTTTCTCTTGGAATTGTAGATGTCTGTGATTTAAATAATGTTTTTCTTTGGTCTCCCACTGTGTCCATTTGATTTTCCATTGCAGTGTTTGACTTTCACCAGGCAGTAGATGGGCTCCAGGAAGTGCAACGTCAAGCACAAGAAGGAAAAAAGTAAATATTTTGAGCACCTTCATTTAATGAATAAGTATGCAAATTTGAAAAACTGGTGTGATTTTGGAAAGCAGAAATGTATCTCTAAAGAGCCTTGCTGATGTTAGTAATTCTGTGACTTTGTCTTGCTCCTGTTTATGTTAGTGAACAAACTGAGGTATTACTGAAAAGGCAGGGTATGAATTCTTTTATTTCCTTTTTCCAGTTCCCTGCAGCGTATAGAGAGATTTTGAAATTCCTACCAAATCCTCACAACTGATTTCCATTAACATGATGCTAAACATCCAGTTTGATATCAGGCTAGTGATGCTTTTTTGAATCAGGCCCCTGAAGCATTGATGCAATTTACTGTATATTTGCTTATACTTCATGGAGATAGTAGTTTCTATTTCAATTTTAATCTTACACTTTAGCAGAGTATGTAACTATTTGTACTTTGTTATTCTGGTTTCTGAGAGACAAAGGGTAATGTGGACACACTGTATTTTTCTCTGTCTGTTAGGTTTTGATCCCATTGGACAATTTCAGCCAAACTTAAGATACAAATAGAGATCTCAAAATTACTGTATTTCTAAAATGCACATGAAAATAGGCATGCAGGTAGGGAAACAGTTTCATTTTTATCCTCATCAAGGTAAAGACTGCAACAGTTCATAGGACAGAGATCGTTTGAATAATGCAAAGCCATAGGAAACCAGTTTGATCGCTCACAGAACTGGTTGTTGTTTATAACTGTAGGCAGTGCTGCAACTGTGAACATGTGAAAATTACATTTGTTTCCTCTTGTTTGTGGTAAGGGATGTAGTAGTACCACAGGGAGAGTACAGTAACCATTATTACTGTATAATACATGTATATACACACATCGTTTCAACTAAGCTTGTGTCAGTCAGACCCGAGGCTTAATGCTTTACTGCATGCTGTGAATATTAGCAATATTTATGCAAATCCACTGGAGCATGAAAAATGCTATATATTATTATAGAACTGTAATAATTCTTTTATGTCTCAGACTTCCTGCCCAGTATATGATATACTGAAGAGCTTTAACAAAATTACTTAGCATAGAGTATATTTTTAAATATATTTATACATGTTTGGGGTGGTTCTTCTTAATCAGTATTGGCACAACAAAGAAGGGGATTGGACCAACATATTCTTCCAAAGCAGCACGAACAGGCCTTCGAATTTGTGACCTCCTTTCTGACTTCGACGAATTTTCTTCAAGGTACAACTTTTTTAATTTCTAAATGTTAATGTTAGAGTGATACATTTTGGCTGATAGATGTGCTTTTAAGAAGATGTTTTTAAATACATCTGAATTTTATATATGAATTGTCTAGAAGGAGAAGAAAACTGAAAAGAATGTGTGTATATTGATACTACTTCACAGAGTTTCTCCTAATTTAAAATACAGTTTTCTACATTGAGAAATACACTGGCTGATGTATTGAAATTCTGGGTATTTTTCTCCCTATAGCTCTCAGTATATACTGTGTATAATCCGAGTTCTTGCCAAAAGTTCTATGAACAGTAGCTATGTCCTTCATAGATACAATTTCAATATTTTACAGATTTAAAAATCTGGCACAACAATACAAGTCAATGTTTCCCACCTTGGAAATAGATATAGAAGGACAATTGAAAAAGCTAAAGGTAAGGATTTAACACTTGTAATATTTGTTCAGTTTCAGGGAAAGTATAGAAGAAAATAGTAATATTTGTTTTCATTAATAGAGTTAAAATGAAATGACGAGAACAACTACTTACAAAACCTAATTCATTAATTTAAATTAAAAATGCATATCTTCATTGTTTGAAGTGTTTTAATAGGCAGCAGCTATGCACTGCAATAGAATGTTCTCTTATTGTGGGCATCAAAATAAATTTAGTGGATGATTTAATTATCTATAATATTTTACTTAACATAACTGTTGTGTTAAAGTAGCCAAGTGAATGCAGGGTGACACTTCCAGTTAGCTGTCTCCAGCCGTGACTGATCTAGTCTGTCTGAGAGACTTCCATCGTTATTGAAGAATTTTTTGTGGAAGCTGTGTTTCAAGATCTTGCTGTTATAAGAAAAATGTCTATTTATACATAAATTCAAAAGAGCCACTATAGTAGAACATCTTTTGTGAATATGGAAGAAAAAGGATGTTAAGAAAATTTCTTACCTTTCCCAAGTTTTGGCTGATAATTGTTCAAAGCTGACACCCTACCTTTAAAGATATTCTTTAATATTAATGAGTAGTGGTTTGGTTTTTTTTTTCTTTTGGAGCTTGCACTACTAAGTCCCCCTCTCTGTCTAAACTTTACACACATTATATAGAAACTATATCAATAAAATAAGTAGACGTACAACATCTGTGTGAATAGAAAAGGTGCAGAAATTATGGCATTCTAATGCCATAACAAGTCATGTTTTCTTATGTGAGTAGCTCAATACACTGAACCTTTAACTAAAGGTTGTATTTTTCAAGTAAAATACAGTTATGGAGGCTGGTGTGTTAGGGTTATCTGTATGTTCCATGTTTCAAAAGTGAACACTGTTCCCTGCTTCCCACCATTGTCTGAGGAAGCTGACATTTCCACTCAAATTGGCAGGCGTATGCTGAAAAAATAAGACCCATGGTTCGAGATGGTGTCTATTTTATGTATGAAGCCCTTCATGGCTCTCCAAAGAAGATTCTTGTTGAAGGAGCCAATGCAGCATTACTTGATATTGACTTTGGTAAGTTAAATTCTAAACTCAATTTAACTCTGAAGAGATGAGTTTTATTTTGATTTGTGTTTATATAAGCAGGAAGTTAAAGAAACAAAATAGTACAGATCTTCCAAAAGTAGAGTAAGGCAGAGATTGTATCATTAATGGGATCGAATGCTTAGGGTTTAAATATCAATTTTTACTGAAGTTTATTCCAGTGGAGTTGAAATTTCACTCTAGATATTGTCTTTATTGCTTCTAAATGTGTGTACGATGCACATTGCCATACATTCCAGGCATTCGTAGTGCTGCTGAGATAATTCCCCTGCAGTGGAGGGAGGATTAAACTGGTGCAGATAACCCGTAAGCCTAGCTTCTTCAGTTGATGTCTGCTCTGCTCTCTTACCAAAAGTCTAATTAAATGACTTAGGTCTCCATGAAGACGAAATGAAGAGCTGGAGAGATTTTCTAAGATCATTAATAACCTCTTAAGTCTTAGACAATTTGCTGCAGATACAGAGAGTTACTTGTGTAGAGCGCTGGGAATGTCAGACTGTGACCTTTACACCAGGCTCTCCATGGACGTAGTGAAATATTTTCTCTGGTACACAGGACAGTGGAAAAAGCTTTGCACAGCAGCATCATCCTATAATAGATCCAGTGCCTAATGGAAGTAGTATGGAGATGCTTTTAAATTTATGCCTTGTGGGCATTCCTCAGTGGAAGCTGGAAAGAATGAATGCAGAAAAGCTGACACATTGGAACAGGTAGCACATACTTGATAGATCTGTAAATATAGGAAAATACTGTATTTTCTTATTTGTCTTTGTGAACTTCTTGCTCACTAATAATATGCTTATATAAATTGTCAGGATGAGTAAGCTATTTGAGTGGAAAAAATCCTTCATTTTAAGGGGTTTCTGTGGAGCATAGAAATCTAAATACATATTATTCACTACAGGAGGAAGCAGTTTAGGTAAGAATGGGTAAATTTGTTCTCTTAAAAGCAAAATGGGAGCATGCAGTAAGAAGAATTTGCCCCGCTTTTTGGCTGCTGTTTGTTTAGCTGTAAGCAAACATACAGGTGAAAATCTCCTTTTAACTCAAAGGAAAACCAGGCTTTGTTTCTTATCATTGCTGAAACGGAGTTGTGCTGTTGTGTGTTTGACAGGCACGTATCCTTTCGTGACTTCATCGAACTGCACTGTAGGCGGTGTATGCACTGGACTTGGTGTTCCTCCTCAGCATGTTGGTGACGTGTATGGTGTGGTGAAGGCATATACTACTCGGGTGGGAATTGGAGCCTTCCCCACTGAGCAGATTAACGTAGGTTTAATGTTATGAAATGCAGTATATACAGTTGCCAAAAAATAAGGTCAATGGAATGGGATAAGGGTATACCAATGATAAATAAGCACTGTGATAATAATGTCGAGCAATCGCACTCGGAAGAGAGGAGAATTACATCATAAACTTAAGGTTTCAGAGGAGAGAAACAATAGAAAATGATGTTACATTACAGTGACCACGCTTCTGTTGTAATGAATTATGTGAAAACAGATTTCATCATTTTATGTAATATTAGGTGCATTTTTCAGTGGCAAGAGTTTGTTGTGGACTGAAACTTGTCAGTGCATCACAGGAAAACTTAAACTACAAGATACAACTTCTGTGCTTAACAGCCTGTGTTCTGTGTGATTTGGAGAATAAATGTGTGTGCATCAGCCAGTCATGCACAAATAGATCAATAAAAAGAAGTGGAGAGGTTCTGATTCTTTTAAACTGTCTATTGTATTTTCATTATCAAGAACCTAAAAAGCTCAGGGTATCGATTATGCGCTACACACAGAGCAATCTCTAGGTCAGTGGTCTGAATCTAATGTAAGGATTTAGTCACTATAATCCTTTCTCTAACGGCTCAAATGAATTGGTGATATCCTTCAGTTTTATGAATCATGAGAGTAAAGTTTCTTCTTCATTTTTAACACATAATAAATGCTGCCAGCCAGAAGGGAACAGTCAGCAGTCTTCTATTGTGGTAGAACCTATGAGCCCTGGGCATGGTCAAGGAGTCTGTTGACCTTGACGTCATGCAGACATTGCTCTTGTCCCAAGCATTTACAGTCTTCCCCCCCCCCCCAATAGATGCCAAAAGACCAAATGAAGAAATTAAACACAAAATTAAAAACAGGGCTGAAATGTCAAGGAAATCTTCCTGTCAGGTGAAGGAAGGAAAGTTTCTCCTTATAACCACTTCATGTTCTGTTAAGTAAGTGTTTTAGAAACGCTAGTGATTGAAAAACAAAAATCCTCTGCATGAAGGGCTTTATTCTCTGCCTTAGTTCTCTCCTAATGAAACTTAATTATTTTTTCTTTTTCTTTTTGTACAAAAAAGCCTTGGAATTGAACAACTGTATTTTTCTTGTTAGTAATCTATATTTATATTGGTTTTCCTGCTATTTTTCAGTGAAATACCATCAGTATTCTTTCTGTCTTTTAGGAAATTGGAGATCTTTTACAGTCCCGTGGCCACGAGTGGGGAGTAACGACAGGCAGAAAGAGACGCTGTGGCTGGTTAGATCTTGTCATTTTGAAATATGCTCATATGATCAACGGATTCACTGCGTAAGCATCACAGATTTTGCGCTACATTTGGAAGTGATAATTTTGTGCTTCGCAGAATAAATATGTAGGTAACATTAATATAAGTCCAGTAAAGTGTTACATTTTAAGCAGTAAAATAATTCACAATGGGCAACTGAGAATTGTCTTGGTGCTATTAATAATCTAATTACTTCGACTTGTTTTTGTTCAAATCAAGTGATTTTACAACATCGTAGCAGTGACTTTTTTCACATATGTTTCCATTTTGCTTACATCAAATGGCCAGTGTAGATGGGACCAATATAGTAGTTTTCTGACAGTATGCTCTAGTATTCTTGATACAGTGCTTTTGTATTGACTTCTGTTGTGATCTAAAAGCTGCTGGTTTTGAGCTTTGATTGACTCTAATGGATCATACCTGTAGGGCCCATTCTGTATCATTTGGAACCCCTACTTCTTTAAGTGAAATAAGTGGGATGACATGAAGGGTATGGCAACTGACACAGCTTTCATTCCAATCCCAACAGGTTCATGTCTTTACAAAATGCAGTCTGATATTGCATTATAAATTCTGCTTTTAATGGGCTAAGATTTATTCTCTTCAGGACTAAGTGACATACTTGGTTGATATATGTACTTTGAATTATAAAATAATTTTAAAATGACATTTTAAAGGAAAAATGGCGGTTTAAAAGAAGTGTTCAAGACCATAATGCCTTCAAGCTAGCTTATGTCTAATGCTAAAATGCGAGTAACTGTCACAAGCCATTAATTTATAACTGATTTTCAGAAAGGTTGCAAAAGTTTCATTACAGGTTTGTTCATATAAAGTGTAGGCTTATTCATGCATCCAGGCAAACTTATTCACATATGCAAACACGTGACCTTGGGCATCTTAATGTCTGAGACTTATGCAGGTGATGTCACAAAGGAACAATGATCTTTGTTTGTTGATTTATCAGAAGGGTTTTTAATTTTTTTTTCCATTGGATTTATATTTCTCTTTAACTTACACAGCTCTAGTTTATATGGAAATAGTATTAGGAAGGTGTCATGTTTCCTTCCATTTCAGTTCTATACAATTACTGCACTTCTATCAACAAAACTATTTCACCTCTGGTAACTGTGACAGCTAAAAAACATGGGGAGATAAAACTTCTAAAAAGTTGGATGAACTGGCTCTATACTGCTTCTTTCCCAAAAGGTCTTTTTATTTAATCATTGTGCGCATCACATGCTTACTGAGCACATATAGCATGGACTATTATGCCCATACCTGTCTAAATCCTTTGCTACTCATATTCTTACCAGACAAGGTTTGGCATATTGTTTCTAGAAAAATTGACTAGTTTTAAAATGCAATTTTATTCTGATCAGTGAATGCTACAGTGTCTTTTTGAGGTTCCATTTCTGTGTTCAAATGTGTTCATTCACAAGATGAAAAAGGTTCAGAAAACTGACAACCCTGACGGCACGGCCCAGGCACTGAAAGTCAGGCTGGGATCCTTCCTACTGAACTGTATACATGATTTTAGTAGCCACGTTATGCTTGTGAAGTATGTTTTAAAAGTGTAGTTTAGTAAATAAGTCTGCCTTATAGTTGGTGTAAATTAGTAGGAGTAAAAGAAATACTCCCTTAGCAGCGATGTAAATGCCATCATGCACACCTAAACCAAGTCCAGCAAGTGCCACTTTACATAGTCAGCTTTCACTGTGTTTTCATGCAGTGAATTGAGTACTGGGCCCCTGCATGAGCAGCTAAGCATTTGGAAATGTCTTAGTAACTCAGTCGTGTATTCATCCTAGAAGCGTGAATTCAATTAACAATGTTCATAGTTTAATATATTTGTGTACTTCTGCTTGCTGGGTTGCCTGAGCTGGATTTGTGAATTCAAAACTAGAAAGGAAAAAAACACCAAACTCTTAAAGAGGAGATTAATCATTTGTGTATCTAACCAGTTGTTTTTTTTTTCTGTTCAGTTTGGCATTAACAAAACTGGATATTCTTGATGTCCTTGATGAAATTAAAATTGGTGTTGCTTACAAATTGGGTGGAAAAAGAATTCCCTATTTTCCAGGTATGTTGTTAAATATGTATGTTCATTTCTCTCTTTCCTGCCTGTTAAGTCACACCTGTTGGGAAAGGCTGTTTGCTTTTTAAAATTGGGCTCTATTTCTTTTTCATTAGACCTTCTGTAGAAATTTGTGGAACTGTAGTATCAGTATAAAGACTTCTGTATCAGTACATTAACATTTTCCGTTCACCTTGCATCTCTATGTATAATGACAAAGTTCAGAGCAAATAAAATCTTGTGTTAGGGCCTCTGTGTCTTGTCCCATTAGATATTTTTTGTACTGACAACACCAGGGATATGAAAGTCAGCAGGACTCAAGTCAGTGACTGTGTGTCATTGGCAATAGCCTTTAATGAAGTAAAGTAAAAATAAAAGCAGTGCTTAAGCTGTCCAGAAATGAGACAGATACAAGCAGAATCAAGCTGCTCATGGTGTACCATCATATAACTGTAATTAACTGCAGTAACATTCTGGTTAATAAAAATATATAATGCCTCTCAATGCGATTCATCTTAAAGTTTTAAAGATGTAGTAATACATAATCTTCTTACATTAGTGATGTTTTCAAGATACCTGTAACAGTCTGTGTCAAGGTGAGGGGTTTGTTCTGTTGAGATGGGGGGGGTTGGAGGGATGGGGGGTGCTGGTAGCAACCAGCTTTCCCACCAGTGGTGGTAGTTCCTGGCTGTGCACACAGTGAAAATTCCAGTGGGGAGAAGCTTGAAGACATCTAGGTTTTTAGCAAGCCTGATAAAACCCTAATTAAATTAGGGTTACTTAGATTAATCTGTAAAGATAAAAACATTTAAAACAGTAGTGCCTTGTCTACAGGAGGACTTCTATTATGTGTAAATCTGAACCAAAGCGGAACTACTAGAAACTTCAAATAATTTGTTTCCTTAAAAATAGTACTGTAGCTTTCTGACAACATAGAGTACATCGTATGGTTTTTAGAAAAGGAAACTGGATTCGTGGGTCCTCTTGAATCGGTTATCTTTCGAAGTAATAAAAATTATTATTAGTTAAGAATGAATGAAAATGAATGAACCAACCAGCAGAAATACTGGGTTTTTTCATTTACCAGACAGTAAACACTCAAAAGACTTTGTTGGTCAAGAACCATAGATGCGTTGTTTTGAGGTAGAGCAGCTAAAATCAATGATGACAAAAATTGTTCTCCCCCAGCTAATCAGGAGATACTACAGAAGGTGGAAGTAGAGTATGAAACAATGCCTGGGTGGAAGACTGACACAACTGGTGCACGAAAATGGGAGGACCTCCCACCCAAGGCTCAGAATTACATCCGCTGCGTGGAAAACCATGTTGGAGTACCCGGTAAATCTTCCTGTAGATGTACATGTGAGGAACACCTATGTAGAAGTGCTCAACTCATTAGTCAGGGAGTGGCTTGATCTGGGCAGGAGGCAATGGAAGTACCTGTAGTTGGGCTGATGATGGTAAATGACAGCTTGCCAAGAAGCAGCAAAGGGTGATGTTCTGCAGGAAGGTTGGCAGTGTTGCAAAGAGCTCCAAGCTGCTGCTGACAAGGATTTAACAGGAGGAAGGTTAAAAGCATATTGCTTTTTGGCAAACTGCCACTTTCTGACAGTGAAAACTTTGGAATCTGTGCACCATGCTTCAGTGCAGTTAGTCTAATGTCCTAATCTCTTCCTTTCACTTCACTTCCTGCACTACATCCCTGTTTGAACATAGACTTTCCCGGCCCCCTTTTCCATACTTACCTGTATAAGGAGATGTATTGTGTACATACAGGATTGTTTAGCCCAATTCTGTCACTTTGGTCACAGTAAGATTCTCATTTTTTCAATCTCCAAAGGTTAAGCCATCCAGTTTTCTTCAAATCTAATTGCTAGAGCTCTCTCTAGAGGCACCAAGACTGAAGTATGGCATGAACAGTGGAGTTAGGAAGGGAAAATTTCTACAGTAGCAAACTTAAAAAGCTGGCACGTGTGCTGGTTTTTTCCTCCATAAAGCACATCAAATGTCACATCTGGGGAGTACAGCCTAGTTCCAACTGTGGCAATTTCAGTATTTTTCATGGATTAGGAAGCAACTGATAGCAGAGCCTGAAACTCAGTGAATGGCCCGTGTGTGGTCATGGACACAGATGAGGGCAATGGGATATGTAAATGAAATTCCCCTTACTTTACTTTTCTGGCTGTCTGTGAAGGCAGGGTGCCTTGGTGGGTTTGATGGTGAAAGGAGACCTACCTACAGTCAATTCAATAGTATCTATGGGCAATAAAAACTGTAGTGGAACAATTACAATATTTGGGGTGACTGCTCACACTGTATAATGTTTTTAATTGCAGCCTTATATATTTAAGAATATTTTAGCATGTGTGCGTCACTATCACCTGATCCACATCATGAAGACTTCAGTCTGGCAGAGCTCTTGCTTCTTTGTGAAGGGATTTAGCTAGTCATCCTATCACTCAAGACCTGCAGTTAAACCTGCAACAAACATAGTTGACCTTCCGTTAAGCCTTACATCTGCAATGCTTTGTTTATGATATAATTATTTCATACTTTCAAACTTCAGTATATTATACTTCTAGTCTGGTAGGGCAGCAGGAGTAATGCTATTTTTGACAGTAAAGCTTCCTAGCATTGTATTTCAGTACAAAGTTGGCCAGTTTGTGGTGAAGCATCATGAAAGGTGAAAATTATTCCAGCTCATTGATTATAATATTTACTTTCAGTAATTGTCCTAATAGACGTGTTTTTCTCCCTAGTTAAATGGGTCGGAGTTGGAAAATCAAGAGAGTCGATGATCCAGCTGTTTTAATCAAATGAAGAACTTCAGTGAGAGAAGCACAATTTGGCATTCATCCGTTCCTTACTGCTTCCTCTTTGAATGGAGATGCTATTTAAAAGAAACATGTTCTTCTAAGAATTGAATAGAAACAAAAATATATTCTATATTGTAACATTTTATTTATCTTTAAGTTCTTAGTAAATTCAGGGTAAAATCTTGGTGGCCATCATAAAAAAAAAGTATTCTTAAAAAAAAAGGAAAAAATATTTTTTTTTAAATTTGAGCCATGTTACTATTTGAAAGTATTTTACATCCATATAGTCATTTCTTCTTGCTGAAACCAGTATTAAGCCTTTTCCAGTAGTTACTGGGTAACTTTAGAGTTGTGAAGCTTGGATTTGTTCTTCAGCTTCAAATGTTAAAATGTCTATGTATCTGGGTTGGCACTGGTAAGACAGATACCATGTACTTAAATTGGTTGGATTATACAGATTCTCAGTTTCTAAAATACAGCAGAGTTGGGTAGGTATTTGACTGCCCAAAGCAAAGCAAACACAATTATCTATAGTTCTTAAATAATGATTTTTTTAATAACCCACTAAAATGAATGGAGACCAGCTAAAGTATTTTTATCACAGAGCCTGTCCTAGTAACTGAGGTAACATCTGTAGAAAGGTCGAACTGGAGAAAGTTGACCTGTCTTAATAATTCTTCCAAATATCCTGGAGACTGTCAGATGTGCAGTCTTTACTTTATACAGTGGAGAAGGAGTGAGTGAAGGTGGAAGGAAGAAGAGTCCTCAGGGTGCAAAACACATGGGAAGCGTGGAACTGAGACAGCATGCTGTGTTTTCTCAGTGAACCTGAGACATTTCTTCCTGCTTGTGCAGTGATTTCCAAAGTTTTACTGTAGTTCTCTGTTGAGGAACTTGGGACTTGTGGCTCTGTAAGACACACTTGCTTCCACAGCTCCTAGGTTTCCAAGAATAAATCAATGCATGACATAATGATGACTGCTGCAGTATTTACACCCCTCACACATTTTGACCTTCCTCAGCAAAATGCAATGCCTATTTATAGAAGGGGATGACATGTGGCAGCCAGGGTTGAGACATGTAGAAGCTGTGGAGAGGTCCAGAATCTTCAAGAATACACTTGGATTTCTTTGTGGATCTTCTAATTCATAATGGTTATGCATCAAGAGCTCTCATAAAAGGCCTAGCTCTTGCAGAGGAAAAAAGTTACACTAGAAATGGAGTTATTCCCTAACTGCAGAACTTTTTGAATAAATGTTCCTTTTCTATATATGTCTCGGAGAGCTATAACAATATTTTTGTATCATTCCCAGGGACTGTGGAAACAGCATCACAACCCCAGTAATGCCATTATGTAGTATGTGAAAATAGCCCTTTTCTGAGATGATAACTCCAAGGATACAAAATTACATTCTTTGCATCAGAGATGGGGGAAAAGTAAAAACCTGTGCAGAATATAGTCATACTCATTCCCCTTGTTTTTTATCACTCAGTAGTAAGTAACAGTTAATGTTCTAACCCATTTGTGTCAAGAAGCAATTACAGAAGTACCTGTACAAGCACATAGCGAGCACTAAATTTAACTGATTAAACTGATTTACAGATGTCTTGCTGCTTGTAAAGCAGAAATTTTACACCTTCTGGCTGCAGTGCTGTCTCTTCAAACCCCAGTTCATCACAGACTGTGGCTTTATGCTACAAGCAAATACCCTTTATCTTGGGGCGGGGGAGCCAAAGCTGTGAATCCTTAATTCAGCTACAACTCCTTTGTCCATCTTTGACAAGTTGTTTAATCTCCTTGCTACTCTTTTTGCAATTTGTGAAATGGCAGTTAGGAATACATCCTCACCTCTTTTTACACTGTTTTTTGGAGTTAAGACCTGCAGTCCCTGCTCTGACATCGATGAGGAGGCTCTCCCCATCATATTTGTGGGTGTTGTAATGAAAGAGCAATGAGATTTCTGACCTTATTTAATGTTTGCAAAGCACTTCTGAAAGATGCTTGGTAAGTGCTAATTATTACAAGCACTGTGAAATGTGCCTCATTTATAGTGAGGTAATTTAAGCATAAGGATGCTGGGAGGTACAGTAATTTTTTGTGTTCACATGGCTTAAGCTTGTGCCATTGGCCCTACTGGATGATCCAGACCTGTTCCTTTTCTGGGCCCCATCTTCATCAGTGCATTTGTACTAGGAGATTGCCGCTATGTTTAAGCTTTGGTTGATTTATAGGCAAAGTCCACAATGACTAACAAGGCACTCAGTGTGCTGAATAACTGGATTAAGTGATCAACTCTAAATGATGTAGTGGGCATATTGAAAAAAAATTATGGTTTATGGCTTAATTTTCACAGGATTACTTTCTCTTGTTCACCTAATCTTTTTATTTTCCATTAAGTAATTTTTCCATTAAGTCTCCGTTAGATCTACATTGCCTGTCTCTCCATGCAAGGATTTATCAAAAACCCAGTGATGTTGTCAGTGGGCATGATGTAATGGGCAATCCTCCTGCGACTTATCTGTCACCGTAACGAATAATGTCATGCATTTTATTTCATAGCATGGATTTTTTTAAATGAAATTTCTACTCCTATTGAATTTCATGTGTTGTCATTGAGTTAAACGTGAATAAGTTCAGGCTTTTACTGAAAAGCTCTTTAACCTACTGAGTGACACAATGCTTAATAAGAACATTTTTATGTAAATTTGCTTTTACTGTGGCTGTTTCCCATGTGTATTACTTTGTATTGAATTTCATTTTAATAACAATCACTGTGATGCATTTAATTTCTTCTTTCTCCCCAGCCGAATGCAATAATAATGATTAAAACTGGTTGATGCATCATCCTGTTAGATATCTGGATGGAAGAATAAGCGTAAATGTCTACCAAAGTGGCGTAATTTGTAGTAAAGATTATAGTTTTTTAGAATTAGCAATTACTGATTCACTCATGCACATTAATGTATTTGACAAATTTTCTCACACTTACCCTTACAATATGGCCTTCACAGTCAGGTATATGCTTCCTAACACATGCAGTATAGGATTTTGAAGCTTATGTAATTTTTAATTTGGCTATATATAGTATTACAGTTCTGGTATAATGCACTTAGAAAAGAAAAGAAAATTAAGCATTTCCATAGCAATGTACAAACTATAGTTACACCTTATGCAGATTTTTTCAGATGAATTTTGGATCCACACCTGTTTATTCTGTCCTGCAAAGACATGTATTAAAACCAATTTAAAGTAACAGTGCTTCGCCTCTATTTCTCCCTTCTTTTTTTTTCTTTCTTCTTTTTTTTAAACACGATGCACTTCATACAAAAATCTGGTTCAATATTTCATAGATTTTAAAAAGTAACTAGTGGCATTGCTGAATGAATGGTGATTTTCTTTCGATGTACAGATTCTATGTTTGGCTTTTTTTTTTACATATTGTATAAACTTTGTTACACCATCCCATTTGCAGATTGACTGGCGATCCACCTTTACCACCAGGGATTCATGGTTAGTCATCTTTAGTTAGCTCACCTGAGCGAGCAATAGTTTTATGAAGAAAAAACTCATTTTCTAATGAATGCAAAAATGTTATTGCTGTAGCAGCTGGCTCAGAAGAACTGATGTGAACTCCATATAGCTCTTTATCAACAGCCTGTGCTAGAAAGAAAAGGTAGGTGCTGGCTGAGATAAGTAATTATCACCTCTAAAATTTGGGTGGCCTTCAGAGAAGTACTGTTAGGGCTTTCAGAAGCCTTTATAGAAATCACTCTTTTTCTCATCTGTTTTAGAAGGAGCCTGGAACAGCAGGTGAGTGACCTCCAGTAACTAACAGCAGGTTAATACACAATTCAGGGCAATGGCTGAGAGCTCTATGAGAAATGCTTTGGTAATTAACTAGTGTTTCTTCATTTCCATTGCATCGGTTTATATATATATATGTATAAATTCACATCGAATGGCCTTTGGTAGCTGAAGCATTGGAAGCAGTTTCATCTAACTCTAAATGATACTGGCAACACCCAAGGCAGCCAGAACCCCCCAAAACTAAGGGAGTCTGTCTTTGCTGAAATTACCCACAGGGAAAACACTCTGGTTTGTTCCTGGTCTGGCTGTTGTCTGTCACCCTGGAGAGCTGAGTCTTAGAATTGGGAGAGATGAAAGAAGATAGACAGCCCAGTAAAAATGGGAACAATGTGACTGTCTTGCCTTCGGAGAGTTGCAACTAATAGATGATTTCCTGCCCCTACCCACTTCCTAGTAGTACTTAACATGAGGTCAAGCATTAGCCCACTCCTTATTCCTCATGGAAGGGGCCCAGCTTCCTTTAACATTTCATATCTGTCAGAGAGCTGGTTTCAAGGCTGGTTTGCAAAAGGATGAACTGACATCACCCTTTTAACCAGGCATCACGCAAGAAAAAAATCCAGCTCCAACCATCTTACGTGTAGAAGTTGTACCAGTTTGTGGTATAGCCACTCTGTCTGGGGAGTAGCCTGTGGATTTGTTGGCTACTAATTTAATAGTTTGTTAGTGCTGGTTTTGTCGCTTTACTAGATCCATGTCGCCAATGAAAAAAAAGGGTCCCTGAGGCGTGGAGCCTGGTTGATCATCACAGTGCTGCATGGGGTTCGTGGTGTGTGAGAAGAGGTACTGTACAGCCTGCTTCAGGGAGATCGGAGAATGGGATCTTCCCAAATCACAGGTCCATCACAAACAAACTTTGGTAAGGAACACCTTTTACTCTTGGATGGGGCTGGCTGAACCCTTACATATCACTCAAATTTAAAGTAAAAAATTATCCTTGTAGATGTGAGCCATAGAGTGAGGCATTAAAGAAGTAAAATCTATGTAAGGATTTCAAGACTTTGCCTTTTAATCTCTTAAAAACTCAAAGGAAATCAGTTGTTCTGAAATAGCTTCACGTGTTGTTACTATCTTTACGTTTCTGGAGTAAAGACTATGCATCAGTCCTAAGAGACTTTAAGAAAAAAAAGCTAACAAACAGGCAAGAAGGTCTTCCTGTAAGCACATACACTTTATAGCTTCCTTTAATATAGAAAGTTTTGATGAGCAGCTGTGTTTTTCAGTGGTTGGAAACAGTAGAAATTGTATCACTGTCTGCAGAATGCCTTTGGCAAGGGAATGTCTTTGTCAAGAAAAAATGTAACACTCGAATGTTTTTGCAATCTTGAGATAGCGTACCCTTCCTTTGACAGGCGTTACCTTTTAGAAGTTGAGTACATACACCAGAGTTTACATTACAGTCCTGTAAATAGCGCCTCAGACAACAGTGTTGGGTTTCAGGAGATGCCTTTACAGTGCTTGATAAGTGGCAGAGCGCTTCAGACAGTTTAGGTGGCTGCTGAAATCCTTAAAATACCCTGGGCAGAAGCACTGGAGACGTATTTTCTTAAGGATTGTTGAATATAGTCAACTATACATGGCCTTACAGCAGAGGTGGCAGTGTCCATCTTCATCTTGCCCTATATGAGACAAAACTTTTAATGCTAACTGGGCCTGATTCTTCAACTGTGTGGAAACGGTGTTTGCCGCTGAGGTTTGTGGAAGCTGGGCTGGCTGTAAATGGACCCATGCAAGGGGTGCTGGAGTCAGCCTCTGGTGAGTCTGACAATGACAAACTTGGTAAATACAATGCATTAGCAGTCGCTCATAAAACAGTGTTTCTTGCTTCTGATGAGGAAACTCCCAGTTAGAAACCTGTTGTATTTAGAGTTACGTTTCCACTGAGATTCTTAAAATAGTGCAGTGCTCTGGAATGAATGGAAACCTGTCCTTTGAGTTCTGAATTCCAGCGTGGCTGACAACAAATGGCAAAGACCTTGATAAGCTTCAGAGCTGGGCAACAGAAAGCTCATGATGCTCAGGAAGAAGCTCAGGGTTCCCCGTGTCTCAGGACAGCCTGGGAGGCACCTGGCTGAGGAGCAGCTCTGCTAAAAAGGACCTGAGGTTTACAGCAGAGGCCAGGGTGACTATAAGCCAGTGATGCTCTTGCATCTTGAATAAAGCAGATGGCCTACTGGGCTATGCCAGGAGATGGAGGGAGGTTATTTCCCATTACTCATGTTGGTGGTGAGTACCACTGATTCGTGCTAAATGTCCACTGGCACCCGTTGTAATAGCATGTTTTGTGTCCTTAGTAAATGGGTGAAAAAGAAAAGGAGAACTGGGGAGAAGATCCTTGTTGCAAGAATCACCCTTGCCATAGGTAAGCTACAGTCCCATGGCATAGTGACATGCACATCGGTGCTACAGTTACAACTTCACTGCTTAGTTAGCATCATATAGCGTCAAAACCAGGCGATTCATGTATTTTGAACTTTGTGTTTTGTACTCCAGTTTCCTTCTGCTTCAGTTTTTCCAGCCATTGAGGCTGTGCCCTTGCGGTGGCTTCATCCTGCTCTGCCACGACTGTTATCACTGTTCCACGCTTTGGTTTGCACTATGTAGTAGTGTACCCAGCATGGAAACTGGGTTCCTTTCTCATGAAATTGAACAAGAGATGCTCTCCAGCAGTGCCCCCTCTATGTTCCAGATGCCAATCAGAGTTCAGTCCATGGGACTGGACAAGAGCTGGGCAGAAGCAACTTTCCGCGTACAATGTGGATATTGGGTCCTGGGCACCAACTGCTTTGCGTATTTGGTCCTGTAGCGCTGCACTGCTTGCTAATACACAGGTTTTGAACGTCAGCCACTCCGTCTTCCCTTATCCAGCTCTCTGTTCACTTTATACTAATCCCTAACTAGTAACTAATTATTCCATGTATGGTTCTATATCAAATGCTTAGTGAAGTCTATTAAATAGATTATAACAACTCCATTTCCTTTGTTTATAAAATCAGCTATTATCCAAGCTACTTGGGGCTCATTATTTTTAAGTCCATTTTGCATTTACCTCCATTTTTTGTAGTGAGCCTTTCCTCAAAAACATTGCTGAAGTCTTGCAAACTACTTCATCTAGACCAGGGGTCCTCAAACTTTTTAACCAGGGGGCCGGCATGCGGATGAAGTGGCAGGCAGTCATCTGTGGCTGCTTAGTTTCCCCCCCCTCCCAACCCCTGGCAGGCTGGGGGGGGTGGTGTGTGTCTGTAAATACCGGGGCCAGATTGAGGACCCTGGGGGGCCGTATCCAGCCCGTGGGCTGTAGTTTGAGGACCCCTGATCTAGACTATTAACTCTCTGCTTGTCAACAAATGTTTTTCAGTGCCTCCTTTAAAAGTACTAATTTTTCAGTTCTCAGATAACACCACTCACAAACTGAATGGTTTTTAGAAGCATTTCTTCCTGCCCTGCAATTGTATAGAGCCATTATTTCAGGATTCAGGAATGCAATTTATATCTGTACCAGTGGGGCCATAATCATGTCCATGTGAGATAAAATGTAGTTTGAAGGCATTTACTGAGTAAGTTTATAAAAGGTTTGCCTTGCCATTCTGAAACAGCATTAAGTTTCTATCTATAGCTTGTAAAGAAGATTACTGGAAAAGGTAACTAAGAGATCAAACCCATTTCCTGAGGATTTGGTCCACTGATTTTAAGTAGATATATATGCTGCATAAAAAGTAAGAATATACCTTCAGGGATCTCTTCTTGCCTATATTGGATACTGAAATAAACAGGGGGCTGGGCAAAAAAGCAGCTCCAGCTTTGCCAGAAGAACTGAAGTTGGAATAAAACAGCAGCAAGCTTGTGTGCTGGGTGCTGTACTTGGCCAAAAGAATGACCAGTGTCTGGGACGGACGCTTGAGGGCTGTGAATTTTGAAGAGCTAGGAGAAATGTCGGGCTACTCTCCTCCGTTTCTCAGTCACTTATTCAGTGCCCATGGTACACTTCTGTATTTGCCTCAGTTTCAGTGGTGATCTATTGGTGTATATATAGGTAGTCCTTCCTGGAGTTCAGGTAGTGATAAAGAATCAGTATTAGAAACACAAGCAATACTGAACATCTTGAGCATCAGTCTGAAAGTCTTCCAAATCTTGCAGATAGGAACAATACAGTAGAAGAAGATACAATTGGTCGCACCAATACCTTCTCTGAAATTTTCATGCAGGAAAAAAAAAAAAAAGGATTTTTTTAAAAGAAAAAAGGTGAATGCAGTCTTGCTGGAGGCTTGTAGCCAGCAGTGTTCCCCAGGGCTCAGTGCTGGGTCCAGTCCTGTTCAACTTACCAGTGACCTGGATGAAGGGACAGTGTGTGCCCTCAGCAAGTTTGCTGATGGTACAGAAGGAGGAGGAGCGGCTGACACACCAGAAGCCTTTTACCATTCAGCGAGACCTGGACCGGCTGGAGAGCTGTGCAGAGAGGAACCTAATGAAGTTCAACAAAGGCTCTGCACCTGAGGAGGGACAGCCCCAGGCACCAGCACAGCCTGGGGCTGAGCTGCTGGAAGGCAGCTCTGCAGAGAAGGACTTGGGAGTTCTGGTGGACAGCAAGTTGTCCATGGGCCAGCAGTGTGCCAGGGTGGCCAAGGGGCCAGTGGGATCCTGGGGTGTGTTAGGAGTGTGGCCTGCCCCTCTGCTCTGCCCTGGTGAGGCCACCTGGAGTGCAGTGTCCAGTGCTGGGCTCCCCAGTTCAAGAGAGACAGGGAGCTACTGGAAGGGGTCCAGCAGAGGCTACACAGTTGCTGAGGGCACTGGAGCATCTCCCTTGTGAGGAAAGGCTGGGGGAGCTGGGGCTGTTTAGCCTGGAGAAGAGATGACTAAGAGGGGACCTTACCAATGTGTACAAGTATCTTTGGGGCAGGTGCCAGGAGGATGAGGCCAGGCCCTTCAGTGGTGCCCAGTGACAGGGCAAGGGGCAATGGGCACAGACTGGAACCCAGGCAGTTCCACCTGAGTATGAGGAAGAACTTCTTCACCTGGAGGGTGACTGAGCACTGGCACAGGCTGCCCAGAGAGGCTGTGGGGTCTCCTTCTCTGGAGATGTTCAAAACCCACCTGGATGCAACTGTGCAACCTGCTGTAGGTGACCCTGCTTTAGCAGGGGGTTGGGCTGGGATCTCCAGGGGTCCCTTCCAACCCTGACCATTCTGGGATTGTGTGATATACATGGCAGGAACATACTGAGTGTAAATATATAGAATAAGTTGTAATGCATATTCATGTACATCAAAAAGAGGTCGAGTGGAAGAAATAAAAGATGTTGGCTAATTAAGGCGTTACAAATGGGATAAGACATTTTGTCTATTAGAGATTGATTTGCACCAGACTACGTAATTAAAATACCAAAGCTGGTACTGATGGAAGCCTGAGCCTTACGCAAAATGTATTGATGATTTCCATCTAGGGGAAATATGCCAGCAGCACAAAAAAGGTCTCATTTTATTTATTGGCACTCTGAATGGTAGGCCTAGGACTGAACGTTACTTTTGTAGCTTCTATCGCAGCCCTCATGCAAACTGCTCAGCAAACAGCAAAGTGAATTAGTGCCTTCAAGACTTCCCAGTGTAAACAGATTCCAACCAAAAAGGCTGTACTAAGAAAATTTCCACATTATCCCAAGAGATGGGCCCTGTAGCTGCGGCATGCTATCCTGGCAGCATTCCGGGACTCACATTGACTCTCTGCAGCTTCTGTTTTCTGGACAGAGATTTTTTTTATCCAGGATTGACAATACAACCACACATACTTAAAATAAACACACTTTGTGGGCTGCTGCTGGGGAATTGTTTATTAGACATAGTGCAGAGAGGCAAGTTCTTCGCCAGCGTGTGCTGACATAGTCCCTTTGAGCTGGATGGATGTACCCTGAGTTATTCCAGCTAAGCAGCTGCTTTAGGGAAGGGGTAAAGGCAAGCGTGCAGGGCAACAGCATACAAAGCTGCCTCGAAGCAAGAGTTCACTTCCACAGCAAAATAACAAGACCAGGGCTGGCTGCAGCTGTAGTGTGGAGGGAGGAAGGTTTTGCCCAGCCCTTCCCATGCTGTGTGAGGGAGAGGATGTTCCATCTGCTGCGTAGGGCTGGTCGAAGGGCAGAGGTACTTGCAGCCTCTCCCAGGTAAATCCACATTGAATAATGGAATAGCACCGCTTGGACACAGATTTAAGTAATTCTTAGGACCACCACCAAGTATTAAATGAAAAATGTTGCCGGCAGAGAAAGAAACCGGAACATCGTGGCACGTTAGGTCAGGAATGGCAGTTATCACTGTCAGAGCTTGATTTTCTTTTTTGTTGATACATTAAAATAATCTGGAAAGAGGCAAAATAAACAGAAACCGTGTGCAGCAGAAATGAAGGCACACAACTGGAAAGGCCAGGAACAACCATTATGAAAAAAACTTGGAGAAAGCAGCCTCTTTGTAAACCCTGGACGTTGTTGTCATCAGAACAGTGACAATCTTTGCAACAGCAAAACCAGTTTATAGTCTTGAGAGTGCCCTCTGGTGTAAGTGGGACCTTCGAGTGTTTTGATCTGTTGAGCAGAACTGGTGTAGCTCGTAGCTGGCAGAATAGTAACATGTCATGAAATTCAAGCACGCCATGCTAATTTAAGAGCAAGTACTGTGTGCCATGCCAAGGTGGCAGAACCCCGGCTTACTAGCAGCATACTTCAAGAGCCAGCCCTTAATCCTGCGCATCACTGGCTTATCAAACATTTTTTGATGCACGAACCAACTCATCAAGATGAGGACATGAACTCCATTGCTAACGAGTCATAGTAAAATGACATGCACTTGCAAATAGATAACATCTGAACTGGGTGTGTAGCACTTTGATCAGAGTTGTAAACAAGTCTGTTGAAGGCTGATGTGCTACCGTAGTATGCAAAAAGAAAACAGTATGGAAGAAAGGAAATGGCCCCAAGCTATTCTATTAAAAGCAGGTTTATTCAAGGAGTGTTTTTTAATCATCAAATCCGTATTGCAGAGCACAGAAAGGATTGTACAGTGGGACGGAGTGCATGGCCCATGGTGCTTTAGTCCTACCAGGATGTGTGTGCGTCCTGATACCAGCTTAACAGGGGCTGCACATGCACATCAGCTACTAGAATATGTATTCCACTTTAAAGAATTTCCAGAATATTCCTCTCAACGGTTTAGCATGAAAACATTAGAAAAGAATCAGCAAGTTGGCCAAAATTCACTCTTTTTATATCAGTACAAATTGAGAGGAATCATTAAGGAAGCTTCTTATTTAAAGTGGTGTAAGAGACAGAGTCCCACCTCTAGATGTTGTGTTTGGATTTCTTTCTAAATGGCCTAATAATTAAAGAATAGAATAAATGGGGAATTTTGACTACAAGCACGTGGAGAACCATAGGATGGGTTGGGTTGGGAGGACCTTAAAGACCTTAAAGACCTAATTCCATCCCCTGCCACGGGCAGGGACCACCCCCCCACCCCCCCGCCCCAGCCCAGGCTGCTCCCAGCCCCGTCCAGCTTTGCCTTGAGCTCTGCCAGGGATGGGGCACCCACAGCTGCTCTGGGCAGCCTGGGCCAGCGCCTCGCCGCCCTCACGGGGAAGAATTTCTTCTTCATATCTCATCTAAATCTACCCTTTTCTAGTTTAAAATCATTACCCCTTGTTCTGTTGCTACACAACCTTATTAAAAGCCCCCCCCAGCTTCCCTGTCGGCCCCTTTGGGCACTGGCAGGTGTTGTCGGGTCTCCCCCGGAGACTTCTCTTCTCCAGGCTGAACAGCCCCAACTCCCAGCCTGCTCCATAGCAGAGGGGCTCCAGCCCTCTGAGCATCTTCGTGGCCCTTCTTTGGACTGGCTCCAGCAGGTCCATGTCCTTATGCTGTGGACACAGTAGTTCAGGTGGGGTCTCACGAGAGCAGAGCGGGAGCATCAGCAACCTTGAGCTGCTGGTCACACTTCTTTTGATGCACCCCAGCATAAGTAAAGCTGGAGGGAAAGATAACGTGGTTTTAAGGCCCTTCCGATGCTTACGGGAATGTACTATTAGGCATTTGGAACACTTCAAAAGCTAATATAATCTCCTGGATTGCTATTTAGCTGCCACCTGTTCCTAAAATGGAACACTAACTTGTTACGGTAAATGGATAAAGGTTGCTTGCAAAACAAGGCACAGAGGGGAAGACAGGAGACTGATGAATATTTAGATTCATAAAGCCAATTTGGACATTGTGGATATGTGGTCTGACCCTGCCTAAAACAGAAGGCAGAATTCTCCTCAGTTTGCTCTTTTCCAAGCTTGTAAGTGCTTTTCCTTTCAAGAAACCCTGCAGTCTTGATTTGCAATGTCTGTGATTTACACTGTCTGTGACTTTTGTTCTAGTCTGCATGTTTATTTCTAACTGCAATTTGGAGTAGTTGGAAGCAGTGGTTGACAGGCAAACATTTATTATGATTTTCTTACAGATGGATCCGAAACAAAAATCTTAAAATCCAGAATTGCTTACTGGAGTATTTAAGATCTAAATCTACACATTTTACAGGCAAAGTCTATTGTAGTTCAGGTCTGAATGTGATATATTTACTAATATCGGTCTCAGTGCAAAAGGGATGCAATGCCAGTTCTTACAAAGGGGTCAGTGTGATCCTGAGGACTGTGTATTGGTGAACCTGAGGAAGCTTCTAGCAATTCAATGTATTTATAAGTACATATAAGTAAGGAAGATGAGCAGTGAGGTATCATGTTTGCTGCTGCATTATTATTAAAAGTCAAATCCAAAAGCCAAGTAGGAAGAGCTACAGCTGTGTATTTTCAAGGCTGCGATGATACCAAACAGGCAATAAATTGACAGTATCAGTAAGTGTGCAGTACACGTGGGGGAAAAATAATCTCAGTTACATACTTAGAGTGATGGGTTCTGAATTAAGTGATTAGCACTCAGGGGGGTGATGCTGTGAACCATTTATGAATAGTTCCCTGAAAGCATCAGTTTGGTACTTCAGTAGTAATCAGAACGACAAATCAGATGTTAGGAATTACTAGGGAAGGGACCAAGAAGAAAACACCTTTAGATTTGTGCTGTCTGGGTGCACAGCATGCCCGCAGCAGGTGCGCTGGCCACCCAGCTTCAGGAAGGGCATTAGAGACTGTGAGAGGTATGGAAAAGGCTATCTGAGGCTGTCTGTGCCCTGCAGCCTGGGCATGCTGCGGGCACTCGGCCACCTCGTCCCCCACTGCCCTGAGCTCTTGAGTCACCTGGGGCTCCCTCCCTTCCTCCTCACCCACTCCAGGCACTCCCCAGAGCACTGGTGTGCGTTCGAGGCTTCCCGTGCCGTGCACCAGGACGTGGCATGGGCGATGTGGGGTGGGACACGCTGCAAGGGAGTGCTTCATCATGGCAAAATATTTTGGCTTGAATAAAAGGTGAAGGCAGATGCTAGAGCAGATGTCTTTATGGTCACGGGTGTTACACAGAGAGTCAATAGGGAATGTTTATTCATTATTTTTTATACAACCAGACAAAGGCAACACCCAAGGAAATTAACAGGAGGCAAACTGAAAACAAACCTGATGAAGCATCTTTTTTAAAGTAATATATTGCTAAATTACAGACCTTGCTAGACAAAATAGAAAATTAAACATTGCTGATTTTGAGAAGGGGGCTGGACAAATTAATGAAGAGGTGGCCTACTGACAGCTATTGATCATTAAGATCCACATGGAAATTTTGGCTCAGAAAATCTCTGAACATTAAACTGCTAGAAGCAATGAAGGTTAACTATGGCCAGAGTCCTTTGGTGCCTGCCCTGACTTTCTTGAAGCACTGGTAGAACCAGAATATTAGGAAACACAGACCTAGCAATCACAGTCATTTTGGTCTTTATTTTGGTCTTTAAATCTGCTTACTGCAAATGGAAACTACTGAAAGAAATGAAATGCAATTTTTCTTTGTTCTGTAAGTGACAAAGCTATCAACCAGGCAATTTGTCTGTAATTTTCACAGAGGCACAGGAGAAGCAAAGTGGCAAGAAAAAGACTCATTTTTATTCCCTGCTTTTTTTTTTCACAAACATGTTTTCAAGGATAAACCAGAATTTCACAATTTTTGTTAGTGGTTTGGGATTTGTTTGGGCTGCTTTTTTACATTCAGAAGCCGCATAACGTATCACACAATCCCATTAACTAACCTGGGAAATCATCAGCATTAATTTTCATGAATGCTCAGTGCCAGCAAGCTTTGCCAGACCAGATCTCAGCTTTCTTCTACTTCCAAATCACCGGTGCATCTTCCTCAAGGCTTACTGCTATGAAACTAATACTTAGAATCATTCTGTTGGATAACAAGTCAACAGACTGGCATACGAACCAGTTCCCTCCCTGCAGGATGCTAAGGCATGTTGGTAGAGACCAGACAGAATAATTTTCCTTCATAGCTTACAAATAGGAAATAGCTGATCAGTAACAGATGTTGTTAAGGTAGAGGGTTGCAAAGCAATTAAGAGATGTCACCACCTGAGACTGACTCAGATGGCTGCAACAGAAGATTTTGCATCTGCCCTGCAGTGGGGTAGTGGTGGCACATGTCAAATGTAATCAGCCTTCGGGGAAAGTGCCTTTAAACTTACCTGTTAGTGACAGCACCAGCAGCACCACTGCAGCACATGCTGCTCACTTTCAAATCTACTTCTGCGGTGGTCTGACCCAGGCTGGATGCCAGGTGCCCACCACAGCCGCTCCATCACTCCCCTTCTCAGCCAGGCAGGGGAGAGAAAATACAACAAAAGGCTCGTGGGTCACAATAGGGAGATCACTCAGCAATGGCTGCCATGGGCAAAACAGACTCGACTTGGGGAAAAATAGTTCAATTTACTACCATTCAAACCAGAAAAGCACCTTCCCCCCATCCCTCCCTTCTTCCCAGGCTTAACAATTCCCGATTTCTCTCCCTCCTCCCCCCGAGCAGCACAGGGGGATGGGGAATGGGGGTTACGGTCCGTTCATCACACGTTGTCTCTGCTGCTCCTTCCTCCTCACACTCTGCCTTGCTCCAGCGTGGGGTCCCTCCCATGGGAGACAGCCCTCTGTGAACCTCTCCAATGTGAGTCCTTCCCACGGGCTGCGGTTCTTCACACACTGCTCCAGGGTCGGTCCCTCCCATGGGGTGCAGTTCAGGAACAGACTGCTCCAGCCTGGGTCCCCTGTGGGGTCACAGGTCCTGCCCAAACCTGCTCCAGTGTGGGCTTCCCTTGGGTCACAGCCACCTTCAGGCACCCACCTGCTCTGGTGTGGGGTCATCCCTGGGCTGAGGTGGGTATCTGCTCCACCACGAACCTGCCTGGGCTGCAGGTGGGTATCTGCTCCACCATGAACCTGCCTGGGCTGCAGGGGCACAGCCTGCCTCACCATGGGCTTCACCATGGGCTGCAGGGGAATCTGCTCTGGTGCCTGGAGCACCTTCTCCCCGTCCTTCTTTACTAACCAGGGTGTCTGCAGAGTGGTTGCTCTCACATTCACTCCTCTCGCCGGTGCAGTTTTGGGTTTTTTTTTCCTTAATAAGCTATCCCAGAGGCACTACCACGGTTGCTGTTAAACTTGGCCTTGGTGGGTGGCAGGTCCACCTTGGAGCCGGCTGGCATTGGCTTCATTGGATGTGGGGGAAGCTTCTGGCATCTTCTCACAGAAGCCACCGCTGTAGCCCCCAGCTACCAAAACCTTGCCATGTAAATCCAATACAATTTAACATTCTGAGATCAGCATTTCAGAACACTCCTTCAAAAGTAAAGCAACACTTTTAGCTTCTTTCTATTTCGTCAAGTTCTCAGACATTCAAGTTGCATCCACACTGATCCCATGCCAAGGAAATGAGTGATCTGCTTCCCTCTGTCCTGACAGGGCTCCATCTGAGTGGGATTACATTGTGATTCACCCATAATCCCCAAAGAGCTTCAGGGACATTGGAGTGTCTATCTAATGAATATTTACAAAGAAATTGCCTTAGAGAGAAAAAGAAGACCGAGAGTTTTCAATGTGCAGTGGAAAATTGCCGAACCTCTTTAAGCATTCATTTGTAAGTACATGCAGAAAAAGCCAAAGTAGGAATCTCTGTGGCTAGAGAAGGCATGGCAGGAGTCGGGCTTTGGAGGTTAGAGCTCAGAAGGGATTTCTGTGACTTACTGTGCATTACAACCATAGCTTCCACTCTGCAGACCACGAGGTTGGGCTGATCAGCTGTACAGAAAAAAAACAAAAAACAAAAACAAAAACAAAACAAAACAAAAAATCATATTAATCTGTATGAAATCAGTGTGTTGTACCTGCAAACTAGTAGCAGTTCAGTAGCTAGTGGGAATGTGGGTTTTGGTGTTCATTGATGAAAAAAATCGCTCCTATACTTGGTTGTGATTTTGTCCAGAATCCTAGTGTACATACAGGTGAAGGTCTGAATTCAGACACCTCCCTGGAAGAAATGCAGCTGTTTGCGAGTGATAACCTTCTTAAATGCTGCAAAACGTAGTACTGGCAACACCAACGCTTTGAAGATGTTTGCCCTGAGAAAAACAAAGTATTTTCAAAATATACATAGTAACTGGACTGCTACTTGGATTGAACATGGTGCTTTTAATACATGGAATGGTACATAGGCTGGTATAGACAGCTTAGCTATAAATAGCAAATTAATTGCAGTAATTCCCTGCCACAGGATGAAGTGGGAAGCCTGGGGGAGCTCTGTGGTTTACCTGGAACCGAGCGTCAGCCCTGAGGCCTCGCTGGGCACCTGCCCTGGCCTGGCCTGTGGCAGCAGCTCTGCAGCCTCCTTGCTGGCTGTTTTTTTTACAAAAAACCAAAGTGAATTCTTGCACTTTTGCACAGTTCTGTCGATCCTACAGCATTTAGACACCTAAAGCTTTGGCAGGTGGTTTCAGTTTGACGTGCGGAATTGACCCCCACAGCTGGAGGAGGGTTACAGGCAGGTGCGGTTATGGCGGCGCTGGGTGCAAGGGGGGTCGCTCCCCTGATTCAACAAGCAGCCGGGCGCTTACTAAACGAAGTCACCCATATACATAAGGTTTGCGAACGTTCAGAATCTCCTCCCTCCGGTGCCTCTTCCAGATGTACTTTTCACCTTCCTGGGCAGTTAGCTGAAGTTCCCGTTTATCTCTGCATACATGAGCGGCCTTTGTGGTTTAGTTTCTGTTATCTTAAACCATCAGCTGGCTAAAGGTGAGCCCTTCCATGCTGCCCACTCTAACCATTCCTTACTGCCCACGCTCACCCTGCCAAGCTAACACGTGCCCGCTGGGCTGGTTTTAACCTCCATCAGCACGATCCCCGGGTGGGATCCACCCTCCTCGGGGTGGGGGCCGCTTGGGTAGGAGGTCGCTGATCTCCTCCTGCCACAGGAGCCAGAAGGCTCCTGATTTACATCCTTGTGGAGCTCATCTGCATCGGCACCAACTGCCCCTTCTGGAGGCGCCGTGCCGAGCTCCCGCCCCCCGCCCTGTTTCGCCGCTAACGTCCTTCTTACCCTGCTAACTGCTCCTGACCTCTGCCCGCAGCAGTTTTAGGGGTTTTCACTACGGTAAGTTCTAGGAAGCGCGGGGGGAGCCCGACCGCGAACGGAGCCGCAGCGGCTGCGGGAAGGAAGCCGGGGCGGGGAAAGCGGGTTGATGGGCATGCCCGGGCTCCGGGGCCGCGTTGCGCCGTCCCGCCCCGCGTGTACCCCGGCGGGAACAACCGAGCGGCCTCGGAGCGCCTCGGGCTGCTCGCCCCGCCCACCCCCCCGCGCGCCCCCGTGCCGCCCTGCCATTGGCCAGGCGCGGCGGTGACGCGGCGGGCGGCCCCGTGGGAGGCGGCGCCGGGCCCGCCATGCCGAAGCGCTCCTGCCCCTTCGGGGAGGGGGCCCCGCTGCAGCGGAAAACACGCGTGGGGCCGCGCGAGCTGAGCCGGGGCGTGCGCGGCGAGGAGCTGCGGCGGGAGGTCTGCGGTGAGGCGGGGCGCGGGGGGGCGGCGGGGCGCGGGGGGGCGGCGGGGCCGCTGCCGCACCGGGCCCGGGCCCCGGCCCCGCCTGCGGGCCGCCCCCGGGCCCGGCGGCGGTGGTGGTGGGGGGCCGCCCGCCCCTAACTCGCCTCTCCCGCCCGCAGAGAGGACCCGGCGGCTGCTCTTCAGGGGCGCCCAGGCGTACATGGAGGGCCCCGCCGCCGGCGGCCCGGTCACCCGCTCGCCGGAGCCGGCTGAGGAGGCCCAGGGCGGCAGCGCGGGGCGCCGCTGGAGCGGGCAGCTCCTCATCGGCCCCGACGGGCGGCTGCTGAGGCGCTCGGCCGCCGCCAAGGGTGAGTGGCCCCGCGGGGGCGGGCGGCTGCTGTGTGGGCCGGGCAGCGCGGGCCGGGCCCCTGGTGCGCCGGGGGGGTGGAGGTGGTGGGTGTCTCTGTGTGTGGGCTGGGGGGGTGGGTCCCGCCCGGGGGGGTCCCTCCGTCCCTCCCTGGTTCCTCTCGCCGTGTTTGAAGGAAGCGGTAGGTCTGAGCTCCACCGGTCGCCGCAGAACCGCCGTGCGTGGCCGCTGGGGACTCTCCGTGGGCCTGACCCGCAGCACAGGAGCCACCGACACCGTCACGGCCGCGGCCCCGCCGCCCCCGGAGCTGCGCGCCCAGCCCGCGCCCCGCGCCGCTCCCGTTCGCCGCGCGGTACCGCGCCCCTTAACGGCTTCTTTTCCGAGCAGTCCCGCCCGTGGGAGCATCCCGAGCCTGTTCGTCCTGTGTGCGAGCTGCCGACGTGAAGGAGGCGTGCACGCAGTGCGACCGCTTCGTCTGCCCCAGCTGCAGCAGGCTCTGCAGCTGCTGCAACACCCTCACCTGCTCCTCGTGCTCCACCGTTGAGTAAGTGCCTTTTCAATGTTTGAACTTACTTTAACTGTATGTGCCCTGAAAATTGTCTGTAGCATACGAAGACCCAGCAGATAACTCGCTCATCCGTGTAAAAGACTTGAACTCTTCCCGTGGTGCTTTAGCAGCCGTAAAATGGTCTGAAACGCAGAAAATATAATGCCACGTGAAGCAGTCCAATCAATCTTAGTGCATGTCTAGCTTAGCTTCCCATGTAAATGTTCTAGGAGGCAAAAATTCCTTTTGCTTTCCTGCCAGCTATATTGTAAGCTGGCTAGTGATGAATGAATGCGCTCCCAAGCAGTAATCTTATGTTTTTGTAATCATTGTTAACGGTTCTATGCCCACAAAAATACGTTGAGTGTGCTGTGTGGGAATCCCATGGTTACAGTTGATAATGGAATAGGGTGGCATTCTTTGTTATGTTCCAGAAACAGCAGATGCACTGACTATTTCTTATGATTTGCTTTTCTTTCTCTCTTCCCTATTCCCCCCCCCCCTTCCCCCAGTTATGGTGATGTGGGAGAGCAAGTTCTCTGCAATGGTTGTTCAATATTTCAAGTCTGAAAGTTGATGAAATAGCCTTTATGGCTAAGATGTCTGTAAATTTCATGAAGTCTCCTCCTTACGGCTGGTCAATTAATTCTTCTAGCACATGAATTAATATGGAAGCTCTGTGTTTTATATCTTTATATTGTACTTTTTAATATTGTAGCTAAATAAACATTTATATTTTGAAGATTTTTATATTATTTTGAGTCAACTTTCTCCTTTTCCCTAGTTGTGATATATGCGTATCTGGAAAGGGCCACTTTATGCTCTTACCTGGTGTTCCTTATGTAGTAAAAAATTCAAAATACTCATCCAGTGTCTTTCCACTTGTTCATGTTAGGACACACTTTTCTGTGTTATATAAATTAGTTGTTCCTTGTGTGCTTTCAGGTGAGTGTAAATCTATTCTGGACACGCAACATTTTGGATTTGCTGATTTCTGGTTAGATTTTTTTAAACTGTCACAAACATCTCATGATTACTGACAGCTTGAATGGTTTTAATTGTTCTTTCCATGGCAACTTTGATAAAAGAACGGTACACCAGCTTGGAGCAAGAAAGCTTTTCTCAGTAGTTAAGTATCAAAGACAATTTTCTTGTACCCTCCTTGCAGTGTCTTTCTTGGAAGGCAGCTCATATATATAACTTGATCATCTACACTGTAAACTTCATATTGTCCTGAGCACCCACTCAAAAATAGCACATGAAGTGGTCTGAAGAATGGTCAGTGCTCAAGTGTACATCTCCATAAATGAGCTCATTCCTCATTTTCCTTTCATATCACTGCAGAGACCGGTTTGCTTACTATTATTGTTTGTGCTGCAAGAGTAAGGCTATCATGAAGTACTACTGGAAGGCTCCTCAAAGTAATTTCCTTCTACTGTTTTTGCTATGTTTAAAAAAAAAAAGCACCAGACTTTTAATCTTGCAAACCAGATATGCATAGCTACAGTGGTCTTTACCTCAGGAAAATGATGATGTAAGTGGCTGATTTTAGACTGTAGGAAAAAAAAGGAACAGATTTGGTGGGAGAGGGGGGAATCTTGGGGCACTTGCAGCTAATGCTGTTTCCCAAATTATTTCCCCTGAATTCACAAAGCAAAGTCTGCCACTTATGCTTCCCAGTCTTCTCAACTGTGATTAGTATGTTTTGCATGGAGTAACTTTTTTTTTACCTCTTTCCCTCCACCCTAGCCACTTCCATTTGAAGAAATTGAAAGGCCCTTGCATGCAAGTCGAGAAGCATAGTGGGTATTTTTACATTTCAGAATACTGCAACTAACCAACCAGAACACTAGCAATGCTTTAACAAAGGTGATAGCTGTTGCTGAAGGGCTGTACTTCACAGCCGCACAGCGCGTGGCTTTGGATGTAGCGGCCACGATGAGGTGTAAGGTGACCTGCTTTCGAGCTCCAGTGTAATACTTTGGATAATTATGTGGAGACTTTTAAAAATGTGTGTCCTTCAGAGTGCTGGGGGGGCGCTTTACTGTGTCAGCCACCTGCGTGCTAGGCTAGTCTGGCTGCAGGCTCGGTTGTTCCCCTGTTCTGCATGCTTTGTAGCCAGTTAAGATGGGAGAGTGTACTAGTTCGTTCTCCAGTCTTGATGTTAAGCAAGTGTAAAACGTATCTTGTGCCTACTCCCAAAACAAACAAAAAAACCCCCGAGTCAGGTGAGCTAGTAGTGCAAGTATTAACTGTCTTTTCAGAACTAATAGGTTAAGCCAGGATGATGGCAGATCTCTGGTACAGTGCCCAGCTGTCAGGTATCGTAGGGCAGATAAAAATGTTCTTATGGTAATCATCTTAAAACGCCAAGCTGAGTTTTATGAATGGGAAGAGTCTGTGGGTTACTGCATTTAAATGGTAGTTTTAGGAAAGAATTTTAAATCTTGGCTTTGTTTCATCTGAAGCTTCAGGCAGTGAACAAAAATGTTTTTTTCAGTCAAGCATATTTTTCAAACTGAAACCTTAAGTGTGTGTCTGCTTTTTCTCATTCTCTTCTGAGAGTGAGAGACTGAAAATACAGTTTTGCTTCTAGGCTCCTAGAGAGATGAGACATGTTGTTTACAAATGATTTATGTTTCAAAGTAGTTAATAGATATGTTTTTTTGGCTCATTTAGTCACTGCTGTATTTCATAGAAAGCTGTCCTGTAAATAATGATGTAGATTTCATGGCTCAAAGTTCTTACTTATCCTCTAGCCAGCCTCTTGAAAGACAGTTGTTCGTTAGGACAGATACCCGATGTGGAGTGAAGAGCTGGGAGAAGAAAAAAAGAAGGGCTGGAAGAGAAAGGTCAGAGGCTGGGAGGAGCAGGGTGGGAGGGCACAGAACTCTCAACTCTTGGATAGGGGTGGTGCTTCACACCTGTGAGAAATGTTTTTTAGTGGTTACCAGCTCGCTTGCTTCTAAATTGCTTCTCTAAATTTGAGAAATTTAGTAATGAAAACCCCTGAAGAGAGCGAAGGAAACAGCACAAGGAAACTCGACATTGGGGTGCCCGTGGCCTTCCTTGGCTTTATCTGTCCTTAAGCAAAAGCCCGCTGGCAGGAAGGTGCTCTCTTGGCAAAGCCTCCCACCGACCCTCTCATTTCACATTTGCAAAGCTGTGACACTCCATGTTAAGCTACAAAGTTTGGCCCTACAACCAGAAATCACTTCTCTAAGTTGCTTTTTATACTGTGCTTTGTTATTGTCATATGTTCTTTGCCTCCTATTCAGTACAAAGTGTCCTCTGAGGGGACAACCAGGGTGAAAATACCTTACAGCAATGATTTTACAGGTGGATGGGAAACTTTTGAGATCTGTATATCGTTACTGGTAAAGTAAGTCTCAAAGAGCACAGTTTAAAAGGAAGTCAACGGATACCTGATCAGGATAAAACGATTTCTTTTAATCCTAATGTGTGAGCAGATAGTAGAAATATATGGTTTCAAAGGTACCAGATACTCCTTTAAGGCCAGTCTGGGTGTTAAAAGATTTCAGTCTCCAGTATCTACAATCTGCATTAGAACAAACCCACAGAATAGTATGAAGAACTTCAGTAAAAAACTCAAGTGTATTTGTTCTTACCTCCTTCGGTAGCATTTATCCGTTACGTGCATCCTGCTTAGCAGTGTTGTATTTTTGGTGGGTAGATCAGACTGGGGGGGTGACACAAACAACCTTAGTCCTGTATGCACGGTGAGTAATTCCTATACGTTTTGCACATCAGGTCAGAAGCCTGTTTGCTTTCCAAGAGAAAAGTGAGCCATTCCGCAGGTGATCCAGACAACCGAAAAAAAAAAAGTAAAATTTAAACAAATCCTTAGCTCAGGACAGAAATCTAACTATGCCATTGTGTGATTGGTACATCTTTGGTTTAATAGAGCCAGCACCTGAGCCACTTCCCCTGGTTTTAGTGTCCTACTCATTTGGACCCTGACTTGTAGCCAAAACATAGACTTTCTTTTTATTTAATTATTCTTTCTGGGCAGCTGATGACTAGATTAGGCACAAACCCCAAGTTATTTAGGTGTAAGTGAAAGGTGATGTCCTTCTCCTCTTTATGAATATGGGTAAGACACGTGTTGCTTCTGTGCTGTATTTGGTGCCATCACCTGTGAGATATACTACAAAGTGGCAGCGATCTACAAATGGTTTAAGTCTTCTGAATCTTTTCTGGAGAGGTGAGGTGCAACCAAGAAGTAGAAGTGGAGACAGTATCTTTGCCCCTAGGTCTGTTAGGTCTGATTCTTTTGAAAACACACAACTAGCTTCTTGGTGAATTGGTTAGACAACAGCAAATGCTGGCACGATGCAGGTAATGCATACCTCTCACCGTGCAGGACCCTACCAATAGTTGCATGATGGTTTTATGTTTTGACAAGGTCAGGCTGGATTAAAAAATTGAATCCTAGTGAAATTGAATTGATAGTAAACTCCCATCTACGCTCTACGCGTGCAAACCTAGATATATTGCTCCTTTGTAGTTTTTGGTTAGTTACGCTATTTTTTCACCACGGCAGGTGATGCAACCATTAGCTGGTGCAGACTACCTAGGTGTGATGTCCTCAGTGCTTGGGGAAGCTCCAGTTAGTATAGACTGGTGGTATATGTCCATAGTTTATTCTGTTTATGTCAGGCTTGTCCTCTGCAGTGGTTTACCATGGATTGTCAGGCCAAGCTTAGATCCCAAGCGATTGTAGTAACGTGTGGTGTTGTCCAGGCAGGGGTGGAGGGGGGCAGATCTCCGCACCCCACACAAGCACGCTACCAACAGGCAGAACAAAACTGCTACAGCAGCACAAAGGTTGTAGGGCCAAACTGTAGCTTAACATGGAGTGTCACAGCTTTGCAAATGTGAAATGAGAGGGTCGGTGGGAGGCTTTGCCAAGAGAGCACCTTCCTGCCAGCGGGCTTTTGCTTAAGGACAGATAAAGCCAAGGAAGGCCACGGGCACCCCGATGTCGAGTTTCCTTGTGCTGTTTCCTTCGCTCTCTTCAGGGGTTTTTATTACTGAATTTTCCAGGGGGAGGTAGCAAAGCTTTGAACGTTGTGCTCTGTTCATATTGAAGCAAATCGGTTAACGTATTAAAGTAGCTAAGAGGCTTCAGAAAATGTTAATGCTTCGGTAAAAAATAAATAGGAGCTGTGTAATTCAAAGACCAACGCTGCTTGTGGATAGCAAATCAGAAGAAAATTATTCTAAATTTTTCTATTTTACATTAATAAAATTACAATAGAGCAAAAGTGATCAGACACTGTATATTTTATAATATTTTAATGATTATTACAGTTGCATGCATGGAACTCTTCTATTTTTTTCTTTTGTAGAGGTACTTGATTTCAAAAGATACTGAAAAAAACATACCTGCATTTTGAACTACTTTTGTACCATTGAACCATTGTAATAGAAGTTTTAATGACATTTGCTAGTGTTGTGTATTCTGGGCTTTGGTTATTTTGTTTTTTCCTTTAGGGAAAGCCTTAGCTGGAATCAAATTATTACAGCTTACAATTTTATTACAAGTTTTTAGATCTAGTGGCTGTGATTTCCATTAAACCTAGTGATAGCTGTTGTATTAATCATCTCGTGCAGAGATTATTGCTTAAACATTTTGTGGTCGTAGGATTTACTTTAAACCTTGGGATTTATTTAAATGTATTTTCTTACATTGTGTAATAGTTGAAATCATGATCCCCTTCTCATTTGTTCTGTTGTCACTTAACCCTGTAAGATACATCTGTTTTTCCATTTCTTCTTTCCCTGACAAATACAGTTGATGGAAAACAAGATAAAAACTACTTTTCGTCCTCCCTTGTCAGCAGGAGTTTCATGTTGTAGCCACAGGGTGGCATCGCTATGTTAGTTTTGTGTCGATTGTGACCCAAGTTCTCAGGTTTTGGTGTGGTTTTTTTTTTTTTTCTTCCAAGTCCTCACAGCTTGATTGGTATGTTACAATTGGATTACTAGTTGTGGGGGGGGCGGGGAGAGGTTGGTTTGTTTTTTAAATATCCCCCTCATAATCTGTAGGTCCAAAAAAAATGTTTCCAAAACAATTTTTTTAATCAAAGCACTTTCTACTTTCATAAAACATAGCCTAGAGTTATGGGTCACTTTGGTGTGTAGAAAGACAAAAGCAAAATGTAAATCGTGCATAAACATGAATTGATTATATTCTTTTTTTCTTTGAATTTTAATGTATCAGTATTGTAAACAAGGGTGTTTATGTCAGACAATATGTAAGTTATATCACATTTTTTCTTAAAAAAAACCTAGACCCCAACAACAAAAAAAAAACCCAAACCCAAAACCCTCCCCCAAAATACACCAAACACCCACATTCTATGTTTTGTTGCATTAAATTAACATACTGCACATATGTTTCTTCTCATAAAGATGCGAAAGAGTAAGGTGATTGCTGTGCCAAGGGTAGGACTGTAAAGCTGGACTGTGAAAGGTACTGGAGGGTGCTGAGCGAGCAGGCTAACATCACTAGAAGGCTGTTGTCCATCACCGAATGGCAGTGACAACTGGGAGATGGTCCTGATTGACTGAGGAAAGGTGAGGGTTACGCCATTCTTAGATGAGAACAATTTGAGGAATTATGGGCTGGTCAGTCTGACCCCAGTCCACAGGAAGATTACGGTGTGAATCCTCACAAAAGCTGTATCCTGCACTACACCCAGGCCCACGAAGGGCAAGAAAACAATTGGCAACAGTCAACACAGATTTATCAAGGGCAAATTAGGTCTGACCAAGCTAACAGCCTTTTCTGATGAGACAAGCAGCACCAGAGGAGAATGGATGTCATTCACCTTGGTGTCAGCGATGCTTTCCACACAGCCCCTGCAGGTGCTGCTGTAGCTGTATCCAGGGGGGACGAGGTGGGTAGAGGCTTGGCTGGACCGTCAGCTGCAAAGGCTTGTGACAGACAGGACAAACTCAACTAGCAGCAGGTTACCACTAGCCTTGCTGGAGGGTTGTTACTGGAACCGATGCTATGGGATGGCTTTGCCAATGACCTGGACAGTGGGACAGAGCAGACGCTTGGCCAGTCCCCGGGTGAGGCTGTGTTGAGGGCAGTGGTTCGTGCCTGAAGGGTGGCAGCACAGGAGCCTCAGCCAGGCACGGGGGAGGGCTGGCAGGGGCCTCCTGGGGCTGGGGAGGGCAAGCGCGGGGCCCTGCCCTGGGGACACTCATGCCACCCATAGCCCGGGCTGGGTGCTGACTGAGCGGGCAACGGCTTTGCAGGAAAGGACCTGGGTGTCCTGCAGGGGGTTGCACCTGAGTCAGCGTGTCCTTGCCATGGCGAAGGTTGTTGGGTTGCGTTAACAAGAGCAGAGGCAGCGCGGTTCCCCCGTGCATGGTCCAGAGGGGGGTATCTTGCATGCAGAGGCCTTAGTTGTCCTGAAGACCCTGTGGTGCAGAGAATGTGGAGGGGCAGGCGGCCTGGCGACTTCCAGTTCACAGACTGGGCATGTCTGTGGCCTTCAGTCTATCAAAAGCACAAGGATTTTCTGATTTTTCTTGGGATTGCAAGGCTGCGTATTCATGTGTGGTGCTTTTGAATATACTGGGGAATTTACAGTACCGTTGAATTCAGCAGTCTTGGACCTGCTGCATTCTTCTGTTCTCCGAAGCAGTGACAGCTGCTAGCTCTCAGAAATGAGGGACTGGTAAAAGGGTATGTGGTCCCAGTATGTCCACTCTTACATCCTGTTTACACTGCTAGAACTACTGCTATGATGAAACTTACTCACATCCTTAATGGTTTTGGTGGGCTGTGCTGTAGACTGCAGCATTTTGCAGAATATAGATTCCCGAGCCTAAATAATTAAAATTTCAACCAAGTAGCTTACAAAAATATAATGCACATCTATGTATGTATCTCAGTCCCAGCGAGTTTCATTTTAGAAGCTTGATTCTCCCACGCTTTCTTGCACTGAGTAATACTTTGCTAAATGGGTAATCTGATTGTTCTGATTTCTCTTTCCATGGTTGCAAGATTATTTACTGCCCCAAACTAGATTTTAAAGTATTTTTACACCCAGTAAAAACAAGCTCAGAAACCCTGGACTGTAGTCAGTTTAGATGAACCGTATAAGGAATTAAAGTATAGTAAAATGTAAGGCTGACAATACTTAGTCAGTGTGCAAATTTTCAGTCTGCTCATAAAAATGTTAAAAGAAAGCCAGCTCGAAGACTTCCTTCATACCTTGTTTGAAGGTACGATGTGTACTTCTCTGAAAATGAGAGAACTTGGTCTCAGTTGGCTGTAATCACGTGTTGCTAATTAGCTAATCTTACAACACCTGTATATTTAGGTGGATCAGATTTTCAAGTGAATGCAAGAGCTTTCTTACTCAGCCATCACATGGAGTAAAGAAGTTCTGTAGAAAACTGCTTCATTCACGAGAGCGTGTCAGTGCTGTTGAACACAACCATCTGTAAGTCCTGAAAATATCCTTTGTTCCTCACCTGTCCAGTACTGGAGTGTACTGTCTTGGTGAGACCAAGAGCTAGAAGGTACCGTAAACCAAGTTAGAGGGATTTTCCCTGTTTGCTGCCACAAGTCTTCCACTCTGTTTACTCCATGTGCTTTCATATATCCACGTACTTGTTTAGGCTCATTGCCATAACCTTTTTTCTTACATCTTGTTCTGACTTTGTCCGTTCTGTGCTGATGCTACTGGTATGGATACAGCAAAAGCTTGTGTGCTTCTGTTCCCCCTACCACTAGCAAGTTTTCCATTTACGGAAGCCCTTGCTGTCTTTGCTCTGCTGAAGAGACTGTCGAAGCTCCTGATGCTGTCCCTTCATTGCTGCAGGTGCTTGTAATCTACTGCAAAATGATGTGATTTGGGGTTCTTTCACCTTTTCCTTAGTGCCAGGTGTTCTCTTTGGTTGTGTTTTACAGTAAGTAAATTGTAGCTTAATAGGCAAAAAAAAAAAAAGTGTAGCTTAATAGGCAAGAGTTCTGGCTTTGAGCTGTATCTGAAATGTCTGTAATATTAATTTCACACGTAGTCTCTTCTGCCCCAGTTAAATGAAAACTTTCATAATGGAGTGCTTCAGGAACACTGTCAGAAGTGAGACTGTCCTTTAAAGTTTAGTGGCATACATCACTTGGACGTGAAAACTAGTTCAAACCTCAACACTTGTTCTCTGTGTTTTCTCGAGAATTTCAGTTCTTGTGAGGCTTTTAACTGAGAATATTATTCTGAGTTTGCTTAACTCATGCTACCATCTGTTGTTCAGTAACTACTCAGAGCCAAGACGGCTGATGGAGATCTGAGTTCTCTTAGATCAGCACTTGGCACCATCAGCTTTTTCACAACCCAACAAGCAGTTCCAACAGCTGCATGCATGAATCACTTAAGTTATAGTACCCTGCAGCACCCTGTAAGAATGGGGTTTGACAATCTGGTCAGATGCCACACAAGCAAAAGTGCTATGAACTGAGCTCCTGTGAAGGTGTGACATAAATTTAAGATCATTATTTTGATACTTATTTTAATGTAATGTGCTCTGAAGTTTCATTACTGTTCAGAAAGCTTTGGGAATACCTAGACTGCACATAAGAATGTGCCGGTAATTACCAAAAAAGTTCAGTAGGCTGGGGGTGTGTGTGTCTATGTTTATTTGTTACAGCAAACTGTTCTGACATGTTCCCTGTGGCATTTCATATTACTGAGAGACAGTTCGCCCCAGCAGAACTGCTCTTCACATGCTTTTGAGTCAGTCTATATTTAAATGTGTTTCCAGCAGTATTTTATTTCAGTTGTTTTAGTGTGGTTTGCGTAGCTGTGGATACATTCTTGATTATGCTGTATGTTTATTGAAAGATTTGCTATCATAGAATTATTCAGGTTGGAAAAGACCTTTAAGATCATGGAGCCCAACCGTTAACCCAGCACTGCCAACTCCACCACTAAACCATGTCCCCAAGCACCACATCTACATGTCTTTTAAATACCTCCAGGGATGGTGACTCCACCACTTCCCTGAGCAGCCCATTCCCATGTTCACGTACTGTTCTTCTGCAAACACTACAAAACATTTCATCCATTAGCAAGCTGCAAGAGCACTTCTTTAAGGTTTGCAAAAGACAGCGTGGATTCCTTGTTGGTTTTGTAGCAGTTGGCTGACTGTACCACACCAAGCCCAAAGGACTGGTATAAATCAGCCTAGTGTCGCTGGGCACACTGAGCTTACACAGCCAGGAGCTCATCCTGCCTGTAATTTGTGTTACACTCCAGCACTGTCATTATTTGCTTAATGATAACCATTGCTTTGGCTGAGTATTTTAACATAAGGCCATTCACAAAAGAATTTATGGAGTCCATATGTTTGTATTTCACTTAGCTGCCTAAATATGGGGGGGGGAGGGAGTAATATGGAGGTTATATTGTCTTGATTTTGTTTTGAAGATGCATCTGCAGACTAGCTGGAGCCAAGCAGGGTAACTATAGGATGGGACAGTATCGTCCAGGAATAGGGTGTTGAAACTTCTTGGGCAACTGCCACAGAGCTGCCTGGCAGGACTAACCTCCAGTTCCTCTTAGAAAACTAGATCAGTGGGTACCCAGGGGATAATGAGGGATGGGTGCCAGAGATGGAAAACCTCAGTGGGTCTGCATAAGTAGGATGGGACAGGACATGATTAAGTCTTGTGTTCTAAGAGTTTAACCAGTTTTGTTGAGTTGGACTGCAAGCCCTTCACATCATGAGAAAAATTGATTCAAGAGGTCTCAAGATGGACAGTCCACAGGCTGAGGCAGTGAACTTGAGGATGCTAGACTGAAGAAGGTTGGTGTTGGTTTCCCCACATCTTAAAAGGGTTCTTAAGAGTTTTCAAGAGGATACGTAAATGTCTTCCATCAGCGATTTTCAGTTACTGTCTTATCAGGGATTTAACTCTGTTTTTATACAGAACTCCGAATAGTTGAACTTGATAGTTCACACTGCAACGGAAAAGATAAGCTAGATAAAGGTCAAAGAAATGGTTTGTTTTGCTTTCCCCAGGTTTCTTATATTTATCAGCTGGAAAACCACACAAATTTAGGGATGCCCTGGAACAGAAATAGATGCCAGACAGCGAGGGATGACCATATTGGTGGTATTTTTTCTTTTCTGAAAGCAACTGACTCCCTTCCCACTCTACTAAAGAAATCAGAGTGTGTGATGAAAGGCACGGGGCAGTTATCTCCTCTTTTTACCCCAGTGACTTCTAGTTGTGCATTCGCAGCAGAATTTATATTAAAAATATCAATAGGAGTATGAAATCACTTGAAAACTCAATAGGAGACATGCTCTCTTCTTTGGTTAGGCCAGTATTTCATGCCAAAATACATCAGTCAGGATTCTATGGGAAATTTGAGGATGTAGGTTTATATAGACTGTGTAAGGTGGTCCTATATGTTTGGGTCAGATGACAGAATTCAACTTGCCTAGCTTTGCTACATTAAGTAACTACAGTAGCCAAAATCAGATTTCACTGATAAGAGTACAGCAAATCCCTAAAGTCAAATACTCTTCTGTCTTCAGTGTTTTACATCTTCTAGAAAAGCCACCATGCCCAGATCAGCAGCAGGCACAGCCCTGACCCACGCTGGAGGCTCTGGCAGGACTTTTGCCCAGTCCACGTGCCACACCAGATAAAGCCTAACACCAGATAAAGCCTGTAACTACCATACCTCCTATTTGCTCATTAAATCCACACATGCCAGAGAGACCAAGGGAAGAGGTTCTTCCACCCTCCTTTTGCCAATTAAGAGGGAGATTAACTGTGTGTTGGGTCTCTGAAGTCTCCACAGCGAACTCAAGAAGCATCCAGCATCAGGACACTGGCCAAGAGAAAATAATTATTTAAAGTTAGACATGGTATGGCAATTTATAACACACTCTCTAGCAAGAACTGCAGAAGATCAAAAACAGGCTAAGGTGGCATAAAAAAGGATGAGAGACAGTAGGGGGAAAGAGGAGGAAGGAATCCATTGTTTCTTGTCTGCTGGGAAGAGATGGGGAAGACAAAGGTGGCAAAAGGCAAAAGAAAGAGAACTGGCATTCAGACAAAACTGACTAAAAAAAGAGAGAAGGGACAGAATAGAGCAGCCTGGTCTCTACAGGTAACACCCAGCAATCTGCATCCAACCTTCGTGCCACAGGGAAGCGAAAGCCCACCTCCATGTGCCAGCTTTTTTTCTGCTCCCTGGAGAGGAGCTGTGCTGTGCAGAAAGACAGATGGCATTGCCATTGCCTGCGCTCCTGTGGGGGATTTTTCCAGATGGGGAGTTGGAAGATTCTTTGTGCTGCTACAGCCTTCCTCTCCAGCAGCCCTCGGGTGCTCGGGGCCTCCACCAGGCTGTGTACCCAGATCATATGCTGTTCAGACATGTGCACACAGGCATATTGGTACTGCAAAAGTTTCAGCTGAACCCATTAGAAAAATAAGCGTATTTCTTATCTAGGATTTTCTTCATGTTTGAAAGGTATCCTTGTTGATTTTTCCTTTCTTGTAACATGCACCTGTGGTTTTCACTATCAAAAGATTGCTAATAAAAACTGAGTTACCGGCAGTGATCTGAAAAGAAAGTTGACACATTTTGCAGACAATGCTGTGCCACTCACACGCTGACTTCATTAGTCAATCTCGGTGCTTTCTTACATCGTTAGGATACCTCTCCTACCTCTGACAAAGCACTGGTGTGATGAGTTTGTCAAAGTTACCTGGAAATTCACTGGACAGTCCAGAAAGCATCACCCTCATCACAACTAAGTGAGCTGACTATTAGAATTTAAAAAAAAAATTAAATCCCTTTTCAGTAACAAGCAGCTGTGTTTGATCTCCACTTTTTTAACAGCTGAACAAATGAGCACAGAAAGTAAAACTTTGGAAAGGTAACATGATTACAAGCTTTACAATCAAGTAAAGGGAGATAATAAGTTTAATCCCTTTATCTTAGTTACACATTAAATTTATGACAGCCTCACCTGTGTAAGTACATTTTGTTCTGCTTTCATCTACTTCCCTTCCTCTGCAGCTTCCCAGTCTGCAGTTGCACCAAGTGACCTTGTTCCTTCCCCTCTGTTTTTACTCAGTTTCATTTTATACTCATTACTGGACTGTCGGCAGGTATTCCCATCTTCCTGTTTTGTTTTGTTTTCCCCAGTAATACTGGAATAAGGAACAATTGCAGCAGCTGACCATGTCGTATGGAAATCTTACTATATGCTGCAATCATCCTTAGTACCACTCCGTATTTCATTATTAAAGTTCATTAAAGGGCTTATGTTTTCATCTTTCTGCACATCCATAGCGCCTTTAAAAATCACTGGAGCAATTTATCAAATATATTAGAGAAGCTAATGAGCTATTTAAAAATCACTCAAATGCTGTTATCGCCTCCAAGCCTGTGTGCAGGAAAAGGTGTTGCAATTGTTCTCTGAAGTCAGATCTGCACTCCACTGAATTAAAAAGGCAATTTCAGGGTAAAGAGCCTCTGCAGCACAAACTTGCCCTCAGCCACGCTGGGGCTCCGGACTGAGGCACTGGTGCCACGTGGCGAGCAGCTGGATTCGGGCTTGTCCGGAGACCCCCTCGAACTGGCCTTTCCAACAGCAGTTGGCAAACTGGAGGCACATGTGAATCCACGGGGGCCAGCTGTGCAGCTCCAGGTACAAACCACCTGAAGGGAGCTGGCAGCTCCAGCCTGCTCTAGAAACAACTTGTGAGCGACTTGCCTCAGACAGGTGAAAAGAACACGAAAGGGATCTATTTGGGGCATGACACTGTCGAAAGGAAAAGCTGCAACCACCAAAACCAGAGATGAAAGTGTCTGGTGGTGATGTTGTTTACGCCACCTTTCAGAAACAGCCAAAGGATCCTGCCTGTGAAGAGTGCAAATCCTAAGGCAAAGCAGATGTCATCCTTCACCTGGAAGAGTAAATATCTCTCAGGGTTTCCTCACCTCGTCACACCAGGAGGAAACCCAGAGTATCCAGCCTGCCTGCAGCCATCTCAAGCAACGCAAGGGCAAGCACTGGTGTTCCTGCTTTAGAGGAACGCGCTGACAACCTCCAGTTCAGTACGTGACAACATACTAGAGTACAGCATACTCTTCATATCCCTGAGAAAATTACTGACCAAACTATAATGCAATAAAACACATACAAATTCAAGATAGATACATACTTTGCTTAATACAGTAAGTGCAGTGAACCTGGGATGACCAGGGCCAATTACACAAAAGAAAATGAGAAAAATGCAGGATTTGTACTACTAGAAGCACCTCAAAGCAAGGCTGGTACCAAGTCACATAAATTTTATGAAAATAGTAAACAGGCAGGCAGTCTGGAAGTATAAATACATACCAGAGATGATAGGAAAAAAAAAAATCCATGAAGAATCTCCTTCATTAAAGCACGTGCTCTCAAACCCAGGACCTAAATCATTAAACAGACTCACAGCCTAGCTGAGCTTTGCAGGGATTTCTGGGGATTGTCTAACCCAGTGCCTCTGCCCCAAGCATGTCCAGCAAGACTTCCCCCCAAAGGAGTCCAATTTGTTCCAATCACTGTACTTCACTAAGGTGAAAGAAGAATGATATTACTGGTTTTACCTTTTTCCAAAACAGTATAATGTTTAAGCATGTATTTGATCATTTTAATCCAATTTCAATTTCAGGCACTGTGCTGAAGATCACAGTTACTATTTTCTGGTTCTGATACAGGTTCTTTCAGTGCTATGCAACAGTTTTGCAGCTAACAGCATCAGTACTGCAGGAGCACGATAGCGCAAGGGAACAAATACGGTAGAGTTTACAAATAACTAAAGGTCACAATATTTGGGTAGGAATTGTTTCCTCTGTTTCTGTGAAGAATTTTCAGTCTCATCCTCAAAATAATTATAGTCCTTTCTGTGGGGTGAAAGTTACGCGTTGCTTTAAAAATGTGCAGAATTTGAGAGACCCTCAGAATTCGGAAAATACAGTAATTGCTGTCTGGGTTGTCATTAGCTTCTTGAAACAAAGACCTAATCAAGATGCAAAACACAAGCAGTTACAGTAATATGACAGAAGAGATGAAGAAACAGTGTGGAAAAAGCCATAAAAATGGAACCTTAACACAGACCAGGGTTACATTTAACACAGGCAGAAGTTCATAAAGTCCATCTCTAGAGAAAACAGTAGTGAGCCCACCACATGAAGTGGTGCTTCAGCGAAGAAGCTGAGAACCCAGCTAACATGTGCACTGAAAAACCAGAGAGGGAAGCAGCGCTTTCACATACAAAGTCCTTGATCGGATCCTTAAGAAAAAACTCACCACGCTCACAAAACTAGGATGGCGACCAGCAGTTACAAAAATTCAAATTAAAAAAAAAAAAAAAAAAAAAAAAAAAAGGTGGCATGCAGGGACTACTTCAACAAAACGGTTTTGTTAAAAATGATGTCAGACACAGAGCAACTAGTCATCACCTGATTAGAATGCAGCATATGTTCCATTAGACAGCTACCCAACGTCTGTACACTCAGCTGCATTGGGGATAATAAGCTCCTGTTTGCTATAGGCACTGTGTGTTCTTTTCGTTTTACTTCTAGTGGCAATTAACCTCCCTGTTATTAAGAAAATTGAGCTAAAAGTGGGAGACAAACACACTCATTTGCAACACAGAAGAAACAAGACCCTTTTATGCTCACCCATTCCTTCAGATGTGTTTTTACCTCTGAAGCTTTTACAGTGAAATAAATCAAACCTTCCTCCTAAATTATCCTTTCCCAAACTTCGCGAGCAGAACACCCATGCAGCTTTCACAGGCGCTTTATGTGCGTGGGCTTCTTTTCTGCAGCTCCATCTCCTTGGAGTTTGGGTTCCCACTATAGGTTGTGACCTCTAATGTGGAACCACCATCCTAAATCCTGCTCCTGCAGATAAAAATCTGGCTTGGTATATGCCCTCTAGGAAGCAAAGGGTCTTTTCTCTGACAAAGATTTAAAGAAACACCACAAACGCTTAGGAGTGAGAAGAACACAGTACTCTCATACTGAACATTTAAATGCCCAAAACCAATCCAAAGTAGCAGCCAAGGAAATTCAACCCAAGTTAAAACAAAGATCATCCAGTTTGAACACATAAACTTCTTACCCTCAAACCTCCAAAAACTCTCTTAATTTGTTTCTCATGTGGCAAATTGGGACCAAATTCAAATAGCAGCTGAGATACTCGAGGTCTGCATCGCAGTGGGGCAGCAGGTGGAGGTTACCTGCTGGAGGGGCAATTGTGTAGGAAGAAAAACAAAGAACAGTTTTAATTTATTAGGGTGGGGGTGGGAGGTCATAGTTTGTAATGCCATAAACCAGTGATCTTCACCCAGTTTAAAGGGAGAACAACCTGCCATACCCTAATGGGACTGTACTGGATGTTTTAGTTACACAAGGGAATATAAAAGAAGTTTTCCACAATTACCTGGCTTCTGCCAATGTCTCTTAACCCCAAACAGCACAAGCAGCAGCGTTGCCTCCGTTTTGACCAGACCTCAGCTGACCTCATCTTCTGTCGGCAGTCAGAGGCATGCAGAGAACTGCATGTTACTTATTTGCTCCTGCAAAGGTGACTTTTTTTCCTGTTTTTCTCCCAGCCTGAGTTTACAACCAAGTTCCTGGGCTGTAACACATGTATACTACCAGCGTTCTGCACTGGGGATGCACCATCTTTGCTGCAATACACAAAACCAGAGCAAGATGACATTTTTCAGTGCCAGAAGGAAGAACGAGGAGGTTTTGCCTGTACCGAGAGTTAGGGAAGTTTTTAAGTTTCCAAATAAAAGAGCTCGAGGAATGTTAAGATTTAAGCAGTCTCTGCGTATATCATACCAAAGCAATCCAAGGTGAACGACACTCAGGTCACAGGCTTTTGTGCTAAATCAAAATGTAAAGAACACATTCTACATGTGCAGGTAGACAGCTGTAACGCTGGCAATCACTCAGTTACAGATGACGGGCACGGTGTTCTGAATAATGACAGGCAAAATGAGGGAAACATCCAGAAGACCCTGCATTCAGGTGTGGCCCTCCCAGCTTTCTGCTGCTGACAGTACTAAGATTCTCAGCTTTTTAGCAGTTTTGGGGGGTTTTGAGCTCCATTTTGTATATGGGAATTAAACCAAAAATCCGTTAGCAACAACCGGCAGGAAAATACTGTTCTGAGACAGGATCAACCTCAACAAAACCACCTGATCCGTGTCTGTTCCTGCATTTGAAAGAGCCGATTTTCCTGGGGCAGATTACGGTAACCTTTGCTCATTTGTGCTGCCTATATTTGGATGCACAAAGTATGTTAGTTCAGAGCTCGCTGGGGCTTGCAGACTTGCAGAAGAGTTCTTTGGACTCCATCCCTGGGCTGGCTGGCAACTCGGATGAAGGCTTGGAAGCAAAGGAAGGAGAGCAGTTAGGAGAGATCATTTGCAGAATGGGACAGGCTGTCCAGCATCAGTCTGTACAGAGACACAGATCCCTTCTTTCACCTTGCCTCCTTGCATAAAACATGCAGTAAATTGTACTGGGAATTATAGCTTATTCTTTGGACAAAAAAATGTTTTGGATGTTTAATGGCTTACTACAGTTGCAACTTCTGTGTTTAGTTTGAAGCATACTGCAGTTGTTCTTGGACACTCTTGTATTTTTCTCTGTGTTCTTGTTTGAAAGAGGACATTCCAGCCTTGTACAATTACCTCCTAGAGGTGGTTAATTTAGCCCCTAGAAAGGAAACACAGTATTACATATTGTACACTGGCCCAAGTGACTGGAACAGAAATATCTTTGAATCTTAGGGCCTTGGTAACACAACCTCAGTGGCATCAAGAGAACAGCAAAATGTGGCCTGTCCTCGTTCACCTCAAGATGAAACTATTTCTGGCACAGAGCATACTTAACAAAAATTTTCCGAAATTATCTTTGCATAATGATCAGTACAGAGATGACACAACTGAGGGGGGGCAGAAAAGCCTAAATCCCTCCGTTACATGCACATCAAACTCGCGGAACTGGAGCAGCTGTTGCATCTCCACAAATTCAGAAGGCTCCTACCACAAGAAATAAGAACCTAACTTGTTAAAGCAATTTTTATTTAAGTATTTGGAGGGAAAAATTCATATCATGAGTAAAAATACTAAAGTTGAATGTTGTTAAAAAGAAAAAGTCAAGATGATGGGCTCCCTGTGCAAACACAGCAGTTTCTGATGGAAAGGGAAAGCGAAGATGTTCATAACATACTCCCTTTCAAATAAAAAAAAAATAAATGCTAGTTAACTGCAGTACATGTCATCATTTTTTATACAGTCAAGAGAATGAAAAACAAAAAAAAAGGCAATTTAAGAGAACGCAACCTACAATGGAATAAATTCATTCGCAGCAGAGACAGAATAAGACTGCTTTTATGAAAATTACAAAGAAACATGGTACAACAAAAATAGGGTGTGGGGAATTTTCCACTAAGATTAAAAATGAAAAACAAAACAAAAAAAAAATCAGTTTTTGAACACCATTATTATTCAAACACATATGAAGTTTCAACCTATTTTTTTTCTTATACATGGGAAACACTGTTAAAGTGAATCTTCGAGAGTGAGAAGGCACCATGAACTGTTGGCTGATACCTTTAATGCACTCAAGAAAGAAGAAATGATCTGGCATGACGCAAAAAATCATTAAGTGTTTATATATATTCATGTATCTTTTCATTAAAAAAAAAAAGCGGCAACAAGTCATTACTTCAGTGCCAAAATGTACTTTTGTCTGGCTGACTCACTCATTAAGGTGATTTCTCCCTTAGACCTGTACGGTATTTCTAACAGTGGTGAAACTGGGTGATTTTGCATCGTTGCATTTCATATTAGATTGGTAAATCAAGCATTTTCTAGGTTCTGAGAAGCCAATCCTATGAAGTATTCCTAAACTCTATGCAAATGGAATAATTAAATGCACTGTCAAGAATGAAATACTCATCTGTACGATGTGGCAATTCCACTGGATTCCGTTTGATATGTAATGTCTTGTAGCAGATGTTATAACAAAAATAACTTTTGCTTTTTGATTTACCTCACTGAGGCCATTAATGCTGTTCCTATAGTTGGTTTTCTGGAGTTGGTTGACACTTCACTGCTGTCCAAAATGAGTTTGAACCTTAACCCTCCAGAGTTTGTTCACTTTGTTGCTTATATTATTGCACTAGCTACTAAAGTCTTATATCTTCCTATATAAATCTAATTGTTCAGAGTGCAGATTCTATATTTAGATAATGAACTGTATGAAATAAATAAAACAAGGGGATTTTCTGGTCAGAGTTGCTGATATGTTGAATACCTTAATTATTTCTAAAGTAAACAGTTTTGGTGTATATTCTTAAAAACCTACAGTCATTCAGCATAAAAGCCTTGACGTAATACTTTAAGAATGGATTTGTTTTCCTTCTCAAAAATGCATCAAAGAATTGTTTTAAATACAGAATCTGTGAGGCTTCCTACAAATTCATCTAAATCGTAATACAAACACAGTTTGTAATTCAGATAATATAGAAAGTTCTCTAGTGTCCATTGAAGTAAGGTCCCCAAAATGCAGTCTGTTTTGTTTCTGAATGGGAAAACATTGCAAAACATTAAGCGGTTCCACTGGCTGAATAGGAGAACTGAGGAAAATGAGGTCTTCTCTCATTATCTACACAATCCATGCTGTCATCTGAAAAATGAAAAAAAAAAACCACAAACCAGTAGATAACATTTGCTACCTTTTTGATTTTAAGTAAACAAACAGTAAGATAATGCATGGTGCAGTTATTTCAGAAAATTTCACTGTCACCTTTTTCTTCCACAACTTGAAAGGACAAAGAAACAGGAAGTCTTAAATCTCACCCCATTAAATGGGCATCACAGAAGATTCTGATTGTTGTATGTAAACAGCTGGTTGGATGTCCATTTAAAACTGCTAGGAGCTGCACTGCCTAAACCCATATTCTGTGGTCCGAATTTCTGGCAACTGCTATTTCAGAGCATCAAACATGCTCAGTTACCATGAAAATAAAATGGGTTTTGATTGAATATGGACATTAGTCCAAACTCAGTTGACTGCTCGCATATACACAGCGTGTGTGCAGACGTACACAGGCAAAACTCACGAACAGAATTATTTCCCAGTGGAAATGCGCAGATTTGGAAAAGACAACAGTACAAATAATTTCACTGTCTTCTAAAACAGGTTTTTTTTTAATTTCCCAAACTGGAATGATATGTGCAAAGTTTCACATTAATTTACTGACTCCTTGGTCAAATACCTATATGGATAACCAGCAAGTTTACACCAGTGCTTCTTCACGTGGTCTGAAGAGACCAAGTGACATTGCAGGAAATTATTTCTGGTGGTCTGGAGAACACAGTGGGAGACATCTGACAAAACTTTACCTTGGTCAGGAGGAGTGATTGTTATCATCTGTGCTGTGAATTCTTCATCAAAGTATCTTGTATCTGTTTCAGATGTAACTTGTGGCTTAAACAGAGGTACAAGCTGTGAAAATAAAAAAAAAAGGCAAACACTGTCTATTCACAGGTTCTTGCAGTACTGTTTGAAACAGGCAGAATTTAAAATAAAGTTACAAGCTACTGTGCCTTCTCCTACATTCCTAAAATAAGTTTTAAAAGCACCAGTTTGTAAAGAAGGAATCGTATAGAGAAAAATGTATTTATTTAGGTATACACTTCCTATTTATGGGGCATTGAAGGCAATTTTGTCTCTAGGATTTAACTGCACAGAATAAAACCTAGAATCCTAACATTTATTTCTGCAAGTAATAACTAACATGCTTACAAATGTTTAAAAATAACTGTATATAGTGTTTCCCCACCCAATTATATGGAAATGGTCGACTGCATCTAGTCAGATTTATGCTTCAGGAGGATGAAAAGAAGTAAGAGAGATGTTTAGTGGTGCCCGACTGACCAGCTAGACTCGAGGATCCCCGCAAGGCTTGTAACATTCACAGTAACATTTCAGCTGCAGAACTCCTGTGCCCATGCAGCCCTGACAGCAACTGTGCTGTCGCTTCGACCAAACTGGGAGAATTTAGGACAAGGCAGAAGCAACATTAAGCTTTTATACCTCCAGTCCCCCAAACCAGTTTGAGATCAACTCTGAACTTAGAAAAACTGCCGTGCTTACAAAAACCCGAGCACACCTAGCTGTGAACGGCCTCGTCTCGTTACACCCCGAGTCGCACTATTTGGGTTTTACTCTTGATACTCGCTCGGGCAGACAGGCTAGAAATCATCCCCGTCTACCTAGGCAAGCTCTGGCAGGAGGAACTGCAGATGGAGCGGAGCTGCTTGACTGGGGCTGGAGGAGGAGTGTGCCTGGGAAGCGGCGTGGTGGAGCTGGCTGCATACAGATGCACCGAGTTGGAACACGTACAGCTTCGGAGGGCGACGGAGCTGGGAGTCAGGTCTTGCTCACCTCCCTGCTGCACGATGCGGTGGAAACAGAACGTAAACACTGCTCCAAGCCCTCCCACAGAGGACATGTAATAGCTCTCGGCGCTGGGCTTCAGCTCGCCCACCACTGGGGTTAAGCGTGGCCATCTTTTAATAGCGCAGAGCCACACCAGGCAACAATTCAGGAGCGTGATTGAGGAAGTATACGGCTTCCAACCTGACATTGCAGAGAGAGGTTTATCAAGGCAAATGGTGAACTGCTCCAAGTGGAATTAAGCAGTGACCTCGAGACTCGCACTTCTGCTCTTACAGAAATAAGAATGACACCGACAGAAATCGCTATCTGGAAAACATCAGCAATTCTTGACTACACAACACATCTTTCCCCATCCCCAGTTTTTCCTCCTGCATAGATCTGAAGAATCATTTGCTTGGCAAGCTGGTAAATTAGAAAAGCACTGGCTTCAAGCTCCCTATCGCCAGGATCGTCCTTCTGATCTGTTTTGAGAGCACCTAACAAGAGTGTTGTCCCATCTTCCAAACAACAATCCAATGAAGCTCCTTCATTTTCAATGTAAAGACTTTTAAGAAATGTAACCTACATATATGGTGGTATTTCCAAATACAAAGAAACATTTACTGTTTAAAATCAATCCTTAAAAACTAAGGAATATAGAAATTTTGCTTGTTATAAGAGAGCACAGTTGTAGTATACATTCATCATCATCTTTTTTTAATTACTCATTATTTTCTGTGCACAAGAATGGCTTAAAGCAACTTCGCAAATGTTCCTGTCCAAAAAAAAAAAAAAAAAAAGGCCTTAGAAGTGGTCTTTATGTCCTGAATTTAAAAGGAAATGGAAACAGGATATCCCAAAGTCACTCTGAGCCTTACAGTCCTCCTAAAGCTACTGAAGAGGGAATACTTCACATTTTAATGTTAATAACAGTATTCTCAATCAAGTCACACAAACGTCTTATATGTAAAAACCCTGTTGAGGATGAGCATTCTTTCTTTCACAGTTTGACTCTATTCCCTTTCTCATTACAGCAGTTCCTGCCTACTCCTCAAAGCGAACCTTGGTTTGTTTTTGACGAACTGTGCGTGCACATGTCTGTGAAGTTCTATCTGTCCTTTTAAGCTAATGGTGGTTTTGGCACCCGCAATACTCCCAGTTGCTCTTGCTTGCTGTGCACAGCACAGAGTGATTTAGGACTTGGGCACTGCAACAGACACCTGAACTATGCACATCAGAATGACTTGGAGCAGCGATCCTAAGTAAGAACACACGTGTAATGGGCTAGCGCTGCCTGTATCATTTTCCTTTTTATTTTAGTATCTGTTAAAAGCAATTTGAGACAGATTATGATGCACCCACAAGACATTTTTTTTTCCCCTAGCTGTCAAATTCAGAACATTAAGCTGGAAACAGAGGGGAAGCCGCAGAAAGCTCTAACGCTGGCTTTACCAAGCAAATATGCTGCTTTACTGAAAAGCTGTCACTGCAATAGCTCTGCGGTTCAACTGGTAGAGAGGTGCCACCTGTAGCCTCCCACTGCTGCAGACCAGCATGACACCCGCAGGCTTATGTTGGTTTAAGAGACAAAAAAGACCAGAAGAAAACATGTGATTAAAATCTCATTGTGTATGTTTCGCTCGTGGGTGGGCAAAATACTGCAAATTAAATCACACCTCCTTTGCACTAGAGACAAATAACACCACTCTTCCAGGAGAGTCTAATGAATATTTAAAATTCTTGGGACAACCCCAGCTATTCAAAACTCCTTATAATTCAAAGGAAAGCTGTGTTTCCAAAAAGCTTAATTACAAAGTAAGTGTTCTCAATTACCACAAGCCTATATTCATAAACATATTCACCATCATCTGGAGATAGTGGGTAACCAAGCTTAGCACATGAACACCTCTAGGCAGCTGACAAAATTCAGCTTTTATCCGTGAGACTGCATTTCAGGTAAATCCTGCAGGAGTCTCTTTGGACCACCTAGAACGTAGGCAGCAATTACTCACAGGCTTTTTGAAATCTCTTCAGTTGCATAGCATGGACTATTTCAGATGCACATGCTAACAGGACAGGGGCAAAACCAGAATCGAGCCTTCTTGGATATGCCAAGGTCAGAAATAAGTCTCAATTAGCACACCATTTTCTCCAAAATATGTAACATTTGGAATTTCCTGGTAGTTTTCACAACAATCTGAGCCAGTACTACTACAGGACAACTTGGGAATTTTCTCAGTCCTATGGATAAATTAAGTTGCCTCCAGCTTCTGTGACTTCTCCTGCATACAGGGAACCAGGACTACCATCAAGTAACAACTTCACTGAAGACAACTTTTTTCCTTCAACTGCAAAAAATAGCAAAACCCCAAGTATTCAGCTTGTCAGCCGGGTGAAAATGGGGATAACCTCCTGTTCAGAACAGTAACTCTGACATCCTTTTTACATTACACTGAGTAAACTCCACACAACTCCCTCCTGCCCTCATGACTGCAAGCAATTCTCTCTCTCGGGATGCTTTGAAAGGACAGGTCTAAACTCCATCTACACTTTCAAGGCACAAAACCTTAGAATTTTTCAGTTCCCTTTAGCGACACAAATCTATGAAGAAGTGAGAGATGAGAAGGAAACAGCATGCTTTGTGATTGTATACAGGCACCGGACAATTCTCCCACTACGGTATGCCAACCAGCGGTGTTACACTCTATTTTTTGAAGAATACAAACCTTGCTAGTACATCACTGTGTTAGTTTTACCAAAAGAATCCAAGAATTAAAACCCAGTTTCTGCTACGTTTCTTACCTGTGCCCACCAACTGGAGGGAGAACTAAATGTTATCTAGAGATCGAACAAAATTTGGTATCATGAAGGACTGCAGGGAGAAAGAACGAAATCGGGAAAGGCTGGGATTCAGTGAGATCACGTGGCACCAGTAGATGGGACCCTTGAATCACCAGACCTAGGTTTTAGTTAACTACATTTCACATGAGCATCATGGAAAATGTGGCTGGTGAGAATCAAATGGGAAAGGACAACAGCAGATTGCCCTGACAGTGTGAAGCAGGGCATCTTGGAGGAGTGGAATCAGTTATCTGAATGAAGGAACAGTGAGGTGTAGACAACTGATGAAATACACTCATATGGAAAGGCATGCGCTCTTTGACTTCAGTGGCTTGCACTGGAGAGCCTACAAACTCACTGGGTCTCAAGGAAAACCAATGAGAAACACCATGAAGTGCAGACACTTCGCATCAGCCCTCTGCTACCAGAAGGAAATAAATAAAAAAAATATGTCTTGGATTGATGTAGAAGCCTACACTTCTCTGCACTTGCCTGTTCAGTCTAATTTCATCATTCAAGGCAGGAAAAATGCAAAGGGAACAAACAGCCCGTCTTCCACTACTGTTTCTAGGAAGTTTTGTTTCAGATGCTCAGGAACCAACAGTAACTCCTGGGCTTGCAAGGGATATGTCAGTTGACAGCAAGAAATGGCAACAAAAATTCACAGGAAAAGCTATTTTATAAGCTTATCTACTGTCTAAATTTGGAAGCAATTTTGGTTACATCCTATTTATTCAGTCACAGAAATAAGTGTCTCATTGTGAAAAAAAAAATTGGTTCAGAAGTAATCTGATTACAGTATTTTAAGAAACATGAAGTAATTTAGCCTTGTTAAAAACAACTGCAAACCTCTTCCATGGATGGCTTCTGCATACCTTACAGAGGGCAATAAAATTTGAACCATTCAGTATATCCATAGCTACAGTTCACCTTGGGACAACTGTTGTGTAAGTACCTTTTTCTCGTATACATCTTGCCAAACAATGCCAGCGAAGAATTTGTGCTGCATAATCTCCTTGGCATCATCAGGACCGCCACCTAACCTGTTTGGGGCAAAATACATAATTAAATGTTTGAGTAGAGTTATTTTTCTCATACAATTTTTATTAAATGGTAGTGAAGAAACTCTGAGTTTACATAATACATCTGGGAGCAGTTCTAGCATTTGTTTAATATTTAGGTTTTGCGTAAAGGCTGCAGGTTAGTCTATTTTAGGCTTCAGCAGAGTTCCACGAAGAGATTTGAAAACATGCTAACAAATAGCATAAAGGTCTCTCAAACAAACAAAATAAAAAGAAAAATAATCACAACTCAAAAGACCTGCCCTTCAGGAAAGATGCTGTCCTAGAGATCACAGTGGATCCTGCAAGTAAAAGGTCTGAGCCACACACCCTTCTCTCTTTCTAAATTAACAAGTGACCAGCCCTTAGAAATTTCTAGAGCAGAATGATGCCAGCAGTAAAACTGAATTTGATTTTGAAGTGTAAGAGAGGCAAAGCTTTTAAAGACAAACTGATTTATGCAACCTGATTTAAATTTCCATTAAAGAAAACAGTTGACAACTGCAGTGATAATACCATGTTGTATGCAAATCTTTCCTCCTCCTTGGCTTCACGAAAGCACAAAGGGTGTTTTATTGACTTAAGGTATATCAAGATAAAGCACTTTTATTCCAAAATAAAACTGTCCGCACAGCTTATAGATGTAATCATTTTAGGTGCAGTCTTGAGCTAACAGCTGCTTAAATTTTGCTGTGGAGGTTAAAATGTTCTCTAAAAGACTGAACCACGTCTGCAAGCAGAGACATGCACCGAGAAAACAAAACGCATATTGAGCCATCAGCTGCAGACTTAGTCTGAGGTAACAAGGTGAAGACGACGCTTGGGATTTTAAGTACAAGAGGTGCCACCATGTTCATCAAGGCTGACCTCCAGTGCCTGCCTGCTCTCCGGTTCTTGGTGCCACTGACAAACTGAGATATTATCCCTGTTTAAGAGCTTGGAAAAACGGCTCTACGTGACCAAGGCTAGAGCTACGCCACTACAGAAAAAGGGCCAAGGACTGTTCTTGGAACCTGAAGCCAAGCTGCCTGGTCAGGCCTCATGGGTGCTGCACAGCAGCTGGCCCTGAATCCCCTCCAGATGACATGCAGTAACCTGTGGCCCTAATACATGATTCTTTGGGGATAGAGGGCAGAGTTTTGGTTCAAAATATCAGAGATAACATGACAGCTGGGCTAAAGCCCACTGAAGTGGTATTCTTACAGCTTGAGACTGCGCTGCATGCTCTGGGATGTAGCTTGAAGGGACAATGCTATTGGGACAGCGCTGCACAATCATTTAGTGCAGAGGAGTCAAATATGGTGACACTTTGGCCATACTGCCAACTGGCAATGGCTCCTGGGGCATGCAACCCTCTCAGCCATGCCCAAGCACTGTCTTCGGAGAACACAAGCTGGCAGAGGCCACAGGTGTCCCAGAGAGACCAAGCAGCAGAGGTGCCTGACAGTTCGGAGTCCATGCTTGCTTCCCGGCCTTCTTCCATCCAGTGGCATAGCAACCTAAAGGGTTTCCTCCTTCACATTCCTTCAGGAGATGCCCAGGGAACAGGTTCCCAGTCTTCCAGTAGCAAAGTGTTGGGCACCACTCTCCTTCCCCCCAGGCAAGCACTAAGACCAAGCCTAAGTTCACCCTAGAGTCCCCACAGGCCAACCCAAGCCAGGGAGAGCCACCTGCCTGGCAGCCCGTGACACAGCTGCAGAACAGCCTGGAACACAGACAAACTGAGTAATCATCTCTCGGCTGGTTCCCCGCAGATCTAGAGGCTTTGCCAAGTCTCTACCAGGCTCCTTGTTACTTCCCCAGCACAGGTGACGATGGCCGGTCAAAAAGCAGGTGGAGTTAATCGTTTTTATCCACAGATGTCAACAGCCTGCACTTCTGCACAGAAGTTCAGGAGTGACTGTGAGCTAAGAAGAATGCGAATCGTGTTTTGCAGAAGCACGCAGGAAGGCCGGCTGGCTGCAGCCATGTATGAGTGCTTCGGAGAATACATTACCCAACACGATTGTTCCATGAAGGGCAAACACATACTCAGGGAAATGCCAGGAAAAACCCCAGATGTTTTACTTACCTTGTAAAAACCTACACTATCGAACAAATCCATTCAAAGCAAATGGGAAACAACAGAAACCTCATATTTTGGATATGGCCTTATTCCAAAATACACTCTTGTTTTTCAGAATTACTGTGAAAGGACCCTCTTCAAGGAGAGCAGAATTAAAATCAGCAGCTAACGCAAAAATCATGGTTAAGCACCACTGAGAACTGAAAGAGCAGCAGGTTTGTCTTTTGTAAGGACATGCAGTAACTGAAGAAATATAGCAGGACTAAAAGTCTTGAAAAGATTCTTGTACAATAAAGTTACATTCTGCGCATTTAAGCCTTCAAACCGACCAAAAATAGTATAAATAGGACTTAAAAAGAAAAAAGCTACTGAGATTTACAGTACACAAAGAAATACGACAAAGTGTAGAGGCCAAAAAGCAATACCCCCCCCCCCCCCCACACCCTCAAAATGCAAACTTCTGCCTAAACTGGTCTCCTTAAAAAAAAATCTGTCAAACAACTGTGGTTATTCATTTAACTTCCATCTGTGTTTGAGAACCTTTGTTTCTCTATTTCAGCTAAATCCCAAGGACAAAATTAATAAAGGGCAACATCAATATTAAACTGAAAACATTTCCACATTTTTAATTTTTATGAAATTGTGTATCGCTTGCAAGTTCCTTTAATCATTTAACAACAAAAGCCTGTGTTCCACAAATCAAGGGCAATCAGCTATCATTCCACAGACAAATCATGTGCAAATATTTTTTTAAGTTTATGTACTATGTTTTATATATAGATAAAAATATAAATACAGCGTATAAGCACACACTCAGCAGTGCAAGTATTATTACCACAGGAAAAATATACTGTTTCTTTACTTGTCTGTGTAAAAGTAAACGCTGCTCAGCGCCTGGGTCCACTGCAAGCTCTTTAAGAAGAAACCCACAAACTTCTAGTTTTAAAGTTAAGAAGTTTCTACAGTAAAGACAGCCAGGCTCCAGTGCAGGAAAGCAAAAAGCAACTGCCTTCACTGCCCTGCCAAAAAAACCCATTCACAAACTCAAGCTTCACCGTATCAGGAGCCGCAATACAGACCCTGACTGCGGGCATATCCTCATCTGAAGAGATTGTCATGATTTTCGCCGACAGATTTCTGCTGATTGCAGATTTGCACACGCACCAGGCTCATTTGAGAGGACAGCCAGTTTTAGGCACCGCTTCTGTTACCATTCTGTCTTCACGTGATTTCTCTGACTCTACCCCCCCAATGCCAAACCTGGTTCTACAGTGCAAATAAACCCACCAGGCTCAAGAAAATGGCTTGGCAAAAGCTACTGGCGTTCACCAGCTCAGAGCACAAGACGTGTAATTTCTCCTTCTCCAATACAGTCAGGATGGAGACTAGTAACATACTTTACCATGGCTCTGACCTTCAGAGGCGTCTAATAGCCACAGGGAAGGATTTGGGAACTGCATCTACATCGCTTTCCTGTGACCCGCACTATCAGCACAGAGAAGTCCTGGCTGGCTTTGGGAACAGCAGGATTTCATGACTCCAGATTCGGAAGGATAAGGCCACATTCTTCCCAAAGCCCTATACACACAGTTTTGGGGGGCTTTCCTGCTCAAATACTAAGCCTTTTGGAAAACCTAAGGCATCTCCCAGCTCTGTGCTGAGCTTTACTCCCCCACCTCTTCATTAAGCACATGCATGAGACATAAACATAGCGGATCCAGTAACACTGGGAACACTCCCCCTCCTCAACACCAGTAACCATGGAGGAGTCATGTGTGAGGATGCTGAGGCTTGGGAAGTCTCCAAACTACCGATTTCTAGAAAGCTGGGGTGGGGTGGGGCAACCTCTTCAAATTTGCCTTTTATGTTTTCCTCAGCTTCAATCTGGATCTCTTACAGGTGAACTGTGCGAGTTTTTCCAGATTCATTCTGAATAGCTTTGGACTGAACCAATTTAGACTAAAACTCTCATACACAGCAGCTAAATCTCAGTCTACCTCAAAGCACCTGGTGAGACACGTCTGCAGTCCTGATGAGCACTCTGCACCTCAAGTGATGGCCAGGACACCGGAGTTATCTGGAGACAGAAACACTTTTGTACTCAAGACACACACATTTGAGGGCAAACACGAGACACCTGTCATGTGTGGTTTCAAAACTCCAGATGCCCACAAGGCATGAAGTCTGCTGCCTAAGAGGTCCACCTACTCAAGGCTACCTCCTCCTGCCTGCCACCAGCTACCTGGGACCACCTCCAGGATCCTGCAGTCCCCATGACTGTCACCTCTACCTCTTCCAACTCCAGCAGCAGCTGCGTGGACTGCAGACCTAGCTGGGTCTGAACAGCAAGTTTGCTCAAGCCATCTACCCCTCGCACAGCAGAGCATCACAGAGGACACAGGCATACACCTTAACTACAAACCACCTCCTTTCACACAGAAAAAACCCAGGTAGTCTGGTTTTCATACAGGCAAAGGCTTGATTGACCCTGATATACCTGAGCATCTGCAGCCAGTGTTGCACTCTGGATGTGGAAAGAACAAAGTGTCAGATCTCTGCAAGGACTGATCACCAGTTCCCAGTGACTACCTTCAGCACTCCAAAGCCACAACTACAACTCTGTGAAGTCATTACATCTTTTAACAGGCTTTTTGAAATGCTGCATTTTCTTCCGCTCATTCTTCCTGAATGGCAAGGTCCAACAGCACCACAGAAGACAGAAGTAGATGAAGCAGCTTGTGACAAACCCCATCCGAAACAGGCTGAATGACGCTGACCTATGACAGGGAGCACTAACACATGTAATGAAAACACACCATCGAAATTCAGATGAAACCATGCTGAAGTTTTCTCAAGTTTTAAACCTGCCAAGATTCAGAGCTTGCGAGACACCCTGCTGCTTACAAACCCACCCGCCAGCCTGTTTACACAGGGCAAACTGATCCATACCCACTTTCACAGATTGCAGTCTCTCTATCGAGAGAAAGAATAATAAGAGTAAAAAACTTTGCTATTTTATGTGTGAAAAAAATGCTCTGATTACCTCCTTCCATTTGATGCATGTCACAAAGCAGCAAAGGAGAATTTCTGGTCACATTAAAAGGGAATATTTACAGAATACATTTTTTCCTTCTTAGGAAAATTAGGGCTCACATTGCAAGATTAATAAACTTATATCAATCCCAAAAGGAACTTCAAAATTCCTTTTCTCTTACAAAATGGATTTTATATAACCAAATTTAGAAAATGGCCATTATTAAAAGCAGAATGCAATTTACTGTTCTTCACATTTTCCCCATATGCCTGTGAGTTTGAGACTGAACCGATATTACTGAACGCAGAGTGCTAAGACTGCTTCTATATATCCAGCTCAGCTATACCAGGTAATTATTAAGATTTAATTCACTGATGAAGGTCACAATTCCCTAGTTCCTTGATATTTAACTTAAAATGTCCTTGTCACTGAGCTTCGTTGTATCAACCTTATTTGGCTAGTGGGTTGTTTTGGGGTGGGTTTCTTTGAGAATTTTACAGGAAGGGACAACATCTCCCAATTTCATTTTTCTCATGGTTCGGGCTGTCTCCTTCATCCCACTCTGAAGTTCATCAGCAGTTACTAAATGCTGCCAATTCTCATGTTTTTCTGCCACATACATCATTATGATGACACCAACTTCTGTCCACCACTGGGCTTTGTGGAAGAAGGGACTTCTTTTGAATCACACAATGGTTCCCCAAAGCATCATCAACAGACTAATGCCAACCAGACTATCACACACTATTTAACTTTTCACTGCATGTATTTTTGTAGCTATCTGGCTGTTTTTCTTCAATATGGCTCCATGAACTATGAGTCAACTACCAAGTATGCCAGGCGTCCACCCCAGCATACAGACCACACAGTAAAAAGAACATAAAACTACAAGGCCAGGACTCAGGACTTCTACCCCTAGTGCTTTCAGCTCATTCTCTGTACCACCTGAAACAGCACGAAGCACAGGGGATTTGCGGAATCACAACTTCAGTTAAAAAGTTCAGTCAACGGTGATTGGTGAGAAACCTGTATTTAAGAACGGTCCATGAGCCAAAAAGCGTGTGAAGCACCAGTGTAATTAGCAAGCTGCAGGCATGTGTGCAGGCTTGTCTAGTCTATAGTTATTTCTATCAGCAGCATGAAAATCATCTGTCCAACAGATCAGAGCATCGTTGGTTCCAAGCCTGCAGAAGATACATGTGAAGAAGTGGCTATTTGTATAAAGTGAGCATATTGTGGAGTCATTATTGGCATTGGGAAAACCTTGTAATTAGAAACAAGTGGGTGTTCTTTGTTTGTAAACAAATTGCATTTTGGTTCATCAGAGATGCTCCTTTAAGAGAACAAATTACAGCAGATGCTGTTTGTGTTTCCAATGATTGAAAGGCCCCACCTGAATAAGCTACAAAAGGGTCACAATTGTATTTAACCCAGCACTTTCCCGGACAGGACACTGCCGTTGGCAGGGGCTGCAACCACGCTGGAAGAGCACAGTGCCTGGGGGGCTGCTGATCAGTTACACAACCTTCTCCTGGAGATCCCCTTGCAGGCACCGGCTTCAGGAGGGGTGTGCAGCTGTTGCCACCCAGTACAAGGCTGGCCATGTTCCTGATTCCAACTGTTCCCAGCTCCCCATGTCACTGCAAAGTTGAATCCACCAGTAGTACAAGTTGTGGATTTGCATTAGAAGACCTCGCAACAGGATCTGCCATCAAACACAGCAATAGAAACAGCCTAGAGTGATGACAAAAATCCTTGCTACAAGTATCCATCTACTGGCAAAAAACATTTTCCTGCTAAGCCCACACACACACACACAGACTAAACAAACATCAGAAAGCACAGCAGAATACTCCGCCTGCACCTCACATGAAAGATTTCCTATTTGGGGCCCATTTAGAGTGGAAAGTTTGCAACAGGACATCAGGGCAGAGTCACAATATTACTTGTTTTTGAAATGTGTGGGTTGACAAGATGGCAGATTTTTAAACGGACATCTATGTTTGTCTGAGGGTCAACGTCCCTTTTTGGATCATGTTTTGTTTTCTGTTAGCTTTAAGGGCTTATGGTTTTTGTTTTGATTTTTTTTTCTGTTTTTAAATCAAGAGTTACTTTAATATAGCATAGCAAAAAAAAAAAAAATAATCAAAGAAACAAAACCAGAAGGAGGAAACAGAAGTAGATTAAGCATGGCATAAACCACCACAAACATGGTACAAACACCACCACCTACTGTCCAAAGCAGGATGCTAAATCACTGGCACAGATTTAAACAAAAATTTGGAAAACGGAAAGCAACTCGAACTGGGACGGAAGGTGAAAGCCTTCAGAGTACAGCAGCTTATAACCCACAACAGCCATTGGATTCGTTATAGCCAAAGACAGTTAGCTTGCTTTGTCCCAGGCTACAGTTCTGCATTAATGGCAGCCATCATATCCTGAAGTTCAGCCTTCTGATCACCGAAGCTGCTTCACGTTGCTATTTGCGGTATCAGCTCACGTCAAAAGTTAAAAAATGAGGAGGTGCACTTGCTGCACCTTGCTGGATAATCACTTTGAATCGATTAGAAACAAAACTGCAATTTTGTCTGAAATACCTTCCTCAACTTTAAATAAAAAAAAAGCCATTTGTGCAGTACCATTTTCAACTGGTTTTCAATGATGGGTATATGGTTATTTAATATGGCAGCACAAAACCAGACACTTTTAAGTCACCTGTCTTACAGATAGTTCCCTTTCATAGACATGCCTCTGCACAGCACAATTATTAACTTCTCTGTGAAGCCTTTAACACATTTACCAGAATTCTTTCTCCTGGGGGTTGTTTTTGGTATTTCTGAGGACACAAGTGCTTAAAAGTGCAACAGTCTCACCTTTGCTTAGGATCTTTCTTCAGCAAACCTGACAAGAGAGATTTTGCTTCAGGTGACAAAGTGCGTGGAAATCTGATCTCCTCCATAAGGATGAGTTCAAAGAGCTTTTCGTGGTCCTGATTGTAGAAAGGGAGCCGGCCACACATCATTTCATACATCACAACTCCTAAACCCCACCAGTCCACTGCACGACCATAGTCATTATCTTCCAGCACCTGCAGAAATGTAAGGAAAAGGCTTTAGAAGACATTCCCAAACCAGGCATGAACACAGAACTTGAGAGGCAAAATTTACCCCAGCAAGTTCATCTTTTCACATCACAGCAGAATCTACCAGCAGAGCATTTGCAGAAGACCCATTTGAAAAGAACTGGCATCCATCTTCACCGCTCTAGGTGAGCAGAAGGGGGAAAAGGAGGCAGCAGGTACGTTATGGCAGCTTCCTTCTTCTCTTCCTCCCACCCTCCCTCACATTATGGTCATGATAAGCACAACCTTCGAAAGCCCAAAAGCTGAGAACTGTTCTCATCTTACAGAGGCAGCTGTTAAAATTCCCACTTATTCATCACAAACTGTTCCAAATGGGATCCAATTTTTTAGAAAATCCCCAAACCACCAAGAAACCAGTACAGGGAGAAAAGACAGTCAACCTGTTACTTCACAAAGCGACAAGCCAAACATCCCCATCCTCTTCATATCAACCTGCACCCCCCTAAAGGGTGGCTCTGCACATCCTGAAAGACCACGCACAAATATGAAATGACTGATCTACATTAAACACTAAAAGCCAGAATGCCACTCCTAACATTTGAAGGGCTGTAAAGATGTAAAACAGTGGCCAAATTGTCTGGAAATGTTTCCCTTCCTCCCCTCTGCCTCCCTCCAAAGGCACTTGCTTGCAAGCTCTAGCACTCCTGCCTCTGCTTAGAGGGTTGCAAACTCAGGAACTGTCAGTGGCGTGGACTTCTGCCAGGTCTCACAGCAGAAGGAGTCCAGCGCAGCTCCTTTTTCCCTTCCCCTGTGTCCCTCCACCTAAAAAAGCCCCAGCTGGTGGCTGGGACTCAGGACCCCAGCAGTGCCCTCCATCTCTCCCGCTTGCCCTGGAGAAGCCCTGTCATTGTGCATTTCTTCTGATCTTCTGCACTGCAGGTTGCTGAGGGGAGCAGACAGTGTTTTGCAGCTTGGAGAGTGGATGTTACGAAGACTTCTCTAGACTTTGTGTCTCCTACACAGTTGTCTGTAGCTGACACCAGGAGTCTCATGTTCCAGACCCTGTCCTCAGGTTTTAGTTGTCATCCTTACTCTTTTCACAGGCCTGCGCTTAACTGCTAAGAGCACAGACCATGACCACACCACCACCATCGTGTTCTCTGGTTGCACTGTGTCTGTGTGAGCTTTACACTGCTACAATTCAGAGTAGCACCCAAAATTAAAAGGGTGAAAGAGCCAAATGAAATCAACACAAGTTTAACAGCAGCAGGATCTGAACCTTTTAGAAACCTTGATAAAGTTAAGCACACAAAAAAGAAGTGCTGAGACACTCTACGTAACAACCGTTTGCACTCTGCCTCTCTTTATTCACTAATTATTCCCCTTAATTATCTGAACGAGGGAAAGGGCCTGCAGTAAAATTCAAAAGGCTGCCAGGTATTAGATTACCCCACATTGGTCTATTTACAGCATCCCCTGACGTATGATTCACACCAAACGACAGCTGGCTGTGCAGCTGCCCCGTATATGTATACGGCGACACAGCTGCCGGCCGGACCAGAATTCCAGGAGCCGGCCCTGTCCTTCCCGAGGCAGCGGCCCCCCAGCTCGCAGGACATACTGTGTGACAGCGCAGTTACCGCTCTGAGTCACCCTGTTCAAGAAGCGCTTCCTGTTCGCACTCCCCTACACTTGGGTTACCTAAAATAAAACAGTCACTGGGCCTCCAATTCTTATTTTTATTTTTTAAACTGCCGCAAGAACTGCAGTAGGAGAGACTGAAAGAAGAAAACCACAGAGGCCTTTGTTGTGTGTGTTAATAAATGCTACAGGTGCTTTTGAAATGCAGCAAATACTTCAAACGTTACTTTAGTAAACATATTAATAGTCTGTATTATAATCTAGGTTACTAACAACTCTTTCCTTCACCTCCATTAATTCTAAACAGAATATAAAATGCTTGTTTCTTCAAAGTTCTTTATCACAACCAGCATACACTCATATTAGTGACTGCACAAAATACAGCAATGGTGTTAGTATCAAAAATACACCGTAAGAAAAAAGGTACTGCACTCATCCATGATTTATTGCAACACACAGGATAGCTGGGGAGCAGTAAAGTAACAAGGTCATTTAACTTAAATTAAAGGATCATCATTTCCTAACGAGCAGCTCTAGACTGCTGTGAGATGGAATTTGAAAGAGAAGGCAGAACAGCTGTAAACATCACAGCCATCGATGCATCTGACACATCAAAGCTGACATGGTTCAGTCACTGTCATCCATGCACAAGATGCCAGTATGAGCCTAAACCCAGCGATGCAACAACTGTACAGACACACCGCTATGCCGGACTCAAGTTACAAATGCAGACAAGAAGATTGAGACCCCTGCTTTTAAGGATGTATGACCTTAGACACATGGAATATTGCTCATGCACAATTTCCCAGATTTTTTGCATGCTATTGACCAGATGACAAAAGCCTCCAGAATTTAACACTCCAACTCGCAGATGGGATTGGCAAGTAAGGGAGAGTGCTGGGTTAATCAAAAGGATTTGTCCTTCAGGGTTTTGGATGAGCCAACTCATCATAAATATTAAAAAGGAAAATAGCAGCAAATAATATAACAGAAAGAACAACATAACGCCTGCACAGGGAATCCCCACATTCCAAGTTAGGAAAAAACAAAACCAAAACAGTAAATATTTTTAGTCTCCTCATAAAATCCTTGATGAGAAACTGAAGTTCAGCAATTGATTTTAAGTGGGAAGCTAAAATAACAGCAATGTTTATGAATAATAAACACTCTGCCATGCTGCTAATTACTCCCTGCATCAGTAAAACTCAAATTGTGGTGCATGAACCCCAATTTAGATTGACTGAAGACTTCTAGTGATCCATGGAGAGCTGGCAGCTATCATGAAACTGGCTCCACCTCCTTGCTGCAAGCTACTTCGACAGGTGCCCACGTTCTTCATTATTACAAAGAGACTGGAGGCCCTTGGAAGCAGCTGGGAGTTAAAAAAAAAACCAAAACCAAAAAAACAACCACCAAACAAAAACTGAGCACACTGCTATGCAAGCAGAGAGCGCAAAAGCGCCGATCAGCAAAGACATCAGCTCTCATTACAAATATTCCTCCTCCACTTTGGTTTTCCATACTTTGTACTTCTGCATACTTCAACTCGAGAAAGGTTTGCAATCCCCAAGCCTCTCATCCCAAAGAAAGGCTACATCCTGGCTGTGCCAACAATACATAATCTGCCAGCAGCCCAAGACTTGCTTCTGCCTGTGCTCTGAGCTAGATGGAAGCCTCAACACCACGGGTAGCAAAGCACCCACTGCAAGGCAACCAGCCCTTCTGCGAGACACACCGCATTAGCTCAGGCTCCGTGCCCTACTAATACCGTGAGTCTGCTTCCAGACAGCTCAGAGTGTGGGCAGAGAAAACTAGCGTCTGCCTGCAAAATACCATGTATACATATATCCTCTATCACACAACTTCACTTTTGATCTGCCCGTAACTAACTCACAGCTATAACACCACCTGCGTTGCACAACTTTTAGGATTATTTCCAGGATGAAAGCTGCCAGCTCACATTTGCATTCCACATTAAAAAAAAAAAAAAAAATTAGTACCAAAAAATCCCCCAAACATACACAGTTTGATCAAGAGATTACTGCTTGAATTTATTTCTTCCGAAACTGAAAAGTTCAAATTAACATTGAGAAAACATCTTGTGCTCTTACAGTCACAAAACAGTCAGCACTTTTAATGCATACCATTCTAAACGCTGCAGAAAAAGCTTGGTCTGTCCTCTTTCTGAAAACATGGCCTTATACTATCCTCAAAGAGTAAAAGAATTGGACAATACTTTTACATCTTAAGCAAAGTCCTGTTGATAGCTTTCAAACAGGCCAACACACAGCAAACAAACTGCAAAAGAAGCATCAATTCATCATGTAATATTTGAAGTTATTTAGAAGTCCGGGTTTTTTAATTAGATTTCTGACACAAGCAGCAAGCACTGTTCCAGTAAAATGTAAATATTGCCTGAAGTGGAAGGAAAATACTACCCTGCCCAAAAATTATTACATATTGTTATGCTGAAGATAAGTCCCAGAACATGATGAATAAAAGATTCTCAGTATGTGTTTTGACATAGCAGTAGTTACTGCATGAACACATTACGGCACAGGAATTTTTCTTTACTTTAGCATCCATGCTGGTATCATGGATGGCATTTGAGAAGATAATTTAGTACAACAGCCAACATAGGTGTACCTCTGGTGCAAGATACTCTGGAGTGCCACAGAAAGTCTTCATTGTTGCTCCATCCTTGATACCTTCTTTACATAGTCCAAAGTCTGTTATTTTTATGTGTCCATCTTTATCCAGCATAAGATTTTCCAACTGAGAAGAAAATCCAAATGAAAGACATTACTATGTATAACATACATGGCTCCTGAGCAAGCCAACGAAAGATAATTTCTGCAGATCAGTTTTCAACCTCATTCTCACTGGGGTCAGAACCATAGTACCTGCCAAAGCAGGTATGATGTAAATATACATTTGTGTCACTTTCCTCGGTTCTTTAGGGAACCTTACGTAACTGATTTGCAGTCTTTTGAGTAACTGATCATATATACAAAAACAACGCAGTATGCAGGCATTGTATTTATGCTTCTGCAATATTATCACAAGCAGAACACCTGTTTTTTTAAAAGTATATGAAGTATTCCCCTTCTTCATACAGCTCCATCCCTACTTTTACTCTACGTGATTTTATGAAGTATCCTGTACCAGCAAATGATAGCAAATGAAACAAAAATCAAATGCAAGGGAGGCTAAAGAACCATTTCCAAAGAGACTCTTCACATGAGAATCACTTTATACATTTACTCAGCACGTGGCATTCATCCTAGCATATGCCACTAATTTTTGAGAAAGTCATCCAGATTTCAGGGCAGAGTTTCCACTGTGTATGAAATAAAGCAGTCGTTCAAAGAAATCATGGTGATATGGGAGACCAAATCCCAGCAGAAATCCCAGAATGACTATGACATAGCCTGAAAACGTTACATGAACTACCAGTATCCCCTCATCCTCTCCTGCAAACACGTGGGGGTGGGGGTGTGTGGAAAGCTATTGTTGTATTTTCCTTAAGAACTTCCCAAGCTGGTTTGCAGATTTCTTGTCTGACTGGGGTTTTTTTTTTTCCCTTCTGTGCTCACCAAACAAATCAGCAACTTCAAGCTTACCCGATTTTCTAACTGCAAGCAGGTACTATGAAGAGAGTGCTGTGCAGCACGTTGCAAGGAAGCACAACAGCCACGCAGTACGAATATGCAGCTATCTGCTAAGGCCTGGCTTGAAGAGCCCAGGATTATGTTCCGCCACACAGAAGAGCCAGCAAGGTTTCTCTTGGAACATATGCAGGCGAGTGAAAATGAAACCCAAGAAGCTCGGTACCCCTTCATATTCTCTTAAACGCTGCCAGGGTCCTGATAACTGCACTGTACAACCTCTTAGACTATACAAGTGTTCAGCCATCCAACAGCTGCAATAACTGTTACGTAAAAGTTCAGTCAGGAAAGGTTTTCTAATAGTTCAGGCTCATTTGCTTTTGTGACTAACAACCAAAAAGACCAAACCCCCAAAGCCTATGAAATTACTGTTCTACATACCTTCAAATCTCTGTAAACCACATTCTTCTCTGAATGCAGGTAATCCAGTGCTGAAACGATCTCAGCTCCATAAAACCGAGCCCGGTCTTCAGAAAAGACACGCTCTCTTGACAGATGGAAAAACAACTACAAGAACAACAATTTGTTACCCTTAGACTGCACACGTTTCTGAGTTGTCTCGCACTTTGCAGGCCATGCTGCTTGGAATGTGGTAGTACCCGAGAGAAACCCCCTTCCCATCCTCACCCAGCTGGGTTCCCAAATGCGTTAAAAAGCATCATACATTAAACAAACAATTATATTTCATATTCACAGACGCACACTGATAACTAGTCTATGTGCTGCACATTCCTGTATGTACAGAAAATGACAAAAATTCATTTTGATTGAACTACATTTACACATTAAAACTACAGCTTAATCCATGATTTAGAGACTTGTTAATGTTCCAGCTTCCCCTTCTTGACTGTCTAACAGTAGCTTGCTATTTCTGGTTCTCCCTCCAAAGTAACAAGCGCTGACAGTATTCATTAAAAAGTGTTAAAAGTTGTCCAAAGAGCAACTAGGAAGCAGCCTTGCCTTCTTGAATTACTAGATGTCAGATTACAACATTACTGTCACGTAAAATATGAAGCTACACCCAAAACCTCTATTTTCTAAAAATGGAGTTAAGAAAATTAAGAGTCTTAATTCTTAGTATTAGTTAAACCTGCAAACAGCTGTTTAACTGGGACAACTTGGATTAACTGGAATTGCAAACATGGACCTCAGCTAAATAACATCAAGCAGAATTAGTAGTAGTAAAGGAAAATCCTGAAGTATTAAACATTTTTACGTTTCCCTTACCTCCCCTCCATTAGCATACTCCATAACAAAACACAAGCGATCATGTGTCTGAAAGGAATACTTTAAAGCCTGAAACAGATTCAAACCAAAACTTAGAAGACAGGTCACACCAACAGTTATAAAAGCATTTTAATAGATTTTCAGAAATGTTGACAGAGATGAGATTTTCTATTTTAATGGACTTTTTGTCCTCGGATCTTATATAATACTTACACTTCCCTGTTGCAGCTGAGAACTGATCCACCACCAGCTTATTTCATTAAATAAACTGAATAAAACGTTAAAACATTCCCTTGCAGAAGCAATCAGCAATGCCTATCTATAATGCTGTGAGACAAAGCCCTGGCTCGTTAGCAGCGATACAAAACGTCCCAGTAGCAGCTCTGAAGCTTCCTCCCCAGGCCACAAGCTCCCACAGTTTCACCTCACAGACAAGGGGCCACAACCAAACGCCAGAGCTCAAGGTTTTACTGTCCTGGCTACAAGCCCTCTTACATGAAACACATGTATTTAGACACACCAGCCTTCTGCTCTCTGCCCTGCTGCCTGCAACTGCTCCCTGTTGACAACCTGCCAGAGGATTGAGCAATGCTGTCAATACCAATTTGTGAGCAATTCACAAAAACAGACCAGACAGAGGGTGTGATGGAGCGTCACAAGGTGCCTTTGTACAGTGCTGTCACATGTGCTCCTGTGGCAAGAGTAACATCAACTTGTTTGTCAGAGTCTTAAGTTTTTTGGTCATAACCTAGTCTTGTAGCTGACCTCTCAAGACAGCCCTTGTTTTGGATATTTGGGTTTATGAAAGAAAATCAGAGAAAAGAAAACTCCACATACGGTATCATTGTCTTCATTACTAGAGAGGGCGTTTTTAAACCAGTCATATTTTTGCAGAGAAAGGGAGGATCAGGTATTAAGACATGCCAACAAACATTTCCTGATTATACCCAATACAGCCAATATTTACTTCCAGAGGCCACGCTTAAAAGGTCTAAATTCCAGCTAAGCCCTTGTGTACCTGGACAAAGGAAACAACCAGGATCCTACACTGGTCTCTTAGAGGGCTTAAGCAGCTGGAAACAATTCAGACCCAACTTGTAACAAATACTAGAAACAATCTTGAGGTGGAACTTAGGTATCTGAACTCAACCCAGGGAAATGCTGGCGTTGGAGGACTAAACTGAGAATATGGTTTGATTTTACAGCTGTGCCAATCCAAAAGGAAAGCAGCAGATAAAGCATGGTCTTGCTCTTTCCTGTCCCATCCCACATGCTCCCACCACTATCCTTTGGCTGGCATTACCAGTGCTCTGACTCCATAGCAAGCTGCTTCTGGGAGCTTAAAAAAACCCAACAAATAAAAGGCAAAATTAAAGGGTTTTTTCCCCCCACTGTATATCTTCCTAAATTTGTTTGTCACAAGATCAGGATCACCCTGATCTCTGCTACAGAGAAGAGACCAAGCATCTGGAGGACAAGGAAAGCAGATATTTCTCCCGGACATAGAAGCCATTAAACACGGGAGCCAGCAAGTCAAACCACACCCTGAAATGCTGTCTTTAAGAGGCACTGAGGACCTGCTCTGCAAGAATCAGAAGGCTTGAAAAAGCATTTTAATTTATGCTACCCAAAAATGGAAAGGTACAAAAATACACAGCTGCTCTGAAAACACAGATCTCAGATGTATTCTACAAATAAATAGAAAAAATAAGGAAAGCCTTGGTTGTCACGATGTCAAGTTACACTCAAGAGGATGAAATGCTTACCGTTAAGAATGGGTGCCGCGAGTTCTGTAAAACCCGGTTTTCTGTCAGCGTGTGCGCTACTTCATCCTGCAACACAAGCAGAAGGAGATCAGCAAAGCGATTCCCCAAATCAGGGGTTCATTTCAAACACTAACAGCGCAATTTTCTACAAGTACTCAGAGAATCCTTGGTATGACTTTCCCGAAGGCTGTATCAAGGATGAACTACATTCCCGTTTCCCATCTACTCACCTTTGCTACAATAACTTCCTTCTTCAGAATTTTCATAGCATAATACCGTCCAGTTGCTTTTTCTTTAACTAAAATGACCTTTCCAAAAGTGCCTTTTCCCAGTAGTTTAAGGTATTCAAACTCATTCATGGTCTGTTAAAGATACAAATAAACAAGAACTGAATGACATGAACCAACAAGAAGTACGTTATTCTCAGACTAGAACTTCTCATTCACATGAGAATGCTTTGCATATATTGCGTATGTGAGGTTTTTAATCCTTTTGCTTAGTAGAATTCAGGAGCAGAAGTGATTCTTCCACAAAAATGAGTACCAGTGCACTCCCAAAGATAATTGACAAAACTATTTAGGGAAAACCGTAAGCTTTCAATTAAGAGAACACTCTCACATGACTCAACACTCAACTGTGCAAGTACCACTCAACATATGATTATTCCATAGACATTTTGACCACTTTGTCAGCGCAGACTTTTAGTAAAAGTCACACGTTGCTCTAATTCCAGAGATTAAACCCATTCTTTTATTCTGATGTTCCCCACCGCTCTAGGGGACCAGCTTTCTTGTGCTTCATTGAACAGCACCAAAACTCACAGAAAAAAACCTGCCTCACAGATTAGCCATTCACTCGTATTTGTCTCACCACTAGAAAAAATGTTGGGGGAGATCAGAATCTGTTGCAGGCTGAGGATAGTCTCCGTACTGTCACACCAATGACCACTGCCAACACAGCAACAGTGAGACTTACGCAGCCAAAGGTTACTGCAGCCTCAGGCAGAAAAAAAACTTAAGATGCTCCCAACAGCAAAGTTCCTCCATATTCTTTCCCAAAGCTGGATGAGGAGACTTTCTGATCATTATTCCAATACTGTTGAATCCAGAACCCCAGTAATCATTTTGCTTATCCTCACTAACATGCCCAGAGACAGTCACTGTCTCAGAAGAACGTGTATATTTGACCAACAAGTTGGTTCTTGCATTTCTATGAAGAGCTGCACAGTAAGAATGGTAATCTCTTCAGTCAAGGACACAGAAGTCTAATGGCAGCTACAATTGCTGCTCCTGTGACACAAGAGTGACACACATACTTAGTGATGACGCTGGTGGATGGATATCTTTTTTCTTTAAAAACTTCATCCGTTTTCCCAAAACTGAAACAAACTTATGAAAGTAAGTGGGGATGATGATGGTGAGGTAAGGACACAAAGAAGTGCCTTGGTACAATCCGCCGACATAGCACTCACGTGGGAGAAGGTTCTATCAATTCTTTCTTACAAGAGTGGGTGGAAATGGTTCAGGCAATGGAAACCTAACAGAAGACCACAAGGGGGTAGAAAGAAGTTAAGGGATGTTGAAGACAGATAGCTAAAAGGGGTCTACAGGGCAAAGATCTCCCCTGGCACATACTCCTTTCAAGGAAAGCCATTGCTGAGCTGTCCCTGTGCATTCAGGCAATGCTGTGCTTGATGCAAAAACCCAAGCTCTAGGAACACTATGGACACACACTGCAGCATCTGTCTGGGAGTTAGCCTAAACCCTTAATCCAGAGCAATTAAATCCACTAGACCCACCCTAAATCCCGCAAATCCACTGGAATATCTTTGCACCAACCTGCAAAAGTTTACACCATCACATGGTCCAGCAGGAGCTATGATTTCAGGCCCTGTACCACAGGAAAATAGGCAAACCAAATCCAGACCTGAGCTGGCCTTTAAAGGCCACCCAGTGACGACATCTGAACTCAGAACTCCAGTGGACCCAGACAGGCTTTGCCTGGTACTTGCTAAGATCAGATAATTGTTTTCTCCAGAAGCAGCATCCACAACCATGTAATTGTTATGGGAACAGGTATGTCTTGATGGCTATTCCTTGTCTACATTCAAGAAGACCTAGAGATACTGTTATTCCTGGCTCTGCTCACTTACCACTTTGTGTTTTGGCTTTGTCATAGAAACTTCCATTTCTTCAGCACCTGAATTATCACTGGGAGAGCCGGATCTAAAATCCATCATCTCTTCCTCTTGTTTCTTGAGACTGTCTGCTACTGTTTGGATGGCTTTTGTCCATTCTTCCCTGGCAATATATAATCAAAGACATTTGTTACTTGTGACGTTAGATTACTGTCTGCCATGGCAAGGGTCACAAAGGAATACAGAGCAACTAACGTTCTCTGATGATGAATCAATGCAACATACAAAGAATCATGTGCATTTCCAAGCTCTGTAAAAAT